>NC_081282.1:446711-1768009 GCF_030490865.1 Poecile atricapillus | reverse complement strand
CACAAACAGCTGGAAATCTTTGGACAAATCTGGCAATCCTAACGCCGGAGCAGTTGTCAATGCCTCCTTCAGTTTGAGGAAGGCCTCCTTCTGTGCTCTGCCCCAGGTAAACGGCTGCGTCTTCTGGGCCTCATCCAGGGCTTTTGCAATTAGTCCATAGTCCATGATCCACAGGCAGCACCACCCTGTCATCCCAAGGAAGACTCGCAGCTCATGCAGGTTCTGGGGTTCTGCAATAGCACAAAGAGCTTGAATACAATTAGTACCCAGCTTACACTGCCCTTGTGAGATTTCACATCCCAGGCAAATCACAGTCTGCCAGGCAATTTGTGCCTTTTCTTTAGACTCCTCATATCCTCCCATTCCCAGTTGATTTAAAATTTCAATTGTTACCTTTATGCAGGTTGTTTTCTCTTCTGTAGCTATCAGTATATCATCAACATACTGTAACAGCAGGTATTGTTTTCTCAGTACTTGCCCGTTCTAAGTCCAAATCTCCAGCTCCTTCCCCAGCTGGCTTCCAAATAGGGTTGGACTGTTCTTGTATCCTTGTGGGAGTCGTGTTCAGGTGAGCTGAGTTTTCCTTCCATTTCTGGATATTCCCATTCAAAGGCAAACAATTTCCTACTGTCATGAGGTTAGTTTACCTTTAAGAATTTAAAGTTGCTGGGGGCTCTTGGGAGTCTTTTCTCTTGACCAATTATTGGTCATTGCTGAGAATTGAGAGCAGTTTTAGCCATTGAAAAGTAGAATCAACTTGTGAACCCCACCTTAAAGTGTACACTCAGAAGTCTGTGGTGGGTCTTTTGTTTCTTGACTGTGAAAGGTGGCGGAGCTCCGGCTGGCTTCTGGTTCCCTGCCCAGGCCATGCGGCCGGGCAGGGGCCGGGCCGGGCCCGCCGCGTCTCTCGTCTCCCGGCTGGGAGATGGGGCTTGCCCTGAGCCAGGTCGGGCTGGGCCAGGCCCGGCCCGATCTCTGGCTCAGCTGCAGGTTTTGCTGTAACTACATTCACTAGAAAACTGCCGAGTAAAGAAGGAGAAGAGCTCTAAGCCTGCTGCAAGCAGAGACAGAGACCACGCTCTCTAAAAGCAGCTATGAGGAACTTTCCATCGCAGACAGCTCCAGCTCCTGTTCAGCAGAGATCACCGATCCATTTACAAAAGCTTAGGCAAGATTTTAACTTTTTCTTATCCAGATGAGACTTGCGGATTAATCTTTTCATCCAGAAAGAGAAAAGGAGAGTGATCAACATGAAAAGAGACTTCATAAACTACTAGTGGCAAGAAAGAAAAGAAACTTCAAGAAAAGTAGAGAATTAAGAAGACGCTTTAATTAAGCTGAAATATCTTTCTGTTAAAACTATGAGGATGGACAATGAAGTCCTAAAAAGAACTCCTTTAATTCATGATAAAGTATGGGGAAGAATAGAGTGTTCAAAGTGTAAATTTGAGAAAAAGTAGAGTAATTATAGTATAGTGAAGTGCTGAGAGATTTGAAGCCTTGAGAGGCAATGAAGAAACTGTTTTCTAGTGAAGCTCACAAAAACAGATAAAGAATACCTTTTGCCTTTAAATAACTTATCCTTAAAATGCTATCCCCAAACTAATGACCTATAACATTTCAGAGTGATGTGGAATAGGAGGGGTGGGCTCTGATAATAACAGCTCTGAACAGCTGATATCAGAGGAACGAGAAACTATAACAAAATAGTTTTCTTGTGAAAAACTCCATAAATTAACAGAAAGAAACTTCTGTTTCTCTACAGAAACTGAGAAAAAGACTATAGAAAAAATTAGAACTGTTTAAACCATCAAGATTATAAAGTTTTTGTCTCTGTTGTCATGTGAACAAAAGAATAGTAAGCAGTAAAAAATGAAAAAGTTTTTCTAAAAGTTTATTCTGGTGTTCTTGTTCTTGTAGTTTGTCAATAAACTTCTCTTTATTCCTTTTAAGTTTTATGCCTAGTTTGCTCTTATTTTAATCCATATCTCACAGCAAAAAAATAATAATTCTTTTTTCCCCCTTGTTTGTTAATTACTGGTTCAAAACCACGACACCTACTTTTTTTGTCAAAGGGGTATGCCGAAAAATGCGTCTTTTAAACCAAGTACAGTAAACCATTTCTATTTCTCTTTTATAGATGTTATCAATGTGCAAGGATTAGCTACCACTGGGTAAATATCTTTAGTTATTCCATTTATCGCTCTCAAAGTACTAGTCTGTACTCACCATTTGGTTTCTTCACTGGAAATATTGGTGCATTAAATTCTGATTCACATTCTTCTAAAATTTGGTGCTTCAAAAACTTTTAAATAATCTTTACTATTCCTTGCCATGCTTCTGCCTTTATAGGATACTGTTTAACCTGTACAGCTTTTGCTCCTTCTTTTAATTCTACATGTACTGGTTGTGCCAATTTAGATTTTCCTGGTATGTCTCTTTCCCATACTGAGGGAATCACTGCGTCCTCTACTTCCCGAGGGATAGCAGGGACTGCTTTTTCTTTTATCATTAAAATTTGTCCTGTCTTTGATTTGGGTATTTTCATTAAAAGTTTTTCATTCTCAAAAGTTATCACTGCATCAAGTTTTGCTAATAAATCTCATCCTAAAAGTGGAATTGGACACTCAGGCATATATCAAAATTCATGTGTCAAAACTTTGTTTCCAAAACATTAATCCAGGGGTTGCAGGAATGGCCGATTCTCTTCCTTCCCTGTGGCCCCAACTATTGTTGTTGTTTTGTCCCCAGTTTGCTGTTTCAGGTAATTTAATACAGAATATTTTAGCTCCTATATCCACCAGGAATTTTACTTCTTTATCTCCCAATTGTAGAGTTACTAAAGGTTCCTGTACTGACTTTTGTTCCGATTCTAGTCAGCTGCTGTACTCTCCCAGTACCAGAGCCTTGGCAACATCTTCCTGCTGGAACTGATTGCCCTGCTTAAACCGGTTCTTCGGGTTGTTTGGCCATTCTTTTTTCCAATGCCCCTCCTGCTTGCAATATGCACATTGGTTTAACCCTGATCTTGGCAAAACCGATCCCCCTCGTCCTCTGCCGAGTCCGCCCCTCCCCAATCCATGACCACCCCTGCTGCGTCCTGGATTCTCTCTTCCTTGTATCACTGCCAAGAGATTTTGCTGCTGCTTCTTACTAGCTTCCCTTTCCCTGCTATTGTATACCTTCCAAGCCACCTCAAGTAATTTATCCAAATTCCTTAATTCCTCTTCTTCTAACTTCTGTCATTTTCTCCTGATATCATCTTGCCACTGCCCAAGGAAAAGAAGAGCAAGCTGAACTTTTGCTGGTTCTGTTTCTATTTGCAGATCTGTATATTTTCTCGCTGCTTCTTTGAGCCTTTCCAAAAACGCAGTGGGGGATTCTTTCTTTTCCTGCCTTATCTCACACAATTTAGACCAATTCATAGTTTTAGGCACAGCATTCTGAACCCCTATCTGAACCCATTCTTGATATCTCTTCAGCCTCTGCATATCCCTAAATACATTAGGGTCCCACCCTGGATCCTCGGTCGGAAAGTTCTCATCTAAAGTCCCCGTCACCACCCCAGTTCTGAGATCTTCTCTCGCTCTCTCCTTGGCTGCTCTAAGCACCATCTCTTTTTCAGCAGGATCCATTAAAGTATCTAATATTACTTGTATATCATCCCAACCCGGATTCTGAGTTTTCATAACCATTTTTACCACCCTTGCCACGTGGTCAGGATTCTCTCTATAAGTTCCAGCTGATTGTTTCCAAATTACCAAATCCGCAGGAGACAAAGGTACCTTTACAAACACCGGCCCCTCTACTCCTACTCCTTGTCTCAAGGGGGCAATCACAGTCTGCTTTTGTCTGTCCAAGTCCTTTTCCGTTTTATACAGGACCGGGGCAAGCTTGGATCGTGTTCGGTGAGATACCGCTGTTACTATATAATAATGATTTATTATCATTCCACCCACTACTGCTATTTTCCCCCCCAGCATTTTTCACATTTCCTTGTATTACGGTTAAATTTTGATCATCTCCTGGGGAAGAAGGATCTGGTGTAGGCGGGAGAGGACGGTAAAGAAGGAGAGGTGAGGTAGGGTTAAGTGGGCTAGAATAAGGTTATAGATTAGGTAACAGGGTTAGGTGGAATAAGATTGGGTGAAGTGGGGGCAGACAAAACAGAGTCAGGTTCTTTTGGTTCTGTTAAAGCCACCTGTAAATCAACATCCATATCGTTCCCCCGACACAAACTTTCTTTTAGTGCCAGGTGTTTTAAACGTTTCCCTTTTACACAAACCTCACACTTATCATTCGCAAATGCTTTAACCACCATCAATCCACACTCAGCCTGCCATTCTGGCTTATCTGGCAGATAGAAAAACAAGTCAACATACGGAACTTTCATCCCATTTTCCCTCTCACTTACACAACTACATCAACTATAAAGTAGTATTATATTGCAAAGATCTATTCTTCGGCCACTTTTTTCCACTATCCAGGACATATCCTGGCCACCATGTATTACAATAATTAATCAACTTATCCTTATGTAATTCTTTCCCAAAATTACCTTGTTTCCAATGTGCTAATAAGCACCCCAAAGGAGAAGTACCTGCTATGAGAGCATTGCTGCCCAAAACCCCTTTAAGCTTCTCCATGTCACAACTACAATACACCACAAATGCCGAACCTGCAGCGCTTTCGCAGTCGTCTGACGGACGGTGCCTAGGCAATACCAACAGGAATTCCTTTAGCCCAACCAAGCACAGCTTTTGCTGTGTCTTATTGGCAGGCACCCAAACCAAAGTAAAAGCACCTTACCTCTTCTCCTGGGGACGCTGTGAGCAGCGCAGACGGTCGCGGCCGATGGGCTCCCCGAGAATCCCTCGGTGCCGGCTGGAGCAGGATCGGGTCGCGAGCTCGCTCAGCAGCACTCACAAGGTCCCATCTGGGTCACCAAAATGTTAGAGTTCAGGAACACACATCATCACAGAATGATTATATGAAGGTGCTTTATGGAAGAGCTCTGGGTGTCAGGGGTACACAGACCCAAATCTGACCCATCTTGCTTTTGAGCTTGTCCTGGGGTGACTTTATGATACTGGTATCCTCAATCGTCTGGTTTATGTTATATATTAAGTTCTGCTCCTTTAAGACTGGCTTTGAGAGCAAGAGAGGGGGAAGAAGAAGCACGCAGTTTCTGTTAAGGAAAAACATCACTCCCACACATCTCGCTCTTGGACTGTGGTGTCTCCAGCACGGACAGACAGCGGGACAGAGCTTCTCTCAGGTTTTTAGTTAGTTTTAGCTAGCTGAGGTAGAGGAGTTCCCTGGACCTTTGTTTTTTTCCATTTTTCTTGGATCTGTGCAAGCCTGCTCTGGACTGAACACCCAGCCAAACCCCGGGAGCTCACGCCTGTGGCCCACCAGGGCCTGGGCCTCGGCACTTTCCAGCGCTGGAGGGACTGATAAGAACCTGAGCGAGCCGAGCTACACCACATGAAAAGGACTTTTCTTCCTAGATTTGCCACCCCATCGAACAGCAAAAGGTTTTATTATTTAATATTGCTCAATTTCTGTTAAATAAACAGTTTTTCCACTTCTCTCCAAGGAAAATTTTTTTTTTCCCTTTTCCTGGAGCAGTTGGTGGGGATGGGCATTTCCCTGGGGAAATCCCCATTTGGAGTTTTCCTTCCTAATTTGCCCTAAACTAGGACAGAGCTGAACATGTTTTATACTCTATCATTATACAACTTACATACGAATCATTAAACTAACATTGATCTATTGTATGCATTGTTTTTACCCAAGCATGAATTTCTCGTGTTCCCCTCTCAACCCCCTAACTTTGTTCCTCATGATCTTCAAACAATAATTATATCTAATCACATGTAAAAATTTGATCATTTATCATACATTCATTACACCAGTGCAGTTTGACCTGATCTTTAGCAAGCACAAGGCCTAACATTTCCCAGAGCCTACTTTTCCTGGGCTTGCCCAGGCAAAATATTTACCTCCCACATCTGAAGCCATGAGCTGCCAAGTACTGTCCCTGCTGTCATACCCTGTCCCCTGGAGGTCTGCTGATGCCATTTCAAAGGGGTTGCCAATGAAAACAAGTTTGAATATTTTGGTAGCTTCCAAATTAGCATTAAAATCCTTGACTAGAAAAATCACAAGTCAAGATTTCTAGGGTTCTTCCATACAGTCATTTTCACCCTGGATTTTAGAGTGTCTGAACAGTCAGACAAGGTTTTAGTTTTAGACACTACAGACAAAGTCCCGGCTGTTCGGCGATACCATTCCATCAGCATATAGTCCTGATGATTCCTTTAGGCAGGAGCGGCAAAGGCAAGAATGAGCCAAACAAGCTGTTCCTGTGTTCTCATGTCCTGCACAGCAGTAACTGGGAATTCAAGAATGGATTCAGGAGACAATGGGTGCACAGGGAGCCACAAAGACTTTGGGATGCTGAAATGGACCAGCCTGGTGCCTGTGCCCGGGCTGCACCGCGCTGAGCTCCAACTGGACCATCTAACAATGGTTGAATGGACACACCATGGGCCACTGGAGACTCCTACTCCTAGTTCTGGGAGCTACACTATTCCCCTGTCATTCACCAGATGATTTTTTCATCTTTGCTTGAAATCCAGGAGAGGAAAAGGTCAACATGGAAAAGTGTTCTTCCAATTCTAGTGACGGCTGTGCCTGCACACCACCTGTGCCCATGGCAGGGTGGTTGGAGACTGGATGATGTTGATGATACTTTGCAACACCAAGTGCTCTGGGATTCTGGGATTGCCCAAGTGGAGGGCAAAACTGATCCGTGTAAGTCCCTGCTTTTTTTCAGCACATGCTGCTTCTTCTTTTGTTCCAAGCAAGTGCATGATTTGTTTCATGTGTCTTTAAGGTGCCTGGACAGAAGAGAGGGAGGGCAGCTGCAGCACAGGGCTTGTGCCCCATCAGACTCTCTCTCTCTCTCTCTCTCTCTCTCTCACGATGGTGCCAATGCCGCTGCCTTGAGACACCTGAGTGTGGAAGGCGAGCTCACCCTCAAGCACGGCCATCCAAGTCAGTCACAGGCACAGGCTGCAGCTGAAGCTGGCAAGCGTTGCTGTGAGGCTGCAAGTGAAGAGAAAGCCATTGTGGCCAACTCTGCTGAAGCCTTTTGCCAAAGCAAAGGCAATTGTGCCCACAGCCTCCCCCTGTTTGGCACCCGGCTGCTGCGGACGCCTCAGTGCGCAGGTGCCGACGTTGGGGCTGCTGCTGTTCCTGTGCACACTCTGCTGCTGTTTCTGTGGGCTCCAGAGCCGCTTGGGCAGCAGCCACTGGGCAGCCCTGCTGGAGGAGACATGGCCACCCTCCCCATGGTGGCAGCAGCTCTGTGGGCCCTGAGCTCTGTGTCAGGGGGGCCTCGGTCACAGCAGCGTGGCCTGGGCAGCCGCGAGGGCCCGGGCTGGCCGCCAGCCCTGCCTCTGCCCACTGCCCCTTCCTGGTGGCACCCAGTGGCCGTGGCCTGGCAGCACCCCCCTGCCCTCCATGTCCCCAGCCAGCCCAGCCTGGCCACCTCGGGCTGTCCCCACCCTCCCGCTGCGGTGGTGTCCCAGCCTCCAGGCCTTCTGCTGCAGGCCTGGGGGACATTTTGGGGAAGCACCGGAGCAGCCGGGTGTCAGGAACCAGGCGGCTGCCCGGGGGCTGCTTATGGCCTCTGACACCCAATTCCTCAGGGCTTCCCACCAGCCCGGCTCCTCCAGGGCCTTCTGTCCCCTTGGAACCTCCTGCCACCCACTCCCTCACACATGCCCCTCGTGCCTTCCCACTGCCTTGTCCCATCTGGGCCTCCGCAGCCCCTCATCCCTTCACGGCCTCCCAGCACCCCGTGCCCTCAGGGGCTCCCCCAGCCTGGCCCGGCAGCAGCGCCGCAGCCCCACAGCAGCTCCAGCAGCTCCTCAGCCATCACGGCAGCAACACACGGGCAGCAGGACACACATGGCGCTTCCTGCCTGGCACAGGGCTTGTGGCTTCAGCACAGCCACCAAAAGCCAAGGGGCTTCTGCCCATTTCCCCTGTACCACTGCACGCCCCGGCAGGTTGCTGAACACAAGAACACTTTTCCCTCTCTTCCCCTGTGCCCAACACACCCTGGGCAGCAAAAGAAAGGCCTTGAGATTCTTGAGTATTATTACATATCCTATATTATTACAGACTAAAAAGAAGAGAAAAAAGGAAAAGAACAATTCTTATATAACAAAAAAATCCCAGGTCACCCAGGTAGCCCCAGTAGACAGAGCCTCTCAGGTCAGCTCTGACCACATCTCCAGCAGTGCAGCCAGCCCAGGCCCGACAGACGAGGCCGTGTCCTCCATGCCCTGAGGATTTGAGCTTGCATCCTCTGCAGGATGGAATATCGGGCACTCTGGATGGCCTGGAGGACATACAACGTTTCAAGTGCCAGGTCTGACACGGCACAGCTTCTGTCCTCCGTCAGGTGTTCGAGGGCTGGAAGAGAGACGAACAGAGCCACGGTCAGACCCCAGAGCTGTGGGGGCCCAGTGAGAGCCCCCTGCCAGGGCCATGCCAGCCGGCTCTTGCCTTGGCCAGGAGGGAGCAGGGACAAAGGGGATCAGCCCGAAGCTGCTGGCCACAAATGCCCCACGTGGCCCTGAAATCTCGCTGTGCTCTGCCCACGCCGTCCCTCATCGGCACAGGGAGCAGAGCCCTCCACAGCCAGGCCAGGCCTTGCAGCTGCCCCCGACAGCCACCGCTGTCAGCCCGCTGCCCTGCCTCACCTCTGCACAAGTCCTGGAGCTCTGCCTGCTGCCCCCTCAGCTGCTCCCCGGCCATCCCTGAGACCACAGAGCCTGTCAGGGTTCCAGCAGCACAGCTCCCTGCCAGCGGCACTGCCAGCCCTGTGGCCACACGGCCTCCTGCCCCGGCAGGGCTCAGCCCAGGCCCTTGCCGCATCCTGACTCAGCCCAAGGGCACGGCTGCCAGAGGCCGGCAGCAGCAGCCCCGAGGGCAGCCGGGGCTCCAGGGTGCCGGGGCCGGGTGCCGCTGCCGGGACAGCAGCCGGGGCTGGGGCCGAGCTGCGGCGGGGCGGGGAGGGAGCCGGGGCTCGTGACTCACCGATGACCCTGATGGCCACCGCTCGCAGGGTCTCCTGTGGGTCCTGCAGGTACTGCAGGGCCCGGCGCAGGTGCTCGGCCAAGGGGATCCTGTTGTCTGCCAGCTGGAGAGAGCGGCAGGAGGGAAGGGTTGGCGCGGGCTCTGCCCCTCGGCGGGGCGCTGCTGCCTGCGGCCAGCCCCGGCCTCCCGTGCCCGGCCAGCCCTGAGGCCCGGCCAGCAGCCGCTCCAGGGCGCCGGGCTCTGGAGGGGGCAGAGGGCCGGCTGCTGCCCGGGGAGCCGCGGTGCCGGCCCGGCCCGCAGCCCCGCTGGGCCGGGGCTCCATCGGCACCCGGCTCGGGGCCACAGGGGGCTGGAGAAGAAGCCGTGCGGCCCCCGGGTGCAGCAGTGGGCAGGGGCACAGCTGCCAGCCCCACACACTGAGCACCGGGGCCAGGGGGCTTCTCTAGCCTGAGGCTGGCACTTCCAGGCCGTCCTTACCAGGAGCTTGGCAAACTTCCACAGTTTCTCCTTCCTCACAGCTTTTTCCAGGTCTGGCCTCTTCAGGAATTCAGCCGCGCAAAGGAGCGTTGTCCGAGAGGCCTGGGGAGCAGCAGAGAGCCGCAAATGGCCCCACAAGCCAGGGCACAGGAGTGTCCCAGTGCCAAGGCCTGGAGGAGGCTGCAGCCTGCAAGCCTGCGTCAGGGCAGGAGGCAGCTGAGCCCCCTGCCAAGGTGCAGCAGCAGCCCAGGAGTCCTCACCTCTGCCACATGCCGATTCTCATCTTGGCAGTGGAAAAAGAGTGGGAGCAGGCTCTGGTACACTTTTTTCTTCAGGGGCTTTCTTCCTTCTTCTTCTGCCAAAGACATTATTCTTCGAAGGAGAGACATGGAGAGCAGCTGCACCTGGCTATCAGGCTGTATGAAAGAAAGGAAGGAAAAATGACCTCATCATTGGCTTCTTCTGGCCCACATTGGCACAGCCCTTCAAATGCAGAGGGCACAAAGTGTCCGGGCAGTGGCCAGTGGCCGTGGCTGGGGCACAGAGCCTTACATTGTCTAGGAGTTTCAGGAGCGGCTCAGCCAGCTGCAGGGCCCTGCGCCAGGATATTGGGGTGTCTATATCCAAGAAAATGTAGCCGAGGAGAACAATGCTCATCCTGACCACGTCATTATCAATGTCCCACAGGAGGTGCACGAGTCTTCCTGTCAGGCTCTGAATTCTTTCGGCCTGTGCAGAACACAAGGGTGTGAAAGCCCGGGCAGCTGGGGCAGGGCCCAGAGGCCAAAGGCCTGTCCCAAAGCACTCGGGCAGCTGAAGCAGGAGGCAGGAGAGCTGGGAGGAGCTGCCTCAGCGCCCACAGCAAAGGCCAGCCAAGGCCAAGTGACAGCATTGCCCAGCCTCATGCTGCCCACACGGCTTCAGCTGCTGCCCCCTTCTCACCATGGAGGGATGGTCCCTTAGCAGGAGGAGAGCCCTGAGAACCTGGTGATGCATCTTCCTGCTATTGAACCACAGGTACTTGTACAAGATCTCCATTAGGCTGTCACCGCATTCACTCAAGTCCAGGCAATCTAGGAGCTGAAAGGCACAGGGCAGTGAGAGGGGAGCCGGCCGGCAGGAGCCTGGAAGTGCGCAGGGCTGGGCCCAGGCAGCAGCACAGGGCGCGGGTGCCGTGCCAGGCAGCTGTGGCTATGCCAGGGGACAGGGCTGGCAGGGAGCTGAGCGAGGTAGTGCTGGCCATCAGGCTCACCTCCACAAGGAATGCCATGGCAGGGACATCCCAGTGTGGCATCGGTTTGCTGAGCAGCTCAAGCAGGTAGCTTGAGATGCCTTTACACAAGTGGACAGCTGCACGGCGCATTTCCCTGGAAGGTGGAAAAGGCACAAAGAGCCTCAGCAAGGGGGAGAAAAACCTCTCCCAGGACTGACTGACACAGTTGTCATATTGCCCCAGCACCCTGTGAGGGGATGTGGGCCCTTGAGATGTGGCTGCTCCTGGACACTCTCCTCTCACAGCCTTTTCCAGTCTCCTTGCCCATCCCTCGGTGACGAGGCCCTCAGGCCCATGGCCACGGGGACTGTGGGGGGCATCCCGGGCCGGGGGCACAAATGTCAGAGGCAGTGGGGAGAAGGGGGGCTCACCTGGCCAGCAGACCCACGGCATAGCGGTGGGTGTCAGCACAGAGCAGCGTGTCCCAGCCACGCTTGCGTTCCATTGCCACCACCACATGCTCAAAGTGGAGACTGCAGAGCAGGGCCTTCAGGGTCCGCACTGCAAACCTGTGTGCACAGCAAAGCCCAGGTGACGCTGGGAGCACTGGCTCTGAGGCTGGGGAAGTGGCAGGGACAGGAGGACTGGCATGGAGCACCTGTTGGGGCTGGTGGAGAGGCCGTGTTGCTCCTGGCATTCCTTCCAGAAGGTCCGGACGTCCTCTGTCATATACAAAGTACTGAAGTGCATTTGGAAGAGCAAATGCACAAAGAGGCGGGGGAAATAGACTGTCAGGATCTGTGGGCAACAGGGCCCCTGGAGGATCTTCCACATCACCAGAGTTGCCTGCAGAGGACAAAGCAGCCCGAGACAGCGCTCAGTGCTGGGGCGTCCGTGTGGCAGGGCCTGAGCGTGGCAGGGAGAGGCCGGGGGGGATGCAGGGGGAGCAGCGGGCCTGGTGGCCATGAAGCTGCCCCTAGGCCAGGTTTGTGCCCAGTGCCTGAAGCAGGGAGATGCAGTGGGGGAAGGAGGCAAGAGAGCTGCTGGAGAGGCGGCCGGCCTTGCGGTGAGCAAAGGCCAGCTGCAGAAACTCACAGCCAGGGAAAAGACAGCCGTCTTGTCCCCATCAGAGGTGCCCAGGTTTTTCTGCGGCCAGCTCCCCACCACATTGATGAGGAGCGGTGTCACTTCCTCAGAAATCCAGGGCGAGAGCAAGATGGTCGTCCACATGGCCATAGCAGCTCTGCGGGGTCAGACACAGCACCGTGGGCTGGGCAGCAGCGGGGAGCTGAGCTGGCCGCCAGCTCTGCCTGTGCCCACTGCCCCTCAGCGGCAGCAGCAGCCAGGCAGCCCAGCCCTGTGGGGACAGGCCCCTGAGGGGCAGGCTGGCAGCACGGCAGCAGGCTCGGGGGCCGACTTTGTAGCAGGGCTGGCAAAGGGAGCAGCCAGAGGGCCCTGGAACTCTGTGTTGCTCACAGCCCTGGGCCGGGCTGTCCAGGGTGATGGGCTGGGGAGCCCTGAGGCCTTGGGGCAGGTGGGCCCCATACCTGTCACACGTTGGGGCCACCCGCAGGAGAGTGATGGCCACATCATCGGGCTCTGCCTCGGCCACTTGCATCAGGGCCCAGTCCATCCTGTGCTCAGCAGACTCATTGGCCATGAGCCACTGGTGGATGTACCTCACCACGGCGGGCACCTGGAGAAGGCACAGGGAGACTTGGAATGCTAGCAGAGGGAGTCAGCAATGTGCCCAGCTTCTTCCCCAGACAAGTGCTTCTCTTCCACCACGCTGCCATGGCCTCAAAAGCTTCAAGTGAGCAGCAGGCGTGGCTTGGGAAAGCCAAGCAATTGCTGGAGGATCAAAGGCTGGCCACAGGCTGCTTACTTGCTCTGGACTGAAAAGAGCTGTCTCTACAAGTGAATCCAGCTGGGCAGCGCTGCTCTGTTCTTCCAAGACCTCTGAGGATGCTTTGACCTCAGTGTCCATGGGTCTGGGCTCTTCCTTGCCAATTCTCGTGACGAATTGGTAAAGAAGCTGTAGGAGAAGGGCAGGAAGGCAGGGAAGTTGCACGGAGTGCTCCAAGTGCGGTGCTGGGCTGAGCAGTGCCAGCAGGCCCAGCCCAGGTGGGGATGGCTGCAGGTACCTGCGCTGCTCTGCGGAAGCGGCCACGGGCGGTGTCCTGCTCTTGTGTCCCGTCCATGGCTGCATCTGGCAAAGAGCAGCCAGAGCTGAGGGGCTGCGGGAGAGGCCGGAGAACACAGCCCAGCCCTGCTTTCCCCAGGCAGGGACAGTCCCGGGATGCCCCAGGGGATGCAGCACGGTCACTGCGGGGAGAGGCAGCCCTGGCCTCTCTTCCATCCTTTCTGTGGCCTTTTCCAGGGGACGGGATGGGAGGGGTTGGGATGGGGCCAAGTCGACCACACTCAGAACCCTGTTGGCCAGCTCTGCCACTCACCCTCCTCCAGTGGCTGGAACGGCTGCACCTCTTCAGTTTCCACTGCTGGGGCAGTTTGAGGGATTTCTTCCTCCTCCTCCTCCTCTTCAACCCAGGCCAACTTGGGCACTCTCGGGGGTCGCCGCTCCATGGCAGTGCCTGGATTTCTGGTTACCTGCAGGAGAGATGCCTGGGAGAAGTTCCGAGGCAGCAAGTCCTGCAGTTGTGCCTGGAAGGCACCTGCAAGACTCAAGGGTGTCCTGCCAAGACTACAGGACAGCAAGTCCTGCACTCGGCTCTTGAGGGCTCCTACCACAAAGACAGGAGTCTCCTGGTTGTGGTGTGGCCTCAGGGGCAGTGAGTGCAGGGATTGGAGATGCCTGGGACAAGCTCCAAGTCCCCAAGTGCTGCGGTGTGGTCCTGAGGTCAGCTGCAGGAATAAGCGCTCAGAAAGGCTCCGGGTCAGACACAAAGGAGTGCGCTGTGCGGGGGCTCCTCACAGCACCGCTCTGGCGCGTCCTGTCCCGTCGCGTGCACCGAGCACTGTGGCGTGGCCCTGTCACCGCCAGCTCCTATGTCAGCACGTGTCACAAAGGGCCCTTTGACATCTGCTCCCGTTGTCCCCATCCCACGGTGACCGTGCTGCAGCGTGTCACAAAGGGCCCTTGCACACCCTGCCCTCCGCCCTGGGGCCGCCCCCATCCCCCCCCAAGTGGCCCAGCTTGGAAGGAATCCCTTGCCCAAAGTGTCTAAGACAGCCTGATGGGATTTTTAGGAACAGTTTGTTAGAAATGAAATGGAGCCAAATTTATCAGTAAGAATTTAATTGGAAACTTTGTAAAATTTACTCATGGAAATGTCTCGGTATTGAGAGACAGGTGTCTGCTAGGGAGGGCAGGAGCCTCCCTTGGAATGAAAAATGTAGACCCCCTCCCTCCGAATTATGATAATCCTGAAATCAAGGGGCTCTCAGGCAGAGATTTGGGATTAGGAATAACAGTTCTTTACTAATATTTATAACCAGGCAAACAAACAACAATAACTACAGCGTTAACAAGAAAACAGAACCAGGGACCCCGTGACAGCTTTCTGGGCTGAGACAGGAAAGGATGGAGGAGAGGCTTTGTTTCACAAACCCCCTCGGATTGGCAGTCAGTGCCAGTGCTCCTGCAGGGCTCTGAGGAACACTCAGCTGGAACAGCAGGGATGAGCTGAGATCCTGGGCCAGTGGCTGAGGTGGATCAGTAGCTCCACGGTGGTGGCTGGCACTGCCACACGTCCCGGCAGGACAGGGGGTGCGAGGCCACCAATGAAGAGGGAAGGAGGAGAAGAAGCAGCAGCTCCATCTGGGTGATGGCAAAATTCCCTTCTCCTCACCACAACAGCTCTGCACCCAAAGTGTTCTTCTCCGAAGCTGAAGAAGCCACCAAACTGTCCCCACCCTCCCCTTTTCCTGCCCCCTTCCCCCCCGGGCCCAGCCAAACTCTTTGTCTTTCCTCAAGCACCCACCAAGTACCCGCAGTTGAGTTTTCCCTGCAAGTCATGAGTAAAAATTCCACGGGCAAGCCAGAACTAAATAAAAAATAAAGGACACCTAACCCCCAACACCTGTAAGTTGTATCTTGAGAGTCAGCCAGGATCTTTGTTTGCCAGAAACACCTCTGAAGTTTAATCAAGGCATTAGTCATCAAAATTATTTTGTAAATTTAAAGATCAAAGTAGCCAAAATGCTCAATGTAACTAATTGCTGGGTATGTTCTCAGCTCAGGTTGGGAGGAATGGGGTTCCCTCGGAGGGCTCACCCTGTGGGGTGGCCAGAACTCTGTCAATGGGCTCTGATCGTAGCAAATCCAGTGCAGGGACACTCACAGAAAACTGTGCTGTGGAACACAGGAATGCAATTATCAGTTTTACAGGATTGACTGAGATTTCCCTTCAGGAGAAACCAAGCCCTGTTCTAGTTGGAGGCCACAATGTGAAAGGATTTCTGTGCTTTACCATCACAAGCTTACTCATTCTTTTTCCTCACCCTCATTCACGTTAGGAACAATAATTCTGTTGTCCATGGAGCTGGCACCTTTTGAATTCCAGAATAATGTCCCCAAGGTCCTTTGCTGTTCAGCTTTACCGCGCTGTCTGTGGCTAACAAGGCTTGCTGGGGTCCTTTCCCCTTCAGCTGGAGAGGTGCCGGGTCCCAGTCCCTGAGGGACAGCCAGGCTCCTGGCTGGAATTGCTGTGGAAGTCCCTCAGGGTCCCATCAGCCTTCACATGGAGCCCCGTGGATCTGAGCATTTTCCAAAGGGGCTGTTGGGGCAAACAGGGAGATTTGGTCTGGCAGCATCTGTAAAACAATATCCCATCCCATCGACTTGTTCTGGCAGAGAACACTTGGCTGCAGGGACATATTCCCATTGTTCCTGCCCAGGTCTCAGGATTCAAACAGTGTTGTCTTTGCTCAGAGCTGTTCCTTCAGCTGGCTCGGGAGGGCCATTTGGCCTCTGGACCCACACTCATGGTCCTTTATTAGGACTGCTGGATCCAAACCTTTTATCTCCACGAATGGAGGTGATTTGAGGTGGATGTCCTTTCTTCACAATTATTTTTAAAATTGCGATATCAATATTTCTTCTACATTGTCATGGGGTTGAACAATCAAATCTTGTTAACTGTTGTTTAACAGACTGACTTCAATTTCTCCTTGATAATCTGCATCAATTCCTCCTCCCATGACATGAACACTTTGTAAGGCCAAGCTCCAGTGAGCAGTTACCAAACCAAAGTGTCCTGGAGGAATCTGAATTCTTATTCCTGTATTGTAAACTCTCATTTGCTTCTGATTGATCCTAATGAATTCCAGTGCATGAAGGTCCAGCCCTGCAGCCTCTGGGGTGGCCCTGGCAGGGGCCATCACACCCAGAACAATTTCCCAGGCAGTCCAAGTCTCACTGTGCATGGTTGTGTTTGCAAATTGGGTGCAGCCGTGCACACCCAGGGGTTTCCATTTCCCAGTGGGCCCATTGTTAAGGGCATGGAGCCCATCTGGGAGATGGGTTCTCCACCGGGACAGGTTCCCATCTCCTCATTTTATCAACTGCTCTTTTAACAGCCTCTTCAGCCATTGAACCAATCTTGCCATTTGTGGATAGTGTGGTACATGAAAAACCCAGCAGTCTTAATCACTGTGTTTTTCACAGGAACAGACAAAGCATTCCACATCACAGCATTGCCAAACCCTATAAAAATAGCTAGTTTTATCCCTTCCTCCTTTATTCCTTGTATACAATTCACAAAGTTTACCATTGACATTTGGGTCTTTACTAGTCCTTTATTGTAGGGTATTTTAGTGTTACAGTGAGCAGCCAAAGCTAACAAATTGGAATTGTCAGCATTATTTCACATTATCGATTTTTAGTTATATATATATATCAATATATATTATGGTGTTATTCTTATTCTTATTGTTATTGTTATTATTATTTTACTTGGACAAACAAACTTGAGCTAAAGACTAAAACCTTCTTCTGTCACTCTACGTGGGAGCATTCCGAAAACAATTGTTCCTTCTGTTGGTGCCGTTAACAAAATCCATCCTTATCTTCCCAAACCCATAAGTTCTTTTCCTTTTTCCATATGCAATGTTTGGATGCATTTTAAGACATCCAGCGGTTCAGCCTCTTTTAACCGACTGCCCTACTGCTTGCACGGTGCTCCGACCTCAGCCCCACTCCAGAGCCAGCGAACTCTGGGGAGGGCTTCCCTTCCGGGAATTACAGATGGGACTGATTCCTTACATTTACCTTTTAAAAGTGACATTTTGTTGTGATCTGGCTAGACTTTGCCAATTTTGTTTCACCAGCGGGCAGAGTCAGCACCAAAGGCACAAACACCACCTGAAAAAATCAGTGTCACTTACTGCAGCTCCAAGCAGCTAAGGATCACAAAAGGAGTAGCTCAGCAATGAATCCAATCATCACTGCCAAAGATTGCCTGCAGGGATTAACAAAGATCCAGCACCAGTTCCCCTCAGACTTTGCCATCCCCAGATCCACACATCAGCTGGGGAAGCTGTCACAGCCAAGGGCTGGAGAGCCACTCCAGACCTGGGAATTCCTGCAGGTGCCTTTCAGCCACAGGTGAGGCTCAACCCCTGCTGTGAGAGAGGGCCCAGCTTTGATAGTGCTGAATAAACAAACTGACAGCACTTCTGGTGTGGGAACATCTGGTTTCATCCTCCTCTTGGGTCCCTACCAAAGCCTGGCCAGGGCTCAAGGAGGAACCAAGGGAGTTGACTCTGATCATACACCCCAAACAAGGCCAGATGTCGGATTTCATGGCCTT
Source organism: Poecile atricapillus (assembly GCF_030490865.1). NCBI lineage: Eukaryota > Metazoa > Chordata > Aves > Passeriformes > Paridae > Poecile > Poecile atricapillus. The sequence goes on along the minus strand of NC_081282.1, from coordinate 1,750,429 downwards.
GTCTGGCTTCTGATCACAGAAAGGTCAATCCATGTTTCATTGATGAGTGAATGCATCTATCACAGTGTTCATGACCATGCATATTTCAGTAATGAGCAGATGGACAGATAACCTTTGGCTGGAAGGTTCATCCAGAGATCACCTTTGGCTCAGGGCCTGTTGTTCAGGCCTCACTCAGGGCCTGTTGTGCAGACCTTGGCACTTGAGAAACGAGGTTTAGTGCGGGGCTTGACACTGCTGGGTGACTGGCTGGACTGGATGAGCTCAGAGGTGTTTTCCAGCAGAATGGATTCTATAATACCAGGATTCTATCTGCTGCATTCAGCTGGTTCCATTACTTAGCAGCATTACTTTAGTCCAAAAGCCCCCTCTTGCTCAGCTCTTGTGGCCTGAGGCTTCAGCTCCTTCAGCTTCTGGTGCTGAGCTGCTCAAGCTGAAGGAGACAACTGGGAGAGAAAAATAAGTTCATTCAATTCCTTCTGGGACACGGAGAGGGGAAATGTGAAAACAGGAGCATTGTTTGGTGTGGCCTCCTCTCTGCCCTTCACACCTTTCAGTGCTTTGAACCAGCCAAGAGCTTTCTCCAGGATTCAGTGAAGCAGCTGTTCCTGCTCCCAGCTCTGGCTCTTCCCAGTCTCTGACCTTGACTGGTTTTGTCCCTCTTGCTGTGCCCTCTGTTCCCCCAGGGGGCTGTCCCAGACTGAGGGATCAGATCCAGGCACTGCTGCTGCTCCCTCGGGACCAGCCCCAGTTTGGTTGTTGCTGTCAGTGCCAGCAGAAGCCGTGGCTGGAGCAGCGGGTGCTGACAGTGCCCCAAGGCCCGGGGCTGGAGGGGTCCCTGGGCTGGGGCTGGGAGGGAGCTGCCCCTTGTTCTCCCTCTGCCTCACACAGAGCTGGGCCGGGCACAAGTGGGGCAGCAGAGCCAACAGGGAGCCTGCGAGTCTCTTCCAGCCGTGCCTGCTCAGAGTTTGGCCTTGGTGCTTCAGGTGGGCAAAGGCAGCTGCTCTGGTCCCTCTGCGTGTCCCCGTGTTCAGCAGTGCTGCTCCATCAGTCTGGGCCCAGCAACGGGGAAAAGCCTCAGCCCTGCAGGGCCAGGAGCTGCCGGGCTCTGCCTGAGCAGCTCAGCCAGCAGGAAGGGAGCTGCTCCACACGGCAACCAGGAGCAAAGGACATGCCTTTTCTAGGACATGTTTTCTGTAAAAAAAACCAACAAAAACAACAAATGCAAACAAAAAAATACGAAAAAAATATGAAAGATAAAAATTACCCCCAAATGTGTAGTGAAAAATCTTCTATAACACTGGAGTAAGAAAGAAGTAACTGATCTTTTGAAAAAGAGAACTCAGCTTTGATTTTAGTTCCTTAGTTTGTACACGTGCTAGTGAAAAGGATCCATTAGCTGCCTTCCTTTAGAGATTTTATGGATGTTTTCCAATATTAAGATATTTTACACTGCAGTTAAAGGAATAGGAAATTGAAATACATGTTCTTCATGACTGTGTCTTGAGTGTAAAAATTTTGCAGTTTGAAACTTGGACCTAAATGATGAGTTTGGCGGGAGAAATGCAGCACTCAATATGAATGATCAGCAAGTCTCATTTATTGGTAACTCTAAAACCACTTATATAGCATCAATAATTAGACTCATACATCGTGCAAAAGCAAGCTCATTATTGGATATTTTTATTTAAGGTCAACTCCATCTAGTTCCACATTCCTGTGATTGCTCATCTATGCTGAATTCACATTCTTCTGATCACAGTGTCCTGTTCTCAGTTAACAGTTATCACTAAGGTCTTCCTGACTTTGCAACATCTCACACCAACTGTACTCTATTGTCTAATTCTTTCCCAGCTAACTGCTGCATGGGAACATGACCTTTGCTAGCTAGCCATTCCTCTATAATTCCCCTGTGTTCTTTTTGTACTAACAAAACTGTAGAAGTAGCCTTCTTTACCATGTTTTGCAGGCATTGCAGTATGCAAGGAATAAACAGTAACACAATCACAATGATCAATATAACAACAATTGCTATCTGTGCCAAATGTTTTAACCATCCTGTGAGACCTAGGTGTTGGAGTCTGAAATACAAACTGTGTGCCCTTGTTTTTAGTGTTTAGTTCTGAGATTCAAGAGAACACTGAATTTCATATAACATGAAATTCATGAGTATGTTTTCATGGTGATACATGAAAACAAATTATAAAGTTAGATAAGAAAGGTAGATGTGTAGATTAGAAAGTTTCTTAAATCACTGGGTGAAAAAGTAGTTTAGAGAACAGGAGACGAGATGGAGAATTTAGGGTGTTGTCCCTTGTCTTTCTTCTTTCTTCTTCATGTTCTTCTCCTAGGAGTTTTTGGGTAATAGTTAGTGATTGGATAAAAAATGCCGCAGTGCATCACAGAGGTGATGGGTCATTGGGTCATTAAGAAAAATAATATACGTGTCTATTGTTAATTGGGTAAAAATAGGTATAAAGATAAAAGAACTGCGTAGTTCAGGGCCATTTTGTGTATCAGACATGAAGTGTGCCACAAGGCCTTGTTTGTACCATCAGAAGAAAGAAATGTACCAGATTGCAAAGATTAACCTTGTAACCAGCCTAGAGAAACCTGTTAAGTTTTGTAAGGATCCTTCAATAAACACGAGAAACAAGATTCTAACGAGCTCGAGAGTTTACTTCAAATAATGAAGATTGAGATAAGTGGAACTCCCCACGAGGGAGGATCCCAGAAGAATTCAGCCCAGAGAAGGCTGGGGAACTATAGAAAGCTGTATCTACAGAGAATTCAGCCCAGAGGAGGCTGGGAGACTATAGAAACCTGTATCTACAGAGAATTGAGCCCAGAGAAGGCTGAGAGACTAAAGAAAAGATATATCCACAGAGAACAGAGCTCAAAGGAGGCAAAGAAAAGAGAGACAGAGGTAACACTAGGGATTGAAACCATTCCTCTAATGGATTTGTTTCCATGGTTAATTTTTTCATATTTTTCTGTAGTTGTTGAAGATGAGCATGAATAGACACTGAATGGTCAGAAAGATTCATGCAGCACATTCCATCAAAGTCTTCACAGCCATGGCCCTGTGCTAATAGCAAAAAATCAATAGCAGCTCTATTCTGCAATACAGCATGCCTAACACTGTTCATATCCAAAAGCAAATCAGACAAAACCTTTGATGTAATATTAAACTGTTTTCCTGTCCAGCATGCCAGTCGTCGTAACTGTGTTAAGGCTTGAGCACTAGATACCCCAGGTGTAAAAATAGATGACACAATCACTGTAGGACGTTCCCAAAGTTCAACCTGATCTTTGCATTCTGGCCCCAGTTGGAACACACTTCTCTTTGTTCGTAACCTGGTTCTATTGGCTCCTAATAGTTGCTGTATAGTGGGTGCAAACAATGTCAATTTCCCAAAATAACAAGGCCCTCCATAAAGGTTTGCTGGCAGTCCTTGCCATGCACGATCTCCACAAATTAGAAAAATACCAGGTGGTAATTGTAGAGGTGAACTGCTAGAATTTACTTTGTGAGACCAATTGCCACAGTATGCATCATTATTTTGCAAATATAGCAAATTTTGTGGAGAAATATTTGTACCATTTGGCCCATGAGACTTTTTTGCATGATTGTTCCTAGCCCAATTGACAAAATTTAAACAGTAATTGCTAGGGGCTGAACCTAACAGTCTTAACTCTTGTGGTTCTGACCCGGTAACATTTAAACCTGTAGCAATGTACCAAATTTGAGCACCAATGGGATTTGCTGGGATTAAACATATGTCAAACAGATATTGATCATGAATCTACCTGATGGGATTTCACATAATGTTTTGTTTGCTTCTTCGGGTGTTTTCCAATTGTTTGTCCATTTTTTAAACATTGTGGCATTGAGTGAATCGCCTAAAGGTGCACCCACTAAACAAGTTCGAAAAGGATCTGAAGGGGTGGCCATTGAAAGGCAAAAATTATCCTGTCCAGTTTGATTAGCCCACATTACCCACATATTTTGTCTCTCATCCATGTCAATCAAAAACCCTTCATTTCCCTTTATCATGGTAAACCACCATAACAACCTGATCAGAGGTAGTCCTTTAAGGACTTTAAAAGGATTGTGGCAGTTCAGCCAGCATCTTGGCTGGATCCCATGTGAGATCTTGCTTCCCTTTTCTTTTACCCCTCTGCCTCGCCCGTCGATTCAGTTGCTTCGAACCACGGGGTGTTCCATCTTCTCGGCAGCAGGGATAACTTTCAGGGAAGGGCCCTTTCTCTTGAGACTGTTGTTTTAAGAATTGCTCCCAATTTTTATTTTTTACCCCTGGAATATCACACCTGACCTGTGTCTTATGACAGCGTATTGTGGTTATTTTAATAATATATGGCAAAGGGGTATTAGGATGATAACAATAATTTTCTGGAATTATTTCAAAAGCAAAAATCTCCCACCATCTATCAGATCCTTTTTCAAATTGTCCTGTTTGCACACCTTCCTGTAATGCAATCTCAGTCAAATTTCTTTCAAAATTGTAACACTCTGTACAAATCCCTCTTGGGGATCGACCCCACTTAGAATGTGTCCACCACTTTTCTTTACACACTTTCCAAATGTAACATACAAAAGGATAACATTCACAATTTGGTACTGTACACAAGATTTGCATGTGAGAGTTCATCAGATCCCATCTCTATGTTGATGGTAGAGAGCGAGAAGCATCTGCTGAATTTTCTGGATCAGCTGAAGGTAAATCACTGGGATCAGCAGGTTTAGTCCATCGGCTCGGCACCCAGACAGGCCCTGTGGGGGTAGACACACAAAGATAACCACGTCCCCAATAGAGTACCTTGCTAGGACCTCCCCACAGACCTGTTTTTGGATCCTTATAGACCAATCAGTTTGCCTTAGCATTTCTTTCTCTTAAACCCACATCCCATTTGTGACTACGAATATGGATAATAGCAAAGGCAGCAGTCCTCAACTTTACTGCTTCTTTGAAGCTGCAAAAACAGTTCATATAAACAAGGGTTTTTTACTTCCTTAATGTCTGCATTTTTAATACGTTCACTTACTCCTGCAACATATAAAGAATCAGTTACCACATTAACAGGACCCTTAAATTTCACCAAAACCCAAACAACAGCGACTAATTCCAGAGTTTGTAATGTGTCCTCCTTTTGAGCTGGAATAATGTGATGATTCCATTGTCTTTCTGAATCTTGCCATGTAGCAGCTGTACGAGATTTCTTTCCAGCATCAGTGAACACAGTTGATGCCCCTGGTAATGGCACAAATGATCGTTTGGGCTTCTCAATCCAATTCTGCTGGCCTATCCATCGTAGTGGTATTCGAGGCACTTCCTCAGTACTGACCACACTGCTGTTGTCAAGCAATGCTTCTTGCAGTGTGGAGCTGTGAATTAAATACCAATCTAAAATGTCTTTTTTTTTTTTTTTAATTGGTATCTGAATTACAGCTGGATCTGCACCCATAATTTGTCACAATCGCTTCTACCTTTGTTTTATTAAATTTGCTAAAATTTCAACTTTTTGAATTAAGGTATGTCTCTGTTGTAGTGGTGGTAACAACCACTCTAATACCCATATCTCCCCTGTTTTCTTTTGTTGCTGTGTCAGGGCACCGATGAGATGTTGAGGTCCAAACCATACAGTAAGATTAATGTCCAAGTCTGGATCTCGCCTACGAACAACACCTGTCTGGATACAGTCCATTATTTTATTGAGAGCTTCTTGTTGTTCACTGGTGACCTGTATGGGTGCTGTAGGATCAGTACCTTTTAACAAAGGTCGTAAAGATTGTAGAAGTTCATTAGGAACACCCACAACAGGTTTAAGCCATTGTAAATCTCCTAGCAATCGCTGAGCATCATGAACAGTATGAAGTGACATGTTTAATGACAGTTTCTGAGGAGCAACATACTGCTCAGTTAGAGTCCACCCAAGATATTTCCATGGGGATGACAGCTGTATTTTCTCAGGTGCAACAATCAGTCCATTCTGAAGTAGTTGTGTTTGAATGTCTTTAACTTGTTTATCTGCAAAAGTTTGTGATTGAGCAAAAAGAATATCATCCATATAATGATAAATAATAGTTGTAGGCCACCGAACACGTAGTGGCTGCAAAGCATTATCAACATCAAGCTGGCACAAGGTAGGAGAATTACACATACCCTGTGGTAAAACTGTCCATTCAAATCTCTTGTCTGGTTCTGCTCGATTTAATGAAGGCAAGGTAAAAGCAAATCTGCAAGTATCCTGTTCATGCAGTGAGATAGTGAAAAAACAGTCCTTTAAATCAATTATTAACAAGGGCCAATCTTTTGGTAACACTGCAGGATTGGGCAAACCAGGTTGTAGTGCCCCCATTGGCTCCATTTGTTCATTTACTGCACATAAGTCGTGCAGCAATCGATATTTTCCAGACTTCTTTTTTATAACAAAAATAGGAGTATTCCAAGGACTTGTTGACAACTTTAAATGTCCTTGTTGATATTGTTCCAGCACTAATTGATGAGCTTGTTGCAGACTTTCCCTTTTTAAAGGCCACTGTTCAACCCATATTGGTTCCTGAATTATCCATTTAAGTGGGAGTGGGGAAGTCCAAACAATGGCCTCTATTCTAAAGGGTGCTCATTGGTCAAAATAACACCAAGTTGTGACAAAATATCTCGCCCTATTAGACATCGAACCTTGTCTGGTAATGGAACAATTGACAAAGCAGAACTGATGACCTTCCCATCTAATTGAATCTGGATTTGTGGAGACCTTTTTTGCCAAAGTTAAACCTCCCACCCCTGTAAGAGTAACCATACTAGGCAACAAAGGCCATTCCTGGGGCCAATATTGTGGAGCAACAATACTTGAGTCCGCCCCAGTATCCAACAGTCCTTCTAATTGGTGGGATTCTCCGTTATAATTGGGAACAACTGTTTGCTTGGGTCGAGTGTTTAAGTCCAGGGTAAGTAATGTAAGTCCTCCTGTGGAACCAAATCCACCTGTACCCTGTGATTGATTTTTCCATGGTGTCAACTGATGGGTATATTGCAGTAGTGGCACTAATTGTGCAATTCACTGTCCTTTATCAATTCTGGCTGGTGGTGCCAGTGTATATGCCATGATATATATTTCACCAGAATAGTCCCCATCAATTACTCCAGGTGAAATAAACAATCCCATTAGACTAGCAGATGAACGTCCCAACACTATTTCACCCATAGCTTTTCCATTTATTATCACTGGTCCAATAATTCCTGTGGGAATCTTGTAGGGCTGAGATGTCAATAAATCCACAGTCACTGAGGCTGCCAGGTCCAGGCTGAGGCTCCCTGCTGTGGCAGGCTGGAGGGAAGTTGCACTGATGTTCCGGCAGCTGCTATTTGTGTCGTGGTGTAGCGGCTTTTCGCGCTGACCTTCCCGTTTCCAGATCTCCGGCGGCAAACACTGTCAGTGTGGGTATTGGACCAACACTGATTGCACCAAACAGATGGTACAGTACATTCCTTCCGAATATGTCCAAGGTTGCCACAGCGAAAACATTTGAGTCGGGAGGCTGGAATCCTGCCATTGTTGGTTGTAGCTGCTTGTAGGGGTGCAAGAGCTGCTAAAACCTGACTTTGAGTAGATGCAGCCTGCTTTTCTAACCCCTGCCCTAGTTCTTTAATTGCCTGGACTGACATTGCCTGTGACCCCACTGGTATATTAGACATCCTCTCTAATGCCTCTTCAATAGTCCAGTTAGCATTTAGGGAATTTAAAACTTACCTGGTTGCTGGATTACAATTTTGTAATGCACACTGTTTTAATAATGCTCCCCTCATATATTCAGGAACACCTGCCTGCTCTATAGCTGCAGCTGCTTTATCAATAAATGCTCCAAATGGCTCATCTTGCCCCTGTTTAATACCCATATAAGATGGAATACCTCCTGGCTCTTTAATCTGGTGAAATGCAGCTCGCACTAACCACATTCCTTCTCTCAACTTGTCTGGCCCCAAAATACCTTGTGCTTCCACCCGACTATATGCTCCCAAGCCCATAAGTTCCTCTAAAGTTAGCCCATGCAGTGGATCACCTGCCTGTCTTTGCACATTTACACTTTCTTGACAATAAGCTTGCCAGTGTGCATTAAACAACAACTGCTGATGCTGACTAAGAATCAATTTCATAATACTCCTACAATCTGCAGGGAATAAAATCTGTGTACCCCACAAATAATCAATCATTTGTCTAACAGGTTCACTGGTCACTCCAAACTGACTGACTGTAGATCGCAACTGTGATAACCATTTCCAATCTAAAGCTGTCATTTGAGCTTGCATTCCACCCCCTTGTATCAGTGCAAAGGTTACGGGACATGCTACTTCCAATACAGCGTCTGCTGTTTTCTGATCTCCCTCTTGCAAAATATTCCATGCCAATGCAGCCCATGTCTCCCTTCTTTCCAGTGCGACAGCCTCACCTAACTCATGCCCTAACTCAGGATTTCTCATAGGGGAGGGTGGTAACGGTGCCAAAGGCTCCATTCCAGAATCAAGGTTAGTAGGTGAAGGTATTGAAGATGGCACAAAAGGATTAATAGCTGTGGCAGGGGTCAGTGACTGTGCAGGAGGAGTCAAAGTTACTGTATTCATGGCAGGTGGCAATGGACACTCATTAATTCCCTCTAATAATCTATTTTTTGACATAGCTGCAGATGCCTTTGTGGCAGCTGCCTGTTCAGCCTGATACTGCAAGAGAGCATTATGAACTGTCCGCCACAGTTTCCCCAATTGTATAGCAGTTTTATCATTATTAAAAACAGCTTCCCACAATTTATCTCCAAATTTTCGCCACTCACTTAATTTATGGACTGTATGGGGATTCTGAAAACAACCCTGAGCATACCCATAAGCGAGAAGTCCAGGAAGCTCCTTGCGCAAATCAAAGTCTTTAACCTTTTGCTTTTCTAAAAAGCAGGTAAATAAATCATATGCTGCTTGCCTTTCCATCTTACCGTCAGCACGCGCTGTTGCAGCCCCTACAAGGTTTGGGCAGCACGTTACAGCCAGGACTCTCCTCTGAGGTCGCCTGGGGCACGGCACCGTTGCTGTGTGATCAGGACTCTCCTGTGAGGTTGCCTGGAATGCAGCACAGCTGTTGCTTTTTGTAGTCCTTGCTGCAGAGGACCTGTCCCCTGTCGCCAAATCCCTTGGCCGACTCCTTTTTAAGGTCCCAAAGGTTCCAAAGATCCCAAAGGTTCCAAAGGTTGCAAGGGTTCCAAGGGTCCCTAGGGTCTCAAAGGCCCCAAAGGTCCCTGTTGTTCGGGCACCATTTGATGAGTTTGGCGGGAGAAATGCAGCACTCAATATGAATGATCAGCAAGTCTCATTTATTGGTAACTCTAAAACCACTTATATAGCATCAATAATTAGGCTCATACATAGTGCAAAAGCAAGCTCATTATTGGATATTTTTATTTAAGGTCAACTCCATCTAGTTCCACATTCCTGTGATCGCTCATCTATGCTGAATTCACATTCTTCTGATCACAGCGTCCTGTTCTCAGTTCACAGTTATCACTAAGGTCTTCCTGACTTTGCAACATCTCACACCAACTGTACTCCATTGTCTAATTCTTTCCCAGCTAACTGCTGCATGGGAACATGAGCTTTGCTAGCTAGCCATTCCTCTATAGGACATATTGATCATTTCTGTGTCCATATCCCAAATGTGACTGCAGATGTAGAATATGACATCAATCAGTTGCAACAAATAGAGCACAAAGCACAGGAAGAGCAAAAGGACTTGACTATAAATTGGTTTGGCAAAATCTTCCAAGGGTTAGGGTGGAATGTGAGTTCATGGATTAAATCTATCATTGAGAGTGTGATAATCTTACTAATTGTATTCTTAGCAATTTGGTTAGTTTACAGCATCTTCAAGGGAGAAATACAGAAGAAAACGTCCTGGAACCAGAAAATAATAAAGGCACTGAGACGAGATCCACCCCCACCATCTTCTGGTTCTCCAGTTCCTGACAGCATCCAGGACAGCGTTTACATCAATCAAGGATTCGAAGAACATCGAGTGTAAACTCAAAAACAAAGGACTGTATCAAGTGAAAACATTTGCACTTATACTGAAGTGAAAATGCTTTCAAAGGGGGGAATGATAGTAAAAGGTTTTAAAATCAGAAAATTTGGGGACTTAGAAAGAAAGTTGGGTTTGGCAAGCCCTGGGAAAAGTAGGCCCTGGGAAATGTTAGGCCTTGTGCTTGCTAAAGATCATGTGAAACTGCACCTGTGTAATCAATATATGATAAATGATAGAATTGTTAGATGTGATTGGATATAATTATTGTTTAAAGAACATGAGGAAAAATGTTAGGGGGTTTGAGGGGGGATCACGATAAATCCATGCTTGGGTGAAAACAATGCATACAATAGAACAACGTAAGCTTAATAATTAATATGTAAGTTGTATAATGATAGAGTATAAAACATGTTCAGCTCCAAACCAAGATGGGTCAGATTTGGGTCTGTGTACCCCTGACACCCAGAGCTCTTCAATAATGCACCTTCATATCATCATTCTGTGATGATGTGTGTTCCTGAACGCTAACAATTTCATCAGATTTTACTGGAATTTTGTGGGATTTTGAGGTGACTTGAAGAATTTTGAGGAATTTTTCTTAGATTTTTTGGGAATTGTTGGAGATTTTGTCAGATTTTTCTTGAATTTGGGTTTTAAGAAGATTTAGAAAATTTCGTGGGATTTTTCTGAAATTTTGTGGATATTTCTGGACATTTTGTGGGATGTTGCTAAAATTTTGTTGGGTTTTGAGAAGATTTAGGGAATTCTGTGGCATTTTTCTGGAAATTTGTAGGATTTTCTTTGATTTTGTGAGATTTTGAGGAGACTTGAAGAATTTTGAGGATGATTTTTCTTAGAATTTGTGAAAATTCGAGATTTTGTCAGAGGTTTCAGGAATTTGGTTGGGGTTTGAGAAAATTTAGGGAATTGTGTGTGATTTTTCTGGAATTTTGTGGAAAATTGTGGAGATTTTGTGGGATGTTGCTGGGAATTGGTAGGGTTTTGAGAAGATTTAGGGAATTTTGTGGGATTTTTCTTGAATTTTGAGGATTAATCTCGAATTTTGTGGGATTTGGAGGAGACTTGAAGAATTTTGTAGGATTTTTCTTTGATTTTGTGGAAATTGGTGGAGATTTTGTGAGACGTTGCAGGAATTTGGTTGGATTTTGAGAAGATTTAGGGAATTTTGTGGGGTTTTTCTGGAATTTTGTGGTGTTTTTCTAAAATTTTGTGAAATTTTTCGTGAATTTTGTAGAAATTTGTGGAGATTTTCTGTTATGTTTCTGGAATTTTGTGGGATTTTGAGGAGATTTTGTGGAAATATGTGGGAATATTCTGGAATCTTGTGGAATTTCTCTAGAATTTTGTGGGATATTGAGGAGATTTTGTGGGATGTTCTTGGCGTTTTGTGGGATTTTTGTGGACTCTTTGTGGGATTTAGTGTGGTTTTTCAAGAATTTTGTGGGGTTTTTCTTGAATTTTGTGGACATTTGTGAACATTTTGTGAGATGTTGCTGGAATTTGGTAGAGTTTTGAAAAAATATTGTGAATTTTGTGGGATTCTTCTGGAATTGTGAGGATTTCTCTAGAATTTTCTGGGATATTGTGGAGATTTGGTGGGATTTTTGTGGGATATCTGTGAGATTTTGTGGGATTTTGAGGAGACTTGAAGTATTTTGCGGGATTTTTCTTGAATTTTGTGGGATTTGTGGACATTTTGTGGGATGTTGCTGGAATTTCATAGAATTTTGAGAAGATTTAGGGAATTTTGTAAGGCTTTTCCTGAATTTTGTGGGATTTGGAGAAGACTTGACGAATTTTGAGGGATTTTCCTGGAATTTTGTGGAAATTGGTGGAGATTTTGTATGATGTCTCCGAAAATATTTAATGTTTTAAGACAATTTAGGGAATTTTGTGGGATTTTTCTGTAATTGTGTGGGGCTTTTCCAAAATTTTGCAGGATATTGAGGAGATTTTGTGGGATATTTCTGGAGTTTTGTGAGATTTTGATGAGATTTTGAGGAGACTTGAAGAATTTTGAGGATGATTTTCTTAGATTTTGTGAAAATTGGTGGAGATTTTGTAAGGTGTTGCCAGAATTTGGTTGTGTTTTGAAAAGATTAAGGGAATTTTGTGGCATATTTCTGGAATTTTTTGGCATTTCTCTAGAATTTTCTGGGATATTGAGGAGATTTTGTGGGATGTTTGTGGGATTTTGTGGGATTTGAAGGAGAGTTGAAGAATTTTGAGGGATTTTTCTTGAATTTTGTGGCCATTTGTGGAGATTTTGTGGGTTGTTTCTGGAATTTGCTTGGGTTTTGTGAAAATTTAGAGGAATTTGTGCGATTTTCATGGAATTTTGGTGGGCTTTTCCAGAATCTTGTGGGATTTGAAGGAGACTTGAAGAATTTTGAGGGATTTTTCTTAGATGTTGTAGTAGTGAGGTCTGGCGTTCTGAAGATCTCGGGATGTAACGGAAAGTTAGTGAACGCCCTCTCCGTAATATGGTAATGACCCCTGCAATTAGCCAATAGCACCTGGCTGTGATGAAAGCAGATGGGAGTAACACAGTGACCCCAGGCTATAAAATGTCAAATTCTCCTGCAATAAACGCCATTTCTTCGCCATCCATCCCATTGATGTCTTGTGGGTAAAATGGTCCGAGTGGCCTGGGTGTGGTCACCTTGCTGGCTCCTGAACCAGGGTGTCTGCCTTGCTTGAAAGGCCACATGATTTTGTGGAAATTGGTGCAGATTTTGTGAGTTGTTGCAGGAATTTGGTAGAATTTTGAGAAGATTTAGGGAAGTTTGTAAAAATTTTTCAGGAATTTTGTGGGGCTTTTCCAGAATTTTGTGGAGTATTGAAGAGATTTTGTGGAATGATTCCGGGATTTTGTAGGATTTTGTGGAATTTTGAGGAGACTTGAAGAATTTTTTGTGATTTTTCTGGAATTTTGAGGAAATTGGTGGAGATTTTGTGAGATAGTTCAGGAATTTGGTTAGGTTTTGAGAAGATTTAGGGAAATTTGTGGGATTTTTCTTGAATTTTTTAAAATTTCTCTAGAATTTTTTGGGGTATTGAGGAGATTTTGTGGGATGTTTCTGGAATTTTGTGGGATTTTTGTGGGATTTGGAGGAGACGAAGAATTTTCAAGGATTTTTCTGGAATTTTGAGGAAATTGGTGGAGATTTTGTGATATGTTGCAGGAATTTAGTTGGGTTTTGAGAAGATTTAGGGAATTTTGTGGGATTTTTCTTGAATTTTGTGGAAATTTGTGGAGATATTGTGAGATTCTGCAGGAATTTTGAGGGATATTCCGAAGATTTAGGTGATTTTGTAGGATTTTTCTGGAATTTTGTGGACATTTCTGGACATTTTGTGGGATGTTTCTGGAATTTGGTAGGCTTTTTAGAAGATCTAAGGAATTTTGTGGGGTTTTCCTGGAATTTTGTGGGATTTTCCTGGAATTTTGTGGAAATTCTCTTGAATTTTGTGGGATATTGAGGAGTTTTTGTGGGATGTTTCAAGAATTTTGTAGGATTTTTGTGTCATTTGGAAGAGACTTGAAGAATTCTGAGGATGATTTTTCTTAGATTTTGTGAAAATTGGTGGAGACTTTGTGAGATGTTGCAGGAATTTGGTTGGGTTTTGAGAAGATTTAGGGAATTTTGTGGGATTTTTCTGGAATTTTGTGGGGTTTTTCCAGAATTTTTTCAAATATTGAGGAGATTTTGTGAGATGTTTGTGGAATTTTTGTGGGATATTTGTGGGATTTGGAGGAGACTTGAAGAATTTTGAGGGATTTTTCTTAGATTTTGTGGGAATTGGTGGAGATTTTGTTGGATGTTTCTGGAATTTGGTAGGGTTTTGTAAAAATATATGGAGTTTGGTGGCATTTTCCTGGAATTTTGAGGATTTCTCTTTAATTCTGTGGGATTTGAAGGATGCTTGTAGAATTTTTATGGGATTTTTCTTAGATTTCGTGGAAATTGGAGGAGTTTTTGTGAGATGTTGCAGGAATTTGGTTGGGTTTTGAGAAGATTCAGGGAATTTTGTGGGATATTTCTGGAATTTTGTGGAATTTCTCTAGAATTTTGTGGGATTTGGAGGAGATTTTGTGGGATTTTTGTGCGATGTTTGTGGGATTTTGTGGGATTTTGAGGAGGCTTGGGGAATTTTGTGGGATTTTTCTTAGAGTTTGTGGGAATTAGATATTTTGTCGGTGTCATGGGGTGACTTTACCTTTAATATAACTTTGGGAGCTGGGAGGAAGTTGAAGCTGCTGGTGACTGATGGGAGTCTCTTCTCCTGACCAATTCTCGGTCATTTCTAAGAATTGACAGCAGTTTTGACCATTGAAAAGTGAGATCAACTTGTGAACACCACCTTGAGATGTAAAGCCAGGGCTCTCTTGTTCTCTTTGGTTTCTGGCTTCTGACGAGGTAACAGGCTCTGTCTCGGCCTCCTCCCCCCCTCCAGGCCGGACAAGGCCGCAGAGGGCGGGGGGGGAGAAACGGAGCCGGCCGGCCTGGCTTGGTTTGCAGTTTCTGCTGCTGGACTGAAACCTGACACCATGAACATCTGCAGCTTTCCCAGACTTTAACTCTTTTACTACCTGGATAAAACATACAGATTACTCCTTTTTCCCAGAGAGACAGAGAGAGAGAGAGAGACAATCAACATGAAGAAGACATCATAAAACCATCAACGACAGTGAAGAAAAGAGTTAAGTTTTACATGGGGAAGAGAGAATAAGGAGATGCTTTAATTAAGCTGAAATATTTTTCTGTTAAAGCTATGGAGATGGAAAATAGTGTCCTGAAAAAACACCTTTAATTCATGACAGAGTATATTGGGAGGAATGGAGTGTTCAAAGTGTGGATTTTGAGCAAAAGGTAGAGTAATTGCGATATAGTGAGGTGCTGGAAATAAGTGAAACGAAGATTTGAGGCGTTGAGGGCAATGAGAAAACTTTTTTCAGAGAAGCTCACAAAAACAGATGAAGAGAACTTTTGCCTTTGAATAACTCATCCTTAAAAATGACATCCCTAGACTCATGGCCCATACACACCTCAGAGTGATGTGAAATGGGAGGAATGAACTGATGACAGATTTCTGGGCAGCTGGCATCAGTAAAATAGAAAGCTATAACAGAAATAGTTTTCCCGTGAAAAAGTCCATAGATTAGCAGAAGACTTCTGTTACTATACAAAGGGTGATGAAAAGACTCTAGCTGGAATTGGGACTGTTTTAAACACCAAAGTTCCAAAGTTTTTGTCTCTATGTTGTCATGTGAACAAGAGAATGGTGGGTAGTGGGGGATAAAAGGGTTGTTCTGGAAGTTTATTCTGGTGCTCTTATTCTTGTAGTTTTGTTAACAAACTTTCTTTATTCCTTTTAAGTTTTAAGCCTGTTTTGCTTTTGATCTAATCCATGTCTCACAGCAAGAAATAAGTGAGTTTTCCAGTAATTTTTTAGTAACTGCTTTAAAGCCATGACATAACTTTGGTGCGCTGCCTGGGAAAATGAAATTAGCAAATCTAAACCACTACACTTACTCCTGTGTGCCCCTGAGTAACCTTCCATGTGGATGGAGGAGATTGTGTACAGGACAATTGATTCCTGCATTGCCATTTGGCTTCACTGTCACTCAGTTGAACATGGTCTTTATCTAAGAAGGACTTCCAAGAAATGGGTAGGAGTTTTGGCTGTGAGAGGAGCAGAAAGCACATTTTCTACACCAAATTGCCAGCTGATGTAGTTTCCCTGCCAAAATAGTGTTTGCCATTCATCTTCCTGGGAAGAATGTGAAGACCCATTCAGAGATGCCAGGTTCAGCTGGCCTTTGGATTTGTGTACCTCAATTCACATGTCCAATTTCAAGGGCCACTAAAAGAGGCTCATGTTTGCCTTGCTACCCAGAAGTGCTGTAGGTATTTCCAGGAGAAAAAGAAAAAAATCACTGTCCTGTGGTGTGGTAGTAATCCCAGCACAATTGTGACTCTGTGTGCAAAGACAGCCAGTGCTCTTTGGGGCTGCAGCAGCTGAGAGTGTGGCAGAGCGGTTTTGATATTCTTTTTAGAGTCCTGAAAACATTGTTCCCAAAACAATCCACAACTTTGCAAAAGTGCCCGAAGAAAATGGAAAAGAGAACTGGGATGTGAAAAACAAAGAATGTTTATTTGTAGAAGAAAAGGAACAAGAATGAACTACACAACATATTTCCATTGTAAGAATATTGGTAACAACAACAACAGCAAACTATAGAACTTATTTACCTAAGAAGATATCTAACAAAACTACATGGAACGTATTTACAGAAGACTTAAGCAAACTCTAAAATGTGGATCTGAACACAACAACTGTAAAACGTATATACAGCAGGGTGGCATCTCTGTCCGGGATGTGCCTCAGTCCTGGAAGAAAACCAAGTAGCACGGTCAGTGCAGTCAGGCATGGAGGGGTGTTCCATGTGCTGCCAGGCTGGGACACTGGCACAGGGGGACTCTGCTGCCAGAAGTGAGCCTGGCTGGGGCTGGGGGCTGTGGCCCAGGCACTGGAACAGGGCTTGTGTGGCCCAAAGCAAGGCCAGGCCAGGCCAGGGATGGCCACCAGAATCCAGTGCATGGGCTAGCGTGTCCCTGAGCAGGGAGTGCCCAGCCCAGCCCCAGCCTGGCAGCAGGGGACCCACTCTGCCTGTGGGGAGCACCTGCCTGTTCTGCTGCTGGCATCGGTCTTCATCCCAACACCATGTCCTCCACCTCATCATTTCCATCTACATCCATCTCTTCAATGGAGTCTTTCATGTCCACCTCCATCTCTTCCTCTCGGGTCTCCTCTCCATCCACTTCCATGTCTTCTTCCGCATCTATCTGTGAATCAACCTCCATCTCCTCCTCTGTGTCTGTGACAGCCTGCAGAGGCAGCAAAATCTCAGAGTGGGGTCCCTTTCCCACACTATCCCACACAGCTCCAGCCCACCCTGGCAGCTGCGGGGTGTCCACCTCCGTGGAATAGTACCATACCTTCTTTGGAACAAATGCAGACATCCTGCAGGGATGGATAGAGAACTCCAGGCAATGGGGAGCTTTAGGGACTGATGGGGGTATCACAGGGAGCAGATGATAAGCAAGGTGACAGGGGTAGGCTTGCAGCAGGGTGAAGAGCGTGCTGACACAAGGAGCCAAGGGTTGTGTTGTGGCCGTTGCTGGATGCTGGAAGTTCTAGCTGGAGCGTGCACTGTGACATCACTGCCAGGAGCCCAGGCCCAGGCTGAAGTGGACAAGGGAGATCCTAGAATGATGGAATCCCTGGGTGGCTGGGCTTGGAAGGGACCCTAAAGACCATCTTGTTCCAAGCTGAGCAATCTTCCCCCAGAACAGGTTGCTCAGAGCCCTGCTCCCAGCTGGCCTTGGATGTTGCCAAGGATGGAGCATCCCCAGCCTCTGTGCACAGCCTGGGCCAGTGCCCCAGCAGCCTGAGTGGAAAAGAGCAGCTTCATTAGAACCAACTTCAATCTCACTCCTGCAGTTGAAAGCCTTCTCCTCTCTGTGCCCATCTTTCCTAGAGCTGCAGGGAGGCCTCCCCAGCACCTTCTCTTTCCAGGCTGAGCATCCCCAGCCCCACATGGACAGCACTCAGATCCGGGGGGGGGGTCAAGGCTGAAGGGTAGCAAAGAGCATCAGTAAGTGAGAGATGGAAGCTTTGTCGCTCTGAAAACTCAGCTTCTGAGCTTGCTAACATAGTTTTCTAAAGACTTTCCCAGGACAGTAACTGTAAACATAGATATGTGTGCATTCTTTCTGTTACACGTCTTGTGATGGGCATCTCTCATGGCCAGTGCAGTGAGAAAGTGTTATCCTGACCATCCAATCCCTGGCCGTGGTCAAAACCCTATAAATCCTGGGAGGGAAAATAAACTCGGCTCTTCTTTTCACCACGCCTCGACCTGTGTCCGTGTGATCTATTCATCTTCAGCGGTAACAAAGCTTTGCCTCTAAATGTAGAAAATCAAGAAAAGTGGAGGGGAAAATGGTGGGACTCTGGCTCTGTTCTAACTGGCGAAGATTTTCTTTTTCTTCTTTTCTCTCGTGCTGCCACAAGTTTGGTTGTTTGAAAGGAGGTTTGGCAAAATATCCATTGTCTTCTCCATTGGTGAAACACTGAGCAATGTCTGGGCAAGCTGATGATGCAGAGCAAAACCTGCAAATATCTCCTGGGGATCCTGATCCTGGGGAATGAAGCTAAAGCCAGCCAAAAGTCATTTCTGGAAAGTCAAGCCTGGTTTACGTTTTCTGGAGTTTGGCTGTGCCAACTTCACCAGTCATCTATAAAAAAGGAAAAAATCTCAATCCAAAAGAGACAAAAACACAAACAAACAAACCCAAAGGAACTAATCAAACAAATGGATAAAAAACCCCAAATAAAACCAAAGGGAATGAGAAGTTAGGATTAGTTGTAAGGATATCACAGCAGGCGAATGGCTGCTTCCTACAGGATCACCATCAAAAACCACCTAGGACAACTTCTCCAAAATATATCCAACAGGAGAAATCTAAAAAGTGATCCATGGCAGCTTTGGGGGCAGCTCTGCATTATGGTGAAGGATGAGCATGCAGTGGTACAGATGCAGCATTGCCCACCCTCCAGGCTGCTGTTTGCTCTGCTGAAAGACTCTTGCAGGACTGTGACCCCTCTCCATGCAATGGAAATCATTGCCACAGCTCTCAGTTGAGGCACTGGTATTGAGAGACCGCCAGCTCTTCACCAGTCTTCACAGAAGTAATTGTGAATGCCAGTTTATTTCTATCTTTAGCACACTTTTATAGGGTTCTACAGGGTCTGCAGGCAGAACGAGCTACTATTGGCTAACACACACAGTTTACATTTTTTCTCTTACACACAGGGATATTGTTTTGCTTTACTCTCTCTTCTGCATGAAGGTTTCAAGGACTTTAGCCCTTAATATCACGACTTAGTTCAAAGGCTGGTTTGTGCATACAGGCCTTTACTAATATATAAAATATAGCAACAATTCCCCCTTTCTCTTTTTGCACAAACCAGGCTTTGGATAAGATAACATATAACTTAGACTGTCATCTCAATTAACATTATAAGTAAAGTCCATCCCCCTTCTAGCACAAGAGACTTCAGCCATCCAGTGATGCCCCAGCTGGCGAACCAACCTCCGATGGGATCACTATCTTCCTTCAGGGCATGCAACCCATCCTGTAGCTGTTGTAGTTGCTCATGGATGGAAGCTGAATGATCAGCAAGATCCAAGCAGCACATGCCTTCAAACTCTCCACAACCATGTCCTTGTGCTAAGAGCAAAAGGTCAATTGCAACTTGATTTCATAGTACTGCATGATACACACTACTCACATCGGCTGAAAGCTCACTTAACATTGTGGATGTTAAGTTTAATTCTTTCCTAGTCCAGCAAGCGAGCCTTTTTAGAGTGGCTAAACTTTAATTCATTCAGGCTTCGCTTTGACTGTTTGATGTTCTTCATTTTGCTAGCTACATTCAACAATTGATGTAAGCTTGGGTGGAACAAAGTGAGTTTCCCAAGATAACAGGGTCTTCCATGTGGATTAGCAAGAATCTAATTCCATGCTCTATCTCCACAGATTAGGAAGATGGAACTAGGTAATCGCTTTGGCAATTGTCCTGTGAGATTGCACCACGAATAAAGGCTTTACTTTCAATGGTAGTAACGAGATCAGCTATAGGGTTGACTGCAGCCCAGTGCTGCATTACTTTGTTAGAATGACTTTTTGTCGGGGGTTCAAACATTATCCATCCACCCGAGGTATTGGTGGAACATAACAAATCCAATTCTTCTGAGGGTTGTAACATTAAGAACTTTGGTAATTTTTGCTTGCTAACAGGCTTCAGGTTGTCTTAATGTGAAGCCAACAGTGCGACTGCACTCTTGCAACACTGCCAATCGATTCAGTCGAGTCTCGTTACTAATTAAACTTTTAAATGCCGGAGGATCCCATTCAGGGACTCCTGGGAGACAGGTGCGAAAGGATCTCCAGGTGTGGCTAGGCTCAAACACATTGACCTTTGGCCAGTTCAATGTGCCAGGGTGACCCATATGTTCTGTCACTTTTGGATGTTAGTTAGCAGATAGTTGGTCATGACTATACACAACACAATTACCATAAGCATTTTACCATGTAAATGACACCATATTTGCAAACTCACAGCTAGAACTTCAATCGTTAAATGAACTTTCAAAGATGCTTACACTACCTCTTGAAGAGGGAATACTTATACTTTATACTAACATAACAATTACTACACAAGCTAAACACTTAAACTATTATCTAACTACTTTTAACACAGGTGCTCTGGTATATATGTAGTCTAAGCGTGAAAGCAATTTGCTGAAAGGGTAAACACATAACTACAATTTGCTTTATATACAATTAGATGGAGTCTCTACACTTTTCTTAGGTCTTCTACAGAATTTCTCCAGCACGATTCAGTCCTGGAACGTTCACTGCTCCTGTGATATCAGCTGGCAGTTGATCGGTGACTGAGGGCTTTGATGTTCAAGTTGTTCTTCAGATCCTTCTAAATCTTAAAACAAAGGATAACTGAAAAATTGGTAGAGACACAACATCATAATAACAACATAAAATCTCTGTTGGCAACTGTCTATATAGTGTTCAGACACAACTGTGTCCTGACAGGTCCACTTCTGATCCATGTCTGGAGTACCAAGGCTGTGTGATGACATCTCTGTTCACTGGATCTCGTGTGTTCAGAGGCACACAGTCTGGTCAGATGGACAGGTGACCTTTCTGAACCTGCCAACAAAACACAGACACTTCTCTCCTTGAAGTTAATAAATTACACTAATTAAATGCTTTTAGGGCATCAATCTCCCCCGTCTTCTTAAAAAAAAATAAAAATGAGATGTACTTCTGTTCAACATTAACACAAAACCATATACACAATTAATAAGAACTTATACTAGTTAAAAATCAATTAAATCTTAAACATTATTAATAACATATATAATATAAAACTGCTATTAATTACTAAAACACTGCACTAGCATCCCATAGTTAGCAAATAAACAGAAACAAAAAATCAGTGAAGGATTGGATCATCACCTCCGGAAATGATTCTCCAAGTCCACTTCAAAATTGATCCAGCTGTCATATTAATAGGGTCAAATTGTTGAGTCAAAAAATGACTCAAATACTGATTTGGGACAGAAAATATCTGGATCTGTTGGCAAACATTCTGTCCAGGTAAAGTCAAGGCCTGGCCAGGGCCTGGCTTTAAACTGGAAAGATGCCTCTTAACTCATTTCTAAAACAAGGTTCTCAATAGTAGCAGCTATGAGATGCTTACAGCATAGCAAACTGTTAAAATACATTTGTACAAAGCGAATGATCAGGAGCCTTAGGTACCAGACCAATTAAACCATTCAGCAGTTGGTTTAATCTGAAGCCTTTCCTATGGCATTTGATCCTCAGCAATGGCACATCTTCTTAAAATTCTGGAAACACTGAAAAATAAGAAAACTATAACAAACAAAACTGCAGAGATTGAAACAACTAGTAGAACTCCTAATGGAGTCAAGGGTGTCACAGACTGCATTCACTTCTATCCACAAGCAGGTGTTCACCAGTGCTCCATCACAGCTGTCTCAGCTGTGGCCGTCCTCTTCACTCTAGGAAAACAACTATACTTTGCAGTTTAAACAAGTGTCTCCAATAAAACATAAAACAATTTAAATTAAACAATATCTAAACCCAACAATAATTACATATGACAAAAGGAAATAATAAACTTAACCTTAAAAGAATATCTAAGTTAGAAAACTTAACTTAAAAACAGTCAAGCCTAAACATTATGAAACTTGACTATCCTTAATTCTATTAACACTTAATCTATATTAAATGAAAACATAACTTAATCTTATTCTGTTCTACAAAAAAGCAACTAAAAGTTTAATATATACCTTTTAAACACAATATAACAATAACATAAATTCACTATAAAGATTATAAAGATGTAGCAAACACATCACAATTCTATGTCATCTAACTTTGAGAATAACCCACAATAACTGCAAATGTTACTAAAAATACTTATTCATAATAGAAATTTGCCTAGTATATGTTTAAATTGGTTAGGATGTTAAAGTGCAGTTTTTCTAAAGAAAAACCACCACAACAACATGGGATTTGGCAAGTTGCCATCCAGCTTTTGTAGCACTTTTCAAAAACATTAAGTCCAATTTTTAAACTAAAATCTAAAATCCAAATTGGTATATATGCAGTTATATGCGTTTTATATAGCAAAAAAAACTTACATTAAAATTCCCTTATTAAAATTGTGGAAAAAACAAGCAAATAGATAATATATACCTTAACTTAGCTTTGTCTTATACAGTAAAATTCTCTTGACTAATTATTTTTTTTAAACCACAAATCTCTTCTGTAGATAACATTAATTGGAAGAAGGTTTTCCTAGAAGCTATAAATCACACCATATTTTAACCTTGGGTTCTAAAACCAATTATTGCAAGGCAACTTCTGTTAGTATTCACCTTAAACACTTTTTTTTTTTTTCTTTTCTTTTCTTAACTTTCAAAGAACCACAATAATTTCTCTAGTAAAACTCTAAAAACTGCAATTGCATAAACTCATAATTACTTAAAACACAAAATTAACTCCAAAAGGGTATACAAAAACACTCCAAAAACCTAATAAATCACGACCCTGCAACAAACCGGGCACCATCCCGGTGCCCCCCCCCGAGAGAGGGAGTGGGGGGGTCGACCGCCCGCCCCGCCGCTGCTGCAGCTCTGCTCTTATCTTTCTTCACATTCTCCACATACTCTCGCAGCGAGGAAAAACGGAGAGAAAGAAAGAAAAAAAAAAGCCTCACAAAGTTAACTTTAACAAATGCAGTTTTTTCTCTCAATCTCTCTTGTTGTTTGCTGATAGAGGAAAAAAGGGCATGATTATGCAAAAGCAGGCGATTTTACACGAAAAGTCTCTCACGGCCAGGTGCTAACAACGGCGATCAGAGGCCTTGGAACTTTTCTTGCGCTGCTTCTACCCCCAGGGTGCCTTTGTTCTCTGCGCTCACCTCGCTCCCTCTTATCTTCCTGGTTCGGGTGGAAACCAGTCTAAATCTGGCTTCTTTTCTTCCAGGGTGGTAAAGATGGAACTTAAATAAGATTGTAGTGCTAAAAGTGACTTCAAAAATGAAGCAAATAGTTCTGGATGTATCACATCCTGCCATAACTGAACAGATTCTGTTCGTTGTTTCAGCGTTCCCTGTGGAACTTTTTTCTCATTATTTTCTTTTTTCTCTAACTCTCCCTCCCTCTCTCCATGGGCAATATAGATAGGAGCGCTTGCCCAGCAGTGGGAGGTAAAGGCATCTGCCGCTGTGACGCAGGTAGAATTACAGGGCTCACATCCTCAGCATATCTCGCTTTTCTGTTTTTTAAGGTATTAATTACAATCTGCCAAGTTCGACCGAGAAACACAGTGTCCTTGCTCTTTTCCGTAATTGCCGTTTCCCATATCAGAGCCGATTTATCAGTCCGTTCTTGCCCCGCAAGAAGCAGTGAGCACTGCAAATGCTCAAGACAATTAGCCCATATAATGAGCATATCCAGGTCCCTTTCCTGGGCTGCTTCGCCTCGTTTAACGAGGATGCTGAGAAGCAGTTTATTTACTGCCGCAAATTCCACATCCATGCTGACAGTACCCGCAAGAGGGAAGGTTGCGACCCTTCTACTACGCCCTTGCCTCTGGGCCCCCCCCCAGCAGCCCTACTTCCACGTCTAACCGCTCCGCGTCTCACCGCGCTCAGGCTGCCTATCTGGTGCCGATCCAAGCCCTCGACGTAGAGCCCAGATCCACTCCGATGACTCCAGAGTCCTTCTGCCCGCAGGGTGTCTCTGGTCGGTGCGCCAAATATTGAGAAGACCCCCGAGCTGTTCACCAGTCTTCACAGAAGTAATCGTGAATGCCAGTTTATTTCTATTATCAGCACACTTTTATAGGGTTCTACAGGGTTTGCAGGCAGAACAAGCTACTATTGGCTAACACACACAGTTTACATTTTTTCTCTTACACACAGGGATATTGTTTTGCCTTACTCTCTCTTCTGCATGAAGGTTTCAAGGACTTTAGCCCTTAATATCACGACTTATTTCAAAGGCTGGTTTGTGCATACAGGCCTTTACTAACATATAAAATATAGCAACACCAAAGTGACATGCTGACCTGGAATCCCAATCTCCTTGCCTTACATTTTAATTTTTGCTTGTCTACCACACGAGCAAGCTACTGAGCTCTGCAGAAGGGCAAATGGAACAAGAGGGAAGGTTGTTATTATTTTGGGTGGCTTTTTTAATGAGTTGATGATAGCCAAGAATTGATTTCATAATGAGTGGGGCAAAGTACTTGTTATGCATTCACAACTCCATTCACAACTCAGCCACCAGCTCCAGTTATCAGATTGTGAATTGTTCTAGCAGAAAGATCAAAAACTCTCAGAAATATTTTTATTTTGACACATTATTGGAGGGGAGGAATTTTTTCCTCACACTGTCACAGACTGGAAGCTTTTTCTTGAATGACTTTGTTGCTAGTTTTAGATGTATTTCCCTTTTCCTTGCAGATAAGAGATGAGGAAAGTGGCTACAACAAAAATCTGTTTTGCATTCCTAAGCATTATGAAGAGGATTTAGAAAGAGTCTTCATTCTTCATGGACTCATCCTGGACAGGTATGAGGGTAAACAGAAAAGAATAGGGACAGTGATGCCAATTTTTGTCCCTCCAAATGAAAAAAGCCTGAGGTCCTGCCCTGTGCAGCCCATGAGAAACAGGGAAACCCTGCAGCCCAAACACTTCTGTCCTAAAGTCTGGTATAAGAGGGGGTTCATGGAGAGGATTCCTCTGCAAGCCCAGTCAAGCTTCCATGTTCCATCAACTATCTTCAAGCCCAGCTATCCTGCAATATTTGTGTTTATGGGTTAAATCTGCTTATGCTGTGCAAATACCTAATTTATTTTCCTACGACTTGCTGTGCTCACAATTTGCTAGTTATAAAAACCTAACAGCAAGATCAGAGTTTTTACTTGAACATTGCTTAATAGATGCACAAACAGCTCTGATACACAGAACACTTTCCAGAATTGCCTTTTTTTTCCTTCTTTCTCCCAGGACAGAGCGTTTGGCTCGAGATATCATGCAAGACATGGGAAGTCATCCCATTGTTGCACTCTGTGTCCTTAAAGGAGGCTATAAATTCTTTGCTGATTTGCTGGACCAGATAAAAGCACTGAATCAAAATGGTGATAAATCTGTGCCCGTTACCGTGGATTTTGTCAGAATAAAAAGCTACTGTGTGAGTAACTTTCTTTTCTTTGGAAAATTGACTCTCTCCATAGACTGGCATTCTAAATACTGATGGTTTGTGTGAGAACCCCACAAAAATTAAGTTTATGTGTACATTCTCTTCAAATTACATACTAAAAAGGAACTGATTTACTGGTCTGCCCCAAAGGGTGGATATTATATATTCACTGGAAGAAACATAGCAGAACACTCAACATGACAGAGCCAGGGGCAGATCTCAAACTCCTTCCTCTTGCAAGAAGCAAGAGCAGCTCACCTTTCAAACAAATACAGGACAACACTTTGGGGCATGCTTTATGTGACTTCCATCTCTTCTTTCTCCTTCCAGAATGAGTCACCTGCAGAAAAAATCAGTTTTATTGGAGAGGAGCTGTCTACACTAAGTGGGAAGGTATGAATTGGCATCTTCAGCTTTTAAAGGAAAACAACTGTTCCTGTGTATTTTCCAGGAAATCCATCTTTATTAAAGATTTTGATACTGCATACTTCCAGCCTCTTAACACTGATTTAAAATGCTGGGCTTTGAAACAGTGAATAATTCCCACTGATCTCAGTGGAAACTTGAAGTGATCAGCAATGAGTGCTCCCAAAGGTCCCATTCCCCATTTTATTCCAGAACCCCCAGAAATGAACCACACTCAACTGATTCATTCAGTGCCTCTAGAATACAGTGCTGTACACAGAGCAAGATATAGACCTGACACAGGTGCCTTTAGCACCATATTTTAAGCTTTCATAAATACTTACAAAAAGACTCTTCAGTAAGCATCAGTCAGTCAGTAGTTCAAGTGACAATCTCCTTTGAAAATCAAGGCAATTTCCTTGTAACTGAGGGTTTTAGTGTGCTTTTCTTGGCTGTATGGTTTGCTGAAAATTGCCATTTAAGTATTTTTTTTTCTTTCCCTTCTTTCCCTATGTAATCTCTTCCAGAATGTGTTAGTAGTAGAGGTAAGTAATGACTGAAGGAGGGGTGGAATGACACAGATTCTTTTCTCCCTTCTTTTCAAATGAATACATATTACATATAAAATAATAATTAATGAAGTTACTGGGCTGCCAGGTTGGTATGCTCTAATTTAATCCACTGACAGTCTGATTTTCCTTTCAAACTTGAAGGATAATTTTTTTTTTTTTATCACTTTCAGGACATTATTGAGACTGGTAGAACAATGAAAGCACTGCTTTCAAAAATAAAAGACAAGAAACCAAGGATGGTGAAAGTTGTAAGGTACAAGGATACAGCTGCTAACTAACACATTCAAATCATTTGGGTGAATAGTCATTGTATGCTGACAAGTGCTTGTTTGGCTTGAAGTTTGGGGGGAAGAAAGCAAATGCAGGAAGCAATCCTTACCCAGCTGCTGGAAAATTAAGTGTTTCTTGAACTGGGAAATTTACCTGTGCACTACCATCCTCACTGCTCAAATTAATAAAGAAAGGTTTTATGGCTCTTTCTGTGCAGTCCATGAAGTCTGATGGATTCCCTGTTTCTTACTTTATGTCTGAAGGAAATTGATGTCTTTCCATAAGTTTTCTAACGTTGCCTCAGTTGCCTCAATGCTGGAATGACAACACTCAGAATATCCCTTACTATCCTCAACTCTAGAAGTTTCCAGAATCTGAGAGTCTGTCAGCACTTGGAAGACGACTTCAAGCAGCATTCTAGATCTGCTTATAGTAGGTCTCTAAAAGGAAATTTTGTGGACTATCCCTATGTCTGTCAAGTAATCACAATGCTTTATAAGAACAGTTGCTTTATGCACCAGTTATTCAGACAGGCCTTCTAGGGACTGTCCAGGAGGTTCTCAGTTTCTTCTGAAGTGCACAGGCAAACCAAGAATAGATAAGATTTTGCAGAAGAAATGTCCTTTTCTCCCTCCCTCCCCACTAAAATCATTCCCAGCCACTTGGACATGCTTCCCCCTCTGTGCTATTCCAGTGTCCTGAGGCATTGCTACGTGGAAGGGCAATGACCTGAGACACAGGATTGGAGGGAACTGAATACAAACCAGAGCCACTTGGACATAAAGAATGAACCTAGATCAGAGCCTTTGCTTCTCCCTCCACGACAAGGCTGAACACCACTTCTTTCTGTGAAATAATCTCACTGTCTTGATTTAATTGCATGATTTTAGAAGCTTATGGGGAGGTGTGGCAGAAGGGAAGTCTACAGCTTAGACATATTTTAAAAACCAATCTTCTCTGCTCTGCCTTACAGCCTGCTCGTCAAAAGGACATGTCAGAGTCCAGGTTACAGACCAGACTGTAAGTATCATGTTTTTCTAGTATTTTCCAAAACACAGTCTTACAATTTCCCTTCAGGCAGCACATCTGACAACTGCACAGAAGTTTCAAGAAGGCCAAGAGAAATGGGGAGAAACTACATAAAAACTTGTGAACTAATGTCCAGCTATGGCATCCTGAGGCCTCATGACCACCTTCTGTTTTTCCCCTGGCTGGCCTCAGTGCAGGTTTAGCTATTTGATATATAAATTTAACTATTTAGATAGCAGAAATGAATCAAACCTTAACTGTGTGTTGCTTTGCTTTGGCCCTGGAGGGCATTTGTTTTGACTCTGCATTATTAAACTTGCCTTGTTTCCAAACTGAAAAGTCCTACTGAATCACAGTTCATCTACTTTCACTCAAGTAAAATCTCATTCCTTGTCTCTTCTCCCAGGACTAACTCATAACCAGGTTTTAAACAATTATTTTGTTAATAAACATAACTCTCTTAACACCTTAATTATATTGCTGACTGATGGGAATGGTTTAGATTCTAACCTCTCTCATCAATTTATAGCTCAGATTCTTAAGGGAGCACCCTGAAAGAGATGATGCCTATTACCCTTAGCTCAAGTGTGTGTTGAATACAAGCTCTGCATTTAAAAGCTATTTCCACCACTGAAGTATAAAAAGAACTGTATTTTCTTACAGATAGAGGCTTTGAAATCCCAGATAAATCTGTGGTTGGATATGCTCTTGACTACAATGAATACTTCAGAGATCTAAATGTAAGTACATGCACATTCCTCCACTGCCAAGTATCAGGTACCCAGCAAGAAGATTTGCTTCTACTCAGAGCTTCTCAGCAATTAAAAAACCTTCAACTCCAGCTAGAAACTTCCAATAAAGGAGCAAAACCATTTTTAAGGTGCCAAGTTGGTAATGCAGTGTAGGTGCATGAGAAATGTTTGTGCTTCACCTTTTTATAATTCTTCTCCACAAGTCTCATGGCTCAGCCGTGCTGCAGAACATTCTGAACCCCCAGGATGGTGAGCAGCACACAATCTGTGACCCCATCTGAAAATAACTTGTAATTTGACTTTAATTGGATATTTGTCTGACTTAGTTCAACCCTGTGTTGCTCTTCAGCCACCAGGTCTTTAAAGCAGCCCTGCAGGGACTCTGGGTGAAGGTTTTCCATACACTTAGGGATAACATGTCTTATATCTTACATGTCTGTAAGAAATCTTCCCTTATTCCATTACAGCTTCTTCAGGCTGCACAGAGTAGTAGCCATGGAAACATCATAAACTGATAGGGTTGATCATTTTTACCTCCTTTGTTTTCCAAAGTACTTCCTTTATTCTGTTTAACTCAGAAAGTTTTTTACTTCAAAGCCTTTTTCCTAAGACAAAGCAGTCCTGCTGAAGACACAAACAGTCTGTGCTATTGCTCAGCAGCATTGAGGAGCATGCAGTAATTTAATAAACCTAAGTTCTTTAGAATATATAAACCTATATATTACAAATAAACTTGCAAAGAATACTAAGAGCTGGAGTTTACTGCAAGTAGGAAACTTCCAACTATTACGGTTGTAGTGTGTTTTTAGTACAGTGCTGGGAATACAGCTGAAAATCAGTCTTATACTTCATTCCAAGATAGAGATTGATAAATATTGTACTTTTTATTTTTTCTTTTTTTTTTTCTTTTAGCACATCTGTATTTTGAAAGAGAACGCCAAAGAGAAATACAGGATGTGATAATCTCAGTCTTCTGGAGCACTGATTTCTGGCTGCTGATTAGGGGATATAAAGCATCCCATCGGGAAATTCCTTTTGCTACTTGCGTGTCCCGGAGCAGCAGGAGAAGCTCCCCGTTAGTGGCAGGAGCTGCAGCTCGCTCATTGCCCGTGTGCTGCGCGCTGAACACGAGCTCTGGAGACGCTGGGATTTTTCCTGCTGGAAGCAGCAGCAGCAGCAGGAGCTGGGTGCGGGGCTGTGGCCATAGCGAGAAACGTGCCCGGCTCGTTCCGGGCCCCGCAGCGGATTCCTTCGGCTCCCGGCGGGGCCCGAGGGAGCTCGGAGGGCGGAACAGGCCCCGAGCGGAGGCCGAGATGGAAGCCAGGGGCACGGGCAGGGCTCGGGGTTACCTGGGAACCGCGGCCGCAGCGCCCGCGGCGCTGCTGTTCCAGCTTCAGTTGCGTGGAGAGCGCGATCCTCGGTGGGTGTGCGCAGCCTGGCCACGGGCACACGGCTCCACTGGGCCATTCGCCAGGGGAATTGTTCACAGGGAATGGGGCTGTGCGGGGCAATTCCTGCTGCTTTGCTCTCACAGCGAGTCCCGAGTTCGCGGTGCTTTGCTTTCTGCCAGGCAGTCCCCAATTAGCGGTGCTTTGGTCTCACAGGGAGTCCCGAATTTTGTTTAAAATTTAAAAAAGTTAAAGATTGACTAAAGTTGTACTTTTGGGTTTTGTCACAGCTCTGCCATGAATTGGGTTGTGGGTTTTCAGATCTGTTGTGTCACTTTGCATCCCCTGCACTCATCTGGTCCAAGGCCTCAGGCACGGCTCTGGGGGCTCGCTGCAGGTCTTGGCTGGGTTGTGACACCCCCTCAGCTGCTCCTCATGGCAATGTCCCCTGGATGTGGCCTTCTTGTGGGGGGAGGTTTTAGAGCTGAGCCAGTTTGTGGGAGGGAGGATGGGTGTCCACTGCCTCTTACATTGGGGATGTGGCACAGCCACAAAATTTCCTCCTTGCCCCTCTGTTGATGGGAGGTTTGTGCGCAAACCTGGCCTCAGCAGATGAGTCTGTGGCTGTGACTTCCCCACCCTGAAGCCAGACAGAGCTGATTCTCAGGACAGCTGCTGCCTTTGGCTTTGGTGTGGATGCATTTTTCTCCCTCAGTGTTGATTACTTCTGCCCAGACCTGAGATGATAGGACAATAGTGCCACCTTTATTTTCTCTCAAGTTCCCTTAGGTGGCTTAACTCACAGTCCAAAGTTCCAGTCAGCAGGCATTTTCAGTGAAGGGTGGGCTTTGGTGGGCACAGGGCAAAAAATCCTTTAGAACAAGATTTAAGCCATGAGCCATAACATTCCAGTCTCTCACACATCCTGTGAGGAGCAGCTGAGAGAGCAAGGGGTGTTTAGCCTAAAGAAAAAGAGGTCCATTCTAGCTATTTTTAAATAATATCAATATTTAAAATAATAATAATAATAATAATAGTAGTAGTAGTAATAATAGTATATTGAATCTAATAATATTAAAGCTACAGCTTTTACAGTCTGTTCTAACTATTATTAATGGTATTCAGTATTTTAGCTCCAGGTTTCAGTGTGATTCATTTTTGAATTGCACAACATAGCCATGTAGTTCAACTAGAGGCCTAACAATCCTGGCTACTCACACCAAACAAGCACTTGGCTACTTTTAAATACTATAAATTTTTTAGCACCAGTATATCTCTTGAGTCTGCTGTGAATTGGATTCTGGATTTTCAGAGTTCCATTCTTGCTTCTTCCAGTTTTCTTGAGGCATTGTTGATCTTCTGCGACTTCCTCCTTTCAAGATGCCTTCTGGATTTCCAGAAAAGACAACGACACCTCCTGAGCTTTTGCTCAGGGCAAGACTGAAGTCTTTCAGTGTAAGTAGCCTCTGGGGCTGTGTTAAGGCTGGAAATGGCCCTGGTGTCCCTCCTCTCCCTGCCCCTGCTGTTGTCCAGCAGCACTGTGAGGCTGCAGAGCCCTCCCCAGCTCTCTGTGCCGTGCTCCTGTTGCTGGGGGCTGTCCTGGTGCACTTGGGAACACCGTGTGTTGCTCCAGGGACACTCCAGTGTCTTCCCTGGCTGTGCCACCGGGGCCAGGTGAAACCAATGTCCAGCTGGAGCCCTGAGCAGGCGCTTCTCTCCCTGCCCTTTGTCACAGCAATTCCTTCTGTCAGGCTGGGCACTCCCCTGTGCTGCTCTCACAAACCTGCCCTTGAGCACCTGGGCAGCTCCAGCTCTGCCCAAAGCCTGGAGAGACAGGGCTGGTGCCAGCAGCAGAGGTTCCAGAGCAGCTGTTCTCTCTCATCTCCTGCGTGGGGCACAGATCCAGCCCTGCACACAGCACTGGAGTCAGGGCCACAAAGGTCCCTTGGCTGTCTGCAGCTCACTTGACTGAAGATGCCCTGCTGCTGAGGCTCTGTCAAGGAGATCCCTCTGTTTTCTTCTGTGGAGGGCTGTGGGAGCCCAGACAGGGGAAGCAAATGCTAATTAACAGAGAGAACTAAAACCTGGACACTTTCCTGTGCCCCTCACTCTTGGTACCACTTTGCTTTCTTGCATCTCCTGGACTCACCCAGCAGCGCTGTCTCCTCGCTGTGAGCTTTGAGTGTTGTGCAGGGATGGAATTAGGAAGTTCTGACAGCTCCTCCCCACTCTCTGAAAAGATCACTGCCTCAATCCAGTGAAACTAAAGAGGAAACAAATGCCCAGAGAGCAGAAATCCCTAAACGTGTCCCATCAAATCATGGGGAAGCTGAGGGACACAGCCATGTGGTTGAAGTATGTGTATTCTGCTCTATTATTAATTTATTGATGCTAAGTATTTCAACAAGTAACTTAGAGAGCTTCCAGGACTGTCCTAGATGATGTGATCACCAATTAGTCACCAGTGCCACTTGTTCAAGAAAAGCCTTTCTGAACAAGCACATCTCTGATGCTTTTGCTGGGTTTTTTTTGCCTTTCAGCTGCTTCCCTCTAGATTCCTGAGAGAGAAGCTCAACAGGAATGAGGCCAGTGCTGGGGAGAGTAGTCTGCCCAGAATTGGTCCATTTCTACCCACGAGTGAGACTGGTCAGAAGGTAGCCTTTTCCTGCTCTTTTCCTTTCTGTCTGATGCAAAGTTTGAAGAGGGTGTGTGCTTGTGACAGGCTCACCTCCAGCAAAATACCTCAGTGTCCAGGTGCTGTTGTCATTGCAAACTGCTGGTAGTGGTGGACTTGGAGTCCTGATCTGCACCAAGCCAACACAAATAACTTCTGCTGAAACTGCTGGGGTTTGCTGGAGTGGAGCTGCTATTGCTGAAACAATGGGGGGAAGGCTGGGGACACAAAGGCACAAATTTGCCATTTTCCATTTTCCTGCTGAAAGAGCCACCTCTTGCTTTGCTGTGGTCACCATCAAATGCTTGGGGTCATAGGATTCCCTCCACAGTGGCAGTGCTGGCCTTTGAAGGCCAAGGACCTGCAGGAATTACTGCAGATTTAACAAAAGTAATTGCATGAATGCTTTGGGTTGGAACAATGTGTTGGGAGCCTGAGAGATTCTGCAGGCAGCCAGGTGCACAGGGGACTCGCCCTGGTCAGGGGGGAATGGATGTGCTTTCTCTGGATCAGTGCCTACTTAGAGGTGTGTTTAAAGCTGCTTTTCCTGCAGGACTGGCTGGGTATATTGCACAATCCAGATGTGGTAGGTGGCCGAGGTGGGTGTTGAGCAGGAAATGGGCAGCAAGAGACAGTAACAAAGTGGTGAAGGATTGCCCTGGAGAGGGAGGTCAGGAACAGCTCAAAGAAGGGCACAACTAAGGGACAGTGAGCTGCAGCCACTCCCTTCAGCAGTGCAGTCCCACAGGAGAGCTGCTGGTGTGTCTGGAGTGACAGCAGTGTGGCTGGAGAAGGCAGACAACAGGGGAGAGTTTTCTCAAAGCAGTGTCTCTGCTCCAGAAGCATTTGCTGCTGTTGTGTCATTTCAGACATGCCTCTAGAATGGTATCAAATAAGATAGCAATAATAGACTACAAGAAAGCACCCATTTAAAGCTCATGGAAAAAGGAGATACTAACTCTACTCTTACCCAAGTTACTGAGAAAAGAACTGACCCTTATCCTCATTCAGTATTCACCTCATTTGTCTTTTTCCTATTTTCTGTGTTATTTTATTTTTGCCTTTACCTCTGTTAGGAACACACTAACTTTTAAATACAATTAAAGGGGACAAAGTTGTTGAAGCAAAAGAAAACTGTTCATTAGTGACAATTCAGCTGAGCTGGGTATCTCCCTGCCTGAGAGCTGAGCACACACACCCCCTCCACCAAAATGGCTTTTTTTATACCCTTTATGCCCTTTTATATGGCTTCTTTTATACCCTCTATATCCTTTTATATGGCTTCTTTTATACCCTGCTCTGTGTGGCCCAGCAGCTCTTGAGCAGCTCAGAGCAGAGGTGGCTGAGCTACTGTTTCCCCAGTGTGGCCTGGGCAGACGTGCTCACCCAGAGTCTGTACTTCA
Organism: Poecile atricapillus; assembly: GCF_030490865.1. Classification (NCBI taxonomy): domain Eukaryota; kingdom Metazoa; phylum Chordata; class Aves; order Passeriformes; family Paridae; genus Poecile; species Poecile atricapillus. Next base: position 1,716,438 of record NC_081282.1, on the reverse strand, counting down.
CTGGGGATCAGAGTAAGAGTCTCCTTCATGAACATTCCTCCCAGCAGCTGAACCTCTCCCTGCTCTCTCTTGTCTCTCCAGTTGTTGCCAGTTCTCCCGAAACAGAGCTTGTTTCGTGTTTCCCCACCAGAGCTGGTGTTTCAGAACTTCGTGGCTCATGAAGTCTCTGAAATGGAACTGTCTCTCACAAATGAGAGCAAGGTAAGTGCTGGGGCCTGGAGCTTTAACACCGTGCTGGAAGAGGGGAGTGGTGTAATTCCCATGGTGTACAGCAAAGCAAGTTACCTGCTGCAGCACATCCAGAAGAAAATGTCTCAGCACCTTTGTTCTGCAGGATGGTGGAAATCTTGCTGTGCTGGGAATTCTCCCCTGAGTTTGGCTATGCATTGATGGTATCTATCCCAAAGGATTTGCTTTCTCTTGAAAGCTCTGGATTGATAGGAATGTTGAGGGCTGTACAGTTCTAGCCTGCTTTCATGCTTTGCCTTGGGTCTATACCACATCCTGTGTCTCCTTGGTTAATCTTGGTTCCTGGTAGGAATTTCTGCCTCTCTCAGCCTGTTTGACTCCCTTTGTGCAGCTCACAGTCAAAGCTCATGGGCTGAGTCTTCTCCACTTTCTGCTGGAATCACTTATCACTAATGGCATTGGTACTGCAGGAAATGTGTTGTGAAACAGCCCTGGAGTCAGACTGATGCAGCAGAAGCAGTGGGAGGCCTTTAGGTGCCACTTCAGGCTCCTGCTAAGCTTCATCCAGCTCTGCTCAGGTTTTCCAAAATCAACGTGGTGCTCTGCTTTCCCTTTGGAGAACCACAGCACATCCAAAGCCATGTGCTCCTGGAGGATTTCACCTTCACTTGAGGCAATTGTGATTATTTTGCAGTTTTCCAAGAGAGTTGAGAGGGGAAAAAGTTGAAAAATGTCAGCAGTTGTGTTCCACTATAAAGAGGAAAATTGAAGCCATTTGAATTTCAGTCAGGGAAACATTTCCTCAAATGAGGCTTGTGCCAAGCGTGGACTGGTGGGAAGAGCCAGGAGGGTCAAAATCATCTGGTTTAGACTTTTTGAGAGCATTTTGGTGCTCGGGGGTTGATATCTATGTGCTAGAAAATGCATGTTTGCTGTGTCTGTGTATCCCAGAGGGCAGAACCTGTCCTGCTGGCTGAGGGCAGGAATGCCCAGCAGCCCAGCTCACCTGCACAGGCAGCAAGAGCCCCTGGGGAGCCAAGATTGCTTTAATGCTGGAATGTGAGTCAACACTGGTCATGTTTGTCCAGGCAGAAAATGCCTTTGCAGCCCACAGTCAATAGGCACAGCCTGTCTGTATTTCCATCACTTTTGGCAAAGCGATTGCTGTCATGGCTTTATGATTCTTCCTTGCTGCTTTAGTTGCTCATTTAAATTCTCTTTTGCCATCTCCATGTTTTAGGGATTGTCTTGCTGTGTTCCTTCTTTGCCTTTCCAGGTTTGCTTTTATTCCCAGTGAGGCCACAGTGTTTGGTCTCCTCTCTTGTTGGTCTGTTTGCCTGACTGTACCCCCAGAACTGCCCTAGCCAAACCTGATCTGCTAGAAGGGAATTTTTTCCTTCTCCCAGGATAATGTGCTGCTTTGCTTTCAGGTAGCACATCCCCTGTCTGGAACACCACTGCATGGCTGTGTGCAGGCAGAAGCCAGCAGGTTTTTTGGCCTTGTTGAATATGCAGATGACTTGGTGCAGGTGCTCTGTCTCCATCCTGCTGGTGCTGACCTGCTGGGCCCTTCCTTCCCACCAGGCACTGCCCTACTGCCCCTGGCCAAAATGAGCCAGACAGAAGGGATTCAAGTTCTCCCTTGTGAATGATGTGCCTGTACCTCCACAGCTGAAAGTGCTCTGGAAAAGGGATCAAGGAAGGATGTCACCAGGGCACGGACAGGTCTCCTCTCCACCTGTTTCCACAAGTGGCAAAATCATTGTTTCATGTCTTCCCTGCAGTGTGTTCAGCTGGTGCAGGTCTCCATGCAGAGCTCACCTTGTTTCAGGCTGGTGTGCCCCAACGAGGCGTACCGTGCTGTGCCGCGAGGTGCGACTGCCCGTGTGCGCATTCAATTCACCCCCAACGAGAGCAAGGTGAGACTGGAGGAGCCAAAACACACAATTATCTCCAAAGCCACTGTTTTCCCTGCACTCTGGGACAGCCCATTCCATGCTGTGAGCTTGGCTCCAGGCTGTGGGCAGGCAGCCTGCAGCCAGGCTCAGCTTGGCACGTGCTGCCAGGCGCTGCAGCCAGGCCTGACAGGCCCTGCTTCCCTCCCTGCACATTCCTGAGCATTCCCAAGGGAAGATGCACAGGGAACAGGATGAAAATGACAGAGGGCTGTTGAGAGATGTTTGGCCATCTCTAGGTACAATGGAAGGGTTTCATTATTATGGAAAACACTGGAGGAATGAAGAGCTCAGAGAGCTTTCCTCCTTCCTGACTGGCAACAGCTTCCCTGCCTCACCCTGGGCTGGAGCAAAGTGGTGATTTCTGCCCCCTCTGTTGTCCAGCCTTGCAGCTGGGCTGTCCCGCAGCACAAGTGACCAAGGTACAGCTGCAAGGCCAGGGCAGAGGCTGTGCTGTGCCTGTGAGCCCAGCCTGGCACAGGCACACTGAGCTCTAGGTGCCCTTAGCAGGAGCTTGGTGAGCTGCAGGGGACTTGGACACCTGCTGAAAGAGCTGGTGTAGGGCAGGTACAACCTGCAGGCAGAGCTGTGAGCCCAGAGCCTGTGGCAGTGACACTGCTGTGGCTCTGTCTTCATGCCTGTCACTGTGGCTGCTCTGTCAACTGGCACCCGTTCCGTGCCAAACGTGCTTTGGTGGGGAGATTTGAGCAGCAGTGCTGAGGCCCTGGAGCTCTGATCTCAGTGCTGGGATCTGGAGGTTTGTTCATACAGAAGGGTTTAGCACATGGCATGGAAGGGAGGAAGGGAAACAAACAACATCCAACAGCATCCTGCTACCTCTTAACACTGTTCTTCTGACTTGCTTGGGGAGGCAAAGTTAGAGGGGAGTTGTGAGCCAACTGATGTTTCTACACTAGACCAGAGGTGCAGGATCTTTTTGGGTGCAGCTGTTTTCTCACCTTCCTTTCCTTTTGCTGCTTCGAGTCAGTTTAACACTTTGTCCTATTCTCAAACAGCAGGAATACAGGAACCTAAAGAGGAATGGCCTGTGTTGTTCCCTAGCTCCATGTTCCTTAGAAGGGACTTGGAAATTATTTAACATCATTAAAATTTAGAGTAAAAGTTGTGGCCTAGGGCAGTTCTCTGTATGACCCTAATGGCATGGGAGCTTAATGCCACTGAGATATGTTTTGCAAAGTGCACTGGTGCCTTTAATAATAATAATATTGGTAGAACTTAGTGTTCATTTAGGGGTAGAATAGAGTAGAATAGAATAGAATAGAATAGAATAGAATAGAATAGAATAGAATAGAATAGAATAGAATAGAATAGAATAGAATAGAATAGAATAGAATAGAATAGAATAGAATAGAATAGAATAGAATAGAATAGAATAGAATAGAATAGAATAGATGCCCTTGAAGGGTTCTAGGACATTGTTTTCTTCTGCCATGGGAATGGCACTAAATGCCCTATGCTGAGCTAGTTTCTTTTCCTGCAGGATTATTCCCATGAGCTTGTCTGCATCACCAAAACAGAAAGGATAGTTGTGCCAATCCGGGCCATTGCTGCCCGAGCTATCCTGAACATCCCAGACCAGCTGAACTTCTCGGAGTGTCCAGTCAAGAGCAGCACCAAGAGGACTCTGCTGCTTCGCAACACTGGCAGCCTGGAGGCTCATTACTACATCAGCACCCAGAGGTGAGGCAGCTCCCCTGTCCTTGTGCAAAACACCTTTGGGTGATAATAGGCTTGGGAAAGAGCAACAAAAGGAAGCTGAGCATCAGGGGTGCCCTGCAGCCCTGGCTGGAAGTGAGCAGGATGGATGGCATCTGCTCTTGCTTTCAGTGCTCTTAGCAGGATGCAGCCTTTGAGCTTTCTCTGTCCCACATTTCCTGGAGGGTGCTGGAACATGTGAGGAGCTGGCTTGCACCCTCCTGAGCACAAGCAGCTTCTGAAATGGTTCCCACTGTCAGCCAAATAGCCCCATTCTCTGGGAGGCCACAGGCACGTGGCTGCCCAGTGCTCCTCTCATGAGATGCCCTGCTAATGGGTGCTTCATTTAGCTGGGGTTGGATCCTTCAGATTGTAAATGGCATCCTCCCTTTGGGTCTTGTTTCCATGTCTCTGTATTGCTCTAATCTGCATTTACACTCTTGCAGAGTTTTGATTGCTGCTTTTCTTAGAGCAGCTTTCATTGAAATGCTGATAAAATGTGCCCTTTATAGGCTAAATCGGGATATTTTCAAGGAAAAATAAACCAAAGAGCCACGCTGCAAATTCAACAGTAATTATTTCTTGGTCTTCAAGGAAAAGTTCCTTCTCCCTGTCTGATTCCTAGGCTGTAATCTCACAGGACAGGTAGTGCCCTAACATTTGCATCTCTTGAGATGAGGTTGATAGGCAGCAGGACAAGAGAAATTGCTGAGGCAGTGTCAAGTTGTGCATGCAGACAGCTCTTAATCCTCTCAGTGGTTTCCCAAACCATTCTCTGATGGGATTGCTGGCAGTGGGATCCTTGGGTCTCATTGCAGAGAGCTGGATGCAGGGTTTGGGGGAGATGAGGTCATTTTATCCCACAGGATCTCCTGAGGTCTGTATTTCCTCAGAAGTGGGTCAGCAGCTGTTTCTGATCCTGTTTTGTCTCTTTTCTGTTGCCTGTGGTTTCTTTGCTCCCTGCTTGCCCAAGGGACCTGCACTGCAGAAGGAATATCATCCCCAGATGTCCCCTGAGTCCTGATCTCTCTCTTTGTGTTGCAGTCCTTTCTCCGTGGTTCCGGCCATGGGAACTCTGGGTGCTGGTGACAGCGTGCAGGTGACAGTGGGATTTCACCCACTGACCACTGGTGCCCATTTTGGGTCCATGGTAGTGTGCTACAACACAGGTGAGTGCTGGGCACTGCACGGGGCACAGGACACTTCTCCACCACCACTCCCTGTTGTCCCAGCCTCCTCAATTCCCTCTAGATGTGCCTCCCCTGTTCCAGCTTTACCCCAAGGAAAACTGAGAACCAGTTGGTGTTTAGGGGGCTGATAAAGTGGATCCCCTCTAACAGGACTAAGAGTTTTGCTGAGAGTTGCTGAGTGGAGGAAGGAGGAGCCCTGATTCTCCACTGCCTTGTGGCTATGCCTGGCTGAAGTTTTGTTTTATTCTGGCCAGTGCTGTGTGTGAGGTGTGAGGTCTCCATCAGACTCTCTCCAATGCAGTGTATTTCTTGCACACCTCTGTCCCATAGGCTGCTGCTCCACTGGCTTGTCACAGACCCTTTTACTGTGTTGCCCTCTACACATATATATAGTTTCTGTCTAATAACATTTTCAAATCCTCAAGTACTTTTTGGTGACAAATCAAGACAATTTTTTCCTTGTCCCCATTTCCCAGGCCATTCATGCTGTTGCAAACCTCTCACATCTATCTCCCATTTGATTTCTAGACTGAGGAATCCCATTCAGTCTTCATGTAGAAGCTGCTCTGTACTTACTGATCTTTCCTTGGTCCCTTTTTTATTCAATTTGAAATGCTCCAGTTTGGTTTTTGAGATCAGAACAATATCAAATATTTCAAGACTGATGTGGCTGTGTGTTTGGACAGGGAGATGATGATGATGATGATGATTTTCATGGTGTTCATTTTGTAGTGGTTTGTCATATTGCAGAGCCAGGCTGGTTGTGTTTCCTCACCTGGGTCCCCTCCTGCTCTGGGCTTCACCTCACTTGTTCCTCTGGGCCTCCTTTTTCTGCTCACATGCCCCCAGGTGTATTTGCTTGTCAGCAACAAGGCATCCAAGGGATCAGGAGAGACAGGAATCTCATGGGATGCCCAGGGGAAACCCCAGACAAGCCAGGACTGAACAGGGCTCCTCAGCATCACCTGAAGGACTTGGATGCAGAAATCCTGGTGATCTGAGTGGGTCACCTGAGCACACCTGACAAACCTCACTGTACCTTGGGGCCCAATCTCCACAAACACACTCCAAAATCAGCTGTTTTAGGAGGTGCCCAGGACACCCTCACGCTGCACACACAGAGCTGTCAGGATGTTATAAATGTGCTGACCCATAGAACTGCAAATACAGCTAAAAGCTGTGACCCTTTCTTCTGTGACCTGTGGTTTGCTCTGTTCCTTGGGCTTTCATCAGCAACTGAGCTGAGCAAAGGCTCCCCTTTGCTTTGTTCCAGGTGAAGAAATGATCCACACAAACCTTCAGGGAGAAGCTGTAGATGTCAGCATCGGGTTGAGGACGTATTCCGTGGAGCTGAAGAAGACTTTCATCACCATGTCAAGCCACACAACCATGTTCATCGAGAACAGGAGTAACATCAGAGCCCAGTTCCAGTGGAAGACTTTTCCTAGTGAGGAAGATGAGAATGAAGAGAAGAGGAGGTTGGTTTGAAAGATGCATTTCAGTGAGATACATGGCCCAAGACTAAAACTAACGTAGGGCCTCAGGAGGGTGTTGGTGCTTTTGAATGGCTCAGGCCAAGTAAACCATCCCTGGCATCAGGGTGTGTGTCCCTGGGCTTCAGGAGCCCAGCACTTGACATTCCAGTTCCATTTATACCCCAACCAGGGATGGCATTTTGGGAAGGAAAGGTTGATGGCAATGACTAGCTTTCCTCAACTTCTAATTGGGCCTTTGCTTCTCTAATCTTCTTCCTACATGACCTGGCAACATCCTTAAACATTTCCTGAGTTGCCAGCCCCTCTTTCCAAAGGTGATGCACCCTCTTTTTTCCCCTTAGTTTGTTCAAAAGCTCCTTTCCCATCCAGGCTGGCTGTCTTCCCTGCCAGCTCATCTTTCAGCACACAGAGGCAGTCTGTTCCTGTGCCTTCAAGAATTCTTTCTTGCAATATGTCCATCCTTCCTGGACACGTTTGTTTTTAAGGGCTTTATCCCAAGGTACTCTCCATATCAGTCTCTTGAACAGGCCCAAGTCTGCCCTCCAGAAGTCCAGAGTGGAAGTTTTGTTGATGCCCCTCCTTGTTTCACTGAATATTGAGAACTCTGGTATTTCACAGTCACTGGACCCCAGACAGTGGTGGACAGATGAAGTTAATTCAGTTATTAAGGAATCTCCTGGTGATATCCTGGGCCCCAGGGAGGCAGCAGACTTCCCTGTGGAATGGATCCAGTCGATCTACAGGCCCTCAGTTCCCCTTAGAAGGGAGTTGCCCACTACCACTACTCTTCTTTTCTTCATCTGTCTGACAAAGTGCAACTGGGGAGACTCTCCAGACAGAATTTTTTCTTTAGTGTCATCTGCCTGACCCTCTGGATCCAGGGCCTCATAACTATTCTGTCAGGGCACCTGGGCAGGTGCTGGGGGTCAGGATGGATCCTACTACAGGATTCTACTACCATGCACTGGGATGGGACCTAAAAAGCTCTGGATCATGAAAAGGTCTCTCCAGGAGTTTACTGTCTCCCTCCTGCACAACAAAGTTCCTTCCCTTCTCAGGGCCTCTGTTTTCATGCATATAAAACCTTGAATACCATTGAAGGGATGCAGTGCCTGAATTCATCCATTTCCTTTGGAAGTGCTCTGGGATGCTCTTGAGGAGGGCAGAGCAGGGAACAGGGCAGGTCCCAAACAGAAGAAACAAAGAGTGATGCTGGTACCACAGAGCTGTGACCCAGCTTCATCTCCCCTTCCCAGGGAAGTCCTGCTCCATGATCTTTATCTGCCTCCCCTGAGCATCTCAGTGGTAGGAAAAGCCAGCTGAGGTGGCTGCTGGATTCTCCCTCAGTTTTGGCAGAGGCTTTGAGGCCGGAGGTTCTCTTAAGGGATGCTGGCTTTCTAAACCTCTCCTGTGTTTGCAAGTGTGCAGTAAAACTACCTGTTGTACCAGTGAACAAGTTATGCTCTGATCCACCTGGGACTCCATGGCTTGGGGTCAGCCCTTGCTGGGGAGCTGCTGCTGCTCCTCCCCAAGTGCTTTGCTCTCCTGCACTTCCACTTCTCTCTGCAAATATCGGGCTTATTGAGCCATCTGCTGGCTCTGTCTGTCCCTGTGGCTGCAGGCAGTGTTACCTGCTGCGATCACCGAGAGAGGCCTGCGTGGACAACACGACGGAAGAGAGAAGAAGAGCGAAGAAGAAGGGTTCCTGTGAAGATCGCCGCGCCATCCTGAAGAGCAGCGTCCGGGAGAAGATGATGAAGCTGAAAGAAGACCCCATGCTATTCTCCAGTGATGCTTTTTCCCTTGAGCCAATGGTAAGTGATAGCTGAGAGCCTCACTTTCTTCCTCTAACTAACACTCTAACACTCTAACACTCTAACTCTCGAACTCTTCCTTTTCCCCTTCCCCTTCCTCCTTCTCCTCTTCTGTTTATGCAAGCAAACCCCCACGTTCTCCCATCAACCAGAGCCCTGATTCTGAGGATTGGCATTGTGAGAGGTGATGAATGCCTGGTGTCTGCACAGTGCAAAATCCCTTCTCATCTTGGAGTAAACCCTAGAATAATCCCAACCCCTGCTTTCTTTCCAAACAGGTTAAACTAAGATTTTTATTTCCAAGGAAGGGGATCATGTTCTCTTCTTGTCAAGTGCACCAGTGCACAGAGGCAGTTACATTCTGCAGCTGACAGCAGCATGATGTGACCAACAGCTTGTGTCAGAGCAGTGGGAATGTTGTGGAGAGTGGGAGCTGATCAGCTGAACATGAAGAGCTTCCAGTGGTGTATTGAGCTGGGTTTGGAGCGTTTCCTTGGGCTCCTTGTGTTGTTCACTCATCATTGATGCTCTGAATAAAGGCTTACAGGACTGTGGTTGTAAAAGAGAAATGGGAAGTTTGAAGAGAAATGTTTTGCTGTCTCTTTCTGTTTCAGGAGGGAGAGATCGAGCCAAACAGTTCAGTCCAAATCAAGGTGACCTTTAAACCCCTAAAGGCCCGAGAGTATCGAAGTGTGGCCTACTGCAACATCTCAGGTACAGCTCCTTTCCCCTGCTTCTCTCACCCCCACTGAAGCCATGGTGCAAGCCTGAGCCCTCTGGGCTCCCCTGGAACTGCTGGGAAGAGTCCCTGGGCAGCAGGGCAGTGCTGGCACATCCCACTGCCCCTGCAGCTTCCAGGGAGTCTCCTGTGCAAGGCCAGGGTCAGAATCCTGGGTCTGGGTTACTGATCCCAGAACAACCCAGGCAGTGCAGGGAGAAGTTTTCATGGCACGGCTTTGCCAGCATTTCCTCAAAGGAAAATCAGAGTCAAAGAGCTGCAGAGCAGAACAGCTCTAGAGAACAAGCACCAAGCCCTGCTAGAGCACTGACCTCCAGGATGGGTCCATTTGGCATGGCTCCATCATCAGGCAGCAGGAGCTGAGTTAGAAATGTGCTCCCTGAGCCTGGATCACCTCCCACTGCCCACACACCACCAGACCAGAGGTGGCTGAGCCCCACTGAGCCCAGGGTCTTTGTAGAGGGACCACCCTTGGCCAGCACCTGCTTCTCTCCCTGTGTGGGAATTGGCACCTTGCAGCTCTCAGTCTGTGCAGATAGAACACAATGCTGAGTGTCAGAAGTTGAGGATTTTGGCAACAAAGTCTTGTGCTACTGGGCCAGGTAGTTTGGCAATTGCTGCCCAGCAATTTGCCAGGTACAATTGCCAAACTCTTGATGAGCTTTGTGCCTTCACTGAATGGATTCCAAAGCTCCTCTAGGTGCATGGGAAGGAAACCATAGAATCATGGTATGTTAGGGATGGAATGGACCTTAAAGATCGTCCAGTCCCAAGACCCCTGCCCTGGGCAGGGACACCTCCCACTAGAGCAGGTAGCTCCAAGCCCCAAGCAGCCTGGCTTTGAACACTTTCAGGGCTGGAACCTCCACAACTCCCCTGGGGAGCCTGCTCCAGTGTCTCACCACCCTCACAGTAAAAAATTTCTTCCTAATAGCTCACCTAAATTTCCCTTCTTTGCATTGATACCCATTACTCCTTGGGCTGTCACTACAGGACACCAGAGATGTTTTAAACTCGGCAAACTGGTGGCTAAAATTGGAAACCAGCCCAAGGAATGGGTTAGAAATTGGAAGTCAGCCCCAAGGGATATCTCCTGAGTGAAGAGAAGGGTCCATATCTTCTCTTGCAGTACCAGGAGCTGGTTTTATCCAGCTCAGAGTCAGGGGCTAGCATTCAGGCAGGCTGGAAAATAGAGTGTAACAGTGGGAATTATTGTACTGAAATGAGCATCTCTCCCCAGGCCGTGGGAGCAGGCTGCCCCTGCACCTCAGAGGGGAAGGCCAAGGACCCGTGGTTGAATTCAGCCGTCAAATGCTGAAACTTGGGAACATTTCTGTCAACACCTCCCACGTCTATGAGGTGAGCAGCAGGGGTTGGGATGGATCCTGATGGCTCCTGAGGCAGCAGCAAGCCTGGTGGATCTGTGGAATTCCTGACAACATGGGCAGTTGTGGGCAGGGAATACTGGACGTAGTGGTCAGATCTGGTGGGGTCAGAAAGGTGTGTCTGCTGTTCATGAAGCCCCAGTCCCTTGGCAATGCCAATTTTTGGCAGCTTTCCTTGGGGATCAGCTCAGAAGCTTCCTGAAAAACAACCCCTTGGCATATGAAACCCAGACTGGGTCAAAAAGCTGCACATTCAGAGGCTTTTGTGGCAGCACCAGACACAAAGGCACCTTTGCATTGGACTGTTCAGAAGCAGCTGGAACAAACTGGCTGTGTTGAGCTTCAGTACCTTGCAAACAATTCTCAGTTGAGTGTCTCCTGCTTATTCCTGGGAGTCACAGGAAAGCCATCCAGCCTCCTGGCTCACTGCTGGCCCTTGCAAAGGGCTTGGGATTCTTTCCTTTGCTGACCACTCCCTCACCACACTCCAGCTTTGGTGCATCTCTGACTCTAGAAAGACAAAAGTGTTCCTGGGAATAAAGCTAAGGATCTTTCTAGCTATTTGCCTCCCTCTCAAAATAGTGTCAAGTTTGCAAAAAAAAATAGAGAGCAACTGAAAGAGGGAGAAAATAAGGCACTGCATCATGCCAGACTCTTTCAAAAGCTTGCCTGTGGAAAGGAAAAACACATTGGGTTTTTTTACCAAAAGATGGTGCTGTCTCTATATTTGATGGTGATGCCTCGTTATCAATGTGTTGTTCTCATGATTTGGGAAAAGGTGAATGAGTAGATGGTCCTGTTGGAGCTGTGCTAAGTGGGGCAGTGGCAGCTCTCTGGTGATTGACTATGCAGCTGCCCCACATTGCTCTCAGGGCCAGCTCTGAATGAGCTTGGTGATGCTGGCCAGAGCTGGACTGCTCTGTGTCCATGGGATAAGCCCAGGGTGACTCTGGTTATGTGCAGTTACTGCTGCTTTGCATGAAAACCCAAAGGCAGAACTTGTCCTGTTGTATTTTTTCACTTCTGCCTTTCAGCAGCACAAAGCATCTTCTGACTTTTCTGGCTGGGAATTGCATCATTAGAAAATAACTGACAAGAAGGGAAGATTCCACATGAATTTCCATTTCGCTTTCTTGCTGCTGCAGGTGAAACTGATGAACCGAGGAGCTATAGATGCTCCCTTCACCTATATCCCTTCAGCCACAAACGTGGGCTGCTGCTTCAAGTTTGCACCCGAGGAGGGCGTCATTGCAGCAGGTGGGATCCGGACGATTCACATCTCCTTCAATGCCACCGTACTGGGGAGCTTTGAGGAACAATTCCAGTTCCGTGTGGCTGCATCTCCTACGCCTGTGACCCTGACAGTCTGGTAAGGACTCTGGGAGCTTGCTGGGCACATCTGTAGCTGTCTCTGGCACATCCCCCACCTCCCTCATTTTGGGGTCGAGCAGAGGAAAGAGGAGTTTCCCGAGGTCTTAATCTCTGCTCTGATCCTGGCACTGCCCCAGTGTAGGGTGCCCGGGGGCTGGAATGACTCCTCCCTGCAGGGATCTCCCTCTGCCTTGGGCCATGGCAGGCAGTGGGATGGAGCAGCTTTGGGCAGTAGCTGCTCTGGGCTGTCCCAGCTGAACACCCAGCAAAGCTCCCAGGGCTTTGGAGATGGGGCAGCCTGGGTGATTCTGCACCAGCAGCAGTGTTTTTAAAAACTTCTGCTCATAATCCATCCCAAATGGGCAACAGCAGCCTCACCTCACCTGTCATGGCCATGCTGTGGGGGACAAGCTGTGCTCCCAACTCCTGTGCAGAGAGTGCTCCAGTCCCTCCTTTCCAGAGCCAGGAAAGGGCTGGGAGACAGGGAACTGTGCAGCAGGAATGTGCCAAGGACATGGGCATCATCCCATGGGCTGGTGCCATTGCAAGAGATAATCCTGGCCCAGCAAAGGGAGAAGGGATGATAATGGGGGAGGCAGAGCTCAGTCCTCAGTTCCACAGCAGCATGAGGGCTTGTCCCTGCTAGCCTGAGCCATGTGCTGGTAGGATAATGTCGTGCAAGCAGGAAAGCTGATGCTGGCTGCTCTGGAGCTTTGGAGCTAGGCTGCTGCTGTTGGGAGGCACTGGATCAAGGCAGTAAAGAAATGAATGCAACCTACACTTGATTATACCAGTGAGATAAGGGAGATGGATAAAAAATGAATAAGAAAATTATGACTTAGCAAGAGGAAAGTGGTGAGTAGGTCTGCCCGTAGTGGAGAAACAATTATGCTGGCTTTGTTTTTGGAGGAAAAGTGCTGCTCTTTTATTTTGGAAATCAAGAGGGAACCTTTCACCATCAATTGATTCTCCTCTGTCTCCCCCCAAACTGGTCCTGGGATATTATTGCATAAGCAGCTTTCTCCTTGGGCAAGGGCAGGTGTCTCTTGTAGAGATGTGTAGAGCAGAGCCAGTGGCAGTCCTGGGAACACAAGAGAGGGCACAGTTCACTGGTCCTTGATTTTTAACCAAAAAGCAGAGTGGGCATTGATTGGTGTCAAGCACAAAATAAACTCGTGAGTGTTGTGCAGCTTCAAGTGCTGATTTCAGTGGATGTTGGTGACTTTTGGAGCCTGTCTGCTGGGTTCAAGGACAGGTGAGGTGGCGTGGTAGATTCAGGACACCCATGTTTGGTTGTTTAAGCCATTGCCCTTGGCTGTGCCGGCTGCTGCACTGGTGACAGGCTGGTCCTTTCCTCTAGGATTCATCTGTCCACTGTGCAGAACTGTTGCTGCTCTTTTCAGAGGATGCTTGGGGCTTCTCTGGCTTCATGTCTCTAAACTCTGTCTGTAATGATTGTGTGGGTCAAAATCTCCTGAGAAAGCTCCTCCATGGGAACACCAGTTGGAGCTAAGAAGCAGCAAAGCAGGGAGCCCGTGGCTGGAAAGGCTGGTTACAGAAGTTTGTGGGGACTTTTATGTCCATCACATTACAGATGGGGAAACTGAGGCAATGGAGCCATGTCTGGGTGTGTGTTCAGGGTCCTTCATGGGACCACCAGCACCTGGGGGCTTTTCCTGCCTGCCCTGTGCACAAATCCCCACCAGTGGCTGTTGGCTGATGGCCACTTGGCTTCAGCTGCCTCCTGCCCACACGGACACTGTGCTGAGCACATGGTGCTGTGTTGATTGGAAACCCACGGTGCCCCTGGCACCAGGCTTTATGTCCCCGAGCCACGGCTGCCACAGGCTTTGTGAGTCCCTTTAACCGAGGCATTTCCTCCTGCTCTGTGCTCGTCATCGCAGGGGCTGTGTCACTGGACCTGCTTTACACTTCGACCTCCATGAGCTCCACTTCGGTGACATCTCCTTTGGTGAGTGTTCCCTGGGCTTGGGCACAGCGTGAGGGACCTGTGCATTCCAAAATGAACCACTTGAACATAAAAACATCCATCACTCGTGTTCTGCCACAGCAGCCTCTTCAGGCTGTGAACTCCAGGGCTGCTGGTGCCTCAGGTAGCATTTTGCCATTGTAAGATCAAACAGAACCAAGGAATAGAAGCTCTGGGCTGTGCCTAAAGTTGTTTTTTCCCCCCATCTGTGTTCAAATGACTCTTGGTGAGCAGGCCTGGGAGAAGTCTCCTCCCCACAGAGCTGGCCAGCCAAGCCAGATGTGCACTGCAGAGCAGTGGTGGCTGGTGTCCGGGCTCTGCAGGACATCCCCACCATGTGTGGCTGTATCTCTGCCTTTCCAGCATGGAAAGCAAATCTCAGAGCTAAAGTGGGGTAAACCCTTGCAGGCAGCAATCACAGTGAGCAGCATGGGTGTGATGGCCCCCTTTGTTAGGTGAGGTGGGACATGGTTCCTAATCACTGCTCTCGAAGCAAGGCTCAGGTTTGCCTCCAGCTGAATGTGCTCTGAGCTGTCACCTGCTCAGTCTGTTTGGGCCAAACCAAGAGATGCCTTAAGGATGCTGCAGAGAGAAACTGCATTAGGGTGCTTTGCATCACGTTCTAGCTCCTGATTCCATCCTCACTTTCTTTTGCTGTAGCTTCTTCTCAATGACAACTCACTGTTTATACATCTTGCAAACAGAGGGAGCGTTGGCAGACTTAACAGGGAATTTTACAGCTTGAATTTTCAGAGTAAATGCTCGGTCTGGGTGCACAGTCATCAGGGAGAAATAACTGGTGCTGGTTTGGGGCAGGTGAAGGAGCTCTTCTCCATCAGAAAGAGAGACACTACCAGTGCTCAGCAGGGCTAAGAGTGGGCATTTTCAAGTTTGAAGTTTGGAATCAGTGTCAGAGGGAACTGAGTGATGATTAATTCCTCATGTAGCTTCTCGGTGAGCTGTAGTTCAGATAATAAAGAGCTAAACTCCAATCACCCTTTCGTCCTACCAGGGTATTCACACCAGGAGTCATGACACAATTGGTGCCTAAATGGATATTTGTGTCCTTTTCCCAGGCTTTCCCCGCACCATGACCTGTCGCCTCACTAACACCTCCCCGGTGGCCGTGACATTCAAGCTCCGCATGTCGGACGATGGCACGCAGCCTGCTGTCAGTAGCTTGGATCAGATATGCAAGGACAGTGACCCATCCTGGAGAAAGGGAATTCATTTCTATGTGGAGCCAAGGGAGTTTACAATGAATCCCAGCCAAGGGACCATCCTCCCCCAGGGACACCAGGATATCGAGGTATGGGAAGAGTCCAGCCACACACGCTTCAGCACCAGGGCTAAAGCTTCACTGGAGTGTGGGAGGGCTTTAGCTCTGCTGCCAGCTTTGAGGATCATGTGAGTGAGAGATCTGCACTGGCCTGAGGCCTCTGTTAGCTGGGTTACTCAGGATGTTCCTGAAGCAGCACTGTTTTGTTCCCAAAATCATACGCTGAGATCACATACTATATGGTAAAGTACTGGAGCCATTCTTGTGTTTTTGAGAGCAGTTTCTTTGACTGCAAGTGGGCAGAGGAAGGATGAGGACAGAATAAGAGATGTCATTGTAGAAAGCAGTTTGCTTTTCTTCTTGGTCTCATGTCTCCTCTCCTGGGGAGCAGAATGATTTGTGTTCATTGCAGGGATCTCCAGTAGAGACAAAAAGCTCTGCAGCCATGAACTGCCCAGCACCTGCTGGGCCACATTTGCCCTCAGCTTCCTACTGTAAAGCTGAACTCATTCTGTCCAAGTCAGCAGATTTCATCTGCATTTGTGTCATTGTAGTCAGATGAAAAATTGGCCCCTTAATTTGAGTACAGTGGTGTGTAGAGCTTTAGCCTAATGTTTTCATTTAGCTGACCTATGCCCTAATAGCAAGGTGTGTTTAATAAATCTGGGATTGCCAGAAGGCTTTTGTTACTCTCAGAGACTGTGCTCTACACATGGATCAGCAGAATAATGAAATTAAAAAATCCTCCCTTTCCTTACCATGAAAGAAGAACTGGAGAATAGCACATGTGGGTAATGAGCTTTTATAAGGAAGAATTTAGTGCTCTTCTCTTCCACCAGGTGACCCTGTGCTCCAACACGGTGATGGAATACTACCGGAAAATGCTGGTGGACCTGGTGGACCTGGAGGGTGTTGGCAAGGAAGTGGCATCACTGATCATCACAGCCAGGTACCTGCACTTCCCTGGCCTCTCCCAGCACACTGCCTTGCACAGGGTTTGCTGGCTGCAGCTCCCAAGGAGAAGTGTTGTTTCATGTTCTCATGTGGTGACCAGCTGGACATGAGAACAGCAGTGCTTGGAAAGCAGCCTGTGGTGAAAAGCAGCCCTGCTCACAGCCCAGCACAGTCCTGGGCCTTTTTCTAGAGGCACCAGGAATGATATCATTTATTGGCCTGGTTTTTGGTGCTTGAGCTGGAACACATTTCCCGAGGACCTGCTCTCCTTCTTCCTGCAAGAGATGGAGCTGTGCTGGGTTGAGACCCCCCTGCTTTGGTTTGGGGCACACCAAGCAGCCTGCTGAGAGTCAGGGTCTGGTTCTGTTCATGAGGGCACGTGACAGTGGGGAAGTGGCTCACAGCCAGAGTGGTGAGGGCAAGATCTTACAAGGGGAAAAGAGCCCTTGATGTGGCAAGTCAGCTCTAGTTTTTCTCCTTTCCTCTGCTTTTCATTTTGAGCTTTAATGTTTTCAGACTTAAACCAAAAGTTGTTCTTGCTGCAGCAGAATTCCATCCTGCCAGTTTCATGACAAGAGGGATGCAGTTCCCTGGTGCTGCTCCCTCTCTCAGGCAGAGCCATGCAGTCAGTGCCTGGGCTGCAGTTTTGTCAAGCAAGTGCAAATGGGGACAGTCAGTGCATGGAGCTGTGGAGTGAAGGACCGAGGGAGCTGTAGGAACTGGGAGGGGGTGATCACCCACTCTGTAGGGCAGGTGGTGTCCCATGCCCTCCAAAGCTGGGGCAAACAGCTGAGTTTTCAGGCAGGGCAACAGCCCCGTGGGAGAGAAGGGAGTCATTTTCACTGAGACACTGGAGTCGTGTGTTCCTTGAGCCTTAGTGAGCACTGATCCTTGTTGGGAATGCTCCCCCAGAGCTCATGGATCACAGACACTGTTACAGGAGTCCTTGCAAGCCTTCTTGGGTAAAGGAGAGGCTGAGGCAGCTGTGGGACAAAGAAAGTGCTCTGCCTGGGGCACTTGGCAGCCTCTGGGTGCTGCCTCTCAGGGTTTGCCCCTCCTTGACAAGACATGTTTGAGTGGGAAGGCTTTGAAGGCAATTTATCACTGTAGGGCTGTTAAATGTCTGTTTGACAGTGACAAATGGGTTATCTATCTTTGGGGGTAAATGTTCTCTGTTCTCTCAGTATCTCTGATTCCCTTGGGGTCATCTCTTTGCCCAGATGTCTGGTTCCTGAGCTGCAAGTGTACCCCCAAATCATGCGCTGCAATCAGTGCCACCTGAAGGAGCCATACGAGAAGAAGTTCATCATCACCAATAAAACTGACCTTCCTGGCTGCTACGGGCTTATTCCCCAGGTTTGGCATTGCATCCACCTCCTTCTCTCAAATATTATTGAGGAGATTATTAGGGGAAAAAAGGGTTTGGATAAGACCTTGCTGGTTTCTATTCAGTCTTATTCAGATCTGCTGAGAACAGGATCCTACCTGAATGTAAACTTTAGGAGGCAGTTTAACCTCCTGAGGAAACAGTTTATGTTCTAGTCTTCAGGGTTTTTTCTGGTGGGAGATCTTAGAGGGTTGTGAAAAGCTGCTGCACCCCCAGACACCAACAGCTGTGCTGGCAGCCTCCTTGCAGGACCCCCTGAGAATGCTAAGCCTGCAATTCTTGTATCTTACTTGGGCCTTTTACCTTTGTCCTGGGGATTTTGAAAAATGTGTGTAAGTTGCTGTGGCAGTGGATGTTAAGGAGTTTAAAGTTGAATTTGGAGGTCCCTCTGAAGTTGCATTTGATTCTGTCCCTTCTAGAAACGCAAGGAGGACTCTCCTGTGTTGTACTCCAGCCCCAAACCCTGTGGCATTGTCCAGCCTCACAGCACTGCAGAGATTCCGGTTACAATCGAGGTCCAAACATTGGGCGATCATCGCACCAATGTTCTGATCGGCGTGTTTGGGGATGAAAGAAACCCACTGGTGAGTGCAAGGGGAGATGTGTGCCTTTGTGCAACTCCTCCTGGCAGGGTGCAGAGTGTGCAGGGATTCTTCTGGGAAAAACAGGCACAGGCTGCTGTGGAGAAGGACAGAAGGGATTGGTGGCATAAAGTGCTTATGCCTTATAGGTGGTAATCTCAGTGTCCACACAGAATGTAGTTCCTAAGATGGAATTGAGGATAATTTTAGTTAATTAATCTTTAAAATGCTATTAACTTTGGAAATATCTGTTTTCAAATGTCATCTCTTTAAGCACAAAAGATGATGTCAGAAGACTTCTGGGAACATTGAGCTTTGTGTAAAAGAAAGGAAAGCTGGCATTTGAAGAGTAGTTGCAAGGATTTAAACTTATATTAAAACACATTGAAGTGATGATGGCAAATTCCCTGGATGGCACCAAGTATCTGACCCTGGTCCATTGTGACACTGCATGTAAATCAGTCAGCAGGAAGGACAGGCAGTGCAGGCTGTGCCAGGGAGCCTGAAGTTTGACACAACAGTTGCTTTCAACTATCAGGCTGCTTACCTTAAGCAGGAGGGTTTCTCCCTACCAGAATAAGCAATTGTTTAACTGTCAGCCTGGTCTTAACTAGACATTTCTTGCAAAGCTTTTACCTTGGGCCAATAATTTGTATTTTGAAAGTTTCTTTTACCTTAATCCTTTTTAATTTGGAGGTGAATATGTTGTTTTCTTATTTTTTTTCCCCAAAAGCCCACCATTTCAGCTGGAGTGTGGTTAAATAATAAATAATAAATAACTTGAGTAGAGTTGAGCTGTTTAAGCTTTTTTAGGTTTCCCTGTTGTGGTTTGTTTTGGCTTTTTTAAAAATCTTTCTTTCCTGCTTCTTCCTGGAACAGAGAGCAGAATTCCTGAGCTCTGGAGAGCTGGCAGAAATCTATGGAACTCCAAAGAAGATAGACTTTGGCATGATCCCACCGCTACAGCCGAGCTCACAAACTCTTACCCTCTTCAACAAAGGTCTTGTCCCTGTAGACTTCAGGATAAAGATTGTAAGTACCTGTGGGGCTGTTTTCCAGGGAATTGACTGGTAAGTAGCAGCCATGACTTTTTATGACTGGTTTTTATATGCAAGATTTCCATCTGGCCCATGTGGTGTGAGAGGTGGCAGGATACTCCAATATTCCATCTGAGCGAGGCAAGAGGAACCTGGCTCTGGAGTGGTTTTAGCTGGGGCCCTCGGTGAAATCAGGTGCAGAGATGTTGGAGCAGAAACGAGTCTGGATTGTGTTGACAGGTCCTCCCTTAACTTTATGGAAGGTCTTTAGATGTGTGTGTCACATTTTTGGAGCTCTGAGATCAAGAGAAACCTGTGGTCCTTTGCTCCCCAGAGAGCCTGGATTTCCCTATGGTTTCCCTGTTCCAGCTCCATTTGCTTTGTGCCAAACTGCTGTTTGTAGTGGAGAGCAGGGTGTGAGCTCTGTCCTCAGGCTGCAATTGTCACACCTCCTGTGGCTCAAGCCAGTTGGGCTGTGCACACCAAGATGTGTGGGGGTTGTGCACCCCCCCAGCCTGGGATCTTTGTGCTGTTGAAGAGCATCTTTGGGGAGCAGCTGCAGAGAAAGGCTGTTTTAATATGTGGAGCTTGCACAGGGCAGAAGGAGCTGGGGCTGCTCCCCTGGCAGGGAGAGCAGGGCTGGCACAGCCGGGAAGGGCTTGTAGGCTGGGGCTGGGGCTGGCTGGGTTGTCTGCTGGAGGGGGAGATCTGGGAGGGGCTTGAGGTTGGTTTTTCTTCATGCTGGATGTGTTGAACTTGTGGAGCTGCTTCAAACCTGATACTATGGCCTTGTATTTCTTTGTGGATAAAGCATCAGGCCATGTGGGAGAGTCCAGCCACAGCCTCCTGGGCCAAGGAGGAGGGCTGTGAATTTGAACTTGCTGCTTTTCCAGCTGTCTGGGGGATAAATGCAACCTTCAAGTGAGGGGTTTTTCCAGGACAGCTTTCTCTAACTCCACAATGAAATTCTGCTTTCAGCCTTTGCAGGGAGCAGTGCACCTTGGCTGGGTGGGCCTGGCATGTAAATGATGGGTTTCACATGCTCGTAGCAGGGCTGGGCCTGCAGAGCTGTGTCTGTACAGCTGTGCTGGTGCAAGACCTTTCCTCCCTCCTCTGAGCAGCTTCCAGCTCTCTTGCCCAATCCATGCAGTCCATGAGAAAGCAGATGACAAGAGTTCTTGGGAAGAGTGGGCCATGTGCACAGAGCACACATCATCCAGTTTCCTTTCTGCTTCTTGCTTTTCTGCTCTGCTATAACCATTTCGAGGTGGCTTTTCCAAAGCAGAGGGCACTGGGGCACCTCTCTACAGCTGATGGTCAGTGGGAAGTGAGGGCTTCAGTCCTTCAGGGGATCTTGAGAAGCACTGATGGCCCCTTGGGCAAGAATAGTTTGGTGTTGGGGTTGCAACTGGTATTGCAGTGATGTTCTTCAGGATCTCAGCAGTGTCCTCCAGCTGTGTGGTTTCTGGAGTGGGATTTGAGCAGTCCTGGCTTCCTCTGGCCTTAAGCCTTTGTGAGAAGGCAGGAGAGAGAGAAAGCAGCTTTCCTTGGCACACACTCCAGAGCAAGAGTGGGGAAGGAACACTCTCCTGAGGATAAACATCCCTTGGGTTGGGCAGAACTGGGTTCATTAGGTGAGTCTGTTAAAGGAGAGGAAAATACAGGTTGGATGAGCTCTGCTGTTGCCTGAGACTGTAGCTCAAATTTAGGGAAATGAAGCCTTTATGATTTTTATCCTCCCCTCTTTAGTCTGTCCTTTTCTTATATCCCACAAGAGATGAAGGTGTATGGTTTCCATCCTAAATGCATCTTCTGCTTGTCTTACAGGCTGATAAACCCCAGTGCTTTGTTCTTGAAACGGAAGAAGGAGTGATCCCCGCTAGGGGTGAGGTTCCTGTGACTGTCACAGCCATCCTGGATGACACTGGGCATTTTGCTGACTCCATCCAGCTCTTCATCGGGAACAGCTTTTGGTTCAACTTCTTACTGAGGGCTATGGGCACTGGCACCACAATTGTCACAGACAAACCACTGGCCCCAGAGCTCAACTTGGGATACCAATTCAGGTAGGAGATCTCCCCACTCCCACCTCTCCTCCTGTCTCAACAAGGAGCAGTTTTGCTGTAGTCCTTCAGGCAAAATCTTCTTCAGTGTTCCAATCCCTGAGTCCTTCCCTGAAGGCAGAGATTCCTTCAGAAACATGTGGTGGCCAGTTGAGAGTTGTTAGATACCCTCAAAAGCCACTGAAAGGGAAACCAGTTGCTAAATGGCCACTGAATTGTCTTTAGTTGTAATACATTTATGTCCTCACTTGATCAAGCAGTGGTGTCACAGCTGCCCCAGAACAAAAGGTTCCCAAAAGGGCGCCCGGGTGAGGCGGTCCCTCCGTGGGGCTGAGGGACCAAGGGAAGATGGCCTCACACCCTTCCCTTCTGAAATGGCACTTCCCAGGCAAGCAGGGCCTGGGAACAGAGAGACAGGAGGGTACCAACCCCCCCAGGAAGGCAGGAGCCCACGGAGCAGTTCCAGGGCCAGATGGAAACTGCTGGTTTGTGTGGGGCCCGCACTGCCCCTGCCGCTTCCTCCTGCTGTTCCTGGGCCCTGCTGCTGCCCTGCTGTGCCCAGGGCCTCGATGGCTTTTTTGCTGCCAGCAGAGTTTGCAAAGTTCACTTCAAAACAGTTTCTAATTGTTCTACAAACGGTAGAACTTCTAAAAGTTCTACAAATGGCTATCAGTGCAAAACCAACGATGCTGCCAAGGAGAGAGGCCCTGCTGCCCTGGCTTCCTCTCCTGGAGCAGGCAGATGATTTTTACCAGCTTGCTGGGATCATCCAGAAGCTGCCTCTGAGCTGCCTTTTAGAAATGCCTGCAATCATACCCCACACACAAGGTCCTCAAGGGCAGCATCTCAAAGATTCACTGACAGTGTCAGGCATAGAAAAATGCAAAATACAGTAACAGGACGAATCAGCCCAGAACAAACATTTTGGAGGAAAACACCAGGTCCTGTTAGTCTCGCCTTGAAAATGCTACATTAGCATTATAAGCAGATTTCTCTTTGCAATAATGACATCAGAAGGGCAGCTGATCAGACAGTTTCTGGTCCACATTAAGAGCTGGAAATGAAGACAGTCTCCAAGTTATTAACACCTCAGATTGCTCATTGGGAGCAATCTGATGACCAGGGAAACAGCTGCTCCCACACCATCTTCCATCCTGGCTTCTCTTCTAGCCACCTTCCCAGTACTCATCAGTTCCAAGTAACAAACAGGGGCCACCATTTCCATCGGCTCTTCTGGAGCGTGGAATGCTGGAGGCCACCCAAGAAGAAGGGCCAGAGCGTCTCAGCCCTCAGCAGCCCCAAGGCCCAAGATGATTTGGAGCCCCCCGGTCGTACAAGCGCCGTGTTCGGGCTGGAGCCAGGCTCATGGGAGCTGCAGCCAGGCGAGTCTGTGGACATGGTGCTGCGAGGCTTCTCCCACACCCCACAGGTGAGGTCCCCACCAAGGGCTGAGCTGGGGAGCCCTCAGATCCCCTCCCCTGGCCTTGTTCCACAGTGCCTTGACATTTGCCTGGGGAAATGAGCAAGGGCCTTCAAGAAACTGGTTTAAGACCGCACGTTTCTGTGGCAGCACCAGTTGCTTTCCTTGCTGGCCACCAGCAGACCAGCTAAGGCTCTATTGGGATTCCACAGCTACCAAAACCCAGTGCTGATCCCAAAGCAGGGCTGGAAGGAAATAATGCTCTTTTGGGGCAAACAGTGTTGCATGCTGAGTCAGCAAAGAAGGGCAGAGAAAGAAATTACACTTAGGCTAGGAGCACAAAAAGAAAGTGAATTAAACAAGTGCCAAGTGGTTTCTCTGGGGTAAGCACAGATAACACAAAAGCCATGTGAAGGGAGGGAAGTTCTCACAAGTGCCTTTTGTGGGCATTGGGGTGCAGTGTTAGAGACAACTGAGTGCAGAATAAATCAGCTGCATCACGGCAAGAAAAGGAGGCAGTGCCCACTGTAACTCTGTGGCAGGAATAGGGCCTGTGGTGGGTGCTGAGCCAATGCAGGGCATTTGCTGGTGCCCTGCCACCATCCACTGCTGACAAGTGACTCTTGCATGCAGGAGGTGCGGGATTACATGAAGTGTGAAGCTCTCGTTGGCACAAGCGTGGTGACAAAGAAGATAATAGAAACAATCATTAGCTGCAAGTTCATAGATCCCTCTATAGAAGTATCAGCCAGAAAACTCTCTTTCCGGGTGGAGAAGGTAAGTCTCTGGATTGTATCCTGGCATTGAACAGCATGGCTGAGGGGGGTGTGTCCTTGTGTTAAAGCCCCTCTTGGCTCTTCCTGAGGCACTTGGTAAAGTGAGTGAAGATGCTTTTAGAGATGAGACTGGTATTTAACTCCCCCAAAGTAAAACTGCAGTTACAGCTGCACTGCAGTGGGGATCATGGCCACTTCCAGGGAAATGCCAGTTTCTCTGCTCACTGTAAAGGGAGGTTTCTAAGGATCCTCCAAGGCACAATGATGTCTGTACACTGATGCTATAGGGAAGCTGGGGGGAAGAATGGAAATATCTGTGAATTCCTCAGGCTAAAGAGGAAAAACCCATCATCTCCTGTGTCTCTTTGCCTTCTCTGCTGTTGGCATGGATGCTTTATGGTATAGCTATAAGGTATAGCTCTGTGCATTTCCCTAGGCCTCACCTGCTTCAAAAGACCCCCAGACATCCTGCAGTGATGATAACACTGAGGCAGAGCAGGTGCCCTTTAGTCTCTGGATCCCAGCTTCAGCATCATCTTTCCCTCTCCTGCAAGTTGTCTGAAAATGAGAAGATGTTTCATGATTTGGTTTCTGTAGTTTCAGGCCTCTCCTTTGGCTCCCAGGCTTCCACTGAAGTACAGAATCCCTGGGACAGGCAGTTCAGATGTAATTAGAAGCCTTTCAGCTCTCCCTGATTCTGCCTGGGTTCTGCTCGATGCCACACACACAAACTGATTCATTGCACACTATGGCACAGCACCTGTTTGATATCAGTACATCCAGAAGCAGTTTCCCAAAGTCTCTGGTTTCTCTAAACCATGCAGGAAGCCCAGCACAATGCCCAGACAGGAAGGAAGAGCCTAGGCTGATCACAGCTTTGAGACCACACACACCTTGTCCCTGTAGCAGGGGCTGCAGGACACGTGTTGCAGACTGACTGCTTTTATGAGGCTGCTAGAGCCAATAAGGTTGTAAGAAATGACAGCATGTGAGTGAAGATCATCCAGTGCTGTTCTGCCCAAGAGAGAGACAAAACTGGAGACAAATGGCCTGGATTCACTTTCTGCTTTAGGTCTTGTTCAAGCAGCCACCTCCTCTCCTATTCCCTCATCTGTACATGGGAGTGGTGCCCTGTCCCCAGAGGATGCTGTGGTTTCTAAACATGACAAGCATCTGCTATAAAGAAACATCTCCTGGAAAAGTAGAAACAAATAGAAAGGATCAATAGAATGTATGCACTTGTGGGGCTGAAAGATGTGAGATGCAACAGAAGCAGGAGGAGGTCTCTGGCTACTTGAGGCTGTTTTTCCTTGTTTCCATAGAAACCCAGTGATGTCCTAACTCTGCAGTACCAGCCTTTGGCTTTAAAAAACACCTGCTCCCTGCCGCTCCACCTCGTGCTGGACGTGGAGCAGCCGTTTCTGGTCTGTGATGAGGAGCAGCAGCCCCTCCCAGATGGCCAGGTGAGCAGCCCTGGACTCCTCCAGTGGGGCTGGAAGAGGAGGGATGTGCTGGTGCCTTTCTCTTGGGAGGCCCTTGAGTCAACAAGTTTATTGTGTAGTATCAGCAGTGGGCTGGCCTGGGCTGCATCAGCAGAGCTGCTGAAGGAATCAAAATATTACCTGAATTGAGAAGTTCCATCCTGGCTTTAAGGCACAAGGAGGAGGGAGCAGGCAATTTGGCCAGAGCAAGCCATGCAGTAAAGGTGTCTCCTGGAAAGCATCCCAGCTCTCCAGCAGCCATCCCCTTGTATTGCTGCTGAGCACAGAAACGTGAGCCTGAGGGAATCCTGGACTGGACTGTGGTGCCTGCAGTCAGACCCTTGCTATAAAGAAGTGAACAATGAACTGAGAAGCCCATGCTGGGGCCACACTTGGAGCATTCACTGTTTCATGCTGTCAGACCTTGGCATGTCATTAATTACTGTTCATCTCCTTGCAGCCTGTGACAGTGGGTGTAGAGGAGACCTGCCATGTCTACATTGCATTTGACCCAGCTTATAAACTGGAGCTTAACAGCTGGCAAGAAAAGAAGATTCTGAAGATAGACATGGTTAGGGACCATCCTAATGTGGAGCATATCGAGCTTTGGGGAGAAGTCCACTTCCCCAATCTCCAAATCCAGCCCAGCAGCCTGGAGTTTGGCTGCATCGTGGCTGGCACGGAAGCAGTGCGCTCTCTGAGGATGAGCAACTGCAGCCCCCTTCCTGTGGAGTACCACTGGTCATTCCAGGCAGACAGCCAGGTGCACAAGTTCAGGTATGTGCACCTTTGCCCTCTCCTCTTCTTCCTGGTGTCCTGTTTGTGCTTTGCAAAGAACAGAGCTGTTTGTCTAGGATCTGACAGACTGCTCTGACTTCTCCTTGTGCAAATAACACTGACCAGCTGTGGTCAGGCTGGATGCTCAGGGAATAGGTTTTCCACCAATTTGGTGCTGTGTACCCCCATAGTGGTTTCCCTTGGGATGGAAAGCTGGGGCCAAAGCTGCTTTCTCAGAGCTCTGTGGCCTGAGGCAATGTCCACCTGGATGAGGGGCTCCTAATCCCAGCTCCCACAGTGCTGCTGGAGGCCCTTTTGGGGGTGCCCTTTTGGCCCCTCTGCTTAGGGATGGGTCCTCTCTGCAGGAGCTGCTCTCTGCTCCTTGCCTTCCTCCCTTGCCTTGTGCTGGAGGATGCCCAGAAAGTCCCAACACCAGAGAAAGAGCTACTCAGCACCTGGGCTGATGCAGAACATCTCGTTACCTTTCCTTCTTTTCTGAGACAACTCCCTTAGTGCCAGGGTGATTTCTTTCCCAAGGGTCAACTCTTGGTGGACACCTTGGATTCTTCACTCCCTTTTTTTGTGACACTTGTTACTCATTTTGACTTTTCCCCACTGCAACATGTCCCTTATGGGTTATGTACTGCTGGACAGCAGGACTTGTTCATCACACCATCTCCTATCCCTGCCTCCCAGAGAGTTTCTATTTTAGAGTGAAAAATGTCATTGTCTGGGCACCATGGTCCTGGGAAGTTGCCTCAAACCAATGATTAAAACTAAAGACAGTGGAATAGATGATATGGGATCTCTTGGGGGTTATGATCAGAGATCCTCTCATCCAGAAATGAAACCCAGCCTTAGATAAGAAGTCACAAAGCTAAAGACAGTTATTCTTTGGGGAGCAGGTCATTATTGGCATTGAATGCCTGTCTGGGAATGGAGCATTCAGGTTGTGTTTGACTGTAGGGGAGCTCTTGCAGCTCAGCAGCGTGACAGGCAGGCACAGCCCAACTGTGTCCTCACATGGCATTAGAAACACAAGCAGAGTTACCCTGAGCACCTGCTTCAATCTAAAGTGGGGAATGTGACCTGAGCTACCTGGGAGTGTTGGAAAATGCCAACCACCCCCACCTGCACTGTCAGGGAAACATTCCTGATAAACAGCTGGTAGAGCTGCAGAGTTTCTGGCACTGGGCATTGGCAGGGCTGTGCAGGCTCATCACTGTCTGGGTCTGCCCTTGGTGCGTCAAATCTCACTTTTTGCTCTCCTCCTTCTCTGTCTTTTCCTCTCCCACTGTGCTTTTTGCATCCTCACAAGCTGTTAATCCCTGTCCTCTGTAGTTCCTCAATGCAAGCAGTTGCAGCTGCCTGCACCACTGCTACCTCAGTGTCATCCCTGGGCTGGTTTAGAACAGACCTGCTCCAGCCTGGATTGGGAAGGGCTGGATCAAACCATTCCTGAGTTCAACGCCCCAGCACCCAGCCAGGGGCTGCATCCTGACCAGGAGCTCCTCATGCAGGTGTCCCTCCCTCCCACTGCAGCTCCCTGCTCACAGTTATGTTATTTTCCAGGTATGAACTTTGCCCACCTCAATTCAGACCCCCACCACCAAAGCTGAAGAGTTCCTGTTTGAATTGCTCAGCATCTCAATGGAGCCACTGCAGTATTAAAAATGTGGAGGAGCCAGACACAGCCCTGAAAGAACCACAGGATCTAGGCCAATCTTCAAGAGCAGAGGTAGATTTTCTTGTACACCGAGTGCTGTGTTGTCTCCCCAGCTTGCCACCACCAAGTCATGCTCATGCTGACCTCCCTTTTTGCTGCCCTGCTGTTTTGTGCCTTGAGAGTGGGCTGGGCAGCGGGGCCTGTGGATGGACATGGGCTGTGTGGGAGGGAGGAGCAGGAGAGTTTTCCTTGGAGAAGCCTGCTCAGATCCTACAGATCTAAGCTCAGCACAGATCTGTGTTGAGTGTGGGATTGTTTTGCCTTGTTTTCTTCACAATGTAAGATGAGGCTTTCATCTGCATCATGATGATAAGACCTCCAGCTTCCTTCCCAGAGCAAGCTGTGATGAGTCCTGATCTCCATGTACCCTCTTCCCAACCCTGCCAGAGCACCTGTTTCCAGGTCTCTGCTTTCACCTGAGGGCTGGTATTGCAGAGGTGGGCCTGAAGCTGTCTTATAAAATGAGACTTTGCAAAGTGTCTCTCTCTTCCTCTCAGCATAGAAAATGGCTTGTTTTTCAGCTGCCAACATATATTCGTGGAAGGCATTACATCCCAGTGGGGCTGGCAGGATTCAGTCACTCCGTGGATGTACCATGGACTCCCCTCAAAGTGGAGAAGGTAAGAGGGAATCTGTCTCCCTTCCACATTTTCAGTGTGGCAAGCAGGGCTGTAGCTCCCAGCCCCACTGGTGGCCCTCAGCATTGCCCACGGAGGGGCCTGGCATCCCTCCAGACCCATCACAAAGTGCTGCTGAAGCAACTGGTTATTGGAGAGGCCGTGCAGGACATGTTGTAGGGAGGCCCAAGGACGCTGTGCAGCACCTGTGGAGGGCATTGCTCCCCCTGGACATCATCAGCTGGTCCGTAGGAAAGTTTTGCAGGAGCTTTTGCTGTAGCACCTTGAAAAAGCAGCATATAAATCAGAGAGAGAGAGGGGAAAAGCCTCAGGAGTCAGATGAGCTGGGCTGGGGTCCTTCCCTGAGCTCCAAGAGCTCTCACTCTGAGTGTCCCGCTTTTCTAAAAGCAGTCATAAATGCTTTTTAAAGGCAAGTTGTGCATCAGAGAGAATTTCTACTGCCAGGAGACATCCCAGTTCACTTTAATGTAGTGTATTAGTGCATTGATCCGTGAGTATGGGAGAAGATTTTCCTCATGGTCCCTCCACTGGTCAGTGGCATGGATACAGGATGAGATCAGGATGATTCTGGCTGTGTTGTTTGAGGAATAGATCCCTCTGGCTACAGCTGCACTTTGCTCCAAGGTGCTCTTCTGCATCCATTTCCATGCTCAGCACCTCAATCTCTCCTGTTCTCCGTGCAGGCTTTCAGTATCCTGCCGCTGTCGGGTGTGCTGCAGCCGGGAGAGAGACAGCAGGTCTCCTTCACCTTCACTGGCCACCTCAACACCATGGCCCATGTCACAGCGCTGTGCCACGTGGAGGGAGGCCCCACCTACGAGGTGAAGCTGAGCGGGGAGGCCTCACGTGTCAGCTACTCCCTGAGCGCCCGGGAGATCAACTGCGGCTCCCAGGTACCACACGGCTCCCCTGGCACAGCTCCTCGCCTTGCTGTCTTCCTGCCCCCCTCGCTCCAGGGCTCCCTTCCCAGCCCCTTTGTTGTCTCTGGGGCTTGGAAGTTCAACCTTTGAGGGACACATCTGGCATCCAAGCTTTCAAATGGCCGTCTCCAACCCTCTCCAAAATGCTGGGAATACCTCTTGTTCAGGGGACTTCACACTGCCTCCTGAGGCACCCCAGGGGGATGCTCTGGACGTCCCTCTGCTGATCCACTCCTAAAGCCTGACCTCCAAGGAGATGCTCTTGTCTAATGCTCTTCTTAATCCATGCAATAATCAAGGGAAGATCTTGGGCTTCCAGTCACTATAGTTGGAGAGACTGTCCCAGAATGATCCCCACTTCACTCTTTTTCAGCTGAAAGCCCACAGCTATTTCCAGCTGCTGGCCCTGTCTGTGTTGCTCTGTTGTGACTCCCTTGTTGCCTGTATGCTGCTTGCCAATACTTGCATGCAGGTGCCTTTTCTTTTGGAGTGCCTCAGTGCTGTCTCTGTTTCTCCTGGCTGTTGGTGACCCCTCAGAGGGCCTGTGTCCCCACAGTGAAATGTGTTCATTTATTACTGGCCCTCCCATGGTTGTTGCCACACCTCTGGGTGCTGCCAGAGCTCCCTGGTCCTGTGCAGGTGCCCTGTGCCTGGGGGTTCCCCGGGTTCCCAAGTGCCCCTATCTCCTGTCTGGTCCCTGCTCCCATCATGGGTCTGCTTTCAACCCCAGGAGAGAGGAAGGAGATTCCCAGCAGCAGGCCTGGGTCTGTAACTTCCCGCTCTCTGCCTTCTCTGCAGATGTTTAACGAAGTTCATCACAGCACGGTCATCCTGGCGAACACCAGCAAGATTAAATTCAACTGGGTGCTAGAACCCAGCACTGCAGACCAAGACCTGCCTGGTGTGTTTCTGGTCAAGCCCACCACTGTAAGTAGCACAAGTGACTGACCCCAGCCCTGTCAGGTGGCCCAGGAGAGTGTTAAAGGGGCAAAAGAGGGGGAGGGAGAAAAGGGAGAAAAATGTCCGAGGGGAAAACCCCAACCTCAGCCACGAGATAGAGAGGGCTGTAAGCAATTTCTTCTGGGGGCAGAGAAAGTCAAACAAGTGCTATTGAAAGTCAATAAAGCAAAAGGAACAGTGGTGGGTGCTTGGCTTGGGTGCTTAGCCACAGCCAGAGGCACACCGGTCAACACAACTACATCTATTATAGACCCTGGGTATTGCAACAGCCTAATACAAATTCACAAATGGTTACACATATTCAAATATTTTAATATAGTTCCTCCTCCATCCTGCCTTTTTGGAGCATGTACAGTTGCCCTAGTCCTGGTCATTTGGTACTTTTTGACAAATTCAACAGGTTTCCATTAACTTCATTGGTTAAATGTTAATATTACAGCAACTCTTCCCCAACACTGGTATCACCACAAAACATTTGCCTTAAAAAAATTCTAAACTTTAACAAAAATTCTTTGACAAAAGGCAGCATTATAAAACACACAGTATTTACTCTAACAATTGCAAAAGCCAACACTATAATGTATTTATCACAAAGGTGATGTGGTCTGATGGTTTCTTCTAGATAGAGAACTTGTCTTCTCAGCCTGTCTGTCCCCTGAGCCATCCCCCAGCAAACACTCTGATGTATTCCCTTCCTCCTCTCCCATTCCTGCAGGGCTCCATTGCATGTGGCAGGAAGCAAGTGCTGAGATTCTCTTACATGCCAGGAGTACCAGGAGCCTTTAGCAGGACATACCAGCTTAAAGTGGGTGACCTGGAGCCGGAAAAGATCTGCCTGAAAGGAGAAGCGTCCTTTCCTATGATCAGTGTGAACCTGCCCTGGAACATCAAAGGTGGGCACTGCCTGTGTGCCCCCAGGAAGGGCCCCTCTGGTTTTGTTCCCTACCAAATGCCCATAGGGCAGCTCATGCCCACCTGCACCAAGCCTGGAGGGCTGCAGGACTCCCAGAGCCACTCAAGCCATCTGACTGCTTTGTGAGTCTTGAGCAGAGGATCCCAGGTGGGCTTTGTCCCAGGAACCATCCTGCAGAGCTTGCCAGCACATCTGGCAGGGTCCTGAAGGATGATGGCTGGACTGAAAGGCTTGGGAAAGCTGTAAGAGAGGCTGGCAGGGCTTCTGGCAGGGTTGGACTTGCGTGACATTGCAGGGATGAGACGTTCCTCTGTGGGGAGGAAGATGGGTGGGAGCGAACATGAGGATTCCGAGAGGAGCAGCAGCATCCACTTTCCATAGATGGCTTGAGGGATTTCTTTCTAGAAGAAAGCGGTGTTTGGGAGGTAGGGACTTCCCAATTTAAGTGGGATTGGCACTTGGCTCACACTTCTCTTGGTGGATGTTTTCTTCCTTCAGGAAATGAGAAACGTGGAAAGCCACTACGGCTTGCAGAACACACGCAGCAATACAGTGAGACCCTGAAAATTCAGATCCCAGCAGCTCAGCCCTTAAAAAGTCCAGATGTGAAGACTGGGAAGCTGAAGCCGTGCATGCTTGAAGGCTCTGACATTGTAGTAAGAACAGCTGCAGCCCCGTTTGGCACATGCCACTGTCTCCATGTCGCCTGAGCCCCTTGCAGCCCACAGCAGCTTCCTGGTGCCCTGATGGCACTTGGGACCTCCCTGCCCACTTAGAACCATGTGTCACCTCAGCATTGTCCCTAGGGCTGCCACTCTGGCCATGGTCTCTTCGGGGGTTGGCTTGCACCAGCTTCCTGGCTACCCCAGGGACAGATCCTGAAAGCCATGCTCAAGGGATGGCATTGATGGTGTTTTGAAGGAGATGCAGGTCATTGCTGGGGAGTTTGTTGGTCCCAACCCAAGGCCTGCCAGATTTACAGACCTGAACAGCAGTTGCCTGATTGTGCCCTGGAACTGTGCTGGCTGTGCTCATCTCCAAGAGCCACCAGCTTGGGCTCAGTTCCCTTTCAAACCAGCTTTTGTCCAAGCTGCCTTGGTCCTGGCTGGGCACAGGCAGGTGTCTGGAGCTCTGGAAGATTCCTGGCTTGTCCGTCTGCCTGGCCAGATCAGCTTTGCTAACAATAGCTGGGCAGGCAGAGATGCTGGAGTTACTTCCCTGGAGATGAGGTCCTGGCTAAGAGAGCAGGAGGTGTCAGACACCGAGCAGCCAGACAGGAGAACCCCACACCTCTCTCAACAAGAGCAGGGTGGGATCCTTTCTCAGATGCAAACCTTGGGAAAGACCTTTGCTAACCTGACACTGTCTGTCTTCTGTTTCCTCAGGCAAACACTCGGCTGCAGATAAAGATGATCGAGAAGGCTGCTCTGGAGCTGCAGAAAAAGCTCACATCCCATCCCCCAAAGACCGAGTTCCCTGACAAAAAGCTGTGCCAGAGCCTTGTCAAGTGAGTAGGGACTCCCATCCCCATCTCCAGGTGCCCCGTGGGGAACAGCCAGCAATGTCCCCTTCTCCTGAGAGCTCCTTGTTTCTGCAGAGCTGGGAATAGCCTGGACTTCAGAGAGGCTCTTGTCCCGGTGGCTGTGACACGCTGCGTGTGAGCAGCTGAGTGCCCTCCCTTCCCCAGCACCACGCTGAGCTTTGGACTCAGCTCCCCACAGCTGTGGGGTTCTGTCCCTAGAGCTGAGGGGACCCACTGCAGACCTCCAAGCCCTTCCAGACAGCATCAATTCTGTCCCTGCTGACTAGCTCTGAAAGAGACAATTCCCAGCTGATGTCTTGGTTCCAACTAACAGAGCACGCTAAACAAAAGGAGGAGGGAATTGCACATGTCAGCAAACCCTTGAAAGCCCAAAATCAGATGCCTTGAATCCTGGTGGGGTGGCAGGGCTTATCTGATTAACTTGGTCTGTCCCTTTGCACCATCATGATGCAGCACAAGCACGGGAGGCTTCAATTCAGGAAGATGCTCTGCAGAACAGATCAGGTGATCTGGTTGCAGAGCAGTGAAGATTTCCTGTGCAGGCAAATCTTATTCCTAGGCCCCAAAGCAATTTCAGGCTCAGGCTGTACACCAAGGCTAAGTAGTTTCATTTAGTCCAGTGGAGACCCAGTGGACTCACCTCTACTGGCTTTTCATGGCAGAGGAGCTGTGGACAGTTTCCATTTTAAACTAATTTTATTTCCAGGTACCATTAGTAGCTGATAAAAGCTAGGACCTGCACTCCTCCTGACTTCCCAAAGTCATTGCCAGCTGGTCAGGCCATGGGTTTCACGGGCTTGAGCTGAGTTTTTACAGCAGTGAATAAAGAAATAGCCACTTGATTTGTATCCTCCATCCACTTGGACATGTAGGCAGGCTGTGGTTTAAGGACTGCCCTTACTCCTCCTTGCAGAGTTGAGCTGCCAGAGTATGTCCTGGACATGGGCACTGTCCTGAAGGGTTTCACTGAGAGACGCACCCTGGAGATCACCAACCCTGGGCAGATCCCAGTGTCCTTCTGGGTCGATGCATCTGTCCTGCAGGACACAGGTAAGCAGTGCTGGAGACACTTCCTGGGGGCATGGAGGAGGTGTCTCACACAGATTAGCTGAAGCCACTGAACTTGGGGAGGTTTTTCAGTTGTTTCTTCTCACTGCCCCTGCTGGGAGCTTCAGAGGCAGAATTCTCCAGTCCAGCCATGCCCAGGGACCTGGCCTGCCTACAACTGCCCTGACACTCCAGTGTGGGGGGCAGATGGGCTCATCACCCTGGTCACCTCTCAGCATCTTCTGCCCTTGGCTCCCACGAGCATCAAGTTTCTTTGGGCACTCTTGTTTTGTGAACCAGTGAGGTCTGCTGTGTTTTGGAAGTGCTTTGTTTAGAGTTCACACTGTCATAGCACTTGTATTCAGCCTTTATTGAGGAAACAGCCTGTGAGATCCTCTGGTGGATCAAAAGAGGCTCCCAAAAGAGGCCTTGAGGCAAGGCTGCACTTCCATCACACAGTGGCTCGCTGTGTCGAGGCGTGTTCAGGTGCACTCTTAAGTTTTTGTCCTGGTCACAGCACAGCATGGGGTTTTTCCCAGACCTCTCAGCCAGGACAGCTGTAAGGCCTTAACGTGCTTATGACACATTGCTTGTGTTTCTTGTGTATCTCAGCTGCTTTGTTTTCATCTGTTCAAGGTTTCAGCGTGGACCTGGGCCAGATGAAGAGTCTGCCCCACATGCACACCCTGAGGTTTGATGTGAATTTTGAAAGTGCCCAGCAATCACAGGGTGATGTGGATGTGCTGCTGCCCATACAGGTACCACAGCTCTTGGGGCAGGCAGCAGGCTGGGCACAGCAGCAGATGTCACCTGCACCCTCTGCTGAATTCTCTGTCCTTCTACAGGTAACAAAAGGCCCCACGTCTCACATCCGCCTCCGTGCCACTGTCTTGGAACTGTCGCTCGACCTCTCCAAGAACACACTGCACTTCCCCAATGTCCTCGTTGGGCAGGGCCAGGTTGAGACAGTCCAGCTCTACAACGGGTTCCAAGTGCCCTGCAAATGGTTCATCACTGCCATCAAGCCTGTTATGAAGGTAAAGCACAGGCAGCACTGAACACGTCACTTCTCGGTTGGGTTTTCTTTGTGTCTCCTGCCCTTTCTGCTCCTGTGGCTGCCCAAGCACTTGGGTCTCTGGCGTGTTTGAAGAAGCTTCTGAGGGTCTAGATCAAGGCTGGTTTTCCCAGACCTGTTCCATTAGCTGCTGCTTTGCTTTGCTGCCATCTTCACCCATTCCTCCTCCTCTGAGGACAGTAGTTCCCTTTGCCTGCCCTGTCTACAGGTTTTCCCTCCAGCTCTAGGCTATGGGGCCACACTTGGTTTGGCTGTGGGTGCTCTCAGCACTGTATCAGTGTCTCAGAGCACTACAGGAACTGAGGCTCTGTCCTCACAGACTGAGGAGACCTCACACCATTGGTTTCTGTGTCCAGAGCAATCAACTCAGATACCTGACACGAGCCCAAGGTCAGAAGCAGCAGGCGCTGGAGGAAGGGCGCTGTCCCTTTGAAGTGACGCCCTCCAAAGGAACCCTTGATGCAGGAGCGTGGCAGAACTTGCAAATCCAGTTTGCACCCAAGGAGGAGGTGAGATTGGCAGCTGTCAGCCCAGGGGGCCTGTCAGGGCTATCTGGAAATGAGGGCCTGCTGCAGAGAGTGTGGTATGAGCTCTGCCTTCACAGGGGGCTTTCTGCAAGCGCTGTGCTCAGCGTGGCTCAGTTCACCCCACAGAGCACTCCTGGGAGATGTGCTCTGAAATGCCCACAGGGAGCTTGCACAGAGAGCATCAGGGCTCTGTGGCTGCCTCTCGGCACAGGGGAGGGATGTGCCCAGCTCCCCTCAGCCTCCCCCTTGACTGGCCATGTTTGCAGCTGCGACACTCGGTGCAGAGCAGCTGCACACTCGCAGAGGATAATCCTGGAATGGCCGCTCTAGGCCCATCCTGCTGCAGAACTGACTGGCAAAACAGCCACCAGACACCTTCCTGAGCATGGCAGGACAGTCACCTGTAGTGGTGTGCTGCCAGCAGTCAGTCCCTGGGGCTCTGGCCTGCCTGCACATTCCCACCCAGCTGGGGATTCAACTTAAAAGGATGGAGCATTCCCAAAAGTAGTTTGCCTGAGGCTGCTGGGTCTTGGAAACTGACAGTGTCTACCAATATGGACACAAGTGCTTCTGTGCCCACAGACAGTCCCAGGGACCTTTTAATTGCTCAAGAGATGTAAACATCTTGTGTCTGGCTTTGATCAGAGCCAAATACTAAGCAGACAAGGTGACCCTTATTTCTGGCCAGCGAGAGCTCATTTGCCTCTCTCCTGGATCTGGCGTTTGCCTGATGCAGCAGTGCCAGGACTGGGTGTGGACACTGTAACCCCAGGGCCCTTCTCTTGAGCACTGCACTCCTGCATGACTGGGTGAAAACGCCTGGCACTCCATTGTCCATCCATCTGATACCCAATACCCAGTTACAGTGCACACCAGGACTCATCCCAGTTACTCACACCCAGACACAGGCACTGTAGTCCCTCGCATAAGTGAATATCTGGTTTCTGTTTACCTTGGAGGGACTGATAACACCCTGACCTTGGGGCAAGCGTTGGGGTCCTGTCACCTGGTGCTTCATGGACAAGTTTTCTGCACTTTTCTCTTTTCAGAGGTCTTACAAGTATGAGCTGAAGCTTAACATTCATGGGAGCAGCAATCACTTAAGGCTGCACCTCTTGGGGCAAGGTCTGGAGCCACGGCTGGAGTTCAGTCCCCCAGCACTAAAGATGGGATGGGTGCTGGTGGACAGCGATGGGGTGGAGGCCACAGTGGTGGTGAAGAACCCATGCGAATTCCCCATCGAGTTTTACTGCCTGGATTTGGATGAGCAGTACCTTGAGGAGGAGAAGGTGAGAAGGCAGGTCTGGTCCCCGTGTACATGCTGCCCAAGCTTCACAGCACTCCAATATTGCCAGGCTTGTGTCAGGGAGATGGAGGCAATGCCCAGGGCAAAGCCAGCTCTGCTGATGTGCTGTGGGAGGATTTAAAGAGTTTGTGTTGTTGGGAGGAAGGGAGGAGACAGCAAACCTGAGGTAAACATGATCTGCCCTGGTTGATGCCTGGGACCTTTGCATTGTCCTTGAGATGGGCAGGGGCTGCTTACAGTGGAGGCTCTGTCCCAGCCAGGGCCTGGTATGTGGGTCCATGGTGCCAAGCCCAGCTG
This sequence comes from Poecile atricapillus, assembly GCF_030490865.1. Taxonomy (NCBI): domain Eukaryota; kingdom Metazoa; phylum Chordata; class Aves; order Passeriformes; family Paridae; genus Poecile; species Poecile atricapillus. The sequence goes on along the minus strand of NC_081282.1, from coordinate 1,679,886 downwards.
GCAAGCTGGGCATGACTTGGGCTGGGAATGTGCTCTGGCAGAAAACTCCACTGGTTCTCAGGGCTTTGCTGGCAGAGTGCAGTCCTGGCTAGTGTGGCTAGTGTGGCTGCAGGCAGTGAGCAGCTCATGGTCATTGTTTGCTTCAGATGAGTCGCTTGGGAGGGGTTTCTCTCCCAGTCCTGCTTGTAGCTCTTGCCTCTGCTCTGGAGCCTGCTCACCCCACTGGGCATAACAAAATACTTGTACTTGATGGAAATCAAAAAGCCCATTTCCAAAAGCTCAGTGCCTTCAAAGAAGGAGTTGTGAGGATGAAGGTGACAGAAGTATAAACAGGATTTTCTCTTCTCTTTCAGATGCTGAGGCATCTGGGACAGCATCCCCAGGGGCCTCCCCTTCCCCCTGCTGCTGTCCTCTCCAGAGTTGACTGCCCAGAGGAGCAGCTGGGCTCTGCAGAGCATGTGAAGCCCTTCACCATTGTTACACCTGAAGACAATCTGGTGGGTACTGCAGTGGTGCTGGCACTGAAGGTGCCAGGGCAGGGACCAGGCTAGATGGGGGCATGGGGGACAGGTTGGATGGAAAAGGATCATTGTGGAGAGGTAGTGAAGATGTGATGGGGCCCCACATCTGCAGGTCTCCTTTCTGTCAGGGATGGGGCAAAAGAGACAGCTTTGCTGGAGACAGAGCAGTTCTGTAAGAGGGGAAAAATCACTTAAAAACATTAATTTCCTTTGAGGAGAAGATCCTGAGTTAGAAGGGGTGTCCTAGACAAAACAAACACCAGTAAGGAAAACCAAGTTCCTGGGCAGGTGCACTGATTTATTCTCTCTTCCACTGGTTGATGAAGGCCCATTTTTCTTTCCAGGATGGGAATGTCTCAGGGCTCACCCCTCTCTCCCTTTTCTCTCTCCCTTTAGGCCAGGACCCCAGATGAGAAGGGCAGTTCTGCTGAGGGCCAGCCAAAGACAGGTAAAGCAGTGAGCAAAGACAAGTCTCCAAAGGGGAACCAAATATCTACAGAGAGAACAGAAAGTCCCTCTTTTTTCCCAGGAAAAATTTCCCCCTGGGAATCCTCCAGCACAAGATCCAAAAGTACACTGGAAGGTGCCTCCATCCCCACAGAATTCCTCAGGTGAGCTGCACGGGAGGAGGTGATGCCTCTGCTTCTTGGTCCTCTTGCCAAGCAAGGTCCATCGTCCCCAGCTGCACAGGGACCCTGTGCCAGTGCCTCCATGGGATGGCCAGTGCACCCTCCTTGTTTCATTTGCTCCTCAGCAATGTCTGAAGCCTCCTCTTTAATTGCCAGGCTGAAACGGTACCGGTGGATAGTGCCTGCCCTCGGTGAGGTGGAACTGAAGGTCCACTTCTCCACCAAAAAGCCAGGGAAGTTTGAGCAGACGCTGAGGTTTGAGCTGGTGGGGACAAAGCGGCAGTACGAGCTGCCCTGCAGTGGCACCGGCCTGTACCCCAGCATCAGCCAGAACCCACGGTAAGGCTGGCCCCTGGCAGCCTCCCACACTGCTGCCCCCGAGCTCACAGCCAGGGCTGCTCCTTGGGCATTCTGGCCTGGCCACATGGTGCTGCCTGACGTCACCCAGCATCTCTTTCTGTGCTGGGAGCTGGGAAGGCAGATGGTCCCTGAGCCACCAGGATGGGCTATGGCTTTCTGACTGCATTTCCTACCTGGAGCATCTCATAGCTCCTCCTTCCCTGCTTTCTCTGCCCAGGCTGGTGTTTCCACAGTGGAGGAAGACCATGAAGGAAGGTGAAATCATCTTCAAGGAATATGTTGAGAGCACCAAGCAATTCCACTTTGGACCGCTGCTGTGTGGGAAATCAAGAGAGTGGTATGTGCTCCCTGCTGGCTGTTGTACTTTTCTGGACACGCTTGGAGACGTGCTGTGCTGGTGGCACAATCCAGGGCAGTCCCTGGCACAGTCCTGGCACACACCTGGGTTTGAAGGAGCACAGATGTGTGAACCTGAGCATACAAGAGGCAAATGAGCCTTGGGGGAGCCGCTCTGCCTGCCTGGTGGCTGCCTTGGCCAGAGCCCCAGGCTGCTGCCAGTCCAAAGGGCACTTGGGGCAACTTTTGTCTGCCTCCACATCTCAGCTTCACCCCTTAAGAAATGTATGGTGGTTTTTGAAGTGCTTTGAGCTCTGCAGTTAGCCTGATTGAGCAATTATTCTGTAGATGGTTTTGTAAACCTGTCATTGATCTGTAATTATTAATAAGATTTTATGGTTGACCTGCCAGTGGGTGTCAGGGGCTATGTACAGCAGGAACTACATTTGCCTGTAATGACATTGCATCATCACTGCTGGATAAAGTCTGCCTGAAAACGTTGTCATTGAAGCTATTGTGCATTTCTACTTTTACTGTCACTTTTTAAAAAACAGTATTTAACATTAAGTTCTTGTCTCCATGGGAGCTCTGGAGGGCTAAAGCTATTTTGACAACATAGTTTCAAAAAACAGACAATCTTTAGCCAGCTTTATGGGATGGTCTGGGATTTCTGTTTGCCTCTTTAACCCTTTCACTCCAAAGTCATTTCCACACCTGAGAGAAGGGTCATTTGTTATCTTTTTGCATTCCTCTTGGGAAATTATGCTTTATATGTCTTTCTTAGACTTTGAGCTAACCCATGAAATCCAAAGCAGTTTCATGACTTTTTGGAAAGAGACCAGCTAAACTCTTTTTCCAAAAGCTTTTCTTTACACCCTGCAGGGAAGGCACCCCAAGAAAGAAGGGGAAAGCACCCATGTGCCTGGTGTACTGTTATTTTTCTAAGCACCTTTGAATTTACATTGTATTAAAACCACTTGAAGTGGCCTGAGCATCACCAGGCTTCTGGGGTGGAGGCACCAAGTACAGGGGAAGGCATCAAAGTCAGGCAAGGATGAGCACACGCCCACGCCCCTGGCTGGGATCCACTTCCCTCACTTGTTTGTTAGAGCAGGCTCTTCCAGCACCGCTTCCTCGGCTGCACACGGTGCTTTCCTCGATGCGTGGCAAAGGCAACAATCTCCTCTGCAGCCTTTTCCCCTTTTGTGGACAGGTACAAGGCCCAGAACTGTCCTAGCAATTCGGAGAATATAACCATCCTCAACAACTCCCCCATGGACGTAGAGGTCCAGTTCTCCTTTGAGGATGATGAGAAAGCAGAGACCTTCCTTCTGGACCCTCCCAGCATGACCCTGAAACCAAAGAAGAAGCAGGTAGGAGAAGGGCAGGTAGAGCAGGCACCGTAGAAGTGCCCAGGAGCTGCTGCTCCTGCTCACACACAGTGCTCTTTCTGTTTCTTTCCATGGGGCCGGGTCCAGGAGCTGACCATTTGGGCATACCCCACTTCCCCTGGCTTCCTGGAAGACAAACTCATCTGCTGCATTAACAAGAATCCAGAGCCAGTGGTCTTCAGCCTGTGCTGCCATGGGGTGCACATGAAGCTGGAGGTCAGCCCCCTGGAGCTGTCTTTTGGCAAGCTGCTTCTGCACAGGTCAGTCATCCCACACGCACTCCAAGACTTGTGACAAAGACAGAACGTTTGACTCTGCTTTCCAGGGCTGGGATGGAGCTGCTCCAAGTTGCATTCAGTGGCGAGGCTGGTGTGACCAGCCAGCAGCTGATGCCAAGTGCCTCCTGTCTCTGCAGGACTGACAGCAGGACCTTGGTCCTGAAAAACAACACCCTACTGCCCATGGCCTGGCAGCTCAGTGGGCTGGATGACCTTGTTGAGGACTTCTCACTGTCACAAGATAACGGCACCATTGATCCCCGCTCAGAGATTGAAGTGACAGTGAATTTCAAGGCCCAGCAGATTGGCACCATTGAGAAGAGCCTTCGACTCGAGGTGAGAGGGACTGTGCCCTGCCTGGCACAGTGAGCAGCCACGTGCTCTTAGGGACAGAGTCAGGAAGAGCTGCTCCTGACAGACACAAGGGTGCTGTGACCCCAACTTCTGCCTCTACACAGCGTTTGCCAGAATGTGCAGTGCATCCACATCCCCCCAGATAACCAGACACTGCACCCTGAGCCTGTAGCACAACCACCTTGGCCCTGTGAATGGTTGAAGGTTGTTGTTTGGTTATACAGACTGCAGCGTGATCTCTACATTTCTCCTGGAGCTTGTCCAAACCTCTGGCATCGTGCAACAAACTCTGCCCCTGGCATTTTGTTCCCCATGGTTTAGGGGCTGCATTTCAGAGAGGGTGCTAGGTGATTGGAAAGGGTTGTCAATGCCACCTGCTCTGAGACACCTCACACTTCCTGTGGTTGTTCTTACATCCCTGTGCCTCTCAAGGATGCTTTAGCAGCAGCATTCCCTGCTGTAGGAATGCAGAGTTGGGCTGATGGGGTTTATACTGCAGCAGAATCCCACTGGGACAGCCCACGAGATGAACGGGTTAGGAAAGCTTGGGTATCCACCAACACTTGTGAAGCCAGGGAGGCCATAGGGGAAGCAGCCAGCAGAGACAAGGACTTAGAGGCTGTCTAGCAAAAGAATAATCTGAACAGTGTTTGTTTCTTGCTGCCTCAGGTTTCAGATACAGAAAACATCCTGGGGATTGTTCAGGTTGAAAACATCAAACTGTCTGCAGAGGTGTATGATGTTCTCCTGAGCATGGTCCTGCCTGAAGGTCAGTGGATGTCTCCCAAACAAAGCAGTCCAGGTGCACTGCCTTACCTTGGGTGGTGGGTGACCAAAGCACTTGGGATGGGATGGGATGCAAGGATGGCATGGATACATAAAGCACATACCCTGCAAGCTGCATGGAATAAAGCATTGCCAGGCCACTGGCAGCCTTAAGTCTCTCCCCTCTGAACTTTGAAGTGTGCAGCTTCACGTGCAGGTTGGATTTGGGGGCTTTGAAACAACAGTGACGTGAACAGGCAGTTGGCAATTCCCACAGGCTCAGCACAGCATGTAAAGTGATTGGATTTGTGCTTGGAAGTGAGGAAATGGAAGCTGAGCTCCTTAGCTACTGAGCCTGCAGATATCTTGAGTAAGAAGAGAAAGGGCAGACAAGTAGCTGGAAAACCCTTCCAAGAACAGCAACTTGCTGAAAAGGGTTTTGTGCTGGGACCTCCATGTAGCTTGGGACCTGGTGTATTCTGCAGCAGCTCACAAATACCACGTCTAATCTCGCTCTGCACATTGTCTGCAGATGGAACCTTGGATTTTGGAACCATCAATGTCCAGGATAATGTGAAGAACATCCTGACTCTAACAAACAAAGGGATGTACAACATCGAGTACAGGTGAGTCCAGCTGCCTGGTGGTGAGCATTTCCCCGGGTTCCCAGGCCTGCACTCTCCCTCTGTCAAAGGTTAGAACCTGTTTCCATGCAGGCTACCTCACGATAAACACAAAACCTGGGCTCTCTAATCTCAGCTATTTTACCAGAGAATCCAGCCACAAACCAGCAGTTCTCCCCAGTTCAGCAGGGAACCCAAAGGAGAGCCCCAAGAATTTCAGGCACTGAAATGCTGAGATTCATTGCCTTTCTTTGATGGTCACCTCCTTTCTCCTTCTGAGACTCTGTAAAAGAGTGAATGAAAAATTTCAGTGTCAAGGTTTCTTGCAATAACCTCGTGACCGTCTGTGCTCACTGTCAGGATCCAGGATTCCCTGAGCAGAGCTGCACCCTCCCTTTTCTTCTTTTTCTGGTCCTATGCAAAGTCCTGGCTGTGCTGGCAGCACCTCTACTTGTAACTGCAGAGATCTCCATTCCTTCCCTTTCTGCACAGATTGATGCTGAAGGGTGCAGGTCCCAGGATGCGAGACTTGGCGTCCCACTTCACTGTCAAGCCTCAGTCGGGCAAGCTGATCGCCTCCCAGCCTGGTGTGAATATTGAGATATTCTTCCACCCCACAAGGGAAATCCTCCTCAAGAACAGCCCCATCCTGTACTGCCAGGTGAGCTGCCTGGGCCAGGCTGTGTTACCACACGGTGTTTTGGGAGCATAAACAGGAGAGGTGTCTAATGGAAGGAGGGCTTTAACTGGAGAATCCTCTCTCCTATGTACACAAACAAAGTCTTCAAAACCATTTGGGAGGCTTCCTAAGGGAGCTGAGAATCTGACTCTGGAGGAGGTGCTTTAACAGGGATGGGTGAACTGATGGAGGCCTGGGGTGGAGGCTGGGGACTGGGGTAGAGGACTGGCTGGCCCTCTTTGCTTTGTTTACCACCCCTTCCTGTGGACACAGGTGATAGATGCCATCTCAGGGGAAGGAGGCCAGACTGTCGCCAGCATCCCAGTGAGGGTGTCAGCAAGAGCTGCCTACAGCAAGTTCAGTATTGAGCCTGCCTCACCCATCAATTTCGGTGCCATGATGAAGGGCAGCAAGAAGAGCCAGACTGTCGTGCTGGAGAACACAGGCATGATCAGCTTCAAATTCCGCATCCACCGAGCAACCGAGGATGAATCTCCTTTGGAAAGCAAAAGGTACAAGAAGCCCTGCACCACCCTTCCTGCCTGAGGAGGCACCACCCCACGGCTGGCATGTGGCAGGCAGCCAGGAGACCTGGGCTAGCGCCCATTTGCATCCCTGCCTTGGGGAGAGGGAGCAAAACACGCCTCAGTGTCCCCATGTGTAGTAGGAAGCTGGTGCTAGAGCTGCTCTGTCCAGCAATGGGTGCTGCAGGCTGCTCTCTGGGAACCATGTGGAGCAGGAAGGCTTTCCTCTGTGAGGAGGAAGGCCAGCTTTGGCCTCAGAGAAAGGCAGGGGAGCTCAGCATGACAGATACCTCTGCTTTCTCCTCTCAGTTCAAAGCAAGGGGAGTCTGTTCCATCAGCTAGAAAGCGCTCAGCGGGAAGGAAATCAAGCTTGACACAGGTAGGTGACTCCTGCTCCCCAACAATGCTGCTGCAGGGGATGTGAGAAGATGCTGCTGTGCCCAGGCTGGGGGCTCATCTCCACTGGGTGGGACGTGGTCTGCAGGATGGAGTCCAGGATCTGCTCAGTCCCACTGACAGTCCTGTACTCTGGCTCTGACCTGCAGTTGTGGGGTCAGCAGAGGGGAGCAGGTCCTGTGTGTGGTAGCTGCTGGCCAGCACAGGTCTGTGAACACCACAGAAGCAAAAACATCCCCCCCCCAAACTCCCAGTCCACAGAGCTCAGACAACTTTTTTTTTTCTTCTTTTTCTTCTTCCCAGTCCCCTACCTCTCTCCCATCATTTCTCACAGCTGTTTCTGCTCTCCTGTTACCTCTGGAGGCTGAGGATCACAGCTACCACCTTCATTCTTTACGCTCCATCTCCTTTCTCTCTGCCACTTGAGACAGGCTTGCAGCTCCTCTTGGCTTGTTGGGCTCAACCTGGAGCTGCCTTTGGGCCATGGAGTCATCCTTCCCTGCCCTGGGACTGGCTGCTTGGGCCCAGCTGGAGGCCAAGGCAGGACATCCTCTTTGCTGGGGTGCTCAAGGCACAGCTATTACCCTTCAGCCTCTCCTGGAACTTCTTCTGCAGGGTCAGCTCAATGTGGGCATGTTCACGGTGTCCCCGTGCTCCGGCTCCATCGCTCCGTGGGGCCAGCAGCAGATCACGGTGGAGTGCCTCGCAGGGCAGGAGGGGACTTGTGAGGAGCAGCTCTACATTGACATCGTGGGCAGAGACCCCAGGGACAATCCCCTCGGCATTCCCTTTACCCTGACTGCCGAGTCCTGCCTGCCAGGTACGTACTGTCCACAGGTTCCCCTGGTCACACCTGCTGCTGATCAGCACCTAAACTTGCTGCTTGGATAGGGAGGCATGCTAGCCCTGGTGTCCCCCCTTGAAATCCTCAGAGTTTCCAGCCCTCTTAAGTCCACTGGTGGATTCATCCCTCCCGGGCTGAGAGGGATGCATGAAAGGATAGAGGGAAAGCAATGCTCTTTAAGACTGAGGTGGACTGAGCTCCATCTTCATAGCCAGCTCTCCCACCCAAAGCTGGGTTTAGCAGTTACCTGGGCAGAAAGAGCTTACCAAGCCTTCTCAGAGGCCAGCAAGGCCCAGATGAATTCATCAGGGAGGCTTCTGCATGCTCATCCCTCTGGTCTCTCCACAGCATTTGCTGAGGATGCCATGTTAATCTTCGACGAGTACCCGATCTGCAGCAGCACTGACCTCAGCCACAAGCTGCTCTCTGTGCACGGTGTGGGCCTGTTTGTGAGAGATGAGAACAAGTTCATCTTCAACAAGATTCTGGTTGGGCAAGAGGCTGAAGCCCATTTCAACATCTACAACACAACTGCTCTGCCGTGTGACGTGGTCCTCTCCATCAACCCCCTGCCTGGACAGGTAAGAACAGGAGGCCAAGGAGATGGTTGCCCTCTAAGGGCCGTGTGAAAGCTGTTTTGTTCTCCAGATGCATTGCTTCCTGTGGCCCACACTAGCTCAGTGTAGGTCAAACTTCAGGGCAGAGCAGCAGAGCCAGGGAACAGTTGTGTTCAATTCTCATGTCCTGGGCAAGCTTTTGGCTCACACCTCTGGGTCTTTGGTGGGAGAAGTGAATCCTTCTGAACCTCTCTTGGAAGCACACTCAGAGAGGGGCTGTTATGAACTGACATGCCAGGGCTCAAGGCAGAGCATTTCCTCAGGCTCCCTGGCTTTTCCTCTCTTTGAAGGCCAGTTCTAGGTTATTTGCAGGGTTTTCCATGCAGTGACCACCTCCCACATATGGCAGGGCAGCTGCCAGCACTCAGAACACACAATGCTTTAGCACAAGGTCAGCGTTCCCTGCTTGAACAACTCATCCTTAAAACAATACCCCCTGAGTTCACAGCCCATAAACACACCTCTAGGAGGGCTGTGAAAATGGGAAGAGCTGTCACAATGCAAGATTTTTGCCTGGCTGGCTGCTATTCATAGAAAAGAGAAGCCAGGAGAAAACTGCTTCTTGTAGAAAAGTCTCCATAGCATGACAAGAAAAAACTCTTCTCCTTACAAGAACTGATCAAAGACTATTGTATAGTTGATGCTGCTTTACCGTCCCAGGTTTTGTCTCTCAGTGGTCAGCTGGGAAAAGAAAAAGTTGGGTAGGGGGAGAAAAAGTGTTCTGGAGGTTTTATTTTGATGTTTCTTATTCCTGTAGTCCTGTTAGTAAAGTTTCTTTATTCCTTTTAAGTTTTAAACCTGTTTTACCCTTCTCCTTATCCGTATTTCACAACAAAAAATGAGTAAGTGCCCTGGTGATTTTAGCCAGTGCTAAACCCCACCACGTTATTTAGTGCATTGACTGAGAAACTCCAATTAGCAAATCTAAACCACTACAGACATGCTGTTTTCAGTAATGTATTTATGAATAAAACTGGGTCGTGTTGGAAGGTGTTTTCTCCTAACACTGCTCTCTGGCTTCCCCCAAGGAAAAAGGCCCTATCACCGTTTTCAAGTTGCATCCTGTCCAGATGTCCATTCCTGGCTCATCCCACGCTGTTGCTACAGTGACCTTCACCCCACCAGACGAGCAGAACTACGACTGCACTTTTAAGGCTTCCCTTGTCATCCCCAAACGGTAATTGACCCTGAGAAATATTGGGGGAGGCCTCACTGACAGCTGCCTCTCCACTGGGAAGGCACAGACCTCTTGTTAGCTCTAATGCTCTCAGGAGCCTTAGGCAGAGTACTCGGCATGAGATGATTTGGGAGGCAGGAACTGTTAGATAGAGCAGAAAAATGAGGCTGATTTGTCATACAGGTTTAGCCTGGATGAGGAAATAGGAAGACAGGGAAATATTCGGTAGCCAGCTGGAAGTTACTGAGATGTGCTACAGCTGAGCTGGGCATTTCCAAGGACAGAAGCTTAGATGGATCAGTTTCTGTGGCAGCAAGTCAGCAGTCACAATTTCCTCTTTGTTTCTGTGAAATTAAGTGATCCTCTGTGATTCCCTGCATTCATGAAGCTATTTCATGTGAGTGATGGGAGCTGGTATGAAAGAGGAGCCCTGTTCCTCTGCACTGGGACCTGTGTACAGGGGCTTGGACCTGCCCTTCCTCAAGCCTTTAGTGGCTGAATTGGAGCAAGAGAAGTCTAATTGCTAATAAGCAATTGCTTTTATATTGTTCTTGGAAGTGATCTTGGTGGATAGTGACAATGATTTCTTTTTGCCTTCTTGCTTTTGTTCTGCTTTCATGCTGTGCTTTTTTTGCTTGTTGCCTATGTCTCATCTCACTGCAGCCAGGGGATTTGCCATATCTCCTCTGGTGCCTCATTATGTATCTGCTGTACTGCATGACTCAATGAAGTGAAATTACTTTTAACTGTTACTGTGGAAGGCTCTGGCTCTTTGGAGCAGATTCCTCTTGTGAATGGCCCTGAGGGGACTGGGAAGAGGCTGCTGGGGGGCTGTGTTGTGGGGTACAGGAGCAGCAGGCAGGGAAAACAGTGTGGATTGCCCTTGCTGCTTGGCTTGCCCAGTGAGAAATGGGTTAGTGCCAGCTGGAATTGTTTCTGTGCCTCTCCTGCAGCTCTGTGAAAATCAAGCCCCAAACCCTGAGCTTCACCATCAGTGGGAGGGGGCACGAGCCGCAGGTGACAGTCGTGTGCCCAAGAGCTCGCAGCAAGAGAGGAAATGCCGTGCTGCGCTTCCAGAGGCTCCAGCTGGGGGATTTAGAGATGCTCCCCCTGGTCGTCCGTAACAACGGCATCGTACCTGTCAAGGTGAGCACCTGCTCAAGGAATGGTCTGGTTTGGGAATAAGTGCTTGTGGCACAGGGGAAGGGTCCCAAAAACCATGGCTGACCTGGCAAGAGGTGTCACAAATTCTTTTTAAGCAAGTGACTGACATCTGTTCTCCAAGAAGGGAATTCTTGAAAATTTTCCATCCAGTCTTTCTTCTTTAAGTTGAACACAAGAAAGGTGGTGGAGTATTTTTCCCCGTCTTTCAGGTTTGTTCTCATGGACATGTGTGATTTTCCAGTTCCATTAGGTTATATTCCCCAGTTTACTATTTTAAGCAAACTTAGTTGTGGTTTAATTATATTCTGCTTATTGCTTTCTGTCCTGTTTGGTTCAGTGTTGGTTCAATCCAAATGCCTCTAAACACCCCTTTTTCCCAGCTGGTTTGACTTAACTTTTGTGCTCAGTGCTGTTTGCAGTGGGAGAGGTGCTGGGTTCCTATGCAGGACCAGCAGCACTGTGGTGTCAGTCCCTGGGCCATCCTGTACTCACACCAGTATCATTGTGCTCTGTGTTCCCTTTTCTCAGTTTATGTTACACCTGGAGGATGAGCATGGAGCATTCTTCTTGAAAGGCAGGCGCTCCACACTGGAGAGATTCCACACTGAAGATGTGGGAGAGGACTCTGTTGGAAATGGTAAATTTGTTAACCATGAAGTTCGATCGTGCCCAGAGGGAAAACGTGTGCCCTGCTCTTGGCTTCTCTGAGCTGCAGCCAGATGTTAGACACACTTTGTTTCCTTGGGCTCTCTGTCCCCCGAGCTTTTCATGGGGACTTTTTGCAGGGTTTCCTCCTAGCAAGTTGTAGGAAGTTCTTGTGTTCTTCTAGACGTGGTGGGCTGGGTTCTGGGGGACTGTCACTGCCTCAGGGGAGCCTCTGAGGTATTTGCAGCATGTGGCAAGGTCCCAGCCTGAACGGACACAGCCCTTGAGCACACAGGCAGCCAGCAGAAGCCAAAAGTGCTCTTTGGCTCAGCTTTCCATGTGGCTGGAGCTGGCTGGAAGCGATGGAATGAGGGCTGGGCATCAACCTGAGGTTAAGCTGCTGAAGTGGTGATGTGTCTGGAGATGGCAGCCTGGTGAACATAAGAAGAGGGTCTGGAACCACTGCGGGTAGAACCTGTGCTCAGAAGGCAGCTGGTTTCAACCTTCTGCTCCTCAGATATGGAAATATTTCCTCTGTACAACTGTATCACTTAATTCTGATTTCCATTGCTGTGCAGAGAGCAAGCCCCCAAAGAAGCCTCTCCTGCTTCTGCATCGTGGGCAATCGGCAGAGTTTGATGTCATTTTCAATCCCACCCTGGCTCGACGTGTGGAAGGGAAGATCCGTGTTTTAGTGGGGGACACCTACTCTGACAAGACCCTGATAGAGCTGGTGGGTGAAGGCCACAAGGATGAATTCACCCTCAACTGTCTAGAGGAAGACCCACAGTTGAGGAATGATAAGAGCAGCTGGAACAAAGACATCATTGATGGTAAGAGAGGAGAGGCTGCCAAGGGGGAACAAGGAAGAAGAAAATATCTGATCATGTGTGTCCTCTCTCTAGCCAGGCCTGGGCTGTCACCCCTGGACATGGAGGCCCGTGGGTGTGGCAGCCATGCATGCAGAGCAGTGTGTGCTGTGCTGCATGGCGCTGGCTCAGGGGTGTGCCAGGGTGTTTCCCTGACAGTGGTGGGATGGGGAACTGCCTGGGGAGCTCCCTGCCAGAGGGAGGAAGGCTTGGAGCAAGCAAGCATTGAACATACAGGAGTCTGTGCATGTGAGGGGGGCGGGGTGGAACTCCCTGCATGCTGAGATCCCTTGCTTTCCTCCTTAACAGCTGTCAGACTGAACCACATCCAGTTTGGGGACTGTCCTGTTGGGAAGCCCTGCCACAGGACCTTCACCATCACCAACCACACCGGCATGACGTTCATGCGCTTCGAGTGGGAGGCAGACGTCCCATTCCAGTTCTGCCCCAGGGTGAGTGGGGGCTGCTCTGCCTTTCCCCATTGCTCAAGCCCTGCCCTGGTGTTCCTGGGAGCTGGCAGGGAGACCTCCCATGCCAGTGCTAGCCCATTCCAGTGCCACATGGGAGATGCAGTCCCTGGCTTGGCTGGGCCAAGGCTGCCAGCCTTGCAGAAAAGGCTTCACGTTATGGGAGGTGGTACCTTCTCTTCATACTTTTGTCTGTCAAACTTCACATAAATCCACACTGAGGTGCAGGTTCCTGGCACAGCTGCTCACCACATCAGTCCCTTTTGCTATCAGTCCTGCCCTTGGCAGTGCTTCCAGTTTGGTCTTGACTCCCTGATTCTCCCTAGGTGGGACATCTCCACCCTGGCTGCACCAAGGCCATCACAGTGACCTTGAAATCAGATGTTCCAGCCACCTTCAGGAGGCACCTTGTGAAATGTAAGGTGACCAAGATCAAGTTTGAGCTGCCACCATGGAAGGTTCCAGACTGGGACGACGAAATGTGCATTGTCGTGTGGAAGGACATCACCGGGAAGGACCCAGCAGCCCAATGGCCTGAAAAAGAGAAGGTAAGAAGCAAAATGGCAAAAAAAGCCACCACAGCTTTTCCAAAAAGAACCACCATAACACCATCGCTGCTGGCTGAGCAGCTCCTGCTTCCTCTGGACATTGGACAGCCCTGAGCTTCACCAGCAGTGCATTCTAGGGGAGAGGTGGATGCACACGACCCTCACCCAAGAGGGGAAGCCTTTAGACAAGAGACCATTAGCCACACACTATCAGTCTGTGCCACAAACACAAGTGCTGCAGCCCATGTTGAATGGGAGACAGTGTTTTATGATTATCTCATTTTATGGTGTTTGAAATCTCTCCATATGATTTGGTGCCCTTTCACCAACAAGGAGTTAAGTCTGCTGCACTCTGTCTCTTCTTTTGAAGTGGAGACAAATACACTTCTGCTGCACCTGCTGGTGAACTCCAAGTTTTGTCTCCATGGATACCAGAGATTTTGGTTGTGGTCTCTGTATTGGGAGGGTTATCTCATGGAGTAGCCCAGGCACTGTATGACAGTATGGAGGAGTCTGGAGAAGGATCATGTGTGGAGACTCTTGCTTTTATTGTCATTATTGCCAAACACACTCAGCTTGGGTGAAGGTTCTTTCCAAGTTTCTGGACCATTTGAAGGCCTCTAAACCATCCTCTTTTCTATCAGAACATCTGCAGTTGGAGACTTTCCCAGTGAGATCTTTCACGTCCCAAAATGCCCGTCCCCAGCTGCCAGCAGTGTGGCTGTTGCTCCACAGGTGACATCTGGAGAGCACTTTCTCCTAAGACAAGAAGATGCTTCCTAGAAGTCTTCAGTCATGGGGTTCTCCACCCACAGAGCTCCAGCAGGGGAACTTAACCCTAATTTTGAGACCTGCTGGATTTCTAGGGGACCAGGGAAAAAGTCAGTCCCTCGCCAAGGTTGAAGTACAGGGATTGGAACACCGCTGTAGTCTCCATGGGTACATTAACAGCTGTGGTAGGACTGCTTTGATTAGTGGGCAAAAACAACTCCTGCAGCACAACAGTCCCAATTCTGTCATCTTTCCAGGGAACTAAAAGTGAATGGTCCTTTCTAGTCCCTCTATGAGGCTGATCTTGGAGGCCAAGAGATTCCCTTCTCAGCCTGACTTTCTGGGCTCTGCTCAGTGATTCTTTTCTCCTCTGTTTGCAGACAGTGGAGACAGTCCCGGAACCGGCTCACACTGTGCTGAAGAAGAGCGGCCAGGAGGCCGAGCTGTACCTCAGCGCCTTGGTTGCCTATGCCCAGTTCAAACTGGACACAGTCGTGGTTCAGCTCAAGGACACCTTGCCCTTCCAGACAAGGACAGCCACGTGAGTGCTGAGGCCAGGCAGGGCCCTGCCAGCGGGAGCTGCCTTTGTGTAACTTTGTGCTGGCCGTGGGTGGGGAGACAAAACTCAGGACTCCAGGTGCTCCAGGTGCTCAGGAGACAAAACAGCCTCGTTTATTATTCAGAGCTCACTGAAATACCCAGTGCAAATCTCCCGGGCTAGACAGCCATTGGCTGAGATCTCTCTCCCTGCCCAACTTCCTGGCCAGGGGTGTGCTCACTTCTCAGCTTGGATGGGGCTGGCCAAGGGTCCCCTGTAACTTATCTGGGAACACGTTCAGGCATGAGCTAGGCCAGCTGAATTGGATTTGTGTTATGGCCAGATTCACTGTGTCCAGTCCAGACCAGCTGTACTGTGACAATGCTGTGACACCTTTGCCCAGGGCTGACCCAGTGCCTGCTTCCCAGAACTCCACTCCAGCCAAAACCAGCACAGGCTTATTCACATGCATGCCAAGCCAAGCAGGAGAGGCTGGTCAGGAGAGGCTCAATGCTGCCATTTTCTGCTGAGAACAGCCATGGGTTTGCTTTCGCTGCGTGTCACCTGTCCTCATCTGCTCAAGAATAAGTTTGCAGTCAAAGCAAGACCTAAAGAAAGTCCAAAGTAAGCCCCTTAGCTTCAATGTCCTGGGCACCATGTTGGCCCTTTCCCCTTAAACTTCCAGACTTTGAAATACTTTTCTGGGCCACCCAGGACAGCAGTCTGAGCATGGCAGGGTTGCCTGGGGAAGAAGATGCTCCTCAGCAGAAAGTGGTAGCAGGAGCCCCTCAGACAATGTTACTGTACTATTTGCTTTCTATTTATTGGACATTTTTTTTAAATTCCTCCTTCTTGCTTTTCAGTTTCAGGATGCACAACACAGGGAAGGTGGCCCTGGAATACTTCTGGGAGGAAGCTGCACCTGCAGATAGTGAAGCAGTGAGGATGCCATATTCAACCACTCTGATTAGTAAGGGCATTTCATTTGGTAGCTGAGGGCCTGGGGAGAAGACCCTGCCCCTTCACCCCAAGACTTGAATTGCTTTTTCCTTCTTGTCCACATGTCCACTTTCATCAGCACCTTCCCAGCTGCAGCTGGAGAGTTTTATCCTTTCCCCCTCTGCCTTTCCGCCCCTTTTGTTCTTGCTGTGCCACTTCTGCTCTGCAAAGGAGCTGAGCCAGGCTCTGGGGAGAGCCACGTGCTGGGTCAGGACTGGGAAAGGGGACATCAGGTCATTGCTTTGAGAAGTCTGAGACTGGGCAGAGCAATGGTGTAACGAGTGAGCTGCCCTGCAGCCACTGTCTGTGTGCAGTCCCCCACTCCAGGGCAGCTGCAAAGTCACTGTCTAAAACCAACTCCTGCTTTGGCACAGGAGTGTGTGCTGCAGGCAGAGACCCTGCTCCCAGAAGCTCTGTTCCCTGCTTGGAACTTGGCCAGAGATGCTCCGAGTGCATCCCAGCTCTCTTCCACCTATGTGCTGCAGGAGGCAGCGTTGCTGGGAACACAGATTTTGTCTTTGAATGGTGTCCTCTTCCTCTCTGCAGGTCGGCTCAGCTCTGCTCCTGTTGTAAGGCAGCGCAGAAAGCTGGTGCTTCGTTTCCGGAGGGAGCAGGACCATCCTTTTGAGACGCATCCTTCTGAGCTGCGGCGCCTACAGTGGCTTGCCAAGGAGCAGCAAGATTCCGAGCAGGAACAGCTGCAGGATTCCGAGCAGGAACAGCCAGATTCTGACCAGGAGCAGCTTTCTGAGGAAGAGCAGCTGGATGCCAAGCAGAAGCAGCGTTCCAAGAAGCGGTGCCGCTCCAAGGAACGGAGTCTCTCCCCGCAGCGTGCCACTTCCTCCCTGGAAGTCCTCCCAGATGTCACCCATGACCAGTCACTGTTCTCCATCAACCCCAACTTCGGCACCATCACTCCTGGCCAGAAGAAGACCTTTCATGTGCTGTTCTCCCCAAAGGATGTGGGGAACTTTGAGACCACCATGCTGTGCAGGTGGGAAACATTGACACACTTGCCAACTCACACTTCTGACGGCTATCACTGAATCACAGGCTGGGACAGGGTGGAAGGGACCACAGGAGGTCATCTGGTCCCACTTCCCTACTCAAGCGGGGTCATCCCAGAGCACGTGGCACAGAGCTGTGTCCAGAGGGCTCTGCAATAATTCCAGTGAGGGACACTCCACACCCTCTCTGGGCAGCCTGTCACCCGCAAAGGGAAGAAGTTCTTCCTCAGGTTCAGGTGGAATTTCCTGTTCAGGTTCTGCCCGTTGCCTCTTGTGCTATTGCTGGGCATCACCAAGCACAGCCTGGTTCATCCCCTAACACCCTCCCTTCAGTCCCTCTGACTGGGATGGGGAGGTGGGCCTGGAGACAAGCAGCCCCAGAGAGGCAGCAGCTCCCACAGGAGCGCAGAAAGATCATCTGGCCTTGGGAGGGAGACACTGGCAAAAGACACTGCATGAAACATTAAGCTCCTGAAGGGTTGCAAGATGTAGAATGAGAGACCCAGGGACCAGCCAGTCCCCAGCTCTGCTTCTTGCACAGAGCTGCTCACTGCTTGCACAGAGGGAGGATGCAACGCTGGGTGCTCTGCAAGGAGACAGAAAAGCGTCTGGCTGGAAATGTTTGTCTGGCTAATACCAGTCCCTTTCTCCCCAGCATTCCTAACCTGGAGCAGACTCACAGGATGGTGCAGGTGGTTCTAAAAGGCAGAGCCCGGGAGTGGAAGCGTTTTGGAAAACCAAAATGCTCTGCCTTACAGCAGACAGATGAAGGCCAGAGACACAAGAAGCAGCTGCACTGGCAACCAACACCAGAGTGACAGCATCTGTGTCATCTGGAGCATCCAGCAGGAGCTGGCAACATCTTGTTTCCTACTGCTGATGGTCTCCCACCCTTTACGTGACACCTCTGCAGCTCCCCTTCCCAGCTCCAGTAAACATCATCTTTTAATTAACTTTGTTAATTAAATAGTTTGTTAATTTGTTAAATAACTTAAGTTTCAGTTAACTGTTAATAACCAGTTGCTAATAAAATGTTAACTGTTAGCCATGGTGCCAGAGATCTTTCCTTAAACCCCACTACCCCAGTTCAAACCCCCAAGTTAGTACATTTTGAGGTTCCCCCCAGTTCTCCCCAGTCTCCAGTTACTCCGTTCACCCTCTCCTCCCTGGTGTACCCAAAATGGCTCCTGGAGAGCACAAGATGGTGGGGACCACATGGCCAGGCCCCTCCCTTGTACTTCTCCTCCCCAAAATCCTTTCCTTCTTCCTACCTCCAACCCCTTCTTCCCTGATGCTCCTCCCCCTGTTACCTCTCCTCCTCCAGTTGTCCCTCCCCTTCCTGTCCCCTCAGACCCCTCCTTCTCCACTTGGGCTCCTCCTCCTGAAAAGGTCCCCACCCCTTCCTTTCATAATATCCTCTCCTCTGACCCCTCCTCTCTCCCCTGCAGCACCGCCAACCTTCTTCTGACTTGCAGTTCCCACGCCCCTCCTTCTGCTTCCCACACCCTGTGAGCCACAAGTGACGAGCCCAGGAACCAGAACCCAGAACTGGAGACCCTTCCTCTTGCCACTCCAGTTATGTTCAGTGGTTGTGGGAGTGCGCTTCCAGAATGGGAGCCATTCTCATTTCAAAACAAGAGAGAACTTTGCAAAGCCCAGAAAGAGTTTGGAAAGGGAAGCAAATATTTTAAGGGCCTTTTAAAGGCCACCCTCTCCTCCAATCTCTCGGTCCCGTATGACCTCCATGATTTATTTTCGTGCCTCCTTACCCCATCAGAATATCTTGTATGGGAGGGGGCATGGAAGAGGTCATTACAGGCCGTATGTTCTGAGCTATTGCAAAGTTCTGACAGCGCCCTTGATGCCACTGGGAATAAAATAACAACCGACCACTTGAGCGGCGATGGGGAATGGGCACAGGGGAAGGACCAGGCCCGGGTTTTGCCAAGGCCGGTCCTTGAAAAGATCAAAACAGCTGCAGAGAAAGCGTTCCTCACGTTACCATCCAGAGAACCCCAAGCTAGTTATACAATCATTCTGCAGCAACCTAATGAGATTTTCCTAGATTTTATTGATAGGTGGTGGGTTCACATGGAGAAACAGGGGGAAGAGCCAGGGCTGCATTCTGCCTTGCTGTTGGAATTAGCAAAGGCAAATGCCAGTGATACATGCAAGTAAATCATTATGGGAATGCCCTTGGATCCTCTACCCACCCTCACCACCATCATCGAGGTGTGATCCAGAAGGCTGCCAGCTTAGGGGCTGACCATCATAGACAGCCAGGAAGGACGGTGGCTCCAGCAGCGGTGGCGGTCCCACCACCACCTGTAACACCATGGGAACCACGGTGCCATCGCTGTGGGCAGCGAGGGCACATCACCCATTTCTGTCCAGTGCCCAGCCCCTGCGGGCCAGGACAAAGGAACTGGAGGGGAGGGGAACTTACAAAAAAAACCAGAAGGGCAGCATGAACCTCCTCCACGTGTGGATAGAAACAGAGCAGGCTTTGCAGGAGGAGGGGGGCTCAGATAAGCCATTTCTAACTGGACTGACTTTCACCAAAGGACAGATAATACCTTCAATAAAGTATGGCCGCCTCAATAGCCACTCCATTTAGCAGCAGCAGAAGACCATCTTTTTAGGTCCTGCCATTGGACTGTGATTGCCGTGGACCTACTGGGCAGAAGATTGACTTTCCCTGACCCAGGCTGTAAGTATTTTGTTACTGGGGACACCAAGCACACACCCACAGAGACTGAAGTCTCTCTGGTCACCCTCAGGGTGATCTGGATGGACCCATTCTCTTGGTGCGATGCATCCACCCACTGTTCTACTTGGCCAAGGGGCAGGTCATCACCCAGGCCATCCCTGTCGCCCTGAAAACTCAGCTTCTGAGCTTGCTAACATAGTTTTCTATAGACTCTCCCAGGACAGTAACTGTAAACATAGATATGTGTACATTCTTTCTGTTACACGTCTTGTGATGGGCATCTCTCATGGCCAGTGCAGTGAGAAAGTGTTATCCTGACCATCCAATCCCTGGCTGTGGTCAGGAGCCTATAAATCCTGGAGGGAAAAATAAACCTCACTCTTTCTTTCACCACACCTCGACCTGTGTCCGTGTGATCTATTCATCTTCAGCGGTGTCGTGGTTTTAAGCTAGTAACAAAAAACTACTTATTTCTTGCTAGAGATATGGATTAAAATAAGAGCAAAACAGGCTTAAAACTTAAAAGGAATAAAGACAGTTTATTAACAAACTACTAGAATAAGAATACCAATATAAACTTTCAGAGAACCCTTTTACTTTTCACTACTTGATCATTTCTTTGTACACATAACAACATAGAGACAAAAAAAAAAGTTTTACAATCTTGGTGGTCAAAAACAGTCTCAATTTTAGAGTCTTTTCATCAGTCTCTGCAGAGAAACAGAAGTCTCTTTCTGCTAATCTATGGAGTTTTTAGAGTCT
The DNA here is from genome assembly GCF_030490865.1 of Poecile atricapillus. Lineage (NCBI taxonomy): Eukaryota > Metazoa > Chordata > Aves > Passeriformes > Paridae > Poecile > Poecile atricapillus. The sequence goes on along the minus strand of NC_081282.1, from coordinate 1,659,912 downwards.
ACTCCTCCCATTGTACACTCTTCCGAGGTGTGCAGGGGTCATTTTAAGTCCTGGGATGCTATTTTTAAGGATAAGTAATTCAAAGGTAGAAATCTTCTTCATTTCTCTCTGTGAGCCCTCCTGGAAAAACAGCCATCTCTTTGGCTCTTTTAAAGCTTCAAAATCTTCACTCCTAAGTTCCAGCAACTCACAGTTATCACAACCACTTTTCTCTAAAGTCCACACTTTGAATACTCTATTCCTCCCATACTCTAGTCATGAATTAAAGGAGTCTTTAAACTACTGTCCATCTCCATAGCTGTAACAGAAAGACTGTTCAGCAACAAGCATCTCCTTTTCTCTCTTTCTTATTTAAACTTAACTCTTTTCTTCACTGTTTTTGGTGGTTTTATGATGTCTTACATGTTAATTGTCTCTCTCTGTCTTTTCTAAGAAAAAGGAGTAATCTGTTTGTTTATTCAGGTAGTAAAAGAATTAAAAGTTTTAAGAAAGCTGCAAAAGTTCATAGTGTCAGGTTTCAGTCTAACAGCAGACCTTGAAAACTAAACAAAAGTGTTAAGCTCGGCTTTTTCTCTCCTCCTCCCCCCCCATCCCTGCGGCCTTGTCCCGGGCCTGGGAGGGGGGGGAAACCAACACAGAGCTTGTTACCTCTCAAACGCCGGAAACCAGAAAGAGAACGAGACAGCTCTGAGTGTACTTCTTAAGGGGGTGTTTACAAGCTGAATTCACTTTTAATGGTCAGATCTGCTGTCAATTCTTGAAAATGACTGATAATTGGTCAGGAAGAAAAACTCCCATCAGTCATCAGTAGCTTCAACTTCCTCTTTTTTTTACTCGGTCTTAAAGGTGAAGCTAAACCATGACACTGGTGAAGTTGGCACAGCCAAACTCCAGAAAATGTAAACCAGGCTTGACTTTCCAGAAATGACTTTTGGCTGGCTTTAGCTGCATTCCCCAGGATCAGAATCCCCAGGAGATATTTGCAGGTTTTGCTCTGCATCTTCAGCTTGCCCTGACATTGCTCAGTGTTTCACCAATGGAGAAGACAATGGATATTTTGCCAAACCTCCTTTCAAACAACCAAACTTGTGTCAGCACGACAGAAAAGAAGAAAAAGAAAATCTTCGCCAGTTAGAACAGAGCCAGAGTCCCACCATTTTCCCCTCCACTTTTCTTGATTTTCTACATTTAGAGGCAAAGCTTTGTTACCGCTGAAGATGAATAGATCACACGGACACAGGTCGAGGTGTGGTGAAAAGAAGAGCCGAGTTTATTTTCCCTCCCAGGATTTATAGGATTTTGACCACGGCCAGGGATTGGATGGTCAGGATAACACTTTCTCACAGCACTGGCCATGAGAGATGCCCATCACAAGACGTGTAACAGAAAGAATGCACACATATCTATGTTTACAGTTACTGTCCTGGGAAAGTCTTTAGAAAACTATGTTAGCAAGCTCAGAGGCTGAGTTTTCAGAGAGACAAAGCTTCCATCTCTCCCTTCCTGATGCTCTTTGCTACCCTTTAGCCTTGACCCCCACGGATCTGAGTGCTGTCCATGTGGGGCTGGGGATGCTCAGCCTGGAAAGAGAAGGTGCTGGGGAGGCCTCCCTGCAGCTCTAGGAAAGATGGGCACCGAGAGGAGAAGGCTTTCAACTGCAGGAGTGAGATTGAAGTTGGATCTAATGAAGCTGCTCTTTTCCACTCAGGCTGCTGGGGCACTGGCCCAGGCTGTGCACAGAGCCTGGGGATGCTCCATCCTTGGCAACATCCAAGGCCAGCTGGGAGCAGGGCTCTGAGCAACCTGTTCTGGGGGAAGATTGCTCAGCTTGGAACAAGATGGTCTTTAGGGTCCCTTCCAAGCCCAAGCAGCCAGGGATTCCATCATTCTAGGATCTCCCTTGTCCACTTCAGCCTGGGCCTGGACTCCTGGCAGTGATGTCACAGTGCACGCTCCAGCTAGAACTTCCAGCATCCAGCAACGGCCACAACACAACCCTTGGCTCCTTGTGTCAGCACGCTCTTCACCCTGCTCCAAGCCTACCCCTGTCACCTTGTTGTCACCTGCTCCCTCATACCCCCAGCAGTCCCCAAAGCTCCCCATTGTGTGCATTTTGCTCTCCATCCCTGCAGGATGTCTGCATTTGCTCCAAAGAAGGTATGGTACTATTCCACGGAGGTGGACACCCCGCAGCTGCCTGGGTGGGCTGGAGCTGTGTGGGACAGTGTGGGAAAGGGACCCCACTCAGAGATTTTGCTGCCTCTGCAGGCTGTCACAGACACAGAGGAGGAGATGGAGGTGGATGTGAAAGAGATGGAGGAAGAGATGGAAGTGGATACAGAGATGGATACAGAAGAGGACATGGAAGTTGACGGAGAGGAGACCGGAGAGGAAGAGATGGACGTTGACATGGAAGATGATAATGAGGAGATGGATACTGATATGGAAGACGAGGAGGAGGACATGGTGTTGGGATGAAGACCGATGCCAGCAGTAGAACAGGCAGGTGCTCCCCACGGGCAGAGTGGGTCCCCTGCTGCCAGGCTGGGGCTGGGCTGGGCACTCCCTGCTCAGTGACACGCTAGCCCATGCACTGGATTCTGGTGGCCATCCCTGGCCTGGCCTGGCCTTGCTTTGGGCCACACAAGCCCTGTTCCAGTGCCTGGGCCACAGCCCCCAGCCCCAGCCAGGCTCACTTCTGGCAGCAGAGTCCCCCTGTGCCAGTGTCCAAGCCTGGCAGTACATGGAACACCCCTCCATGCCTGACTGCACTGACCGTGCTACTTGTTTTTCTTCCAGGACTGAGCCACATCCCGGACAGAGATGCCACCCTGCTGTATATACGTTTTAGAGTTGTTGTGTTCAGATCCACGTTTTAGAGTTTGCTTAAGTGTTCTGTAAATACGTTCCATGTAGGTTTGTTAGATATGTTCTTAGGTAAATAGGTTCCATAGTTTGTTATTGTTGTTACCAATATTCTTACAATGTAAATATGTTGTGTAGTTCATTCTTGTTCCTTTTCTTCTACAAATAAACATTCTTTGTTTTTCACACCCCAGTTCTCTTTGCATTTTCTTCGGGCACATTTGCAAAGTTGTGGATTGTTTTGGGAACAATGTTTTCAGGACTCTAATAAGAATATCAAAACTGCTCTCCCACACTCTCAGCTGCTGCAGCCCCAAAAAGCACTGGCTGTCTTTGCTCACAGACTCACAATTGTGCTGGGATTTCTACCACACCATAGGACAGCGAGTTTTTCCTTTTTCTCCTGGAAATACCTACAGCACTTCTGGGTAGCAAGGCAAACATGAGCCTCTTTTAGTGGCCCTTGAAATTGGACATGTGAAATGAGGTACACAAAGCCACAGGCCAGCTGAACCTGGGATCTCTGAATGGGTCTTCACATTCTTCCCAGGAAGATGAATGGCAATCACTGTTTTGGCAGGGAAACTGCATCAGCTGGCAATTTGGTGCAGAAAATGTGCTTTCTGCTCCTCTCACAGCCAAAACTCCTACCCATTTCTTGGAAGTCCTTCTTAGATAAGGACCATGTTCAGCTGAGTGACAGTGAAGCCAAATGGCAATCCAGGAATCAATTGTCCTGTACACAATCTCCTCCATCCACGTGGAAGGTTACTCACGGGCACACAGGAGTAAGTGTAGTGGTTTAGATTTGCTAATTTCATTTTCCTGGGCGGCGCACGAAAGTTATGTCGTGGTTTTAAAGCAGTAACTAAAAAATTACTAGAAAACTCACTTATTTCTTGCTGTGAGATATGGATTAGAGCAAGAGCAAAACAGGCTTAAAACTTCAAAGGAATAAAGAAAGTTTGTTAACAAAACTACAAGAATAAGAACACCAGAATAAACTTCCAGAACAACCCTTTTATCCCCCACTACCTACCATTCTCTTGTTCACGTGACAACGTAGAGACAAAAAACTTTGGAACTTTGGTGTTTAAAACAGTCCTAATTCTTCTAGAGTCTTTTCATCACCCTTTGTTGAGAAACAGAAGTCATCTTCTGTTAATCTATGGAGTTTTTAATGAGAAAACTATTTCTGTTATAGTTTTCTATTTCTCTGATGCCAGCTGCCCAGAAATCTGTCATCAGTTCACTCCTCCCATTTCACATCACTCTGAGGTGTGTATGGGCCATGAGTCTAGGGATGTCATTTTTAAGGATGAGTTATTCAAAGGCAAAAGTTCTCTTCATCTGTCTCTGTGAGCTTCTCTGGAAACCGAAGTTTTCTCTTTGCCTCTCCAACGGCCTCAAATCTTCAACTATTACTTCTCCCCTCTGTTCCGGCACCTCACTGTATCACAATTACTCCACTGTTTTCTCAAAATCCACACTTTGAACACTCCATTCCTCCCAATATACTCTGTCATGAATTAAAGGAGTTTTTCAGAACACTATTGTCCATCTCCATAGCTTTTACAGAAAAATATTTCAGCTTATAAAGCATCTCCTTATTCTCTCTTCCCCATCTAAAACTTAACTCTTTTCTTCACTGTCTCTGATGGTTTTATGATGTCTTTTTCATGTTGATTGTCTCTCTCTCTCTGTCTCTCTGGGAAAAAGGAGTAATCTGTATGTTTTATCCAGGTAGTAAAAGAGTTAAAGTCTGGGAAAGCTGCAGATGTTCATGGTGTCAGGTTTCAGTCCAGCAGCAGAAACTGCAAACCAAGCCAGGCCGGCCGGCTCCGTTTCTCCCCCCCTGCCCTCTGCGGCCTTGTCCGGCCTGGAGGGGGGGAGGAGGCCGAGACAGAGCCTGTTACCTCGTCAGAAGCCAGAAACCAAAGAGAACAAGAGAGCCCTGGCTTTACATCTCAAGGTGGTGTTCACAAGCTGATCTCACTTTTCAGTGGTCAAAACTGCTGTCAATTCTTAGAAATGACCGAGAATTGGTCAGGAGAAAAGACTCCCATCAGTCACCAGCAGCTTCAGCTTCCTCCCAGCTCCCAAAGTTATCTTAAGGGTAAAGTCACCCCATGATACCCAAGAAGGCCAACAAGGCTGATGAGGGGTCTGGAGCACAAATCCTGTGAGGAGTGGCTGAGGGAGCTGGGGTTGTTTATCCTGGAGAAGAGGAGGCTCAGGGAAGATAAGGCGGTGTGAGGGCAGAAGTTGGACTTGATGATGCCCAAGGTCTTTTCCAACCTTGCTGATTTCATGATTACCTGAAACCACCCTTGGAGCAGGTGCAGGATGAGCCCTGGGCATCCTTTTCAGAAGGTGCAGCAGCCCAGGTCCCTCAGCTTCTCCACACAGGCCCCAAAGCCCATCCTGTCAGTCCTGCAGAGCCTCTGCAGCTCCTCCTCATTGCCCAGAACAGGGAGCCCCACAGCCAGACACAGCAGCCCAGATGTGCCCCCCTGGCCTGTGCTGCCTCTGGCAAGGGAGCAGCACAAGGCACTGCAGGACCCTGCAGACAATTCCTGAAGCACTTGTAGGATGATCCTGCTCCCCAGGGGACATTCCCATGGTGCCAACTGGGGAACTGAAATGGGGAGTGGGGTCAGAGAGGAAAGGGCAAACAGGGATGGGCTGTTAGCAGGGGAGGGAAAAGGGGTGTGCAGTAGGAAGAAATCTGGATCAGGAAGAGTAAAGAAAGCAAAGCTGAAGCAAAGGAAATGCTCAGGGCAGTTTGGGAGTGGCTGCCAGGCAGCCCTGGCTCAGAGCAACAACATCTGCAGTGGCACAGGAAACTCACAGCTCATGGGAACAAACTTTCTGTGTGACTTCAGAGGCCACAACAGCCCTGAGTGGTTTCCCTCCTGTCCCCCAGCCCTTCCTGGCCCCAGGGGCTGATGGCATTTGTGCTCCCTCAGGTTCATCTCCCCACAGCAGCACCATGGGGGTGCTGACGCCTGCTCTGGGCAGTGCAAACAGGGGCTCCTGAGCCAGTGCTGCCGTGGCTGTGCCTGCAAGGATGCGGCACCTCTCTGAGCTGGGGGAGAGGCCAGGGCTGCACAGGGGGGATGTTGTTGGCAGCTCCATGAGGACGCTCTGGGATGCTGCCCTGGGGTGTCCAGAGCAGTGGGGATGGATCAGCCCCTGCTCTGCTGCTCCTTCCCGTCTCCCCCAGGGACCTTGCAGAGCCCCAGCCATGCTGTTTGCCCCCAGCCTGCCCACGGCCACCCTGGGGCTGCTCACGGGGGTTTTCTGTGCTGAGCTTTGGCCTGGCCGTGTTCTTGAGAGAGCCTGGACAAGGAGCCTGGAGCCCCCAGGCCCTGCCCTGAGGCGTCAGCGCTGCCCCAGCAGTGCCCATGGCCTGTCCCTGCTGCAGCCCCGGCACTGCCACCCCCAGGGCTGTGCCCGGCCCCGAGAGCACTCAGACCCTGCAGCAACACCAGGGGCAGGAGGGCAGCGGGGCAGAGACACGGGAGCAGCACTGGCAACACCAAGTGCTGCTGCTCCTGGGCACAGCTGCTGTGCCAGCACTGATCTGCCCCAGCTCTGCACACAGACACTGCTGCTGCAGCTCCAGAAATGGGAACAAAAGGGAGATCTCTGGAGAAAACTTTGCTGGGAGACCCTTTAATTCCTTTAAAGCCACCAAGACTGCAGCCCCTCATTGACACAGTGTGTGGGCACAGGGAAAGTGGTGAGAAACAAAATGAGAAATGACACAAACAATAATATTTTATTATGGGAAAGATTAAAAAAGTAAAACAAAGTAGAAGAACCTTCAAAATGAAATGAACAAGAAGTATCAAAGATGACTTTTATTACAAGAGATTTGCAGAAATTGGCCAGTTCTTTAATGTTTTGAAACCATACAGTCATCAGTGTCCACACTGCAGCCTTGAGCTCCTGGTTCCTCAGGCTGTAGATGAGGGGGTTCAGGGCTGGAGCCACCACTGAGTACAGAACTGACACTGCCAGATCCAGGGATGGGGAGGAGATGGAGGGAGGCTTCAGGTGTGCAAATGAGGCAGTGCTGAGGAAGAGGGAGACCACGGCCAGGTGAGGGAGGCAGGTGGAAAAGGCTTTGTGCCGTCCCTGCTCAGAGGGGATCCTCAGCACAGCCCTGAAGATCTGCACATAGGAGAAAACAATGAACACAAAACAGCCAAGTGCTAAACAGACACTAACTGCAAGAAGCCAAATTTCCCTGAGGTTTGAGTGTGAACAGGAGAGCTTGAGGATGTGTGGGATTTCACAGAAGAACTGGTCCAGGGCATTGCCCTGGCACAGGGGCAGGGAAAATGTATTGGCTGTGTGCAGCAGTGAATAGAGAAAGCCACTGGCCCAGGCAGCTGCTGCCATGTGGGCACAAGCTCTGCTGCCCAGGAGGGTTTCGTAGTGCAGGGGTTTGCAGATGGACACGTAGCGGTCGTAGCACATGATGGTCAGGAGGAAATATTCTGCTGAGATGAAGAACACGTAACAAAAAACCTGTGCAGCACATCCTGTGTAGGAGATGTCTCTGGTGTCCCAGAGGGAATTGTGCATGGCTTTGGGCACAGTGGTGCAGATGGAGCCCAGGTCACTGAGGGCCAGGTTGAGCAGGAAGAAGAACATGGGGCTGTGCAGGTGGTGGCTGCAGGCTATGGCACTGATGATGAGGATGTTGCCCAGGAGGGCAGCCAGGGAGATGCCCAGGAAGAGGCAGAAGTGCAGGAGCTGCAGCTGCCGCGTGTCTGCCAATGCCAGCAGCAGGAAGTGGCTGATGGAGCTGCTGTTGGACATTTGCTGTGGCTGCACATGGGGACCTGTTCATGAAGAAAAAGAACAGTGACAAGTCAGGAGAGGCTGGGACTCACCTTTGTTCCTGCTCTGGGAAAACCTTCACCCAGGTCCCTGCCTGAGCTCCAGCTGTGCTGGGTGTGCCAGGAGCAGCTAGGCCTGTGCCTGGGGGCTCTCCAGGAGCCATCCCTGCCCTGCTGCCCTGGGTTTGTGGCCATGTGGCAGAGGGACAAGGCTGGAAATTCAGGATATGTCAGGGGAATCACTCCTAATGCAGAAGGGCTTGGTAGCATCTGCACACACAATTCTAAAGTAAGGCAGGAGATGGTTTTAGGAATTTTTCTCCTGCCCACACATCATTCCTGGTTCTCTGAGGTCAGAAATCCCCAGCATTTCTGCTGCACTCAGAGTTTGCCATTGAGAGATGTGAGAGGCAAAGGATTCCCTGTGGCTTAGGGAAGGTGAGGGGCTGGATGGGCTTGTTCCCAACTGCCCTGGGTTTGCATCTTTGGCTGGAATCAGAGCACAATCACACTCTTGTGTCACCCTGGCATAAACCAGACCCTGCCCAGAGCAGAGGGATCCCTGAATGTCTCACCCTGTCTAAAGGTCTCTGGGCAAGGTCTCAGCACCCTCCTCTGCCAAGGACACTCACGGCTCCCTTGGCAAAGCCAACAGCATTTCCTCAGCTGTGACATCTCTGCCCTTCCCCGTGGGACATTCAGGGAACTCCAAGAGGCTCTGGCACAGATTTGCAGCCAGGAGGGCAGCTCAGAGCTTGGAAGGACACAGCAAGGAGATCCCCAGGTGTGCCCATGATGGGATCTCAGGGAGGGGGCTCAGCTCATTCCCCTTTCCCATGGACTGCTTTGCCCACAGCCCCACAGGTCACAGGGAAGCTGGGACACCCCATTCCCATGGACACACCTGCCTGGCAGCAATCCCAAGGGCAGGGCCTGACTCAGCTGCTGCAGATGCCAGAGGCTCCCTGAGAGCCCCAGGTAACAATGATAATAGCAGAGCAGTGCATTCAGGCCATTTAGGAGGCTCCCAGCAGAGAGACTGAGCACCCAAAGTTACAATTCTGGCATCTCTGTAAATGTTCCAACATTACTTTGCTGATCCTGGTGTGTCCCTTTCAACTCAGAATGTTCTGTGATTCTGGGATTACAATTCCTCTTCTGCTTCTCTCATCACCCTGTTGTCTATAATCAAAAGGGAAAAAAACAAAAACAAAAACCTTTTGCAACAGAGTTAGAACAGTAAAGTAAAAACCAGCTTTACTGGAAGCTTCCAGGTGTCCCAGTGGGGATGTGGCACACCCGGCCCCTTATTTCAAGAATTTATGAAGGTTGATTAATTAGGGTATTTACCAGAAACATTCAATAGAAGATCCATTGCCCCAGTTACACACCCCTGAGTCAACCCACTGGAGTAGGTCCAAGGGTTTCTTTGCCCCACTTTTTGTTATGACCGCTCACATTCTGGTTAAAAACCAAAATGTTCTTCTTGTAGCTCCTCTTTCTGATGATAAGACTATACAGTATTTCAGAAATCTATTTAGAACGTCAGTTTATTGTTCTAAAATCTAACAGAAAGGTTAGGAAATGTACTAGAGCTAAATCAAGATAATAGTTATAGAAGTATATAATAGTAGTTTAATAGAGTTACTTAAGGATCATGGTTTTATAACTATATAATAATAGTTGACAGATCTAAAAATATATTAAAAATATATAAAAAGTAAAAATCCTTTTGTCATCATTGCAACTTTCCCACCCTGCTTAAAGAAAGAAATTGAAAACAGTCTCAGGAGATCTCCTGATCTTTACAGCAATCCCAGTCTCACCTTCCTTTGGGAAGTGTCCTCCGGAGCTGTGTCCAGGCAGGTGTGGAGCTGGGAGCAGCCCTGCCCCACACAGCCCCTCTCAGCAGCAGCCCCTGCCCTGCTCAGGGTGGCTCCTTCCCCCCACAGCTTCTCCCCAGCGCTGGGAGCAGCTCCCCGGGCCGGCTGAGAGCTGTCCCTGGCAGGCAGCAGAGTCCCTGCCCCAGCACAGCGCCCTGGGCTGCAGGACCCTGCTCTGCAGGACAGCCCTGGGCACCCCTGGCTGCTCTACACAAGGGACAGGCAGAGAATGTACTCACAGAGTCTGGAGGCACTGGCATGTTCCAGCTTTAGGAGATGCCTGCAGGAGCTGCAGCTGCATTGTCCTGCAGCCAGAGGCTTCCTGTGTCAAGGGCTGGCAGTGATTCTGCCCCAGGCACTTCTCAGCACCTTCCCAGCCCTGACTGATTGAAGCTCTCTGTGCCTCTGGGCTGTGCCCGGGGTGGCTGCAGGCAGTGCCCCAGCCCTGCTGGGCTGGCAGAAGAGCTGCTCAGCAAGAGAAATGTGCTTTTGAAGCTCTTCTTGGTTTCCAGGATTGCCCTCTGTGCCAGGAGCCCGGCCCAGCTCAGCAGCACAGACACAGCAGCAGGACTTTAATGAGCCTCTTGGGGCTTTGTGCTGAGGCCCTGAACATCAGTCCCTGAGAGGGAGGGGAAGAAACTTCTCAAGAACTCCAAGTCAGAATGGAAATCCAAAGTTTCTTTTACTTTTAATGGGTCCCACTGAGAGACATGACTGAGAAAGTGTCCCCAGGCTCCAGGCAGAGCAGAGAACTGCAGGCACTGATGACAGGTGGGGACAAAGAGAAGCCAAGTCTTGGTGCCCTGGGCCACAGCAGCCTCTGTGCCACCAAGGGCTGTGAGGAGACACCTTGTCCTGAGGCCCTGGGGCCTCCTGGCACAGCCCCAGCAAGGCTGGCCACTGTCACCCCCTTGGCCTGCCCTCAGCATCCCCCCTAGCCCACATGCCAGTGGCCTCAGGGATCTGCTGGAAGGAGTCTCTGGGGAGCCTTGCTCAGGAATGGCCCTGGGGGGCTCCTTCATGCTCCCAGCAACTGCAGCTTTTTCAAAGGACTTTGGCTTTTGTCTTGGAGTCTTTGAGAGTTTGTGCAATCCTGGCCTCCAATGATCTGCTGTAATTAGTCCCTTGAGAGGCTTTGTCAGTAACAACACTCAGTGGGGCTCATTAATGCTTCAAGGTACTTCAGGTTCTTAAGGTACTTTCCTTTTTCCTTCCCACCCTGAGTCTCTGAGAAGTTTGTGCCATCATGGCCCCAATTATCTGCTTTAATGAGTCCCTGGGGAGCTTTGCATTGACACTCAGTGGGGCTCATCAATACTTTGAGATACTCAGGGCTTTTTCAGCTGCTTTGGATTTTCCTTTCCACATTGAGTCTCTGAGAGGTTTCTGTGCAATCCTGGCCTCCAGTTCTCTCCTCCAAGGAGTCCATGAGGAGCCTGTGTTGGGGATGGACCTCAGTGGCACCCATTAATGCTTGGAGAAACTTTGGGTGTTTTCCTCTGACTTTGGCTCCTGGAAAGGTTTGTGCAATCTCCCCTCAGGCCCTGAGGTTCCAGGGCTCATCTCCAAATGCACCACGGGGCTCATTAGGATCAAGTAAGTCCTAAAAAACCATGGCTGTGCCTTGATTTCCCTCTGGTCTGGTGCAGTTCTTAGGAAAATTCCCTGCAATAGTTATGGAGAAATACTTCAAAGAGCTTCTAAGAAATATGTATTCCTATTTTAAAGGGTGTCTTTTATTCCTGTTCTCTTTAGAGCAGAGGTGATTGCAGCATTCAGTGATCAATATTGATCCAGGGTCTCTCCTAAGGAGGTCTGGCCAGGTCAGAGAAGCTGTGCCTTGAGGTCTGACCCAGTGTGGACAACCTTGCTCCACCTTCCCCAGCCCCATCCTGTCTCTCCTCACTCACCTGGGACCTGCTTTACTCAGAGAACTGGCAGCACTCAGGCAAAGAGGGGTTTTCTTCTTTGATTTTAGCAATCTAAAACTGCTGAGTTTCCCCATGGAAAACAGACACCCTCCTCAAGTGTGTGCCAGCCCAAGATGCCACCAAGGAGGTTCCCCTTCCCCAAGGCAGAACCAGGCAAGGAATGTTTCAGACACACAGGGAGTTCTGCAATAAACACAAACCCAGAGTTGGCTGAAGGCAGAATTCGAGCAGCTGCTGAAGGACAGACAAGCTTTGAACTCCTTGCAGCTGAAAGCACCAAGTGGGTTGTTGGGAGGTGTGTGAGTGAGCCAAGAGTGAGGGAAGGGAAATGCAGAGAGCCCTGGAAGTGCTTCTGTGCAGCCAGGCTGTGGGGAAGGGCACTGCAGAGCTGCCCTGGGCCAGCTGTGAGGGTGGATTATCATCCCAACCTGCACTGGGCCATTGCAAGGGGCTGTTGCCATGGACACTGCACTGACCCCACTGTGCCAGCCCTTTGCTCAGGGCTGCTGTCACTGCCCAGAGCCAGAGGGGATCCCTTGCTGGGGGCTTGTGCCACGGCCACCTGCCCTGTGCCGCGCTGGCTGCTCAGGCGTCGTGGAACCAGCAGCAAACGCCACTGCCAGGGCCAAAGGTCAGCTCAGCCAGACAGAAAGGGTCAGTGCTGCCACCTGTTTCCATGGCAACCCTCTCTGGGACACCACACCTGGGTCACCTGTCCTGGCAATTGCCATGGAAACCCAGCTCATTGGAAATGCAACGGTGGACAAAGGTTTTAGTGGGGCCTGCCACAACAGGACAAAGGGTGATTGTTGCAGTGTGTTTCTTGTTCATGGTCTGTTCTGTTATTGCCCAAGTTGAAGGTTTGGTCCAAATGAGACCCTCGCACATCACTTGGTCAATTTACCCTGAGTCGCCTGTAAATTCTACCTTAGACCCACTGCATGCTTGGAATTCCACTTCAGAAATCCCCTCAATTTCGATGTTTGATTAGTCCATGTGACCCAATTTCCCACTTTACCTCCCTCATTGGATGATGATTTTGTGAACCCTCCCTTTTACCCTCCCCAGGATATCTCTGTTTAGCTGATGCTTTGTACCCTCCCTTTGAACCGCCTCCCTATTTTAGCATTTTCTGTCTTTTGCCCCCAAGATTCCCCAGAGCAATAAATCCTCTGTTATCCCATGCAAAAGACCTCCCTCTTGTCCTTGTCTCCTCAGAGCACAGACTGACAGCCAAAAGCCACAGAGTGAGTGCTCGAGTCACACCTGGGGTCATCCTGCTCCTGGGCTGTGACCCACTCCTGGTGCGGCCCAAAGTGACAGAGCCAGATCAGCTCCAGCCCAATGTGTTACAGAGTGACTCTTGCCAAGGAACTTTGTGCTGCTGTCACTTCATATCAAATCTGGTTTTTGCTGCTCCCTTGCCGGGGATTTTTCAAGCGCTCTCAAGCCCTCGTTGGTGACAGGGTGAAGGAGCCCTGGCCCAGGCTCTGGCCCTGGGGGACACAGGGATGCTGCTGGGGGGTCCCTGTCCCCCTGTCCCACCCCCACGGCCCCAGCCCCGTCCCTGTGTCAGGCTCTGGGGTCGATCTGATGGAACATCCTCTGGGGGAGGCTGCGGCACCGGGGGTGGGGGAACCCGGGGGGACAGGGGACCCCGCTGTGCAGGAGCAGCGTTGGACTTCTCTGGGGGGAACTGTGAGGGGGGCTGGGGTGGAGTGACCTCCCCAGTGACCTCACATTGTCCCCTGGGATGTCACACAGAAACCTGGGATGTCACACTGCTCCTGTGATGTCACACAGACACCTGTGATGTCACACAGACACCTGGGATGTCACATTTCCTCCTGTGATATCACATTGCTCCCTGTGATGTCACACAGACACCTGTGATGTCACACAGACACCTGGGATGTCACACTGCCCCCTGTGATGTCACAGTCCACTCTGGGCAGCCCTTGTGATGTCACAGAGCCAACTCTGGTTTGTCATCCTGTGATGTCATACAGCTGTGCTGTGATGTCACAGAAGACTGTGATGTCACAAAGACAGCAGATATTATCACAGTCTACTGTGATGTCACAGCCTGCTCTATGATGTTACACAGCCATAATCTGATGTCACAAACCACTCTCTGATGTCACAGAGCCACCCTCTATGATGGCAGAGTGTGCTCTATGGCCTCACACCCTCCTCTGTGATGTCACAGCCAGCTCTGTGCTGTCACAACCCCATTAGTGATGTCACTCAGCCCTCTTTGTGATGTCATACAGACACCCTGTGATGTCACAGAACACACTTTGATCTCACAGCCAGGTCTGTGATGTCATACAGCCATGCCATGATGTCACAGCCTGCTCTGTGATGTCATATATCTAATGTCTAATGTCACAGTCCTCTCTGTGATGTCACAGCCTGCTCTGTGATGTCACAGAATCCCCTCTATGATGCTGTAGCTGCTCAGTGACCTCACACAACAAACTCTGTGATGCCCCAGCCCCATCTGTGACCTCACACAACCCACTCTGAGCTGTCACACAGCCCCTTTCTGACATCCCAGCTGCTCTGGGGCTCCAGGACACAGCCCCAGAGGTGCCACTGTGACACAGCCCCCTCTGGGACATCCCACAGCCCCTGCCAGTGCTGAGCCCCTGGGAGCTCTGTCTGGGCCTGCTCGTGTCCCTGAGCTGCCCTGGCAGGGCCCCAGCCCTGCTGGGCTGTGCTCAGGAGCTGCTCCTGGCCAGAGCTGTCTCTCTGCAGCGCTGCCCTTGCCAGGAGCTGCCTCTGGGCCAGGAGCCCGGCCCAGCTCAGCAGCACAGACACAGCACCAGCACTTTCATCACCCTCTCGGGCCTTTGGGGCTCTTTGCATCACACTCAGTCCCTCCGAGTGTGCTCCAGAAACTTCTCAAGAGCTCCAAGTCAGATGGAAACACTGAAGTTTCTTGTAGTTGAAATGAGAGACATGAGTGAGAAAGCGTCCCCAGGTTGCAGGCAGAGCAGAACACTGGAGGCCCTGATGGCAGCTGGGGACAAGCAAGGGAAAGGTGTCTGTGGTGCTGAGCAAAGCTGGATGTGTTTCAGGAATGCCAAGGGCCAAGGGCTGAGCCCCAGCCCCTGGCAAGGCAGATGCTGTCCCTCCCTCATTGCTCAGGGCTCTTCCCGGGCCACTGGCATGTGGGGATGTGCAATGCCAAGGGCAGCACCATGGGGCGGCCCCTGCCAGGCTGCTGAGCAGGGACAAGGAGGCAATGAGGCCCCAGGGCTGCCAGGGTCACTTGTCCCCTGCTGGCCTCAGGCCCAGGGCCAGCAGCCATGGCCAAAGAGCTGCACAAGTTGCCTCTGGCAGGGCCTTTCAGCTGCTGCCCATCCCTGTGCCCTCTCCAGCCCAGGCTGTCCTATGGTGTCCATGCCCTGTGCCTCTGTCCCTGCAGGCTGTCGTCATCCCCTGCCTGCTCCACCTCGCTGGGGCCTTCCTTTGCTGACATCCCACATCCCACAAAAACATCCACAAATGTCCACAAAATTAAAGAAAAATCCCACAAAATTCCCTAAAACTCCTCAATATCTCACAAAATACCAGAACCATCTCACAAAATGTTCATCAATTTCCACAAAATCTAAGAAAAATCCCACAAAATTCTTCAAGTCTCCTCCAAATGTTAAAAAATTCTGGAAAAGCACCACAAAATTCCGGAAAAACCCCGCAAAATTCCCTAAATCTTCTCAAAACTCAACCAAACTTCTGCAACATCTCACAAAATCTACACAAATGTCCACAAAATCCAAGAAAAACCCCTCAAAATTCATTAAAAGCCCCAGAAAGTTCCAGAAAAATTCCTCACAATTCTTCAAGTCTCCTCCAAATCCCACAAAAATCCTGAAAATCCCCAGAAAAATCCAGAAAAATCCCACAAAGTTCCCTAAATCCTCTCAAAACCAGACCTAATTCCTGAAACATCTGACAAAATCTCCAATTCCTACAAAATCCAAGAAAAATTCCTCAAAATTCATCTCCTCAAAATGCCACAAAATCCCACAAAAATCCACCAAAATTCCAGAAACATTCCACAAAATCTCCTCAATATCCCATAACATTTTAGAGAAATGCCACAAAATTCCAGAAAAATTGCAAAAAAATAATTATTGAAAAGCCCTAGAGAATTCCAGAAAAATCCCACAAAATTCAAGAAAAATCTTCTCAAAACCCAACCAAATTCCTGCAACATCTCACAAAATCTCCACAAATGTCCACAAAATTCAAGAAAAATCTCACAAAATTCTTGAAAGCCTCACAAAATTCCAGAAAAATATCACAAAATTCCCCAAATCTCCTCAATATCCCACAAAATACCAGAACCATCCCACAAAATCTCCACCAATTTCCACAAAATCTAAAAAAAATCCCTCAAAATTCTTCAAGTCTCCTCCAAGTCCCACAAATTTCTGGAAAATCCCACAAAATTCCAGAAGAACCCCACAAAATTCCCTAAATCTTCTCAAAACCCAACCTAATTCCTGCATCATCTCACAAAATGTTCACCATTTCACACAAAATCTAAGAAAAATCCCTCAAAATACTTTAAGTCTCCTCTGAATCCCACAAAATCCCACAAAAATCCCACAAAATTCAAGAAAAATCCCACCAAATCGCCTCAATATCCCACAAAATTCAAGAGAAGCCCCACAAAATTCCAGAAAAATTCCACAAAATTCCCTAAATGTTCTCAAAACTCTACCAAATTCCAGCAACATCCACAAAATGTCCACCAGTGTCCACAAAATTTTACAAAAATCCTACAAAATTCCAGTAAAATCTGATGAAATTGTTGGCGTTCAGGAAAACACATCATCACAGAATGATTATATGAAGGTGCTTTATGGAAGAGCTCTGGGTGTCAGGGGTACACAGACCCAAATCTGACCCATCTTGCTTTTGAGCTGAACATGTTTTATACTCTATCAATATGCAACTTACATATTAACTATTAAACTTACACTGTTCTATTGTATGCATTTTTTTTTACCCAAGCATGGTGTCGTGGTTTTGAACCAGTAATTAACAAAAAGGGGAAAAAAGGATTATTTATTTCTTGCTGTGAGATATGGATTAAAACAAGAGCAAACGAAGCATAACACTTAAAAGGAATAAAGAAAGTTTATTGACAAACTACAAGAATAAGAACACTAGAATAAACTTTTAGAAAAAACCTTTTCATTTCTCACTGCTCACCATTCTTTTGTTCACATGACAACAGAGACAAAACTTTAGAATTTTGATGGTTTAAACAGTCCCAATTCTTTCTATAGTCTTTTCTTCAGTTTCTGTAGAGAAACAGAAGTTCCTTTCTGTTAATTTATGGAGTTGCTCACAAGAAAGCTATTTTGTTATAGTTTTCTGTTTCCTTGATATCAGCTGCTCAGAGCTGCTGTTATCAAAGCTCACTCCTCCCATTCCACATCACTCTGAAATGTGTTATGGGTCATGATGTTTAGGGATAGTATTTTTAAGGATAAGTTATTCAAAAGCAAAAAGTATTCTTCATCTGTTTCTGTGCGCTTCACCAGAAAACAGTTTTCTCATTGCCTCTCAAGGCTTCAAATCTCCCAGCACTTCACTATACCACAATTACTCTACTTTTTATTCAAATTTACACTTTGAACACTCTATTCTTCCCCATACACTATCATGAATTAAAGGAGTTCTTTTCAGGACTTTATTGTCCATCCCCATAGTTTTAACAGAAAGATATTTCAGCTTAGTTAAAGCATCTTCTTAATTCTCTACCTTTCTTGAAGTTTCTTTTCTTTCTTGCCACTAGTAGTTTATAAAGTCTCTTTTCATGTTGATCACTCTCTTTTTCTCTCTCTGGATAAAAAGATTAATCCACAAGTCTCATCTGGATAAGAAAGAGTTAAAATCCTGCCCAAGCTTTTGTAGATGGTTCGGTGATCTCTGCTGAACAGGAGCTGGAGCTGTCTGCGATAGAAAGTTCTTCATAGCTGCTCTAGAGAGTGTGGTCGGTGTCTCTGCTTGCTGCAAGCCCAGAGCCTCTCTCCTTCTTCACTCGGCAGTTTCTGGTGAATTCCATCACGGCAAAACCTGCAGCCAAGCCAGGAACCGGCCTGGCCCGGCTTGGCTCGGAGCAAGCTCCCGCAGGCCCCATCTCCCGGCCGGGAGAACGGCAGGCCCGGCCCGGCCCCCGCCTGGCCGCAGGGGCTGGGCAGAGCCCGAGAGGCCGGAGCTCTGTGACCTTTCACAGCCAGGAAACAAAGAGAGCAAGAGAGCTCTGGTTTTACAGTTTAAGGTGGGGTTCACAAGTTGATCTCCCTTTTCAATGGCTAAAACTGCTGTCAATTCTCAGCAATGACCGATAATTGGTCAGGAAAAAAGACTCCAGGCAGTCCCCAGCAACTTTAACCTTCTAAAAGATAAAGTAACCCCATGACAGGTACCTAGAAACAGAGCTGGATTCAAGAGGTCAGTTGTCTTTAGTGTGACATCATCCTGCCCAGTCAGGATTACCTGGAATTTCATCATCCTGCTTGCAGATAGCCAATGGCCCCTCTTTTGTTCTAAAACAGTGCTCACCATGTGTGGCACATAGACATCTATGTGTCTCCCCATCGTGAGTTTCCTGGCTTCTTGTGTCAGCATCACGGTGGCTGCAACTGCCCGCAGGCATGAAGGCCATCCAGCACTCACCTTGTCAAGCTGTTTGGAAAAGCAGCCTACCGGCCTTTCCCAGCTTCCCAAACCTTGGGTCAGCACTCCCAGTGCTAGGTGGAGTCTTTCATGCACAAACAGCTGGAAATCTTTGGACAAATCTGGCAATCCTAACGCCGGAGCAGTTGTCAATGCCTCCTTCAGTTTGAGGAAGGCCTCCTTCTGTGCTCTGCCCCAGGTAAACGGCTGCGTCTTCTGGGCCTCATCCAGGGCTTTTGCAATTAGTCCATAGTCCATGATCCACAGGCAGCACCACCCTGTCATCCCAAGGAAGACTCGCAGCTCATGCAGCTTCTGGGGTTCTGCAATAGCACAAAGAGCTTGAATACAATTAGTACCCAGCTTACACTGCCCTTGTGAGATTTCACATCACAGGCAAATCACAGTCTGCCAGGCAATTTGTGCCTTTTCTTTAGACTCCTCATATCCTCCCATTCCCAGCTGATTTAAAATTTCAATTGTTACCTTTATGCAGGTTGTTTTCTCTTCTGTAGCTATCAGTACACCATCAACATACTGTAACAACAGGTATTGTTTTCTCAGTACTTGCCCGTTCTCAGTCCAAATCTCCAGCTCCTTCCCCAGCTGGCTTCCAAATAGGGTTGGACTGTTCTTGTATCCTTGTGGGAGTCATGTTCAGGTGAGCTGAGTTTTCCTTCCATTTTCTGGACTTTTACACCCAAGGCAAACAGTTTCCTACTTTTTTTATCAAGGGGTATGCAGAAAAAGGCATCTTTTAAATCAGTTACAGTAAATCATTTCTGTTTCTCTTTTCTAGATGCTAACAATGTGCAAGGATTAGCTACCACTGGGTAAATATCTTCAGTTATTCCATTTATTACTCTCAAATCCTGCACTAGTCTTTATTGGTCAACACAGAAATTTGGGCTCCAGTGTTAACTACAAAAGTAAAAAGTGGATGTATAGGACCCACTATTATTGAGAAACCACTCAGACTATTCAGCCTAATCTTCACAGAAGTATGGAGAACGTAATTTATTTCTATCTTTAGCACACTTTTATAGGGTTTTACAGGGTCCCCGGGCTAAGCAAGTTACTATTGGTTAATCCACACAGATTTACATTTTTTCTCTAATACACAAGGATATTGTTTTGCTTCATTCTCTCTGCTTCAGGAAAGTTTCAAGGACATGAGCCTTTAATATCACGACTTATACCAAAGGCAGGTTTGTGCAGACAGGCCTTTACTAAACTATCATGCCCACCTTCTGTTCAAATATTCTCTACACACTATTGCTGTAATCAGTATGTCTCCAGTTTTGTTATTTCTCGTGAGCATTTGAAATAAAAGCAACCTCTGCCTCTCTGCTCACCCATGAGAGGCAGAGTTCCCAGTTTCCCTGATTCTGAGGCTCTTTGGGCTCCACTCCCAGAAGCTGAGAAGGAGACGGCTTTGGCTCACAGCCCAGAGCCTGTGGAGCTGTGCTGGGTTATCCAATGGGGCATTCCATACAATGAACTTGGGACAGTGCCAATTAGAAACAACTTTACTCAACTTTGAAGTGAGAAGCCATCTATGACCTTTCTGGGGACCCCCTTCTTTATCTCTGGTGACCACCAATACTGGCAGTGAGAGATTTCTTTTCTCTTCTCTGGGTTTTCCTTAAGAGAACCAATGGATCTAACACCTTTGCTTTCTCTGATTTTTCTTCTGCAATTTTAACAGGTCCATCATTTCTACTGGAATGAATTAGCTCTTTTGGAGTGTAAATTTGATTCAGGAGAGGGGTTTCCCCCTCTTCTGTTTCTTTCAGCAATTCAGTATTTTTTTATTTTTATCATGGAGGGCTGCTCGCAACAGATTGATCTTACTCTTTTCTTCATTGAATTGTTTTTGCAAAATTTCAACTGGGTTTTGGAGGGAGTCTATTCTAGTTCTTTCCTCACTTCTTTGCTTAAAGCCAGTTTCTAGAGCTGCTGTAAAACAAGCTCCCAAAACTGAGCAGAATATAGTTTTATTTTTGCCCAGTTTAAATTTTCTTTCATCTTGTAAAGGACATACTCTATCAATCACATTTTCCAAATTAAACCAGTAACTAAGCGCCCACTTTTCCCTTTTTGGAGAAGATCTGGCATTGTGTTTTGCTAACAGAGCATAAAATGCAGCTTTAACTTCTGCACTGCCCTTTTCAGTCATTTTTACAAAGGGAAAACCACTACAGGGAGGTATAAACTTCAATTATACACACACACACACACACACACACACACACACACACACACACTGCTTTTTGCTTCCCTGTATGGGTAAAAAGACCAAATCTGCTTGGGAGGCACTCTTTCAGTTTAAAATTCTGATTCTCTCTCTTCGCTACACCAAGCAGTCAAAATTCATACCCACAACAACAACAAAACCATTCCTGTCCGTTTGCACTAAGAGATCTTTTGTGAAATTCTGCAGACAGAGCTCTCAAGTGAGTGTGGGGTGCTTTTCACCTCGGCGTGTGCAGTTTGTGGGAAATTCGAGTCGCCCCCCTTGCTTTCTAGACACCGCTCACTCTTTTGGGAGTGTTGGGCTGGGTGCGGCTGGAGCAAAACGTCTTTCCCCTAATACAGACTGCACAACAAACCTGCAGCCCCTTCTGTCTGTCAGAAATCCTGTCCCTGACTCCAGTTTAAATGGCACATTTCGCTAACATGAGTGGGAGTCACGAGAAGTTTGTTTGATCTCAGAGTGCAAAAAGGACACAAAGGGATTTCAGTTTAAATCACAACAACAATAATGTACCTTTATTTTAGTGATAACAAGGGTTATATGATGAAGGAGAGGGAGAGAGAGAGAGAGAGAGATAAAGAAAACAAAATAAAGGAAGAGAGAAGTTTAGGTTATAGCAACCAACAGATGAGATGGGGTCGCTGGGGTCTTTTTCCATGGGGAGATATCGCCAAAATTATTTTAGCCTTATGTAATTCTTCCCCAAAGTGACCTTGTTTCCAATGTGCTAATAAGCACCCCAAAGGAGAAGTACCTGCTATGAGAGCATTGCTGCCCAAAACCCCTTTAAGCTTCTCCATGTCACAACTACAATACACCACAAATGCCGAACCTGCAGCGCTTTCGCAGTCGTCTGACGGACGGCGCCTAGGCAATACCAACAGGAATTCCTTTAGCCCAACCAAGCGCAGCTTTTGCTGCCTCTTATTGGCAGGCACCCAAACCAAAGTAAAAGCACCTTACCTCTTCTCCTGGGGACGCTGTGAGCAGCGCAGACGGTCGCGGCCGATGGGCTCCCCGAGAATCCCTCGGTGCCGGCTGGAGCAGGATCGGGTCGCGAGCTCGCTCAGCAGCACTCACAAGGTCCCATCTGGGTCACCAAAATGTCAGAGTTCAGGAACACACATCATCACAGAATGATTATATGAAGGTGCTTTATTGAAGAGCTCTGGGTGTCAGGGGTACACAGACCCAAATCTGACCCATCTTGGTTTTGAGCTGAACATGTTTTATACTCTATCATTATACAACTTACATATTAATTATTAAACTTACATTGTTCCATTGTATGCATTGTTTTTACCCAAGCATGGATTTCTCGTGTTCCCCCCTCAAACACCGTAACATTGTTGCTCATGTTCTTTAAACAATAATTATATCTAATCACATCTAACAATTCTATCATTTATCATACATTGATTACACAGGTGAAGTTTGACCTGATCTTTAGCAAGCTCAAGGCCTAACATTTCCCACGGCCTACTCTTCCCGAGCTTGCCAAGCCGAAATTCTTTCTGAGTTCCTGAATTTCCTAAGATTTAAAAATGTTTTACGATCACCTCCAGATAAAAGAGTCCTGCCTGAACAGTCACAGAGCTACATCTATTTTTAATTTTTACTTTTTTAAATTTTTCCAGAGCCTGCTGGCTGTGTTCAAGGTTTTCTCCCTATTTTCTCCCTAGTGCACATTGTCCAGAAAAGGTGCTTTTACATCATTTTGCATTGATTAAAGTTACCTGCAATGACCAGTCAATCCAAACCCTGGGAAAACTTGAACTTCACACTGTACCCAGGCAAAATATTTATCTCCCACACCTGAAGCCATGAGCTACCAAGTACTGTCCCCACTGTCATACCCTGTCCCCTGGAGGTCTGCTGATGCCATTTCAAAGGGGTTGCCAATGAAAACAAGTTTGAATATTTTTGTAGTTTCCACATTGGCATTAAAATCCTTGACTAGAAATATCACAAGTGAAGATTTCTAGGGTTCTACCATACCAAAGCTGTCATTCTTACCCTGGATTTTAGAGTGTCTGAACAGTCAGACAAGGTTTTAGTTTTAGACACTACAGACAAAGTCCCTGCTGTTTGACGATACCATTCCATCAGCATATAGTCCTGATGATTCCTTTAGGCAGGAGCAGCAAAGGCAAGAATGAGCCAAACAAGCTGTTCCTGTGTTCTCATGTCCTGCACAGCAGTAACTGGGAATTCAAGAATGGATTCAGGAGGCAATGGGTGCACAGGGAGCCACAAAGACTTTGGGATGCTGAAATGGACCAGCCTGGTGCCTGTGCCTGCGCTGCACCGCGCTGAGCTCCAACTGGACCATCTAACAATGGTTGAATGGACACACCATGGGCCACTGGAGACTCCTAATCCTAGTTCTGGGAGCTACACTATTCACCTGTCATTCACCAGATGATTTTTTCATCTTTGCTTGAAATCCAGGAGAGGAAAAGGTCAACATGGAAAAGTGTTCTTCCAATTCTAGTGACGGCTGTGCCTGCACACCACCTGTGCCCATGGCAGGGTGGTTGGAGACTGGATGATGTTGATGATACTTTGCAACACAAAGTACTCAGGGATTCTGGGATTGCCCAAGTGGAGAGCAAAACTGATCCATGTAAGTCCCTGCTTTTTTTCAGCGCATGCTGCTTCTTCCTTTGTTCCAAGCAAGTGCATGATTTGTTTCATGTGTCTTTAAGGTGCCTGGAAAGAAGAGAGGGAGGGCAGCAGCAGCACAGGGCTCCTGCCCCATCCGACTCTCTCTCTCTTTCTCTCTCTCTCTCTGTCTCTGTCTCTCTCTCTCTCTATCTGTCTCTCTTTCACGATGGTGCCAATGCTGCTGCCTTGGGACCCCTGAGTGTGGAAGGCGAGCTCGCCCTCAAGCACGGCCATCCAAGTCAGTCACGGGCACAGGCTGCAGCTGAAGCTGGCAAGCGTTGCTGTGAGGCTGCAAGTGAAGAGAAAGCCATTGTGGCCAACTCTGCTGAAGCCTTTTGCCAAAGCAAAGGCAATTGTGCCCACAGCCTCCCCCTCTTTGGCACCCGGCTGCTGCGGACGCCTCAGTGCGCGGGTGCCAACGTTGGGGCTGCTGCTGTTCCTGTGCACACTCTGCTGCTGTTTCTGTGGGCTCCAGAGCCGCTTGGGCAGCAGCCACTGGGCAGCCCTGCTGGAGGAGACATCGCCACCATCCCCATGGTGGCAGCAGCTCTGTGGGCCCCGAGCTCTGTGTCAGGGGAGCCTCGGTCACAGCAGCGTGGCCTGGGCAGCCGCGAGGGCCCGGGCTGGCCGCCAGCCCTGCCTCTGCCCACTGCCCCTTCCTGGAGGCACCCAGTGGCCGTGGCCTGGCAGCACCCCCGTGCCCTCCATGTCCCCAGCCAGCCCAGCCTGGCCACCTCGGGCTGTTCCCACCCTCCCGCTGCGGTGGTGTCCCAGCCTCCAGGCCTTCTGCTGCAGGCCTGGGGGACATTTTGGGGAAGCACCGGAGCAGCCGGGTGTCAGGAACCAGGCGGCTGCCCGGGGGCTGCTTATGGCCTCTGACACCCAATTCCTCAGGGCTTCCCACCAGCCCAGCTCCTCCAGGGCCTTCTGTCCCCTTGGAGCCTCCTGCCACCCACTCCCTCACACATGCCCCTCGTGCCTTCCCACTGCCTTGTCCCGTCTGGGCCTCCGCAGCCCCTCATCCCTTCACGGCCTCCCAGCACCCCGTGCCCTCAGGGGCTCCCCCAGCCTGGCCCGGCAGCAGCGCCGCAGCCCCACAGCAGCTCCAGCAGCTCCTCAGCCATCACGGCAGCAACACACGGGCAGCAGGACACACATGGCGCTTCCTGCCTGGCACAGGGCTTGTGGCTT
The DNA here is from genome assembly GCF_030490865.1 of Poecile atricapillus. Lineage (NCBI taxonomy): Eukaryota > Metazoa > Chordata > Aves > Passeriformes > Paridae > Poecile > Poecile atricapillus. The sequence goes on along the minus strand of NC_081282.1, from coordinate 1,635,560 downwards.
CAGCACAGCCACCAAAGGCCAAGGGGCTTCTGCCCATTTCCCCTGTACCACTGCACGCCCCGGCAGGTTGCTGAACACAAGCACCCTTTTCTCTCTCTTCCCCTATGCCCTGCACACCCTGGGCAGCAAAAGAAAGGCCTTGGGATTCTTGTGTATTACAACATATGCTATATTATTTACAGACTAAAAAGAAGAGAAAAAAGGAAAAGAACAATTCTTATATAACATAAAAATCCCATGTCGCCCAGGTAGCCCCAGTAGACAGAGCCTCTCAGGTCAGCTCTGACCACATCTCCAGCAGTGCAGCCAGCCCAGGCCCGACAGACGAGGCCGTGTCCTCCATGCCCTGAGGATTTGAGCTTGCATCCTCTGCAGGATGGAATATCGGGCACTCTGGATGGCCCGGAGGACATAAAGCGTTTCAAGTGCCAGGTCTGACACGGCACTACTTCTGTCCTCCCTCAGGTGTTCGAGGGCTGGAAGAGAGACGAACAGAGCCACGGTCAGACCCCAGAGCTGTGGGGGCCCAGTGAGAGCCCCCTGCCAGGGCCATGCCAGCCGGCTCTTGCCTTGGCCAGGAGGGGGCAGGGACAAAGGGGATCAGCCCGAAGCTGCTGGCCACAAATGCCCCACGTGGCCCTGAAATCTTGCTGTGCTCTGCCCACGCCGTCCCTCATCGGCACAGGGAGCAGAGCCCTCCACAGCCAGGCCAGGCCTTGCAGCTGCCCCCGACAGCCACCGCTGTCAGCCCGCTGCCCTGCCTCACCTCTGCACAAATCCTGGAGCTCTGCCTGCTGCCCCCTCAGCTGCTCCCCGGCCATCCCTGAGAACACAGAGCCTGTCAGGGTCCCAGCAGCACAGCTCCCTGCCAGCGGCACTGCCAGCCCTGTGGCCACACGGCCTCCTGCCCCGGCAGGGCTCAGCCCGGGCCCTTGCCGCATCCTGACTCAGCCCAAGGGCACGGCTGCCAGAGGCCGGCAGCAGCAGCCCCGAGGGCAGCTGGGGCTCCAGGGCGCCGGGCCCGGGTGCCGCTGCCGGGGCAGCAGCCGGAGCTGAGGCCGAGCTGCGGCGGGGCGGGGAGGGGGCCCGGGCTCGTGACTCACCGATGACCCTGATGGCCGCCGCTCGCAGGGTCTCCTGTGGGTCCTGCAGGTACTGCAGGGCCCGGCGCAGGTGCTCGCCCAAGGGGATCCTGTTGTCTGCCAGCTGGAGAGAGCGGCAGGAGGGAAGGGTTGGCGCGGGCTCTGCCCCTCGGCCGGGCGCTGCTGCCCGCGGCCAGCCCCGGCCTCCCGTGCCCGGCCAGCCCTGAGGCCCGGCCAGCAGCCGCTCCAGGGCGCCGGGCTCTGGAGGGGGCAGAGGGCCGGCTGCTGCCCGGGGAGCCGCGGTGCCGGCCCGGCCCGCAGCCCCGCTGGGCCGGGGCTCCATCGGCACTCGGCTCGGGGCCACAGGGGGCTGGAGAAGAAGCCGTGCGGCCCCCGGGTGCAGCAGTGGGCAGGGGCACAGCTGCCAGCCCCACACACTGAGCATCGGGGCCAGGGGGCTTCTCTAGCCTGAGGCTGGCACTTCCAGGCCGTCCTTACCAGGAGCTTGGCAAACTTCCACAGTTTCTCCTTCCTCACAGCTTTTTCCAGGTCTGGCCTCTTCAGGAATTCAGCCGCGCAAAGGAGCGTTGTCCGAGAGGCCTGGGGAGCAGCAGAGAGCTGCAAATGGCCCCACAAGCCAGGGCACAGGAGTGTCCCAGTGCCAAGGCCTGGAGGAGGCTGCAGCCTGCAAGCCTGCGTCAGGGCAGGAGGCAGCTGAGCCCCCTGCCAAGGTGCAGCAGCAGCCCAGGAGTCCTCACCTCTGCCACATGCCGATTCTCATCTTGGCAGTGGAAAAAGAGTGGGAGCAGGCTCTGATACACTTTTTTCTTCAGGGGCTTTCTTCCTTCTTCTTCTGCCAAAGACGTTATTCTTTGAAGGAGAGACATGGAGAGCAGCTGCACCTGGCTATTAGGCTGTATGAAAGAAAGGAAGGAAAAATGACCTCATCATTGGCTTCTTCTGGCCCACATTGGCACAGCCCTTCAAATGCAGAGGGCACAAAGTGTCCGGGCAGTGGCCAGTGGCCGTGGCTGGGGCACAGAGCCTTACATTGTCCAGGAGTTTCAGGAGCGGCTCAGCCAGCTGCAGGGCCCTGAGCCAGGATATTGGGGTGTCTATATCCAAGAAAATGTAGTCGAGGAGAACAATGCTCATCCTGACCACGTCATTATCAATGTCCCACAGGAGGTGCACTAGTCTTCCTGTCAGGCTCTGAATTCTTTCGGCCTGTGCAGAACACAAGGGTGTGAGAGCCCGGGCAGCTGGGGCAGGGCCCAGAGGCCAAAGGCCTGTCCCAAAGCACTCGGGCAGCTGAAGCAGGAGGCAGGAGTGCTGGGAGGAGCTGCCTCAGCGCCCAAGGCAAAGGCCAGCCAAGGCCAAGTGACAGCATTTCCCAGCCTCATGCTGCCCACACGGCTTCAGCTGCTGTCCCCTTCTCACCATGGAGGGATGGTCCCTTAGCAGGAGGAGAGCCCTGAGAACCTGGTGATGCATCTTCCTGCTATTGAACCACAGGTACTTGTACAAGATCTCCATTAGGCTGTCACCGCATTCACTCAAGTCCAGGCAATCTAGGAGCTGAAAGGCACAGGGCAGTGAGAGGGGAGCCGGCCGGCAGGAGCCTGGAAGTGCGCAGGGCTGGGCCCAGGCAGCAGCACAGGGCGCGGGTGCCGTGCCAGGCAGCTGTGGCTATGCCAGGGGACAGGGCTGGCAGGGAGCTGAGCGAGGTAGTGCTGGCCATCAGGCTCACCTCCACAAGGAATGCCATGGCAGGGACATCCCAGTGTGGCATCGGTTTGCTGAGCAGCTCAAGCAGGTAGCTTGAGATGCCTTTACACAAGTGGACAGCTGCACGGCGCATTTCCCTGGAAGGCAGAAAACGGCACAAAGAGCCTCAGCAAGGGGGAGAAAAACCTCTCCCAGGACTGACTGACACGGTTGTCATATTGCCCCAGCACCCTGTGAGGGGATGTGGGCCCTTGAGATGTGGCTGCTCTTGGACACCCTCCTCTCACAGCCTTTTCCAGTCTCCTTGCCCATCCCTCGGTGACGAGGCCCTCAGGCCCATGGCCACGGGGACTGTGGGGGGCATCCCGGGCCGGGGGCACAAATGTCAGAGGCAGTGGGGAGAAGGGGGGCTCACCTGGCCAGCAGACCCACGGCATAGCGGTGGGTGTCAGCACAGAGCAGCGTGTCCCAGCCACGCTTGCGTTCCATTGCCACCACCACATGCTCAAAGTGGAGACTGCAGAGCAGGGCCTTCAGGGTCCGCACTGCAAACCTGTGTGCACAGCAAAGCCCAGGTGACGCTGGGAGCACTGGCTCCGAGGCTGGAGAAGTGGCAGGGACAGGAGGACTGGCATGGAGCACCTGTTGGGGCTGGTGGAGAGGCCGTGTTGCTCCTGGCATTCCTTCCAGAAGGTCCGGACGTCCTCTGTCATATACAAAGTACTGAAGTGCATTTGGAAGAGGAGATGGCAGTGAGTGCAGGGATTTTAGATGCCTCGGACAGGAACCTCCGTGTCCAAATGAAATGCCGCAGGTCCTGACACCGCTCCGAGCGCTCCAGCACCATCACGATGGCGTCGGGGAGCTCAAACCACTCTAGCAGCTGCACCACACCGGGAAAGCCTGTGGACACCTTGTCCAGCAGCACGATCTCCAGAGGTGCGCTGGTGCCGTCGGGCTGCAGGAGGAGCACGGTGCCGTCAGTTGGGCTGAGGCCGTGTCAGGGCTCAGGAAGCCGTCAGCCAGCCCGGGATGCTCCGTGCTCTCCGCTGGCCCCATGCCCGCTCTCCCTCCTGGTGTCCTGGCGGCTCCCACCCTTCCAGGCTCCGGCTCATCCCCGCCCGGCACTCCCCGGCTTCTGCCGCTGGCCCCGCTCACTCACCAGCTCGCCCCAGTGCTGGACGCGGTTCCGTGGCACCTTGTTGATGGCCACCTGCAAGCCAAAGGGAACAGCGGATTCAGCTCACCGCCCACCACATCCAGCCCCATCCTACTCCTCTGCTCCCTCCTCCTCTTCTGCCCCCTCCTCCTCCTCGGCCCGCCACCGGCCCCACCACTCACCGGGAGTCCGTCCGAGAGCCTCGTGGCTGCGAAAACTCTGCCGAAGCCACCGCGCCCCAGCAGCGAGCCGATCCTGTAGCGCTGCTGCAGAGCCTGCTGCACCTTCCCTGTGGAAGAGACGCAGTCGTCAGCGCTCGGTCCGGGGCCAGGAATGGCCCCCAAGCGCTCCCCGACCTCCCCGGGCCGGGCATCCGCAGGTGTTCTCTCATTGGAACGCGACAGCGGCGGCTCGGGACTGGCAGCTGCGCCGCTGAGCGGCGGAGCTCGGGCTGGGGAAGACGCAGTGGAGGCGGCGGCAGCGGCCGCGCCGCCTGTGTCCTCCGCGGGCCCTGGGAGGAGCCGGGGCCGGGGCCCGAACCAGAACCGGAACCGGAGCCTGCATCGGGGCTGGGGCCAAGGGTGGGGCAGGCGGAGCCAAAGGGTGGCAATGCTGCCCCAGCCCCAGGCACTGATGCCCGCCCAGCACAGCCAGAGCCAGGCAAAGAGGAGACCTCCGCGGGACGGGCAGGGGTGGGGACGGGGACGGGGACAGGGACGGGGACGGGGACGGGGACGGGGACGGGGACAGGGACGGGGACAGGGACGGGGACGGGGACGGGGACGGGGACGGGGACGGGAACGGGGCAGCACCTCAAGGGGCCAGGGACAGGCCGGGGGCATGGCCCAGCTGGGCACTGGGAAAGGGAGACCGGGAGAAGATGCAGGACTGCGAAAGAGGGAGAGGAGAGACAGAAAATTGCTAAATTCTCTTCTTGCTGCTGCTGCCACTGCTGCCGCTGCTGCTGCTGCTGCCACTGCAACTGAAGCACCGGGGCTGTTTGTCCCCGTGTCCGTTTGTTCGTTGCCCACTCGGCCCCGCGCCGAGCCCCGCGCTCCCCGGGCAGCCCCTGAGCCTGGCCAAACACGGGAACTTTGCCCTGGTGAGCCAAGAGCCAGAGTCTGGACTCCTGCCCAGGGACACAGCAATGCCCTTGGCTGCTGCTGTGCCTTGTCCCTGCTGAGGGTCAGACACTGTCTGAGCACATTCCCTGAATGCAGAATTTGTACCTGAGCCAAGCACTGCACTTGTGTCTCCAGCATTGCTTTCCAAGTAAAACAGGGGAAGGTAAACTGGGTATAGCTCATGGTATTTTACAGTGTCTAAAACTTGCCAAGTCTCAGATCTTAGAGGTGAGATCCATTTGGAATGAATGGGATAGAGAAAGTGCAAGATGGAAAAGGGGAACATAAAAATAAATAGAGAAAAATAGAGAAAAACATATTGCTTGTTTCTTTTGATTTTATTTTCATTTCTTTAAAAAGCTGTTTCAATTTTCTCAGAATTTTCTCCACAGTCCTGTCTGTTCTTTCCAAAAACCTGTCCTGGAGAACAAGGCGCAGCTCCTGTCACAAGATGTGCCCCCAGCTGTAGCTTCTCTTGGCTTCCCACACTGTGAGTGCAGCACAACTCTTGCAGCAAAGCAGGACAAATGTTTGAAGAACTTGACAACTTGTTCTTTCTTTTCCCTGTGCACAGGGGAGTTGTGCCATTTGTGAGGTTTTCATTGTTACTCTTTGTCCTGGTTTAGGGCAAATTTGGGAGTAAATCTCCAGTGGGGCTCCCCCCAGGGAGCAAACCCACGTGGCCTTTTTCTCTCACCTCCAAACCGGTTCGGGAAGACATTTCTCTGAGAGAAGTGGAATAAACCTGTTTATTTCACAGGTACAGCACTACCCAGCACAAAAATGAATGATATCAAATTACAAAACCTCTCGCCGTTCAGAAGAGATGACAAACTTCAGAGAGTCTCTTTCCTGTGGGTGTTCTCTCTGTTGTCAGTCCCTCTGGCGCTGGAAAATGCCGCTGCCCAGGCTGGGCTCCCGGTAGTCCACGGATGCAAGCTCCCGGTGCTCCCCTGAGTCCCCAGTCCAAAGCAGGTTCGATTTCTTTCAGAGAAAGGGAAAGAAAACAGTCCAGGAAGACCTCTCTGCTCCTGCTAGTTGGAAAGCCAAGGCGATCTGTGTCTTGTTGTCTGTCTGTGCTGTAGTCAAAACTCCCGATGCGAGGGGAGCAAGTACAGTCTCTGATAACAGACTCGGTGCTTCTTTTCCACTCGCTTTTACTCTTAGAAGAAATTTTAGGAATACAAAACCTGTGTCTGGGTTAGGTGGACGAATGGGGATACAATTTAACATCATAATCAACCCAGGACACCTGGCTATCCCTGAGGGACTGGGACCCGGCACCTCTCCAGCTGAAGGGGAAAGGACCCCAGCAAGCCTTGTTAGCCACAGACAGCGCGGTAAAGCTGAACAGCAAAGGACCTTGGGGACATTATTCTGGAATTCAAAAGGTGCCAGCTCCATGGACAACAGAATTATTGTTCCTAACGTGAATGAGGGTGAGGAAAAAGAATGAGTAAGCTTGTGATGGTAAAGCACAGAAATCCTTTCACATTGTGGCCTCCAACTAGAACAGGGCTTGGTTTCTCCTGAAGGGAAATCTCAGTCAATCCTGTAAAACTGATAATTGCATTCCTGTGTTCCACAGCACAGCTTTCTGTGAGTGTCCCTGCACTGGATTTGTTATGAATCAGAGCCCATTGACAGAGTTCTGGCCACCCCACAGGGTGAGCCCTCCGAGGGAACCCCATTCCTCCCAACCTGAGCTGAGAACATACCCAGCAATTAGTTACATTTAGTATTTTGGCTACTTTGATCTTTAAATTTACAAAATAATTTTGATGACTAATGCCTTGATTAAACTTCAGAGGTGTTTCTGGCAAAAAAAGATCCTGGCTGACTCTCAAGATACAACTTACAGGTGTTGGGGGTTAGGTGTCCTTTATTTTTTATTTAGTTCTGGCTTGCCTGTGGAATTTTTACTCATGACTGGCAGGGAAAACTCAACTGCGGGTACTTGGTGGGTGCTTGAGGAAAGACAAAGAGTTTGGCTGGGCCCAGTGAGGGGAAGGGGGCAGGAAAAGGGGAGGGTGGGGACAGTTTGATAGTTTCTTCAGCTTCGGAGAAGAACACTTTGGGTGCAGAGCTGTTGTGGTGAGGAGAAGGGAATTTCGCCATCACCCAGATGGAGCTGCTGCTTCTTTTCCTCCTTCCCTCTTCATTGGTGGCCTCGCACCCCCTGTCCTGCCGGGACGTGTGGCAGTGCCAGCCACCGTGGAGCTGCTAATCCACCTCAGCCACTGGCCCGGGCTCTCAGCTCATCCCTGCTGTTCCAGCTGAGTGTTCCTCAGAGCCCTGCAGGAGCACTGGCACTGACTGCCAACCCGAGGGGGTTTGTGAAACAAAGCCTCTCCTCCATCCTTTCCCGTCTCAGCCCAGAAAGCTGTCACGGGGTCCCTGGTTCTGTTTTCTTGCTAACGCTGTAGTTATTGTTGTTTGTTTGCCTGGTTATAAATATTAGTAAAGAACTGTTATTCCTAATCCCAAATCTCTGCCTGAGAGCCCCTTGATTTCAGGATTATCATAATTCAGAGGGAAGGGGTCTACATTTTTCATTCCAAGGGAGGCTCCTGCCCTCCCTGGCAGACACCTGTCTCTCAACACCGAGACATTTCCATGAGTAAATTTGACAAAGTTTTCAATAAAATTCTTACTGATAAATTTGGCTCCATTTCATTTCTAACAAGCTGTTCCTAAAGATCCTATCAGGCTGTCTTAGACACTTTGGGCAAGGGATTCCTTCCAAGCTGGGCCACTTGGGGGGGGATGGGGGCGGCCCCAGGGCGGAGGGCAGTGTGTGCAAGGGCCCTTTGTGACACGCTGCAGCACGGTCACCGTGGGATGGGGACAACGGGAGCAGATGTCAAAGGGCCCTTTGTGACAGGTGCTGACATAGGAGCTGGCGGTGACAGGGCCACGCCACAGTGCTCGGTGCACGCGACGGGACAGGACGCGCCAGAGCGGTGCTGTGAGGAGCCCCCACACAGCGCACTCCTTTGTGTCTGACCCGGAGCCTTTCTGAGCGCTTATTCCTGCAGCTGACCTCAGGACCACACCGCAGCACTTGGGGACTTGGAGCTTGTCCCAGGCATCTCCAATCCCTGCACTCACTGCCCCTGAGGCCAGACCACAACCAGGAGACTCCTGTCTTTGTGGTAGGAGCCCTCAAGAGCCGACTGCAGGACTTGCTGTCCTGTAGTCTTGGCAGGACTTGAGTCTTGCAGGTGCCTTCCAGGCACGACTGCAGCTTCTCCCAGCTGGGAGCTTCTCCCAGGCATCTCTCCTGCAGGTAGCCAGAAATCCAGGCACTGCCATGGAGCGGCGACCCCCGAGAGTGCCCAAGTTGGCCTGGGTTGAAGAGGAGGAAGAAGAAGAAGAAAACCCTCAAACTGCCCCAGCAGTGGAAACTGAAGAGGTGCAGCCGTTCCAGCCACTGGAGGAGGGTGAGTGGCAGAGATGGCCAACAGGGTTCTGAGTGTGGCCGGCTTGGCCCCATCCCATCCTGTCCCATCCCGTCCCCTGGAAAAGGCCACAGAAAGGATGGAAGAGAGGCCAGGGCTGCCTCTCCCCGCAGTGACCGTGCTGCATCCCCTGGGGCATCCCGGGACTGTCCCTGCCTGGGGAAAGCAGGGCTGGGCTGTGTTCTCCGGCCTCTCCCGCAGCCCCTCAGCTCTGGCTGCTCTTTGCCAGATGCAGCCATGGACGGGACACAAGAGCAGGACACCGCCCGTGGCCACTTCCGCAGAGCAGCGCAGGTACCTGCAGCCATCCCCACCTGGGCTGGGCCTGCTGGCACTGCTCAGCCCAGCACCGCACTTGGAGCACTCCATGCAACTTCCCTGCCTTCCTGCCCTTCTCCTACAGCTTCTTTACCAATTTGTCACGAGAATTGGCAAGGAAGAGCCCAGACCCATGGACACTGAGGTCAAAGCATCCTCAGAGGTCTTGGAAGAACAGAGCAGCGCTGCCCAGCTGGATTCGCTTGTAGAGACGGCTCTTATCAGTCCAGAGCAAGTAAGCAGCCTGTGGCCAGCCTTTGATCCTCCAGCAATTGCTTGGCTTTCCCAAGCCACGCCTGCTGCTCACTTGACAATTTTGAGGCCATGGCAGCGTGGTGGAAGAGAAGCACTTGTCTGGGGAAGAAGCTGGGCACATTGCTGACTCCCTCTGCTAGCATTCCAAGGCTCCCTGTGCCTTCTCCAGGTGCCCGCCGTGGTGAGGTACATCCACCAGTGGCTCATGGCCAATGAGTCTGCTGAGCACAGGATGGACTGGGCCCTGATGCAAGTGGCCGAGGCAGAGCCCGATGATGTGGCCATCACTCTCCTGCGGGTGGCCCCAACGTGTGACAGGTATGGGGCCCACCTGCCCCGAGGCCTCAGGGCTCCCCAGCCCATCACCCTGGACAGCCCGGCCCAGGGCTGTGAGCAACACAGAGTTCCAGGGCCCTCTGGCTGCTCCCTTTGCCAGCCCTGCTACAAAGTCGGCCCCCGAGCCTGCTGCCGTGCTGCCAGCCTGCCCCTCAGGGGCCTGTCCCCACAGGGCTGGGCTGCCTGGCTGCTGCTGCCGCTGAGGGGCAGTGGGCACAGGCAGAGCTGGCGGCCAGCTCAGCTCCCCGCTGCTGCCCAGCCCACGGTGCTGTGTCTGACCCCGCAGAGCTGCTATGGCCATGTGGACGACCATCTTGCTCTCGCCCTGGATTTCTGAGGAAGTGACACCGCTCCTCATCAATGTGGTGGGGAGCTGGCCGCAGAAAAACCTGGGCACCTCTGATGGGGACAAGACGGCTGTCTTTTCCCTGGCTGTGAGTTTCTGCAGCTGGCCTTTGCTCACCGCAAGGCCGGCCGCCTCTCCAGCAGCTCTCTTGCCTCCTTCCCCCACTGCATCTCCCTGCTTCAGGCACTGGGCACAAACCTGGCCTAGGGGCAGCTTCAGGGCCACCAGGCCCGCTGCTCCCCGTGCGTCTCCCCCGGCCTCTCCCTGCCCCGCTCAGGCCTTGCCACACGGACGCCCCGGCACTGAGCGCTGTCTCGGGCTGCTTTGTCCTCTGCAGGCAACTCTGGTGATGTGGAAGATCCTCCAGGGGCCCTGTTGTCCACAGATCCTGACAGTCTATTTCCCCCGCCTCTTTGTGCATCTCCTCTTCCAAATGCACTTCAGTACTTTGTATATGACAGAGGATGTCCGGACCTTCTGGAAGGAATGCCAGGAGCAACACGGCCTCTCCACCAGCCCCAACAGGTGCTCCATGCCAGTCCTCCTGTCCCTGCCACTTCCCCAGCCTCAGAGCCAGTGCTCCCAGCGTCACCTGGGCTTTGCTGTGCACACAGGTTTGCAGTGCGGACCCTGAAGGCCCTGCTCTGCAGTCTCCACTTTGAGCATGTGGTGGTGGCAATGGAACGCAAGCGTGGCTGGGACACGCTGCTCTGTGCTGACACCCACCGCTATGCCGTGGGTCTGCTGGCCAGGTGAGCCCCCCTTCTCCCCACTGCCTCTGACATTTGTGCCCCCGGCCCGGGATGCCCCCCACAGTCCCCGTGGCCATGGGCCTGAGGGCCTCGTCACCGAGGGATGGGCAAGGAGACTGGAAAAGGCTGTGAGAGGAGGGTGTCCAAGAGCAGCCACATCTCAAGGGCCCACATCCCCTCGCAGGGTGCTGGGGCAATATGACAACTGTGTCAGTCAGTCCTGGCAGAGGTTTTTTGCACCCTTGCTGAGGCTCTTTGTGCCTTTTCCACCTTCCAGGGAAATGCGCCGTGCAGCTGTCCACTTGTGCAAAAGCATCTCAAGCTACCTGCTTGAGCTGCTAAGCAAACCGATGCCACACTGGGATGTCCCTGCCATGGCATTCCTTGTGGAGGTGAGCCTGATGGCCAGCACTACCTCGCTCAGCTCCCTGCCAGCCCTGTCCCCTGGCATAGCCACAGCTGCCTGGCACGGCACCCGCGCCCTGTGCTGCTGCCTGGGCCCAGCCCTGCGCACTTCCAGGCTCCTGCCGGCCGGCTCCCCTCTCACTGCCCTGTGCCTTTCAGCTCCTAGATTGCCTGGACTTGAGTGAATGCGGTGACAGCCTAATGGAGATCTTGTACAAGTACCTGTGGTTCAATAGCAGGAAGATGCATCACCAGGTTCTCAGGGCTCTCCTCCTGCTAAGGGACCATCCCTCCATGGTGAGAAGGGGGCAGCAGCTGAAGCCGTGTGGGCAGCATGAGGCTGGGCAATGCTGTCACTTGGCCTTGGCTGGCCTTTGCCTTGGGCGCTGAGGCAGCTCCTCCCAGCTCTCCTGCCTCCTGCTTCAGCTGCCCGAGTGCTTTGGGACAGGCCTTTGGCCTCTGGGCCCTGCCCCAGCTGCCCGGCCTTTCACACCCTTGTGTTCTGCACAGGCCGAAAGAATTCAGAGCCTGACAGGAAGACTAGTGCACCTCCTGTGGGACATTGATAATGACGTGGTCAGGATGAGCATTGTTCTCCTCAGCTACATTTTCTTGGATATAGACACCCCAATATCCTGGCGCAGGGCCCTGCAGCTGGCTGAGCCGCTCCTGAAACTCCTGGACAATGTAAGGCTCTGTGCCCCAGCCACGGCCACTGGCCACTGCCCGGACACTTTGTGCCCTCTGCATTTGCAGGCCTGTGCCAATGTGGGCCAGAAGAAGCCAATGATGAGGTCATTTTTCCTTCCTTTCTTTCATACAGCCTGATAGCCAGGTGCAGCTGCTCTCCATGTCTCTCCTTCAAAGAATAACATCTTTGGCAGAAGAAGAAGGAAGAAAGCCCCTGAAGAAAAAAGTGTACCAGAGCCTGCTCCCACTCTTTTTCCACTGCCAAGATGAGAATCGGCATGTGGCAGAGGTGAGGACTCCTGGGCTGCTGCTGCACCTTGGCAGGGGGCTCAGCTGCCTCCTGCCCTGACGCAGGCTTGCAGGCTGCAGCCTCCTCCAGGCCTTGGCACTGGGACACTCCTGTGCCCTGGCTTGTGGGGCCATTTGCGGCTCTCTGCTGCTCCCCAGGCCTCTCGGACAACGCTCCTTTGCGCGGCTGAATTCCTGAAGAGGCCAGACCTGGAAAAAGCTGTGAGGAAGGAGAAACTGTGGAAGTTTGCCAAGCTCCTGGTAAGGACGGCCTGGAAGTGCCAGCCTCAGGCTAGAGAAGCCCCCTGGCCCCGGTGCTCAGTGTGTGGGGCTGGCAGCTGTGCCCCTGCCCACTGCTGCACCCGGGGGCCGCACGGCTTCTTCTCCAGCCCCCTGTGGCCCCGAGCCCGGTGCCGATGGAGCCCCGGCCCAGCGGGGCTGCGGGCCGGGCCGGCACCGTGGCTCCCCGGGCAGCAGCCGGCCCTCTGCCCCCTCCAGAGCCCGGCGCCCTGGAGCGGCTGCTGGCCGGGCCTCAGGGCTGGCCGGGCACGGGAGGCCGGGGCTGGCCGCAGGCAGCAGCGCCCCGCCGAGGGGCAGAGCCCGCGCCAACCCTTCCCTCCTGCCGCTCTCTCCAGCTGGCAGACAACAGGATCCCCTTGGCCGAGCACCTGCGCCGGGCCCTGCAGTACCTGCAGGACCCACAGGAGACCCTGCGAGCGGTGGCCATCAGGGTCATCGGTGAGTCACGAGCCCGGGCCCCCTCCCCGCCCCGCCGCAGCTCGGCCCCAGCCCCGGCTGCTGCCCCGGCAGCGGCACCCGGGCCCGGCGCCCTGGAGCCCCGGCTGCCCTCGGGGCTGCTGCTGCCGGCCTCTGGCAGCCGTGCCCTTGGGCTGAGTCAGGATGCGGCAAGGGCCCGGGCTGAGCCCTGCCGGGGCAGGAGGCCGTGTGGCCACAGGGCTGGCAGTGCCGCTGGCAGGGAGCTGTGCTGCTGGGACCCTGACAGGCTCTGTGTTCTCAGGGATGGCCGGGGAGCAGCTGAGGGGGCAGCAGGCAGAGCTCCAGGATTTGTGCAGAGGTGAGGCAGGGCAGCGGGCTGACAGCGGTGACTGTCGGGGGCAGCTGCAAGGCCTGGCCTGGCTTTGGAGGGCTCTGCTCCCTGTGCCGATGAGGGACGGCGTGGGCAGAGCACAGCGAGATTTCAGGGCCACGTGGGGCATTTGTGGCCAGCAGCTTCGGGCTGACCCCCATGGTCCCTGCTCCCTCCTGGCCAAGGCAAGAGCCGGCTGGCATGGCCCTGGCACGAGGCTCTCGCTGGGCCCCCACAGCTCTGGGGTCTGACCGTGGCTCTGTTCATCTCTCTTCCAGCCCTCGAATGCCTGAGGGAGGACAGAAGTAGTGCCGTGTCAGACCTGGCACTTGAAACGCTTTATGTCCTCCGGGCCATCCAGAGTGCCCGATATTCAATTCTCCAGAGGATGCAAGTCCAAATCGTCAGGGCATGGAGGACACGGCCACGTCTGTCGGGCCTGGGCTGGCTGCGCTGCTGGAGCTGTGCTGAGAGATGATTTGGGCAGCTCTGTCTTTTGGGGCCACCTGGCCCAGCCGGGATTTTTTACTTCATAAGGATTGTTTATTTCCTTTTCTCCTTTTTAGTTTATAAATAATATATGATATGTTCTAGTACACAAGAGTCCCAAGGCCTTTCTTTTGCTGCCCAGGGTGTGCGGGACATAGGGGAAGAGAGGGAAAAGTGTTCTTGGGTTCAGCAACCTGCCGGGGTGTGCAGTGGTGCAGGTGAAATGGCCAGAAGCCCCTTGGCCTTTGGTGGCTGTGCTGAAGCCACAAGCCCTGTGCCAGGCAGGAAGCGCCATGTGTGTCCTGCTGCCCGTGTGTTGCTGCCGTGATGGCTGAGGAGCTGCTGGAGCTGCTGTGGGGCTGCGGCGCTGCTGCCGGGCCAGGCTGGGGGAGCCCCTGAGGGCACGGGGTGCTGGGAGGCCGTGAAGGGATGAGGGGCTGCGGAGGCCCAGACGGGACAAGGCAGTGGGAAGGCACGAGGGGCATGTGTGAGGGAGTGGGTGGCAGGAGGCTCCAAGGGGACAGAAGGCCCTGGAGGAGCCGGGTTGGTGGGAAGCCCTGAGGAATTGGGTGTCAGAGGCCATAAGCAGCCCCCGGGCAGCCGCCTGGTTCCTGACACCCGGCTGCTCTGGTGCTTCCCCAAAATGTCCCCCAGGCCTGCAGCAGAAGGCCTGGAGGCTGGGACACCACTGCAGTGGGAGGGTGGGGACAGCCCGAGGTGGCCAGGCTGGGCTGGCTGGGGACATGGAGGGCACGGGGGTGCTGCCAGGCCACGGCCACTGGGTGCCTCCAGGAAGGGGCAGTGGGCAGAGGCAGGGCTGGCGGCCAGCCCGGGCCCTCACGGCTGCCCAGGCCACGCTGCTGTGACCGAGGCCCCCCTGACACAGAGCTCGGGGCCCACAGAGCTGCTGCCACCATGGGGAGGGTGGCGATGTCTCCTCCAGCAGGGCTGCCCAGTGGCTGCTGCCCAAGCGGCTCTGGAGCCCACAGAAACAGCAGCAGAGTGTGCACAGGAACAGCAGCAGCCCCAACGTCGGCACCTGCGCACTGAGGCGTCCGCAGCAGCCGGGTGCCAAAGAGGGGGAGGCTGTGGGCACAATTGCCTTTGCTTCGGCAAAAGGCTTCAGCAGAGTTGGCCACAATGGCTTTCTCTTCACTTGCAGCCTCACAGCAACGCTTGCCAGCTTCAGCTTCAGCCTGTGCCCGTGACTGACTTGCATGGCCGTGCTTGAGGGTGAGCTCGCCTTCCACACTCAGGGGTCCCAAGGCAGTGGCATTGGCACCATTGTGAGAGATAGAGAGAGAGAGAGAAAGAGAGAGAGAGAGAGAGAGCCCTGTGCTGCAGCTGCCCTCCCTCTCTTCTGTCCAGGCACTCTAAAGACACATGAAAGAAATCCTGTGCTTGCTTGGAACAAAGGAAGAAGCAGCATGTGCTGAAAAAAAGCAGGGACTTACACGGATCAGTTTTGCTCTCCACTTGGGCAACCCCAGAATCCCTGAGCACTTGGTGTTGCAAAGTATCATCAACATCATCCAGTCTCCAACCACCCTGCCATGGGCACAGGTGGTGTGCAGGCACAGCCGTCACTAGAATTGGAAGAACACTTTTCCATGTTGACCTTTTCCTCTCCTGGATTTCAAGCAAAGATGAAAAAATCATCTGGTGAATGACAGGGGAATAGTGTAGCTCCCAGAACTAGGAGTAGGAGTCTCCAGTGGCCCATGGTGTGTCCATTCAACCATTGTTAGATGGTCCAGTTGGAGCTCAGCGCGGTGCAGCGCGGGCACAGGCACCAGGCTGGTCCATTTCAGCATCCCAAAGTCTTTGTGGCTCCCTGTGCACCCATTGTCTCCTGAATCCATTCTTGAATTCCCAGTTACTGCTGTGCAGGACATGAGAACACAGGAACAGCTTGTTTGGCTCATTCTTGCCTTTGCTGCTCCTGCCTAAAGGAATCATCAGGACTATATGCTGATGGAATGGTATGACCGAACAGCAGGGACTTGGTCTGTAGTGTCTAAAACTAAAACCTTGTCTGACTGTTCAGACACTCTAAAATCCAGGGTGAGAATGACAGCTTTGGTATGGAAGAACCCTAGAAATCTTGACTTGTGATTTTTCTAGTCAAGGATTTTAATGCCAATGTGGAAACTACAAAAATATTCAAACTTGTTTTCATTGGCAACCCCTTTGAAATGGCATTAGCAGACCTCCAGGGGACAGGGTATGACAGTGGGGACAGTACTTGGCAGCTCATGGCTTCAGGTGTGGGAGGTAAATATTTTGCCTGGGTACAGCGTGAAGTTCAAGTTTTCCCAGGGTTTTGATTGACTGGTCATTGCAGGTAACTTTAATCAATGCAAAATGATGTAAAAGAACCGTTTCTGGACAATGTGCACTAGGGAGAAAATAGGGAGAAAAACCTTGAACACAGCCAGCAGGCTCTGGAAAAATTTCAAAAAGTTGAAATTAAAAATTGATGTAGCTCTCTGACTGTTCAGGCAGGACTGTTTTATCTGGAGGTGATCGTAAAATATTTTTAAATATTAGGAAATTCAGGAACTCGGAAAGAATTTAGGCTTGGCAAGCTCGGGAAGAGTAGGCCCTGGGAAATGTTAGGCCTTGTGCTTGCTAAAGATCAGGTCAAACTTCACCTGTGTAATCAATGTATGATAAATGATAGAATTGTTAGATGTGATTAGATATAATTATTGTTTAAAGAACATGAGGAACAATGTTAGGGTGTTTGAGGGGGGAACACAAGAAATTCATGCTTGGGTAAAAACAATGCATACAATAGAACAATGTAAGCTTAATAATTAATATGTAAGTTGTATAACGATAGAGTATAAAACATGTTCATCTCAAAAGCAAGATGGGTCAGATTTGGGTCTGTGTACCCCTGACACCCAGAGCTCTTCTATAAAGCACCTTCATATAATCATTCTGTGATGATGTGTGTTCCTGAACTCTGACATTTTGGTGACCCAGATGGGACCTTGTGAGTGCTGCTGAGCGAGCTCGCGACCCGATCCTGCTCCAGCCGGCACCGAGGGATTCTCGGGGAGCCCATCGGCCGCGACCGTCTGCGCTGCTCACAGCGTCCCCAGGAGAAGAGGTAAGGTGCTTTTACTTTGGTTTGGGTGCCTGCCAATAAGAGGCAGCAAAAGCTGCCCTTGGTTGGGCTAAAGGAATTCCTGTTGGTATTGCCTAGGCGCCGTCCGTCAGACGACTGCGAAAGCGCTGCAGGTTTGGCATTTGTGGTGTATTGTAGTTGTGACATGGAGAAGCTTAAAGGGGTTTTGGGCAGCAATGCTCTCATAGCATCTCTGGGGTGCTTATTAGCACATTAGAAACAAGGTAACTTTGGGGAAGAATTACATAAGGCTAAATTAATTTTGGCAACATCTCCCCATGGAAAAAGACCCCAGCGACCCCATCTCGTCTGTTGGTTGCTATAACTTAAACTTCTCTCTTTCTTTACTTTGTTTTCTTTATCTCTCTCTCTCTCTCTCTCTCTTCCTCTCCTCCATCATAAAACCCTTGTTATCGCTAAAATAAAGGTACATTATTGTTGTTGTGATTTAAACTGAAATCCCTTGTGTCCTTTTTGCACTCTGAGGTCAAACAAACTTCTCGTTACTCCCACTCATGTTTGTGAAATGTGCCATTTAAACTGGAGTCAGGGACAGGATTTCTGACAGACAGAAGGGGCTGCAGGTTTGTTGTGCAGTCTGTATTAGGGGAAAGACGTTTTGCTCCAGCCGCACCCAGCCCAACACTCCCAAAAGAGTGAGCGGTGTCTAGAAAGCAAGGGGGGCGACTCGAATTTCCCACAAACTGCACACGCCGAGGTGAAAAGCACCCCACACTCACTTGAGGGCTCTGTCTGCAGAATTTCACAAAAGATCTCTTAGTGCACAAGGGCAGGAATGTTTTTGTTGCTGTTGTGGGTATGAATTTTGACTGCTTGGTGTAGCGAAGAGAGAGAATCAGAATTTTAAACTGAAAGAGGGCCTCCCAAGCAGATTTGGTCTTTTTACACATACAGGGAAGCAAAAAGCAGTGTGTGTGTGTGTGTGTGTGTGTGTGTGTGTGTATAATTGAAGTTTATACTTCCCTGTAGAGGTTTTCCCTTTTTAAAAATGACTGAAAAGGGCAGTGCAGAAATTAAAGCTACATTTTATGCTCTGTTAGCAAAACACAATGCCAGATCTTCTCCAAAAAGGGAAAAGTGGGCCCTTAGTTACTGGTTTAATTTGGAAAATGTGATTGATAGAGTATGTTCTTTACAAGATGAAAGAAAATTTAACTGGGCAAAAATAAAACTATACACTGTTCAGTTTTGGGAGCTTGTTTTACAGCAGCTCTAGAAACTGGCTTTAAGCAAAGAAGTGAGGAAAGAACTAGAATAGACTCCCTCCAAAACCTAGTTGAAATTTTGCAAAAACAATTCAATGAAGAAAAGAGTAAGATCAATCTGTTGCGAGCAGCCCTCCATGATGAAAATTCAAAAATGCTGAATCGCTAAAAGAAACAGAAGAGAGGGAAACCCCTCTCCCGAATCAAATTTACCCTCCAAAAGAGCTAGTTCATTCCAGTAGAAATGATGGACCTGTAAAAATGGCAGAAGAAAAATCAGAGAAAGCAAAGGTGTTAGATCCATTGGTTCTCTTAAGGAAAACCCAGACAAGAGAAAAGAAATCTCTCACTGCCAGTATTGGTGGTCACTAGAGATAAAGAAGAGGGTCCCCAGAAAGGTCATAGATGGCTTCTCACTTCAAAGTTGAGTAAAGTTGTTTCTAATTGGCACTGTCCCAAGTTCATTGTATGGAATGCCCCATTGGATAACCCAGCACAGCTCCACAGGCTCTGGGCTGTGAGCCAAAGCCGTCTCCTTCTCAGCTTCTGGGAGTGGAGCCCAAAGAGCCTCAGAATCAGGGAAACTGGGAACTCTGCCTCTCATGGGTGAGCAGAGAGGCAGAGGTTGCTTTTATTTCAAATGCTCACTAGAAAGAACAAAACTGGAGACATACTGATTACAGCAATAGTGTGTAGAGAATATTTGAACAGAAGGTGGGCATGATAGTTTAGTAAAGGCCTGTCTGCACAAACCAGCCTTTGGTATAAGTCGTGATATTAAAGGCTCATGTCCTTGAAACTTTCCTGAAGCAGAGAGAATGAAGCAAAACAATATCCTTGTGTATAAGAGAAAAAATGTAAACCTGTGTGGATTAACCAAAAGTAACTTGTTTAGCCCTGGGACCCTGTAAAACCCTATAAAAGTGTGCTAAAGACAGAAAAAAACGACGTTCTCCATACTTCTGTGAAGACTAGGCTGAATAGTCAGAGCGGTTTCTCAATAATAGTGGGTCCTATACATCCACTTTTTACTTTTGTAGTTAACACTGGAGCCCAAATTTCTGTGTTGACCAATAAAGACTAGTGCAGGATTTGAGAGCAATAAATGGAATAACTGAAGATATTTACCCAGTGGTAGCTAATCCTTGCACATTGTTAGCATCTATAAAAATGAAATAGAAATGGTTTACTGTACTTGATTTAAAAGTTGCCTTTTTCTGCATACCCCTTGACAAAAAAAAAGTAGGAAACTGTTTGCTTTTGACTGGGAAAATCCAGAGCATGGAAGGAAAACTCAGCTCACCTGGACACGACTCCCACAAGGATACAAGAACAGTCCAACCCTATTTGGAAGCCAGCTGGGGAAGGAGCTGGAGATTTGGACCGAGAATGGGAAAGTACTGAGAAAACAATACCTGTTGTTACAGTATGTTGATGATATACTGATAGCTACAGAAGAGAAAACAACCTGCATAAAGGTAACAACTGAAATTTTAAATCAGCTGGGAGTGGGAGGATATGAGGAGTCTAAAGAAAAGGCACAAATTGCCTGGCAGACTGTGATTTGCCTGGGATGTGAAATCTCACAAGGGCAGTGTAAGCTGGGTACTAATTGTATTCAAGCTATTTGTGCTATTGCAGAACCCCAGAAGCTGCATGAGCTGCGAGTCTTCCTTGGGATGACAGGGTGGTGCTGCCTGTGGATCATGGACTATGGACTAATTGCAAAAGCCCTGGATGAGGCCCAGAAGACGCAGCCGTTTACCTGGGGCAGAGCACAGAAGGAGGCCTTCCTCAAACTGAAGGAGGCATTGACAACTGCTCCGGCGTTAGGATTGCCAGATTTGTCCAAAGATTTCCAGCTGTTTGTGCATGAAAGACTCCACCTAGCACTGGGAATGCTGACCCAAGGTTTGGGAAGCTGGGAAAGGCCGGTAGGCTGCTTTTCCAAACAGCTTGACAAGGTGAGTGCTGCATGGCCTTCATGCCTGCGGGCAGTTGCAGCCAGCGTGATGCTGACACAAGAAGCCAGGAAACTCACGATGGGGAGACACATAGATGTCTATGTGCCACACATGGTGAGCACTGTTTTAGAACAAAAGAGGGGCCATTGGCTATCTCCAAGCAGGATGATGAAATTCCAGGTAATCCTGACTGAGCAGGATGATGTCACACTAAAGACAACTGACCTCTTGAATCCAGCTTTGTTCCTAGGTACCACAACTGAAGAAGGCCCATTAGAGCATGACTGTGTAGAAGGAATAGAGGACACCTATTTGGCAAGAGAAGACCTGAAAGACATCCCACTGGAGCAAGCAGAGTGAGAGCTATTGACAGATGGAAGCAGCTTGGTGGAGAACGGGACCAGATACGCTGGATATGCGGTAACAACAGTCAGTACAATGGTGGAGGCAAAAGCATTATCAGCAAATCCATCTGCCCAGAGGGCAGAACTGGTTGCCTTAAGCAGAGCACTAGAATTGAGTACAGGGAAAAGGGTAAACATCTGGACTGGCTCAAAGTGTGCTTTGGAGTAGTGCATGTCCACAGAGTACTGTGGAAAGAAAGAAGACTACTGTCTTCTCAAGGTACGCCCATTAAACATCAAGATGCAGTCCTGCAATTGAGAAAAGCAATACAAAAACCTGAACAAGTAGCAATTATGCACTGCAAAGCTCACCAATCAAGAAACTCCAAAATTTGTAAAAAAAATTGAAAAGCAGACTGGACAGCTCGACAGATTGCTCAAAAAGTGCAAAGAACAATGGCATTGATATCTTTAAAAGTTAATGTATCTCAATTTAATTTTCCTCCAAAACCAAAATATTCTATAGGAGATGAGAAATTGGGCCATTTGCTAAATGCACAAAAGAATTCAGAAGTGTGGTATGTAACTGCACAAAGACAAATAGTGTTAACCCCCTTGAAAATGAGAGAAATTCTATAAATTAAACATAACAAATGTCATTGGGGTGAAGAGGCATTGGTAAAATGGATGAAACAAAAATTAATCTCGGTACGGATGCTAACAATGGCAAAATCAGTAATGTCAGAATGTGAAATCTGCTTAAAAACAACTCAGTGGCAAGACACAGGCATAGCTAGGGAAGATTAGGATAGGAACAGGATCAGGATGGCACTTAGCATGAACCCTCTAGTGATGTGAAATTTGGGTGGTCCCTGGAGTCTTTGCTCAGTCCTATAGCAAACTATCAGAATAAAGAAATGTTGTACAAACTTACAGGTCAGGTTGATAAATTAGCAAGAGTGACCCAGGAAAGATTTAAAGAACTAAACATACAATTACAATTTACTACTCCTGAAAGAGCATGGAGTGTGTGGGTTTTTAAAGGGATGGATTGATCATTGCTGTGTCCACATCCCAAATGTGACTGCAGATGTAGAATATGACATCAATCAGTTGCAACAAATAGAGCACAAAGCAGAGAAAGTGCAAAAGGATTTGACTACAAGTTGGTTAGGCAAAATCTTCAAAGGGTTAGGGTGGAATGTGAGTTCATGGATTAAATCTATCATTGAGAGTGTGATAATCTTACTAATTGTATTCTTAGCAATTTGGTTAGTTTACAGCATCTTCAAGGGAGAAATACAGAAGAAAATGTCCAGGAAGCAGAAAATAATAAAGGCACTGAGACGAGATCCACCCCCACCATCTTCTGGTTCTCCAGTTCCTGACAGCATCCAGGACAACGTTTACATCAATCAAGGATTCAAAGAACATCAAGTGTAAACTCAGAAACAAAGGACTGTATCAAGTGAAAACATTTGCACTTATAGTGAAGTGAAAATGCTTTCAAAGGGGGGAATGATAGCAAAAGGTCTTAAAATCTTAGAAAATGTGAGGACTCAGAAAGAAAGTTGGGTTTGGAAAGCCCAGGAAAAGTAGGCCCTGGGAAATGTTAGGCCTTGTGCTTGCTAAAGATCATGTGAAACTGCACCTGTGTAATCAATATATGATAAATGATACAATTGTTAGATGTGATTGGATATAATTATTGTTTAAAGAACATGAGGAACAATGTTAGGGGGTTGAGGGGGGATCACGTGAAATCCATGCTTGGGTAAAAACAATGCCTAAAATAGAACAATGTAAGTTTAATAATTAATATGTAAGTTGTATAATGATAGAGTATAAAACATGTTCAGCTGAAAACCAAGATGGGTCAGATTTGGGTCTGTGTACCCCTGACACCCAGAGCCCTTCAATAAAGCACCTTCATATAATCATTCTGTGATGATGTGTGTTCCTGAACGCTAACAATTTCATCAGATTTTATTGAAATTTTGTGGGATTTTGAAGAGACTTGAAGAATTTTGAGGAATTTTTCTTAGATTTTTTGGGAATTGTTGGAGATTTTGTTGGATTTTTCTTGAATTTGGGTTTTGAGAAGATTTAGGGAATTTTGTGGGCTCTTTTTGGGATTCTATGGGGCTTTTCAAGAATTTTGTGGGATTTTTCTTGAGTATTGTAAGATTTTTTTTTAATTTTCGGAGATTGTGAAGAGACCTGAAGAATTTTGAGGATGATTTTTCTTAGAATTTGTGAAAATTGGAGATTTTGTCAGAGGTTTCAGGAATTTGGTTCTGGTTTGAGAAAATTTAGGGAGTTGTGTGTGATTTTTCTTGAATTTTGTGGACGTTTGTGGAGATTTTGTGGGATGTTGCTGGAAATTGGTTGGGTTTTGAGAAGATTTAGGGAATTTTGTGGGATTTTTCTTGAATTTTGAGGATTTATCTAGAATTTTGTGGGATTTGGAGGAGACTTGAAGAATTTTGTGGGAGTTTTTCTTCGATTTTGTTTAGTTGGTGAAGATTTTGTGAGATGTTGCAAAAATCTGGTTGGATTTTGAGAAGATTTAGGGACTTTTGTGAGATTTTTCGATAATTTTGTGGGATATTGAGGTGATTTAAGGAATTTTGTGGGATTTTTGTGGAATTTTGTGGACATTTGTATAGATTTTGTGGGATGTTTTTGGAATTTGGAAGGGTTTTGAGAATATTTAGGCAATTTTGTGGGAGTTTTCTGGAATTTTGGGGGGTTTTTCAAGAATTTTGTGAAATTTTTCTTGAATTTTGTGAAAATTTCTGGAGATTTTCTGATATGTTTCTGGAATTTTGTGAAATATTGAGGAGATTTAAGAAAATTTTTGGGGAATTTTGTGGAATTTCTTTAGAATTTTTTGGGATATTGGAGAGATTTTGTGGGATGTTCTTGGCGTTTTGTGGGATTTTTGTGGGATTTTATGGGATTTTGAGGAGATTTGAAGAATTTTGTGGGATTTTTGTGGGATTTTGTGGAAATTGGGGGAAATTTTGTGGGATTTTTGTGGGATTTTGTGGAAATTGGTGGAAATTTTGTGGGATGTTGCAGGAATTTGGTAGGGTTTTGAGAAGATATAGGGAATTTTATGAAATTTTTCTGGAATTTTGTGGGGCTTTTCAAGAATTTTGTGGGATTTTTCTTGAATTTTGTAGACATTTGTGGTCATTTTGTGGGATGTTTGTGGGAATTTGGTAGGGTTTTAAAAAAATTTTGTGAATTTTGTGGCATTTTTCTGGATTCTTTTCCAGAAAAAGACTGGAGTCTTTTCTCCTGACCAATTGCGGAAATTTTGTGGGATTTTGTGGGATTTTTGTGGGATGTTTGTGGGATTTTGTGGGATTTGGAGGAGACTTCAAGAATTTTGAGGGATTATTCTGGAATTTTGTGGGATTTGTGGACATTTTGTGAGATGTTGCTGTTATTTGGCAGAATTTTGAGAAGATTTAGGGAATTTTGTTAGGCTTTTCCAGAATTTTGTGGGATTTAAAGGAGACATGAAGAATTTTGAGGGATTTTTCTTAGATTTAGTGGAAATTGGTGGAGATTTCTTTAGATGTCTCTGGAAATTTTTAATGATTTGAGATTATTTAGGGAATTTTGTGGCATTTTTCTGGAATTTTGTGGGGCTTTTCCAGAATTCTGTGGGATATTGACAAGATTTTGTGGGATGTTTCTGGAGTTTTGTGAGATTTTTATGGGATTTTGAAAGGAGTTTAAGAATTTTGAGGATGATTTTCTTAGATTTTGTGAAAATTGGTGGAGACTTTGTGAGATGTTGTAGGAATTTGGTTGGGTTTTGAGAACATGTAGGGAATTTTTGTGGGATTTTTCTGGAATTTTGTGGGACTTTTCCAGAATTTTTTCAAATATTGAGGAGATTTTGTGAGATGTTTGTGGAATTTTTGTGGGATATTTGTGGGATTTGGAGGAGACTTGAAGAATTTTGAGGGATTTTTATGGAATTTTGTGGGAATTGGTGGAGGTTTTGTGGGATGTTTCTGGAATTTGGTAGGGTTTTGAGAAAATATATGGAATTTAGTGGCATTTTCCTGGAATTTTGAGGATGTCTCTTGAATGTTTTGGGATTAAAATGAGACTTGTAGAATTTTGAGGGATTTTTCTTAGATTTCGTGGAAATTGGTGGAGATTTTATGAGATGTTTCAGGAATTTGGTTGGGTTTTGAGAAGATTTAGGGAATTTTGTGGCATTTTTCTGGGATTTTGTGGATTTTCTCTAGAATTTTGTGGGATTTGGAGGAGATTTTGTGGGATTTTTGTGCGACGTTTGTGGGATTTTGAGGAGGCTTGGAGAATTTTGTGGGATTTTTCTTAGAGTTTGTGGGAAATAGAAATTTTGTCGGTGTCATGGGGTGAATTTACCTGTAAACTTTGGGAGCTGGGAGGAAATTGAAGCTGCTGGTGACTGATGGGAGTCTTTTCTCCTGACCAATTCTCGGCCATTTCTAAGAATTGACAGCAGTTTTGACCATTGAAAAGTGAGATCAGCTTGTGAACACCACCTTGAGATGTAAAGCCAGGGCTCTCTTGTTCTCTTTGGTTTCTGGCTTCTGACGAGGTAACAGGCTCTGTCTCGGCCTCCTCCCCCCCTCCAGGCCGGACAAGGCCGCAGAGGGCGGGGGGGGAGAAACGGAGCCGGCCGGCCTGGCTTGGTTTGCAGTTTCTGCTGCTGGACTGAAACCTGACACCATGAACATCTGCAGCTTTCCCAGACTTTAACTCTTTTACTACCTGGATAAAACATACAGATTACTCCTTTTTCCCAGAGAGACCGAGAGAGAGACAATCAACATGAAGAAGACATCGTAAAACCCTCAGAGACAGTGAGGAAAAGAGTTAAGTTTTAGATGGGGAAGAGAGAATAAGGAGATGCTTTATAAGCTGAAATATTTTTCTGTTAAAACTATGGAGATGGACAATAGTGTTCTGAAAAAACTCCTTTAATTCATGACATAGTATATTGGGAGGAATGGAGTGTTCAAAGTGTGGATTTTGAGCAAAAGGGAAAGTAATTGTGATACAGTGAGCTGCTGGAACAGAAGGGGAGAAGTAATGGTTGAAGATTTGGGGCCATTGTAGAGGCAAAGAAGAAAACTTCTGTTTCCAGGGAAGCTCACAGAGAGAGATGAAGAATAAAACTTTTGCCTTTGAATAACTCATCCTTAAAAAATGACATCCCTAGACTCATGACCCATACACACCTCAGAGTGATGTGAAATGGGAGGAGTGAACTGATGACAGATTTCCGGACAGCTGGCATCAGAGAAATAGAAAACTATAACAGAAATAATTTTCCCATTAAAAAGTCCATAGATTAACACAAGAAGACTTTTGTTTCTCTACAAAGGGTGATGAAAATACTCTAGCAAGAATTAGGACCATTTTAAACACCAAAGTTCCAAAGTTTTTGTCTCTATGTTGTCATGTGAACAAGAGAATGGTGGGTAGTGGGGGATAAAAGGGTTGTTCTGGAATTTTATTCTGCTGTTCTTATTCTTGTAGTTTTGTTAACAAACTTTCTTTATTCCTTTTAAGTTCTAAACCTGTTCTGCTCTTGCTCTAATCCATATCTCACAGCAAGAGATAAGTAAGTTTTCTAGTAATTTTTTAGTTACTGCTTTAAAACCACGACATAACTTTGGTGCTCCGCCCGGGAAAATGAAATTAGCAAATCTAAACCACTACACTTACTCCTGTGTGCCCGTGAGTAACCTTCCACGTGGATGGAGGAGATTGTGTACAGGACAATTGATTCCTGGATTGCCATTTGGCTTCACTGTCACTCAGTTGAACATGGTCCTTATCTAAGGACTTCCAAGAAATGGGTAGGAGTTTTGGCTCTGAGAGGAGCAGAAAGCACATTTTCTACACCAAATTGCCAGCTGATGCACTTTCCCTGCCAAAATAGTCATTCCCATTCATCTTCCTGGGAAGAATGTGAAGACCCATTCAGAGATGCCAGGTTCAGCTGGCCT
The DNA here is from genome assembly GCF_030490865.1 of Poecile atricapillus. NCBI lineage: Eukaryota > Metazoa > Chordata > Aves > Passeriformes > Paridae > Poecile > Poecile atricapillus. The sequence goes on along the minus strand of NC_081282.1, from coordinate 1,609,341 downwards.
TTGGCTTTGTGTACCTCATTTCACATGTCCAATTTCAAGGGCCACTGAAAGAGGCTCACGTTTGCCTTGCTACCCAGAAGTGCTGTAGGTATTTCCAGCAGAAAAAGAAAAAAATCACTGTCCTGTGGTGTGGTAGAAATCCCAGCACAATTGTGACTCTGTGAGCAAAGCCAGCCAGTGCTTTTTGGGGCTGCAGCAGCTGAGAGTGTGGCAGAGCGGTTTTGATATTCTTATTAGAGTCCTGAAAACATTGTTCCCAAAACAATCCACAACTTTGCAAATGTGCCCAAAGAAAATGCAAAGAGAACTGGGGTCTGAAAAACAAAGAATGTTTATTTGCAGAAGAAAAGGAACAAGAATGAACTACACAACATATTTACATTGTAAGAATATTGATAACAACAACAACAACAAACTATAGAACCTATTTACCTAAGAACATATCTAACAAAACTACATGAAACCTATTTACAGAACACTTAAGCAAACTCTAAAACGTGGATCTGAACACAACAACTGTAAAACGTATATACAGCAGGGTGGCATCTCTGTCCGGGATGTGCCTCAGCCCTGGAAGAAAACCAAGTAGCACGGTCAGTGCAGTCAGGCATGGAGGGGTGTTCCATGTGCTCCCGGGCTGGGACACTGGCACAGGGGGACTCTGCTGCCAGAAGTGAGCCTGGCTGGGGCTGGGGGCTGTGGCCCAGGCACTGGAACAGGGCTTGTGTGGCCCAAAGCAAGGCCAGGCCAGGCCAGGGATGGCCACCAGAATCCAGTGCATGGGCTAGCGTGTCCCTGAGCAGGGAGTGCCCAGCCCAGCCCCAGCCTGGCAGCAGGGGACCCACTCTGCCTGTGGGGAGCACCTGCCTGTTCTGCTGCTGGCATCGGTCTTCATCCCAACACCATGTCCTCCTCCTCATCTTCCATATCAATATCCATCTCCTCAATATCATCTTCCGTGTCCACGTCCATCTCTTCCTCTCCGGTCTCCACTCCGTCAACTTCCATGTCCTCTTCTGTATCCATCTCTGTATCCACTTCCATCTCTTCCTCCATCTCTTTCACATCCACCTCCATCTCCTCCTCTGTGTCTGTGACAGCCTGCAGAGGCAGCAAAATCTCCGAGTGGGGTCCCTTTCCCACACTATCCCACACAGCTCCAGCCCACCCAGGCAGCTGCGGGGTGTCCACCTCCGTGGAATAGTACCATACCTTTTTTGGAGCAAATGCAGACATTGTGCAGGGATGGAGAGCAAAATGCACACAATGGGGAGCTTTAGGGACTGCTGGGGGTATGAGGGAGCAGGTGACAACAAGGTGACAGGGGTAGGCTTGGAGCAGGGTGAAGAGCGTGCTGACACAAGGAGCCAAGGGTTGTGTTGTGGCCGTTGCTGGATGCTGGAAGTTCTAGCTGGAGCGTGCACTGTGACATCACTGCCAGGAGTCCAGGCCCAGGCTGAAGTGGACAAGGGAGATCCTAGAATGATGGAATCCCTGGGTGGCTGGGCTTGGAAGGGACCCTAAAGACCATCTTGTTCCAAGCTGAGCAATCTTCCCCCAGAACAGGTTGCTCAGAGCCCTGCTCCCAGCTGGCCTTGGATGTTGCCAAGGATGGAGCATCCCCAGGCTCTGAGCACAGCCTGGGCCAGTGCCCCAGCAGCCTGAGTGGAAAAGAGCAGCTTCATTAGATCCAACTTCAATCTCACTCCTGCAGTTGAAAGGCTTCTCCTCTCGGTGCCCATCTTTCCTAGAGCTGCAGGGAGGCCTCCCCAGCACCTTCTCTTTCCAGGCTGAGCATCCCCAGCCCCACATGGACAGCACTCAGATCCGTGGGGGTCAAGGCTAAAGGGTAGCAAATAGCGTCAGGAAGTGAGAGATGGAAGCTTTTGGAGATGGAAGCTCTGCCTCTAAATGTAGAAAATCAATAAAAGTGGAGGGGAAAATGGTGGGACTCTGGCTCTGTTCTAACTGGCGAAGATTTTCTTTTCTTCTTTTCTGTCGTGCTGCCCCAAGTTTTGTTGTGTGAAAGGAGGTTTGGCAAAATATCCATTGTCTTCTCCATTGGTGAAACACTGAGCAAAGTCTGGGCAAGCTGATGATGCAGAGCAAGACCTGCAAATATCTACTGGTGATCTTGATCCTGGGGAATGCAGCTAAAGCCAGCCAAAAGTCATTTCTGGAAAGTCAAGCCTGGTTTACATTTTCTTGAGTTTGGCTGTGCCAACTTCACCAGTCATTTATAAAAAAGGAAAAAAACTCAGACCAAAACAGACAAAAACACAAACAAGCAAACCCAAAGTAACCAATCAAACAAATAGATAAAAAACCTCAAATCAAACCAAAGGGAATGAGAAGTTAGGATTAGTTGTGAGGATATCACAGCAGGTGAATGGCTGCTTCCTACAGGATCACCATCCAAAGCCACCTAGAACAACTTCTCCTAAATATATCCAACAGGAGAAATCTAAAAAGTGATCCATGGCAGCTTTGGGGGCAGCTCTGCATTACGGTGAAGGATGAGCATGCAGTGGTACAGATGCAGCATTGCCCACCCTCCAGGCTGCTGTTTGCTCTGCTGAAAGACTCTTGCAGGACTGTGGCCCCTCTCCATGCAATGGAAATCATTGCCACAGCTCTCAGTTGAGGCACTGGCATTTCCAGAGCCAGATTCAGGCACAATCCTGCTGCCCGCTGAGCATCTGGGAAAGATCCTGAGCATCTTCAGGCCTAGAAGCACAAAACAGCTCAGGCTCTTCCTGAACTGGCTTTTCAGGGCAGGTTTCCATAGCTCTGCAAGATTTCTTCATCCCTCAACACGTCTGACTTTATGTCCAATGATGCATTTGGCTTCCTTCCTTCCTCCTGTGTGCCCCTGAGTAACCTTCCACATGGATGGAGGAGATTGTGTACAGGACAATTGATTCCTGGATTGCCATTTGGCTTCACTGTCACTCAGTTGAACATGGTCCTTGTCTAAGAAGGACCTACAAGAAATGGGTAGGAGTTTTGGCTGTGAGAGGGGCAGAAAGCACATTTTCTGCACCAAATTGCCAGCTGATGCAGTTTCCCTGCCAAAATAGTGATTGCCATTCATCTTCCCGGGAAGAATTTGAAGACCTATTCAGAGATCCCAGGTTCAGCTGGCCTTTGGCTTTGTGTACCTCATTTCACATGTCCAATTTCAAGGGCCACTGAAAGATACTCACGTTTGCCTTGCTACCCAGAAGTGCTGTTGCTATTTCCAGGAGAAAAAGGAAAAAATCGCTGTCCTGTGGTGTGGTAGAAATCCCAGCACAATTGTGGCTCTGTGAGCAAAGACAGCCAGTGCTTTTTGGGGCTGCAGCAGCTGAGAGTGTGGCAGAGTGGTTTTGATATTCTTATTAGAGTCCTGAAAACATTGTTCCCAAAACAATCTTTCTCTCCTCTCTTCTGTCCTAACCTGTGGAACAGAGAAAATGGAAAGGAGCAGTGGTTTGTTTAAATTGGCTTTTTTATTTTGAAGTCTTCAACTAGTGTCAGCTTGATGCACGATACTTTAGCAATTGGCTGAGTAGCACCTATTTCATCCCAGCAGAGAGGTGGGATTGAAGACTTCCAACAGCAGAAGTACTGGATGTGTAAGAGCCCAGTTTTCCACCCCTCACACTCTGGTATCTCGCTGAACTATTTTAAGCAGCCTCAACCTATATTTAATATCTATATTTAATATCTATATTTAATATCTATAATTAATAGATACATTAAAATACTTCTCCAAACAACAACAGAATAAAATGTTCCATCAAATGGGCAAAAATAAGAAAAGTGGGTGGCAGCCATTTCTGAAGAGCTCGTGTTGATTTTGCAAAGTCAGATGTAAACAAGTTTTGCCATATTTCTTTCCTAGATAAATGTAGATATTTGATAGAAATCTATCTCTGAGGCTGCTAAGTTTGGTATGATTTTACATCTGGGAGGAATAGACCAGGTTGCAGAGAAGCTGTGATTGTCTGACCCTTGGAAGGGTTGAAGGCCAGGTTGGATGGGGATTGGAGCAAGCTGGTCTAGGGGAAGGTGTCCTGAGTGTGCTGAGAGTTGGAACAAGAGGAGCTTTAAGGTCCCTTCCAAGGCAACACATCCTGGGAGTCCATGAAGAGAAACTTGGACTTTTCCTGAGATGCTGCCTTTGCAAGGGCAAGTCCCAAACAGCCCAGGTAGTTTGAAATGCCCTGAGCAGAACCCAGCTGTGCTTTCTCATAGGTTGCCGCGGCGGTGGAGGTGGCAGGGGTGCCGCGACTCCCGGAAAAGCGGTCCGCGGTTGGGCTGCCCGGGGCACAGACACGTCCTCTGCCCGGCGAGTGATTTCAGCTCAGCTCAGCTCAGCGGCAGCGTGCAGGCGACACGGAGGGAGAGAGCAGAGCGCTGTGTGGCGTTCTGCAGAGAACTGGCCTTTATTACAGCCGGGCCCTCGGCCAAGGGAGCCAGTGACAGCAGCTCTCTGGAACAGGGGATAAACTGGGGTATTTATAGGGGAGGAGAGGGGCTGGGGGAAACTGGGATACAGGTATGGGGTGGGATGGCAGGGGAGAACAGCAATGGAGTGTAACAGTTTAACATAACTAACTCAAAGATTGCTGGGACTGATACTTTGCACACTCTTAGAAAAATGTATCTTGACTCCAAGGGAGGGCCAGGATCTCTGAATCAGGCAGTTCCCCAGCCCCCACAGTCAACCATGGAAAAGCAGCTTCTGAACAATAAAGATTGCTCTTGCCGTGCCAACCTCGCTGCGTCGTGTGTCCGTCTCGAGCGCCACAGCGACCCTCTGCAAACAGAGCTGCACCTGACTGAAAATGAATGGGACAGAAATCAGGAACTCTGAAAGTTTGATTTCCTATCAAATACAGCCCAGCCAGCCAGCCCCACACAATCCCCATCCCACCACTCCAAATGTGGATCCCACTTCTCCCAACCTCCTTCTGGCCTGGGGTGACTTTGTGATCCTTGGATCCCCAGGCGTCTGTTCTGTTTCTGCTGCCTATTAAGTTCTGCACCTTCAAGACTGGCTCTGAGAGCCAAGGGGGGAAGAAGAAGCTGCAGTTTGTTTGCAGAAATGGCACTCACTGCCCCGCACGCTTCCCTGGCCTGTGTTGTCTGCAGCAGGGACAGACAGTGGGACAGAGCTCTCCTTTGCTTCTCGGCACTTCAGTTCAGTTTCCTTTTTAGTTAGTTTTTAGTTTAGTTTAGTTGGTTTTTAGCTAGCTGAGGCACAGGAGTTCCCCAGAGTGTTTTTTGCCTTTTTCCTTGGATCTGTTCAAAGCTGCTGTGGACTGAGAACCCAGACAAACCCCGGGAGCTCACGGCTGTGGCCCACGGGGGCCTGGGCCTGGGCCCTTTCCAGCGCCGGAGGAACTGATAAGAGACTGAGCGAGCTGAGCTACACCCCATGGAAAGGACTTTTCTGGCTTTGCCATCTCTTCAAACAGCCAGAGGATTTATTCTTTAATATTATTCATATTATTCATATTATTCATATTCAAGGGACAATTTTAATTTGCTTTTTACAGGGACCCCATTCAGAGGTTTTCTTCCAAAATTGCCCTAAACGAGAACACCTTCTCAGTCCATCTCACCTGGTGGCAGTACAACTGAGTAATTTTGGTGTGGGATTGAGATTTTCTGAGGCGGAACAAGCCCTTTTGAGTTGGGATTGAGCCCTTGTGGGGTAAAATAGAGCTGTTTTCAGTGGGATTGAGTTCTTTCGAGGTGACAGATTGATCCCTCCTGGCTTTTGGAGTGCAAAGAGATGGAGATGAGAAGCTGTTGGGGGGTTAGGTGTCCTTCTTTTTGTTCTGGCTCAACTGTGGAATTTTTACCCATTAGTTGCGGGGAAAACCTGACTGCGGGTGGTACTTGAGAAACACAAACAGTTCGGGTGGGCCCAGGGCTGCAGGGGGCAGGAAAAGGGGAGGATGGGCACAGTTTGGCAGCTTCTTAAGCTTCAGAGAAGGACACTTTGCTAAGAGCTGTTGCTGCAGAGAGAAGGGAATTCGCCATCACCCAGACGGAGCTGCTGCTTCTCCTTCTCCTTCTTCCCTCTTCCTTGGTGGCTTCACACCCCCTGTCCTGCCAGGACGTGTGGCAGTGCCAGGCACCACCACGGAGCAGATGATCCACCTCAGCCACCGGCCCAGGATCTCAGCTCATCCCTGCTGTTCCAGCTGAGTGTTCCTCAGAGCCCTGCAGAAGCACTGGCACTGACTGCCAACCCGAGGGGGTTTGTGAAACAAAGCCTCTCCTCCATCCTTTCCCGTCTTGGCCGAGAAGGCTGTCACAGGGTCCCTGGTTCTGTTTTGTTGTTAACGCTGTAGTTATTGTTGTTTGTGTGCCTCGTTATACACACTAGTAAAGAACTGTTATTCCTATCCCCAGATCTCTGTCTGAGAGCCCCTTGAGTTCAAAATTATAATGATTCCGAGGGAGGGGGTCTACATTTTAATTCCAGAGGAGGCCCCTGCCCTCCCTAGCAGAAACCTGTCTTCCAAAACAAAGACAGGTGGGGAGTTTCTCCATCCTCCTTACCTTTGTGGGGCCAGCAGTGCTCTTGGTTCCCCATGCTCTTTTCGTGGGGTCTTTTATGTCTGTCCCCCTCCGCTATGGGGTGGTGGGCGTTGTTTCTGTGCCCCTCTGACTTTGGAGGACAGGGGATATTTGCTGCCCCCTTTCTTCTCCTGGGAAGCCTGTGCGGACTCTTTGTCCCTCTCTGATTTGGGGGGTGCCAGTTTTGTCACCATCCTGGCAGCCCCTGGCCGCTCTTTGCCCTTTGCCAGGCCAGGGGTGTTCTCTGTCCCCTTGCAATTTGTGGGGCTGGCACAGGCACAATTCCCCTCCTCTTTGGGGGGGCTGGCAGTCTCCCCTTCCCCCTCTGACTTGGGGGCCGCTGTGGGCTCCATCCATCTCTTATTTTGGGGGGGCCGGGTATTTATCTCCTGTCATGGGGTTACTTTACCTTTAAGAAAGTTAAAGTTGCTGGGGACTGCCGGGAGTCTTTTCTCATGACCAATTATCGGTCATTGCTGAGAATTGACAGCAGTTGTAGCCATTGAAAAGTGAGATCAACTTGTGAACCCCACCTTAAAGTGTACAATCAGATCTCTGTTGCTCTCTTTGTTTCCTGGCTGTGAAAGGTAGCAGAGCTCCGGCCTCTCGCTCTCTGCCCGGCCACGTGGCCGGGCGGGGGCCGGGCTGGGCCTGCCGTTCTCCCGGCCGGGAGATGGGGCCTGCGGGAGCTTGCTCCGAGCCAAGCCGGGCCAGGCCGGTTCCTGGCTTGGCTGCAGGTTTTGCCGTGATGGAATTTACCAGAAAACTGTCAAGTAAAGAAGAAGAAGAGCTCTAAGCCTGCAGCAAGCAGAGGTACCGACCACACTCTCTACAGCAGCTATGAGGAACTTTCTATCGCAGACGGCTCCAGCTCCTGTTCAGCAGAGATCACCGAACCATTTATAAAAGCTTGGGCAGGATTTTAACTCTTTCTTATCCAGATGAGACTTGCAGATTAATCTTTTTATCCAGAGAGAGAAAAGAAGAGTGATCAACATGGAAAGAGACTTTATAAACTATTAGTGGCAAGAAAGAAAAGAAGCGTCAAGAAACGTAGAGAATTAAGAAGATGCTTTAATTAAGCTGAAATATCTTTCTGTTAAAACTATGGGGATGGACAATGAAGTCCTGAAAAGAACTCCTTTAATTCATGATGGAGTATGGGGAGGAATAGAGTGTTCAGAGTGTAAATTTGAGTAAAAAGTAGAGTAATTGTGGTATAGTGAAGTGCTGGGAGATTTGAAGCCTTGAGAGGCAATGAGAAAACTGTTTTCTAGTGAAGCTCACAGAAACAGATGAAGAATACTTTTTGCCGTTGACGAACTTATCCTTAAAAATACTATCCCTAAACATCATGACCCATAACACATTTCAGAGTGATGTGGAATAGGAGGGGTGGGCTTTGATAACAGCAGCTCTGAGCAGCTGATATCAGAGAAACGGGAAACTATAACAAAAATAGTTTTCTTGTGAGAAACTCCATAAATTAACAAAGGAACTTCTGTTTCTCTACAGAGACTGATAAAAAGACTATAGAAAGAATTAAGAATTGTTTAAACCATCAAAATTCTAAAGTTTTTGTCTCTGTTGTCATGTGAACAAAAGAATGGTGGGCAGTGAGAAATGAAAAGGTTTTTCTAAAAGTTTATTCTGGTGTTTTATTCTTGTAGTTTGTCAATAAACTTTCTTTATTCCTTTTCAGTTTTATGCCTAGTTTGCTCTTGTTTTAATCCATATCTCACATCAAGAAATAAATAATTATTTTTTCCCCTTTTTGTTAATTACTGGTTCAAAACCACGACATATCCCTTCAGTGTTGTGGGCCCAGGGATTGTCTCCATCCTCCTCCAGTTTTGAGGGGCCTGGGAGTAGTCTCTGCCTCCCACCGATTTGGGGGGGACTGGTGCAGGCTCTACCCCTCTCTGATTTTGAGGGACAACCTGGAGGAAAGGCATCAAAAGCTTGACAAAGGCTGAAGGGAACGCTCTGATTACCCCTTTTGCCAAGAGGTTCCCCTAGCTGAAGTTGCTAACAAGGACCGGACTTGCCAGCCCGCACTGGGTTTCGGGTTCTTTTATTTCCTGGGCCCTCAGTCCTGCGTGGGACACGGGAACTGGGTGCTGCAGAGGCTGCGGCAAGGCATCAGAAATGGCCGCCCAACACCCAAGGGTGGTAGAAGATCTGCTCCAGCAGTGGCCGATCCATGGGGTGCTTGGACAAACAGCAGCGGATCAGATGTTGGCACTCTGGGGAGAGAAGGCAGAAAGCGGCGCTCACTTGCAGAAGGCTCCTGCCCAGCTGCTCCCGGCGCCTGCAGAAGCCGGGCCACGCTGCGTGTGCTGGGAGCTGCCCTTGGCGGGAGAGTGGCACGGCAGGACAAGCGTCCCCTCCTTCAGCCAAGCGTGCCACAGCCAGCCTGCCACGGGCCACCTGCTGCAGCCGGCCCTTGAGGGCACATGGACGTCCCGCGCAGCTGCGGGAGGGCCGGGCTGGGCTGCGCGCTGCCACCTGCCAAAGCCTGCCTTCTTCAGGCCCCATAGCAACCTGGAGAGGCCTCCTGCGGGAAGAAGAGCTGCCCCAAGACGATGTCTCGCTCCTTCTCCAAGGGTAAGTACCCGCACACCATCTCAAACAGCAGCACGCCCAGGGACCAGATGGTCGCCCCATCGCCGTGGTAGCAGCGAAGGCCGATCCACTCGGGCGGGCAGTACGTGCGTGTTCCTAGGGGAGACGGGCCTTCAAGTCCCCTCAGAATCCAACAAAATTCTTGGAAAGCTTTACAAAAATCCAGAAAAATCCCACAAAATTCCCTAAATATTCAGAAAACTACCAAATTGCAAAAACATCCCACAAAAGCTACACAAATTCCCACAAAATTCAAGAAAAATCCCTCAAAATCCCTAAATCTCTTCAATATCCAACAAAATATCCTCAAAAATCACACAAAACCTCCACAAGTTTCCACAAAATCTAAGAAAAATTCCTCAAAATTCTTCAAGTCTCTCCAAAACCACACCAAGTCCTTAAAAAGGCCCACAAAATTGCAGAAGAATCCCACAAAATTCCCTAAATCTTCTCAAAACCCTAACAAATTCCAGAAACATCCCGCAATATCCTCACAAATTTCCACAAACTCTAAGAAAAATCCCTCAAAATTCCCTAAATATCTCAAAAACCTTCCAAATTAAAGAAACATCATACAAAACGTACTCGAATTTATACAAAATCTAAGAGAAATTCCTTCAAATTCTTCAAGTCTCCTCAGAATCCCACAAAATTCTTGAAAATGCCCACAAAATTCCAGAGAAGTCCCACAAAATCTCTTCAATATCCCACAAAATTAGAAAAAAAAATTCCTCATAATTCTTCAAGTCTCCTCAAATACCCTACCAAATTCCAGAAAAAACCCACAAAATCTCCACAAATATCCACAAAATTCAAGAAAAATCCCTCAAAATTCCCTAAATCTCCTCAAAACCCTACCAAATTCCAGGAACGTCCACAAAATCTCCACAAATGTCCACAATATTATGGAAAAATCCCACAAAATCCACAAAATCTCCTCAAAATTATACAAAATACCACAAAACCCACACAAAACCTCAACAAGTTTCCACAAAATTCAAGGAAAATCTCTCAAATAGCTTCAAGCCCCCTCAAAATTTCACAGAATTCCAGAAAAGTCCCAGAAAATTCAAGAAAAATCCCACAAAATCCCTAAATCCCTTCAATATCCCACCAAAATCCACAAAAATCCCACAAAATCACCAACAAATTTCCACAAAATCTAAGAAAAAATCCCTCTACATTCCCTAAATCTCTTCAAAACCCTACTGAATTCCAGGAACATCCCACAAAATCTCCACAAATTTCCACTAAATCTTAGAAAAATTCCTGAAACATCTCCAAGTCTTCTCAAAATCCCACAAAATCCTTGAAAAGAGTTATAAAAATCCATAAAAATCCCACAGACTTCTTTAAATCTTCTGAAAACTCTACCAAATTCCAAAAGCATTCCGCAAACATTCAACAAATGACCACAAAATTCAAGAAAAATCCCACAAAATCCCTAAATCTCCTCAATATCCCACCAAATTCCACAAAAATCCCACAAAATCACCAACAATTTCCACAATATCTAAGAAAAAAATCCCTCTACATTCCCTAAATCTCTTCAAAACCCTACTGAATTCCAGAAAAATCACACAGAATTCCCTGAATATTCAGAAAACTCTACCAAATTCCAGAAACATCCCACTAAATCTCCACAAATTCCCACAAAATACATGAAAAATTTCTCAAAATCCCTAAATCTCCTCAATATCCCACAAAATTCCACAAAAATCACACAAAAGCTCCACAAGTTTCCACTAAATCTAAGAAAAATTCCTCAAAATTCTTCAGGTTTCCTCAAAACCACACAAAGTCCTTGAAAAGGCCCACAAAATTTCAGAAAAATCCCAGAGAATCTCCACCAATTACCACAAAATCTAAAAAAAATTCCTGAAAATTCTTCAAGCTCCTCAGAATTTCACAGAATTTCTGAAAAATCCCACAAAATTCCCTAAATCTTCTCAAAACCCTAACAAATTCCAGAAACATCCTGCAATATCCTCACAAATTTCTACAAAATCTAAGAAAAATCCGGCAAAATTCCCTAAATATTCTCAAAAACATCCAAATTCCAGAAACATCCCACAAAACATATACGAATTTCCACAAAATCTCAGAGAAATTACTTCAAATTCTTCAAGTCTCCTCAGAATCCCACAAAATTCTTGAATAAGCCCACAAAATTCCAGAAAAGTTCCAGAAAATTCCCTAAATCTTCTTAAAACCCAACTGAATTCCAGAAACATCCCAAAAAATCTCAACAAATAGCCACAAAATACATGAAAAATCCCTCAAAATCCTTAAATCTCATCAATATCCCACAAAATTCCACAAAAATCACACAAAACCTCCACAAGTTTCCACAAAATCTAAGAAAAATTCCTCAAAATTCTTCAAATTTCCTCAGAATCCCACAGAATTCCAGAAAAATTCACATAATTCCTGAAAAATCCCACAAAATTCACAAAATCTCCTCAATACCCTACCAAATTGCAAAAACATCCCACAAAATCCCACAGAATTTCCATAAATTTCAAGGGAAATCTCACAAAATTCCCTAAATCACTTTAAAACCATACCAAATTCTAGGAACATGCCACAAAAATTCCTAAATCTTCTCAAAACCCAACTGAATTCCAGAAAAATCCCACAAAATCTCCACAAATGTCCACAAAATCTAAGAAAAATTCCTGATAATTTGTCAATTCTCTACAGAATTGAAATACAAAATTTTAGAAAAGCCCCTCAAAGTTCCAGAAACATCTCACAAAATCTCCTCATAATCCAACAAAATTCTAGAAAAATCCCACAAAATTCCCTTAATCTTCTCAAAACCCAACTGAATTCCAGAAACATCCCACAAAATCTCCACAAATGTCCACAAAATCTAAGAAAAATCCCGCAAAATTCATCAAGTCTCCTCTAAAACCACACAAAGTCCTTGAAAAGGCACACAAAATTCCAGAAAAATCCCACAGAATCTCCACAATTCGCACAAAATCTAAGAAAAATTCCTTACAATTCCTAAATCTCCTCAATATCCCACAAAATTCCAGAAAAATCACACAAAATATCCACAAGTTTCCACAAAATCTAAGAAAAATTCCTCAAAATTCTTCAAGCCTCCTCAGAGTCCCACACAATTCACAGGAAAAATATACAAAATTTCTGAAAAATCCCACAAAATTCACAAAATCTTCTCAAAACCCTACCAAATTGCAGAAACATCGCACAAAATTTACACAAAATTCCACAAAATCCAAGAAAAATCCCACAAAATTCCCTAAATCTGCTCAATACCCTACCAAATTCCAGGAATATCCCACAAAATCCCCACTAATTTCCATAAAATTCAAGGGAAATCCCGCAAAATTTCCTAAATCACCTTAAAACCATAACAAAGTCCAGGAACATGCCACAAAAATTCCTAAATCTTCTCAAAACCCAACTGAATTCCAGAAACATCCCAAAAAATCTCCACAATTGTCCACAAAATCTAAGAAAAATCCCGCAAAATTCATCAAGTCTCCTCTAAATCCTACAAAATCCTTGAAAAGCCGTACGAAATTTCAAAAAAATCCCTCCAAATTCCCTGAATCTTCTGAAAACTCTACCAAATTCCACAAAAATCCCACAAAATCTCCACAAATTCCCAATAAATTTAAGAAATACACCACAAAATTCGCTCAATCTTTTCAAAATACCACAAAATTCTTGAAAAGCCCCACAAAAGTCCAGAAACATCCCACAAAATCTCCTCAATATCCAACAAAATGCCAGAAACATCCCACAAAATCTCCACAAATTCCCACAGAATACATGAAAAATCCCTCAAAATCCCTAAATCTCCTCAATATCCCACAAAATTCCACAAAAATCACACAAAATATCCACAACTTCCCACAAAATCTAAGAAAAATTCCTCAAAATTCTTCAAGCCTCCTCAGAATCCCACAAAATTCCTGAAAAACCCCACAAAATCCCGGAATATGCCACAAAATTCCCTAAATCTTCTCAAAACCCAACTGAATTCCAGAAACATCTTACAAAATCTCCACAAATGTCCACAAAATTCAAGAAAAATCCCACAAAAATCTCTGAATCTCCTCAATATTCCAAAAAATACCACAAAAAACCCACCAAATTCCAGAAAAATCCCAGAAAATCCCCACAAATTTCTCCAAAATTTAAGAAAAATCCCTCTAAATTCCCCCAATCTTCTCAAAACCCAACTGAATTCCAGAAACATCCCACAAAATCTCCACAAATTTCCACAAAATCTAAGAAAAATTCCTGATAATTCGTCAATTCTCTGCAGAATCCCACAAAATCCCAGAAAAGTCCCTCAAAGTTCCAGAAACATCCCACAAAATCCCCACAAATTACCACAAAATACATGAAAAATCCCTCAAAATTCTTCAAGCCGCCTCACAATCCCACAAAATCTAAGAAAAATCCCACAAAATCTCCACAAATGTCCACACAATCTTAGAAAAATTCCACAAAATTCTTCAGGACTCCTCAGAATCCCACACAATTCACAGGAAAAATACACAAAATCCTAGAAAAATCCCTCAAAATTCACTAAATCTCCTCAATACCCTTACAAATTCCAGGAATATGCCACAAAATCCTTACTAATTTCCATAAAATTCAAGAAAAATCCCAGAAAATTCCCTAAATCACCTTAAAACCATACCAAATTCCAGGAACATGCCACAAAATTCCCTAAATTTTCTCAAAACCCAACCTAATTCCAGAAAAATGCCACAAAATCTCAACAAATTCCCACAAAATGCATGAAAAATCCCTCAAAATGCCAAAATCTACACAATATCCCACAAAATTCCACAAAAATCACACAAAACCTCCACAAGTTTCCACAAAATCGAAGAAAAATATCACGAAATTCTTCAAGGCTCCTCAAAACCAAACAAAGTCCAGGAAAAGGCACACAAAATTCCAAAAAAATCCCTCAAAATTCCATAAATCTTTACAAAACCCTACAAATTGCAGAAACATCCCACAAAATCTCCACAAATTCCCACATAATACATGAAACATCCCGCAAAATATATCAAGTCTCCACTAAATCCCACAAAATTCTTGAAAAGCCTTCCAATATTCCACAAAAATCCCTCAAAATTCCCTAAATCTTCTGAAAACTCTACCAAATTCCAGAAACGCCCCATAAAATCTCCACAAATTCCCACCAAATTCAAGGAAAACACCAAAAAATTCCCTACATCATTTCAAAATACCACTAAATTCTTGAAAAGCCCCAAAAAATTCCAGAAACATCCCACAAAATTTCCTAAATCATTCCAAAACCCTACACATTTTAGAAACATCCCACAAAATCTCCACAAATTCCCACAAAATGCATGAAAAATCTCTCAAAATGCCAAAATCTCCTCAATATCCCACAAAATTCCACAAAAATCACACAAAACCTCCACAAGTTTCCACAAAATCTAAGAAAAATTCCTCAAAATTCTTCAGGTCTCCTCAGAATCCCATAGAATTCCAGAAAAATCCACAAAACTCCTGAAAAATTCCACAAAAATCCTGAAATTTTCTCAAAACCCTACCAAATTCCAGGAACATCCCACAAAATCCCAAAAAATTTCCATAAAATTCAAGAGAAATCCCACAAAATTCCCTAAATCACCTTAAAACCATACCTAATTCCAGGAACATGCCACAAAATTTCCTAAATCTTCTCAAAACCCAATTGAATTCCAGAAACATCCCACAAAATCCCCACAAATGTTCAAAAAATCTAAGAAAAATTCCTAATAATCCCTCATTTCTCTGCAGAATGCCAGAAAATTCCAGAAAAGTCCTTCAAATTTCCAGAAACATCCCACAAAATCTCATCAATATCCAACAAAATTCCAGGAAAGTCCCACAAAATTCCCTAAATCTTCTCAAACCCCAACTGAATTCCAGACGCATCCCACAAAATCTCCACAAATGTCCACAAATTCTAAGAAAAATCTCTCAAAATCCCTAAATTTCCTCAATATCCCACAAAATTCCACAAAAATCACACAAAATATCCCACAAAATTCAACAAAATCTAAGAAAAATTCCTAAAAATTCTTCAGGTCTCCCCAGAATCCCACAGAATTCCAAAAAAATCCACAAAATTCCTGAAAAATGCCTCAAAATTCACAAAATCTTCTCAAAAACCAACCAAATTCCAGAAAAATTCCACAAAATCACCACTAATTTCCATCAAATTCAAGGAAAATCCCTCAAAATTCCTGAAATCACCATAAACCATACCAAATTCCAGGAATATGGCACAAAATTCCCTAAATCTTCTCAAAACCCAACTGAATTCCAGAAACATCCCACAAAATCTCCACAACATCCCACAAAATACATGAAAAAAACCTCAAAATCCTTAAATCTCCTCAATATCCCACAAAATTCCACAAAAATCACACAAAACCTCCACAAGTTTCCACAAAATCTAAGAAAAATTCCTTCAAAATTCTTCAAGCCTCCTCAGAATCCCACAAAATTTTTGAAAAACCCCACAAAATTGTAGAAAAATCCCACAAAATTCCCTAAATCTTCTCAATCCCCTACAAATTGCAGAAACATCCCACAAAATCTCCACAAATTCCCACAAAATCCAAGAAAAATCCCCCAAAATTCTTCAAGCCGCCTCACAATCTCACAAAATTCCACAAAAATCTCCACAAAATCTCCACAAATGTTCACAAAATCTAAGAAAAATTCCTCAAAATTCGTCAATTCTCTGCTGAAACCCAAAAAATTCCAGAGAAGTCCCTAAAAGTTCCAGAAATATCCCACAAAATCTCCTCAATATCCAACAAAATTCAAGAAAAATCCCTCAAAATGCCTAAATCTCCTCAATATCCCACAAAATTCCACAAAAATCACACAAAATTCCCTAAATCTTCACAAAACTCTACCAAATTCCAGAAATGCCCCATAAAATCTCCACAAATTCCCACAAAATTCAAGAACACCACAAAATTCGCTCAATCTTTTCAAAATACCACAAAATTCTTGAATAGCCCCACAACGTTCCAGATATAACCCACCAAATTTCCTAAATCATTCCAAAACCCTACCAAATTCCAGAAACATCCCACAAAATCTACACAAATTTCCATCCAATTCAAGGAAAATCCCTTAAAATTCCCTAAATCACCTTAAAACCATACCAAATTCCAGGAATATGCCACAAAATTCCCTAAATCTTCTCAAAACCCAACAAATTCCAGAAACATCCCACAAAATCTCCTCAATATCCAACAAAATACTGGAAAAATGCCACAAAATTCCTTAAATTTTCTCAAAACCCAACAAATTTCACAAAAATCCCACAAAACCTCCACAAGTTTCCACAAAATCTATGAAAAATTCCTCAAAATTCTTCAAGCCTCCTCAGAATCCCACACAATTCACAGGAAAAATACACAAAATTCCTGGAAAATCCCACAAAATTCAAAAAATCTTCTCAAAATCCCACCAAATTCCAGAAACATCCCACAAAATCCCCACTAATTTCCATAAAATTTAAGAGTAATCCCACAAAATTCCCTAAATCACCTTAAAACCATACCAAATTCCAGAAACATGTCACAAAATTCCCTAAATCTTCTCAAAACCCAACTGAATTCCAGAAACATCCCACAAAATCTATGCAAATTCCCGCAAAATACATGAAAAATCCCTCAAAATGCCAAAATCTCCTCAATATCCCACAAAGTCCTTGAAAAGGCCCACAATATTCCAGAAAAATCCTACAGAATCTCCACAAATTCTCACAAAATCTAAAAAAAATCCTCAAAATTGTTCAAGTCTCCGCAGAATCCCACAGAATTCCAGAAAAATCCATAAAATTCCTGAGAAATCCCACAAAATTCCATAAATCTCCGTAAAACCCAACTGAATTCCAGAAACATTCCAAAAAATCTCCACAATTTCCCATGAAATACATGAAAAATCCCTCAAAATGCCAAAATCTTCTCTATATCCCACAAAATTCCACAAAAAATCCCACAAAACCTTCACAAGTTTCCACAAAATCTAAGAAAAATTCCTCAGAAGTCGTCGTCTCCTCAAAACCATACAAAGTCCATGAAAAGGCCCACAAAATTCCAGAAAAATACCTCAAAATTCCTTAAATCTTCACAAAACCCTTCCAAGTTCCAGAAACATCCCACAAAATCTCCACAAATGTTCATAAAATCTAAGAAAAATCCAGCAAAATTCATCAAGTCTTCTCTATATCCCACCAAATCACGGAAAAATCCCAGAACATTCCCTAAATCTCCTCAATATCCCACAAAATTGCAGTAACATCCCCCAAAATCTCCACAAATGTCCACAAAAATTAAAAAAAAATCCCTCAAAATCTCCAGAAGTTTCCACAAAATCTAAGAAAAATTCCTCAAACCTCTTGAAGTCTCTACAAAATCCCACAAAATTCCAGAAAATACCACATTATGAAGAATCCAACAAAATCCCTACATCTCCTCAATATCCAACAAAATTCCACAAAAATCCCACAAAATCCCCACAAATTTCCATCAAATCTAAGAAAAATTCCTCAAAATTCTTCAGGTCTCTTCTGAAACCCTCAGAATTCTTGAAAACAGCCCAAAAATTCCAGAAAAATCCCACAAAATTCCCCAAATTTTTTCAAAACCCCATCAAATTTAAGAAACATCCCACAAAATCTCCACAAATCTCAAAATCTAAGAAAAATCCTTCAAAATTCTTCAAGTCTCCTCAAAATACCACATAATAGCAGAAAAATCTGCAGAATTCCAGAAAAATACCACAAAATTCTTTAAATAATCTCAAAACCTTACCAAATTCCAGAAACATCCCACAAAATCCCCACAAATTTCCAAAAATTACAGAAAAATCCCTCAAAATTCCAGACAAATCCCACAAATTCCACAAAAATCCCACAAAATTATTTAAATCTTCTCAGTATCACACAAAATTCCATAAATATTTTACAGATTCCACTAAAATCCAAAAAAACCCCACAAAAATCCCACAAAATTATTTCAATCTGCTCAAGATCCTATAACCTTCAACAAAAATCCCTCAAAATTCCCCACATCTCCTGAAAATGCCACAAAGTTTTTCTCCTGGCCAACAAATGGCCGATGCTGAGAAGTGCCAGCAGTTTTGCCCTTTGAAAAGTGACATCAACCTGGGAACAGCACTTGAAGACCTAAGGCCGGCAATTCCTTGCTCTCTTTGCTTTCCGCCTTTTCAAGAGGTACCAGGGCTCCCCTTCAGCCTCCTTCCCCCCAGGCCAGCCAAGGCCACGGGAGGGGAGCGGGGCTGGCCGCAGCTCTGCGCTTCCCGGGGAGGATGGGGACTGGCAAGTGACAGGAGCCCCTTCTCAGAGGCTTGGCTGGGCCTTGCACAGCGGGGCTGCCGGGCCAGGCCGCTCCCTGCCTGGGCTGCACTTTGTGCCGCTGCTCAGTTTCACCACAGGCTGCCCACTAAAGATATGCAGGGAAAGAGATGAGCTTGCAGCTTTGTGCTGAGATAATGGCCACACTCCCCACAGCAGCCATGGGAAACAAATTATCTGTGTTCCTGAATGCCAACCATTTCATCAGATTTTACTGCAATTTTGTGGGATTTTCTGGAATTTTGTGGGATTTGGAGGAGACTTGAAGAATTTCATGAGATTTTTCTTAGATTTTGTGGAAATTTGTTGAGATTTTGTGGGATGTTTCTAGAATTTGGTAGGGGTTTGAGAAGATTTAAGGAATTCTGAAGGATTATTGTGGAATTTTTGAGGGGCTTTTCAAAAATTTTGTGGAAGGTTTCTGGAATTTTGTGGAAATTTGTGGGGATTTGGTCGGATGTTTTTGGAATTTGGTAGGGTTTTGAGAAGATTTAGGGAATTTTGTGGGATTATTCTGGAATTTTGTGGTATTTTTATGGGATTTTGTGGGAGTTTAAGGAGCCTTGGAGAATTTTGAGGGTTTTTTCTTAGTATTTGTAAGAATTGTTGGAGATTTTGTGAGATGTTTCTGGAATTTGGTAGGGTTTTGGGAAGATTTAGGGAATTTTGTGGGTTTTTTCAGAAACTTTATGAGATTTTGAGAAAAATTTAAGAATATTGTGGGATGTTTCTGGAATTTGGTGGGGTTTCAAGAATATTTAGTGGATTTTGTGGGATTTGTCTGGAATTCTGTGAGATTTTGAGAAAATTTATGAATTCTATGGGATGTTTCTGAAATTTTGTGGGATTCTGAGGAGACTTCAAGAATTTTGTGAGATTTTTCTTAGATTTTGTGGGAATTGATGGAGATTTAGGGAATTTTTCTGGAATTTTGTGGGATTTTGATGAGAGTTGAAGAATTTTGAGGGATTTTTCTTGGATTTTGAGGAAATTTGTGGGGATTTTGTGGGATGTTTCTGAAATTTGGTTGTGTTTTGAGAATATTTAGGGAATTTTGTAGGATTTTTATGGAATTTTGTGGGGCTTTTCCAGAATTTTGTGGGATTTGGAGGGGACTTGAAGAATTTTGTGGGATTTTTCTTAGATTTTGTGGAAATTGATGGTGATTCAGTGGGAGTTTTTTGGAATTTTGTGGGGGTTTTCAAGAATTTTGTGGAATATTTCTGGAATTTTGTGGATATATGTGGAGATTTTGTGGGATGTTTCTGGAATTTGGCACGGTTTTGAGAAGATCTAGGGAATTTTGCTGGATTTCTCTAGAATATTGTGGGATATTTGTTGAATTTTGTGGTATTTTTTGGAGACTTGAAGAATTTTGAGGGATTTTTCTTAAATTTAGTGGAAACTGGTGGAGATTTTGTAAGATGTTTTGGAATTTTGTTGGATTTGGGGAAAATGTAAAGAATTTTGTGGGATATTTCTGGAATTTGGTGTGATTGTTTTGGAATGTTGTGGAATGTTCTGCAGTTTTTTGGATTTTTTCTGGAATTTTGAGGGATATTGAGGAAATTTTGTGGATGTTTCTGGAATTTGGTAGGGTTTTGGGAATATTTAGGGAATTTTGTAGGATGTTTCTGGAATTCTGTGGGATACTTCTGGAATTTTGTGAGACTTGGGGATAATTTAAACAATTTTTTTGAATGTTTCTGGAATTTGGTGTGATTTTTTCTGAATGTTGTGAAATTTTCTGAAGTTTTGTGGGATTTTTCTGGAATTTTGAGTGATATAGAGGACATTTTGTAGGATGTTTCTGGAATTTGGTAGGGTTTTGAGAATAATTCGGGAATTTTGTGGGATTTTTCTTGATTTTTATGTGGCTTTTCAAGAATTTTGTGGGATTTTGAAGAGACTTGAGGAATTTTGAGGGATTTTTCTTAGACTGTGGAAATTCGTGGAGATTTTGTGGGTTTTTTCTGGAATTTTGTGGGGCTTTTCAAGAATTTTGAGGGATTTTGAGGAGAGTTCAAGAATTTTGAGGAATTTTTCTTAGATTTTGTAGAAATTTGTGCAGATTTTGTGAGATGTTTCTGGAATTTGCAGGGTTTTGAGAGTATTTAGGGAATTTTGTGGGATTTTTCTGGAATTTTGTGAGAATTTTGAGAAAATTTAATGAATTTTCTGGTATGTTGGAGGAATTTGGTGGGATATGTTGGAGGTTTTTTGGGATGTTTCTGGAATTTGGTAGGGGTTTGAGAAGATTTAGGTTATTTTGTAAGATGTTTCTGGAATTTTGTTGGATTTGTTTTCAATTTTGTGGGATATTGAGGTGATTTTGTGGGATGTTTCTGGAATTTTGTATTGAGAGACCGCCAGCATTTTCACCACTCTTCACAGAAGTAAAAGTGAACATCGTTTATTTCTATCTTTAGCACACTTTTATAGGGTTTTACAGGGTCTGCAGGCTAAGCAAGTTACTATTGGCTAATACACACAGGTTTACATTCTTTCTCTTATACACAAGGATATTGCTTTGCTTTTCTCTCTCTTCTGCAGGAAGGTTTCAAGGACTTTAGCCTTTAATATCACAACTTATTTCAAAGGCTGGTTTGTGCAGACAGGACTTTACTAATATATAAAATATATCAACAGTCAGACGTGTTGAGGGATGAACAAATCTTGCAGAGATATGGAAACCTGCCCTGAAAACCCAGTTCATGGAGAGCCTGAGCTGTTTTGTGCTTCTAGGCCTGAAGATGCTCAGGATCTTTCCCAGATGCTCAGCAGGCAGCAGGATTGTGCCTGAATCTGGCTCTGGAAATGCCAGTGCCTCAACTGAGAGCTGTGGCAATGATTTCCATTGCATGGAGAGGGGCCACAGTCCTGCAAGAGTCTTTCAGCAGAGCAAACAGCAGCCTGGAGGGTGGGCAATGCTGCATCTGTACCACTGCATGCTCATCCTTCACCGTAATGCAGAGCTGCCCCCAAAGCTGCCGTGGATCACTTTTTAGATTTCTCCTGTTGGATATATTTTGGAGAAGTTGTTCTAGGTGGCTTTGGATGGTGATCCTGTAGGAAGCAGCCATTCGCCTGCTGTGATATCCTTACAACTAATCCTAACTTCTCATTCCCTTTGGTTTGATTTGGGGTTTTTTATCCATTTGTTTGATTGGTTTCTTTGGGTTTGTTTGTGTTTTTGTCTCTTTTGGTCTGAGTTTTTTTTCCTTTTTTATAAATGACTGGTGAAGTTGGAACAGCCAAACTCAAGAAAACGTAAACCAGGCTTGACTTTCCAGAAATGGCTTTTGGCTGGCTTTAGCTGCATTCCCCAGGATCAGGATCCCCAGTAGATATTTGCAGGTTTTGCTCTGCATCATCAGCTTACCCAGACATTGCTCAGTGTTTCACCAATGGAGAAGACAATGGATATTTTGCCAAATCTCCTTTCACACAACAAAACTTGGGGCAGCACGACAGAAAAGAAGAAAAGAAAATATTCCCCAGTTAGAACAGAGCCAGAGTCCCACCATTTTCCCCTCCACTTTTATTGATTTTCTACATTTAGAGGCAAACCTTCCATCTCCAAAAGCTTCCATCTCTCCCTTCCTGATGCTCTTTGCTACCCTTTAGCCTTGACCCCCACGGATCTGAGTGCTGTCCATGTGGGGCTGGGGATGCTCAGCCTGGAAAGAGAAGGTGCTGGGGAGGCCTCCCTGCAGCTCTAGGAAAGATGGGCACCGAGAGGAGAAGCCTTTCAACTGCAGGAGTGAGATTGAAGTTGCATCTAATGAAGCTGCTCTTTTCCACTCAGGCTGCTGGGGCACTGGCCCAGGCTGTGCACAGAGCCTGGGGATGCTCCATCCTTGGCAACATCCAAGGCCAGCTGGGAGCAGGGCTCTGAGCAACCTGTTCTGGGGAAAATTGCTCAGCTTGGAACAAGATGGTCTTTAGGGTCCCTTCCAAGCCCAAGCAGCCAGGGATTCCATCATTCTAGGATCTCCCTTGTCCACTTCAGCCTGGGCCTGGACTCCTGGCAGTGATGTCACAGTGCACGCTCCAGCTAGAACTTCCAGCATCCAGCAACGGCCACAACACAACCCTTGGCTCCTTGTGTCAGCACGCTCTTCACCCTGCTCCAAGCCTACCCCTGTCACCTTGTTGTCACCTGCTCCCTCATACCCCCAGCAGTCCCTAAAGCTCCCCAGTGTGTGCATTTTGCTCTCCATCCCTGCACAATGTCTGCATTTGCTCCAAAGAAGGTATGGTACTATTCCACGGAGGTGGACACCCCGCAGCTGCCTGGGTGGGCTGGAGCTGTGTGGGATAGTGTGGGAAAGGGACCCCACTCAGAGATTTTGCTGCCTCTGCAGGCTGTCACAGACACAGAGGAGGAGATGGAGGTGGATGTGAAAGAGATGGAGGAAGAGATGGAAGTGGATACAGAGATGGATACAGAAGAGGACATGGAAGTTGACGGAGTGGAGACTGGAGAGGAAGAAATGGAGGTGGATATGGAAGACAATATTGAGGAGATGGATATTGACATGGAAGACGAGGAGGAGGACATGGTGTTGGGATGAAGACCGATGCCAGCAGCAGAACAGGCAGGTGCTCCCCACAGGCAGAGTGGGTCCCCTGCTGCCAGGCTGGGGCTGGGCTGGGCACTCCCTGCTCAGGGACACGCTAGCCCATGCACTGGATTCTGGTGGCCATCCCTGGCCTGGCCTGGCCTTGCTTTGGGCCACACAAGCCCTGTTCCAGTGCCTGGGCCACAGCCCCCAGCCCCAGCCAGGCTCACTTCTGGCAGCAGAGTCCCCCTGTGCCAGTGTCCCAGCCCGGGAGCACATGGAACACCCCTCCATGCCTGACTGCACTGACCGTGCTACTTGTTTTTCTTCCAGGACTGAGGCACATCCCGGACAGAGATGCCACCCTGCTGTATATACGTTTTACAGTTGTTGTCTTCAGATCCACGTTTTAGAGTTTGCTTAAGTCTTCTGTAAATACGTTCCATGTAGTTTTGTTAGATATGTTCTTAGGTAAATAAGTTCTATAGTTTGCTGTTGTTGTTGTTACCAATATTCTTACAATGTAAATATGTTGTGTAGTTCATTCTTGTTCCTTTTCTTCTACAAATAAACATTCTTTGTTTTTCACACCCCAGTTCTCTTTGCATTTGCTTCGGGCACATTTGCAAAGTTGTGGATTGTTTTGGCAACAATGTTTTCAGGACTCTAATAAGAATATCAAAACCACTCTGCCACACTCTCAGCTGCTGCAGCCCCAAAAAGCACTGGCTGTCTTTGCTCACAGAGTCACAATTGTGCTGGGATTTCTACCACACCACAGGACAGTGATTTTTTTCTTTTTCTCCTGGAAATACCTACAGCACTTCTGGGTAGCAAGGCAAACATGAGCCTCTTTTAGTGGCCCTTGAAATTGGACATGTGAAATGAGGTACACAAAGCCAAAGGCCAGCTGAACCTGGCATCTCTGAATGGGTCTTCACATTGTCGTGGTTTCAAGCTAGTAATAAAAACTTATTTATTTTTTGCTAGAGATATGGATTAAAATAAGAGCAAAATAGGCTTAAAACTTAAAGGAATAAAGACAGTTTATTAACAAACTACTAGAATAAAAATACCAAAATAAACTTTCAGAGAACTCTTTTACTTTTCATTACTTGATCATTTCTTTGTACACATAACAACATAGAGAGAAAAAAAGTTTTACAATCTTGGTGGTCAAAAACAGTTTCAATTTTAGAGTCTTTTCATCAGTCCCCGTAGAGAAACAGAAGTCTCTTTCTGCCAATCTATGGAGTTTCTAGAGTCTACTCCTCCCATTTCACACCACTCTGAGGTGTGCAATGGGTCAAATTGAATCTAGGGATGCTATTTTTAAGGATAAGTGATTCAAAGCAGAAATCTTTTTCAGTTGTCCCTGTGAGCCCTCCTGGAAAACAGCCATCTCTCTGGCTCCTTTAAGGCTTTAAAATCTTCACTTCACTCGCAAGTTCCAGCAACTCACAGGATCATAATCATTTTTCTTTTCTTTAAAGTCCACACTTTGAATACTCTATTCCTCCCATACTCTAGCCATGAATTAAAGGAGTCTTTAAACTACTGTCTATTTCCATAGCTGCAACAGAAAGACTTTTCAGCAACAAGCATCTTTTTTTTCTCTCTTTCTTATTTAAACTTAACTCTTTTCTTCACTGTTTCTGGTAGGTTTATGATGCCTTACATGTTAATTGTCTCTCTTTCTCTGTTTGTTCTAAGAAAAAGGAGTAATCTGTTGTTTATCTAGGTAATAAAGGAGTTAAAAGAAGAAAGCTACAAAAGTTCATAGTGTCCGGTTTCAGTCTAGCAACAGACTTTGAAAACTAAACAAAACTGCTAAACTGCTTTTCTCTCCTCCCCCCCTCCCTGCGGCCTTGTCCCGGGCCTGGGAGGGGGGGGGAAAGCCAAGACGGAGCTTGTTACCTCTCCAGAGCCGGAAACAAAAAGAGAACGAGACAGCTCTGAGTGTACTTCTTAAGGGAGTGTTTACAAGTTGAATTCACTTTTTAATGGTCAGATTTGCTGTCAATTCTTGAAAATGGCTGATAATTGGTCAGGAAGAAAAACTCCCATCAGTCACCAGTAGCTTCAACTTCCCTTTTTTTTAACTCAGTTTTAAAGGTGAAGCTAACCTACGACAACATTCTTCCCAGGAAGATGAATGGCAAACACTATTTTGGCAGGGAAACTGCATCAGCTGGCAATTTGGTGTAGAAAATGTGCTTTCTGCTCCTCTCACAGCCAAAACTCCTACCCATTTTTTGGAAGTCCTTCTTAGATAAAGACCATGTTCAACTGAGTGACAGTGAAGCCAAATGGCAATGCAGGAATCAATTGTCCTGTACACAATCTCCTCCATCCAGGTGGAAGGTTACTCACGGGCACACAGGAGTAAGTGCAGTGGTTTAGATTTGCTAATTTCATTTTCCCAGGCAGCGCACCAAAGTTATGTCATGGCTTTAAAGCAGTTACTAAAAAATTACTGGAAAACTCACTTATTTCTTGCTGTGAGACATGGATTAGATCAAAAGCAAAACAGGCTTAAAACTTAAAAGGAATAAAGAAAGTTTATTAACAAAACTACAAGAATAAGAGCACCAGAATAAACTTCCAGAACAACCCTTTTATCCCCCACTACCCACCATTCTCTTGTTCACATGACAACATAGAGACAAAAACTTTGGAACTTTGGTGTTTAAAACAGTCCCAATTCCAGCTAGAGTCTTTTCATCAGCCTTTGTATAGTAACAGAAGTCTACTGCTAATCTATGGAGTTTTTCACAAGAAAACTATTTCTGTTATAGCTTTCTATTTTACTGATGCCAGCTGCCCAGAAATCTGTCATCAGTTCATTCCTCCCATTTCACATCACTCTGAGGTGTGTATGGCCCATGAGTCTAGGGATGTCATTTTTAAGGATGAGTTATTCAAAGGCAAAAGTTCTCTTCATCTGTTTTTGTGAGCTTCTCTGAAAAAAGTTTTCTCATTGCCCTCAACGCCTCAAATCTTCGTTTCACTTATTTCCAGCACCTCACTATATCGCAATTACTCCACCTTTTGCTCAAAATCCACACTTTGAACACTCCATTCCTCCCAATATACTCTGTCATGAATTAAAGGAGTTTTTTCAGGACACTATTTTCCATCTCCATAGCTTTAACAGAAAAATATTTCAGCTTAATTAAAGCATCTCCTTATTCTCTCTTCCCCATCTAAAACTTAACTCTTTTCTTCACTGTCGTTGATGGTTTTATGATGTCACCTTCATGTTGATTGTCTCTCTCTCTCTGTCTCTCTGGGAAAAAGGAGTAATCTGTATGTTTTATCCAGGTAGTAAAAGAGTTAAAGTCTGGGAAAGCTGCAGATGTTCATGGTGTCAGGTTTCAGTCCAGCAGCAGAAACTGCAAACCAAGCCAGGCCGGCCGGCTCCGTTTCTCCCCCCCCCGCCCTCTGCGGCCTTGTCCGGCCTGGAGGGGGGGAGGAGGCCGAGACAGAGCCTGTTACCTCGTCAGAAGCCAGAAACCAAAGAGAACAAGAGAGCCCTGGCTTTACATCTCAAGGGGGTGTTCACAAGCTGATCTCACTTTTCAATGGTCAAAACTGCTGTCAATTCTTAGAAATGACCGAGAATTGGTCAGGAGAAAAGACTCCCATCAGTCACCAGCAGCTTCAATTTCCTCCCAGCTCCCAAAGTTATCTTAAAGGTAAAGTCACCCCATGACACCCAAGAAGGCCAACAAGGCTGATGAGGGGTCTGGAGCACAAATCCTGTGAGGAGTGGCTGAGGGAGCTGGGGTTGTTTATCCTGGAGAAGAGGAGGCTCAGGGAAGATAAGGCGGTGTCAGGGCAGAAGTTGGAATTGATGATGCCCAAGGTGTTTTCCAACCTTGCTGATTTCATGATTACCTTAAACCACCCTTGGAGCAGGTGCAGGATGAGCCCTGGGCCTCCTTTTCAGAAGGTGCAGCAGCCCAGGTCCCTCAGCTTCTCCACACGGGCCCCAATGCCCATCCTGTCAGTCCTGCAGAGCCTCTGCAGCTCCTCCTCATTGCCCAGAACAGGGAGCCCCACAGCCAGACACAGCAGCCCAGATGTGCCCCCCTGGCCTGTGCTGCCTCTGGCAAGGGAGCAGCACAAGGCACTGCAGGACCCTGCAGACAATTCCTGAAGCACTTGTAGGATGATCCTGCTCCCCAAGGGACGTTCCCATGGTGCCAACTGGGGAACTGAAATGGGGAGTGGGGTCAGAGAGGAAAGGGCAAACAGGGATGGGCTGTTAGCAGGGGAGGGAACAGAGGTGGGCAATAGGAAGAAATCTGGATCAGGAAGAGTAAAGAAAGCAAAGGTGAAGCAAAGGAAATGCTCAGGGCAGTTTGGGAGTGGCTGCCAGGCAGCCCTGGCTCTGAGCAACAACGTCTGCAGTGGCACAGGAAACTCACAGCTCATGGGAACAAACTTTCTGTGTGACTTCAGAGGCCACAACAGCCCTGAGTGGTTTCCCTCCTGTCCCCCAGCCCTTCCTGGCCCCAGGGGCTGATGGCATTTGTGCTCCCTCAGGTTCATCTCCCCACAGCAGCACCATGGGGGTGCTGACGCCTGCTCTGGGCAGTGCAAACAGGGGCTCCTGAGCCAGTGCTGCCGTGGCTGTGCCTGCAAGGATGCGGCACCTCTCTGAGCTGGGGGAGAGGCCAGGGCTGCACAGGGGGGATGTTGTTGGCAGCTCCATGAGGACGCTCTGGGACGCTGCCCTGGGGTGTCCAGAGCAGTGGAGATGGATCAGCCCCTGCTCTGCTGCTCCTTCCCGTCTCCCCCAGGGACCTTGCAGAGCCCCAGCCATGCTGTTTGCCCCCAGCCTGCCCACAACCACCCTGGGGCTGCTCACGGGGGTTTTCTGTGCTGAGCTTTGGCCTGGCCGTGTTCTTGAGAGAGCCTGGACAAGGAGCCTGGAGCCCCCAGGCCCTGCCCTGAGGCGTCAGCGCTGCCCCAGCAGTGCCCATGGCCTGTCCCTGCTGCAGCCCCGGCACTGCCACCCCCAGGGCTGTGCCCGGCCCCGAGAGCACTCAGACCCTGCAGCAACACCAGGGACAGGAGGGCAGCGGGGCAGAGACACGGGAGCAGCACTGGCAACACCAAGTGCTGCTGCTCCTGGGCACAGCTGCTGTGCCAGCACTGATCTGCCCCAGCTCTGCACACAGACACTGCTGCTGCAGCTCCAGAGAAGAGAAAAAAAGGGAGATCTCTGGAGAAAACTTTGCTGGGAGACCCTTTACTTCTTTTAAAACCACAAAGAGCACAGCCCCTCATTGACACAGTGTGTGGGCACAGGGAAGATGGAGCAAGAAACAAAATGAGAAATGAAACAAATGATGGCATTTCTTTGTGGACAGTAATAAAAATGATAAACAAGGTAAAAACACTAATGAAACGTATCAAAGATGACTTTTATTACAAGTGATTTGCAAAAATCGGCTAGCCGTTTAATATTTCTGAAACCATCCAGTAATCAGTGTCCACACTGCAGCCTTGAGCTCCTGGTTCCTCAGGCTGTAGATGAGGGGGTTCAGGGCTGGAGGCACCACTGAGTACAGAACTGACACCGCCAGATCCAGGGATGGGGAGGAGATAGAGGGGGGCTTCAGGTAAGCAAACATGACAGTGCTGATAACTAAGGAGAGCACAGCCAGGTGAGGGAGGCAGGTGGAAAAGGCTTTGTGCCGTCCCTGCTCAGAGGGGATCCTCAGCACAGCCCTGAAGATCTGCACATAGGAGAAAACAATGAACACAAAACAGCCAAGTAGGAAACAGACACTGACTGCAATGAGCCCAAGTTCTCTAGTGTAGGAATTGGAGCAGGAGAGCTTGAGGATTGGTGGGATTTCACAGAAGAACTGGTCCAGGGCATTGCCATGGCACAGGGGTAGAGAAAATGTATTGGCTGCATGCAGCAGTGAATAGAGAAAGCCACTGGCCCAGGCAGCTGCTGCCATGTGGGCACAAGCTCTGCTGCCCAGGAGGGTCTCGTAGTGCAGGGGTTTGCAGATGGACACGTAGCGGTCGTAGCACATGATGGTCAGGAGGAAATACTCTGCTGAGATGAAGAACACAAAAAAAAATACTTGTGCAGCACATCCTGCATAGGAGATGGTCCTGGTGTCCCAGAGGGAATTGTGCATGGCTTTGGGCACAGTGGTGCAGATGGAGCCCAGGTCAGTGAGGGCCAGGTTGAGCAGGAAGAAGAACATGGGGCTGTGCAGGTGGTGGCTGCAGGCTATGGCACTGATGATGAGGATGTTGCCCAGGAGGGCAGCCAGGGAGATGCCCAGGAAGAGGCAGAAGTGCAGGAGCTGCAGCTGCCGCGTGTCTGCCAATGCCAGCAGCAGGAAGTGGCTGATGGAGCTGCTGTTGGACATTTGCTGTGGCTGGGCATGAGGACCTGTTCATAAAGAAAAAGACAGTGAAGAGTTAGAGAAGAAATCAAAGCCATTTCTCACACACTTTCCTCTGTAACACACCAGGACACAGTTTTGTGTTTAGGAGTTTTGAGGTTTTCTTTTTAAGCTCCCCCCATGTCTCTCCTGGTATTTTTTGATATCAGAAACTCTCAGCATTTCTGCTATCCTCTGGTAGAACAGAGTGAGTTCCCTGAGGCAAGATGATGAGTGGAGACTGAGGGGAGATGATCTGTCACTTCATTCTGTTTGGAGTTTCTCTGGGCTTTCACTTTTCTCAAATCAGGGATGTTCACACTCCCATGTTTTCCTTAAAGATCACCAGGTATTGCTGAGAGCAGATGGATCCACCACAGCCCAGCTCCACATTTGTACCCAAGGACTCACGTTGCTCATCTCACCAACCCAACAGCATTTTCAGTGCCAGAACACCTCTGCCTTTCCCCCTGGCTCTTTCAGATAACACAGAGATGCTCTAAGACAAGTTTGCATCCTGGATTGAAGCTCCCAGCTGTGACTGAAATCTCAGGGACACTTCCAAGTGTCCTTATGATGTCATTGGATGAATGGAGATTCAGTTCCTTCCCCGGCTGCACTGCCAGCATTGCCCACAGCCGGGCACTGGGGACAGCGTCCCCCTGAGCCAGCTGTGCCCCCTGCCAGAGCCCCCAGTGCCGGGCAGCTGCTCCCAGCCCTGTGCTCTGCAGAGGGAACTGGGCCTGGGGCTGCAGAGCTGCCCCACGGCTCTGCTGCAGCTCTGCCTGCACAGGAGGGGCTTCAAACCTGGGAGCCCTGCCCTGAGGGCAGAGGCTGGACTGGGGGGACAGGAGGGAGGGGGCTTGTTCAGAGGGAGGGGCTGCACTGCAGGGGCTCCTATGGACATCTCTAAACTCTCTCTGCCACAGGATTTCTGGGCTTTTGTTTTCTCTCATTCCCAGATCTTCCCTCTGCTTCCAGGAGATTTTCCTCCTGCAGGTGTTTCCCTGTGCCTGATCTCTCCCTGCCAGCACCCACAGATCCCAAATCTCTGTGCACTCTCCTTGGTCTGACAGAAGGCACTTGTCAAAATTCATAATACCTTTAATATTTATTCCCCCTTCCTGCCATTCCCAATAGTAGGAAACTGAATACAAAGTCTTAAGAAATTTCTTCATTTTTATCCAAATCCTTATCTTGGAAATATTCCATGACTGATCAGAAACCCTCAACAGGTCAAAGCTTCATGAGCATTCACCTCCCCACCACCAGAAATAATCAGAGCTGTACTCACAGGGTCTGTAGGCACTGGCATGTTCCAGCTTGAGGAGATGCCTGCAGGAGCTGCAGCTGCATTGTCCTGCAGCCAGAGGCTTCCTGTGTCAAGGGCTGGCAGTGATTCTGCCCCAGGCACTTCTCAGCACCTTCCCAGCCCTGACTGATTGAAGCTCTCTGTGCCTCTGGGCTGTGCCCGGGGTGGCTGCAGGCAGTGCCCCAGCCCTGCTGGGCTGGCAGAAGAGCTGCTCAGCAAGAGAAATGTGCTTTTGAAGCTCTTCTTGGTTTCCAGGAGCTGCCTCTGTGCCAGGAGCCTGGCCCAGCTCAGCAGCACAGACACAGCAGCAGGACTTTAATGAGCCTCTTGGGGCTTTGTGCTGAGGCCCTGAACATCAGTCCCTGAGAGGGAGGGGAAGAAACTTCTCAAGAACT
This sequence comes from Poecile atricapillus, assembly GCF_030490865.1. NCBI lineage: Eukaryota > Metazoa > Chordata > Aves > Passeriformes > Paridae > Poecile > Poecile atricapillus. The sequence continues at coordinate 1,578,034 of NC_081282.1, read as the reverse complement.
CCAAGTCAGAATGGAACTCCAAAGTTTCTTTTACTTTTAATGGGTCCCACTGAGGGACATGACTGAGGAAGTGTCCCCAGGCCCCAGGCAGAGCAGAGAACTGCAGGCACTGATGACAGATGGGGACAAAGAGAAGCCAAGTCTTGGTGCCCTGGGCCACAGCAGCCTCTGTGCCACCAAGGGCTGTGAGGAGACACCTTGTCCTGAGGCCCTGGGGCCTCCTGGCACAGCCCCAGCAAGGCTGGCCACTGTCACCCCCTTGGCCTGCCCTCAGCATCCCCCCTAGCCCACATGCCAGTGGCCTCAGGGATCTGCTGGAAGGAGTCCCTGGGGAGCCTTGCTCAGGAATGGCCCTGGGGGGCTCCTTCATGCTCCCAGCAACTGCAGCTTCTTCAAAGGACTTTGGCTTTTGTCTTGGAGTCTTTGAGAGTTTGTGCAATCCTGGCCTCCAATTATCTGCTGTAATTAGTCCCTTGAGAGGCTTTGTCAGTAACAACACTCAGTGGGGCTCATTAATGCTTCAAGGTACTTCAGGTTCTTAAGGTACTTTCCTTTTTCCTTCCCACACTGAGTCTCTGAGAAGTTTGTGCCATCATGGCCCCAATTATCTGCTTTAATGAGTCCCTTGGGAGCTTTGCATTGACACTCAGTGGGGCTCATCAATACTTTGAGATACTCAGGGCTTTTTCTGCTGCTTTGGATTGTCCTTTCCACACTGAATCTCTGAGAGGTTTCTGTGCAATCCTGGCCTCCAGTTCTTTCCTCCAAGGAGTCCATGAGGAGCCTGTGTTGGGGATGGACCTCAGTGGCACCCATTAATGCTTGGAGAAACTTTGGGTGTTTCCTCTGACTTTGGTTCCTGGAAAGGTTTGTGCGATCTCCTCTCAGGCCCTGAGGTTCCAGGGCTCATCTCCAAATGCACCACGGGGCTCATTAGGATCAAGCAAGTCCTAAAAAACCATGGCTGTGCCTTGATTTCCCTCTGGTCTGCTGCAGTTCATTAGGAAAGTTTCCTACAATAGTTATGGAGAAATATTTCAAAGAGCTTCTAGGAAATAAGTGTTCCTATTTTAAAGGGTGTCTTTTATTCCTGTTCTCTTTAGAGCAGAGGTGATTGCAGCATTCAGTGATGGATATTGATCCAGGGTCTCTCCTAAGGAGGTCTGGCCAGGTCAGAGAAGCTGTGCCTTGAGGTCTGACCCAGTGTGGACAACCTTGCTCCACCTTCCCCAGCCCCATCCTGTCTCTCCTCACTCACCTGGGACCTGCTTTGCTCACACAACTGGCTGCACTCAGGCAAAGAGGGGTTTTCTTCTTTTATTTTAGCCATCTAAAACTGCTGAGTTTCCCCATGGAAAACAGACACCCTCCTCAAGTGTGTGCCAGCCCAAGGTGCCACCAAGGAGGTTCCCCTTCCCCAAGGCAGAACCAGGCAAGGAATGTTTCAGACACACAGGAAGTTCTGCAATAAACACAAATCCAGAGTTGGCTGAAGGCAGAATTCGAGCAGCTGCTGAAGGACAGACAAGCTTTGAACTCCTTGCAGCTGAAAGCACCAAGTGGGTGGTTGGGAGGTGTGTGAGTGAGCCAAGAGTGAGGGAAGGGAAATGCAGAGAGCCCTGGAAGTGCTTCTGTGCAGCCAGGCTGTGGGGAAGGGCACTGCAGAGCTGCCCTGGGCCAGCTGTGAGGGTGGATTATCATCCCAACCTGCACTGGGCCATTGCAAGGGGCTGTTGCCATGGACACTGCACTGACCCCACTGTGCCAGCCCTTTGCTCAGGGCTGCTGTCACTGCCCAGAGCCAGAGGGGATCCCTTGCTGGGGGCTTGTGCCACGGCCACCTGCCCTGTGCCGTGCTGGCTGCTCAGGCGTCGTGGAACCAGCAGCAAACGCCACTGCCAGGGCCAAAGGTCAGCTCAGCCAGACACAAAGGGTCAGTGCTGCCACCTGTTTCCATGGCAACCCTCCCTGGGACACCACACCTGGGTCACCTGTCCTGGCAATTGCCATGGAAACCCGGCTCATTGGAAATGCAACGGTGGACAAAGGTTTTAGTGGGGCCTGCCACAACAGAACAAAGAGTGGTTGTTGCAGTGTGTTTCTTGTTCATGGTCTGTTCTGTTATTGCCCAAGTTGAAGGTTTGGTCCAAATGAGACCCTCACACATCACTTGGTCAATTTACCCTGAGTCACCTGTAAATTCTACCTTAGACCCACCGCATGCTTGGAATTCCACTTCAGAAATCCCCTGAACTTCGATGTTTGATTAATCCATGTGACCCAATTTCCCACTTTACCTCCTTCATTGGATGATGATTTTGTGAACCCTGCCTTTTACCCTCCCCAGGATATCTCTGATTAGCTGATGCTTTGTACCCTCCCTCTGAACCACCTCCATATTTCAGCTGTTGCACGCTCACATTTTCTGTCTTTTGCCCCCAGGATTCCCCAGAGCAATAAATCCTCTGTTATCCCATGCAAAAGACCTCCCTCTCGTCCTTGTCTCCTCAGAGCACAGACTGACAGCCCAAAGCCACAGAGCGAGTGCTCCAGTCACACCTGGGGTCATCCTGCTCCTGGGCTGTGACCCACTCCTGGTGCGGCCCAGAGTGACAGAGCCAGATCAGCTCCAGCCCAATGTGTTACAGAGTGACTCTTGCCAAGGAACTTTGTGCTGCTGTCACTTAATATTAAATCTGGTTTTTGCTGCTCCCTTGCTGGGGATTTTTCAAGTGCTCTCAAGCCCTCGTTGGTGACAGAGTGAAGGAGCCCTGGCCCAGGCTCTGGCCCTGGGGGACACAGGGATGCTGCTGGGGGGTCCCTGTCCCCCTGTCCCACCCCCACGGCCCCAGCCCCGTCCCTGTGTCAGGCTCTGGGGTCGATCTGATGGAACATCCTCTGGGGGAGGCTGCGGCACCGGGGGTGGGGGAACCCGGGGGGACAGGGGACCCCGCTGTGCAGGAGCAGCGTTGGACTTCTCTGGGGGGAACTGTGAGGGGGGCTGGGGTGGAGTGACCTCCCCAGTGACCTCACATTGTCCCCTGTGATGTCACAGAGCCTCCTGTGATGTCACACAGACACCTGGGATGTCACACTGCCCCCTGTGATGTCACACTGCCCCCTGTGATGTCACACAGACACCTGTGATGTCACACAGACACCTGTGATGTCACACTGCCCCCTGTGACATCACAGCCCACTCGGGGCAGCCCTTGTGATGTCACAGAGCCAACTCTGGTATGTCATCCTGTGATGTCATACAGCTGTGCTGTGATGTCACAGAAGACTGTGATGTCACAAAAAAAACAGATATTGTCACAGTCTACTGTGATGTCACAGCCTGCTCTATGATGTTACACAGCCACATTCTGATGTCACAAACCACTCTCTGATGTCACAGAGCCACTCTCTGATGGCAGAGTGTGCTCTATGGTCTCACACCCTCCTCTGTGATGTCACAGCCAGCTCTGTGCTGTCACAACCCCATCAGTGATGTCACTCAGCCCTCTTTGTGATGTCATACAGACACCCTGTGATGTCACAGAACACACTTTGATATCACAGCCAGGTCTGTGATGTCATACAGCCATGCCATGATGTCACAGCCTGCTCTGTGATGTCATATATCTAATGTCTAATGTCACAGTCCTCTCTGTGATGTCACAGCCTGCTCTGTGATGTCACAGAATCCCCTCTATGATGCTGTAGCTGCTCAGTGACCTCACACAACAAACTCTGGGATGTCCCAGCCCCATCTGTGACCTCACACAACCCACTCGGAGCTGTCACACAGCCCCTTTCTGACATCCCAGCTGCTCTGGGGCTCCAGGACACAGCCCCAGAGGTGCCACTGTGACACAGCCCCCTCTGGGACATCCCACAGCCCCTGCCAGTGCTGAGCCCCTGGGAGCTCTGTCTGGGCCTGCTCGTGTCCCTGAGCTGCCCTGGCAGGGCCCCAGCCCTGCTGGGCTGTGCTCAGGAGCTGCTCCTGGCCAGAGCTGTCTCTCTGCAGCGCTGCCCTTGCCAGGAGCTGCCTCTGGGCCAGGAGCCCGGCCCAGCTCAGCAGCACTGACACAGCACCAGCACTTTCATCACCCTCTCGGGCCTTTGGGGCTCTTTGCATCACACTCAGTCCCTCAGAGTGTGCTCCAGAAACTTCTCAAGAGCTCCAAGTCAGATGGAAACACTGAAGTTTCTTGTAGTTGAAATGAGAGACACGAGTGAGAAAGCGTCCCCAGGTTGCAGGCAGAGCAGAACACTGGAGGCCCTGATGGCAGCTGGGGACAAGCAAGGGAAAGGTGTCTGTGGTGCTGAGCAAAGCTGGATGTGTTTCAAGAATGCCAAGGGCCAAGGGCTGAGCCCCAGCCCCTGGCAAGGCAGATGCTGTCCCTCCCTCATTGCTCAGGGCTCTTCCCGGGCCACTGGCATGTGGGGATGTGCAATGCCAAGGGCAGCACCATGGGGCGGCCCCTGCCAGGCTGCTGAGCAGGGACAAGGAGGCAATGAGGCCCCAGGGCTGCCAGGGTCACTTGTCCCCTGCTGGCCTCAGGCCCAGGGCCAGCAGCCATGGCCAAAGGGCTGCACAAGTTGCCTCTGGCAGGGCCTTTCAGCTGCTGCCCATCCCTGTGCCCTCTCCAGCCCAGGCTGCCCTATGGTGTCCATGCCCTGTGCCTCTGTCCCTGCAGGCTGTCGTCATCCCCTGCCTGCTCCACCTCGCTGGGCCCTTCCTTTGCTGGCATCCCAGATCCCACAAAAATATCCACAAATGTCCACAAAATTAAAGAAAAATCCCACAAAATTCCCTAAATCTCCTCAATATCCCACAAAATACCAGAACCATCTCAGAAAATGATTACCAATTTCCACAAAAACCAAGAAAAATCCCTCAAAATTCTTCAAGTCTTTTCCAAATCCCACAAAATTCTCGAATAGCACCACAAAATTCCAGAAAAATCCCACAAATTTCCCTAGATCTTCTCAAAACCCAACTAAATTCCTGCAACATCTCACAAAATCTCCAACATTTCCCACAAAATCTAAGAATAATTCCTCAAAACTCTTCAAGTCTCCTCCGAATCCCACAAAATCCCACAAAAATCCCACAAAATTAATGAAAAATCCATCAAAATCTCCTCAATATCACACAAAATTTTAGAGAAGCCCCACAAAATTCAAGAAAAATCCCACAAAATTCCCTAAATTTTCTCAAAACTCTACCAAATTCCAGCAACATCCACAAAATGTCCACCAATGTCCACAAAATTTCACAAAAATCCCACAAAATTCCAGTAAAATCTGATGAAATTGTTAGCGTTCAGGAACACACATCATCACAGAATGATTATATGAAGGTGCTTTATTGAAGAGCTCTGGGTGTCAGGGGTACACAGACCCAAATCTGACCCATCTTGCTTTTGAGCTGAACATGTTTTATACTCTATCGTTATACAACTTACATATTAATTATTAAAATTATATTGCTCTATTGTATGCATTGTTTTTTCCCAAGCATGGATTTCTCGTGTTCCCCCCTCAAACACCGTAACATTGTTCCTCATGTTCTTTAAACAATAATTATTTCTACTCACATCTAACAATTCTATCATTTATCATATATTGATTACACAGGTGTAGTTTCACATGATCTTTAGCAAGCTCAAGGCCTAACATTTCCCAGGGCCTACTTTTCCCAGGGCTTGCCAGACCCAACTTTCTTTCTCAGTCCCCAAATTTTCTATGATTTTAAAACCTTTTACTATCATTCCCCCTTTTGAAAACATTTTCACTTCACTATAAGTGCAAATGTTTTCACTTGATACAGTCCTTTGTTTCTGAGTTTACACTCAATGTTCTTCAAATCCTTGATTGATGTAAGCGCTGTCCTGGATGCTGTCAGGAACTGGAGAACCAGAAGATGGTGGGGGTGGATCTCGTGTCAGTGCCTTTATTATTTTCTGGTTCCAGGACATTTTCTTCTGTATTTCTCCTTTTAAGATGCTGTAAACTAACCAAATTGCTAAGAATATAATCAGTAAGATTACCACACTCTCAATGATAGATTTAATCCATGAACTCACATTCCACCCTAACCCTTTGAAGATTTTGCCTAACCAATTTATAGTCAAATCCTTTTGCTCTTTTGTACTCTATGCTCTATTTGTTGCAACTGATTGATGTCATATTCTACATCTGCAGTCACATTTGGGATGTGGACACAGCAATGATCAATCCATCCCTTTAAAAACTCACACACTCCATGCTCTTTCAGGAGTAGTAAATTGTAATTGTATGTTTAGTTCTTTAAATCTTTCCCAGGTCACTCTTGCTAATTTATCTGCCTGACCTGTAGGTTTGTACATTTCTTTATTCTGATAGTTTGCTATAGGACCGAGGAAAGACTCCAGGGCCCACCCAAATTTCACATCACTAGAGGGTTCTTGCCAAGTGTCATCCTGATTCTGTTCCTATCCTAATCTTCCCTAGCTATGCCTCTGTCTTGCCACTGAGTTGTTTTTAAGAAGATTTCACATTCTGACATTACTGATTTTGCCATTGTTAGCACCCATACCCTGATTAATTTTTGTTTCATCCATTTTACCAATGCCTCTGCACCCTAATGGCATTTGTTGTGATTAATTTATAGAATTTCTCTCATTATCAAGGGGGTTAACACTATTTGTCTTTGTGCAGTTATGTAGCACTCTTCTGAATTCTTTTGTGCATTTAGCAAATGTCCCAATTTCTCATCTCCTATTGAATATTTTGGTTTTGGAGGCAAATTAAATTGAGATACATTAACTTTTAAAGATATCAATGCCATTGTTCTTTGCACTTTTTGAGCAATCTGTCGAGCTGTCCAGTCTGCTTTTCGATTTTCTTCACAAATGTTACAATTTCCTGATTGGTGTCCTTTACAGTGCATAATTGCTACTTGTTCAGGTTTTTGTATTGCTTTTCTCAATTGCAGGACTGCATCTTGATGTTTAATGTGTGTACCTTGAGAAGACAGCAGTCTTCTTTCTTTCCACAGTACTCTGTGGACATGCACTACTCCAAAGCACACTTTGAGCCAGTCCAGATGTTTACCCTTTTCCCTTTACTCAATTCTAGTGCTCTGCTTAAGGCAACCAGTTCTGCCCTCTGGGCAGATGGATTTGCTGATAATGCTTTTGCCTCCACCATTGTACTGACTGTTGTTACCGCATATCCAGCGTATCTGGTCCTGTTCTCCACCAAGCTGCTTCCATCTGTCAATAGCTCTCACTCTGCTTGCTCCAGTGGGATGTCTTTCAGGTCTTCTCTTGCCAAATAGGTGTCCTCTATTCCTTCTACACAGTCATGCTCTAATGGGCCTTCTTCAGTTGTGGTGCCTAGGAACAAAGCTGGATTCAAGAGGTCAGTTGTCTTTAGTGTGACATCATCCTGCTCAGTCAGGATTACCTGGAATTTCATCATCCTGCTTGGAGATAGCCAATGGCCCCTCTTTTGTTCTAAAACAGTGCTCACCATGTGTGGCACATAGACATCTATGTGTCTCCCCATCGTGAGTTTCCTGGCTTCTTGTGTCAGCATCACGCTGGCTGCAACTGCCCGCAGGCATGAAGGCCATCCAGCACTCACCTTGTCAAGCTGTTTGGAAAAGCAGCCTACCGGCCTTTCCCAGCTTCCCAAACCTTGGGTCAGCACTCCCAGTGCTAGGTAGAGTCTTTCATGCACAAATAGCTGGAAATCTTTGGACAAATCTGGCAATCCTAACGCCGGAGCAGTTGTCAATGCCTCCTTCAGTTTGAGGAAGGCCTCCTTCTGTGCTCTGCCCCAGGTAAACGGCTGCGTCTTCTGGGCCTCATCCAGGGCTTTTGCAATTAGTCCATAGTCCATGATCCACAGGCAGCACCACCCTGTCATCCCAAGGAAGACTCGCAGCTCATGCAGCTTCTGGGGTTCTGCAATAGCACAAATAGCTTGAATACAATTAGTACCCAGCTTACACTGCCCTTGTGAGATTTCACATCCCAGGGAAATCACAGTCTGCCAGGCAATTTGTGCCTTTTCTTTAGACTCCTCATATCCTCCCATTCCCAGCTGATTTAAAATTTCAATTGTTACCTTTATGCAGGTTGTTTTCTCTTCTGTAGCTATCAGTATATCATCAACATACTGTAACAGCAGGTATTGTTTTCTCAGTACTTGCCCATTCTCGGTCCAAATCTCCAGCTCCTTCCCCAGCTGGCTTCCAAATAGGGTTGGACTGTTCTTGTATCCTTGTGTGAGTCGTGTTCAGGTGAGCTGAGTTTTCCTGCCATTTTCTGGATTTTTCCACTCAAAGGTAAACAGTTTCCTACTTTTTTTATCAAGGGGTATGCAGAAAAAGGCATCTTTTAAATTAGTTACAGTAAATAACTTCTGTTTCCCTTTTATAGATGCTAACAATACAGATGCTAACAAGGATTAGCTACCACTGGGTAAATACCTTCAGTTATTCCATTTATTACTCTCAAATCCTGCACTAGTCTTTATTGGTCAACACAGAAATTTGGGCTCCAGTGTTAACTACAAAAGTAAAAAGTGGATGTATAGGACCCACTATTATTGAGAAACCGCTCAGACTATTCAGCCTAATCTTCACAGAAGTATGGAGAACGTTGTTTATTTCTATCTTTCGCACACTTTTATAGGGTTTTACAGGGTCCCCGGGCTAAGCAAGTTACTCTTGGTTAATCCACACAGGTTTACATTTTTTCTCTTACACACAAGGATATTGTTTTGCTTCATTCTCTCTGCTTCAGGAAAGTTTCAAGGACATGAGCCTTTAATATCACGACTTATACCAAAGGCAGGTTTGTGCAGACAGGCCTTTACTAAACTATCATGCCCACCTTCTGTTCAAATATTCTCTACACACTATTGCTGTAATCAGTATGTCTCCAGTTTTGTTCTTTCTAGTGAGCATTTGAAATAAAAGCAACCTCTGCCTCTCTGCTCACCCATGAGAGGCAGAGTTCCCAGTTTCCCTGATTCTGAGGCTCTTTGGGCTCCACTCCCAGAAGCTGAGAAGGAGACGGCTTTGGCTCACAGCCCAGAGCCTGTGGAGCTGTGCTGGGTTATCCAATGGGGCATTCCATACAATGAACTTGGGACAGTGCCAATTAGAAACAACTTTACTCAACTTTGAAGTGAGAAGCCATCCATGACCTTTCTGGGGACCCCCTTCTTTATCTCTAGTGACCACCAATACTGGCAGTGAGAGATTTCTTTTCTCTTCTCTGGGTTTTCCTTAAGAGAACCAATGGATCTAACACCTTTGCTTTCTCTGATTTTTCTTCTGCCATTTTAACAGGTCCATCATTTCTACTGGAATGAATTATCTCTTTTGGAGTGTAAATTTGATTCAGGAGAGGGCTTTCCCCCTCTTCTGTTTCTTTCAGCAATTCAGTATTTTTTTATTTTTATCATGGAGGGCTGCTCGCAACAGATTGATCTTACTCTTTTCTTCATTGAATTGTTTTTGCAAAATTTCAACTGGGTTTTGGAGGGAGTCTATTCTAGTTCTTTCCTCACTTCTTTGCTTAAAGCCAGTTTCTAGAGCTGCTGTAAAACAAGCTCCCAAAACTGAGCAGAATATAGTTTTATTTTTGCCCAGTTTAAATTTTCTTTCATCTTGTAAAGAACATACTCTATCAATCACATTTTCCAAATTAAACCAGTAACTAAGGGCCCACTTTTCCCTTTTTGGAGAAGATCTGGCATTGTGTTTTGCTAACAGAGCATAAAATGCAGCTTTAACTTCTGCACTGCCCTTTTCAGTCATTTTCACAAAGGGAAAACCACTACAGGGAGGTATAAACTTCAATTATACACACACACACACACACACACACACACACACTGCTTTTTGCTTCCCTGTATGGGTAAAAAGACCAAATCTGCTTGGGAGGCACTCTTTCAGTTTAAAATTCTGATTGTCTCTTCGCTACACCAAGCAGTCAAAATTCATACCCACAACAACAACAAAACCATTCCTGTCTGTTTGCACTAAGAGATCTTTTGTGAAATTCTGCAGACAGAGCTCTCAAGTGAGTGTGGGGTGCTTTTCACCTCGGCGTGTGCAGTTTGTGGGAAATTCGAGTTGCCCCCCTTGCTTTCTAGACACCGCTCACTCTTTTGGGAGTGTTGGGCTGGGTGCGGCTGGAGCAAAACGTCTTTCCCCTAATACAGACTGCACAACAAACCTGCAGCCCCTTCTGTCTGTCAGAAATCCTGTCCGTGACTCCAGTTTAAATGGCACATTTCACAAACATGAGTGGGAGTAACGAGAAGTTTGTTTGATCTCAGAGTGCAAAAAGGACACAAGGGATTTCAGTTTAAATCACAACAACAATAATGTACCTTTATTTTAGTGACAACAAGGCGTATGCAATAGAGGAGAGGGAGAGAGAGAGAGATAAAGAAAACAAAGTAAAGAAAGAGAGAAGAGGAGGTTATAGCTACCAACAGACGAGGTGGGGTCGCTGGGGTCTTTTTCCGTGGGGAGATGTTGCCAAAATCAATTTAGCCTTATATAATTCTTCCCCAAAGTGACCTTGTTTCCAATGTGCTAATAAGCACCCCAAAGGAGAAGTACCTGCTATGAGAGCATTGCTGCCCAAAACCCCTTTAAGCTTCTCCATGTCACAACTACAATACACCACAAATGCCGAACCTGCAACGCTTTCGCAGTCGTCTGACGGACGGCGCCGAGGCAATACCAACAGGAATCCCTTTAGCCCAACCAAGCGCAGCTTTTGCTGCCTCTTATTGGCAGGCACCCAAACCAAAGTAAAAGCACCTTACCTCTTCTCCTGGGGACGCTGTGAGCAGCGCAGACGGTCGCGGCCGATGGGCTCCCCGAGAATCCCTCGGTGCCGGCTGGAGCAGGATCGGGTCGCGAGCTCGCTCAGCAGCACTCACAAGGTCCCATCTGGGTCACCAAAATGTTAGAGTTCAGGAACACACATCATCACAGAATGATTATATGAAGGTGCTTTATGGAAGAGCTCTGGGTGTCAGGGGTACACAGACCCAAATCTGACCCATCTTGGGTTTGAGCTGAACATGTTTTATACTCTATCATTATACAACTTACATATTAATTATTAAGCTTACATTGTTCTATTGTATGCATTGTTTTTACCCAAGCATGAATTTCTCGTGTTCCCCCCTCAAACACCGTAACATTGTTGCTCATGTTCTTTAAACAGTAATTATATCTAATCACATCTAACAATTCTATCATTTATCATACATTGATTACACAGGTGAAGTTTGACCTGATCTTTAGCAAGCTCAAGGCCTAACATTTCCCACGGCCTACTCTTCCCGAGCTTGCCAAGCTGAAATTCTTTCCGAGTTCCTGAATTTCCTAAGATTTAAAAACGTTTTACGATCACCTCCAGATAAAAGAGTCCTGCCTGAACAGTCACAGAGCTACATCTATTTTTAATTTTAACTTATTTTAAATTTTTCCAGAGACTGCTGGCTGTGTTCAAGGTTTTCTCCCTATTTTCTCCCTAGTGCACATTGTCCAGAAAAGGTGCTTTTACATCCTTTTGCTTTGATTAAAGTTACCTGCAATGACCAGTCAATCCAAACCCTGGGAAAACTTGAACTTCGGGCTGTACCCAGGCAAAATATTTACCTCCCACATCTGAAGCCATGAGCTGCCAAGTACTGTCCCCACTGTCATACCCTGTCCCCTGGAGGTCTGCTGATGCCATTTCAAAGGGGTTGCCAATGAAAACAAGTTTGAATATTTTTGTAGTTTCCACATTGGCATAAAAATCCTTGACTAGAAAAATCACAAGTCAAGATTTCCAGGATTCTTCCATACCAAAGCTGTCATTCTCACCCTGGATTTTAGAGTGTCTGAACAGTCAGTCATGGTTTTAGTTTTAGACACTACAGACCAAGTCCCTGCTGTTTGACGATACCATTCCATCAGCATATAGTCCTGATGATTCCTTTAGGCAGGAGCGGCAAAGGCAAGAATGAGCCAAACAAGCTGTTCCTGTGTTCTCATGTCCTGCACAGCAGTAACTGGGAATTCAAGAATGGATTCAGGAGACAATGAGTGCACAGGGAGCCACAAAGACTTTGGGATGCTGAAATGGACCAGCCTGGTGCCTGTGCCCGCGCTGCACCGGGCTGAGCTCCAACTGGACCATCTAACAATGGTTGAATGGACACACCATGGGCCACTGGAGACTCCTACTCCTAGTTCTGTGAGCTACACTATTCCCCTGTCATTCACCAGATGATTTTTTCATCTTTGCTTGAAATCCAGGAGAGGAAAAGGTCAACATGGAAAAGTGTTCTTCCAATTCTAGTGACGGCTGTGCCTGCACACCACCTGTGCCCATGGCAGGGTGGTTGGAGACTGGATGATGTTGATGATACTTTGCAACACCAAGTGCTCAGGGATTCTGGGATTGCCCAAGTGGAGGGCAAAACTGATCCGTGTAAGTCCCTGCTTTTTTTCAGCACATGCTGCTGCTTCCTTTGTTCCAAGCAAGCACAGGATTTTTTTTCATGTGTCTTTAAGGCGCCTGGACAGAAGAGAGGAAGGGCAGCTGCAGCACAGGGCTTGTGCCCCATCAGACTCTCTCTCTCACTCTCTCTCTCTCTTTCTCTCACGATGGTGCCAATGCTGCTGCCTTGAGACACCTGAGTGTGGAAGGCAAGCTCACCCTCAAGCACGGCCATCCAAGACAATCATGGGCACAGGCTGCAGCTGAAGCTGGCAAGCGTTGCTGTGAGGCTGCAAGTGAAGAGAAAGCCATTGTGGCCAACTCTACTGAAGCCTTTTGCCAAAGCAAAGGCAATTGTACCCACAGCCTCCCCCTGTTTGGCACCCGGCTGCTGCGGACGCCTCAGTGCGCAGGTGCCGACGTTGGGGCTGCTGCTGTTCCTGTGCACACTCTGCTGCTGTTTCTGTGGGCTCCAGAGCCGCTTGGGCAGCAGCCACTGGGCAGCCCTGCTGGAGGAGACATGGCCACCATCCCCATGGTGGCAGCAGCTCTGTGGGCCCCGAGCTCTGTGTCAGGGGGGCCTCGGTCACAGCAGCGTGGCCTGGGCAGCCGCGAGGGCCCGGGCTGGCCGCCAGCCCTGCCTCTGCCCACTGCCCCTTCCTGGAGGCACCCAGTGGCCGTGGCCTGGCAGCACCCCCCTGCCCTCCATGTCCTCAGCCAGCCCAGCCTGGCCACCTCGGGCTGTCCCCACCCTCCCGCTGGGGTGGTGTCCCAGCCTCCAGGCCTTCTGCTGCAGGCCTGGGGGACATTTTGGGGAAGCACCGGAGCAGCCGGGTGTCAGGAACCAGGCGGCTGCCCGGGGGCTGCTTATGGCCTCTGACACCCAATTCCTCAGGGCTTCCCACCAGCCCGGCTCCTCCAGGGCCTTCTGTCCCCTTGGAGCCTCCTGCCACCCACTCCCTCACACATCCCCCTCGTGCCTTCCCACTGCCTTGTCCCGTCTGGGCCTCCGCAGCCCCTCATCCCTTCACGGCCTCCCAGCACCCCGTGCCCTCAGGGGCTCCCCCAGCCTGGCCCGGCAGCAGCGCCGCAGCCCCACAGCAGCTCCAGCAGCTCCTCAGCCATCACGGCAGCAACACACGGGCAGCAGGACACACATGGCGCCTCCTGCCTGGCACAGGGCTTGTGGCTTCAGCACAGCCACCAAAGGCCAAGGGGCTTCTGCCCCTTTCCCCTGTACCACTGCACGCCCCGGCAGGTTGCTGAACACAAGAACCCTTTTCCCTCTCCTCCCCTATGCCCCGCACATCCTGGGCAGCAAAAGAAAGGCCTTTTGACTCTTGTGCTTTAGAACATATTCTATATTATATACAGATTAAATGGAAATGAAAAGAAAATCTCTATAAAACAAAAAATAACAGATGGCCCATGTGGCCTCAGAACACAGAGCCTCTCAGATCATCTCTGAGCACAGCTCCAGCAGCGCAGCCAGCCCAGGCCCAACCGACGAGGTCGTGTCCTCCATGCCCTGAGGAATTGATCGTGCACACTCTGGAAGATGGAATATCGGGCACTCTGGATGGCCCGGAGGACATACAACGTTTCAAGTGCCAGGTCTGACACGGCACTACTTCTGTCCTCCGTCAGGTGTTCGAGGGCTGGAAGAGAGACGAACAGAGCCATGGTCAGACCCCAGAGCTGTGGGGGCCCAGCGAGAGCCCCTTGCCAGGGCCATGCCAGCCGGCTCTTGCCTTGGCCAGGAGGGAGCAGGGACCAAGGGGGTCAGCCCGAAGCTGCTGGCCACAAATGCCCCACGTGGCCCTGAAATCTCGCTGTGCTCTGCCCACGCCGTCCCTCATCAGCACAGGGAGCAGAGCCCTCCACAGCCAGGCCAGGCCTTGCAGCTGCCCCCGACAGCCACCGCTGTCAGCCCGCTGCCCTGCCTCACCTCTGCACAAATCCTGGAGCTCCGCCTGCTGCCCCCTCAGCTGCTCCCCGGCCATCCCTGAGAACACAGAGCCTGTCAGGGTCCCAGCAGCACAGCTCCCTGCCAGCGGCACTGCCAGCCCTGTGGCCACACGGCCTCCTGCCCCGGCAGGGCTCAGCCCGGGCCCTTGCCGCATCTTGAGCCAGCCCAAGGGCACGGCTGCCAGAGGCCGGCAGCAGCAGCCCCGAGGGCAGCCGGGGCTCCAGGGCGCCGGGCCCGGGTGCCGCTGCCGGGACAGCAGCCGGGGCTGGGGCCGAGCTGCGGCGGGGCGGGGAGGGAGCCGGGGCTCGTGACTCACCAATGACCCTGATGGCCACCGCTCGCAGGGTCTCCTGTGGGTCCTGCAGGTACTGCAGGGCCCGGCGCAGGTGCTCGGCCAAGGGGATCCTGTTGTCTGCCAGCTGGAGAGAGCGGCAGGAGGGAAGGGTTGGCGCGGGCTCTGCCCCTCGGCGGGGCGCTGCTGCCCGCGGCCAGCCCCGGCCTCCCGTGCCCGGCCAGCCCTGAGGCCCGGCCAGCAGCCGCTCCAGGGCGCCGGGCTCTGGAGGGGGCAGAGGGCCGGCTGCTGCCCGGGGAGCCGCGGTGCCGGCCCGGCCCGCAGCCCCGCTGGGCCGGGGCTCCATCGGCACCCGGCTCGGGGCCACAGGGGGCTGGAGAAGAAGCCGTGCGGCCCCCGGGTGCAGCAGTGGGCAGGGGCACAGCTGCCAGCCCCACACACTGAGCACCGGGGCCAGGGGGCTTCTCTAGCCTGAGGCTGGCACTTCCAGGCCGTCCTTACCAGGAGCTTGGCAAACTTCCACAGTTTCTCCTTCCTCACAGCTTTTTCCAGGTCTGGCCTCTTCAGGAATTCAGCCGCGCAAAGGAGCGTTGTCCGAGAGGCCTGGGGAGCAGCAGAGAGCCGCAAATGGCCCCACAAGCCAGGGCACAGGAGTGTCCCAGTGCCAAGGCCTGGAGGAGGCTGCAGCCTGCAAGCCTGCGTCAGGGCAGGAGGCAGCTGAGCCCCCTGCCAAGGCGCAGCAGCAGCCCAGGAGTCCTCACCTCTGCCACATGCCGATTCTCATCTTGGCAGTGGATAAAGAGTGGGAGCAGGCTCTGGTACACTTTTTTCTTCAGGGGCTTTCTTCCTTCTTCTTCTGCCAAAGACGTTATTCTTTGAAGGAGAGACATGGAGAGCAGCTGCACCTGGCTATCAGGCTGTATGAAAGGAAGGAAGGAAAAATGACCTCATCATTGGCTTCTTCTAGCCCACGTTGGCACAGCCCTTCAAATGCAGAGGGCACAAAGTGTCCGGGCAGTGGCCAGTGGCCGTGGCTGGGGCACAGAGCCTTACATTGTCCAGGAGTTTCAGGAGCGGCTCAGCCAGCTGCAGGGCCCTGCGCCAGGATATTGGGGTGTCTATATCCAAGAAAATGTAGCCGAGGAGAACAATGCTCATCCTGACCACGTCATTATCAATGTCCCACAGGAGGTGCACTAGTCTTCCTGTCAGGCTCTGAATTCTTTCGGCCTGTGCAGAACACAAGGGTGTGAAAGCCCGGGCAGCTGGGGCAGGGCCCAGAGGCCAAAGGCCTGTCCCAAAGCACTCGGGCAGCTGAAGCAGGAGGCAGGAGAGCTGGGAGGAGCTGCCTCAGCGCCCAAGGCAAAGGCCAGCCAAGGCCAAGTGACAGCATTGCCCAGCCTCATGCTGCCCACACGGCTTCAGCTGCTGCCCCCTTCTCACCATGGAGGGATGGTCCCTTAGCAGGAGGAGAGCCCTGAGAACCTGGTGATGCATCTTCCTGCTATTGAACCACAGGTACTTGTACAAGATCTCCATTAGGCTGTCACCGCATTCACTCAAGTCCAGGCAATCTAGGAGCTGAAAGGCACAGGGCAGTGAGAGGGGAGCCGGCCGGCAGGAGCCTGGAAGTGCGCAGGGCTGGGCCCAGGCAGCAGCACAGGGCGCGGGTGCCGTGCCAGGCAGCTGTGGCTATGCCAGGGGACAGGGCTGGCAGGGAGCTGAGCGAGGTAGTGCTGGCCATCAAGCTCACCTCCACAAGGAATGCCATGGCAGGGACATCCCAGTGTGGCATCGGTTTGCTGAGCAGCTCAAGCAGGTAGCTTGAGATGCCTTTACACAAGTGGACAGCTGCACGGCGCATTTCCCTGGAAGGTGGAAAAGGCACAAAGAGCCTCAGCAAGGGTGCAAAAAACCTCTGCCAGGACTTACTGACACAGTTGTCATATTGCCCCAGCACCCTGCGAGGGGATGTGGGCCCTTGAGATGTGGCTGCTCCTGGACACCCTCCTCTCACAGCCTTTTCCAGTCTCCTTGCCCATCTCTCGGTGACGAGGCCCTCAGGCCCATGGCCACGGGGACTGTGGGGGGCATCCCGTGCCGGGGGCACAAATGTCAGAGGCAGTGGGGAGAAGGGGGGCTCACCTGGCCAGCAGACCCACGGCATAGCGGTGGGTGTCAGCACAGAGCAGCGTGTCCCAGCCACGCTTGCGTTCCATTGCCACCACCACATGCTCAAAGTGGAGACTGCAGAGCAGGGCCTTCAGGGTCCGCACTGCAAACCTGTGTGCACAGCAAAGCCCAGGTGACGCTGGGAGCACTGGCTCTGAGGCTGGGGAAGTGGCAGGGACAGGAGGACTGGCATGGAGCACCTGTTGGGGCTGGTGGAGAGGCCGTGTTGCTCCTGGCATTCCTTCCAGAAGGTCCGGACGTCCTCTGTCATGTACAAAGTACTGAAGTGCATTTGGAAGAGCAAATGCACAAAGAGGCGGGGGAAATAGACTGTCAGGATCTGTGGGCAACAGGGCCCCTGGAGGATCTTCCACATCACCAGAGTTGCCTGCAGAGGACAAAGCAGCCCGAGACAGCGCTCAGTGCTGGGGCGTCCGTGTGGCAGGGCCTGAGCGGGGCAGGGAGAGGCCGGGGGAGACGCAGGGGGAGCAGCGGGCCTGGTGGCCCTGAAGCTGCCCCTAGGCCAGGTTTGTGCCCAGTGCCTGAAGCAGGGAGATGCAGTGGGGGAAGGAGGCAAGAGAGCTGCTGGAGAGGCGGCCGGCCTTGCGGTGAGCAAAGGCCAGCTGCAGAAACTCACAGCCAGGGAAAAGACAGCCGTCTTGTCCCCATCAGAGGTGCCCAGGTTTTTCTGCGGCCAGCTCCCCACCACATTGATGAGGAGCGGTGTCACTTCCTCAGAAATCCAGGGCGAGAGCAAGATGGTCGTCCACATGGCCATAGCAGCTCTGCGGGGTCAGACACAGCACCGTGGGCTGGGCAGCAGCGGGGAGCTGAGCTGGCCGCCAGCTCTGCCTGTGCCCACTGCCCCTCAGTGGCAGCAGCAGCCAGGCAGCCCAGCCCTGTGGGGACAGGCCCCTGAGGGGCAGGCTGGCAGCACGGCAGCAGGCTCGGGGGCCGACTTTGTAGCAGGGCTGGCAAAGGGAGCAGCCAGAGGGCCCTGGAACTCTGTGTTGCTCACAGCCCTGGGCCGGGCTGTCCAGGGTGATGGGCTGGGGAGCCCTGAAGCCTCGGGGCAGGTGGGCCCCATACCTGTCACACGTTGGGGCCACCCGCAGGAGAGTGATGGCCACATCATCGGGCTCTGCCTCGGCCACTTGCATCAGGGCCCAGTCCATCCTGTGCTCAGCAGACTCATTGGCCATGAGCCACTGGTGGATGTACCTCACCACGGCGGGCACCTGGAGAAGGCACAGGGAGCCTTGGAATGCTAGCAGAGGGAGTCAGCAATGTGCCCAGCTTCTTCCCCAGACAAGTGCTTCTCTTCCACCACGCTGCCATGGCCTCAAAAGCTTCAAGTGAGCAGCAGGCATGGCTTGGGAAAGCCAAGCAATTGCTGGAGGATCAAAGGCTGGCCACAGGCTGCTTACTTGCTCTGGACTGAAAAGAGCCGTCTCTACAAGCGAATCCAGCTGGGCAGCGCTGCTCTGTTCTTCCAAGACCTCTGAGGATGCTTTGACCTCAGTGTCCATGGGTTTGGGCTCTTCCTTGCCAATTCTCGTGACGAATTGGTAAAGAAGCTGTAGGAGAAGGGCAGGAAGGCAGGGAAGTTGCATGGAGTGCTCCAAGTGCAGTGCTGGGCTGAGCAGTGCCAGCAGGCCCAGCCCAGGTGGGGATGGCTGCAGGTACCTGCGCTGCTCTGCGGAAGCGGCCACGGGCGGTGTCCTGCTCTTGTGTCCCGTCCATGGCTGCATCTGGCAAAGAGCAGCCAGAGCTGAGGGGCTGCGGGAGAGGCCGGAGAACACAGCCCAGCCCTGCTTTCCCCAGGCAGGGACAGTCCCGGGATGCCCCAGGGGATGCAGCACGGTCACTGTGGGGAGAGGCAGCCCTGGCCTCTCTTCCATCCTTTCTGTGGCCTTTTCCAGGGGACGGGATGGGAGGGGTTGGGATGGGGCCAAGTTGGCCACACTCAGAACCCTGTTGGCCAGCTCTGCCACTCACCCTCCTCCAGTGGCTGGAACGGCTGCACCTCTTCAGTTTCCACTGCTGGGGCAGTTTGAGGGATTTCTTCCTCCTCCTCCTCCTCTTCAACCCAGGCCAACTTGGGCACTCTCGGGGGTCGCCGCTCCATGGCAGTGCCTGGATTTCTGGCTACCTGCAGGAGAGATGCCTGGGAGAAGTTCCGAGGCAGCAAGTCCTGCAGTTGTGCCTGGAAGGCACCTGCAAGACTCAAGGGTGTCCTGCCAAGACTACAGGACAGCAAGTCCTGCACTCGGCTCTTGAGGGCTCCTACCACAAAGACAGGAGTCTCCTGGTTGTGGTGTGGCCTCAGGGGCAGTGACTGCAGGGATTGGAGATGCCTGGGACAAGCTCCAAGTCCCCAAGTGCTGCGGTGTGGTCCTGAGGTCAGCTGCAGGAATAAGCGCTCAGAAAGGCTCCGGGTCAGACACAAAGGAGTGCGCTGTGCGGGGGCTCCTCACAGCACCGCTCTGGCGCGTCCTGTCCCGTCGCGTGCACCGAGCACTGTGGCGTGGCCCTGTCACCGCCAGCTCCTATGTCAGCACGTGTCACAAAGGGCCCTTTGACATCTGCTCCCGTTGCCACCATCCCACGGTGACCGTGCTGCAGCGTGTCACAAAGGGCCCTTGCACACACTGCCCTCCGCCCTGGGGCCGCCCCCATCCCCCCCCAAGTGGCCCAGCTTGGAAGGAATCCCTTGCCCAAAGTGTCTAAGACAGCCTGATGGGATCTTTAGGAACAGTTTGTTAGAAATGAAATGGAGCCAAATTTATCAGTAAGAATTTAATTGGAAACTTTGTAAAATTTACTCATGGAAATGTCTCGGTATTGAGAGACAGGTGTCTGCTAGGGAGGGCAGGAGCCTCCCTTGGAATGAAAAATGTAGACCCCTTCCCTCGAATTATGATAATCCTGAAATCAAGGGGCTCTCAGGCAGAGATTTGGGATTAGGAATAACAGTTCTTTACTAATATTTATAACCAGGCAAACAAACAACAATAACTACAGCGTTAACAAGAAAACAGAACCAGGGACCCCGTGACAGCTTTCTGGGCTGAGACGGGAAAGGATGGAGGAGAGGCTTTGTTTCACAAACCCCCTCGGGTTGGCAGGCAGTGCCAGTGCTCCTGCAGGGCTCTGAGGAACACTCAGCTGGAACAGCAGGGATGAGCTGAGAGCCCGGGCCAGTGGCTGAGGTGGATCAGCAGCTCCACGGTGGTGGCTGGCACTGCCACACGTCCCGGCAGGACAGGGGGTGCGAGGCCACCAATGAAGAGGGAAGGAGGAGAAGAAGCAGCAGCTCCATCTGGGTGATGGCGAAATTCCCTTCTCCTCACCACAACAGCTCTGCACCCAAAGTGTTCTTCTCCGAAGCTGAAGAAGCCACCAAACTGTCCCCACCCTCCCCTTTTCCTGCCCCCTTCCCCCCCTGGGCCCAGCCAAACTCTTTGTCTTTCCTCAAGCACCCACCAAGTACCCGCAGTTGAGTTTTCCCTGCAAGTCATGAGTAAAAATTCCACAGGCAAGCCAGAACTAAATGAAAAATAAAGGACACCTAACCCCCAACACCTGTAAGTTGTATCTTGAGAGTCAGCCAGGATCTTTGTTTGCCAGAAACACCTCTGAAGTTTAATCAAGGCATTAGTCATCAAAATTATTTTGTAAATTTAAAGATCAAAGTGGCCAAAATACTCAATGTAACTAATTGCTGGGTATGTTCTCAGCTCAGGTTGGGAGGAATGGGGTTCCCTCGGAGGGCTCACCCTGTGGGGTGGCCAGAACTCTGTCAATGGGCTCTGATTGGTAACAAATCCAGTGCAGGGACACTCACAGAAAACTGTGCTGTGGAAGACAGGAATGCAATTATCAGTTTTACAGGATTGACTGAGATTTCCCTTCAGGAGAAACCAAGCCCTGTTCTAGTTGGAGGCCACAACGTGAAAGGATTTCTGTGCTTTACCATCACAAGCTTACTCATTCTTTTTCCTCACCCTCATTCACGTTAGGAACAATAATTCTGTTGTCCATGGAGCTGGCACCTTTTGAATTCCAGAATAATGTCCCCAAGGTCCTTTGCTGTTGAGCTTTACCGCGCTGTCTGTGGCTAACAAGGCTTGCTGGGGTCCTTTCCCCTTCAGCTGGAGAGGTGCCGGGTCCCAGTCCCTGAGGGACAGCCAGGCTCCTGGCTGGAATTGCTGTGGAAGTCCCTCAGGGTCCCATCAGCCTTCACATGGAGCCCCGTGGATCTGAGCATTTTCCAAAGGGGCTGTTGGGGCAAACAGGGATATTTGGTCTGGCAGCATCTGTAAAACAATATCCCATCCCATCGACTTGTTCTGGCAGAGAACACTTGGCTGCAGGGACATATTCCCATTGTTCCTGCCCAGGTCTCAGGATTCAAACAGTGTTGTCTTTGCCCAGAGCTGTTCCTTCAGCTGGCTCGGGAGGGCCATTTGGCCTCTGGACCCACACTCTGGCTCCATTATTAGGACTGCTGGATCCAAACCTTTTATCTCCAGAAATGGAGGTGATTTTAGGTGGATGTCCTTTTTTCACAATTGTTTTTTAAAACTGCAATATTGATAACTGTACTACCCTGCATTGTGTTGGAAAACCAAATCTTGTTCATTATTGTTTAACAGACTGACTTCAATTTCTCCTTGATAATCTGCATCAATTCCTCCTCCCTTGACATGAACACTTTGCAAGGCCAAGCTCCAGTGAGCAGTTACCAAACCAAAGTGTCCTGGAGGAATCTGAATTCTTATTCCTGTATTGTAAGCTCTCATTTGCTTCTGATTGATCCTAATGAATTCCAGTGCATGAAGGTCCAGCCCTGCAGCCTCTGGGGTGGCCCTGGCGGGGGCCATCACACCCAGAACAATTTCCCAGGCAGTCCAAGTCTCACTGTGCATGGTTGTGTTTGCAAATTGGGTGCAGCCGTGCACACCCAGGGGTTTCCATTTCCCAGTGGGCCCATTGTTAAGGGCATGGAGCCCATCTGGGAGATGGGTTCTCCACCGGGACAGGTTCCCATCTCCTCATTTTATCAACTGCTCTTTTAACAATTGTTCAACCAATCCTGCAGCTTGTAGATAGTGTGGTACATGAAAAACCCAGCAGTCTTAATCACTGTGTTTTTCACAGGAACAGACAAAGCATTCCACATCACAGCATTGCCAAACCCTATAAAAACAGCCATTTTTATTCCTTCCTCCTTTATTCCTTGTATACAATTCACAAAGTTTACCATTGACATTTGGGTCTTTGCTAGTCCTTTTTTGTAGGGTATTTTAGTGTTACAGTGAACAGCCAAAGTTAACAAATTGGAATTGTCAGCATTATTTCACATGATCAATTTTTAGTTATATATATATATATATAAATATATATTATTGTATTATTATTGTTATTGTTGTTGTTATTGTTATTGATATTGTTATTGTTATTGTTTTTGTTATTGTTATTATTATTTTACTTGGACAAACAAACCTGAGCTAAAGACTAAAACCTTCTTCTGTCACTCCACGTGGGAGCATTCCGAAAACAATTGTTCCTTCTGTTGGTGCCGTTAACAAAATCCATCCTTATCTTCCCAAACCCATAAGTTCTTTTCCTTTTTCCATATGCAATGTTTGGATGCATTTTAAGACATCCAGCGGTTCAGCCTCTTTTAACCGACTGCCCTACTGCTTGCACGGTGCTCCGACCTCAGCCCCACTCCAGAGCCAGCGAACTCTGGGGAGGGCTTCCCTTCCGGGAATTACAGATGGGACTGATTCCTTACATTTACCTTTTAAAAGTGACATTTTGTTGTGATCTGGCTAGACTTTGCCAATTTTGTTTCACCAGCGGGCAGAGTCAGCACCAAAGGCACAAACACCACCTGAAGGAATCAGTGTCACTTACTGCAGCTCCAAGCAGCTAAGGATCACAAAAGGAGTAGCTCAGCAATGAATCCAATCATCACTGCCAAAGATTGCCTGCAGGGATTAACAAAGATCCAGCACCAGTTCCCCTCAGACTTTGCCATCCCCAGATCCACACATCAGCTGGGGAAGCTGTCACAGCCAAGGGCTGGAGAGCCACTCCAGACCTGGGAATTCCTGCAGGTGCTTTTCAGCCACAGGTGAGGCTCAACCCCTGCTGTGAGAGAGGGCCCAGCTTTGATATTGCTGAATAAACAAACTGACAGCACTTCTGGTGTGGGAACATCTGGTTTCATCCTCCTCTTGGGTCCCTACCAAAGCCTGGCCAGGGCTCAAGGAGGAACCAAGGGAGTTGACTCTGATCATACACCCCAAACAAGGCCAGATGTCGGATTTCATGGCCTTGTCTGGCTTCTAATCACAGAAAGGTCAATCCATGTTTCATTGATGAGTGAATGCATCTATCACAGTGTTCATGACCATGCATATTTCAGTAATGAGCAGATGGACAGATAACCTTTGGCTGGAAGGTTCATCCAGAGATCACCTTTGGCTCAGGGCCTGTTGTTCAGGCCTCACTCAGGGCCTGTTGTGCAGACCTTGGCACTTGAGAAACGAGGTTTAGTGCGGGGCTTGACACTGCTGGGTGACTGGCTGGACTGGATGAGCTCAGAGGTCTTTTCCAGCAGAATGGATTCTATAATACCAGGATTCTATCTGCTGCATTCAGCTGGTTCCATTACTTAGCAGCATTACTTTAGTCCAAAAGCCCCCTCTTGCTCAGCTCTTGTGGCCTGAGGCTTCAGCTCCTTCAGCTCCTGGTGCTGAGCTGCTCAAGCTGAAGGAGACAACTGGGAGAGAAGAATAAGTTCATTCAATTCCTTCTGGGACACGGAGAGGGGAAATGTGAAAACAGGAGCATTGTTTGGTGTGGCCTCCTCTCTGCCCTTCACACCTTTCAGTACTTTGAACCAGCCAAGAGCTTTCTCCAGGATTCAATGAAGCAGCTGTTCCTGCTCCCAGCTCTGGCTCTTCCCAGTCTCTGACCTTGACTGGTTTTGTCCCTCTTGCTGTGCCCTCTGTTCCCCCAGGGGGCTGCCCCAGACTGAGGGATCAGATCCAGGCACTGCTGCTGCTCCCTCGGGACCAGCCCCAGTTTGGTTGTTGCTGGCAGTGCCAGCAGAAGCCGTGGCTGGAGCAGCGGGTGCTGACAGTGCCCCAAGGCCCGGGGCTGGAGGGGTCCCTGGGCTGGGGCTGGGAGGGAGCTGCCCCTTGTTCTCCCTCTGCCTCACGCAGAGCTGGGCCGGGCACAAGTGGGGCAGCAGAGCCAACAGGGAGCCTGCGAGTCTCTTCCAGCCGTGCCTGCTCAGAGTTTGGCCTTGGAGCTTCAGGTGGGCAAAGGCAGCTGCTCTGGTCCCTCTGCGTGTCCCCGTGTTCAGCAGTGCTGCTCCATCAGTCTGTGCCCTGCAACGGGGAAAAGCCTCAGCCCTGCAGGGCCAGGAGCTGCCGGGCTCTGCCTGAGCAGCTCAGCCAGCGGGAAGGGAGCTGCTCCACACGGGAACCAGGAGCAAAGGACATGCCTTTTCTAGGGCATGTTTTCTGTAAAAAAAAACAACAAAAACAACAAATGCAAACAAAAAAATACGAAAAAAATATGAAAGATAAAAATTACCCCCAAATGTGTAGTGAAAAATCTTCTATAACACTGGAGTAAGAAAGAGGTAACTGATCTTTTGAAAAAGAGAACTCAGCTTTGATTTTAGTTCCTTAGTTTGTACATGTGCTAGTGAAAAGGATCCATTAGCTGCCTTCCTTTAGAGATTTTATGGATGTTTTCCAATATTAAGATATTTTACACTGCAGTTAAAGGAATAGGAAATTGAAATACATGTTCTTCATGACTGTGTCTTGAGTGTAAAAACTTTGCAGTTTGAAACTTGGACCTAAATGATGAGTTTGGTGGGAGAAATGCAGCACTCAATATGAACGATCAGCAAGTCTCATTTATTGGTAACTCTAAAACCACTTATATAGCATCAATAATTAGACTCATACATAGTGCAAAAGCAAGCTCATTATTGGATATTTTTATTTAAGGTCAACTCCACCTAGTTCCACATTCCTGTGATCGCTCATCTATGCTGAATTCACATTCTTCTGATCACAGCGTCCTGTTCTCAGTTAACAGTTATCACTAAGGTCTTCCTGACTTTGCAACATCTCACACCAACTGTACTCCATTGTCTAATTCTTTCCCAGCTAACTGCTGCATGGGAACATGAGCTTTGCTAGCTAGCCATTCCTCTATAATTCCCCTGTGTTCTTTTTGTACCAACAAAACTGTAGAAGTAGCCTTCTTTACCATGTTTTGCAAGCATTGCAGTATGCAAGGAATAAACAGTAACACAATGACAATGATCAATATAACAACAATTGCTATCTGTGCCAAATGTTTTAACCATCCTGTGAGACCTAGGGATTGAAACCATTCCTCTAATGGATTTGTTTCCATGGTTAATTTTTTCATATTTTTCTGTAGTTGTTGAAGATGAGCATGAATAG
Source organism: Poecile atricapillus (assembly GCF_030490865.1). Classification (NCBI taxonomy): domain Eukaryota; kingdom Metazoa; phylum Chordata; class Aves; order Passeriformes; family Paridae; genus Poecile; species Poecile atricapillus. Next base: position 1,552,591 of record NC_081282.1, on the reverse strand, counting down.
ACACTGAATGGTCAGAAAGATTCATGCAGCACATTCCATCAAAGTCTTCACAGCCATGGCCCTGTGCTAATAGCAAAAAATCAATAGCAGGTCTATTCTTTAATACAGCATGCCTAACACTGTTCATATCCAAAAGCAAATCAGACAAAACCTTTGATGTAATATTAAACTGTTTTCCTGTCCAGGACGCTAGTCGTTGTTGTTACCTCTCTCCCTTTGCCTCCTTTGGGCTCAATTCTCTGTGGATACAACTTTTCTCTAGTCTCTCTTCCTTCTTTGGGCTGAATTTTTCTGGGATCCTCCCTCGTGGGGAGTTCTACTTATCTCAGTCCTTATTATTCGAAGAAAACTCCTGGGCTCATTAGACTCTGATTTCTCGTGTTTATTGAAGGATCCTTACAAAACTTGGCAGGTCTATCCAGACTAACTGCACAAGCTTAAATCACCACAGCCTGGCTCATCTTGTTCTAATGATACAAAATGGCCCCAAACCACGCGGTCTTTTTACCTTTATACTAACTTTTATCCTATTAGCCACAGACACGTATATTGTTATTATATCTCAACAAATAAGTTTTCTATATCTACTCACGTAATTAAAAGTGCGACTAACTCTAAACCAATTATATTTTGTGCTTTTATAAACTGCAGAAGCATGGAGAAGAAGGAAGAAGAAGGATTAAAAACTACACCCTTTTTCTTCCATCTTTACTCCACGTGTAGAACCCTCTTAAAACTTATACTTTCACCTCTGTGTCAAAAGAAACATTTTTCTACCTTCTATTTAATTTCTTACAAACTCTGGCTTACTCAGGGATATTTGGAAGCCTTTTTATCAGTATTATATATAATTGATATATTTTTTAAAGGATTACATAGACAGAGAAATGTCCCTGCATTTCTAGACTCCTACAGTTGTAACTGTGTTAAAGCTTGAGCACTAGATACTCCAGGTGTAAAAATAGATGACGCAATCACTGTAGGACGTTCCCAAAGTTCAACCTGATCTTTGCATTCTGGCCCCAATTGGAACACACTTCTCTTTGTTCGTAACCTGGTTCTATTGGCTCCTAATAGTTGCTGTATAGTGGGTGCAAACAATGTCAATTTCCCAAAATAACAAGGCCCTCCATAAATGTTTGCTGGCAGTCCTTGCCATGCACGATCTCCACAAATTAGAAAAATACCAGGAGGTAATTGTAGAGGTGAACTGCTAGAATTTACTTTGTGACACCAATTGCCACAGTATGCATCATTATTTTGCAAATATAGCAAATTTCATGGAGAAATATTTGTACCATTTGGTCCATGAGACTTTTTTGCATGATTGTTCCTAGCCCAATTGACAAAATTTAAACAGTAATTGCTAGGGGCTGAACCTAACAGTCTTAACTCTTGTGGCTCTGACCCAGTAACATTTAAACCTGTAGCAATGTACCAATTTTGAGCACCAATGGGATTTGCTGGGATTAAACATATGTCAAACAGATATTGATCATGAATCTACCTGATGGGATTTCACATAATGTTTTGTTTGCTTCTTCGGGTGTTTTCCAATTCTTTGTCCATTTTTTAAACATTGTGGCATTGAGTGAATCGCCTAAAGGTGCGCCCACTAAACAAGTTCGAAAAGGATCTGAAGGGGTGGCCATTGAAAGGCAAAAATTATCCTGTCCAGTTTGATTAGCCCACATTACCCACATATTTTGTCTCTCATCCATGTCAATCAAAAACCCTTCATTTCCCTTTATCATGGTAAACCACCATAACAACCTGATCAGAGATAGTCCTTTAAGGACTTTAAAAGGATTGTGGCAGTTCAGCCAGCATCTTGGCTGGATCCCATGTGAGATCTTGCTTCCCTTTTCTTTTACCCCTCTGCCTCGCCCGTCGATTCAGTTGCTTCGAACCACGGGGTGTTCCATCTTCTTGGCAGCAGGGATAACTTTCAGGGAAAGACCCCTTTTCTCGAGACTGCCGTTTTAAGAATTGCTCCCAATTTTTATTTTTTACCCCTGGAATATCACACCTGACCTGTGTCTTATGACAGAGTATTGTGGTTATTTCAATAATATACGGCAAAGGGGTATTAGGATGATAACAATAGTTTTCTGGATTTATTCCAAAAGCAAAAATCTCCCACCATCTATCAGATCCTTTTTCAAATTGTCCTGTTTGCACACCTTCCTGTAATGCAATCTCAGTCAAATTTCTTTCAAAATTGTAACACTCTGTACAAATCCATCTTGGGGATCGACCCCACTTAGAATGTGTCCACCACTTTTCTTTACACACTTTCCAAATGTAACATACAAAAGGATAACATTCACAATTTGGTACTGTACACAAGATTTGCATGTGAGAGTTCATCAGATCCCGTCTCTATGTTGATGGTAGAGAGCGAGAAGTATCTGCTGAATTTTCTGGATCAGCTGAAGGTAAATCACTGGGATCAGCAGGTTTAGTCCATCGGCTCGGCACCCAGACAGGCCCTGTGGGGATAGACACACAAAGATAACCACGTCCCCAATAGAGTACCTTGCTAGGACCTCCTCACAGACCTGTTTTTGGATCCTTATAGACCAATCAGTTTGCCTTAGCATTTCTTTCTCTTAAACCCACATCCCATTTGTGACTACGAATATGGATAATAGCAAAGGCAGCAATCCTCAACTTTACTGCTTCTTTGAAGCTGCAAAAACAGTTCATATAAACAAGGGTATTTTACTTCCTTTATGTCTGCATTTTCAATACGTTCACTTACTCCTGCAACATATAAAGAATCAGTTACCACATTAACAGGACCCTTAAACTTCACCAAAACCCAAACAACAGCGACTAATTCCAGAGTTTGTAATGTGTCTTCCTTTTGAGCTGGAATAATGTGATGATTCCATTGTCTTTCTGAATCTTGCCATGTAGCAGCAGCTGTACGAGATTTCTTTCCAGCATCAGTTGATGCCCCTGGTAATGGCACAAATGATCGTTTGGGCTTCTCAATCCAATTCTGTTGGCCTATCCATCGTAGTGGCATTCCATTCGAGGCACTTCCTCAGTACTGACCACACTGCTGTTGTCAAGCAATGCTTCTTGCAATGTGGAGCTTTTTTTTTTTTTTTTTTTTAATTGGTATCTGAATTACAGCTGGATCTGCACCCATAATTTGTCACAATCGCTTCTACCTTTGTTTTATTAAATTTGCTAAAATTTCAACTTTTTGAATTAAGGTATGTCTCTGTTGTAGTGGCGGTAACAACCACTCTAATACCCATATCTCCCCTGTTTTCTTTTGTTGCTATGTCAGGGCACCGATGAGATGTAGAGGTCCAAACCATACAGTAAGATTAATGTCCAAGTCTGGATCTCACTTATGAACAACACCTGTCTGGATACAGTCCATTATTTTATTGAGAGCTTCTTGTTGTTCACTGGTGACCTGTATGGGTGCTGTAGGAGCAGTACCTTTTAACAAAGGTCGTAAAGATTGTAGAAGTTCATTAGGAATACTTACAACAGGTTTAAGCCATTGTAAATCTCCTAGCAATCGCTGAGCATCATGAACAGTATGAAGTGACATGTTTAATGACAGTTTCTGAGGGGCAACAGACTGCTCAGTTAAAGTCCACCCAAGATATTTCCATGGGGATGACAGCTGTATTTTCTCAGGTGCAACAATCAGTCCATTCTGAAGTAGGTGTGTTTGAATATCTTTAACTTGTTTATCTGTAAAAGTTTGTGATTGAGCAAAAAGAATATCATCCATATAATGATAAATAATAGTTGTAGGCCACCAAACACGTAGTGGCTGCAAAGCATCAACATCAAGCTGGCACAAGGTAGGAGAATTACGCATACCCTGTGGTAAAACTGTCCATTCAAATCTCTTGTCTGGTTCTGCTCGATTTAATGAGGGCAAGGTAAAAGCAAATCTGCAAGTATCCTGTTCATGCAGTGAGATAGTGAAAAAACAGTCCTTTAAATCAATTATTAACAAGGGCCAATCTTTTGGTAACGTTGCAGGATTGGGCAAACCAGGTTGTAGTGCCCCCATTGGCTCCATTTGTTCATTTACTGCACATAAGTCGTGCAGCAATCGATATTTTCCAGAGTTCTTTTTTATAACAAAAATAGGAGTATTCCAAGGACTTGTTGACAACTTTAAATGTCCTTGTTGATATTGTTCCAGCACTAATTGATGAGCTTGTTGCAGACTTTCCCTTTTTAAAGGCCACTGTTCAACCCATACTGGTTCCTGAATTATCCATTTAAGTGGGAGTGGGGAAGTCCAAACAATGGCCTCTATTCTAAAGGGTGCTCATTGGTCAAAATAACACCAAGTTGTGACAAAATATCTCGCCCTATTAGACATTGAACCTTGTCTGGTAATGGAACAATTGACAAAGCAGAACTGATGACCTTCCCATCTAATTGAATCTGGATTTGTGGAGACCTTTTTTGCCAAAGTTAAGCCTCCCACCCCTGTAACAGTAACCATACAAGGCAACAAAGGCCATTCCTGGGGCCAATATTGTGGAGCAACAATACTTGAGTCCGCCCCAGTATCCAACAGTCCTTCTAATTGGTGGGATTCTCCGTTATAATTGGGAACAACTGTTTGCTTGGGTCGAGTGTTTAAGTCCAGGGTAAGTAATGTAAGTCCTCCTGTGGAACCAAATCCACCTGTACCCTGTGATTGATTTTTCAATGGTGTCAACTGATGGGTATATTGCAGTAGTGGCATAAATTGTGCAATTCACTGTCCTTTATCAATTCTGGCCGGTGGTGCCAGTGTATATGTCATGATATATATTTCACCAGAATACTCCCCATCAATTACTCCAGGTGAAATAAACAGTCCCATTAGACTAGCAGATGAACGTCCCAACACTATTTCACCCATAGCTTTTCCATTTATCATCACTGGTCCAATAATTCCCGTGGGAATCTTGTAAGGCTGAGATGTCAATAAATCCACAGTCACTGAGGCTGCCAGGTCCAGGCTGAGGCTCCCTGCTGTGGCAGGCTGGAGGGAAGTTGCACTGATGTTCTGGCAGCTGCTATTTGTGTCGTGGTGTAGCGGCTTTTCGCGCTGACCTTCCCGTTTCCCGATCTCCAGCGGCAAACACTGTCAGTGTGGGTATTGGACCAACACTGATTGCACCAAACAGATGGTACAGTACATTCCTTCCGAATATGTCCAAGGTTGCCACAGCGAAAACATTTGAATCGGGAGGCTGGAATCTTGCCATTGTTGGTTGTAGCTGCTTGTAGGGGTGCAAGAGCTGCTAAAACCTGACTTTGAGTAGATGCAGCCTGCTTTTCTAACCCCTGCCCTAGTTCTTTAATTGCCTGGACTGACATTGCCTGTGACCCCACTGGTATATTAGACATCCTCTCTAATGCCTCTTCAATAGTCTAGTTAGTATTTAGGGAATTTAAAACTGAGCTGGTTGCTGGATTACAATTCTGTAATGCACATTGTTTTAATAATGCTCCCCTCATATATTCAGGAACACCTGCCCTCTCTATAGCTGCAGCCACGTTATCAATAAATGCTCCAAATGGCTCATCTCGCCCCTGTTTAATACCCATATAAGATGGAATACCTCCTGGCTCTTTAATCTGGTGAAATGCAGCTCGCACTAACTGCATTCCTTCTCTCAACTTGTCTGGCCCCAAAATACCTTGTGCTTCCACCCGACTATATGCTCCCAAGCCCATAAGTTCCTCTAAAGTTAGCCCATGCAGTGGATCACCTGCCTGTCTTTGCACATTTACACTTTCTTGACAATAAGCTTGCCAGTGTGCATTAAACAACAACTGCTGATGCTGACTAAGAATCAATTCCATAATATTCCTACAATCTGCAGGGAATAAAATCTGTGTACCCCACAAATAATCAATCATTTGTCTAACCGGTTCACTAGTCACTCCAAACTGACTGACTGTAGATCACAACTGTGATAACCATTTCCAATCTAAAGCTGTCATTTGAGCTTGCATTCCACCCCCTTGTATCGGTGCAAAGGTTACGGGACATGCTACTTCCAATACAGCGTCTGCTGTTTTCTGATCTCCCTCTTGCAAAATATTCCATGCCAATGCAGCCCATGTCTCCCTTCTTTCCAGTGCGATAGCCTCACCTAACTCACGCCCTAACTCAGGATTTCTCATAGGGGAGGGTGGTAACAGTGCCAAAGGCTCCGTTCCAGAATCAAGGTTAGTAGGTGAAGGTATTGAAGATGGCACAAAAGGATTAATAGCTGTGGCAGGGGTCAGTGACTGTGCAGGGGGAGTCAAAATTACTGTATTGGTGGCAGGTGGCAATGGACACTCATTAATTCCCTCTAATAATCTATTTTTTGACATAGCTGCAGATGCCTTTGTGGCAGCTGCCTGTTCAGCCTGATACTACAAGAGAGCATTATGAACTATCCGCCACAGTTTCCCCAATTTTATAGCAGTTTTATCATTATTAAAAACAGCTTCCCACAATTTATCTCCAAATTTTCGCCACTCACTTAATTCATGGACTGTATGGGGATTCTGAAAACAACCCTGAGCATACCCATAAGCGAGAAGTCCAGGAAGCTCCTTGCGCAAATCAAAATCTTTAACCTTTTGCTGTTCTAAAAAGCAGGTAAATAAATCATATGCTGCTTGCCTTTCCATCTTACCGTCAGCACGTGCTGTTGCAGCCCCTACAAGGTTTGGGCAGCACGTTACAGCCAGGACTCTCCTCTGAGGTCGCCTGGGGCACGGCACCGTTGCTGTGTGATCAGGACTCTCCTGTGAGGTTGCCTGGAATGCAGCACAGCTGTTGCTTTTCGTCGTCCTTGCTGCAGAGGACCCGTCCCCTGTCGCCAAATCCCTTGGCCGACTCCTTTTTAAGGTCCCAAAGGTTCCAAAGATCCCAAAGGTTCCAAAGGTTGCAAGGGTTCCAAGGGTCCCTAGGGTCTCAAAGGCCCCAAAGGTCCCTGCTGTTCGGGCACCATTTGATGAGTTCGGCAGGAGAAAAGCAGCACTCAATATGAATGATCAGCAAGTCTCATTTATTGGTAACTCTAAAACCACTTATATAGCATCAATAATTAGGCTCATACATCGTGCAAAACCAAACTCATTATTGGATATTTTTATTTAAGGTCAACTCCACCTAATTCCACATTCCTGTGATCGCTCATCTATGCTGAATTCACATTCTTCTGATCACAGTGTCCTGTTCTCAGTTCACAGTTATCATCAAGGTCTTCCTGACTTTGCAACATCTCACACCAACTGTACTCCATTGTCTAATTCTTTCCCAGCTAACTGCTGCATGGGAACATGAGCTTTGCTAGCTAGCCATTCCTCTATAGGACATTTTGATCATTGCTGTGTCCACATCCCAAATGTGACTGCAGATGTAGAATATGACATCAATCTGTTGCAACAAATAGAGCACAAAGCACAGGAAGAGCAAAAGGATTTGACTACAAGTTGGTTTGGCAAAATCTTCAAAGGGTTAGGGTGGAATGTGAGTTCATGGATTAAATCTATCATTGAGAGTGTGATAATCTTACTAATTGTATTCTTAGCAATTTGGTTAGTTTACAGCATCTTCAAGGGAGAAATACAGAAGAAAACATCCTGGAACCAGAAAATAATAAAGGCACTGACACGAGATCCACCCCCACCATCTTCTGGTTTTCCAGTTCCTGACAGCATCCAGGACAACGTTTACAACATTTACATCAATCAAGGATTCGAAGAACATCGAGTGTAAACTCAGAAACAAAGGACTGTATCAAGTGAAAACATTTGCACTTATAGTGAAGTGAAAATGCTTTCAAAAGGGGAAATGATAGTAAAAGGTTTTAAAATCATAGAAAATTTGGGGACTTAGAAAGAAAGTTAGGTTTGGCAAGCCCTGGGAAATGTAGGCCCTGGGAAATGTTAGGCCTTGTGCTTGCTAAAGATCATGTGAAACTACACCTGTGTAATCAATGTATGAGAAATGATAGAATTGTTAGATGTGATTAGATATAATTATTGTTTAAATAACATGAGGAACAATGTTAGGGGATTGAGGGGGAATCACGAGAAATCCATGCTTGGGTAAAAACAATGCATACAATAGAACAATGTAAGTTTAATAATTAATATGTAAGTTGTATAATGATAGAGTATAAAACATGTTCAGCTCAAAAGCAAGATGGGTCAGATTTGGGTCTGTGTACCCCTGACACCCAGAGCTCTTCAATAAAGCACCTTCATATAATCATTCTGTGATTATGTGTGTTCCTGAACGCTAACAATTTCATCAGATTTTACTGGAATTTTGTGGAATTTTTGTGAAATTTTGTGGACATTGGTGGACACTTTGTGGATGTTGCTGGAATTTGGTAGAGTTTTGAGAAAATTTAGGGAATTTTGTGGGATTTTTCTGGAATTTTGTTGGGTTTCTCTAAAATTTTGTGTGATATTGAGGAGATTTTGATGGATTTTTCTTTTATTTTGTGGGATTTTTGTGGGATTTTGTGGGATTCGGAGGAGACTTGAAGAGTTTTGAGGAATTATTCTTAGATTTTGTGGGAAATGTTGGAGATTTTGTGAGATGTTGCAGGAATTTAGTTGGGTTTTGAGAAGATCTAGGGAAATTTGTGGGATTTTTCTGGAATTTTGTGGTGATATTCGAGAATTTTGTGGGATTTGGAAAAGACTTGAAGAATTTTGAGGGATTTTTCTTGGTTTTTGTGGAAATTGGTAATCATTTTGTGAGATGGTTCCTGTATTTTCTGGGATATTGAGGAGATTTAGGGAATTTTGTGGGATTTTTCTTTAATTTTGTGGACATTTGTGGATATTTTTGTGGGATCTGGGATGTCAGCAAAGGAAGGCCCCAGCGAGGTGGAGCAGGCAGGGGATGACGACAGCCTGCAGGGACAGAGGCACAGGGCATGGACACCGTAGGACAGCCTGGGCTGGAGAGGGCACAGGGATGGGCAGCAGCTGAAAGGCCCTGCCAGAGGCAACTTGTGCAGCCCTTTGGCCATGGCTGCTGGCCCTGGGCCTGAGGCCAGCAGGGGACAAGTGACCCTGGCAGCCCTGGGGCCTCATTGCCTCCTTGTCCCTGCTCAGCAGCCTGGCAGGGGCCGCCCCATGGTGCTGCCCTTGGCATTGCACATCCCCACATGCCAGTGGCCCGGGAAGAGCCCTGAGCAATGAGGGAGGGACAGCATCTGCCTTGCCAGGGGCTGGGGCTCAGCCCTTGGCCCTTGGCATTCCTGAAACACATCCAGCTTTGCTCAGCACCACAGACACCTTTCCCTTGCTTGTCCCCAGCTGCCATCAGGGCCTCCAGTGTTCTGCTCTGCCTGCAACCTGGGGACGCTTTCTCACTCGTGTCTCTCATTTCAACTACAAGAAACTTCAGTGTTTCCATCTGACTTGGAGCTCTTGAGAAGTTTCTGGAGCACACTCTGAGGGACTGAGTGTGATGCCAAGAGCCCCAAAGGCCCGAGAGGGTGATGAAAGTGCTGGTGCTGTGTCTGTGCTGCTGAGCTGGGCCGGGCTCCTGGCCCAGAGGCAGCTCCTGGCAAGGGCAGCGCTGCAGAGAGACAGCTCTGGCCAGGAGCAGCTCCTGAGCACAGCCCAGCAGGGCTGGGGCCCTGCCAGGGCATCTCAGGGACACGAGCAGGCCCAGACAGAGCTCCCAGGGGCTCAGCACTGGCAGGGGCTGTGCGATGTCCCAGAGGGGGCTGTGTCACTGCGGCACCTCTGGGGCTGTGTCCTGGAGCCCCAGAGCAGCTGGGATGTCAGAAAGGGGCTGTGTGACAGCTCAGAGTGGGTTGTGTGAGGTCACAGATGGGGCTGGGACATCCCAGAGTTTGTTGTGTGAGGTCACTGAGCAGCTACAGCATCATAGAGGGGATTCTGTGACATCACAGAGCAGGCTGTGACATCACAGAGAGGACTGTGACATTAGACATTAGATATATGACATCACAGAGCAGGCTGTGACATCATGGCATGGCTGTATGACATCACAGACCTGGCTGTGAGATCAAAGTGTGTTCTGTGACATCACAGGGTGTCTGTATGACATCACCAAGAGGGCTGAGTGACATCACTGATGGGGTTGTGACATCACAGAGCAGGCTGTGACATCTCAGAGGAGGGTGTCAGGCCATAGAGCACACTCTGCCATCATAGAGGGTGGCTCTGTGACATCAGAGAGTGGTTTGTGACATCAGATTATGGCTGTGTAACATCATAGAGCAGGCTGTGACATCACAGTAGACTGTGATAATATCTGCTGTCTTTGTGACATCACAGTCTTCTGTGACATCACAGCACAGCTGTATGACATCACAGGATGACATACCAGAGTTGGCTCTGTGACATCACAAGGGCTGCCCAGAGTGGGCTGTGACATCACAGGGGGCAATGTGACATCACAGTTGTCTGTGTGACATCCCAGGTGTCTGTGTGACATCACAGGGGGCAATGTGACATCCCAGGTGTCTGTGTGACACCACAGGTGTCTGTGTGACATCCCAGGTGTCTGTGTGAAATCAGAAGTGTCTGTGTGACATCACAGGTGTCTGTGTGACATCACAGGGGACAATGTGAGGTCACTGGGGAGGTCACTCCACCCCAGCCCCCCTCACAGTTCCCCCCAGAGAAGTCCAACGCTGCTCCTGCACAGCGGGGTCCCCTGTCCCCCCGGGTTCCCCCACCCCTGGTGCCGCAGCCTCCCCCAGAGGATGTTCCATCAGATCGACCCCAGAGCCTGACACAGGGACGGGGCTGGGGCCGTGGGGGTGGGACAGGGGGACAGGGACCCCCCGGCAGCATCCCTGTGTCCCCCAGGGCCAGAGCCTGGGCCAGGGCTCCTTCACCCTGTCACCAACGAGGGCTTGAGAGCGCTTGAAAAATCCCCGGCAAGGGAGCAGCAAAAACCAGATTTAATATGAAGTGACAGCAGCACAAAGTTCCTTGGCAAGAGTCACTCTGTAACACATTGGGCTGGAGCTGATCTGGCTCTGTCACTCTGGGCCGCACCAGGAGTGGGTCACAGCCCAGGAGCAGGATGACCCCAGGTGTGACTGGAGCACTCGCTCTGTGGCTTTTGGCTGTCAGTCTGTGCTCTGAGGAGACAAGGACAAGAGGGAGGTCTTTTGGATGGGATAACAGAGGATTTATTGCTCTGGGGAATCTTGGGGACAAAAGACAGAAAATGCTAAAATAGGGAGGCGGTTCAAAGGGAGGGTACAAAGCATCAGCTAATCAGAGATATCCTGGGGAGGGTAAAAGGCAGGGTTCACAAAATCATCATCCAATGAGGGAGGTAGGGGGGAGAAAATTGGGTCACATGGACTAACATCGAAGTCACATGGACTAACTAATCCCCTAAACATCGAAGTTTAGGGGATTTCTGAAGTGGAATTCCAAGCGTGCAGTGGGTCTAAGGTAGAATTTACAGGTGACTCAGGGTAAATTGACCAAGTGGTGTGGGAGGGTCTCATTTGGACCAAACCTTCAACTTGGGCAATGACAGAACATACCAGTAACAAGAAACACACTGCAACAACCACCCTTTGTCCTGTTGTGGCAGGCCCCACTAAAACCTTTGTCCACCGTTGCATTTCCAATGAGCCGGGTTTCCATGGCAATTGCCAGGACAGGTGACCCAGGTGTGGTGTCCCAGGGAGGGTTGCCATGGAAACAGGTGGCAGCACTGACCCTTTGTGTCTGGCTGAGCTGACCTTTGGCCCTGGCAGTGGCGTTTGCTGCTGGTTCCACGACGCCTGAGCAGCCAGCGCGGCACAGGGCAGGTGGCCGTGGCACAAGCCCCCAGCAAGGGATCCCCTCTGGCTCTGGGCAGTGACAGCAGCCCTGAGCAAAGGGCTGGCACAGTGGGGTCAGTGCAGTGTCCATGGCAACAGCCCCTTGCAATGGCCCAGTGCAGGTTGGGATGATAATCCACCCTCACAGCTGGCCCAGGGCAGCTCTGCAGTGCCCTTCCCCACAGCCTGGCTGCACAGAAACACTTCCAGGGCTCTCTGCATTTCCCTTCCCTCACTCTTGGCTCACTCACACACCTCCCAACCACCCACTTGGTGCTTTCAGCTGCAAGGAGTTCAAAGCTTGTCTGTCCTTCAGCAGCTGCTCGAATTCTGCCTTCAGCCAACTCTGGGTTTGTGTTTATTGCAGAACTCCCTGTGTGTCTGAAACATTCCTTGCCTGGTTCTGCCTTGGGGAAGGGGAACCTCCTTGGTGGCATCTTGGGCTGGCACACACCTGAGGAGGGTGTCTGTTTGCCATGGGGAAACTCAGCAGTTTTAGATTGCTAAAATCAAAGAAGAAAACCCCTCTTTGCCTGAGTGCAGCCAGTTCTCTGAGCAAAGCAGGTCCCAGGGGAGTGAGAAGAGACAGGATGGGGCTGGGGAAGGTGGAGCAAGGTTGTCCACACTGGGTCAGACCTCAAAGCACAGCTTCTCTGACCTGGCCAGACCTCCTTAGGAGAGACCCTGGATCAATATTGATCACTGAATGCTGCAATCACCTCTGCTCTAAAAAGAACAGGAATAAAAGACACCCTTTAAAATAGGAATACATATTTCTTAGAAGCTCTTTGAAGTATTTCTCCATAACTATTGCAGGGAATTTTCCTAAGAACTGCACCAGACCAGAGGGAAATCAAGGCACAGCCATGGTTTTTTAGGACTTGCTTGATCCTAATCAGCCCCGTGGTGCATTTGGAGATGAGCCCTGGAACCTCAGGGCCTGAGGGGAGATTGCACAAACCTTTCCAGGAGTCCAAGTCAGAGGAAAACAGCCAAAGTTTCTCCAAGCATTAATGGGTGCCACTGAGGTCCATCCCCAACACAGGCTCCTCATGGACTCCTTGGAGGAGAGAACTGGAGGCCAGGATTGCACAGAAACCTCTCAGAGACTCAGTGTGGAAAGGAAAATCCAAAGCAGCTGAAAAAGCCCTGAGTATCTCAAAGTATTGATGAGCCCCACTGAGTGTCAATGCAAAGCTCCCAATGGACTCATTAAAGCAGATAATTGGGCCATGATTGCACAAACTTCTCAGAGACTCAGTGTGGGAAGGAAAAAGGAAAGTACCTTAAGAACCTGAAGTATCTTGAAGCATTAATGAGCCCCACTGAGTGTTGTTACTGACAAAGCCTCTCAAGGGACTAATTACAGCAGATCATTGGAGGCCAGGATTGCACAAACTCTCAAAGACTCCAAGACAAAAGCCAAAGTCCTTTGAAGAAGCTGCAGTTGCTGGGAGCATGAAGGAGCCCCCCAGGGCCATTCCTGAGCAAGGCTCCCCAGGGACTCCTTCCAGCAGATCCCTGGCATGTGGGCTAGGGGGGATGCTGAGGGCAGGCCAAGGGGGTGACAGTGGCCAGCCTTGCTGGGGCTGTGCCAGGAGGCCCCAGGGCCTCAGGACAAGGTGTCTCCTCACAGCCCTTGGTGGCACAGAGGCTGCTGTGGCCCAGGGCACCAAGACTTGGCTTCTCTTTGTCCTCACCTGTCATCAGTGCCTGCAGTTCTCTGCTCTGCCTGGGGCCTGGGGACACTTTCTCAGTCATGTCCCTCAGTGGGACCCATTAAAAGTAAAAGAAACTTTGGATTTCCATTCTGACTTGGAGTTCTTGAGAGGTTTCTTCCCCTCCCTCTCAGGGACTGATGTTCAGGGGCTCAGCACAAAGCCCCACGAGGCTCATTAAAGTCCTGCTGCTGTGTCTGTGCTGCTGAGCTGGGCCAGGCTCCTGGCACAGAGGGCAATCCTGGAAACCAAGAAGAGCTTCAAAAGCACATTTCTCTTGCTGAGCAGCTCTTCTGCCAGCCCAGCAGGGCTGGGGCACTGCCTGCAGCCACCCCGGGCACAGCCCAGAGGCACAGAGAGCTTCAATCAGTCAGGGCTGGGAAGGTGCTGAGAAGTGCCTGGGGCAGAATCACTGCCAGCCCTTGACACAGGAAGCCTCTGGCTGCAGGACAATGCAGCTGCAGCTCCTGCAGGCATCTCCTAAAGCTGGAACATGCCAGTGCCTCCAGACTCTGTGAGTACATTCTCTGCCTGTCCCTTGTGTAGAGCAGCCAGGGGTGCCCAGGGCTGTCCTGCAGAGCAGGGTCCTGCAGCCCAGGGCGCTGTGCTGGGGCAGGGACTCTGCTGCCTGCCAGGGACAGCTCTCAGCCGGCCCGGGGAGCTGCTCCCAGCGCTGGGGAGAAGCTGTGGGGGGAAGGAGCCACCCTGAGCAGGGCAGGGGCTGCTGCTGAGAGGGGCTGTGTGGGGCAGGGCTGCTCCCAGCTCCAGACCTGCCTGGACACAGCTCCGGAGGACACTTCCCAAAGGAAGGTGAGACTGGGATTGCTGTAAAGATCAGGAGATTTCCTGAGACTGTTTTCAATTTCTTTCTTTAAGCAGGGTGGGAAAGTTGCAATGATGACAAAAGGATTTTTACTTTTTATATATTTTAAATATAATTTTAGATCTGTAAACTATTATTGTATAGTTATAAAATCATAATCCTTAAGTAACTCTATTAAACTACTATTATATACTTCTATAACTGAATTTAGCTCTAGTACATTTCCTAACCTTTCTCTTAGATTTTAGAACAATAAACTGACTTTCTAAATAGATTTCTGAAATACTATATAGTCTTATCATCAGAAAGAGGAGCTACAAGAAGAACATTTTGGTTTTTAACCAGAATGTGAGCAGTCATAACAAAAAGTGGGGCAAAAAAACCCTTGGACCTACTCCAATGGGTTGACTCAGGGGTGTGTAACTGGGGCAATGAATCTCCTATTGAATGTTTCTGTTAAATACCCTAATTAATCAACCTTCATAAATTGTTGAAATGAGGGGCCGGGTGTGCCACATCCCCACTGGGACACCTGGAAGCTTCCAGTAAAGCTGGTTTTTACTTTACTTTACTGTTCTATCACTGTTGCAAAAGGTTTTTGTCTTTTTTTTTTTTCTTTTGATTATAGACAACAGGGTGATGAGAGAAGCAGAAGAGGAATTGTAATCCCAGAATCACAGAACATTCTGAGTTGAAAGGGACACACCAGGATCAGCAAAGTAATGTTGGAACATTTACAGAGATGCCAGAATTGTAACTTTGGGTGCTCAGTCTCTCTGCTGGGAGCCTCCTAAATGGCCTGAATGCACTGCTCTGCTATTGTCATTGTTACCTGGGGCTCTCAGGGAGCCTCTGGCATCTGCAGCAGCTGAGTCAGGCCCTGCCCTTGGGATTGCTGCCAGGCAGGTGTGTCCATGGGAATGGGGTGTCCCAGCTTCCCTGTGACCTGTGGGGCTGTGGGCAAAGCAGTCCATGGGAAAGGGGAATGAGCTGAGCCCCCTCCCTGAGATCCCATCACGGGCACACCTGGGGATCTCCTTGCTGTGTCCTTCCAAGCTCTGAGCTGCCCTCCTGGCTGCAAATCTGTGCCAGAGCCTCTTGGAGTTCCCTGAATGTCCCACAGGGAAGGGCAGAGATGTCACAGCTGAGGAAATGCTGTTGGCTTTGCCAAGGGAGCCGTGAGTGTCCTTGGCAGAGGAGGGTGCTGAGACCTTGCCCAGAGACCTTTAGACAGGGTGAGACATTCAGGGATCCCTCTGCTCTGGGCAGGGTCTGGTTTATGCCAGGGTGACACGGGAGTGTGATTGTGTTCTGATTCCAGCCAAAGATGCAAACCCAGAGCAGTTGGGAACAAGCCCATCCAGCCCCTCACCTTCCCTAAGCCACAGGGAATCCTTTGCCTCTCACATCTCTCAGTGGTAAACTGAGTGCAGCAGAAATGCTGGGGATTTCTGACTCCAGAGAACCAAGAATGATGTGTGGGCAGGAGAAAAATTCCTAAAACCATCTCCTGCAGTACTTTAGAATTGTGTGTGCAGATGCTACCAAGCCCTTCTGCATTAGGAGTGATTCCCCTGACATATCCTGAATTTCCAGCCTTGTCCCTCTGCCACATGGCCACAAACCCAGGGCAGCAGGGCAGGGATGGCTCCTGGAGAGCCCCCAGGCACAGGCCTGGCTGCTCCTGGCACACCCAGCACAGCTGGAGCTCAGGCAGGGACCTGGGTGAAGGTTTTCCCAGAGCAGGAACAAAGGTGAGTCCCACCCTCTCCTGACTTGTCACTGTCCTTTTTCCATGAACAGGTCCCCATGTGCAGCCACAGCAAATGTCCAACAGCAGCTCCATCAGCCACTTCCTGCTGCTGGCATTGGCAGACACGCGGCAGCTGCAGCTCCTGCACTTCTGCCTCTTCCTGGGCATCTCCCTGGCTGCCCTCCTGGGCAACATCCTCATCATCAGTGCCATAGCCTGCAGCCACCACCTGCACAGCCCCATGTTCTTCTTCCTGCTCAACCTGGCCCTCAGTGACCTGGGCTCCATCTGCACCACTGTGCCCAAAGCCATGCACAATTCCCTCTGGGACACCAGAGACATCTCCTACACAGGATGTGCTGCACAGCTCTTTTTCTTTATGTTCTTCCTTGGATCAGAGTATTTCCTCCTGACCATCATGTGTTACGACCGCTACGTGTCCATCTGCAAACCCCTGCACTACGAGACCCTCCTGGGCAGCAGAGCTTGTGCCCCCATGGCAGCAGCTGCCTGGGCCAGTGGCTTTCTCTATTCACTGCTGCACACAGCCAATACATTTTCCCTGCCCCTGTGCCAGGGCAATGCCCTGGGCCAGTTCTTCTGTGAAATCCCACACATCCTCAAGCTCTCCTGTTCACACTCAAACCTCAGGGAAATTTGGCTTCTTGCTGTTAGTGTCTGTTTAGCCCTTGGCTGTTTTGTGTTCATTGTTTTCTCCTATGTGCAGATCTTCAGGGCCGTGCTGAGGATCCCCTCTGAGCAGGGACGGCACAAAGCCTTTTCCACCTGCCTCCCTCACCTGGCCGTGGTCTCCCTGTTCCTCAGCACTGCCTCATTTGCACACCTGAAGCCTCCCTCCATCTCCTCCCCATCCCTGGATCTGGCACTGTCAGTTCTGTACTCAGTGGTGGCTCCAGCCCTGAACCCCCTCATCTACAGCCTGAGGAACCAGGAGCTCAAGGCTGCAGTGTGGACACTGATGACTGTATGGTTTCAAAAACATTAAAGAACTGGCCAATTTCTGCAAATCACTTGTAATAAAAGTCATCTTTGATACTTCTTGTTCATTTCATTTTGAAGGTTCTTCTACTTTGTTTTACTTTTTTAATCTTTTCCATAACAAAATATTATTGTTTGTGTCATTTCTCATTTTGTTTCTCACCACTTTCCCTGTGCCCACACACTGTGTCAATGAGGGGCTGCAGTCTTGGTGGCTTTAAAGGAATTAAAGGGTCTCCCAGCAAAGTTTTCTCCTGAGATCTCCCTTTTGTTCCCATTTCTGGAGCTGCAGCAGCAGTGTCTGTGTGCAGAGCTGGGGCAGATCAGTGCTGGCACAGCAGCTGTGCCCAGGAGCAGCAGCACTTGGTGTTGCCAGTGCTGCTCCCGTGTCACTGCCCCACTGCCCTCCTGCCCCTGGTGTTGCTGCAGGGTCTGAGTGCTCTCGGGGCCGGGCACAGCCCTGGGGGTGGCAGTGCCGGGGCTGCAGCAGGGACAGGCCATGGGCACTGCTGGGGCAGCGCTGACGCCTCAGGGCAGGGCCTGGGGGCTCCAGGCTCCTTGCCCAGGCTCTCTCAAGAACACGGCCAGGCCAAAGCTCAGCACAGAAAACCCCCGTGAGCAGCCCCAGGGTGGCCGTGGGCAGGCTGGGGGCAAACAGCATGGCTGGGGCTCTGCAAGGTCCCTGGGGGAGACGGGAAGGAGCAGCAGAGCAGGGGCAGATCCATCCCCACTGCGCTGGACACCCCAGGGCAGCGTCCCAGAGCGTCCTCATGGAGCTGCCAACAACATCCCCCCTGTGCAGCCCTGGCCTCTCCCCCAGCTCAGAGAGGTGCCGCATCCTTGCAGGCACAGACACGGCAGCACTGGCTCAGGAGCCCCTGTTGGCACTGCCCAGAGCAGGCGTCAGCACCCCCATGGTGCTGCTGTGGGGAGATGAACCTGAGGGAGCACAAATGCCATCAGCCCCTGGGGCCAGGAAGGGCTGGGGGACAGGAGGGAAACCACTCAGGGCTGTTGTGGCCTCTGAAGTCACACAGAAAGTTTGTTCCCATGAGCTGTGAGTTTCCTGTGCCACTGCAGACGTTGTTGCTCAGAGCCAGGGCTGCCTGGCAGCCACTCCCAAACTGCCCTGAGCATTTCCTTTCCTTCACCTTTGCTTTCTTTACTCTTCCTGATACAGATTTCTTCCTATTGCCCACCCCTGTTCCCTGCCCTGCAAACAGCCCATCCCTGTTTGCCCTTTCCTCTCTGACCCCACTCCCCATTTCAGTTCCCCAGTTGGCACCATGGGAACGTCCCTTGGGGAGCAGGATCATCCTACAAGTGCTTCAGGAATTGTCTGCAGGGTCCTGCAGTGCCTTGTGCTGCTCCCTTGCCAGAGGCAGCACAGGTCAGGGGGGCACATCTGGGCTGCTGTGTCTGGCTGTGGGGCTCCCTGTTCTGGGCAATGAGGAGGAGCTGCAGAGGCTCTGCAGGACTGACAGGACGGGCTTTGGGGCCTGTGTGGAGAAGCTGAGGGACCTGGGCTGCTGCACCTTCTGAAAAGGAGGCCCAGGGCTCATCCTGCACCTGCTCCAAGGGTGGTTTAAGGTAATCATGAAATCAGCAAGGTTGGAAAAGACCTTGGACATCATCAAGTCCAACTTCTGCCCTGACACCGCCTTATCTTCCCTGAGCCTCCTCTTCTCCAGGATAAACAACCCCAGCTCCCTCAGCCACTCCTCACAGGATTTGTGCTCCAGATCCCTCATCAGCCTTGTTGGCCTTCTTGGGTGTCATGGGGTGACTTTACTTTTAAGATAGCTTTGGGAGCTGGGAGGAAGTTGAAGCTGCTGGTGACTGATGGGAGTCTTTTCTCCTGACCAATTCTCGGTCATTTCTAAGAATTGACAGCAGTTTTGACCATTGAAAAGTGAGATCAGCTTGTGAACACCACCTTGAGATGTAAAGCCAGGGCTCTCTTGTTCTCTTTGGTTTCTGGCTTCTGACGAGGTAACAGGCTCTGTCTCGGCCTCCTCCCCCCCTCCAGGCCGGACAAGGCCGCAGAGGGCGGGGGGGGAGAAACGGAGCCGGCCGGCCTGGCTTGGTTTGCAGTTTCTGCTGCTGGACTGAAACCTGACACCATGAACATCTGCAGCTTTCCCAGACTTTAACTCTTTTACTACCTGGATAAAACATACAGATTATTCCTTTTTCCCAGAGAGACAGAGAGAGAGACAATCAACATGAAGAAGACATCATAAAACCATCAAAGACAGTGAAGAAAAGAGTTAAGTTTTAGATGGGGAAGAGAGAATAAGGAGATGCTTTAAAAGCTGAAATATTCTTCTGTTAAAGCTATGGAGATGGACAATAGTGTTCTGAAAAAACTCCTTTAATTCATGACAGAGTATATTGGGAGGAATGGAGTGTTCAAAGTGTGGATTTTGAGCAAAGGGAGAGTAATTGTGATATAGTGAGGTGCTGGAACTGAGTGAAGTGAAGATTTGAGGCGTTGAGGGCAATGAGAAAACTGTTTTTCCAGAGAAGCTCACAGAGAGAGATGAAGAGAACTTTTGCCTTTGAATAACTCATCCTTAAAATGACGTCCCTAGACTCATTGACCCATACACACCTCAGAGTGATGTGAAATGGGAGTGTTATTGATTATATTGATTAATAAGAGTCAAATTAGCAGCTAATTAACAAATTTTATTAATCATTGCAGCAAAACAAGGAGGCAATGCAGCGCTGGGCGACAGGGGGTTTTTCTGTCCCGCCAACTGCCGCGCATACTGAGGTTTCAGTCAGTCTTTTTAAGATGTTCACGAGCCTTTTGCGCATGCTTCGGGGTTGTTGTTGAAACATCTTGCTTCACTTCTATTCTTCTTCCTGGAAAGTCTCGCGCCTGGTCTGTACGAAAACAACCCCGACCACAACTTGCGAAAAGCTTTCTACATTAGCTTGCGAAGGAAAAGAGAGCAAAAAAAAGAAAAGAAACCCAACTAACCACATCCTGATTAACTGACGAACATCATCCCAATTAATCCCAGTTAATGAACAAACATAACTCATAACAGTCCCCCCCCTTTTTATCTAGGACAATTCTTTGCTTTGTTCATTAAACCTTTTTAGTTCTTGTCTACTCCATTCTAACTCTTCTTCATCCGGACCTAGGTTGATGGGTTCATATTTTGCCTGTATTAACATCAGATGAGCTGCTTCTAGTCTTTTTCTAACAATAGCTATTATTTTATTAAAGATGCAGGGACCAAGAGTTAATGCTAGAACAAATATAAGCACTGGTCCAGCTATTGTTGACAGAAGGGTGGTAAGCCAGGGAGACTGATTGAACCATTTGTGATACCAACTCTGGTGAGATTCTCTTTCGCGTTCCCTTTGCTCAAGTTGCTTCCTAAGCTCAGCCATAGTGTCTACTGCCACTCCTGTCGAATCCACATAGGTACAACATTGTTCCTTCAAGGCTATACATAATCCTCCCTGTTGTATTAACAGAAGGTCTAATCCTCTCCTATTTTGTAGGACTACTTCTGATAAAGACCGTACTGATTTGGTAAGAGCATCAATAGCTCTTTCTATTTTTAGCAAATCTTCGTCCACTGATTTTCTCAATGTTGTTAGTCCAGCTCCTTGGGATACTAGAGAAGCTATACCTGTTCCTGCTCCAGCTCCTCCTATTGTTAACAGTAATGCAATCGTAAGTGCTGTAAATGGTTCTCTTTTTACTAAATGATGTTTTTCTGCCTCGTGATGGTCTAGTACATATTCTTTGGGATGGTATATAATTCGAGGGACAATGATTACTTGTATACAGTATTCAGATTTTTCATCGAATACTGTGGTGGACAAGCATGGTGTTACCCCTAACTTGGAGCATATCCATTTATTATTATAAGCTGGCACTAACCAATTAGCGACCTCCTTCTTCTGTATTTTTATAGTTTTATTACACAAGTACTTTTGCTCTGGAGGGATAGCTCCTATACATAACCCCTGTCCGGTAACTTGCGTTATTGTAATCCCCGGGGTTCCTTTTTCCTGATTCCATAAACACTCTCTGGGATTAGTTCCGTTCCTCTTTCTTATATTAGCTACTGACCCTATTGCTTCATAAAATGGAGGACGAATGTCATAACATAGCCAGCATTCTTTAGTTAATTCAGGATGGGTTTGATTTAAAACATTAAAGCTAGCTTGCATAATCTTCCAAAAAGTATCATATGCTTCAGGGGGTGAATGTTCTGTGGGTGGCATCATGATATCTTTTTCTTTAGATATACTATAGGTGGTATTACCGCTAGATGCAGGCTTTCTCTTCTCGGTTTCTCCTTCGATTATGTTTTTCAAGGGTTCATTGGGTCCTATTGCCTCTGGTAAATTATGAGGAATCCTTTCTTTCTTTATAAGAAAGTGTCCTCCTCGATCTTTTCCAGGTTCCCACACTCGTATTCCCCATGTCTTCCCCATAAACCAACCGAGGTCTGCCAATGTTTGAGATTCCACTGTAATTCCTAACCTATCACAAATGCCCTCCTCCGTGCAGGGTAGCCACTTTACAGAAATATATGGATCTGGGCCCCCTCCGGGTGTAAATCCTAATGCCAGGGTCTCACAACCCCAATATCCACAATAGAATTCTCCGGGATAATTGCAATATCCTTTCCCAGGATTCGAAGCTGGGCATATATAGATTGGTCGTCTTGGTGGACCTTTTGCAACTAACTCAAGAAACTGACTTGGCTGATCTATTGAAAGTAACTCAAAAAGCCGGCATTCGAAAGTGGGCGCCCCTGAACTGATTACCGATTGAATTACTCTCTGCTCTTCTTCCCTAATTAGGGACCACTCAAAGGGTTCATGCGTAACTCTATCATTCTCATAAACTCTCAATAAATTCCAAAACAATATCCAGGATAACAAAAGACCCATGGCTTTCCCATTCCAGTAATGGGGATCCCACCTCTTAGAGAAGTTATTCCCACTCTTGGGGCATCTCCTGGACCATAATATTGTGATCCCATTGACAACCGGAGAATTCCCTCCACTGTTTACTTCCCCTCTGCCTCGCCTGTCGACTCGGTTGCTTCGAGTCACGGGGTAAACCATCTTCTCGGCAGCAAGAGAATTCTTCAGGAGGGAACTGTCTCCCTGTCTGTGTGAGCCTCAGTCTATAAGACTGCCAATTACAATTCTTCACCTCCGGGGCTTTGCAGCTCGCTGATGCCACCCTTCGGCGACACAGTCCTGCCACTAGCCGGGCCACAAAGGGTTGAGGCTCGTTCGGGTGATAACAGTATAGGTCCGGATTTACCCCCTTTGTAAATATATTCCACCACCCGGCCGACCCTTTTTCTAGGTCTCTTGTTTTGACTCTTTGAGCTAATACCCAATCAGTTAATTCTCGCTGGAATGTCCAGCACGGCCGGCACACTCCTCGAGGGGGATGTCCGTTTCTGCAATGGGTCCACCACTTTTCCTTACAAACTAAACAAATAAAACAAACAAATGGATAGCAATTTCCCCCACAACTAATATCGGTGCATGTTACACCCACATCTTTGTTATAAATGTTTCCTTGCTCATTAAATTTAAGTGCCTTAGACAGGTGTTTAATTACAAAAGTTCTATTTTGGTTGCTCTTGCTCATTAAACTCTGAAATTTTAATGTCCCTTATTATTGCCGTGGTCTCTTGGACAATTTAACCTTCAAGTCTCCCGCAGGACTAGTGACCATCCACTCTCTATTGCTCACTGGTCCTTTAATACGGCTGGCATGAGTCCATCCCTTCTCAGCGGTTCGGATAGCTGTATTGGTGGTCAAAAGCACCAGGTACGGTCCTTCCCAGCAAGGTTGTAGAGTGGTCTCTTTCCACGTTTTTATGAGAACCCAATCCCCTGGCTTGACCTGATGTAATGTAATATCAAGAGGAGGTCTCTGGGTTAGTTGCCCTTTTCTCCAAAGTTCCTGGCGATACTGCATCAGTTTATGAATATACGTGTGAGTAATTTTATCTGAGATTCCCGGGTGGTTCATAGGGATTCCTGCATCATAGGGCATTCCATATAACATTTCAAAGGGAGATATTCTTATGTCAGCTCTGGGTTGGGCTCTAATATTCAACAATGCTAAAGGAATACATTTAATCCATGAGAGTTTAGTCTCAAGCATTAATTTTGTTAATTGTTTCTTAAGTTCTCCATTCATTCGTTCTACTAGACCTGAACTTTGTGGATGCCACGGAGTGTGTTCTTCCCATCTTATTCCCAGGGCTTCCACCAGATTCTTTATGATTTTAGATGTAAAATGTGGTCCTTGATCCGAATCAATAACTTCGGTTATTCCATATCTGGGGATTATATGTTCTAATAAAACCTTTGTTACTGTCTGTGCGGTGGCCCTGGTGGTTGGGAAGGCTTCTACGAAATGTGTAAGATGGTCTACAATGACTAGAATATATTTATACCTCCCTACTTTGGGGAGTTCTGTAAAATCGATTTGAACTTTAGAAAATGGTCTCACTGCTAAGGGTCTTCCCCCCATTGGCATTTGTCTCCGTACAGCTCTATTAACTTTTAGGCATGTGGGGCATCCCTGAGTAATATATTTTGCCAGATCATGTAGTCCTATACACATATATTTAGCCACAAAATGGTCTATTAGGGCTTGGCTACCCCAATGTGTCTGTTTATGTAGATTGTCTAGAATCTGAAAAGCTATTGACTTTGGTAATACTTTTCTTCCATCTGGTAAATGCCAGTTCCCTTCTTTATTTTTAGTGCACCCCATTTGAGCAAGTTTCTGTTCCTCTTTTGGGGTGAGTACAAAAATTTTCAATTCGGGTACCGAGGGCCCCATTCCCTTTTCCTTTAACACTAGTTCTCATAATGCTGCCTGTTTAGCTTCCTGATCTGCCGCATTATTTCCCCTTGTTTTGTAATCTACCCCCTTCTGGTGTCCTTTTAGGTGTACTACAGCTAATTTTACAGGTCCTCGCAAAGCAACTAAAACTGCTTTTATTAGCTCTTGATGAATCAAATCTTTCCCTTGTGAGTTGATTAGTCCCCTTTCTTCCCAGATTTTTCCGAAAGTATGTATTACCCCATAACTATATTTAGAGTCCGTGTAAATTGTCCCAACCTTTCCCTTTAATCTCTTTAGAGCTCGTAGGACAGCATATAGTTCACAAGCTTGTGCTGACCAAGAACTGTTCAATGGTCCTGATTCTAGAATCTCCAATGTCTTCCCATCTAAAACTGCGTATCCTGATTTTCTTTTCCCTTCAATCACTCTGGAAGAACCATCTACGAAGATTCTCTCCCCATCGTCTAATTCTTCTTCTTCCAGGTCGGGTCTAATCTTTGTCTGTTCTTCAATGGTCTGAAGACAATTATGTGTTAGTTCTGACTCTTCAGACCCTCCATATAAAAATTGGGCAGGGTTTTGGAGGCTCGTTGTTTCTAAAGTTAAATTCGGAGCTTCCAATAAAATTCCCTCATATTTAAGTAGACGGGAGTCTGATATCCATTTCTCAGCTCTCTGCTGCAGCACACCCCGAATGTTATGAGGGGACAACACTTTTATGCAACTATTAAAGGTGATTTTTCTGGCCTCTTCTACTAATAAGGCACATCCTACGATCACTTGCAAACAGGTAGGCCATCCTCTGCTTATGGGATCTAATAACTTTGACAAATATCCTACCGGCTTTTTCTTCCCAGCCCATTCTTGGGTCAGGACCCAATATGCTGTGCCATCACTCACATTTATAAATAAATAAAAAGGCCGATTCAGATCCGGCAGACTTAAAACTGGGGCGTTTATCAGATCTTCTCGTAATGCCTGAAGGTTCTCCTCATCTTGCTGAGTCCAAGTAATTAAACCCCCGAGAGTCAATTTATGATATAAAAATTTAACTTTACTACTGTAGTTTTCGATCCATTGCCGACAATATCCCATTAGACCTAGGATTTGTCTAATTTGCCTTTTATTTTTAGGAGGTGGTAATGACAAGATTCCTTTTATACGTTCGGGGTCTATTTTCTTTTCTCCTTTGTTGATGTAATGTCCTAAATATCGTACTTCTTCTTCTACAAATTGTAGTTTGATCTTTGATACTTTGAGACCTTTTAATCCTAAGAAATTAAGGAGTTTGATACTTTCTCTTCTGACCTGTTCTTCCTCTTTCCCCGCAATCAATAAGTCATCTACATATTGAATAAGAGTAATACCTGAAGCAGGCTTGTATTCCTGCAAAATGTGTTCTAGTGCTTGTCCAAATAAATTGGGGGACTCAGTAAAGCCCTGAGGTAAAACCGTCCACCTCAGTTGTTGTTTTCTCCCAGTATCAGGATCCTCCCATTCAAATGCAAAGTAATCTCTGCATGTTTCATCTAAGGGACAGGCCCAAAATGCATCCTTTAAATCAATCACACTATACCATAGATTTTCAGGGCCTAATTTAGTTAGCAACGTATAGGGATTGGCCACTACGGGAAACCGAGAAATAGTTCTTTTATTTATTTCCCGCAAATCATGTACTAATCGATACGTCCCATTAGGCTTCTTTACCGGCAAGATGGGAGTATTAAATGGGGACATGCAAGGTTCTAATAGTCCTTGATTTATAAGTCTCTCTATTTCTGGTTTTAATCCCTTCCTTCCTTCTAGTGAAATAGGGTATTGTTTGATTTTAATTGGAAGTTCCGGGTTTTTAATTTTTACCGTAAAAGGGGGTATCTCTAGTCGCCCTACAGTCTCCGGGGTATACCAAACCTCAGGGTTAATCATCTCTTCATCCTCTACTCTAAGGGGACAAAGCTTTATTTTTATTTCTTTATTCTCCACTTCCAAGTTTATTCCTAATTCAATTATTAAATCCCGACCTAATAAATTAAACTCTGCTTCAGGTACTACTAAAAGATTCCCTAACCCTATCTTAAATTTAGTTTCTACCTCTACATCTTTAACAATTCCAACTTTAAAGGGTTCTCCCTTAGCTCCTACAACCAGGGCTGTCTCTCTGGATAGTTTACATCCAGAGGGCAATTTTTGTACGGTAGATCTCTCAGCCCCCGAGTCTACCAAAAATTCTATTTCTTCGCGGTGGGGACCCACTTTTAGTTTTATCAAGGGCTCACGATGTTTCTGGGTCCCCATCAAGTACAAATTGAGCCCCTGACATCCCTAATCTTCCTTGAACATCTTTTCATCCTGCACCTTAATCCTGCAATTTCTTTTAAGATGTCCCTTCCTCCCACAATAAAAACAATTCCTTTATTCTCTTCTTTCTTCCACTCCTCTATTTCCCTCCCGGTTTGGGGGCTTCCCCCGAAATGGCCGTCTTTCCTGTTTATCCAATTCTCTACTTTCCCTGACTGCCGCAACCATCATCCTAACTTGTCTCTTATGACTCTCATCCTCCCTCCTGACATAAACTTTCTGCGCCTCTCTAAGAAGTTCATCTAATCCTCTATCTTGCCAGTTTTCAATTTTCTCTAATTTCTTACGTATGTCATCCCAGGCCTTAGCAACAAACTGAGTCTTTAATAAAGCCTGACCTAACTGAGTGTCTGGATCCAAACCAGAATACATTTGCAAGTTTTTACGCAATCTTTCCAGCCACTCATTGGGAGATTCTTCCTTCTTTTGTCTCTCATTAAAGGCCCTATTGATATTCTGACCCCTAGGAACTGCTTCCCTAATTCCTTGAATAATTATAGTGCGCAAATCCTGCATATGCGTCCTATGATCTCCATTCTGGTGGTCCCACTGAGGCCTCTGCAGGGGCCATTTTATGTCTGCCTGGGGTCCTTGTGCATGTTGAGCGTCCCAAATGTGCATCCCTGCAGTCCTTATCATATTCTTCTCTTCAGTGGTAAACAGTATATTTAAGATGGACTGCAGTTCATCCCAAGTATAGATATTAGGTCCTAAAAATTGATCCACTCGCTCAGCGACCCCCAGAGGATCTTCTAAAATCTTTCCCATTTCCTTTTTAAAATCTCTCACATCCCCCGAACTGAGAGGTACTGAAATAAATCCCATCTGTGGATTAGGACCTCCCATGGGCACTTCTCTTAACGGGAACAAGTTTCGTTGCCGTGCACGGCTCCTAGTTCTGGGTCCCTGATCTTGGCTTCCTTCCTGCTCATTTGGTCTTTCTTGCAGACCCCGATCTCCCTGATAATTTAACTCCGGCTCCGCCTGTGGCGGTGGGGGAGCCATCGGTTGCGGTGGGACATACGGTGGGGGTCTTACAGGAAGATCCTCTTCCTGTCGGGGTTTTTGTTTTTTACTTTCCGGGTCTATTTCTGATAATTTAAAAATTGAGACTCCCGGTCCTCCTGGGCGTGTAACCCAGACTGCTGCATACTCACTCTCCTCTTGATTGAATGGGATTTTATTATTTACCCAAATATTTAATTTTTGTTGCATCCAATCCTCAGTAGAACCGAACTTTGGCCACCATACTGCCTCATCAATTTGTTTTCCTCCCCACACTTTTACACAATAATAGATCATCTTGGCCTTATCTTTATTCCCAGTCCCAGGATAATACTTCCACATCTCCAACATAAATCCCAGTGGGGAGTCCCTGGGTACTGGAGAACGCTTCATGGGTGAAAGGGGCTTGCTTCTCCCTTGTCCCATCTTCCGGAGTGCCTTCTCTCGATCGTGTGTGCGTTTCACTCGCTTCACTCACTTCCCCTTTTTCGTGACCCACGTCCTCGCGGACAATGGGAAATGCACTACTGAGGGTCCGCACTCGCTTGGGGAATCCGGCTGCCAGTTCCCCTCTCAAACACACAAACCACAATCGCCACACTCCGGGAACCCGACCCCGACCGAACGGAAACCCCTGCCAAAAAGGCAGTAACTTACGCGTCCGCGTTCCGCGTCTTCGTCCGGACTTTTGTGCACAAAATTTAAGGGGTCGACCGGTCCTTCCTTGCCTCCCTGTTTTAATTTGGGTTCGTCGGTGGAAGTAGGGCAAGCAACCGAAGCTGGGGCCGCAAGTTGCAGCGGGGCGCCCCCCCAAACCTCTATAGCTCACCAATATTCCCATCCGAGTCACGGCACCAATTGTTATTGATTATATTGATTAATAAGAGTCAAATTAGCAGCTAATTAACAAATTTTATTAATCATAGCAGCAAAACAAGGAGGCAATGCAGCGCTGGGCGACAGGGGGTTTTTCTGTCCCGCCAACTGCCGCGCATACTGAGGTTTCAGTCAGTCTTTTTAAGATGTTCATGAGCCTTTTGCGCATGCTTCGGGGTTGTTGTTGAAACATCTTGCTTCACTTCTATTCTTCTTCCTGGAAAGTCCCGTGCCTGGTCTGTACGAAAACAACCCCGACCACAACTTGCGAAAAGCTTTCTACATTAGCTTGCGAAGGAAAAGAGAGCAAAAAAAAAAAAAAAGAAAAAAAAACCAACCAACCACATCCTGATTAACTGACGAACATCATCCCAATTAATCCCAGTTAATGAACAAACATAACTCATAACACCCAGGGCTGTCCTGCAGAGCAGGGTCCTGCAGCCCAGGGCGCTGTGCTGGGGCAGGGACTCTGCTGCCTGCCAGGGACAGCTCTCAGCCGGCCCGGGGAGCTGCTCCCAGCGCTGGGGAGAAGCTGTGGGGGGAAGGAGCCACCCTGAGCAGGGCAGGGGCTGCTGCTGAGAGGGGCTGTGTGGGGCAGGGCTGCTCCCAGCTCCAGACCTGCCTGGACACAGCTCCGGAGGACACTTCCCAAAGGAAGGTGAGACTGGGATTGCTGTAAAGATCAGGAGATTTCCTGAGACTGTTTTCAATTTCTTTCTTTAAGCAGGGTGGGAAAGTTGCAATGATGACAAAAGGATTTTTACTTTTTATATATTTTAAATATATTTTTAGATCTGTCAACTATTATTGTATAGTTGTAAAATCATGATCCTTAAGTAACTCTATTAAACTACTATAATATACTTCTATAACTATTATCCTGATTTAGCTCTAGTACATTTCCTAACCTTTCTCTTAGATTTTAGAACAATAAACTGACTTTCTAAATAGATTTCTGAAATACTGTATAGTCTTATCATCAGAAAGAGGAGCTACAAGAAGAACATTTTGGTTTTTAACCAGAATGTGAGCAGTCATAACAAAAAGTGGGGCAAAGAAACCCTTGGACCTACTCCAGTGGGTTGACTCAGGGGTGTGTAACTGGGGCAATGGATCTCCTATTGAATGTTTCTGGTAAATATCCTAATTAATCAACCTTCATAAATTGTTGAAATAAGGGGCCGGGTGTGCCACATCCCCACTGGGACACCTGGAAGCTTCCAGTAAAGCTGGTTTTTACTTTACTGTTCTAACACTGTTGCAAAGGTTTTTGGATTTTTTTTCTCTTTTGATTATAGACAACAGGGTGATGAGAGAAGCAGAAGAGGAATTGTAATCCCAGAATCACGAAACATTCTGAGTTGAAAGGGACACACCAGGATTATCAAAGTAATGTTGGAACATTTACAGAGATGCCAGAATTGTAACTTTGGGTGCTCAGTCTCTCTGCTGGGAGCCTCCTAAATGGCCTGAATGCACTGCTCTGCTATTGTCATTGTTACCTGGGGCTCTCAGGGAGCCTCTGGCATCTGCAGCAGCTGAGTCAGGCCCTGCCCTTGGGATTGCTGCCAGGCAGGTGTGTCCATGGGAATGGGGTGTCCCAGCTTCCCTGTGACCTGTGGGGCTGTGGGCAAAGCAGTCCATGGGAAAGGGGAATGAGCTGAGCCCGCTCCCTGAGATCCCATCATGGGCACACCTGGGGATCTCCTTGCTGTGTCCTTCCAAGCTCTGAGCTGCCCTCCTGGCTGCAAATCTGTGCCAGAGCCTCTTGGAGTTCCCTGAATGTCCCACGGGGAAGGGCAGAGATGTCACAGCTGAGGAAATGCTGTTGGCTTTGCCAAGGGAGCCGTGAGTGTCCTTGGCAGAGGAGGGTGCTGAGACCTTGCCCAGAGACCATTAGAGAGGGTGAGACCTTCAGGGATCCCTCTGCCCCAGGCAGGGTCTGGTTTATGCCAGGGTGACACAGGAGTGTGATTGTGCTCTGATTCCAGCCAAAGATGCAAACCCAGGGCAATTGGGAACAAGCCCATCCAGCCCCTCCCCTTCCCTAAGCCACAAGGAATCCTTTGCCTCTCACATCTCTCAATGGCAAACTCTGAGTGCAGCAGAAATGCTGGGGATTTCTGACTCCAGAGAACCAAGAATGATGTGTGGGCAGGAGAACAATTCCTAAAACCAACTCCTGCAGTACTTTAGAATTGTGTGTGCAGATGCTACCAAGCCCTTCTGCATTAGGAGTGATTCCCCTGACATATCCTGAATTTCCAGCCTTGTCCCTCTGCCACATGGCCACAAACCCAGGGCAGCAGGGCAGGGATGGCTCCTGGAGAGCCCCCAGGCACAGGCCTGGCTGCTCCTGGCACACCCAGCACAGCTGGAGCTCAGGCAGGGACCTGGGTGAAGGTTTTCCCAGAGCAGGAACAAAGGTGAGTCCCAGCCTCTCCTGACTTGTCACTGTTCTTTTTCTTCATGAACAGGTCCCCATGTGCAGCCACAGCAAATGTCCAACAGCAGCTCCATCAGCCACTTCCTGCTGCTGGCATTGGCAGACACGCGGCAGCTGCAGCTCCTGCACTTCTGCCTCTTCCTGGGCATCTGCCTGGCTGCCCTCCTGGGCAACATCCTCATCATCAGTGCCATAGCCTGCAGCCACCACCTGCACAGCCCCATGTTCTTCTTCCTGCTCAACCTGGCCCTCAGCAACCTGGGCTGCATCTGCACCACTGTGCCCAAAGCCATGCACAATTCCCTCTGGGACACCAGAGACATCTCCTACACAGGATGTGCTGCACAGCTCTTTTTCTTTCTCTTCTTCATCTCAGCAGAGCTTGCCCTGCTGACCATCATGTGTTATGACCGCTACGTGTCCATCTGCAAACCCCTGCACTACGAGACCCTCCTGGGCAGCAGAGCTTGTGCCCACATGGCAGCAGCTGCCTGGGCCAGTGCCTTTCTCAATGTCCTGCTGCACACGGCCAATACATTTTCCCTGCCTCTGTGCCATGGCAATGCCCTGGACCAGTTCTTCTGTGAAATTCCACAGATCTTAAAGCTCTCCTGCTCAAATTCCTATACTAGAGAACGTGGGCTCATTGCTGTTAGCGCCTGCTTAGAGTTTGGCTGTTTTGTGTTCATTGTTTTCTCCTATGTGCAGATCTTCAGGGCCGTGCTGAGGATCCCCTCTGAGCAGGGACGGCACAAAGCCTTTTCCACCTGCCTCCCTCACCTGGCCGTGCTCTCCCTGTTTGTCAGCACTGCCGCATTTGCACACCTGAAGCCTCTCTCCATCTCCTCCCCATCCCTGGATCTGGCAGTGTCAGTTCTGTACTCAGTGGTGGCCCCAGCCCTGAACCCCCTCATCTACAGCCTGAGGAACCAGGAGCTCAAGGCTGCAGTGTGGACACTGATGACTAGAGGGCTTCAGAAACATTAAACTGCTGGCCAGTTTTTGCAAATCACTTGTAATAAAAGTCACCTTTGATACCTGTCATTAGTGTTTTTTCCTTGTTTAACATTTTTATTACTGTCCACAAAGAAATGCCATTGTTTGTTTCATTTCTCATTTTGTTTCTTGCTCCACCTTCCCTGTGCCCACACACTGTGTCAATGAGGGGCTGTGCTTCTGGTGGCTTTAAAAGAACAAAAGGATCTCCAAGCAAAGTTTTCTCCAGAGATCCCCCTTTTGTTCCCTTCTCTAGAGCTGCCGCAGCAGTGTCTGTGTGCAGAGCTGGGGGCAGATCAGTGCTGGCACAGCAGCTGTGCCCAGGAGCAGCAGCACTTGGTGTTGCCAGTGCTGCTCCCGTGTCTCTGCCCCGCTGCCCTCCTGTCCCTGGTGTTGCTGCAGGGCCTGAGTGCTCTCGGGGCCGGGCACAGCCCTGGGGGTGGCAGTGCCGGGGCTGCAGCAGGGACAGGCCATGGGCACTGCTGGGGCAGCGCTGACGCCTCAGGGCAGGGCCTGGGGGCTCCAGGCTCCTTGTCCAGGCCCTCTCAAGAACACGGCCAGGCCAAAGCTCAGCACAGAAAACCCCCGTGAGCAGCCCCAGGGTGGCCGTGGGCAGGCTGGGGGCAAACAGCATGGCTGGGGCTCTGCAAGGTCCCTAGGGGAGACGGGAAGGAGCAGCAGAGCAGGGGCTGATCCATCCCCACTGCTCTGGACACCCCAGGGCAGCGTCCCAGAGCGGCCTCATGGAGCTGCCAACAACATCCCCCCTGTGCAGCCCTGGCCTCTCCCCCAGCTCAGAGAGGTGCCGCATCCTTGCAGGCACAGCCACGGCAGCACTGGCTCAGGAGCCCCTGTTGGCACTGCCCAGAGCAGGCGTCAGCACCCCCATGGTGCTGCTGTGGGGAGATGAACCTGAGGGAGCACAAATGCCATCAGCCCCTGGGGCCAGGAAGGGCTGGGGGACAGGAGGGAAACCACTCAGGGTTGTTTTGGCCTCTGAAGTCACACAGAAAGTTTGTTCCCATGAGCTGTGAGTTTCCTGTGCCACTGCAGATGTTGTTGCTCAGAGCCAGGGCTGCCTGGCAGCCACTCCCAAACTGCCCTGAGCATTTCCTTTCCTTCACCTTTGCTTTCTTTACTCTTCCTGATACAGATTTCTTCCTATTGCCCACCTCTGTTCCCTGCCCTGCAAACAGCCCATCCCTGTTTGCCCTTTCCTCTCTGACCCCACTCCCCATTTCAGTTCCCCAGTTGGCACCATGGGAACGTCCCCTGGGGAGCAGGATCATCCTACAAGTGCTTCAGGAATTGTCTGCAGGGTCCTGCAGTGCCTTGCGCTGCTCCCTTGCCAGAGGCAGCACAGGCCAGGGGGGCACATCTGGGCTGCTGTGTCTGGCTGTGGGGCTCCCTGTTCTGGGCAATGAGGAGGAGCTGCAGAGGCTCTGCAGGACTGACAGGATGGGCTTTGGGGCCTGTGTGGAGAAGCTGAGGGACCTGGGCTGCTGCACCTTCTGAAAAGGAGGCCCAGGGCTCATCCTGCACCTGCTCCAAGGGTGGTTTCAGGTAATCATGAAATCAGCAAGGTTGGAAAAGACCTTGGACATCATCAAGTCCAACTTCTGCCCTGACACCGCCTTATCTTCCCTGAGCCTCCTCTTCTCCAGGATAGACAACCCCAGCTCCCTCAGCCACTCCTCACAGGATTTGTGCTCCAGATCCCTCATCAGCCTTGCTGGCCTTCTTGGGTGTCATGGGGTGACTTTACTTTTAAGATAGCTTTGGGAGCTGGGAGGAAATTGAAGCTGCTGGTGACTGATGGGAGTCTTTTCTCCTGACCAATTCTCAGTCATTTCTAAGAATTGACAGCAGTTTTGACCATTGAAAAGTGAGATCAGCTTGTGAACACCACCTTGAGATGTAAAGCCAGGGCTCTCTTGCTCTCTTTGGTTTCTGGCTTCTGACGAGGTAACAGGCTCTGTCTCGGCCTCCTCCCCCCCTCCAGGCCGGACAAGGCCGCAGAGGGCGGGGGGGGAGAAACGGAGCCGGCCGGCCTGGCTTGGTTTGCAGTTTCTGCTGCTGGACTGAAACCTGACACCATGAACATCTGCAGCTTTCCCAGACTTTAACTCTTTTACTACCTGGATAAAACATACAGATTACTCCTTTTTCCCAGAGAGACAGAGAGAGAGAGAATCAACGTGAAAAAGACATCATAAAACCATCAGAGACAGTGAAGAAAAGAGTTAAGTTTTAGATGGGGAAGAGAGAATAAGGAGATGGTTTAATTAAGCTGAAATATTTTTCTGTTAATGCTATGGAGATGGACAACAGTGTTCTGAAAAAACTCCTTTAATTCATGACAGAGTATATTGGGAGGAATGGTTCAAAGTGTGGATTTTGAGCAAGAGGTGGAGTAATAGTGATACAGTGAGGTGCTGGAAATAAGTGAAGCGAAGATTTGAGGCGTTGAGGGCAATGAGAAAACTGTTTTTCCAGAGAAGCTCACAAAAACAGATGAAGAGAACTTTTGCCTTTGAATAACTCATCCTTAAAAATGACACCCCTAGACTCATTGACCCATACACACCTCAGAGTGATGTGAAATGGGAGGAGTGAACTGATGACAGATTTCTGGACAGCTGGCATCAGAGAAATAGAAAACTATAACAGAAATAGTTTTCTCATTAAAAACTCCATCGATTAACAGAAGAAGACTTCTGTTTCTCTACAAAGGCTGATGAAAAGACTCTAGCAAGAATTAGGACTGTTTTAAACACCAAAGTTCAAAAGTTTTTGTCTCTATGTTGTCATGTGAACAAGGAAATTGTTGGGTAGTGAGGGATAAAGGGGTTTTCTGGAGGTTTATTCTGGTGTTCTTATTCTTTTAGTTTTGTTAATAAACTTTCTTTATTCCTTTTAAGTTTTAAGCCTGTTTTGCTCTTGTTCTAATCCACATCTCACAGCAAGGAATAAGTAAGTTATCTAATAATTTTTTTAGTTACTGCTTTAAAACCACAACAATATAGCAACATAAATCTCCACAAAATCCCGCAAATTTATTTAAATCTCCTAAAAATCCTACAAAATTCCACAAAAAATCCACAAAATTCCAGAAACATCCCACAAAATTCAACAAAAATACGACAAAATTTCCACAAAATTCCATAAATCTCCACAAAGTCTCACAAAACTATTTAAATCTCCTCAAAATCCACAAAATTCCAGAAACATACCACAGAATCCCAAAAAACATCCCACAAAATTCTGGAAACATCCCACATAATCCCAGAAACATCCCAAAAAATCCCAGAAACATCCCACAAAATTCCAGAAACAGCCCACAAAAATTCCACAAAATTCCCCAAATCTCTTTAAAATCCAACAAA
The DNA here is from genome assembly GCF_030490865.1 of Poecile atricapillus. Classification (NCBI taxonomy): domain Eukaryota; kingdom Metazoa; phylum Chordata; class Aves; order Passeriformes; family Paridae; genus Poecile; species Poecile atricapillus. Next base: position 1,517,535 of record NC_081282.1, on the reverse strand, counting down.
ATCCCACAAAAATCCCACAAAATTATGTAAATTTTCTCAAATTACTGAAACACTCCAGATTAATCGCACAAAATTCCACAAAATTTCCACAAACTTCCATAATCCTCCACAAGATCCTACAAAATTCCACAAGAATCTCACAAAATTATTTAAATCTCCTCAAAAGCCCACAAAATTCAAGAAACATCCCACATATTTCCAGAAACATCCCACAAAATTCCATAAACCTCCTCAAAATCCCACAAAATTTCACAATGTTTCAAAAAATTTTAAAATCTCCTTAAAATCCCAACAAATTCACACAAATCGCACAACATTTTACAAAAATCCCACAAAAAATCCTTAAAATTCAACAAACTTCCTCAAAATCCCACAAAATTCAACAGAAATCTTTCAAAATTCCCAGAATTTCCTAAAAATCCCACAAAACTTTGCAAAAATTTAACAAAATACCCTAAATCTCTTGAAAAATAAAAAAAATCCACAAAATCCCACAAAACTATTTAAATTTTTTAATAATCTAAGAAAATTTAAAAAAAATTCCATTAAAAATCTCCAAGAAATCCACAGAATTCCCACAAAATTCCACAAAAATCCCACAAAGTTAATTACTTTTCCTAAAAATCCCACAAAATCCCACAAAATCTAATAAAAATCCCACAAAATTATTTAAATCTCCTCAAAATCCTACAAAATTCTAAAAAAATCCCACAAAATTATTTAAATTTTCTCAAATTCCTACAAAACTCCAGGGGAATCCCGCAAAATCCCAGAAAACAGACACAAAATCCCATAAACCTCAAAAAAATCCGATAAAATCTCTTCAAAATCCCACAAAATCCCACAAAAATCCCTCAAAATTCCTTAAATCTCCTCAAAATCCCATAAAATTATAAAAAAATCCACAAAATTCTAAAAAATCCCTCAAAATTCCTGAAATATTCTCGAAACCGTACCAAATTCTGGAAACATTCCACAAATTCTCCTCCAATCTCCAAAAAATTCCAGAAAAATCCCACAAAATTCTTGAAAAGCCACAAAAATTCCAGAAACACCCCACAAAAGTCTTTAAATGCCCCACAAATTGAAAGAAAAATCCCAAAAAATCCCCACAAATTTCCATAAAATCTAAGAAAAATTCCTCAAAATTCTTCAAGTCTCATCAGAATTTCAGAAAACTCCACAACATCCCTAAAAAAATCCCACAAATTTCCAGAAATATTCACAAAATTCTTTAAAATTTCTCAAGATCCCACAAATTTGCAGAAAAATTCCACAAAATTCCCTAAATCTTCTCAAAAACCAACCAAATTCCAGAAAGATCCCACAAAATTGCCACATATTTCCACAAAATCTAAGAAAAATCCCTCAAAATCCTTCAAATATCCTCAAAATCCCCCAAAATTCCAGCAAAATCCCATGAAATTCCAGCAAAATCCACAAAATTCACGAAAATAATTTCACAACATTCCAGAAGAATCCCACAAAATTCCTTATATCTTTTCAAAATCCAACGAAATCCCAGAAACATCCCACAAAATCTCAACAATTGTCCACAAAATTCAAGAAAAATCCCACAAAATTTCCCAAATCTCTTAAATATCCCACACATTTCAAAAAAACCCACAAAGTTCTTGTAAAGCCCCACAAAATTCCAGAAAAATCCCACAAAATTCCCTAAATCTTCTCAAAACCCAACCAAATTCTAGAAACATCCCACAAAATCTCCACAGAATTCCACAAAATATAAGAAAAATCCCTCAAAATTCTTTGTCTTTTCAAAATCTCACAAAAGTGCAGAAAATTCCACAACATTCCAAAAAAATCCTACAAAATTATAGAAACATCATACGAAATTGCAGAAAAATCCCACAAAATTCCAGAAAAATCCACGAAATTCCATAAATATTCTCAAAACCCTACCAAATTCTAGAAACATCTCAGAAAATCTCCTCCAATTTCCATCAAATTCCAGAAATATCCCACAAAATTCTTCAAGACTCCTCCAAATCCCACAAAATCCCACAAAATTCTACAAAAATCTACAAAATTCCAGAAAAATCCCTCAAAATTCCTTAAAATCTGATTAAATTGTTGGTGTTCAGGAACGCTCATAACCACGGAATGATTATTTGCAGGTGCTTTATTAAGGGATCTGGGTGTCAGGGGTTCACAGACCCAAATCTGACCCATCTTGGTTTTCAGCTGAACATGTTTTATACTCTCTTGTTGTATAATTTACATATTAATTACTAAACTTCCCCTTCTTACCCTCATTACCTAACCCAAATTGCCATTTTACACCAAAATGCACCTCAGTGCTGCTGCTGGTGTCTGCTCATGTGTCCCCTATGCACAAAATAACCCCACCAGCAACCAACCACCTCATCCCCAATACCCGTACCTCACTTACAGTTATTTATTTTAGAAAGAGGGGGGAGACAGGAGAGGAAGGGGAAAAATAAAATAGTCCCCCCCCCCCAAAATGTCAGAGCTAATCTTTTATACTTTGTTATAGAAAATGGAGAGCAAAACCATCCTTGAGTTCCTGACGTTCCTGACCATCTGGATGCTCCTGAAAACATCAGCTGTGGAGGCCTGGCCAGTAGCACAGCCCCAGGAGAACGTGTGGATCACCCTGGCAAAGACTCTCAAACAAGACCACGTGTGCTTGTCCATGGGCAGCGCCACCAACCCTCTGTCATCCTGCCTGCCCCAGTGAAGGCATCCACGCCCGCATCCAGAGACCCCAACACGCGGTCCAGGAACTCCAGACTGAAAAGGAGCCCCAGTGGTTTGAAGACCTTTTTGGGAGCTGGGGACTCAAAGGATGGGTTGCCTCCCTCCTCAAAAACATTTTTTGGGTTTTCCTAATTATTATTATTTTCCTATGTATGTTTTTATGCTTTAAGAAGTTATTAGCCAAATCTCTGGGAGATGCCTTTTTAAGAAGTAAAGAAGGGGGAGTTGTGGGGGCCAGGAAACCGGCTAATTCAGAGATCCTGGCCCTCCCTTGGAGGCAGGGCACTTTGCTCTAAGAGAGAGAAAAGTATCAGTCCCAGCAATCTTTGAGTTAGTTATGTTAAACTGTTACACTCCATTGCTGTTCTCCCCTGCCATCCCACCCCAATACCTGTATCCCAGTTTCCCCCAGCCCCTCTCCTCCCCTATAAATACCCCAGTTTATCCCCTGTTCCAGAGAGCTGCTGTCACTGGCTCCCTTGGCCGAGGGCCCGGCTGTAATAAAGGCCAGTTCTCTGCGGAATGCCACACAGCGCTCTGCTCTCTCCCTCCGTGTCGCCTGCACGCTGCCGCTGAGCTGAGCTGAGCTGAAATCACTCGCCGGGCAGAGGACGTGTCTGTGCCCCGGGCAGCCCAACCGCGGACCGCTTTTCCGGGAGTCGCGGCACCCCTGCCACCTCCACCGCCGCGGCAACCTATGAGAAAGCACAGCTGGGTTCTGCTCAGGCCATTTCAAACTACCTGGGCTGTTTGGGACTTGCCCTTGCAAAGGCAGCATCGCAGGAAAAGTCCAAGTTTCTCTTCATGGACTCCCAGGATGTGTTGCCTTGGAAGGGACCTTAAAGCTCCTCTTGTTCCAACTCTCAGCACCCTCAGGACACCTTCCCCTAGACCAGCTTGCTCCAAGCCCCATCCAACCTGGCCTTGAACCCTTCCAAGGGTCAGACAATCACAGCTTCTCTGCAACCTGGTCTATTCCTCCCACATCGAAAATCATACCAAACTTAGCAGCCTCAGAGACAGATTTCTATCAAATATCTACATTTTTCTAGGAAAGAAATATGGCAAAACTTGTTTGCATCTGACTTTGCAAAATCAACACGAGCTCTTCAGAAAGGGCTGCCGCCCACCCACTTTGCTTATTTTTCCCCATTTGGTGGAACATTTGCATTCTCTTGTTGTTTGGAGCAGTATTTTAATGTATCTGGCTGAGGCTGCTTAAACTAGTCCAGCGAGATATCAGGGGGTGAGGGGTGGAAAACTGAGCTCTTACACATCCAGTACTTCTCTTGTTGGAAGTCTTCAATCCCACCTCTCTGCTGGGATGAAATAGGTGCTACTCATCCAATTTCTAAAGTATCGTGCATCAAGCTGACACTAGTTGAAGACTTCAAAATAAAAAAGCCAATTGAAACAAACCTCTGCTCCTTTCCATTTTCTCTGTTCCACAGTTTAGGACAGAAGACAGGAGAGAAAGATTGTTTTGGCAACAATGTTTTCAGGACTCTAAAAAGAATATCAAAACCACTCTGCCACACTCTCAGCCCTTGCAGTGCCAAAAAGCACTGGCTGGCTTTGCTCACAGACTCACAATTGTGGTGGCATTTCTAGCACACCGCAGGACAGCGATGTTTTTCCTTTTCTCCTGGAAATACCTACAGCACTTCTGGGTAGCAAGGCAAACATGAGCCTCTTTTAGTGGCCTTTGAAATTGGACATGTGAAATGAGGTACACAAAGCCAAAGGCCAGCTGAACCTGGGATCTCTGAATGGGTCTTCACATTCTTCCCGGGAAGATGAATGGCAATCACTATTTTGGCAGGGAAACTGCATCAGCTGGCAATTTGGTGTAGAAAATGTGCTTTCTGCCCCTCTCACAGCCAAAACTCCTACCCATTTCTTGTAGTTCCTTCTTTGATAAGGACCATGTTCAACTGAGTGACAGTGAAGCCAAATGGCAATCCAGGAATCAATTGTCCTGTACACAATCTCCTCCATCCACGTGGAAGGTTTCTCAGGGGCACACAGGAGGAAGGAAGAAACCCAAATGCATCATTGGACATAAAGTCAGACGTGTTGAGGGATGAAGAAATCTTGCAGAGCTATGGAAAGCTCCCCTGAAAACCCAGTTCATGGAGAGCCTGAGCTGTTTTGTGCTTCTAGGCCTGAAGATGCTCAGGATCTTTCCCAGATGCTCAGCAGGCAGCAGGATTGTGCCTGAATCTGGCTCTGGAAATGCCAGTGCCTCAACTGAGAGCTGTGGCAATGATTTCCATTGCATGGAGAGGGGCCACAGTCCTGCAAGAGTCTTTCAGCAGAGCAAACAGCAGCCTGGAGGGTGGGCAATGCTGCATCTGTACCACTGCATGCTCATCCTTCACCGTAATGCAGAGCTGCCCCCAAAGCTGCCATGGATCACTTTTTAGATTTCTCCTGTTGGATATATTTGGGAGAAGTTGTTCTAGGTGGTTTTTGATGGTGATCCTGTAGGAAGCAGCCATTCGCCTGCTGTGATATCCTCACAACTTATCCTAACTTCTCATTGCCTTTGGTTTTATTTGGGGTTTTTTATCCATTTGTTTGATTGTTTGGTTTGGGTTTGTTTGTTTGTGGTTTTGTCTGTTTTGCTTTGAGTTTTTTTGCTTTCTTATAAATGACTGGTGAAGTTGGCACAGCCAAACCCCAGAAAACGTAAACCAGGCTTGACTTTCCAGAAATTGCTTTTGGCTGGCTTTAGCTGCATTCCCCAGGATCAGGATCCCCAGGAGATATTTGCAGGTTTTGCTCTGCATCATCAGCCTGCCCAGACTTTGCTCAGTGTTTCAAAAATTGAGAAGACAATGGATATTTTGCCAAACATCCTTTCAAACAACAAAACTTGTGGCAGCATGACAGAAAAGAAGAAAAAGAAAATCTTCGCCAGTTAGAACAGAGCCAGAGTCCCACCATTTTCCCCTCCACTTTTATTGATTTTCTACATTTAGAGGCAAACCTTCCATCTCCAAAAGCTTCCATCTCTCCCTTCCTGATGCTGTTTGCTACCCTTTAGCCTTGACCCCCACGGATCTGAGTGCTGTCCATGTGGGGCTGGGGATGCTCAGCCTGGAAAGAGAAGGTGCTGGGGAGGCCTCCCTGCAGCTCTAGGAAAGATGGGCACTTAGAGGAGAAGCCTTTCAACTGCAGGAGTGTGATTGAAGTTGGATCTAATGAAGCTGCTCTTTTCCACTCAGGCTGCTGGGGCACTGGCCCAGGCTGTGCACAGAGCCTGGGGATGCTCCATCCTTGGCAACATCCAAGGCCAGCTGGGAGCAGGGCTCTGAGCAACCTGTTCTGGGGGAAGATTGCTCAGCTTGGAACAAGATGGTCTTTAGGGTCCCTTCCAAGCCCAGCCACCCAGGGATTCCATCATTCTAGGATCTCCCTTGTCCACTTCAGCCTGGGCCTGGACTCCTGGCAGTGATGTCACAGTGCACGCTCCAGCTAGAACTTCCAGCATCCAGCAACGGCCACAACACAACCCTTGGCTCCTTGTGTCAGCACGCTCTTCTCCCTGCTCCAAGCCTACCCCTGTCACCTTGTTGTCACCTGCTCCCTCATACCCCCAGCAGTCCCTAAAGCTCCACATTGCCTGGAATTTGTTCTCCATCCCTGCACGATGTCTGCATTTGCTCCAAAGAAGGTATGGTACTATTCCACGGAGGTGGACACCCCGCAGCTGCCAGAGTGGGCTGGAGCTGTGTGGGATAGTGTGGGAAAGGGACCCCACTCAGAGATTTTGCTACCTCTGCAGGCTGTCACAGACACAGAGGAGGAGATGGAGGTGGATACACAAATTAATAGTGAAGAGAAAATGGATGTGGATGGAGAGAACACCGGAGAGGAAGAGATGGAAGTGGATGTGGATGTGACAGAGGAAGAAATGGAGGTGGATATGGAAGACCACATTGAGGAGATGGATATAGACATGGAGGACGAGGAGGAGGACATGGTGTTGGGATGAAGACCGATGCCAGCAGCAGAACAGGCAGGTGCTCCCCACAGGCAGAGTGGGTCCCCTGCTGCCAGGCTGGGGCTGGGCTGGGCACTCCCTGCTCAGGGACACGCTAGCCCATGCACTGGATTCTGGTGGCCATCCCTGGCCTGGCCTGGCCTTGCTTTGGGCCACACAAGCCCTGTTCCAGTGCCTGGGCCACAGCCCCCAGCCCCAGCCAGGCTCACTTCTGGCAGCAGAGTCCCCCTGTGCCAGTGTCCCAGCCTGGCAGCACATGGAACACCCCTCCATGCCTGACTGCACTGACCGTGCTACTTGTTTTTCTTCCAGGACTGAGGCACATCCCGGACAGAGATGCCACCCTGCTGTATATACGTTTTACAGTTGTTGTGTTCACATAGACATTTTAGAGTTTGCTTAAGTTTTCTGTAAATACGTTCCATGTAGTTTTGTTAGATATGTTCTTAGGTAAATAGGTTCTATAGTTTGTTGTTGTTGTTGTTACCAATATTCTTACAATGTAAATATGTTGTGTAGTTCATTCTTGTTCCTTTTCTTCTACAAATAAACATTCTTTGTTTTGCACACCCCAGTTCTCTTTTCCATTTTCTTCGGGCACTTTTGCAAAGTTGTGGATTGTTTTGGGAACAATGTTTTCAGGACTCTAATAAGAATATCAAAACCACTCTGCCACACTCTCAGCTGCTGCAGCCCCAAAAAGCACTGGCTGTCTTTGCACACAGAGTCACAATTGTGCTGGGATTTCTACCACACCACAGGACAGCGATTTTTTTCCTTTTCTCCTGGAAATACCTACAGCACTTCTGGGTAGCAAGGCAAACGTGAGCCTCTTTCAGTGGCCCTTGAAATTGGACATGTGAAATGAGGTACACAAAGCCAAAGGCCAGCTGAACCTGGGATCTCTGAATGGGTCTTCACATTCTTCCCAGGAAGATGAATGGCAATCACTATTTTGGCAGGGAAACTGCATCAGCTGGCAATTTGGTGTAGAAAATGTGCTTTGTGCCCCTCTCACAGCCAAAACTCCTACCCATTTCTTGGAAGTCCTTCTTAGATAAGGACCATGTTCAACTGAGTGACAGTGAAGCCAAATGGCAATCCAGGAATCAATTGTCCTGTACACAATCTCCTCCATCCACGTGGAAGGTTACTCACGGGCACACAGGAGTAAGTGTAGTGGTTTAGATTTGCTAATTTCATTTTCCCAGGTGGCGCATCAAAGTTATTTTGTGGTTTTAAAGCAGTGACTAAAAAATTACTAGAAAACTCACTTATTCTTGCTGTGAGATATGGATTAGAACAAGATCAAAACAGGCTTAAAACTTAAAAGGAATAAAGAAAGTTTAACAAAACTACAAGAATAAGAACAGCAGAATAAACTTCCAGAACAACCCTTTTATCCCCCACTACCCATCATTCTCTTGTTCACATGAGTACATAGAGACAAAAACTTTGGAACTTTGATGTTTAAAACAGTCCTAATTTTTGCTAGAGTCTTTTCATCAGTCTTTGTAGAGAAACAGAAGTCTTCTTCTGTTAACCTATGGAGTTTTTTACGAGAAAACTATTTCTGTTATAGTTTTCTATTTCTCTGATGCCAACTGCCCGGAAAAATCTGTCATCAGTTCACTCCTCCCATTTCACATCACTCTGAGGTGTGTATGGGCCATGAGTCTAGGGATGTAATTTTAAGGATGAGTTATTCAAAGGCAAAAGTTCCCATCATCTGTCTCTGTGAGCCTCCCTGGAAACAGAAGTTTTCTCTTTGCCTCTACAACGGCTCCAAATCTTCAACTATTACTTCTCCCCTTCTGTTCCAGCACCTCACTATATCACAATTACTCCACCTCTTGCTCAAAATCCACCCTTTGGACACTCTATTCCTTCCAATATGCTCTCACGAAATTAAAGGAGTTTTTTCAGAACATTATTGTCCATCTCCAGAGCTTTAACAGAAAAATATTTCAGCTTAATTAAACCATCTCCATATTCTCTCTTCCTCATCTAAAACTTAACTCTTTTCTTCACTGTCGTTGATGGTTTTATGATGTCTTCTTCATGTTGATTGTCTCTCTCTCTCTGTCTCTCTGGGAAAAAGGAGTAATCTGTATGTTTTATCCAGGTAGTAAAAGAGTTAAAGTCTGGGAAAGCTGCAGATGTTCATGGTGTCAGGTTTCAGTCCAGCAGCAGAAACTGCAAACCAAGCCAGGCCGGCCGGCTCCGTTTCTCCCCCCCCGCCCTCTGCGGCCTTGTCCGGCCTGGAGGGGGGGAGGAGGCCGAGACAGAGCCTGTTACCTCGTCAGAAGCCAGAAACCAAAGAGAACAAGAGAGCCCTGGCTTTACATCTCAAGGTGGTGTTCACAAGCTGATCTCACTTTTCAATGGTCAAAACTGCTGTCAATTCTTAGAAATGACCGAGAATTGGTCAGGAGAAAAGACTCCCATCAGTCACCAGCAGCTTCAACTTCCTCCCAGCTCCCAAAGCTATCTTAAAAGTAAAGTCACCCCATGACACCCAAGAAGGCCAACAAGGCTGATGAGGGATCTGGAGCACAAATCCTGTGAGGAGTGGCTGAGGGAGCTGGGGTTGTTTATCCTGGAGAAGAGGAGGCTCAGGGAAGATAAGGCGGTGTCAGGGCAGAAGTTGGACTTGATGATGTCCAAGGTCTTTTCCAACCTTGCTGATTTCATGATTACCAGAAACCACCCTTGGAGCAGGTGCAGGATGAGCCCTGGGCATCCTTTTCAGAAGGTGCAGCAGCCCAGGTCCCTCAGCTTCTCCACACAGGCCCCAAAGCCCATCCTGTCAGTCCTGCAGAGCCTCTGCAGCTCCTCCTCATTGCCCAGAACAGGGAGCCCCACAGCCAGACACAGCAGCCCAGATGTGCCCCCCTGACCTGTGCTGCCTCTGGCAAGGGAGCAGCACAAGGCACTGCAGGACCCTGCAGACAATTCCTGAAGCACTTGTAGGATGATCCTGCTCCCCAGGGGACGTTCCCATGGTGCCAACTGGGGAACTGAAATGGGGAGTGGGGTCAGAGAGGAAAGGGCAAACAGAGATGGGCTGTTTGCAGGGCAGGGAACAGAGGTGGACAATAGGAAGAAATCTGGATCAGGAAGAGTAAAGAAAGCAAAGGAGAAGCAAAGGAAATGCTCAGGGCAGTTTGGGAGTGGCTGCCAGGCAGCCCTGGCTCTGAGCAACAACGTCTGCAGTGGCACAGGAAACTCACAGCTCATGGGAACAAACTTTCTGTGTGACTTCAGAGGCCACAACAGCCCTGAGTGGTTTCCCTCCTGTCCCCCAGCCCTTCCTGGCCCCAGGGGCTGATGGCATTTGTGCTCCCTCAGGTTCATCTCCCCACAGCAGCACCATGGGGGTGCTGACGCCTGCTCTGGGCAGTGCAAACAGGGGCTCCTGAGCCAGTGCTGCCGTGTCTGTGCCTGCAAGGATGCGGCACCTCTCTGAGCTGGGGGAGAGGCCAGGGCTGCACAGGGGGGATGTTGTTGGCAGCTCCATGAGGCCGCTCTGGGACGCTGCCCTGGGGTGTCCAGAGCAGTGGGGATGGATCTGCCCCTGCTCTGCTGCTCCTTCCCGTCTCCCCCAGGGACCTTGCAAAGCCCCAGCCATGCTGTTTGCCCCCAGCCTGCCCACGGCCACCCTGGGGCTGCTCACGGGGGTTTTCTGTGCTGAGCTTTGGCCTGGCCGTGTTCTTGAGAGAGCCTGGACAAGGAGCCTGGAGCCCCCAGGCCCTGCCCTGAGGCGTCAGCGCTGCCCCAGCAGTGCCCATGGCCTGTCCCTGCTGCAGCCCCGGCACTGCCACCCCCAGGGCTGTGCCCGGCCCCGAGAGCACTCAGACCCTGCAGCAACACCAGGGGCAGGAGGGCAGCGGGGCAGAGACATGGGAGCAGCACTGGCAACACCAAGTGCTGCTGCTCCTGGGCACAGCTGCTGTGCCAGCACTGATCTGCCCCAGCTCTGCACACAGACACTGCTGCTGCAGCTCCAGAGAAGAGAACAAAAGGGGGATCTCTGGAGAAAACTTTGCTGGGAGACCCTTTAATTCCCTTAAAGCCACCAAGAGCGCAGCCCCTCATTGATACAGTGTGTGGCCACAGGGAAGCTGGAGCAAGAAACAAAATGAGAAATGAAACAAACAATGGCATTTCTTTGTGGACAGTAATAAAAATGTTAAACAAGGAAAAAACACTAATGACAGGTATCAAAGGTGACTTTTATTACAAGTGATTTGCAAAAACTGGCCAGCAGTTTAATGTTTCTGAAGCCCTCTAGTCATCAGTGTCCACACTGCAGCCTTGAGCTCCTGGTTCCTCAGGCTGTAGATGAGGGGGTTCAGGGCTGGAGTCACCACTGAGTACAGAACTGACAGTGCCAGATCCAGGGATGGGGAGGAGATGGAGGGAGGCTTCAGGTGTGCAAATGCGGCAGTGCTGACAAACAGGGAGAGCACGGCCAGGTGAGGGAGGCAGGTGGAAAAGGCTTTGTGCCGTCCCTGCTCAGAGGGGATCCTCAGCACAGCCCTGAAGATCTGCACATAGGAGAAAACAATGAACACAAAACAGCCAAACTCTAAGCAGGCGCTAACAGCAATGAGCCCACGTTCTCTAGTATAGGAATTTGAGCAGGAGAGCTTTAAGATCTGTGGAATTTCACAGAAGAACTGGTCCAGGGCATTGCCATGGCACAGAGGCAGGGAAAATGTATTGGCTGTGTGCAGCAGGGCATTGAGAAAGGCACTGGCCCAGGCAGCTGCTGCCATGTGGGCACAAGCTCTGCTGCCCAGGAGGGTCTCGTAGTGCAGGGGTTTGCAGATGGACACGTAGCGGTCATAACACATGATGGTCAGGAGATAAAACTCTGCTGAGATGAAGAACATAAAGAAAAAGAGCTGTGCAGCACATCCTGTGTAGGAGATGTCTCTGGTGTCCCAGAGGGAATTGTGCATGGCTTTGGGCACAGTGGTGCAGATGGAGCCCAGGTCACTGAGGGCCAGGTTGAGCAGGAAGAAGAACATGGGGCTGTGCAGGTGGTGGCTGCAGGCTATGGCGCTGATGATGAGGATGTTGCCCAGGAGGGCAGCCAGGCAGATGCCCAGGAAGAGGCAGAAGTGCAGGAGCTGCAGCTGCCGCGTGTTTGCCAATGCCAGCAGCAGGAAGTGGCTGATGGAGCTGCTGTTGGACATTTGCTGTGGCTGCACATGGGAACCTGTTCATGAAGAAAAAGAACAGTGATAAGTCAGGAGAGGCTGGGACTCACCTTTGTTCCTGCTCTGGGAAAACCTTCACCCAGGTCCCTGCCTGAGCTCCAGCTGTGCTGAGTGTGCCAGGAGCAGCCAGGCCTGTGCCTGGGGGCTCTCCAGGAGCCATCCCTGCCCTGCTGCCCTGGGTTTGTGGCCATGTGGCAGAGGGACAAGGCTGGAAATTCAGGATATGTCAGGGGAATCACTCCTAATGCAGAAAGGCTTGGTAGCATCTGCACACACAATTCTAAAGTAAGGCAGGAGTTGGTTTTAGGAATTGTTCTCCTGCCCACACATCATTCCTGGTTCTCTGAGGTCAGAAATCCCCAGCTTTTCTTTTGCACTCAGAGTTTGCCATTGAGAGATGTGAGAGGCAAAGGATTCCTTGTGGCTTAGGGAAGGGGAGGGGCTGGATGGGCTTGTTCCCAATTGCCCTGGGTTTGCACCTTTGGCTGGAATCAGAGCACAATCACACTCCTGTGTCACCCTGGCATAAACCAGACCCTGCCTGGGGCAGAGGGATCCCTGAATGTCTCACCCTCTCTAAAGGTCTCTGGGCAAGGTCTCAGCACCCTCCTCTGCCAAGGACACTCACGGCTCCCTTGGCAAAGCCAACAGCATTTCCTCAGCTGTGACATCTCTGCCCTTCCCCGTGGGACATTCAGGGAACTCCAAGAGGCTCTGGCACAGATTTGCAGCCAGGAGGGCAGCTCAGAGCTTGGAAGGACACAGCAAGGAGATCCCCAGGTGTGCCCATGATGGGATCTCAGGGAGGGGGCTCAGCTCATTCCCCTTTCCCATGGACTGCTTTGCCCACAGCCCCACAGGTCACAGGGAAGCTGGGACACCCCATTCCCATGGACACACCTGCCTGGCAGCAATCCCAAGGGCAGGGCCTGACTCAGCTGCTGCAGATGCCAGAGGCTCCCTGAGAGCCCCAGGTAACAATGACAATAGCAGAGCAGTGCATTCAGGCCATTTAGGAGGCTCCCAGCAGAGAGACTGAGCACCCAAAGTTACAATTCTGGCATCTCTCTAAATGTTCCAACATTACTTTGATAATCCTGGTGTGTCCCTTTCAACTCAGAATGTTCTGTGACTCTGGGATTACAATTCCTCTTCTGCTTCTCTCATCACCCTGTTGTCTATAATCAAAAGAGAAAAAACAAACCAAAAACCTTTTGCAACAGTGTTAGAATAGTAAAGTAAAAACCAGCTTTACTGGAAGCTTCCAGGTGTCCCAGTGGGGATGTGGCACACCCGGCCCCTTATTTCAACAGTTTATGAAGGTTGATTAATTAGGGTATTTAACAGAAACATTCAGTAGGAGATCCATTGCCCCAATTACACACCCCTCACTCAACCCACTGGAGTAGGTCCAAGGGTTTCTTTGCCCCACTTTTTGTTATGACTGCTCACATTCTGGTTAAAAACCAAAATGTTCTTCTTGTAGCTCCTCTTTCTGATGATAAGACTATACAGTATTTCAGAAATCTATTTAGAGGGTCGGTTTATTGTTCTAAAATCTAAGAGAAAGGTTAGGAAATGTACTAGAGCTAAATCAGGATAATAGTTATAGAAGTATATTATAGTAGTTTAATAGAGTTACTTAAGGATTATGATTTTATAACTATACAATAATAGTTGACAGATCTAAAAATGTATTAAAAATATATAAAAAGTAAAAATCCTTTTGTCATCATTGCAACTTTCCCACCCTGCTTAAAGAAAGAAATTGAAAACAGTCTCAGGAAATCTCCTGATCTTTACAGCAATCCCAGTCTCACCTTCCTTTGGGAAGTGTCCTCCGGAGCTGTGTCCAGGCAGGTCTGGAGCTGGGAGCAGCCCTGCCCCACACAGCCCCTCTCAGCAGCAGCCCCTGCCCTGCTCAGGGTGGCTCCTTCCCCCCACAGCTTCTCCCCAGCGCTGGGAGCAGCTCCCCGGGCCGGCTGAGAGCTGTCCCTGGCAGGCAGCAGAGTCCCTGCCCCAGCACAGCGCCCTGGGCTGCAGGACCCTGCTCTGCAGGACAGCCCTGGGCACCCCTGGCTGCTCTACACAAGGGACAGGCAGAGAATGTACTCACAGAGTCTGGAGGCACTGGCATGTTCCAGCTTTAGGAGATGCCTGCAGGAGCTGCAGCTGCATTGTCCTGCAGCCAGAGGCTTCCTGTGTCAAGGGCTGGCAGTGATTCTGCCCCAGGCACTTCTCAGCACCTTCCCAGCCCTGACTGATTGAAGCTCTCTGTGCCTCTGGGCTGTGCCCGGGGTGGCTGCAGGCAGTGCCCCAGCCCTGCTGGGCTGGCAGAAGAGCTGCTCAGCAAGAGAAATGTGCTTTTGAAGCTCTTCTTGGTTTCCAGGAGCTGCCTCTGTGCCAGGAGCCCGGCCCAGCTCAGCAGCACAGACACAGCAGCAGGACTTTAATGAGCCTCTTGGGGCTTTGTGCTGAGGCCCTGAACATCAGTTCCTGAGAGGGAGGGGAAGAAACTTCTCAAGAACTCCAAGTCAGAATCCAACTCCAAAGTTTCTTTTACTTTTAATGGGTCCCACTGAGGAACATGACTGAGAAAGTGTCCCCAGGCCCCAGGCAGAGCAGAGAACTGCAGGCACTGATGACAGGTGGGGACAAAGAGAAGCCAAGTCTTGGTGCCCTGGGCCACAGCAGCCAATGCTGTGCCACCAAGGGCTGTGAGGAGACACCTTGTCCTGAGGCCCTGGGGCCTCCTGGCACAGCCCCAGCAAGGCTGGCCACTGTCACCCCCTTGGCCTGCCCTCAGCATCCCCCCTAGCCCACATGCCAGTGGCCTCAGGGATCTGCTGGAAGGAGTCCCTGGGGAGCCTTGCTCAGGAATGGCCCTGGGGGGCTCCTTCATGCTCCCAGCAACTGCAGCTTTTTCAAAGGACTTTGGCTTTTGTCTTGGAGTTTTGAGAGTTTGTGCAATCCTGGCCTCCAATTATCTGCTGTAATTAGTCCCTTGAGAGGCTTTGTCAGTAACAACACTCAGTGGGGCTCATTAATGCTTCAAGGTACTTCAGGTTCTTAAGGTACTTTCCTTTTTCCTTCCCACCCTGAGTCTCTGAGAAGTTTGTGCCATCATGGCCCCAATTATCTGCTTTAATGAGTCCATTGGGAGCTTTGCATTGACACTCAGTGGGGCTCATCAATACTTTGAGATACTCAGGGCTTTTTCAGCTGCTTTGGATTTTCCTTTCCACACTGAGTCTCTGAGAGGTTTCTGTGCAATCCTGGCCTCCAGTTCTCTCCTCCAAGGAGTCCATGAGGAGCCTGTGTTGGGGATGGACCTCAGTGGCACCCATTAATGCTTTGAGAAACTTTGGGTGTTTTCCTCTGACTTTAGCTCCTGGAAAGGTTTGTGCAATAATCTCCTCTCAGGCCCTGAGGTTCCAGGGCTCAGCTCCAAACGCACCACGGGGCTCATTAGGATCACGCAAGTCCTAAAAAACCATGGCTGTGCCTTGATTTCCCTCTGGTCTGGTGCAGTTCTTAGGAAAATTCCCTGCAATAGTTATGGAGAAATACTTCAAAGAGCTTCTAAGAAATATGTGTTCCTATTTTAAAGGGTGTCTTTTATTCCTGTTCTCTTTAGAGCAGAGGTGATTGCAGCATTCAGTGATCAATATTGATCCAGGGTCTCTCCTAAGGAGGTCTGGCCAGGTCAGAGAAGCTGTGCTTTGAGGTCTGACCCAGTGTGGACAACCTTGCTCCACCTTCCCCAGCCCCATCCTGTCTCTCCTCACTCACC
The DNA here is from genome assembly GCF_030490865.1 of Poecile atricapillus. Classification (NCBI taxonomy): domain Eukaryota; kingdom Metazoa; phylum Chordata; class Aves; order Passeriformes; family Paridae; genus Poecile; species Poecile atricapillus. The sequence continues at coordinate 1,501,763 of NC_081282.1, read as the reverse complement.
TGGGACCTGCTTTGCTCAGAGAACTGGCTGCACTCAGGCAAAGAGGGGTTTTCTTCTTTTATTTTAGCAACCTAAAACTGCTGAGTTTCCCCATGGCAAACAGACACCCTCCTCAAGTGTGTGCCAGCCCAAGGTGCCACCATGGAGGTTCCCCTTCCCCAAGGCAGAACCAGGCAAGGAATGTTTCAGACACACAGGGAGTTCTACAATAAACACAAACCCAGAGTTGGCTGAAGGCAGAATTTGAGCAGCTGCTGAAGGACAGACAAGCTTTGAACTCCTTGCAGCTGAAAGCACCAAGTGGGTGGTTGGGAGGTGTGTGAGTGAGCCAAGAGTGAGGGAAGGGAAATGCAGAGAGCCCTGGAAGTGCTTCTGTGCAGCCAGGCTGTGGGGAAGGGCACTGCAGAGCTGCCCTGGGCCAGCTGTGAGGGTGGATTATCATCCCAACCTGCACTGGGCCATTGCAAGGGGCTGTTGCCATGGACACTGCACTGACCCCACTGTGCCAGCCCTTTGCTCAGGGCTGCTGTCACTGCCCAGAGCCAGAGGGGATCCCTTGCTGGGGGCTTGTGCCACGGCCACCTGCCCTGTGCCGCGCTGGCTGCTCAGGCGTCGTGGAACCAGCAGCAAACGCCACTGCCAGGGCCAAAGGTCAGCTCAGCCAGACACAAAGGGTCAGTGCTGCCACCTGTTTCCATGGCAACCCTCCCTGGGACACCACACCTGGGTCACCTGTCCTGGCAATTGCCATGGAAACCCGGCTCATTGGAAATGCAACGGTGGACAAAGGTTTTAGTGGGGCCTGCCACAATAGGACAAACGGTGGTTGTTGCAGTGTGTTTCTTGTTAATGGTCTGTTCTGTCATTGCCCAAGTTGAAGGTTTGGTCCAAATGAGACCCTCCCACACCACTTGGTCAATTTACCCTGAGTCACCTGTAAATTCTACCTTAGACCCACTGCACGCTTGGAATTCCACTTCAGAAATCCCCTAAACTTCGATGTTTAGGGGATTAGTTAGTCCATGTGACTTCGATGTTAGTCCATGTGACCCAATTTTCTCCCCCCTACCTCCCTCATTGGATGATGATTTTGTGAACCCTGCCTTTTACCCTCCCCAGGATATCTCTGATTAGCTGATGCTTTGTACCCTCCCTTTGAACCGCCTCCCTATTTTAGCATTTTCTGTCTTTTGTCCCCAAGATTCCCCAGAGCAATAAATCCTCTGTTATCCCATCCAAAAGACCTCCCTCTTGTCCTTGTCTCCTCAGAGCACAGACTGACAGCCAAAAGCCACAGAGCGAGTGCTCCAGTCACACCTGGGGTCATCCTGCTCCTGGGCTGTGACCCACTCCTGGTGCGGCCCAGAGTGACAGAGCCAGATCAGCTCCAGCCCAATGTGTTACAGAGTGACTCTTGCCAAGGAACTTTGTGCTGCTGTCACTTCATATTAAATCTGGTTTTTGCTGCTCCCTTGCCGGGGATTTTTCAAGCGCTCTCAAGCCCTCGTTGGTGACAGGGTGAAGGAGCCCTGGCCCAGGCTCTGGCCCTGGGGGACACAGGGATGCTGCCGGGGGGTCCCTGTCCCCCTGTCCCACCCCCACGGCCCCAGCCCCGTCCCTGTGTCAGGCTCTGGGGTCGATCTGATGGAACATCCTCTGGGGGAGGCTGCGGCACCGGGGGTGGGGGAACCCGGGGGGACAGGGGACCCCGCTGTGCAGGAGCAGCGTTGGACTTCTCTGGGGGAACTGTGAGGGGGGCTGGGGTGGAGTGACCTCCCCAGTGACCTCACATTGCCCCCTGTGATGTCACACAGACACCTGGGATGTCACACAGACACCTAGGATGTCACACAGACACCTGTGATGTCACACAGACACCTGTGATGTCACAGAGCCTTCTGTGATGTCACAGCCTACTCTGGGCAGCTCTTGTGATGTCACAGAGCCAACTCTGGTATGTCATCCTGTGATGTCATACAGCTGTGCTGTGATGCCCCAGTGAAGGCATCCACGCCCGCATCCAGAGACCCCAACACGCGGTCCAGGAACTCCAGACTGAAAAGGAGCCCCAGTGGTTTGAAGACCTTTTTGGGAGCTGGGGACTCAAAGGATGGGTTGCCTCCCTCCTCAAAAACATTTTTTGAGTTTTCCTAATTATTATTATTTTCCTACATATGTTTTCATGCTTTAAGAAGTTACTAGCCAAATCTCTGGGAGATGCCTTTTTAAGAAGTAAAGAAGGGGGAGTTGTGGGGGCCAGGAAACCGGCTAATTCAGAGATCCTGGCCCTCCCTTGGAGGCAGGGCACTTTGCTCTAAGAGAGAGAAAAGTGTCAGTCCCAGCAATCTTTGAGTTAGTTATGTTAAACTGTTACACTCCATTGCTGTTCTCCCCTGCCACCCCACCCCAATACCTGTATCCCAGGTTCCCCCAGCCCCTCTCCTCCCCTATAAATACCCCAGTTTATCCCCTGTTCCAGAGAGCTGCTGTCACTGGCTCCCTTGGCCGAGGGCCCGGCTGTAATAAAGGCCAGTTCTCTGCGGAACGCCACACAGCGCTCTGCTCTCTCCCTCCGTGTCGCCTGCACGCTGCCGCTGAGCTGAGCTGAGCTGAAATCACTCGCCGGGCAGAGGACGTGTCTGTGCCCCGGGCAGCCCAACCGCGGACCGCTTTTCCGGGAGTCGCGGCACCCCTGACACCTCCACCGCCGCGGCAACCTATGAGAAAGCACAGCTGGGTTCTGCTCAGGGCATTTCAAACTACCTGGGGTGTTTGGGACTTGCCCTTGCAAAGGCAGCATCTCAGGAAAAGTCCAAGTTTCTCTTCATGGACTCCCAGGATGTGTTGCCTTGGAAGGGACCTTAAAGCTCCTCTTGTTCCAACTCTCAGCACCCTCAGGACACCTTCCCCTAGACCAGCTTGCTCCAAGCCCCATCCAACCTGGCCTTGAACCCTTCCAAGGGTCAGACAATCACAGCTTCTCTGCAACCTGGTCTATTCCTCCCACATCGAAAATCATACCAAACTTAGCAGCCCCAGAGACAGATTTCTATTCAATAGCTACATTTATCTAGGAAAGAAATATGGCAAAACTTGTTTGCATCTGACTTTGCAAAATCAACACGAGCTCTTCAGAAAGGGATGCCGCCCACCCACTTTTCTTATCTTTGCCCATTTGGTGGAACATTTGCATTCTGTTGTTGTTTGGAGCAGTATTTTAATGTATCTGGCTGAGGCTGCTTCAAATAGTCCAGCGAGATACCAGGGGGTGAGGGGTGGAAAACTGAGCTCTTACACATCCAGTACTTCTCTTGTTGGAAGTCTTCAATCCCACCTCTCTGCTGGGATGAAATAGGTGCTACTCATCCAATTTCTAAAGTATCATGCATCAAGCTGACACTATTTGAAGACTTCAAAATAAAAAAGCCAATTGAAACCAACTTCTGCTCCTTTCCATTTTCTCTGTTCCACAGTTTAGGACAGAAGACAGGAGAGAAAGATTGTTTTGGCAACAATGTTTTCAGGACTCTTAAAAGAATATCAAAACCGCTCTGCCACACTCTCAACTCTTGCAGTGCCAAAAAGCACTGGCTGGCTTTGCTCACAGACTCACAATTGTGCTGGGATTTCTACCACACCACAGGACAGCGATTTTTTTCCTTTTCTCCTGGAAATACCAACAGCACTTCTGGCTAGCAAGGCAAACATGAGCCTCTTTTAGTGGCCCTTGAAATTGGACATGTGAAATGAGGTACACAAAGCCACAGGCCAGCTGAACCTGGCATCTCTGAATGGGTCTTCAAATTCTTCCCAGGAAGATGAATGGCAATCACTATTTTGGCAGGGAAACTGCATCAGCTGGCAATTTGGTGTAGAAAATGTGCTTTCTGCTCCTCTCACAGCCAAAACTCTTACCCATTTCTTGCAAGTCCTTAGATAAGGACCATGTTCAATTGAGCGACAGTGAAGCCAAATGGCAATCCAGGAATCAATTGTCCTGTACACAATCTCCTCCATCCACGTGGAAGGTTAATCACGGGCACACAGGAGGAAGGAAGAAACCCAAATGCATCATTGGACATAAAGTCAGACGTGTTGAGGGATGAAGAAATCTTGCAGAGCTATGGAAACCTGCCCTGAAAACCCAGTTCAGGAAGAGCCTGAGCTGTTTTGTGCTTCTAGGCCTGAAGATGCTCAGGATCTTTCCCAGATGCTCAGCAGGCAGCAGGATTGTGCCTGAATCTGGCTCTGGAAATGCCAGTGCCTCAACTGAGAGCTGTGGCAATGATTTCCATTGCATGGAGAGGGGCCACAGTCCTGCAAGAGTCTTTCAGCAGAGCAAACAGCAGCCTGGAGGGTGGGCAATGCTGCATCTGTACCACTGCATGCTCATCCTTCACCGTAATGCAGAGCTGCCCCCAAAGCTGCCATGGATCACTTCTTAGATTTCTCCTGTTGGATATATTTGGGAGAAGTTGTTCTAGGTGGTTTTTGATGGAGATCCTGTAGGAAGCAGCCATTCACCTGCTGTGATAGCCTTACAACTAATCCTAACTTCTCATTCCCTTTGGTTTTATTTGGGGTTTTTTATCCGTTTGTTTGATTGTTTGGTTTGGGTTTGTTTGTTTGTGGTTTTGTCTCTTTTGGTTTGAGATTTTTTCCTTTTTTATAAATGACTGGTGAAGTTGGCACAGCCAAACTCCAAAAAACGTAAACCAAGCTTGACTTTCCAGAAATTACTTTTGGCTGGCTTTAGCTGCATTCCCCAGGATCAGGGTCACCAGGAGATATTTGCAGGTTTTGCTCTGCATCTTCAGCTTGCCCAGACTTTGCTCAGTGTTTCACCAATGGAGAAGACAATGGATATTTTGCCAAACCTCCTTTCAAACAACAAAACTTGGGGCAGCACGACAGAAAAGAAGAAAAAGAAAATCTTCGCCAGTTAGAACAGAGCCAGAGTCCCACCATTTTCCCCTCCACTTTTCTTGATTTTCTACATTTAGAGGCAAAGCTTTGTTACCGCTGAAGATGAATAGATCACACGGACACAGGTCGAGGTGTGGTGAAAAGAAGAGCCGAGTTTATTTTCCCTCCCAGGATTTATAGGCTTTTGACCACGGCCAGGGATTGGATGGTCAGGATAACACTTTCTCACTGCACTGGCCATGAGAGATGCCCATCACAAGACGTGTAACAGAAAGAATGTACACATATCTATGTTTACAGTTACTGTCCTGGGAAAGTCTTTAGAAAACTATGTTAGCAAGCTCAGAAGCTGAGTTTTCAGGGCAACAAAGCTTCCATCTCTCACTTCCTGATGCTCTTTGCTACCCTTTAGCCTTGACCCCCACGGATCTGACTGCTGTCCATGTGGGGCTGGGGATGCTCAGCCTGGAAAGAGAAGGTGCTGGGGAGGCCTCCCTGCAGCTCTAGGAAAGATGGGCACAGAGAGGAGAAGCCTTTCAACTGCAGGAGTGAGATTGAAGTTGGATCTAATGAAGCTGCTCTTTTCCACTCAGGCTGCTGGGGCACTGGCCCAGGCTGTGCACACAGGCTGCGGATGCTCCATCCTTGGCAACATCCAAGGCCAGCTGGGAGCAGGGCTCTGAGCAACCTGTTCTGGGGGAAGATTGCTCAGCTTGGAACAAGATGGTCTTTAGGGTCCCTTCCAAGCCCAAGCAGCCAGGGATTCCATCATTCTAGGATCTCCCTTGTCCACTTCAGCCTGGGCCTGGACTCCTGGCAGTGATGTCACAGTGCACGCTCCAGCTAGAACTTCCAGCATCCAGCAACGGTCACAACACAACCCTTGGCTCCTTGCTCCTGTGTGCTACGCTCTTCACCCGGCTGCAAGGCCACCCCTGTCACCTTGCTTATCATCTGCTCCCTGTGATACCCCCATCAGTCCTGGAAGCTCCCCATTGCTTAGATTTTGATCTCCATCCCTGCAGGATGTCTGCATTTGCTCCAAAGAAGGTATGGTACTATTCCACGGAGGTGGACACCCCGCAGCTGCCTGGGTGGGCTGGAGCTGTGTGGGATAGTGTGGGAAAGGGACCCCACTCTGAGATTTTGCTGCCTCTGCAGGCTGTCACAGACACAGAGGAGGAGATGGAGGTAGATGTGACAGAGATGGAGGAAGAGATGGAAGTGGATACAGAGATGGATACAGAAGAGGACATGGAAGTTGACGGAGAGGAGACCGGAGAGGAAGAGATGGACGTTGACATGGAAGATGATAATGAGGAGATGGATATTGATATGGAAGACGAGGAGGAGGACATGGTGTTGGGATGAAGACCGATGCCAGCAGCAGAACAGGCAGGTGCTCCCCACAGGCAGAGTGGGTCCCCTGCTGCCAGGCTGGGGCTGGGCTGGGCACTCCCTGCTCAGGGACACGCTAGCCCATGCACTGGATTCTGGTGGCCATCCCTGGCCTGGCCTGGCCTTGCTTTGGGCCACACAAGCCCTGTTCCAGTGCCTGGGCCACAGCCCCCAGCCCCAGCCAGGCTCACTTCTGGCAGCAGAGTCCCCCTGTGCCAGTGTCCAAGCCTGGCAGTACATGGAACACCCCTCCATGCCTGACTGCACTGACCGTGCTACTTGTTTTTCTTCCAGGACTGAGGCACATCCCAGAGACGACACCCTGCTGTATATACGTTTTAGAGTTGTTGTGTTCAGATCCACGTTTTAGAGTTTGCTTAAGTGTTCTGTAAATACGTTCCATGTAGGTTTGTTAGATATGTTCTTAGGTAAATAGGTTCCATAGTTTGTTATTGTTGTTACCAATATTCTTACAATGTAAATATGTTGTGTAGTTCATTCTTGTTCCTTTTCTTCTACAAATAAACATTCTTTGTTTTTCACACCCCAGTTCTCTTTGCATTTTCTTCGGGCACATTTGCAAAGTTGTGGATTGTTTTGGGAACAATGTTTTCAGGACTCTAATAAGAATATCAAAACTGCTCTCCCACACTCTCAGCTGCTGCAGCCCCAAAAAGCACTGGCTGGCTTTGCTCACAGACTCACAATTGTGCTGGGATTTCTACCACACCACAGGACAGCGAGTTTTTCCTTTTTCTCCTGGAAATACCTACAGCACTTCTGGGTAGCAAGGCAAACATGAGCCTCTTTTAGTGGCCCTTGAAATTGGACATGTGAAATGAGGTACACAAAGCCAAAGGCCAGCTGAACCTGGCATCTCTGAATGGGTCTTCACATTCTTCCCAGGAAGATGAATGGCAATCACTGTTTTGGCAGGGAAACTGCATCAGCTGGCAATTTGGTGCAGAAAATGTGCTTTCTGCTCCTCTCACAGCCAAAACTCCTACCCATTTCTTGCAAGTCCTTCTTAGATAAGGACCATGTTCAGCTGAGTGACAGTGAAGCCAAATGGCAATCCAGGAATCAATTGTCCTGTACACAATCTCCTCCATCCACGTGGAAGGTTACTCACGGGCACACAGGAGTAAGTGTAGTGGTTTAGATTTGCTAATTTCATTTTCCCGGGCGGCGCACGAAAGTTATGTCTTGGTTTTAAAGCAGTAACTAAAAAATTACTAGAAAACTCACTTATTTCTTGCTGTGAGATATGGATTAGAGCAAGAGCAAAACAGGCTTAAAACTTAAAAAGGAATAAAGAAAGTTTGTTAACAAAACTACAAGAATAAGAACACCAGAATAAACTTCCAGAACAACCCTTTTATCCCCCACTACCTACCATTCTCTTGTTCACGTGACAACGTAGAGACAAAAAACTTTGGAACTTTGGTGTTTAAAACAGTCCTAATTCTTCTAGAGTCTTTTCATCACCCTTTGTTGAGAAACAGAAGTCATCTTCTGTTAATCTATGGAGTTTTTAATGAGAAAACTATTTCTGTTATAGTTTTCTATTTCTCTGATGCCAGCTGTCCAGAAATCTGTCATCAGTTCACTCCTCCCATTTCACATCACTCTGAGGTGTGTATGGGCCATGAGTCTAGGGATGTCATTTTTAAGGATGAGTTATTCAAAGGCAAAAGTTCTCTTCATCTGTCTCTGTGAGCTTCTCTGGAAACCGAAGTTTTCTCTTTGCCTCTCCAACGGCCTCAAATCTTCAACTATTACTTCTCCCCTCTGTTCCGGCACCTCACTGTATCACAATTACTCCACTGTTTTCTCAAAATCCACACTTTGAACACTCCATTCCTCCCAATATACTCTGTCATGAATTAAAGGAGTTTTTCAGAACACTATTGTCCATCTCCATAGCTTTTACAGAAAAATATTTCAGCTTATAAAGCATCTCCTTATTCTCTCTTCCCCATCTAAAACTTAACTCTTTTCTTCACTGTCTCTGATGGTTTTATGATGTCTTTTTCATGTTGATTGTCTCTCTCTCTCTGTCTCTCTGGGAAAAAGGAGTAATCTGTGTGTTTTATCCAGGTAGTAAAAGAGTTAAAGTCTTGGAAAGCTGCAGATGTTCATGGTGTCAGGTTTCAGTCCAGCAGCAGAAACTGCAAACCAAGCCAGGCCGGCCGGCTCCGTTTCTCCCCCCCCGCCCTCTGCGGCCTTGTCCGGCCTGGAGGGGGGGAGGAGGCCGAGACAGAGCCTGTTACCTCGTCAGAAGCCAGAAACCAAAGAGAACAAGAGAGCCCTGGCTTTACATCTCAAGGTGGTGTTCACAAGCTGATCTCACTTTTCAATGGTCAAAACTGCTGTCAATTCTTAGAAATGACTGAGAATTGGTCAGGAGAAAAGACTCCCATCAGTCACCAGCAGCTTCAACTTCCGCCCAGCCCCCAAAGCTTAAAGGTAAAGTCACCCCATGACACTGACAAAATATCTAATTCCCACAGACTCTACGAAAAATCCGTCAAAATTCTCCAAGTCTCCTCAAAATCCCACAATAATCCCACAAAATCTCCTCCAAATCCCACAAAATTCTAGAGCAATTCCACAAAATTCCAGAAAAATCCCACAAAATTTCATAAATCTTCTCAAAACCCTACCAAATTCCTGCAACATCTCACAAAATCTCCACCAATTTCCACGAAATCTAAGAGAAATTTCTCAAAATTCTTCAAGTCGCCTCAAAATCCCACAAAATTAAAGAGAAATCCTCAAAATTTCAAGAAAATGCCAACGAATTCCCTAAATCCTTTCAAAACCCTACCAAATTCCAGAAACATCCAACAAAATCTCTACCAATTCCCACAAAATCTAAAAAAACTCCCTCAAAATTCTTCAAGTCTCCTCAAAATCCCACAAAAATCCCACAAAAATTCCACAAACCTCCCACAAAATCTCCTCAACACCCCAAAAAATTATAGAGAAATTCCAAAAAACTCCACAAAAATGCCACAAAATTGCTTAAATCTTCTCAAAACGCTACCAAATTCCTGCCACATCTCACAAAATCTCCACCAATTTCCACAAAATCATGTAGCCTTTCAAGCAAGGCAGACACCCTGGTTCAGGAGCCAGCACGGTGACCACACCCAGGCCACTCGGACCATTTTACCCACAAGACATCAATGGGATGGATGGCGAAGAAATGGCGTTTATTGCAGGAGAATTTGACATTTTATAACCTGGGGTCACTGTGTTACTCCCATCTGCTTTCATCACAGCCAGGTGCTATTGGCTAATTGCAGGGGTCATTACCATATTACGGAGAGGGCGTTCACTAACTTTCCGTTACATCCCGAGATCTTCAGAACGCCAGACCTTACTACTACAACATCTAAGAAAAATCCCTCAAAATTATTCAAATCTCCTTCAAATCCCACAGAATTCTGGAAAAGCCCATTAAATTCCAGGAAAATCGCACAAAATCCCCTAAATTTTCACAAAACCCAACCAAATTCCAGAAACATCCCACAAAATCTCCACAAATGGCCACAAAATTCAAGAAAAATCCCTCAAAATTCTTCAAGTCTCCTCCAAATCCCACAAAATCCCACCAAATCCCACCAAAATCCCACAAAATCTCCTCAATATCCCAGATAATTCTAGAGAAATTCCACGAAATTCCAGAAAATTGCCACAAAATTCCCTAAATCTTCTCAAAACCCAACCAAATTCCGGCAACATCTCACAAAATCTCCACCAATTTTCACAAAATCTAAGAAAATCATCCTCAAAATTCTTCAACGCCTTTCAAAATCCCATAAAAATCTCACAAAACTCCAGAAACATCCCACAAAATCTTGTCAATATCCGACAAAATTCTGGATAAGCCCCACAAAATTCCAGAAAAATGCCACAAAATTCCCTAAATCATCTCAAATCATTAAAAATTTCCAGAGACATCTAAAGAAATCTCCACCAATTTCCACTAAATCTAAGAAAAATCCCTCAAAATTCTTCATGTCTCCTTTAAATCCCACAAAATTCTGGAAAAGCCTAACAAAATTCCCTAAATCTTCTCAAAATTCTGCCAAATAACAGCAACATCTCACAAAATGTCCACAAATCCCACAAAATTCCAGAATAATCCCTCAAAATTCTTGAAGTCTCCTCCAAATCCCACAAAATCCCACAAACATCCCACAAAAATCCCACAAAATCCCACAAAATCTCCGCAATTGGTCAGGAGAAAAGACTCCAGTCTTTTCCTGGAAAAGAATCCAGAAAAATGCCACAAAATTCATAAAATTTTTTTAAAACCCTACCAAATTCCCACAAACATCCCACAAAATGACCACAAATGTCTAAAAAATTCAAGAAAAATCCCACAAAATTCTTGAAAAGCCCCACAAAATTCCAGAAAAATTTCATAAAATTCCCTATATCTTCTCAAAACCCTACCAAATTCCTGCAACATCCCACAAAATTTCCACCAATTTCCACAAAATCCCACAAAAATCCCACAAAATTTCCCCCAATTTCCACAAAATCCCACAAAAATCCCACAAAATTCTTCAAATCTCCTCAAAATCCCATAAAATCCCACAAAAATCCCACAAAATGCCAAGAACATCCCACCAAATCTCTCCAATATCCCAAAAAATTCTAAAGAAATTCCACAAAATTCCCCAAAAATTTCCTAAATCTCCTCAATATTTCACAAAATTCCAGAAACATATCAGAAAATCTCCAGAAATTTCCACAAAATTCAAGAAAAATTTCACAAAATTCTTGAAAAACCCCCCAAAATTCCAGAAAAATCCCACAAAATTGCCTAAATATTCTCAAAACCCTTCCAAATTCCAAAAACATCCCACAAAATCTATAGAAATGTCCACAAAATTCCAGAAAAATCCCACAAAATTCCTTAAATCACCTCAATATCCCACAAAATTATCGAAAAATCCCACAAAAGTCCCTAAATCTTCTCAAAATCCAACCAGATTTTTGCAACATCTCACAAAATCTTCACCAACTAAACAAAATCGAAGAAAAACTCCCACAAAATTCTTCAAGTCTCCTCCAAATCCCACAAAATTCTAGATAAATCCTCAAAATTCAAGAAAAATCCCACAAAATTCCCTAAATCTTCTCAAAACCCTACCAATTTCCAGCAACATCCCACAAAATCTCCACAAACGTCCACAAAATTCCAGAAAAATCACACATAACTCCCTAAATTTTCTCAAACCGGAACCAAATTCCTGAAACCTCTGACAAAATCTCCAATTTTCACAAATTCTAAGAAAAATCATCCTCAAAATTCTTCAAGTCTCTTCACAATCTCCGAAAATTAAAAAAAAAACTTACAATACTCAAGAAAAATCCCACAAAATTCTTGAAAAGCCCCACAGAATCCCAAAAAGAGCCCACAAAATTCCCTAAATCTTCTCAAAACCCAAATTCAAGAAAAATCCAACAAAATCTCCAACAATTCCCAAAAAATCTAAGAAAAATTCCTCAAAATTCTTCAAGTCTCTTCAAAATCCCACAAAATTTCAATAAAATCTGATGAAATTGTTAGCGTTCAGGAACACACATAATCATAGAATGATTTTATGAAGGTGCTTTATTGAAGAGCTCTGGGTGTCAGGGGTACACAGACCCAAATCTGACCCATCTTGCTTTTGAGCTGAACATGTTTTATACTCTATCATTATACAACTTACATATTAATTATTAAACGTGCATTGTTCTATTGTATGCATTGTTTTTACCCAAGCATGGATTTCTTGTAATCCCCCCTCAAACCCCCTAACATTGTTCCTCATGTTCTTTAAGCAATAATTATATCTAATCACATCTAACAATTCTATCATTTCTCATATATTGATTACACAGGTGCAGTTTTACATGATCTTTAGCAAGCACAAGGCCTAACATTTCCCAGGGCCTACTTTTCCCAGGGCTTGCCAAACCCAACTTTCTTTCTAAGTCCCTAAATTTTCTGTGATTTTAAAACCTTTTACTATCATTCCCCCCTTTGAAAGCATTTTCACTTCACTATAAGTGCAAATGTTTTCACTTGATACAGTCCTTTGTTTCTAAGTTTACACTCGATGTTCTTCGAATCCTTGATTGATGTAAACGTTGTCCTGGATGCTGTCAGGAACTGGAGAACCAGAAGATGGTGGGGGTGGATCTCGTCTCAGTGCCTTTATTATTTTCTGGTTCCTGGACGTTTTCTTCTGTATTTCTCCTTTTAAGATGTTGTAAACTGACCAAATTGCTAAGAATACAATTAGTAAGATTATCACACTCTCAATGATAGATTTAATCCATGAACTCACATTCCACCCTAACCCTTTGAAGATTTTGCCAAACCAACTTGTAGTCAAATCCTTTTGCTCTTTCTGTGCTTTGTGCTCTATTTGTTGCAACTGATTGATGTCATATTCTACATCTGCAGTCACATTTGGGATGTGGACACAGCAATGATCAATCCATCCCTTTAAAAACCCACACACTCCATGCTCTTTCAGGAGTAGTAAATTGTAATTGTATGTTTAGTTCTTCAAATCTTTCCCAGGTCACTCTTGCTAATTTATCAACCTGACCTGTAAGTTTGTACAAAATTTCTTTATTCTGATAGTTTGCTATAGGACCGAGCAAAGACTCGCCCAACCTAATTTCACTCTACTGGAGGGTTCTTGTCAAGTGTCATCTTGATTCTGTTCCTATCCTAATCTTCCCTAGCTATGCCTCTGTCTTGCCACTGAGTTGTTTTTAAGCAGATTTCACATTTTGACATTACTGATTTTGCCATTGTTAGCATCCGTACCGAGATTAATTTTTGTTTCATCCATTTTACCAATGCCTCTGCACCCCAATGACATTTGTTATGTTTCATTTGTAGAACTTCTCTCATTTTCAAGGGGGTTAACACTATTTGTCTTTGTGCAGTTACATACCACTCTTCTGAATTCTTTTGTGCATTTAGCAAATGTCCAAATTTCTCATCTCCTATTGAATATTTTGGTTTTGGAGGCAAATTAAATTGAGATACATTAACTTTTAAAGATATCAATGCCATTGTTCTTTGCACTTTTCGAGCAATCTGTCGAGCTGTCCAGTCTGCTTCTCGATTTTCTTCACAAATTGTACAGTTTCCTGATTGGTGTCCTTTGCAGTGCATAATTGCTACTTGTTCAGGTTTTTGTATTGCTTTTCTCAATTGCAGGACTGCATCTTGATGTTTAATGTGTGTACCTTGAGAAGACAGTAGTCTTCTTTCTTTCCACAGTACTCTGTGGACATGCACTACTCCAAAGCATACTTTGAGCCAGTCCAGATGTTGACCCTTTTCCCTTAACTCAATTCTAGTGCTCTGCTTAAGGCAACCAGTTCTGCCCTCTGGGCAGATGGATTTGCTGATAATGCTTTTGCCTCCACCATTGTACTGACTGTTGTTACCGCATATCCAGCGTATCTGGTCCCGTTCTCCACCAACCTGCTTCCATCTGTCAATAGCTCTCACTCTGCTTGCTCCAGTGGGACGTCTTTCAGGTCTTCTCTTGCCAAATAGGTGTCCTCTATTCCTTCTACAGAGTCATGCTCTAATGGGCCTTCTTCAGTTGTGGTACCTAGGAACAGAGCTGGATTCAAGAGGTCAGTTGTCTTTAGTGTGACATCATCCTGCTCAGTCAGGATTACCTGGAATTTCATCATCCTGCTTGGAGATAGCCAATGGCCCCTCTTTTGTTCTAAAACAGTGCTCACCATGTGTGGCACATAGACATCTATGTGTCTCCCCATCGTGAGTTTCCTGGCTTCTTGTGTCAGCATCACGCTGGCTGCAACTGCCCGCAGGCATGAAGGCCATCCAGCACTCACCTTGTCAAGCTGTTTGGAAAAGCAGCCTACCGGCCTTTCCCAGCTTCCCAAACCTTGGGTCAGCACTCCCAGTGCTAGGTGGAGTCTTTCATGCACAAACAGCTGGAAATCTTTGGACAAATCTGGCAATCCTAACGCCGGAGCAGTTGTCAATGCCTCCTTCAGTTTGAGGAAGGCCTCCTTCTGTGCTCTGCCCCAGGTAAACGGCTGCGTCTTCTGGGCCTCATCCAGGGCTTTTGCAATTAGTCCATAGTCCATGATCCACAGGCAGCACCACCCTGTCATCCCAAGGAAGACTCGCAGCTCATGCAGCTTCTGGGGTTCTGCAATAGCACAAAGAGCTTGAATACAATTAGTACCCAGCTTACACTGCCCTTGTGAGATTTCACATCCCAGGCAAATCACAGTCTGCCAGGCAATTTGTGCCTTTTCTTTAGACTCCTCATATCCTCCCATTCCCAGTTGATTTAAAATTTCAGTTGTTACCTTTATGCAGCTTGTTTTCTCTTCTGTAGCTATCAGTACATCAGCAGCATACTGTAACAACAGGTATAGTTTTCTCAGTACTTGCCCATTCTCAGTCCAAATCTCCAGCTCCTTCCCCAGCTGGCTTCCAAATAGGGTTGGACTGTTCTTGTATCCTTGTGGGAGTCGTGTCCAGGTGAGCAGAGTTTTCCTTCCATTTTCTGGATTTTCCCACTCGAAGGCAAACAGTTTCCTACTTTCTTTGGCAAGGGTATGCAGAAAAAGGCAACTTTTAAATCAAGTACAGTAAACCATTTCTATTTCTCTTTTCTAGATGCTAACAATGTGCAAGGATTAGCTACCACTGGGTAAATATCTTCAGTTATTCCATTTATTACTCTCAAATCCTGCACTAGTCTTTATTGGTCAACACAGAAATTTGGGCTCCAGTGTTAACTACAAAAGTAAAAAGTGGATGTATAGGACCCACTATTATTGAGAAACCACTCAGACTATTCAGCCTAGTCTTCACAGAAGTATGGAGAACGTCATTTATTTCTATCTTTAGCACACTTTTATAGGGTTTTACAGGGTCCGCGGGCTAAGCAAGTTACTCTTGGTTAATCCACACAGATTTACATTTTTTCTCTTATACACAAGGATATTGTTTTGCTTCATTCTCTCTGCTTCAGGAAAGTTTCAAGGACATGAGCCTTTAATATCACGACTTATACCAAAGGCAGGTTTGTGCAGACAGGCCTTTACTAAACTATCATGCCCACCTTCTGTTCAAATATTCTCTACACACTATTGCTGTAATCAGTATGTCTCCAGTTTTGTTCTTTCTAGTGAGCATTTGAAATAAAAGCAACCTCTGCCTCTCTGCTCACCCATGAGAGGCAGAGTTCCCAGTTTCCCTGATTCTGAGGCTCTTTGGGCTCCACTCCCAGAAGCTGAGAAGGAGACGGCTTTGGCTCACAGCCCAGAGCCTGTGGAGCTGTGCTGGGTTATCCAATGGGGCATTCCATACAATGAACTTGGGACAGTGCCAATTAGAAACAACTTTACTCAACTTTGAAGTGAGAAGCCATCTATGACCTTTCTGGGGACCCCCTTCTTTATCTCTAGTGACCACCAATACTGGCAGTGAGAGATTTCTTTTCTCTTCTCTGGGTTTTCCTTAAGAGAACCAATGGATCTAACACCTTTGCTTTCTCTGATTTTTCTTCTGCGATTTTTACAGGTCCATCATTTCTACTGGAATGAATTAGCTCTTTTGGAGGGTAAATTTGATTCAGGAGAGGGGTTTCCCCCTCTTCTGTTTCTTTTAGCGATTCAGCATTTTTGAATTTTCATCATGGAGGGCTGCTCGCAACAGATTGATCTTACTCTTTTCTTCATTGAATTGCTTTTGCAAAATTTCAACTGGGTTTTGGAGGGAGTCTATTCTAGTTCTTTCCTCACTTCTTTGCTTAAAGCCAGTTCCTAGAGCTGCTGTAAAACAAGCTCCCAAAACTGAGCAGAGTATAGTTTTATTTTTGCCCAGTTAAATTTTCTTTCATCTTGTAAAGATCACACTTTATCAATCACATTTTCCAAATTAAACCAGTAACTAAGGGCCCACTTTTCCCCTCTTGGAGAAGGTCTGGCATTGTGTTTTACTAACAGAGCATAAAATGCAGCTTTAACTTCTGCACTGCCCTTTTCAGTTATTTTTACAAAGGGAAAACCTCTACAGGGAAGTATAAACTTCAATTATACACACACACACACACACACACACACACACACACACACACACACACACACACTGCTTTTTGCTTCCCTGTATGGGTAAAAAGACCAAATCTGCTTGGGAGGCACTCTTTCAGTTTAAAATTCTGATTGTCTCTTCGCTACACCAAGCAGTCAAAATTCATACCCACAACAACAACAAAACCATTCCTGTCTGTTTGCACTAAGAGATCTTTTGTGAAATTCTGCAGACAGAGCCCTCAAGTGAGTGTGGGGTGCTTTTCACCTCGGCGTGTGCAGTTCGTGGGAAATTCGAGTCGCCCCCCTTGCTTTCTAGACACCGCTCACTCTTTTGGGAGTGTTGGGCTGGGTGCGGCTGGAGCAAAACGTCTTTCCCCTAATACAGACTGCACAACAAACCTGCAGCCCCTTCTGTCTGTCAGAAATCCTGTCCGTGACTCCAGTTTAAATGGCACATTTCGCTAACATGAGTGGGAGTCACGAGAAGTTTGTTTGATCTCAGAGTGCAAAAAGAACACAAGGGATTTCAGTTTAAATCACAACAACAATAATGTACCTTTATTTTAGCGATAACAAGGGTTTTATGATGGAGGAGAGGAAGAGAGAGAGAGAGAGAGAGAGATAAAGAAAACAAAGTAAAGAAAGAGAGAAGAGGAGGTTATAGCAACCAACAGACGAGATGGGGTCGCTGGGGTCTTTTTCCATGGGGAGATCTCGCCAAAATTAATTTAGCCTTATGTAATTCTTCCCCAAAGTTACCTTGTTTCTAATGTGCTAATAAGCACCCCAGAGATGCTATGAGAGCATTGCTGCCCAAAACCCCTTTAAGCTTCTCCATGTCACAACTACAATACACCACAAATGCCAAACCTGCAGCGCTTTCGCAGTCGTCTGACGGACGGCGCCTGGGCAATACCAACAGGAATTCCTTTAGCCCAACCAAGGGCAGCTTTTGCTGCCTCTTATTGGCAGGCACCCAAACCAAAGTAAAAGCACCTTACCTCTTCTCCTGGGGACGCTGTGAGCAGCGCAGACGGTCGCGGCCGATGGGCTCCCCGAGAATCCCTCGGTGCCGGCTGGAGCAGGATCGGGTCGCGAGCTCGCTCAGCAGCACTCACAAGGTCCCATCTGGGTCACCAAAATGTTAGAGTTCAGGAACACACATCATCACAGAATGATTATATGAAGGTGCTTTATGGAAGAGCTCTGGGTACCCCTTCTGTCAGGGGTACACAGACCCAAATCTGACCCATCTTGCTTTTCAGCTGAACATGTTTTATACTCTATCATTATACAACTTATATATTAATTATTAAACTTACATTGTTCTATTGTATGCATTGTTTTTACCCAAGCATGGATTTCTCGTGATCCCCCCCAGCCCCCTAACATTGTTCCTCATGTTCTTTAAACAATAATTATATCTAATCACATCTAACAATTCTATCATTTCTCATATATTGATTACACAGGTGCAGTTTCACATGATCTTTAGCAAGCACAAGGCCTAATTTACTATCACCTCCAGACAAAAAGTCCTGCCTGAACAGTCACAGAGCTACATCTATTTTTAATTTTAACTTTTTTTAGATTTTTCCAGAGGCTGCTGACTGTGTTCAAGCTTTTCTCCCTATTTTCTCCCTAGAGCAAATTCTCCAGAAACTGTGGTTTTACATCCTTTTGCTTTGATTAAAGTTACCTGCAATGACCAGTCAATCCAAACCCTGGGAAAACTTGAACTTCACGCTGTACCCAGGCAAAATATTTACCTCCCACATCTGAAGCCATGAGCTGCCAAGTACTGTCCCCACTGTCACACCCTGTTCCCTGGAGGTCTGCTGATGCCATTTCAAAGGGGTTGCCAATGAAAACAAGTTTGAATATTTTTTGTAGTTTCCACATTGGTATTAAAATCCTTGACTAGAAAAATCACAAGTCAAGATTTCTAGGATTCTTCCATACAGTCATTTTCAACCTGGATTTCAGAGTGTCTGAACAGTCAGACAAGGTTTTAGTTTTAGACACTATAGAAAAAGTCCCTGCTGTTCGGTCATAACATTCCATCAACATATAGTCCTGATGATTCCTTTAGGCAGGAGCAGCAAAGGCAAGAATGAGCCAAACAAGCTGTTCCTGTGTTCTCATGTCCTGCACAGCAGTAACTGGGAATTCAAGAATGGATTCAGGAGACAATGAGTGCACAGGGAGCCACAAAGACTTTGGGATGCTGAAATGGACCAGCCTGGTGCCTGTGCCCGCGCTGCACCGCGCTGAGCTCCAACTGGACCATCTAACAATGGTTGAATGGACACACCATGGGCCACTGCAGACTCCTACTCCTAGTTCTGGGAGCTACACTATGCACCTGTCATTCACCAGATGATTTTTTCATCTTTGCTTGAAATTCAGGAGAGGAAAAGGTCAACATGGAAAAGTGTTCTCCCAGTTCTAGTGACAGCTGTGCCTGCACACCACCTGTGCCCATGGCAGGGTGGTTGGAGACTGGATGATGTTGATGATACTTTGCAACACCAAGTGCTCAGGGATTCTGGGATTGCCCAAGTGGAGAGCAAAACTGAGCTGTGTAAGTCCCTGCTTTTTTTCAGCGCATGCTGCTTCTTCCTTTGTTCCAAGCAAGTCCAGGATTTTGTTTCATGTGTCTTTAAAGTTCCTGGACAGAAGAGAGGGAGGGCAGCTGCAGAACAGGGCTCGTGCCCCATCAGATTCTCTCCCTCTCTCTCTCTCTCTCTTTCTCATGATGGTGCCAATGCCGCTACCTTGGGACCCCTGAGTGTGGAAGGCGAGCTCGCCCTCAAGCACAGCCATCCAAGTCAGTCACGGGCATATGCAGCAGCTGAAGCTGGCAAGCGTTGCTGTGAGGCTGCAAGTGAAGAGAAAGCCATTGTGGCCAACTCTGCTGAAGCCTTTTGCCAAAGCAAAGGCAATTGTGCCCACAGCCTCCCCCTGTTTGGCACCCGGCTGCTGCGGACGCCTCAGTGCGCAGGTGCCGACGTTGGGGCTGCTGCTGTTCCTGTGCACACTCTGCTGCTGTTTCTGTGGGCTCCAGAGCCGCTTGGGCAGCAGCCACTGGGCAGCCCTGCTGGAGGAGACATCGCCACCCTCCCCATGGTGGCAGCAGCTCTGTGGGCCCCGAGCTCTGTGTCAGGGGAGCCTCGGTCACAGCAGCGTGGCCTGGGCAGCCCTGAGGGCCTGGGCTGGCCACCAGCCCTGCCTCTGCCCACTGCCCCTTCCTGGAGGCACCCAGTGGCCGTGGCCTGGCAGCACCCCCCTGCCCTCCATGTCCCCAGCCAGCCCAGCCTGGCCACCTCGGGCTGTCCCCACCCTCCCGCTGCGGTGGTGTCCCAGCCTCCAGGCCTTCTGCTGCAGGCCTGGGGGACATTTTGGGGAAGCATCGGAGCAGCCGGGTGTCAGGAACCAGGCGGCTGCCCGGGGGCTGCTTATGGCCTCTGACACCCAATTCCTCAGGGCTTCCCACCAGCCCGGCTCCTCCAGGGCCTTCTGTCCCCTTGGAGCCTCCTGCCACCCACTCCCTCACACATGCCCCTCGTGCCTTCCCACTGCCTTGTCCCGTCTGGGCCTCCGCAGCCCCTCATCCCTTCACGGCCTCCCAGCACCCCGTGCCCTCAGGGGCTCCCCCAGCCTGGCCCGGCAGCAGCGCCGCAGCCCCACAGCAGCTCCAGCAGCTCCTCAGCCATCACGGCAGCAACACACGGGCAGCAGGACACACATGGCGCTTCCTGCCTGGCACAGGGCTTGTGGCTTCAGCACAGCCACCAAAGGCCAAGGGGCTTCTGGCCATTTCACCTGCACCACTGCACGCCCCGGCAGGTTGCTGAACACAAGAAACCTTTTCCCTCTCCTCCCCTATGCCCCGCACATCCTGGGCAGCAAAAGAAAGGCCTTTGGACTCTTGTGCTTTAGAACATATTCTATATTATATACAGATTGAATGGAAATGAAAAGAAAATCTCTATAAAACAAAAAATAACAGATGGCCCATGTGGCCTCAGAACACAGAGCCTCTCAGATCATCTCTGAGCACAGCTCCAGCAGCGCAGCCAGCCCAGGCCCAACCGACGAGGTCGTGTCCTCCATGCCCTGAGGAATTGATCGTGCACCCTCTGGAAGATGGAATATCGGGCACTCTGGATGGCCCGGAGGACATAAAGCGTTTCAAGTGCCAGGTCTGATACGGCACTACTTCTGTCCTCCGTCAGGTGTTCGAGGGCTGGAAGAGAAACAAACAGAGCCACGGTCAGACCCCAGAGCTGTGGGGGCCCAGCGAGAGCCCCCTGCCAGGGCCATGCCAGCCGGCTCTTGCCTTGGCCAGGAGGGAGCAGGGACCAAGGGGGTCAGCCCGAAGCTGCTGGCCACAAATGCCCCACGTGGCCCTGAAATCTCGCTGTGCTCTGCCCACACCGTCCCTCATCGGCACAGGGAGCAGAGCCCTCCACAGCCAGGCCAGGCCTTGCAGCTGTCCCCGACAGCCACCGCTGTCAGCCCGCTGCCCTGCCTCACCTCTGCACAAATCCTGGAGCTCTGCCTGCTGCCCCCTCAGCTGCTCCCCGGCCATCCCTGAGAACACAGAGCCTGTCAGGGTCCCAGCAGCACAGCTCCCTGCCAGCGGCGCTGCCAGCCCTGTGGCCACACGGCTTCCTGCCCCGGCAGGGCTCAGCCCAGGCCCTTGCCGCATCCTGACTCAGCCCAAGGGCACGGCTGCCAGAGGCCGGCAGCAGCAGCCCCAAGGGCAGCTGGGGCTCCAGGGCGCCGGGGCCGGGTGCCGCTGCCGGGACAGCAGCCGGGGCTGGGGCCGAGCTGCGGCGGGGCGGGGAGGGAGCCGGGGCTCGTGGCTCACCGATGACCCTGATGGCCGCCGCTCGCAGGGTCTCCTGTGGGTCCTGCAGGTACTGCAGGGCCCGGCGCAGGTGCTCGGCCAAGGGGATCCTGTTGTCTGCCAGCTGGAGAGAGCGGCAGGAGGGAAGGGTTGGCGCGGGCTCTGCCCCTCGGCCGGGCGCTGCTGCCCGCGGCCAGCCCCGGCCTCCCGTGCCCGGCCAGCCCTGAGGCCCGGCCAGCAGCCGCTCCAGGGCGCCGGGCTCTGGAGGGGGCAGAGGGCCGGCTGCTGCCCGGGGAGCCGCGGTGCCGGCCCGGCCCGCAGCCCCGCTGGGCCGGGGCTCCATCGGCACCCGGCTCGGGGCCACAGGGGGCTGGAGAAGAAGCCGTGCGGCCCCCGGGTGCAGCAGTGGGCAGGGGCACAGCTGCCAGCCCCACACACTGAGCACCGGGGCCAGGGGGCTTCTCTAGCCTGAGGCTGGCACTTCCAGGCCGTCCTTACCAGGAGCTTGGCAAACTTCCACAGTTTCTCCTTCCTCACAGCTTTTTCCAGGTCTGGCCTCTTCAGGAATTCAGCCGCGCAAAGGAGCGTTGTCCGAGAGGCCTGGGGAGCAGCAGAGAGCCGCAAATGGCCCCACAAGCCAGGGCACAGGAGTGTCCCAGTGCCAAGGCCTGGAGGAGGCTGCAGCCTGCAAGCCTGCGTCAGGGCAGGAGGCAGCTGAGCCCCCTGCCAAGGTGCAGCAGCAGCCCAGGAGTCCTCACCTCTGCCACATGCCGATTCTCATCTTGGCAGTGGAAAAAGAGTGGGAGCAGGCTCTGGTACACTTTTTTCTTCAGGGGCTTTCTTCCTTCTTCTTCTGCCAAAGATGTTAGTTTTCGAAGGAGAGACATGGAGAGCAGCTGCACCTGGCTATCAGGCTGTATGAAAGGAAGGAAGGAAAAATGACCTCATCATTGGCTTCTTCTGGCCCACATTGGCACAGGCCTGCAAATGCAGAGGGCACAAAGTGTCCGGGCAGTGGCCAGTGGCCGTGGCTGGGGCACAGAGCCTTACATTGTCCAGGAGTTTCAGGAGCGGCTCAGCCAGCTGCAGGGCCCTGCGCCAGGATATTGGGGTGTCTATATCTAAGAAAATATAGCCGAGGAGAACAATGCTCATCCTGACCACGTCATTATCTGTGTCCCACAGGAGGTGCACGAGTCTTCCTGTCAGGCTCTGCATTCTTTCGGCCTGTGCAGAACACAAGGGTGTGAAAGCCCGGGCAGCTGGGGCAGGGCCCAGAGGCCAAAGGCCTGTCCCAAAGCACTCGGGCAGCTGAAGCAGGAGGCAGGAGAGCTGGGAGGAGCTGCCTCAGCGCCCAAGGCAAAGGCCAGCCAAGGCCAAGTGACAGCATTGCCCAGCCTCATGCTGCCCACACGGCTTCAGCTGCTGCCCCCTTCTCACCATGGAGGGATGGTCCCTTAGCAGGAGGAGAGCCCTGGGAACCTGGTGATGCATCTTCCTGCTATTGAACCACAGGTACTTGTACAAGATCTCCATTAGGCTGTCACCGCATTCACTCAAGTCCAGGCAATCTAGGAGCTGAAAGGCACAGGGCAGTGAGAGGGGAGCCGGCCGGCAGGAGCCTGGAAGTGCGCAGGGCTGGGCCCAGGCAGCAGCACAGGGCGCGGGTGCCGTGACAGGCAGCTGTGGCTATGCCAGGGGACAGGGCTGGCAGGGAGCTGAGCGAGGTAGTGCTGGCCATCAAGCTCACCTCCACAAGGAATGCCATGGCAGGGACATCCCAGTGTGGCATCGGTTTGCTGAGCAGCTCAAGCAGGTAGCTTGAGATGCTTTTGCACAAGTGGACAGCTGCACGGCGCATTTCCCTGGAAGGTGGAAAAGGCACAAAGAGCTTCAGCAAGGGTGCAAAAAACCTCTGCCAGGACTGACTGACACAGTTGTCATATTGCCCCAGCACCCTGCGAGGGGATGTGGGCCCTTGAGATGTGGCTGCTCCTGGACACCCTCCTCTCACAGCCTTTTCCAGTCTCCTTGCCCATCTCTCGGTGACGAGGCCCTCAGGCCCATGGCCACGGGGACTGTGGGGGGCATCCCGGGCAGGGGGCACAAATGTCAGAGGCAGTGGGGAGAAGGGGGGCTCACCTGGCCAGCAGACCCACGGCATAGTGGTGGGTGTCAGCACAGAGCAGCGTGTCCCAGCCACGCTTGCGTTCCATTGCCACCACCACATGCTCAAAGTGGAGACTGCAGAGCAGGGCCTTCAGGGTCCGCACTGCAAACCTGTGTGCACAGCAAAGCCCAGGTGACGCTGGGAGCACTGGCTCCGAGGCTGGAGAAGTGGCAGGGACAGGAGAACTGGCATGGAGCACCTGTTGGGGCTGGTGGAGAGGCCGTGTTGCTCCTGGCATTCCTTCCAGAAGGTCCGGACGTCCTCTGTCATATACAAAGTACTGAAGTGCATTTGGAAGAGGAGATGCACAAAGAGGCGGGGGAAATAGACTGTCAGGATCTGTGGGCAACAGGGCCCCTGGAGGATCTTCCACATCACCAGAGTTGCCTGCAGAGGACAAAGCAGCCCGAGACAGCGCTCAGTGCTGGGGCGTCCGTGTGGCAGGGCCTGAGCGGGGCTGGGAGAGGCCGGGGGAGACGCAGGGGGAGCAGCGGGCCTGGTGGCCCTGAAGCTGCCCCTAGGCCAGGTTTGTGCCCAGTGCCTGAAGCAGGGAGATGCAGTGGGGGAAGGAGGCAAGAGAGCTGCTGGAGAGGCGGCCGGCCTTGCGGTGAGCAAAGGCCAGCTCCAGAAACTCACAGCCAGGGAAAAGACAGCCGTCTTGTCCCCATCAGAGGTGCCCAGGTTTTTCTGTGGCCAGCTTCCCACCACATTGATGAGGAGCGGTGTCACTTCCTCAGAAATCCAGGGCGAGAGCAAGATGGTCGTCCACATGGCCATAGCAGCTCTGCGGGGTCAGACACAGCACCGTGGGCTGGGCAGCAGCGGGGAGCTGAGCTGGCCGCCAGCTCTGCCTGTGCCCACTGCCCCTCAGCGGCAGCAGCAGCCAGGCAGCCTAGCCCTGTGGGGACAGGCCCCTGAGGGGCAGGCTGGCAGCACGGCAGCAGGCTCGGGGGCCGACTTTGTAGCAGGGCTGGCAAAGGGAGCAGCCAGAGGGCCCTGGAACTCTGTGTTGCTCACAGCCCTGGGCCGGGCTGTCCAGGGTGATGGGCTGGGGAGCCCTGAGG
Organism: Poecile atricapillus; assembly: GCF_030490865.1. Taxonomy (NCBI): domain Eukaryota; kingdom Metazoa; phylum Chordata; class Aves; order Passeriformes; family Paridae; genus Poecile; species Poecile atricapillus. Next base: position 1,477,231 of record NC_081282.1, on the reverse strand, counting down.
CCTCGGGGCAGGTGGGCCCCATACCTGTCACACGTTGGGGCCACCCGCAGGAGAGTGATGGCCACATCATCGGGCTCTGCCTCGGCCACTTGCATCAGGGCCCAGTCCATCCTGTGCTCAGCAGACTCATTGGCCATGAGCCACTGGTGGATGTACCTCACCACGGCGGGCACCTGGAGAAGGCACAGGGAGACTTGGAATGCTAGCAGAGGGAGTCAGCAATGTGCCCAGCTTCTTCCCCAGACAAGTGCTTCTCTTCCACCACGCTGCCATGGCCTCAAAATTGTCAAGTGAGCAGCAGGCGTGGCTTGGGAAAGCCAAGCAATTGCTGGAGGATCAAAGGCTGGCCACAGGCTGCTTACTTGCTCTGGACTGAAAAGAGCCGTCTCTACAAGCGAATCCAGCTGGGCAGCGCTGTTCTGTTCTTCCAAGACCTCTGAGGATGCTTTGACCTCAGTGTCCATGGGTCTGGGCTCTTCCTTGCCAATTCTCGTGACGAATTGGTAAAGAAGCTGTAGGAGAAGGGCAGGAAGGCAGGGAAGTTGCACGGAGTGCTCCAAGTGCGGTGCTGGGCTGAGCAGTGCCAGCAGGCCCAGCCCAGGTGGGGATGGCTGCAGGTACCTGCGCTGCTCTGCGGAAGCGGCCACGGGCGGTGTCCTGCTCTTGTGTCCCGTCCATGGCTGCATCTGGCAAAGAGCAGCCAGAGCTGAGGGGCTGCGGGAGAGGCCGGAGAACACAGCCCAGCCCTGCTTTCCCCAGGCAGGGACAGTCCCGGGATGCCCCAGGGGATGCAGCACGGTCACTGCGGGGAGAGGCAGCCCTGGCCTCTCTTCCATCCTTTCTGTGGCCTTTTCCAGGGGAAGGGACGGGACAGGACAGGACGGGATGGGGCCAAGCCAGCCACAGTCAGAACCCTGTTGGCCAGCTCTGCCACTCACCCTCCTCCAGTGGCTGGAACGGCTGCACCTCTTCAGTCTCTGCTGCTGGGGCAGTTTGAGGGATTTCTTCCTCCTCCTCCTCTTCAACCCAGGCCAACTTGGGCACTCTCGGGGGTCGCCGCTCCATGGCAGTGATTGGATTTCTGGCTACCTGCAGGAGAGATGCCTGGGAGAAGCTCCCAGCTGGGAGAAGCTGCAGTCGTGCCTGGAAGGCACCTGCAAGACTCAAGGGTGTCCTGCCAAGACTACAGGACAGCAAGTCCTGCCCTAGTCTCTTGAGGGCTCCTGCGACAAGGAGAGGAGTCTCCTGGTTGTGGTCTGGCCTCAGGGGCAGTGAGTGCAGGGATTGGAGATGCCTGGGACAAGCTCCAAGTCCCCAAGTGCTGTGTTGTGGTCCTGAGGTCAGCTGCAGGAATAAGCGCTCAGAAAGGCTCCGGGTCAGACTGATTGTGGTCTGGCCTCAGGGGGAGTTACTGCAGGGATTTTAGATGCCTCGGACAGGAACCTCCGTGCAGGAATGAAATGCCGCAGGTCCTGACACCGCTCCAGGCGCTCCAGCACCATCACGATGGCGTTGGGGAGCTCAAACCACTCTAGCAGCTGCACCACACCGGGGAAGCCTTTGGACACCTTGTCCAGCAGCACGATCTCCAGAGGTGCGCTGGTGCCGTCGGGCTGCAGGAGGAGCACGGTGCCGTCAGTTGGGCTGAGGCCGTGCCAGGGCTCAGGAAGCCGTCAGCCAGCCCGGGATGCTCCGTGCTCTCCGCTGGCCCCATGCCCGCTCTCCCTCCAGGTGTCCTGGCGGCTCCCACCCTTCCAGGCCCCGGCTCATCCCCGCCCGGCACTCCCCGGCTTCTGCCGCTGGCCCCGCTCACTCACCAGCTCGCCCCAGTGCTGGACGCGGTTCCGTGGCACCTTGTTGATGGCCACCTGCAAGCCAAAGGGAACAGCGGATTCAGCTCGCCGCCCACCACATCCAGCCCAATCCTACTCCTCTGCTCCCTCCTCCTCTTCTGCCCCCTCCTCCTCCTCGGCCCGCCACCGGCCCCACCACTCACCGGGAGTCCGTCCGAGAGCCTCGTGGCCGCGAAAACTCTGCCGAAGCCACCGCGCCCCAGCAGCGAGCCGATCCTGTAGCGCTGCTGCAGGGCCTGCTGCACCTTCCCTGTGGAAGAGACGCAGTCGTCAATGCTCGGCCCGGGGCCAGGAATGGCCCCCAAGCGCTCCCCGACCTCCCCGGGCCGGGCATCCGCAGGTGTTCCCTCATTGGAACGCGACAGCGGCGGCTCGGGACTGGCGGCTGCGCCGCTGAGCGGCGGAGCTCGGGCCGGGGAAGCCGCAGCGGAGGCGGCGGCAGCGGCCGCGCCGCCTGTGTCCTCCGCGGGCCCTGGGAGCAGCCGGGGCCGGGGCCCGAACCAGAACCGGAACCGGAGCCTGCATCGGGGCTGGGGCCGAGGGTGGGGCAGGCGGAGCCAAAGGGTGGCAATGCCGCCCCAGCCCCAGGCACTGATGCCCACCCAGCACAGCCAGAGCCAGGCAAAGAGGAGACCTCCGCGGGACGGGCAGGGGTGGGGACGGGGACGGGGACGGGGACGGGGACGGGGACGGGGATGTGGACGGCGACGGGGACGGGGACGGGGCAGCACCTCAAGAGGCCGGGGGCGGGCCGGGGGCATGGCCCAGCCGGGCACGGGGAGAGGGAGACTTGGAGAAGAGGGGACACCGGGAAAGGGAGACCGGGAGAGGATGCGGGACCGTGGGAGAGGGAGAGGAGAGACAGAAAATTGCTAAATTTTCTTCTTGCTGCTGCTGCTGCTGCTGCCACTGCAACTGAAGCACCGGGGCTGTTTGTCCCCGTGTCCGTTTGTCCGTTGCCCACTCGGCCCCGCGCCGAGCCCCGCGCTCCCCGGGCAGCCCCTGAGCCTGGCCAAACACGGGAACTTTGCCCTGGTGAGCCAAGAGCCAGAGTCTTGACTCCTGCCCAGGGACACAGCAATGCCCTTGGCTGCTGCTGTGCCTTGTCCCTGCTGAGGGTCAGACACTGTCTGAGCACATTCCCTGCATGCAGAATTTGCACCTGAGCCAAGCACTGCACTTGTGTCTCCAGCATTGCTTTCCAAGTAAAACAGGGGAAGGCAAACTGGGTATAGCTCATGGTATTTTACAGTGTCTAAAACTTGCCAAGTCTCAGATCTTAGAGGTGAGATGCATTTGGAATGAATGGGATAGAGAAAGTGCAAGATGGAAAAGGGGAACATAAAAATAAATAGAGAAAAATAGAGAAAAACATATTGCTTGTTTCTTTTGATTTTATTTTCATTTCTTTAAAAAGCTGTTTCAATTTTCCCAGAATTTTCTCCACAGTCCTGTCTGTTCTTTCCAAAAACCTGTCCTGGAGAACAAGGCGCAGCTCCTGTCACAAGATGTGCCCCCAGCTGCAGCTTCTCTTGGCTTCCCACACTGTGAGTGCAGCACAACTCTTGCAGCAAAGCAGGACAAATGTTTGAAGAACTTGACAACTTGTTCTTTCTTTTCCCTGTGCACAGGGGAGTTGTGCCATTTGTGAGGTTTTCATTGTTACTCTTTGTCCTGGTTTAGGGCAAATTTGGGAGTAAATCTCCAGTGCGGCTCCCCCCAGGGAGCAAACCCACGTGGCCTTTTTCTCTCAGCCCCCAACCGGTTCGGGAAGAGATTTCTCTGAGAGAAGTGGAATAAACCTGTTTATTTCACAGGTACAGCACTACCCAGCACAAAAATGAATGATATCAAATTACAAAACCTCTCGCCGTTCAGAAGAGATGACAAACTTCAGAGAGTCTCTTTCCTGTGGGTGTTCTCTCTGTTATCAGTCCCTCTGGCGCTGGAAAATGCCGCTGCCCAGGCTGGGCTCCCGGTAGTCCACGGATGCAAGCTCCCGGTGCTCCCCTGAGTCCCCAGTCCAAAGCAGGTTCGATTTCTTTCAGAGAAAGTGAAAGAAAACAGTCCAGGAAGACCTCTCTGCTCCTGCTAGTTGGAAAGCCAAGGCGATCTGTGTCTTGTTGTCTGTCTGTGCTGTAGTCAAAACTCCCGATGCGGGGGGAGCAAGTACAGTCTCTGATAACAGACTCGGTGCTTCTTTTCCACTCACTTTTACTCTTAGAAGAAATTTCAGGAATACAAAACCTGTGTCTGGATAAGGTGGACAAATGGGGATACAATTTAACATCATAATCAACCCAGGACACCTGGCTATCCCTCAGAGACTAAGACCCAGCACCTCTCCAGCTGAAGGGGAAAGGACCCCAGCAAGCCTTGTTAGCCACAGACAGCGCGGTAAAGCTGAACAGCAAAGGACCTTGGGGACATTATTCTGGAATTCAAAAGGTGCCAGCTCCATGGACAACAGAATTATTGTTCCTAACGTGAATGAGGGTGAGGAAAAAGAATGAGTAAGCTTGTGATGGTAAAGCACAGAAATCCTTTCACATTGTGGCCTCCAACTAGAACAGGGCTTGGTTTCTCCTGAAGGGAAATCTCAGTCAATCCTGTAAAACTGACAGTTGTATTCCTGTGTTCCACAGCACAGTTTTCTGTGTGTGTCCCTGCACTGGATTTGTTACGAATCAGAGCCCATTGACAGAGTTCTGGCCACCCCACAGGGTGAGCCCTCCGAGGGAACCCCATTCCTCCCAACCTGAGCTGAGAACATACCCAGCAATTAGTTACATTGAGCATTTTGGCTACTTTGATCTTTAAATTTACAAAATAATTTTGATGACTAATGCCTTGATTAAACTTCAGAGGTGTTTCTGGCAAACAAAGATCCTGGCTGACTCTCAAGATACAACTTACAGGTGTTGGGGGTTAGGTGTCCTTTATTTTTTATTTAGTTCTGGCTTGCCTGTGGAATTTTTACTCATGACTTGCAGGGAAAACTCAACTGCGGGTACTTGGTGGGTGCTTGAGGAAAGACAAAGAGTTTGACTGGGCCCAGGGGGAGAAGGGGGCAGGAAAAGGGGAGGGTGGGGACAGTTTGGTGGCTTCTTCAGCTTCGGAGAAGAACACTTTGGGTGCAGAGCTGTTGTGGTGGGGAGAAGGGAATTTTGCCATCACCCAGATGGAGCTGCTGCTTCTTCTCCTCCTTCCCTCTTCATTGGTGGCCTCGCACCCCCTGTCCTGCCGGGACGTGTGGCAGTGCCAGCCACCACCGTGGAGCTGCTAATCCACCTCAGCCACTGGCCCGGGCTCTCAGCTCATCCCTGCTGTTCCAGCTGAGTGTTCCTCAGAGCCCTGCAGGAGCACTGGCACTGACTGCCAACCCGAGGGGGTTTGTGAAACAAAGCCTCTCCTCCATCCTTTCCCGTCTCAGCCCAGAAAGCTGTCACGGGGTCCCTGGTTCTGTTTTCTTGTTAACGCTGTAGTTATTGTTGTTTGTTTGCCTGGTTATAAATATTAGTAAAGAACTGTTATTCCTATCCCCAGATCTCTGCCTGAGAGCCCCTTGATTTCAGGATTATCATAATTCAGAGGGAAGGGGTCTACATTTTTCATTCCAAGTAAGGCTCCTGCCCTCCCTGGCAGACACCTGTCTCTCAACACCGAGACATTTCCATGAGTAAATTTTACAAAGTTTTCAATAAAATTCTTACTGATAAATTTGGCTCCATTTCATTTCTAACAAGCTGTTCCTAAAGATCCCATCAGGCTGTCTTAGACACTTTGGGCAAGGGATTCCTTCCAAGCTGGGCCACTTGGGGGGGGATGGGGGCGGCCCCAGGGCGGAGGGCAGTGTGTGCAAGGGCCCTTTGTGACACGCTGCAGCACGGTCACCGTGGGATGGGGACAACGGGAGCAGATGTCAAAGGGCCCTTTGTGACACGTGCTGACATAGGAGCTGGCGGTGACAGGGCCACGCCACAGTGCTCGGTGCACGCGACGGGACAGGACGCGCCAGAGCGGTGCTGTGAGGAGCCCCCACACAGCGCACTCCTTTGTGTCTGACCCGGAGCCTTTCTGAGCGCTTATTCCTGCAGCTGACCTCAGGACCACACCACAGCACTTGGGGACTTGGAGCTTGTCCCAGGCATCTCCAATCCCTGCACTCACTGCCCCTGAGGCCAGACCACAATCAGGAGACTCCTGTCTTTGTGGTAGGAGCCCTCAAGAGCCGAGTGCAAGACTTGCTGTCCTGTAGTCTTGCCAGGACTTGAGTCTTGCAGGTGCCTTCCAGGCACGACTGCAGCTTCTCCCAGCTGGGAGCTTCTCCCAGGCATCTCTCCTGCAGGTAGCCAGAAATCCAGGCACTGCCATGGAGCGGCGACCCCCGAGAGTGCCCAAGTTGGCCTGGGTTGAAGAGGAGGAGGAGGAAGAAATCCCTCAAACTGCCCCAGCCGTGGAGACTGAAGAGGTGCAGCCGTTCCAGCCACTGGAGGAGGGTGAGTGGCAGAGCTGGCCAACAGGGTTCTGACTGTGGCCGGCTTGGCCCCATCCCATCCTGTCCCGTCCCTTCCCCTGGAAAAGGCCACAGAAAGGATGGAAGAGAGGCCAGGGCTGCCTCTCCCCGCAGTGACCGTGCTGCATCCCCTGGGGCATCCCGGGACTGTCCCTGCCTGGGGAAAGCAGGGCTGGGCTGTGTTCTCCGGCCTCTCCCGCAGCCCCTCAGCTCTGGCTGCTCTTTGCCAGATGCAGCCATGGACGGGACACAAGAGCAGGACACCGCCCGTGGCCGCTTCCGCAGAGCAGCGCAGGTACCTGCAGCCATCCCCACCTGGGCTGGGCCTGCTGGCACTGCTCAGCCCAGCACCGCACTTGGAGCACTCCGTGCAACTTCCCTGCCTTCCTGCCCTTCTCCTACAGCTTCTTTACCAATTTGTCACGAGAATTGGCAAGGAAGAGCCCAGACCCATGGACACTGAGGTCAAAGCATCCTCAGAGGTCTTGGAAGAACAGAGCAGCGCTGCCCAGCTGGATTCGCTTGTAGAGACGGCTCTTTTCAGTCCAGAGCAAGTAAGCAGCCTGTGGCCAGCCTTTGATCCTCCAGCAATTGCTTGGCTTTCCCAAGCCACGCCTGCTGCTCACTTGAAGCTTTTGAGGCCATGGCAGCGTGGTGGAAGAGAAGCACTTGTCTGGGGAAGAAGCTGGGCACATTGCTGACTCCCTCTGCTAGCATTCCAAGTCTCCCTGTGCCTTCTCCAGGTGCCCACCGTGGTGAGGTACATCCACCAGTGGCTCATGGCCAATGAGTCTGCTGAGCACAGGATGGACTGGGCCCTGATGCAAGTGGCCGAGGCAGAGCCCGATGATGTGGCCATCACTCTCCTGCGGGTGGCCCCAACGTGTGACAGGTATGGGGCCCACCTGCCCCGAGGCCTCAGGGCTCCCCAGCCCATCACCCTGGACAGCCCGGCCCAGGGCTGTGAGCAACACAGAGTTCCAGGGCCGTCTGGCTGCTCCCTTTGCCAGCCCTGCTACAAAGTCGGCCCCCGAGCCTGCTGCCGTGCTGCCAGCCTGCCCCTCAGGAGCCTGTCCCCACAGGGCTGGGCTGCCTGGCTGCTGCTGCCGCTGAGGGGCAGTGGGCACAGGCAGAGCTGGCGGCCAGCTCAGCTCCCCGCTGCTGCCCAGCCCACGGTGCTGTGTCTGACCCCGCAGAGCTGCTATGGCCATGTGGACGACCATCTTGCTCTCGCCCTGGATTTCTGAGGAAGTGACACCGCTCCTCATCAATGTGGTGGGAAGCTGGCCACAGAAAAACCTGGGCACCTCTGATGGGGACAAGACGGCTGTCTTTTCCCTGGCTGTGAGTTTCTGGAGCTGGCCTTTGCTCACCGCAAGGCCGGCCGCCTCTCCAGCAGCTCTCTTGCCTCCTTCCCCCACTGCATCTCCCTGCTTCAGGCACTGGGCACAAACCTGGCCTAGGGGCAGCTTCAGGGCCACCAGGCCCGCTGCTCCCCCTGCGTCTCCCCCGGCCTCTCCCAGCCCCGCTCAGGCCCTGCCACACGGACGCCCCAGCACTGAGCGCTGTCTCGGGCTGCTTTGTCCTCTGCAGGCAACTCTGGTGATGTGGAAGATCCTCCAGGGGCCCTGTTGCCCACAGATCCTGACAGTCTATTTCCCCCGCCTCTTTGTGCATCTGCTCTTCCAAATGCACTTCAGTACTTTGTATATGACAGAGGACGTCCGGACCTTCTGGAAGGAATGCCAGGAGCAACACGGCCTCTCCACCAGCCCCAACAGGTGCTCCATGCCAGTCCTCCTGTCCCTGCCACTTCTCCAGCCTCGGAGCCAATGCTCCCAGCGTCACCTGGGCTTTGCTGTGCACACAGGTTTGCAGTGCGGACCCTGAAGGCCCTGCTCTGCAGTCTCCACTTTGAGCATGTGGTGGTGGCAATGGAACGCAAGCGTGGCTGGGACACGCTGCTCTGTGCTGACACCCACCGCTATGCCGTGGGTCTGCTGGCCAGGTGAGCCCCCCTTCTCCCCACTGCCTCTGACATTTGTGCCCCCTGCCCGGGATGCCCCCCACAGTCCCCATAGCCATGGGCCTGAGGGCCTCGTCACCGAGGGATGGGCAAGGAGACTGGAAAAGGCTGTGAGAGGAGGGTGTCCAAGAGCAGCCACATCTCAAGGGCCCACATCCCCTCACAGGGTGCTGGGGCAATATGACAACTGTGTCAGTCAGTCCTGGCAGAGGTTTTTTGCACCCTTGCTGAGGCTCTTTGTGCCGTTTTCTGCCTTCCAGGGAAATGCGCCGTGCAGCTGTCCACTTGTGTAAAGGCATCTCAAGCTACCTGCTTGAGCTGCTCAGCAAACCGATGCCACACTGGGATGTCCCTGCCATGGCATTCCTTGTGGAGGTGAGCCTGATGGCCAGCACTACCTCGCTCAGCTCCCTGCCAGCCCTGTCCCCTTGCATAGCCACAGCTGCCTGGCACGGCACCCGCGCCCTGTGCTGCTGCCTGGGCCCAGCCCTGCGCACTTCCAGGCTCCTGCCGGCCGGCTCCCCTCTCACTGCCCTGTGCCTTTCAGCTCCTAGATTGCCTGGACTTGAGTGAATGCGGTGACAGCCTAATGGAGATCTTGTACAAGTACCTGTGGTTCAATAGCAGGAAGATGCATCACCAGGTTCTCAGGGCTCTCCTCCTGCTAAGGGACCATCCCTCCATGGTGAGAAGGGGGCAGCAGCTGAAGCCGTGTGGGCAGCATGAGGCTGGGCAGTGCTGTCACTTGGCCTTGGCTGGCCTTTGCCTTGGGTGCTGAGGCAGCTCCTCCCAGCTCTCCTGCCTCCTGCTTCAGCTGCCCGAGTGCTTTGGGACAGGCCTTTGGCCTCTGGGCCCTGCCCCAGCTGCCCGGGCTTTCACACCCTTGTGTTCTGCACAGGCCGAAAGAATGCAGAGCCTGACAGGAAGACTCGTGCACCTCCTGTGGGACACAGATAACGACGTGGTCAGGATGAGCATTGTTCTCCTCGGCTATATTTTCCTGGATACAGACACCCCAATATCCTGGCGCAGGGCCCTGCAGCTGGCTGAGCCGCTCCTGAAACTCCTGGACAATGTAAGGCTCTGTGCCCCAGCCACGGCCACTGGCCACTGCCCGGACACTTTGTGCCCTCTGCATTTGAAGGGCTGTGCCAATGTGGGCCAGAAGAAGCCAATGATGAGGTCATTTTTCCTTCCTTTCTTTCATACAGCCTGATAGCCAGGTGCAGCTGCTCTCCATGTCTCTCCTTCGAAGAATAATGTCTTTGGCAGAAGAAGAAGGAAGAAAGCCCCTGAAGAAAAAAGTGTACCAGAGCCTGCTCCCACTCTTTATCCACTGCCAAGATGAGAATCGGCATGTGGCAGAGGTGAGGACTCCTGGGCTGCTGCTGCACCTTGGCAGGGGGCTCAGCTGCCTCCTGCCCTGACGCAGGCTTGCAGGCTGCAGCCTCCTCCAGGCCTTGGCACTGGGACACTCCTGTGCCCTGGCTTGTGGGGCCATTTGCGGCTCTCTGCTGCTCCCCAGGCCTCTCGGACAACGCTCCTTTGCGCGGCTGAATTCCTGAAGAGGCCAGACCTGGAAAAAGCTGTGAGGAAGGAGAAACTGTGGAAGTTTGCCAAGCTCCTGGTAAGGACGGCCTGGAAGTGCAAGCCTCAGGCTAGAGAAGCCCCCTGGCCCCGGTGCTCAGTGTGTGGGGCTGGCAGCTGTGCCCCTGCCCACTGCTGCACCCGGGGGCCGCACGGCTTCTTCTCCAGCCCCCTGTGGCCCCGAGCCGGGTGCCGATGGAGCCCCGGCCCAGCGGGGCTGCGGGCCGGGCCGGCACCGCGGCTCCCCGGGCAGCAGCCGGCCCTCTGCCCCCTCCAGAGCCCGGCGCCCTGGAGCGGCTGCTGGCCGGGCCTCAGGGCTGGCCGGGCACGGGAGGCCGGGGCTGGCCGCAGGCAGCAGCGCCCGGCCGAGGGGCAGAGCCCGCGCCAACCCTTCCCTCCTGCCGCTCTCTCCAGCTGGCAGACAACAGGATCCCCTTGGCCGAGCACCTGCGCCGCTCCCTGCAGTACCTGCAGGACCCACAGGAGACCCTGCGAGCGGTGGCCATCAGGGTCATCGGTGAGTCACGAGCCCCGGCTCCCTCCCCGCCCCGCCGCAGCTCGGCCCCAGCCCCGGCTGCTGCCCCGGCAGCGGCACCCGGGCCCGGCGCCCTGGAGCCCCGGCTGCCCTCGGGGCTGCTGCTGCCGGCCTCTGGCAGCCGTGCCCTTGGGCTGGCTCAAGATGCGGCAAGGGCCTGGGCTGAGCCCTGCCGGGGCAGGAGGCCGTGTGGCCACAGGGCTGGCAGCGCCGCTGGCAGGGAGCTGTGCTGCTGGGACCCTGACAGGCTCTGTGTTCTCAGGGATGGCCGGGGAGCAGCTGAGGGGGCAGCAGGCAGAGCTCCAGGGTTTGTGCAGAGGTGAGGCAGGGCAGCGGGCTGACAGCGGTGGCTGTCGGGGGCAGCTGCAAGGCCTGGCCTGGCTGTGGAGGGCTCTGCTCCCTGTGCCGATGAGGGACGGTGTGGGCAGAGCACAGCGAGATTTCAGGGCCACGTGGGGCATTTGTGGCCAGCAGCTTCGGGCTGACCCCCTTGGTCCCTGCTCCCTCCTGGCCAAGGCAAGAGCCGGCTGGCATGGCCCTGGCAGGGGGCTCTCACTGGGCCCCCACAGCTCTGGGGTCTGACCATGGCTCTGTTCGTCTCTCTTCCAGCCCTCGAACACCTGACGGAGGACAGAAGTAGTGCCGTGTCAGACCTGGCACTTGAAACTTTGTATGTCCTCCGGGCCATCCAGAGTGCCCGATATTCCATCTTCCAGAGGGTGCACGATCAATTCCTCAGGGCATGGAGGACACGACCTCGTCGGTTGGGCCTGGGCTGGCTGCGCTGCTGGAGCTGTGCTCAGAGCTGACCTGAGACGCTCTGTGTTCTGAGGCCACATGGGCCATCTGTTATTTTTTGTTTTATAGAGATTTTCTTTTCATTTCCATTTAATCTGTATATAATATAGAATATGTTCTAAAGCACAAGAGTCCAAAGGCCTTTCTTTTGCTGCCCAGGGTGTGCGGGGCATAGGGGAAGAGAGAGAAAAGGGTGCTTGTGTTCAGCAACCTGCCGGGGCGTGCAGTGGTACAGGGGAAATGGGCAGAAGCCCCTTGGCCTTTGGTGGCTGTGCTGAAGCCACAAGCCCTGTGCCAGGCAGGAAGCGCCATGTGTGTCCTGCTGCCCGTGTGTTGCTGCCGTGATGGCTGAGGAGCTGCTGGAGCTGCTGTGGGGCTGCGGCGCTGCTGCCGGGCCAGGCTGGGGGAGCCCCTGAGGGCACGGGGTGCTGGGAGGCCGTGAAGGGATGAGGGGCTGCAGAGGCCCAGACGGGACAAGGCAGTGGGAAGGCACGAGGGGCATGTGTGAGGGAGTGGGTGGCAGGAGGCTCCAAGGGGACAGAAGGCCCTGGAGGAGCTGGGGTGGTGGGAAGCCCTGAGGAATTGGGTGTCAGAGGCCATAAGCAGCCCCCGGGCAGCCGCCTGGTTCCTGACACCCGGCTGCTCCGGTGCTTCCCCAAAATGTCCCCCAGGCCTGCAGCAGAAGGCCTGGAGGCTGGGACACCACCGCAGCGGGAGGGTGGGGACAGCCCGAGGTGGCCAGGCTGGGCTGGCTGGGGACATGGAAGGCAGGGGGGTGCTGCCAGGCCACGGCCACTGGGTGCCTCCAGGAAGGGGCAGTGGGCAGAGGCAGGGCTGGCGGCCAGCCCGGGCCCTCGCGGCTGCCCAGGCCACGCTGCTGTGACCGAGGCTCCCCTGACACAGAGCTCGGGGCCCACAGAGCTGCTGCCACCATGGGGAGGGTGGCGATGTCTCCTCCAGCAGGGCTGCCCAGTCGCTGCTGCCCAAGCGGCTCAGGAGCCCACAGAAACAGCAGCAGAGTGTGCACAGGAACAGCAGCAGCCCCAACATCGGCACCTGCGCACTGAGGCGTCCGCAGCAGCCGGGTGCCAAACAGGGGGAGGCTGTGGGCACAATTGCCTTTGCTTTGGCAAAAGGCTTCAGTAGAGTTGGCCACAATGGCTTTCTCTTCACTTGCAGCCTCACAGCAACGCTTGCCAGCTTCAGCTGCAGCCTGTGCCCATGATTGTCTTGGATGGCCGTGCTTGAGGGTGAGCTTGCCTTCCACACTCAGGTGTCTCAAGGCAGCAGCATTGGCACCATCGTGAGAGAAAGAGAGAGAGAGAGTGAGAGAGAGAGTCTGATGGGGCACAAGCCCTGTGCTGCAGCTGCCCTCCCTCTCTTCTGTCCAGGCGCCTTAAAGACACATGAAAAAAAATCCTGTGCTTGCTTGGAACAAAGGAAGAAGCAGCATGTGCTGAAAAAAAGCAGGGACTTACACGGATCAGTTTTGCTCTCCACTTGGGCAATCCCAGAATCCCTGAGCACTTGGTGTTGCAAAGTATCATCAACATCATCCAGTCTCCAACCACCCTGCCATGGGCACAGGTGGTGTGCAGGCACAGCCGTCACTAGAATTGGAAGAACACTTTTCCATGTTGACCTTTTCCTCTCCTGGATTTCAAGCAAAGATGAAAAAATCATCTGGTGAATGACAGGGTAATAGTGTAGCTCACAGAACTAGGAGTAGGAGTCTCCAGTGGCCCATGGTGTGTCCATTCAACCATTGTTAGATGGTCCAGTTGGAGCTCAGCGCGGTGCAGCGCGAGCACAGGCACCAGGCTGGTCCATTTCAGCATCCCAAAGTCTTTGTGGCTCCCTGTGCACCCATTGCCTCCTGAATCCATTCTTGAATTCCCAGTTACTGCTGTGCAGGACATGAGAACACAGGAACAGCTTGTTTGGCTCATTCTTGCCTTTGCTGCTCCTGCCTAAAGGAATCATCAGGACTATATGCTGATGGAATGGTATCGTCAAACAGCAGGGACTTTGTCTGTAGTGTCTAAAACTAAAACCATGACTGACTGTTCAGACACTCTAAAATCCAGGGTGAGAATGACAGCTTTGGTATGGAAGAATCCTGGAAATCTTGACTTGTGATTTTTCTAGTCAAGGATTTTTATGCCAATGTGGAAACTACAAAAATATTCAAACTTGTTTTCATTGGCAACCCCTTTGAAATGGCATTAGCAGATTTCCAGGGGACAGGGTATGACAGTGGGGACAGTATTTGGCAGCTCCTGGCTTCAGATGTGGGAGGTAAATATTTTTCCTGGGTACAGCCTGAAGTTCAAGTTTTCTCAGGGTTTGGATTGACTGGTCATTGCAGGTAACTTTAATCAGTGCAAAAGGATGTAAAAGCACAATTTCTGGACAATGTGCACTAGGGAGGAAATAGGGAGAAAACCTTGAACACAGCCAGCAGGGTCTGAAAAAATTATAAAAGTTAAAATTAGAACTAGATGTAGCTCTGTAACTGTTCAGGCAGGACTATTTTTATCTGGAGGTGATTGTAAAACATTTTTAAATCTTAAAAAATTCGGGAACTCCGAAAGAAAGGCTTGGCAAGCCTGGGAAAAGTAGGCCCTGGGAAATGTTAGGCCTTGTGCTTGCTAAAGATCATGTGAAACTGCACCTGTGTAATCAATATATGAGAAATGATAGAATTGTTAGATGTGATTAGATATAATTATTGTTTAAAGAACATGAGGAACAATGTTAGGGGGTTTGAGGGGGGATCACGAGGAATTCATGCTTGGGTAAAAACAATGCATACAATAGAATAATGTAAGTTTAATAATGTCGTGGTTTTGAACCAGTAATTAACAAAAAGGGGGAAAAAGAATTATTTATTTCTTGCTGTGAGATATGGATTAAAATAAGAGCAAACTAGGCATAAAACTTAAAAAGAATAAAGAAAAGTTTATTGACAAACTACAAGAATAAGAACACCAGAATAAACTTTTAGAAAAACCTTTTCATTTCTCACTGCTCACTATTCTTTTGTTCACATGACAACAGAGACAAAAACTTTATAATTTTGATGGTTTAAACAGTTCTAATTCTTTCTATAGTCTTTTCCTCAGTTTCTGTAGAGAAACAGAAGTTCCTTTCTGTTAATTTATGGAGTTTCTCACAAGAAAGCTATTTTGTTATAGTTTTCTGTCTCCTTGATATCAGCTGCTCAGAGCTGCTGCTATCAAAGCTCACTCCTCCCATTCTACATCACTCTGAAATGTGTTATGGGTAATGAGTGTGGAGATAGTATTTTTAAGCATAAGTTAGTCAAAGGCAAAAAGAATTTTTCATTTGTTTTTGTGAGCTTCACTAGAAAACAGTTTTTTCATTGCCTCTCAAGGCTTCAAATCTCTCAGCATTTCACTATACCACAATTACTCTGCTTTTTACTCAAATTCACACTTTGAACACTCTATTCCTCCCCATACTCCATCATGAATTAAAGGAGTTCTTTTCAGGACTTCATTGTCCATCTCCATAGTTTTAACAGAAAGATATTTCAGCTTAATTAAAGCATCTTCTTAATTCTCTACTTTTCTTGAAGTCTCTTTTCTTTCTTGCCACTAGTAGTTTATAAAGTCTCTTTTCATGTTGATCACTCTTCTTTTCTCTCTCTGGATGAAAAGATTAATCCGCAAGTCTTATCTGGATAAGAAAGAGTTAAAATCCTGCCCAAGCTTTTGTAGATGGTTCGGTGATCTCTGCTGAACAGGAGCTGGAGCCGTTTGCGATGAAAAGTTCCTCATAGCTGCTTTTAGAGAGCGTGGTCTCTGTCTCTGCTTGCTGCAGGCTCAGAGTTCCTTTCCTTCTTCACTCAGCAGTTTTCTAGTGAATGTAGTTACAGCAAAACCTCCAGCTGAACCAGAGATCGGGCCGGGCCCGGCCCAGCCCGACCTGGCTCGGGGCAAGCCTCATCTCCCGGCTGGGAGACGAGAGACGCGGCGGGCCCGGCTCGGCCCCGGCCCGGCCGCATGGCCTGGCCAGGGAACCAGAGGCCAGCCGGAGCTCCGCCACCCTTCACAGTCAGGGAACCAAGAACAACCACAGACTTCTGGTTTTACAGTTTAAGGTGGGGTTCACAAGTTGATTCTACTTTTCAATGGCTAAAACTGCTGTCAATTCTCAGCAATGACCGATAATTGGTCAGGAGAAAAGACTCCCAAGAGCCCCCAGCAACTTTAACTTCCTTAAAGGTAAACTAACCCCATGACACCCTGACACCCAGAGCTCTTCAATAAAGCACCTTCATATAATCATTCTGTGATGATGTGTGTTCCTGAACGCCAACAATTTCATCAGATATTACTGGAATTTTGTGGGATTTTGAGGAGACTTGAAGAATTTTGAGGATGATTTTTCTTAGATTTTGTGAAAATTGGAGATTTTGTCAGAGGTTTCAGGAATTTGGTTGGGGTTTGAGAAAATTTAGGGAATTGTGTGTGATTTTTTTTTAATTTTGTGGACGTTTGTGGAGATTTTGTGGGATGTTGCTGGAATTTGGTAGGGTTTTGAGAAGATTTAGGGAATTGTGTGAAATTTTTCTTGAATTTTGAGGATTTATCTAGAATTTTGTGGGATTTGGAGGAGACTTGAAAAATTTTGAGGAATTTTTCTTAGATTTTGTGGAAATTGGTGGAGATTTTGTGAGATGTTGCAGGAATTTGTTTTGATTTTGGGAAGATTTAGGGAAGTTTGTGGGATTTTTCTGGAATTTTGTGGGGCTTTTCAAGAATTTTGTGGGATGTTTCTCGAATTTTGTGGAAATTTGTGGAGATTTTCTGATATGTTTCTGGAATTTGGAAGGACATTGAGGAGATTTTGTGGAAATTTGTGGGATATTTGAGGAATTTCTCTAGAATTTTGTGGGATATTAATGAGATTTTGTGGGATGGTTTTGCCGTTTTTTGGGATGTTTGTGGGATTTTGTGGGATTTCGAGGAGACTTGGAGAATTTTGAGGCATTTTTCTAGAATTTTGTGGATACTGGTGGAGATTTTGTGGGATGTTGCAGGAATTTGGTTGGGTTTTGAGAATATTTAGGGGATTTTGTGGGATTTTTCTGGAATTCCTTGGAATTTCTCTAGAATTTTTTGGGGTATTGAGGAGATTTTGTGGGATGATTCTGGAATTTTGTGGGATTTTTGTGGCATTTGGAGGAGACTTGAAGAATTCTGAGGGATTTTTCTTAGCTTTTGTGGGAATTGGTGCAGATTTTGTCGGATGTTTCTGGAATTTGGTAGGGTTTTGAGAAAATATATGGAATTTGGTGGCAATTTCCTGGAATTTTCAGGATTTCTCTCGAATTTTGTGGGATTTGGAGGAGACTTGAAGAATTTTCTGGGATTTTCCTGGTATTTTGTGGAATTTCTCTAGAATTTTTTGGGATTTTTCTTAGATTTTGTGGGATGTTTCTGGAATTTATTGGGATTTTTGTGGTATTGGGAGGAGACTTGAAGAATTTTGAGGGATTTTTCTCAGTTTTTGTGGGAATTGGTGGACATTTGTGGATGCTGCAAGACTTTGTTACGGTTTTGAAAGGATTTAGGGAATTTGGTGGCATTTTCCTGGAATTTTGAGGATTTCTCTAGAATTTTGTGGGATTTGGAGGAAACTTGAAGAATTTTGAGGAATTTTTCTTAGATTTCGTGGAAATTGGTCATGATTTTGTGAGATGTTGCAGGAATTTGGTTGGGTTTCGAGAAGATTTAGGGAATTTTGTGGCATTTTTCTGGAATTTTGTGGAATTTCTCTAAAATGTTGCGGGATTTAAAGGAGATTTTATGGGATTTTTGTGGGATGTTTGTGCGATTTTGTGGAATTTGGAAAAGACTTGAAAAATTTTGAGGGATTTTTCTTGAATTTTGTAAAAATTGATGGTGATTTTGTGAGATGTTGCAGGAATTTGGTTGGGTTTTGAGAAGATTTAGGGAGTTTTGAGGGATTTTTCTAGAATTTTGTGGAAATTGTTGGAGATTTTGTGAGATGGTTCTAAAATTTTGTGGGATATTGAGAAGATTTATGCAAAGTTGTGAGATTTTTCTGGAATTTTGTGGACATTTTGTGGGATGTTGCTGGAATTTGGTAGATTTTGAGAAGATTAAGGGAATTTTGTGGGATTTTTCTGGAATTTTGTGGGTCTTTTCCAGAATTTTGTGGGATTTTGAGGAAACTTGGAAAATTTTGTGGGTTTTTTCTTAGAGTTTGTGGGAATTAGAGATTTTGTCGGTGTCATGGGGTGACTTTACCTTTAAGCTTTGGGAGCTGGGAGGAAGTTGAAGCTGCTGGTGACTGATGGGAGTCTTTTCTCCTGACCAATTCTCGGTCATTTCTAAGAATTGACAGCAGTTTTGACCATTGAAAAGTGAGATCAGCTTGTGAACACCACCTTGAGATGTAAAGCCAGGGCTCTCTTGCTCTCTTTGGTTTCTGGCTTCTGACGAGGTAACAGGCTCTGTCTCGGCCTCCTCCCCCCCTCCAGGCCGGACAAGGCCGCAGAGGGCGGGGGGGGAGAAACGGAGCCGGCCGGCCTGGCTTGGTTTGCAGTTTCTGCTGCTGGACTGAAACCTGACACCATGAACATCTGCAGCTTTCCCAGACTTTAACTCTTTTACTACCTGGATAAAACATACAGATTACTCCTTTTTCCCAGAGAGACAGAGAGAGAGACAATCAACATGAAGAAGACATCATAAAACCATCAAAGACAGTGAAGAAAAGAGTTAAGTTTTAGATGGGGAAGAGAGAATAAGGAGATGCATTAATTAAGCTGAAATATTTTTCTGTTAAAGCTATGGAGATGGAAAATAGTGTCCTGAAAAAACTCCTTTAATTCATGACAGAGTATATTGGGAGGAATGGAGTGTTCAAAGTGTGGATTTTGAGAAAACAGTGGAGTAATTGTGATACAGTGAGGTGCTGGAACAGAGGGGGGAGAAATAATAGTTGAAGATTTGAGGCCGTTGTAGAGGCAAAGAGAAAACTTCTGTTTCCAGGGAAGCTCACAGAGACAGATGAAGAGAACTTTTGCCTTTGAATAACTCATCCTTAAAATGACATCCCTAGACTCATGGCCCATACACACTTCAGAGTGATGTGAAATGGGAGGAGTGAACTGATGACATATTTTTCCGGGCAGTTGGCATCAGAGAAATAGAAAACTATAACAGAAATAGTTTTCTCGTAAAAATCTCCATAGGTTAACAGAAGAAGACTTCTGTTTCTCTACAAAGACTGATGAAAAGACTCTAGCAAGAATTAGGACTGTTTTAAACACCAAAGTTCCAAAGTTTTTGTCTCTATGTTGTCATGTGAACAAGGGAATGGTGGGTAGTGGGGGATAAAAGGGTTGTTCTGGAAGTTTATTCTGGTGTCCTTATTCTTGTAGTTTTGTTAATAAACTTTCTTTATTCCTTTGAAGTTTTAAGCCTGTTTTGCTCTTGCTCTAATCCATATCTCACAGCAAGAAATAAGTGAGTTTTCTAGTAATTTTTTAGTTACTGCTTTAAAACCACGACATAACTTTGGTGCGCCGCCCGGGAAAATGAAATTAGCAAATCTAAACCACTACACTTACTCCTGTGTGCCCGTGAGTAACCTTCCACGTGGATGGAGGAGATTGTGTACAGGACAATTGATTCCTGGATTGCCATTTGGCTTCACTGTCACTCAGTTGAACATGGTCCTTATCTAAGAAGGACTTCCAGGAAATGGGTAGGAGTTTTGGCTGTGAGAGGAGCAGAAAGCACATTTTCTACACCAAATTGCCAGCTGATGCAGTTTTCCTGCCAAAATAGTGATTGCCATTCATCTTCCTGGGAAGAATTTGAAGACCCATTCAGAGATGCCAGGTTCAGCTGGCCTTTGGCTTTGTGTGCCTCATTTCACATGTCCAATTTCAAGGGTCACTAAAAGAGGCTCACGTTTGCCTTGCTACCCAGAAGTGCTGTAGGTATTTCCAGGAGAAAAAGGAAAAAATCACTGTCCTGTGGTGTGGTAGAAATCTCAGCACAATTGTGACTCTGTGAGCAAAGACAGCCAGTGCTTTTTGGGGCTGCAGCAGCTGAGAGTGTGGCAGAGCGGTTTTGATATTCTTATTAGAGTCCTGAAAACATTGTTCCCAAAACAATCCACAACTTTGCAAATGTGCCTGAAGAAAATGCAAAGAGAACTGGGGTGTGAAAAACAAAGAATGTTTATTTGTAGAAGAAAAGGAACAAGAATGAACTACACAACATATTTACATTGTAAGAATACTGGTAACAACAACAACAAACTATAGAACCTATTTACTTAAGAACATATCTAACAAAACTACATGGAACGTATTTACAAAGACTTAATCAAACTCTAAAACGTGGATCTGAACACAACAACTGTAAAACGTATATACAGCAGGGTGGCATCTCTGTCCGGGATGTGCCTCAGTCCTGGAAGAAAACCAAGTAGCACGGTCAGTGCAGTCAGGCATGGAGGGGTGTTCCATGTGCTGCCAGGCTGGGACACTGGCACAGGGGGACTCTGCTGCCAGAAGTGAGCCTGGCTGGGGCTGGGGGCTGTGGCCCAGGCACTGGAACAGGGCTTGTGTGGCCCAAAGCAAGGCCAGGCCAGGCCAGGGATGGCCACCAGAATCCAGTGCATGGGCTAGTGTGTCCCTGAGCAGGGAGTGCCCAGCCCAGCCCCAGCCTGGCAGCAGGGGACCCACTCTGCCCGTGGGGAGCACCTGCCTGTTCTGCTGCTGGCATCGGTCTTCATCCCAACACCATGTCCTCCTCCTCGTCTCCCATATCAATCTCTGTTGCAGCGGCCTCAGGGAGACAAAGAGTTACATTGTCCCACCCCAAACCCCTTGTGAAGGGCGGCCCAGGAGTTCTGATTGGGTTTGAGTCCCTGGGGGGTTCTCCCTTGGTGTGTTTCTAATGGTCCCTGACCCTGAACTCCACCCTCAAAGGTGTAAACCCTCGGTTCTGTCCCTCAAAAACCCCTGCTGTGCCTCTGTTCGGGGCTCTCTGTTCTGGACCTGAGTTTGTTCTCATGCTGAATAAATGGTTTCATGAACGGGAGCCCGTCTCGTTGGTGTTTCATGCTGGTCCCCAGAACCCTGCTGCTTCCCTGGACAAGATCCTGAGGTTGCAGGCTGCAACAAATGGTGAGAGAATGCGTGGCATCCAGCGAAGCACCAGGAGAACAGCAGGACCCGGCTCCATGGACACCTCGTAAGTCCCCGGCTGATGGCTTGAGAGCCGGCGAGACCCCCGCCTTGGAAAGGAGGACTCGAGAGTACCTGGCAGGGAGACTGGGTTGAGAGTGCCTCGGGCATGGGGGAAGAAAAGGGATTACGGAGGTGGGGGAGCCGAGACCAGACGCTGGGACAAGCACCTAACATCACCCAACGAGACGTATTATGGACGTTATCAACATTATGGACGATTCTATCAACACTATGGACGATATCAACATTATGGACGATTATATCAACATTATGGACGATTATGGACGGTATGGATCTTCCGGTGGACTGTTTCTGTCTTCTGTGAAGTTCCTTTTTTTTTTTTTTTGGTGTATACCTCCCTGTACCTTCCCCTTTCCTCTGTTCCTAAGGACAGGACAAAGGGTGAAAAAAGCCAAGATGGCTCGGGGTTGCTGCCGTCTGCCCGCCGTTCCGTGTCCTCCTTCACCCCCTGTCTTTCCATATTCCCCGTTCCCTGTCCGGGAAAGCCTGTCCCGGCCTCCCCCCCCATCCCAAGATGGCGCCGGCCACGCGGTCTGGGATCCCTTGTTTCCCGCCTTGCTCCTTCTTTTCCGGTCCCAAACCTTCCCTTCCTGAACCTCCCAGTAACTCCTGCTTGGCCCCATCCCTTTGTTCGGTGCTCCACCCCTGGGGGCTGTGCCTGTTCCATGGTGGGCAACACCTCCTCCGGGGAAATCGAAACTGTAACCGAGCTCCGAAAGCCAGTGTTTCACCCAGATCATCTAAAGAGGCGACGCCCACATGGGAGCCGGAGCCGAAGCTGGAGATCGAAGAATTCTGCCCCTCGTGAGAGGAGATCTAAGAGCTGCACCCTTCCTAACAGAGAATCCTAAAGTGGAAAAGACTGAACAAAAAAAAAAAAAAAAAAAAAATTATGTTTGCATTAAGTACCATCACCATTTAATTTGCCCGGCGTAGTCCGAGATTTAAGTGTTTGTTTTCAATTTTGTTTTTTCTGTTTGCTTAATGTGTTTTGTTATTGAGCTATTGGTGTCCCACAAAGCAAAGTGGGTGCTCTGTGGAAGAGGTGAGATTTTGAGGTGTATGTTTGGAAACATTTTAAGCTCCTAATTAAAATTTGAAAATAAAAAAAAAAAAAAAAAAATAAAAAAGGAGCAGATGTTGCAGCGGCCTCAGGGAGACAAAGAGTTACATTGTCCCACCCCAAACCCCTTGTGAAGGGCGGCCCAGGAGTTCTGATTGGGTTTGAGTCCCTGGGGGGTTCTCCCTTGGTGTGTTTCTAATGGTCCCTGACCCTGAACTCCACCCTCAAAGGTGTAAACCCTCGGTTCTGTCCCTCAAAAACCCCTGCTGTGCCTCTGTTCGGGGCTCTCTGTTCTGGACCTGAGTTTGTTCTCATGCTGAATAAATGGTTTCATGAACGGGAGCCCGTCTCGTTGGTGTTTCATGCTGGTCCCCAGAACCCTGCTGCTTCCCTGGACAAGATCCTGAGGTTGCAGGCTGCAACAAATCTCCATCTCCTCAATATCGTCTTCCGTGTCCACCTCCATCTCTTCTTCTCCAGTCTCCTCTCCATCCACTTCCATGTCCTCTTCTGTATCCATCTCTGTATCCCCTTCCATCTCTTCCTCCACCTCTGTCACATCCACCTCCATCTCCTCCTCTGTGTCTGTGACAGCCTGCAGAGGTAGCAAAATCTCCGAGTGGGGTCCCTTTCCCACACTGTCCCACACAGCTCCAGCCCACCCAGGCAGCTGCGGGGTGTCCACCTCCGTGGAATAGTACCATACCTTCTTTGGAGCAAATGCAGACATCGTGCAGGGATGGAGAGCAAAATGCACACAATGGGGAGCTTTAGGGACTGCTGGGGGTATGAGGGAGCAGGTGACAACAAGGTGACAGGGGTAGGCTTGGAGCAGGGTGAAGAGCATGCTGACACAAGGAGCCAAGGGTTGTGTTGTGGCCGTTGCTGGATGCTGGAAGTTCTAGCTGGAGCGTGCACTGTGACATCACTGCCAGGAGTCCAGGCCCAGGCTGAAGTGGACAAGGGAGATCCTAGAATGATGGAATCCCTGGGTGGCTGGGCTTGGAAGGGACCCTAAAGACCATCTTGTTCCAAGCTGAGCAATCTTCCCCCAGAACAGGTTGCTCAGAGCCCTGCTCCCAGCTGGCCTTGGATGTTGCCAAGGATGGAGCATCCCCAGCCTCTGTGCACAGCCTGGGCCAGTGCCCCAGCAGCCTGAGTGGAAAAGAGCAGCTTCATTAGATCCAACTTCAATCTCACTCCTGCAGTTGAAAGGCTTCTCCTCTCGGTGCCCATCTTTCCTAGAGCTGCAGGGAGGCCTCCCCAGCACCTTCTCTTTCCAGGCTGAGCATCCCCAGCCCCACATGGACAGCACTCAGATCCGTGGGGGTCAAGGCTAAAGGGTAGCAAACAGCATCAGGAAGTGAGAGATGGAAGCTTTTGGAGATGGAAGGTTTGCCTCTAAATGTAGAAAATCAATAAAAGTGGAGGGGAAAATGGTGGGACTCTGGCTCTGTTCTAACTGGGGAATATTTTCTTTTTCTTCTTTTCTGTCGTGTTGCCCCAAGATTTGTTGTTTGAAAGGAGGTTTGGCAAAATATCCATTGTCTTCTCCGTTTTTGAAACACTGAGCAAAGTCTGGGCAGGCTGATGATGCAGAGCAAAACCTGCAAATATCAACTGGGGATCCTGATCCTGGGGAATGCAGCTAAATCCAGCCAAAAGCAATTTCTGGAAAGTCAAGCCTGGTTTATATTTTCTGGAGTTGGGCTGTTCCAACTTCACCAGTCATTTATAAATAAGGAAAAAACCTCAAACCTAAAGAGACAAAAACACAAACAAACAAACGCAAACGAACCAATCAAACAAATGGATAAAAA
Organism: Poecile atricapillus; assembly: GCF_030490865.1. Taxonomy (NCBI): domain Eukaryota; kingdom Metazoa; phylum Chordata; class Aves; order Passeriformes; family Paridae; genus Poecile; species Poecile atricapillus. The sequence goes on along the minus strand of NC_081282.1, from coordinate 1,453,747 downwards.
ACCCCAAATCAAACCAAAGGCAATGAGAAGTTAGGATTAGTTGTAAGGATATCACAGCAGGTGAATGGCTGCTTCCTACAGGATCTCCATCCAAAGCCACCTAGAACAACTTCTCCCAAATATATCCAACAGGAGAAATCTAAAAAGTGATCCATGGCAGCTTTGGGGGCAGCTCTGCATTACGGTGAAGGATGAGCATGCAGTGGTACAGATGCAGCATTGCCCACCCTCCAGGCTGCTGTTTGCTCTGCTGAAAGACTCTTGCAGGACTGTGGCCCCTCTCCATGCAATGGAAATCATTGCCACAGCTCTCAGTTGAGGCACTGGCATTTCCAGAGCCAGATTCATGCACAATCCTGCTGGCTGCTGAGCATCTGGGAAAGATCCTGAGCATCTTCAGGCCTAGAAGCACAAAACAGCTCAGGCTCTCCCTGAACTGGGTGTTCAGGGATGGTTTCCATATCTCTGCAAGATTTGTTCATCCCTCAACATGTCTGACTTTATGTCCAATGATGCATTTGGGTTTCTTCCTTCCTCCTGTGTGCCCCTGAGAAACCTTCCACGTGGATGGAGGATATTGTGTAGAGGACAATTGATTCCTGGATTGCCATTTGACTTCACTGTCGCTCAGTTGAACATGGTCCTTATCTAAGAAGGACTTGCAAGAAATGGGAAGGAGTTTTGGCTCTGAGAGGAGCAGAAAGCACATTTTCTACACCAAATTGCCAGCTGATGCAGTTTCCCTGCCAAAATAGTGATTGCCATTCATCTTCCTGGGAAGAATGTGAAGACCCATTCAGAGATGCCAGGTTCAGCTGGCCTTTGGCTTTGTGTGCCTCATTTCACATGTCCAATTTCAAGGGCCACTAAAAGAGGCTCATGTTTGCCTTGCTACCCAGAAGTGCTGTAGGTATTTCCAGGAGAAAAGGAAAAACATCACTGTCCTGTGGTGTGCTAGAAATGCCACCACAATTGTGAGTCTGTGAGCAAAGCCAGCCAGTGCTTTTTGGCACTGCAAGAGCTGAGGGTGTGGCAGAGCGGTTTTGATATTCTTATTAGAGTCCTGAAAACATTGTTGCCAAAACAATCTTTCTCTCCTCTCTTGTGTCCTAAACCGTGGAACAGAGAAAATGGAAAGGAGCAGAGGTTTGTTTCAATTGGCTTTTTTATTTTGAAGTTTTCAAATAGTGTCAGCTTGATGCACGATACTTTAGAAATTGGATGCGTTGCACCTATTTCATCCCAGCAGAGAGGTGGGATTGAAGACTTCCAACAAGAGAAGTACTGGATGTGTAAGAGCTCAGTTCTCCACCCCTCACCCCCTGGTACCTCGCTGGACTATTTCAAGCAGCCTCAGCCAGATACATTAAAATACTGCTCCAAACAACAACAGAATGCAAATGTTCCACCAAATGGGGAAAAATAAGCAAAGTGGGTGGGCGGCATCCCTTTCTGAAGAGCTCGTGTTGATTTTGCAAAGTCAGATGCAAACAATTTTTGCCATATTTCTTTCCTAGAAAAATGTAGCTATTGAATAGAAATCTGTCTCTGAGGCTGCTAAGTTTGGTCTGATTTTCGATGTGGGAGGAATAGACCAGGTTGCAGAGAAGCTGTGATTGTCTGACCCTTGGAAGGGTTCAAGGCCAGGTTGGATGGGGCTTGGAGCAAGCTGGTCTAGGGGAAGGTGTCCTGAGTGTGCTGAGAGTTGGAACAAGAGGAGCTTTAAGGTCCCTTCCAAGGCAACACATCCTGGGAGTCCATGAAGAGAAACTTGGACTTTTCCTGAGATGCTGCCTTTGCAAGGGCAAGTCCCAAACACCCCAGGTAGTTTGAAATGCCCTGAGCAGAACCCAGCTGTGCTTTCTCATAGGTTGCCGCGGCGGTGGAGGTGGCAGGGGTGCCGCGACTCCCGGAAAAGCGGTCCGCGGTTGGGCTGCCCGGGGCACAGACACGTCCTCTGCCCGGCGAGTGATTTCAGCTCAGCTCAGCTCAGCGGCAGCGTGCAGGCGACACGGAGGGAGAGAGCAGAGCGCTGTGTGGCGTTCCGCAGAGAACTGGCCTTTATTACAGCCGGGCCCTCGGCCAAGGGAGCCAGTGACAGCAGCTCTCTGGAACAGGGGATAAACTGGGGTATTTATAGGGGAGGAGAGGGGCTGGGGGAAACTGGGATACAGGTATTGGGGTGGGATGGCAGGGGAGAACAGCAATGGAGTGTAACAGTTTAACATAACTAACTCAAAGATTGCTGGGACTGATACTTTTCTCTCTCTTAGAAAAATGTATCTTGCCTCCAAGGAAGTGCCAGGATCTCTGAATCAGGCAGTTCCCCAGCCCCCACAGTCAACCATGGAAAAGCAGTTTCTGAACAATAAAGATTGCTCTTGCCATGCCAACCTCGCTGCGTCGTGTGTCCGTCTCGAGCGCCACAGCAACCCTCTGCAAACAGAGCTGCACCTGACTGAAAATGAATGGGACAGAAATCAGGAACTCTGAAAGTTTGATTTCCTATCAAATACAGCCCAGCCAGCCAGCCCCACACAATCCCCATCCCACCGCTCCAAATGTGGATCCCACTTCTCCCAACCTCCTTCTGGCCTGGGCTGACTTTGTGATCCTTGGATCCCCAGGCGTCTGTTCTGTTTCTGCTGCCTATTAAGTTCTGCACCTTCAAGACTGGCTCTGAGAGCCAAGGGGGGGAAGAAGAAGCTGCAGTTTGTTTGCAGAAATGGCGCTCACTGCCTCGCACGCTTCCCTGGCCTGTGTTGTCTGCAGCAGGGACAGACAGTGGGACAGAGCTCTCCTTTGCTTCTCGGCACTTTAGTTCAGTTTCCTTTTTAGTTAGTTTTTAGTTTAGTTTAGTTGGTTTTTAGCTAGCTGAGGCACAGGAGTTCCCCGGAGTGTTTTTTGCCTTTTTCCTTGGATCTGTTCAAAGCTGCTCTGGACTGAGAACCCAGACAAACCCCGGGAGCTCACGGCTGTGGCCCACGGGGGCCTGGGCCTGGGCCCTTTCCAGCACTGGAGGAACTGATAAGAGACTGAGTGAGCTGAGCTACACCCCATGGAAAGGACTTTTCTGGCTTTGCCATCTCTTCAAACAGCCAGAGGATTTATTCTTTCATATTATTCATCTTGCTCATGCTTGTAGATTCTTTGATTTTTAAGTAAACTGCATTTTTCCACTTTTCTCCAAGAAAATAATTTTCCTGTAATATTCGGATGAGGGGCAACTTTAATTTGCTTTTTAGATGGACCCCATTCAGAGGGTTTCTTCCAAATTTGCCCTAAACCAGAACATCTTCCAACTCCATCTCATTTGGCAGCCGTGGAACTGAGTAATTTTAGTGTGGGATTGAGATTTTCTGAGGAGGAACAAGCCCTTTTGAGTTGGGATTGAGCCCTTGTGGGGTAAAATGGAGCTGTTTTCAGTGGGATTGAGTGGTTTTGAGGTGACAGATCGCTCCCTCCTGGCTTTTGGAGTGCAAAGAGATGGAGATGAGAAGCTGTTGGGGGTTAGGTGTCCTTCTTTTAGTTCTGGCTCAACTGTGGAATTTTTACCCATTAGTTGTGGGAAAAACCTGACTGCGGATGATACTTGAGAAACCCAAAGAGTTCGGTTGGGTCCAGGAGGAAAGGGGGCAGGAAAAGGCGAGGGTGGGCACAGTTTGGCAGCTTCTTCAGCTTCAGAGAAGGACACTTGGCTGCGAGCTGTTGCTGCTGAGAGAAGGGAATTTGCCATCACCCAGACGGAGCTGCTGCTTCTCCTTCTCCTTCTTCCCTCTTCGTTGGTGGCCTCACACCCCCTGTCCTGCCGGGACATGTGGCAGTGCCAGGCACCACCATGGAGCTGCTGATCTACCTCAGCCACCGGCCCAGGATCTCAGCTCATCCCTGCTGTTCCAGCTGAGTGTTCCTCAGAGCCCTGCAGGAGCACTGGCACTGACTGCCAACCTGAGGGGGTTTGTGAAGCAAAGCCTCTCCTCCATCCTTTCCCGTCTCAGCCCAGAAAGCTGTCACGGGGTCCCTGGTTCTGTTTTGTTGTTAACGCTGTAGTTATTGTTGTTTGTGTGCCTCGTTATACACACTAGTAAAGAACTGTTATTCCTATCCCCAGATCTCTGTCTGAGAGCCCCTTGAGTTACAAATTATAATGATTCAGAGGGAGGGGGTCTACATTTCCATTCCAGGGGAGGCCCCTGCCCTCCCTAGCAGGAACCTGTCTTCCAAAACAAGGACAGATGGGGAGTTTCTCCATCCTCCTTACCTTTGTGGGGCCGGCAGTGCTCTTGGTTCCCCATGCTCTTTTTGTGGGGACTTTTGTGTCTGTCCCCCTCCACTATAGGGGGGTGGGCGTTGTGGCTGTGCCCCTCCAACTTAAAGGAACTGGGGATATTTGCTGCCCCCTTTCTTCTCCTGGGAAGCCTGTGCAGGCTCTTTGTCCACCTCTGATTTGGGGGGTGCCAGTGTTGTCATCATCCTGCCAGCCCCCGGCCGCTCTTTGCCCTTTGCCAGGCCAGGGGTGTTCTCTGTCCCTTTGCAATTTGTGGGGCTGGCACAGGCACAATTCCCCTCATCTTTAGGGGGGCTGGCAGTCTCCCCTTCCCCCTCCGACTTGGGGGCCGCTGTGGCCTCCATCCATCTCTTATTTTGGGGGGGCTGGGTATTTATCTCCCTTCAGTGTTGTGGGCCCAGGGATCGTCTCCATCCTCCTCCAGTTTTGAGAGGCCTGGGAGTAGTCTCTGCCTCCCACCAATTTGGGGGGGACTGGTGCAGACTCCAACCCCTCTCTGATTTTGAGGGACAACCTGGAGGAAAGGCACCAAAAGCTTGACAAAGGCTGAAGGGAACGCTCTGATTACCCCTTTTGCCAAGAGGTTCCCTTAGCTGAAGTTGCTAACAAGGACCAGACTTGCCGGCCTGCACCGGGTTTCGGGTTCTTTTATTTCCTGGGCCCTCAGTCCTGCGTGGGACACGGGAACTGGGTGCTGCAGAGGCTGCGGCAAGGCATCAGAAATGGCCGCCCAACACCCAAGGGTGGTAGAAGATCTGCTCCAGCACTGGCCGATCCATGGGGTGCTTGGACAAACAGCAGCGGATCAGATGTTGGCACTCTGGGGAGAGAAGGCAGAAAGCAGCGCTCACTTGCAGAAGGCTCCTGCCCAGCTGCTCCCGGCGCCTGCAGAAGCCGGGCCACGCTGCGTGTGCTGGGAGCTGCCCTTGGCGGGAGAGCGGCACGGCAGGACAAGCGTCCCCTCCTTCAGCCAAGCGTGCCACAGCCAGCCTGCCACGGGCCACCTGCTGCAGCCGGCCCTTGAGGGCACATGGACGTCCCGCGCAGCTGCGGGAGGGCCGGGCTGGGCTGCGCGCTGCCACCTGCCAAAGCCTGCCTTCTTCAGGCCCCATAGCAACCTGGAGAGGCCTCCTGCGGGAAGAAGAGCTGCCCCAAGACGATGTCTCGCTCCTTCTCCAAGGGTAAGTACCCGCACACCATCTCAAACAGCAGCACGCCCAGGGACCAGATGGTCGCCCCATCGCCGTGGTAGCAGCGAAGGCCGATCCACTCGGGCGGGCAGCACGTGCGTGTTCCTAGGGGAGACGGGCCTTCAAGTCCCCTCAGAATCCAACAAAATCCTTGAAAAGCCCCACAAAATTCCAGAAAAATCCTAGAAAATCTCCACCAATTTTCACAAAACTCAAGAAAAATCCATCAAAATTATTTAAATTTTCCCAAAATATCACAAAATTCACAGGAAAATACACTAAGTTCTAGAAAAATCCCTCAAAACTCCCTAAATATTCAGAAATCTCTACCACATTCCAGAAACATCTCACAAAATCTCCACAAATTCAAACAAAATTCAAGAAAAATCCCTCAAAACCCTTCAATCTCCTCAATATCCCACAAAATTCCAGGAATATCCCACAAAGACCCCACTAATTTCCAAAAATTCAAGGAAAATCCCTCAAAATTCCCTAAATCACCTTAAAACCTTACCAATTCCAGGAACATGCCACAAAATTCCCTAAATCTTCTCAAAACCCAACTGAATTCCACAAACATCCCACAAAATCTCAACAAATAACCACAAAATTCATGAAAAATTCCTTTAAAATGCCAAAATCTCTTCAATATCCCACAAAATTCTACAAAAATCACACAAAACCTCCACAAGTTTCCACAAAATCTAAGAAAAATTCCTCAAAATTCTTCAACTCCCCTCAAAACCACACAAAGTCTTTGAAAAGGCCCACAAAATTCCTGAAAAATCCCTCAAAATTCCCTAAATCTTCACAAAACCCTACCAAGTTCCAGAAACATCCCACAAAATCTCCTCAATATCCAACAAAATTCCAGAAACATCACACAAAATTCCCGAAATCTTCTCAAAACCCTAGCAAATTCCAGAAACATCCCACAAAACCTCCACAAATTCCCACAAAATACATGAAAAATCCCTCAAAATCCCTAAATCTCCTCAATATCCCACAAAATTCCACAAAAATCACACAAAACCTCCACAAATTTCCACAATATCTAAGAAAAATTCCTCAAAATTCTTCAGGTCTCCACTGAAACCCTTAGGATTCTTGAAAAACACCCACAAATTCCAGAGAAATCCCATAGAATTCCCTAAATTTTTTCAAAACCCCACCAAATTCCAGAAGCATCCCACAAAATCCCCACAAATTTTTCTTAAAATTCAAGGAATATCCCTCAAAATTCCCTCAAAATTCCCTAAATCTTCTGAAAACTCTACCAAATTCCAAAAACATCCTGCAAAATCTCCACAAATGTCCACAAAATTCCAGAAAAATCCCACAGAATCTCCACACATTTCCACAAATCTAAGAAAAATTCCTCAAAATTCTTCGTCTCCTCAGAATCACGCAAAATTCCTGAAAAACCCCACAAAATTCCAGAGAAGTCCCACAAAATTCCCTAAATCTTCTCAAAACCCAACTGAATTCCAGAAACATCCCACAAAATCTCCACAAATTCCCACAAAATACATGAAAAATCCCTCAAAATTTTTCAAGCGGCATCACAATCTCACAAATTTCAAGGAAAATCCCACAAAATGCCCACAAATCTTCCCACAAAATCGAAGAAAAATATCACAAAATTTTCAAGCCTCCTCAAAATCGCACAAAGTCTTTGAAAAGGACCACAAAATTCCTAAAAAATCCCTCAAAATTCCCTAAATCTTCACAAAACCTTTCCAAGTTCGAGAAACATCCCACAAAATCTCCACAAATGTCCACAAAATCTAAGAAATTTCCCGTAAAATTCATTGTCTCCTCTAAATCCCACAAAATCCTTGAAAAGCCTTCCAAAATTTCAGAAAAATCCCTCAAAATTCCCTGAATCCTCTGAAAACTCTACCAAATTCCAGAAATCCCCATAAAATCTCCACAAATTCCCACCAAATTCAAGAAAAACACCACAAAATTTGCTAAATCTTTTCCAAATACCACAAAATTCTTGAAAAGCCCCACAAAAGTCCAGAAACATCCCACAAAATTCCCTAAATCTTCTGAAAAACCAACTGAATTCCAGAAACATGCCAAAAAATCTCCACAAATTCCCACAAAATTCAAGAAACATCCCTCAAAATCCCTAAATCTCCTCAATATCCCACAAAATTCCACAAAAATCCCACAAAACCTCCACAACTTTCCACAAAATCTAAGAAAAATTCCTCAGAATTCTTCAGGTTTCCTCAGAATCCCACAGAATCCCAGAAAAATTCACAAAATTCCTGAAAAATCCCTCAAAATTCTCCAAATCTTCTCAAAACCCTACCAAAATTCCACAAGCATCCCACAAAATCTCCACAAATGTCCACAAAATTAAAGAAAACTCCCAGAAAAATCTCTGAATCTCTTCAATATCCCACAAAATACCACAAAAATCCCACGAAATTCCAGAAACATTCCACAATATCCCCAAAAATTTCTCCAAAATTCAAGAAAAATCCCTCTAAATTCCCTCAATCTTCTCAAAACCCAACTGAATTCCAGAAACATCCCACAAAATCTCCACCAATTTCCACAAAATTCAAGAGAAATCCCTCAAAAATCCCTCAATCTCCTCAAAACCCTACTAAATTCCAGGAACACCCTAAGAAATCTCCACAAAATCTAGGAAAAATGCCTCGGAATTCTTCAGTTCTCCTCAAAATTATACAAAATAGAAGATATTCCACAATATTCAAAAAGAATTCCACAAAATTCCATAAAAAACCCAGTAAATTCTTGACATTTTCACAACATCCCAAAAAATTGCAGTAAAGCCCCACAAATTTCCAAAAAAATCCCACAAAATCTACACAAATATCCACAAAATACATGAAAAATCCCTCAAAACCCTTCAATCTCCTCAATAACCCACAAAATTCCAGGAAAATCACACAAAACCTCCACAAGTTTCCACAAAATCTAAGAAAAATTCCTCAAAATTCTTCAAGTCTCCTCGAAATCACACAAAATTTCAGAAAAATCCCACAAAATTCCCTAAATCTTCTCAAAACCCAACTGAATTTCAGAAACATCCCACAAAATCTCCACAAATTCCCACAAAATACATGAAAAATCACTCAAAATTCTTCAAGCTGCCTCACAATCTCACAAAATTCAAGGAAAATCCCACAAAATCCCCAAAAATGTTCCCACAAAATCTAAGAAAAATATCACAAAATTGTTAAAGCCTCCTCAGAATCCCACACAATTCACAGGAAAAATACACAAAATTCCTGAAAAATTCCAGAAAATTCGCAAAATCTTCTCAAAACCCTACCAAATTGCAGAAACATCCCACAAAATCTACACCAAATTCCCACAAAATAGATGAAAAATCCCTCAAAATGCCAAAATCTCCTCAATATCCCACAAAATTCCAGGAATATCCCACAAAGTCCTCACTAATTTCCATAAAATTCAAGGAAAATCCCTCAAAATTCCCTAAATCACCTTAAAACAATACCAAATTCCAGGAACATGCCACAAGATTCCCTAAATCTTCTCAAAACCCAACTGAATTCCAGAAACATCCCACAAAATCTCCCCCCATTCCCACAAAATACATGAAAAATCCCTCAAAATTCTTCAAGCTGCATCACAATCTCACAAATTTCTAGGAAAATACCACAAAATCCCCACAAATGTTCCCACAAAATCTAAGAAAAATATCACAAAATTCTTCAAGCCTCCTCAAAACTACACAAAGTCTTTGAAAAGGACCACAAAATTCCTGAAAAATCCCTCAAAATTCCCTAAATCTTCACAAAACCGTACCAAGTTCCAGAAACATCCCACAAAATCTCCACAAATGCCCACAAAATCTAAGAAAAATCCCGTAAAATTCATTAAGTCTCCTCTAAATCCAACAAAATCCTTGAAAAGTCTTCCAAAATTTCAGAAAAATCCCTCAAAATTCCCTGAATCTTCTGAAAACTCTACCACATTCCAGAAATGCCCCATAAAATCTCCACAAATTCCCACCAAATTCAAGAAAAACACCACAAAATTTGCTAAATCTTTTCCAAATACCACAAAATTCTTGAAAAGCCCCACAAAAGTCCAGAAACATCCCACAAAATTGCCTAAATCTTCTGAAAAACCAACTGAATTCCAGAAACATCCCACAAAATCTCCACAAATTCCCACAAAATTCAAGAAAAATCCCTCAAAATCCCTAAATCTCCTCAATATCCCACAAAATTCCACAAAAATCACACAAAACCTCCACAAATTTCCACAATATCTAAGAAAAATTCCTCAAAATTCTTCAGGTTTCCTCAGAATCCCACAGAATCCCAGAAAAATTCACAAAATTCCTGAAAAATCCCACCAAATTCCCCAAATCTTCTCAAAACCCTACCAAAATCCACAAACATCCCGCAAAATCTCCACAAATGTCCACAAAATCCAAGAAAAATCCCACAAAAATCTCTGAATCTCCTCAATATCCCACAAAATACCACAAAAATCCCACCAAATTCCAGAAAAATCCCAGAAAATCCCCACAAATTTCTCCAAAATTCAAGAAAAATCCCTCTAAATTCCCTCAATCTTCTCAATACCCAACCGAATTTCAGAAACATCCCACAAAATCTCCACAAATTCCCACAAAATACATGAAAAATCCCTCAAAATACTTCAAGCTGCATCACAATCTCACAAATTTCTAGGAAAATCTCACAAAATGCCCACAAATGTTCCCACAAAATCTAAGAAAAGTATCACAAAATTCTTCTAGCCTCCTCAAAACCACACAAAGTTCTTGAAAAGGCCTACAAAATTCTAGAAAAATCCCTCAAAATTCCCTAAATCTCCACAAAACCTTACCAAGTTCCAGAAACTTCCCACAAAATCTCCACAAATGTCCACTAAATCTAAGAAAAATCCCGCAAAATTCAAGTCTCCTGTAAATCCCACAAAATGCTTGAAAAGCCTTCCAAAATTCCAGAAAAATCCCTCAAAATTCCCTGAATCTTCTGAAAACTCTGCCAAATTCCAGAAAAGCCCCATAAAATCTCCACAAATTTGCACAAAATTCAAGAAAAACACCACAAAATTTGCTCAATCTTTTCCAAATACCACAAAATTCTTGAAAAGCTCCATAAGAGTCCAGAAACATCTCACAAAATCTCCTCAATATCCAGCAAAATTCCAGAAACATCCCACAAAACTCCCTAAATCTTCTGAAAACCCAACTGAATTCCAGAAACATCCCACAAAATCTCCACAAATTCCCACAAAATTCAAGAAACATCCCTCAAAATCCCTAAATCTCCTCAATATCCCACAAAATTCCACAAAAATCCCACAAAACATCCACAAATTTCCACAAAATCTAAGAAAAATTCCTCAGAATTCTTCAGGTTTCCTCAGAATCCCACAGAATCCCAGAAAAATTCACAAAATTCCTGAAAAATCCCACCAAATTCTCCAAATCTTCTCAAAACCCTACCAAAATCCACAAACATCCAGCAAAATCTCCACAAATGTCCACAAAATCCAAGAAAAATCCCACAAAAATCTCTGAATCTCCTCAATATCCCACAAAATACCACAAAAATCCCACCAAATTCCAGAAAAATCCCAGAAAATCCCCACAAATTTCTCCAAAATTCAAGAAAAATCCCTCTAAATTCCCTCAATCTTCTCAATACCCAACTGAATTCCAGAAACATCCCACAAAATCTCCACCAATTTCCACAAAATCTAAGAAAAATTTCTGATAATTCGTCAAATCTCTGCAGAATCCCACAAAATCCCAGAAAAGTCCCTCAAAGTTCCAGAAACATCCCACAAAATCCCCACAAATTACCACAAAATTCAAGAGAAATCCCTCAAAAATCCCTCAATCTCTACCAAACCCTACTAAATTCCAGGAACACCCTAAGAAATCTCCACAAAATCTAAGACAAATCCCTCGGAATTCTTCAGTTCTCCTCAAAATTATACAAAATAGAAGATATTCCGCAACATTCAAAAAAAATTCCACAAAATTCCATAAAAATCCCAGTAAATTCTTGACATTTTCAAAACATCCCAACAAATGGCAGTAAAGCCCCCCAAATTTCCAAAAAAATCCCACAAAATCTCCACAAATAACCACAAAATACATGAAAAATCCCTCAAAACGCTTCAATCTCCTCAATATCCCACAAAATTCCAGGAAAATCCCACAAAATCCCCACAAATGTTCCCACAAAATTTAAGAAAAATATCACAAAATTCTTCAAGGCTCCTCAGAATCCCACACAATTCACAGGAAAAACACACAAAATTCCTGAAAAATCCCACAAAATTCGCAAAATCTTCTCAAAACCCTACCAAATTGCAGACACATCCCACAAAATCTCAACAAATAACCACAAAATTCATGAAAAATCCCTCAAAATGCCAAAATCTCTTCAATATCCCACAAAATTCTACAAAAATCACACAAAACCTCCACAAGTTTCCACAAAATCTAAGAAAAATTCCTCAAAATTCTTCAACTCCCCTCAAAACCACACAAAGTCTTTCAAAAGGCCCACAAAATTCCTGAAAAATACCTCAAAATTCCCTAAATCTTCACAAAACCCTACCAAGTTCCAGAAGCATCCCACAAAATCCCCACAAATTTCCATAAAATTCAAGGAAAATCCCTCAAAATTCCCTCAAAATTCCCTAAATCTTCTGAAAACTCTACCAAATTCCACAAATATCCCGCAAAATCTCCACAAATGTCCACAAAATTCCAGAAAAATCCCACAGAATCTCCACACATTTCCACAAATCTAAGAAAAATTCCTCAAAATTCTTCAAGTCTCCTCAGAATCTAAGAAAAATTCCTGAAAAACCCCACAAAATTCCAGAGAAGTCCCACAAAATTCACAAAATCTTCTCAAAACCCAACTGAATTTCAGAAACATCCCACAAAATCTCCAAAAATAACCACAAAATACATGAAAAATCCCTCAAAATACTTCAAGCTGCATCACAATCTCACAAATTTAAAGGAAAATCCCACATAATGCCCACAAATCTTCCCAAAAAATCTAAGAAAAATATCACAAAATTCTTCAAGCCTCCTCAAAACCACACGAAGTTATTGAAAAGGCCTACAAAATTCTAGAAAAATCCCTCAAAATTCCCTAAATCTTCACAAAATCTTTCCAAGTTCCAGAAACATCCCACAAAATCTCCACAAATGTCCACAAAATCTAAGAAAAATCCCGCAAAATTCATCAAGTCTCCTGTAAATCCCACAAAATGCTTGAAAAGCCTTCCAAAATTCCAGAAAAATCCCTCAAAATTCCCTGAATCTTCTGAAAACTCTACCAAATTCCAGAAATGCCCTATAAATCTCCACAAATTCCCACAAAATTCAAGAAATATCCCTCAAAATCCCTAAATCTCCTCAATATCCCACAAACTTCCACAAAAGTCACACAAAATATCCATAAATTTCCACAAAATCTAAGAAAAATTCCTCAAAATTCTTTAGGTTTCCTCAAAACCACACGAAGTCTTTGAAAAGGCCCACAAAATTCCTGAAAAATCCCACAGAATCTCCACAAATTCCCACAAAATTCAAGAAAAACACCAAAATATTGGCTAAATCTTTTCCAAATACCACAAAATTCCTGAAAAGCCTTACAAAATTCCAGAAACATCCCACAAAATCCCCACAAATTTCCATAAAATTCAATAAAAATCTCTCAAAATTCCCTAAATCACCTTAAAACCTTACCAAATTCCGGGAACATGCCCCAAAATTTCCTAAATCTTCCCAGAACCCAACTGAATTCCAGAAACATCCCACAAAATCTCCACAAATTCCCACAAAATTCAAGAAAAATCCCTCAAAATCCTTAAATCTCCTCAATATCCCACAGAATTCCACAAAAATCACACAAAACCTCCACAAGTTTCCACAAAATCTAAAAAAAAAGCCTCAAAGATCTTAAACTCTACTCAGAATCCCACACAATTCACAGGAATAATATACAGAATTCCTGAAAAACCCCACAAAATTCACAAAATCTTCTCAAAACCCTACCAAATTGCAGAAACATCCCACAAAATCCCCACAAATATCCATAAAATTCAAGGAAAATCCCTCAAAATTCCCTAAATCTTCTCAAAACCCTACGAAATTCTACAATCATCCTGCAAAATCTCCACAGATGTCCACAAAATTCAAGAAAAATCCCACAAAAATCTCTGAATCTCATCAATATCCCACAAAATACCACAAAAATCCCACCAAATTCCAGAAAAATCCCACAAAATCCCCACAAATTTCTCCAAAATTCAAGAAAAATCCCTCTAAATTCCCTCAATCTTCTCAAAACCCAACTGAATTCCAGAAACATCCCACAAAATCTCCACCAATTTCCACAAAATCTAAGAAAAATTCCTGATAATTTGTCAATTCTCTGCAGAATCCCACAAAATCCCAGAAAAGTCCCTCAAAGTTCCAGAAACATCCCACAAAATCCCCACAAATTACCACAAAATTCAAGAGAAATCCCTCAAAAATCCCTCAATCTCCTCCAAACCCTACTAAATTCCAGGAACACCCTAAGAAATCTCCACAAAATCTAAGACAAATCCCTCGGAATTCTTCAGTTCTCCTCAAAATTATACAAAATAGAAGATATTCCACAACATTAAAAAAAAAATTCCACAAAATTCCATGAAAATTCCAGTAAATTCTTGACATTTTCACAACATCCCAAAAAATTGCAGTAAAGCCCCACAAATTTCCAAAAAAATCCCACAAAATCTACACAAATATCCACAAAATACATGAAAAATCCCTCAAAACCCTTCAATCTCCTCAATAACCCACAAAATTCCAGGAAAATCACACAAAACCTCCACAAATTTCCACAAAATCTAAGAAAAATTCCTCAAAATTCTTCCAGTCTCCTCTGAAACCCTCAGAATTCTTGAAAAACGTCCAAAATTTCCAGAGACATCCCACAAAATTCCCTAAATTTTTTCAAAACCCCACCAAATTTCAGAAGCATCCCACAAAATCCCCACAAATTTCCATAAAATTCAAGGAAAATCCCTCAAAATTCCCTCAACATTCCCTAAATCTTCTGAAAACCCAACTGAATTCCAGAAACATCCCACAAAATCTCCACAAATTCCCACAAAATTCAAGAAAAATCCCTCAAAATCCCTAAATCTCCTCAATATCCCACAAAATTCCACAAAAATCACACAAAATATCCAGAAATTTCCACAAAATCTAAGAAAAATTCCTCAAAATTCTTCAGGTTTTTTCAGAATCCCACACAATTCACAGGAAAAATACACAAAATTCCTGAAAAATCCCACAAAATTCCCAAAATCTTCTCAAAACCCTACCAAATTCCAGAAACATCCCACAAAATCCCCACAAATTTCCATAAAATTCAAGGAAAATCCCTCAATATTCCCTCAAAATTCCCTAAATCTTCTGAAAACCCAACTGAATTTCAGAAACATCCCACAAAATCTCCACAAATTTTCATAAAATTCAAGGAAATCCCTCAATATTCCCTAAATCACCTTAAAACCATACCAAATTCCAGGAATATGCCACAAAATTCACTAAATCTTCTGAAAACCCGACTGAATTCCAGAAACATCCCACAAAATCTCCACCAATAACCACAAAATTCAAGAAACATCCCTCAAAATCCCTAAATCTCCTCAATATCCCACAAAATTCCACAAAAATCACACAAAACCTCCACAAATTTCCACAAAATCTAAGAAAAATTCCTCAAAATTCTTCAGGTTTCCTCAGAATCCCACAGAATCCCAGAAAAATTCACAAAATTCCTGAAAAATCCCACAAAATTCCCCAAATCTTCTCACAAGCCTACCAAATTCCAGAAACATCCCACAAAATCCCCACAAATTTCCATAAAATTCAAGGAAATCCCTCAAAATTCCCTCAAAATTCCCTAAATCTTCTCAAGCCCTACCAAATTCCACAAACATCCAGCAAAATCTCCACAGATGTCCACAAAATTCAAGAAAAATCTCACAAAAATCTCTGAATCTCCTCAATATCCCACAAAATACCACAAAAATCCCACCAAATTCCAGAAAAATCCCAGAAAATCCCCACAAATTTCTCCAAAATTCAAGAAAAATCCCTCTAAATTCCCTCAATCTTCTCAAAACCCAACTGAATTCCAGAAACATCCCACAAAATCTCCACCAATTTCCACAAAATTCAAGAGAAATCCCTCAAAAATCCCTCAATCTCCTCAAAACCCTACTAAATTCCAGGAACACCCTAAGAAATCTCCACAAAATCTAGGAAAAATGCCTCGGAATTCTTCAGTTCTCCTCAAAATTATACAAAATAGAAGATATTCCACAATATTCAAAAAGAATTCCACAAAATTCCATAAAAAACCCAGTAAATTCTTGACATTTTCACAACATCCCAAAAAATTGCAGTAAAGCCCCACAAATTTCCAAAAAAATCCCACAAAATCTACACAAATATCCACAAAATACATGAAAAATCCCTCAAAACCCTTCAATCTCCTCAATAACCCACAAAATTCCAGGAAAATCACACAAAACCTCCACAAGTTTCCACAAAATCTAAGAAAAATTCCTCAAAATTCTTCAAGTCTCCTCAAAGTCACACAAAATACATGAAAAATCCCTCAAAATTCTTCAAGCTGCCTCACAATCTCACAAAATTCAAGGAAAATCCCACAAAATCCCCACAAATGTTCCCACAAAATCTAAGAAAAATATCACAAAATTCTTAAAGCCTCCTCAGAATCCCACACAATTCACAGGAAACATACACAATATTCCTGAAAAATTCCACAAAATTCACAAAATCTTCTCAAAACCCTACCAAATTGCAGAAACATCCCACAAAATCTACACCAAATTCCCACAAAATAGATGAAAAATCCCTCAAAATAGCAAAATCTCCTCAACATCCCACAAAATTCCAGGAATATCCCACAAAGTCCCCACTAATTTCCACAAAATTCAAGGAAAATCCCTCAAAATTCCCTAAATCACCTTAAAACCATACCAAATTCCAGGAACATGCCACAAGATTCCCTAAATCTTCTCAAAACCCTACTGAATTGCAGAAACATCCAACAAAATCTCCACAAATGTCCACAAAATACATGAAAAATCCCTCAAAATTCATCAAGTCTCCTCTAAATCCCACAAAATCCTTGAAAAGCCTTCCAAAATTCCAGAAAAATCCCTCCAAATTCCCTGAATCCTCTGAAAACTCTACCAAATTCCAGAAACACCCCATAAAATCTCCACAAATTCCCACAAATTCAAGAAAAACACCACAAAATTCGCTCAATCTTTTCCAAATACCACAAAATTCTAGAAAAGCCCCACAAAAGTCCAGAAACATCCCACAAAATCTCCTCAATATCCAACAAAATTCCAGAAACATCACACAAAATTCCCTAAATCTTCTGAAAACCCAACTGAATTCCAGAAACATCCCACAAAATCTCCACAAATTACCACAAAATACATGAAAAATCCCTCAAAACCCTTCAATCTCCTCAATATCTCACTAAATTCCACAAAAATCACACAAAACCTCCACAAGTTTCCACAAAATCTAAGAAAAATTCCTCCAAATTTTTCCAGTCTCCTCAGAAACCACACAAAGTCTTTGAAAAGGCCCACAAAATTCCAGAAAAATCTCAGAGAATCTCCAGCAATTTCCACAGAATCTAAGAAAAATCCCTCAAAATTCCCTAAATCTTCACAAAACCCTACCAAATTCCAGAAACATCCCACAAAATCCCCACAAATTTCCATAAAATTCAAGGAAAATCCCTCAAAATTCCCTCAAAATTCCCTAAATCTTCTCAAAATCCTACGAAATACCACAAACATCCAGCAAAATCTCCACAAATTCCCACAAAATTAAAGAGAAATCCCACCAAAATCTCTGAATCTCCTCAATATCCCACATAATACCACAAAAATCCCACCAAATTCCAGAAAAATCCCCACAAATTTCTCCAAAATTCAAGAAAAATCCTTCTAAATTCCCTCAATCTTCTCAAAACCCAACTGAATTCCAGAGACATCCCACAAAATCTCCACCAATTTCCACAAAATCTGAGAAAAATTCCTGATAATTCATTGTCCTAGTTTAGGGCAAATTAGGAAGGAAATCTCCAAATGGGGATTTCCCCAGGGAAATGCCCCTCCTCACTTTCTGGTCCGGGAAAAGAAAGAAAAAAATTCTTTGGAGAGAAGTGGAAAAAGCTGTTTATTTAACAGAAATTGAGTAATATTAAATAATAATAAAACCTCTTGCTGTTCGATGGGATGGCAAGTCTAGGAAGAAAAGTCCTTTTCATGTGGTGTAGCTCGGCTCGCTCAGGTTCTTATCAGTCCCTCCGGCGCTGGAAAATGCCGAGGCCCAGGCCCTGGTGGGCAACAGGTGTGAGCTCCCGGGGTTTGGCTGGGTGTTCAGTCCAGAGCAGGCTTGCACAGATCCAGAAAAAAAGGGAAAAAACGAAGGTCCGGGGAACTCTTCTGCCTCAGCTAGCTAAAACTAACTAAACAACAGAGAGAAACTCTGTCCCGCTGTCTGTCCATGCTGCAGACACCACAGTCCAGGAGCGGGATGTGTGGGAGTGATGTTTTTCTTTAACACAAACTGCGCGTTTCTTCTTCCCCCTCTCTTGCTCTCAGAGCCAGTCTTAAAGGAGCAGAACTTAATATATAACATAAACCAGGCGATTGGGGATACCAGTATCATAAAGTCACCCCAGGACAATACCCGGCCCCCCCAAAATAAGTGATGGATGGAGCCCACAGCGGCCCCCAAGTCAGAGGGGGAAGGGGAGACTGCCAGCCCCCCTAAAGAGGAGGGGAATTGTGCCTGTGCCAGCCCCACAAATTGCAAGGGGACAGAGAACAGCCCTGGCCTGGCAAAGTGCAAAGAGCGGCCGGGGGCTGCCAGGATGGTGACAACACTGGCACCCCCCAAATCAGAGAGGGACAAAGAGCCCGCACAGGCTTCCCAGGAGAAGAAAGGGGGCAGCAAATATCCCCTGTACCCCAAAGTCGGAGGGGCACAGACACAACGCCCACCCCCCTATAGTGGAGGGGGACAAACACAAAAGGCCCCACAAAAAGAGCATGGGGAACCAAGAGCACTGCCGGCCCCACAAAGGTAAGGAGGGTGGAGAAACTCCCCATCTATCTTTGTTTTGGAAGACAGGTTCCTGCTAGGGAGGGCAGGGGCCTCCTCTGGAATGAAAATGTAGACCCCCTCCTTCTGAATCATTATAATTTGTAACTCAAGGGGCTCTCAGACAGAGATCTGGGGATAGGAATAACAGTTCTTTACGAGTGTGTATAACGAGGCACACAAACAACAACAACTACAGCGTTAACAACAAAACAGAACCAGCGACCCCGTGACAGCCTTCTCGGCCGGGATGGGAAAGGATGGAGGAGAGGCTTTGCTTCACAAACCCCCTCGGGTTGGCAGTCAGTGCCAGTGCTCCTGCAGGGCTCTGAGGAACACTCAGCTGGAACAGCAGGGATGAGCTGAGATCCTGGGCCGGTGGCTGAGGTAGATCAGCATCTCCACGGCGGTGCCTGGCACTGCCACACGTCCCGGCAGGACAGGGTGTGTGAAGCCACCAACGAAGAGGGAAGAAGGAGAAGGAGAAGCAGCAGCTCCGTCTGGGTGATGGCAAATTCCCTTCTCTCAGCAGCAACAGCTCGCAGCCAAGTGTCCTTCTCTGAAGCTGAAGAAGCCGCCAAACTCTGCCCACCCTCGCCTTTTCCTGCCCCCTTCAGCCCTGGGCCCAGCTGAACTCTTTGTGTTTCTCAAGTATCACCCGCAGTCAGGTTTTCCCCGCAACTAATGGGTAAAAATTCCACAGGTGAGCCAGAACTAAAAGGACACCTAACCCCCAACAGCTTCTCATCTCCATCTCTTTGCACTCCAAAAGCCAGGAGGGAGCGATCTGTCACCTCAAAACCACTCAATCCCACTGAAAACAGCTCTATTTTACCCCAAAAGGGCTCAATCCCAACTCAAAAGGGCTTGTTCCTCCTCAGAAAATCTCAATCCCACACCAAAATTACTCAGTTCCACTGCCGCCAGGTGAGATGGAGTGGGAAGGTGTTCTCGTTTAGGGCAATTTTGGAAGAAAACCTCTGAATGGGGTCCATCTAAAAAGCAAATTAAAGTTGTCCCTTGAATATGAATAAAATGAATAATATGAATAATATTAAAGAATAAATCCTCTGACTGTTTGAAGAGATGGCAAAGCCAGAAAAGTCCTTTCCATGGGGTGTAGCTCAGCTCGCTCAGTCTCTTATCAGTTCCTCCGGCGCTGGAAAGGGCCCAGGCCCAGGCCCCCGTGGGCCACAGCCGTGAGCTCCCAGGGTTTGTCTGGGTTCTCAGTCCAGAGCAGCTTTGAACAGATCCAAGGAAAAAGGCAAAAAACACTCTGGGGAACTCCTGTGCCTCAGCTAGCTAAAAACCAACTAAACTAAACTAAAAACTAACTAAAAAGGAAACTGAACTGAAGTGCTGAGAAGCAAAGGAGAGCTCTGTCCCACTGTCTGTCCCTGCTGCAGACAACACAGGCCAGGGAAGCGTGCGGGGCAGTGAGTGCCATTTCTGCAAACAAACTGCAGCTTCTTCTTCCCCCCCTTGGCTCTCAGAGCCAGTCTTGAAGGTGCAGAACTTAATAGGCAGCAGAAACAGAACAGACACTTGGGGATCCACGGATCACAAAGTCACCCCAGGCCAGAAGGAGTTTGGGAGAAGTGGGATCCACATTTGGAGCGGTGGGATGGGGATTGTGTGGGGCTGGCTGGCTGGGCTGTATTTGATAGGAAATCAAACTTTCAGAGTTCCTGATTTCTGTCCCATTCATTTTCAGTCAGGTGCAGCTCTGTTTGCAGAGGGTCACTGTGGCGCTCGAGACGGACACACAACGCAGCGAGGTTCGCATGGCAAGAGCAATCTTTATTGTTCAGAAGCTGCTTTTCAATGGTTGACTGTGGGGTCTGTGGAACTTGCTGATTCAGAGATCCTGGCCCACCCTTGGAGGCAAGATACATTTTTCTAAGAGTGTGCAAAGTATCAGTCCCAGCAATCTTTGAGTTAGTTATGTTAAACTGTTACACTCCATTGCTGTTCTCCCCTGCCATCCCACCCCAATACCTGTATCCCAGTTTCCCCCAGCCCCTCTCCTCCCCTATAAATACCCCAGTTTATCCCCTTTTCCAGAGAGCTGCTGTCACTGGCTCCCTTGGCCGAGGGCCCGGCTGTAATAAAGGCCAGTTCTCTGCGGAACGCCACACAGCGCTCTGCTCTCTCCCTCCGTGTCGCCTGCACGCTGCCGCTGAGCTGAGCTGAGCTGAAATCACTCGCCGGGCAGAGGACGTGTCTGTGCCCCGGGCAGCCCAACCGCGGACCGCTTTTCCGGGAGTCGCGGCACCCCTGCCACCTCCACCGCCGCGGCAACCTATGAGAAAGCACAGCTGGGTTCTGCTCAGGGCATTTCAAACTACCTGGGGTGTTTGGGACTTGCCCTTGCAAAGGCAGCATCTCAGGAAAAGTCCAAGTTTCTCTTCATGGACTCCCAGGATGTGTTGCCTTGGAAGGGACCTTAAAGCTCCTCTTGTTCCAACTCTCAGCACCCTCAGGACACCTTCCCCTAGACCAGCTTGCTCCAAGCCCCATCCAACCTGGCCTTGAACCCTTCCAAGGGTCAGACAATCACAGCTTCTCTGCAACCTGGTCTATTCCTCCCACATCGAAAATCAGACCAAACTTAGCAGCCTCAGAGACAGATTTCTATTCAATAGCTACATTTATCTAGGAAAGAAATATGGCAAAACTTGTTTGCATCTGACTTTGCAACATCAACACGAGCTCTTCAGAAAGGGCTGCCACCCACTTTTCTTATTTTTGCCCATTTGATGGAACATTTTTATTCTGTTGTTGTTTGGAGAAGTATTTTAATGTATCTATTAATTATAGATATTAAATATAGATATTAAATATAGGTTGAGGCTGCTTAAAATAATTCAGCGAGATACCAGGGTGTGAGGGGTGGAAAACTGGGCTCTTACACATCCAGTACTTCTGCTGTTGGAAGTCTTCAATCCCACCTCTCTGCTGGGATGAAATAGGTGCTACTCATCCAATTGCTAAAGTATCGTGCATCAAGCTGACACTATTTGAAGACTTCAAAATAAAAAAGCCAATTTAAACAAACCTCTGCTCCTTTCCATTTTCTCTGTTCCACAGTTTAGGACAGAAGACAGGAGAGAAAGATTGTTTTGGCAACAATGTTTTCAGGACTCTAAAAAGAATATCAAAACCGCTCTGCCACACTCTCAGCTGCTGCAGCCCCAAAAAGCACTGGCTGTCTTTGCTCACAGAGTCACAATTGTGCTGGGATTTCTACCACACCACAGGACAGTGATTTTTTTCTTTTTCTCCTGGAAATACCGACAGCACTTCTGGGTAGCAAGGCAAACGTGAGCTTCTTTTAGTGGCCCTTGAAATTGGACATGTGAAATGAGGTACACAAAGCCAAAGGCCAGCTGAACCTGGGATCTCTGAATGGGTCTTCACATTCTTCCCAGGAAGATGAATGGCAATCACTATTTTGGCAGGGAAACTGCATCAGCTGGCAATTTGGTGCAGAAAATGTGCTTTCTGCTCCTCTCACAGCCAAAACTCCTACCCATTTCTTGTAGGTCCTTCTTAGATAAGGACCATGTTCAGCTGAGTGACAGTGAAGCCAAATGGCAATCCAGGAATCAATTGTCCTGTACACAATCTCCTCCATCCACGTGGAAGGTTACTCACGGGCACACAGGAGTAAGTGTAGTGGTTTAGATTTGCTAATTTCATTTTCCCGGGCGGCGCACGAAAGTTATGTTGTAGTTTTAAAGCAGTAACTAAAAAATTACTTGAAAACTCACTTATTTCTTGCTGTGAGATATGGATTAGAGCAAGAGCAAAACAGGCTTAAAACTTCAAAGGAATAAAGGAAGTTTGTTAACAAAACTACAAGAATAAGAACACCAGAATAAACTTCCAGAACAACCCTTTTATCCCCCACTACCCACCATTCTCTTGTTCACATGACAACATAGAGACAAAAACTTTGGAACTTTGGTGTTTAAAACAGTCCTAATTCTTGCTTGAGCCTTTTCATCACCCTTTGTAGAGAAACAGAATTCTTCTGTTAATTTATGAACTTTTTCACGGGAAAACTTTTTCTGTTATAGTTTTCTATTTCTCTGATGCCAGCTGTCCAGAAATCTGTCATCAGTTCACTCCTCCCATTTCACATCACTCTGAGGTGTGTATGGGTCAATGAGTCTAGGGATGTCATTTTTTAAGGATGAGTTATTCAAAAGCAAAACTTTACTTCTTTATCTTTCTCTGTGAGCTTCTCTGGAAACAGAAGTTTTCTCTTTGCCTCTACCATGGCCCCAAATCTTCAACTATTACTTCTCCCCCTCTGTTCCAGCACCTCACTGTATCACAATTATTCCACCTCTTGCTCAAAATCCACACTTTGAACACTCCATTCCTCCCAATATACTCTGTCATGAATTAAAGGAGTTTTTTCAGAACACTGTTTTCCATCTCCATAACTTTAATAGAAAAATATTTCAGCTTATAAAGCATCTTCTTATTCTCTCTTCCCCATCTAAAACTTAACACTTTTCTTCACTGTCTTTGATGGTTTTATGATGTCTTCTTCATATTGATTGTCTCTCTCTCTCTGTCTCTCTGGGAAAAAGGAGTAATCTGTGTGTTTTATCCAGGTAGTAAAAGAGTTAAAGTCTGGGAAAGCTGCAGATGTTCATGGTGTCAGGTTTCAGTCCAGCAGCAGAAACTGCAAACCAAGCCAGGCCGGCCGGCTCCGTTTCTCCCCCCCCGCCCTCTGCTGCCTTGTCCGGCCTGGAGGGGGGGAGGAGGCCGAGACAGAGCCTGTTACCTCGTCAGAAGCCAGAAACCAAAGCGAACAAGAGAGCCCTGGCTTTACATCTCAAGGTGGTGTTCACAAGCTGATCTCACTTTTCAATGGTCAAAACTGCTGTCAATTCTTAGAAATGACCGAGAATTGGTCAGGAGAAAAGACTCCCATCAGTCACCAGCAGCTTCAACTTCCTCCCAGCTCCCAAAGCTTAAAGGTAAAGTCACCCCATGACACCGACAAAATATCTAATTCCCACAAACTCTAAGAAAAATCCCACAAAATTCTCCAAGTCTCCTCAAAATCCCACAAAATCCCACAAACATCCCACAAAAATCCCACAAAATCTCCTGCAAATCCCACAAAATTCTAGAGAAATTCCACAAAACTACAGAAAAATCCCACAAAGTTACCTAAATCTTCTCAAAACCCTACCAAATTCCTGCAACATCTCACAAAATCTTTACCAATTTCCACGAAATCTAAGAAAAATCCCACAAAATTCTTCAAGTCTCCTCAGAATCCCTCAAAATTAAAGAGAAATCCTCAAAATTCCAGGAAAATGCCACAAAATTCCCTATATCCTTTCAAAACCCTACCAAATTCCAGAAACATCCAACAAAATCTTCACTAATTCCCACAAAATCTAAGAAAAATGCCTCAAAATTCTTCAAGCCTCCTCAAAACCCCAAAAAATCCCACAAACATCCTACAAAAATCCCACAAAATCTCCTCCAAATCCCACAAAATTCTAGTAAATTCCACAAAATTCCAGAAAAAATCCCATTAAATTTCCTAAATCGTCTCAAAACCCAACCAAATTCCTGCAACATCTCACAAAATCTCCACCAATTTCCACAAAATTCCAGAAAAATGCCTCAAAATTCTTCAATTCTCCTCCAAATCCTACAAAATTTGAGAGAAATCCTCAAAATCCCACAACATGCCACCAAATTCCCTATATTTTCTGAAAATCCTAGCAAATTCCAGAAACATCTGACAAATTCACCACCAATTCCCACAAAAACTAAGAAAATTTACTCAAAATTCTTCAAGTCGCCTCAAAATCCCACAAAATTCAGGAGAAATCCTCAATATTCCAGGAAAATGCCACCGAATTCCCTAAATCCTTTCATAACCCTACCAAATTCCAGAAACATCCAACAAAATTTCTTCCAATTCCCACAAAATCAAAGAAAAATCATCTTAAAAATTCTTCAACTCTCCTCCAAATGCCACAAAAATCCCACAAAATTCAAGAAACATCTCACAAAATCCCCTCAATATCCCACAAAATTGTAGAGAAATTCCACAAAATTCCAGAAAAATCACACAGAATTCCTTAAATCTTGTCAAAACCCTACCAAATTCCAGAAACATCCCACAAAATGTCCAGAAATGGCCACAAAATTAAAGAAAAATCCCACAAATTTCCATAAATCTTTTCAATATCCCACAAAATTTGAGAATGATCTCACAAAATGTCCACAAATTTCCACAAAATTCAAGAAAAATCACACACAACTCCCAAAATTTTCTCAAACCCCAACCAAATTCCTGAAAGCTCTGACAAAATCTACAATTTTCACAAATTCTAAGAAAAATCATCCTCAAAATTCTTCATGTCTCTTCAAAATCTCACAAAATCCCCCCCAAATCCCACAAAATTCCAGAAAAATTTCCCTAAATCTTCTCAAAACCCTACCAAATTCCTGCAAAATTCCACAAAATCTCCACCAATTTCCACAAAATCTAAGAAAAATCTCACAAAATTCTTCAAGTCTCCTCCAAATCCCACAAAGTCCCACAAAAATCCCACAAAATGCCAAGAACATCCCACAAAATCTCCTCAATATCCCACAAAATTCTAGAGAAATTCCGCAACATTCCAGAAAATTCCCCCAAAATTCCCTAAATCTCCTCAACATCCCACAAAATTCCAGAAACATATCAGAAAATCTCCACTAATTTCCACAAAATTCAAGAAAAATTTCACAAAATTCTGGAAAAACCCTACAAAATTCTTCAATTTTTTCAATATCCCACAAAATTTCAGAAACATCCCACAACATCTCCTCCATATCCCACAAAATTCTGGAGAAATCTCACAAAATTCCAGGGAAATCCCACAAAATTCCCTAAATCTTCTCAAAACCCAACCAACTTCTAAAAACATCCCACAAAATCTATACAAATGTCCACAAAATTCCAGAAAAATCCCACAAAATTCCCTAAATCCTCTCAAAACCCTACCAGTTTCCAGCAACATCCCACAAAATCTCCACAAATGTCCACAAAATTCAAGAAAAATCACACGCAACTCCCAAAATTTTCTCAAACCCCAACCAAATTCCTGAAAGCTCTGACAAAATCTACAATTTTCACAAATTCTAAGAAAAATCATCCTCAAAATTCTTCAAGTCTCTTCACAATCTCACAAAATCCCCCCAAAAGTCCCACAAAATTCCAGAAAAATGCCACAAAATTCCCTAAGTCTTCTCAAAACCCAACAAAATTTTAGCAACATTACACAAAATATCCAGAAATGTCCACAAAATTCCAGAAAAATCCCACAAAATTTTTGAAAAGCCCCACAGAATCCCAAAAAGAGCCCACAAAATTCCCTAAATCTTCTCAAAACCTAAATTCAAGAAAAATCAGACAAAATCTTCAACAATTCAAAAAAAATCTAAGAAAAATGCCTCAAAATTCTTCAAGTCTCCTCAAAATCCCACAAAATTCCAGTAAAATCTGATGAAATTGTTGGCGTTCAGGAACACACATCATCACAGAATGATTTTATGAAGGTGCTTTATTGAAGAGCTCTGGGTGTCAGGGGTACACAGACCCAAATCTGACCCATCTTGGTTTTCAGCTGAACATGTTTTATACTCTATCATTCTACAACTTACATATTAATTATTAAACTTACATTGTTCTATTGTATGCATTGTTTTTACCTAAACATGGATTTCTCGTGATTCCCCCCTCAACCCCCTAACATTGTTGCTCATGTTCTTTAAACAATAATTATTTCTACTCACATCTAACAATTCTATCATTTATCATACATTGATTACACAGGTGCAGTTTCACATGATCTTTAGCAAGCACAAGGCCTAACATTTCCCAGGGCCTACTTTTCCCAGGGCTTGCCAAGCCACACTTTCTTTCTAAATCCCCACATTTTCTAAGATTTTAAAACCTTTTGCTATCATTCCCCCTTTTGAAAGCATTTTCACTTCACTATCAGTGGAAACGTTTTCACTGGATACAGTCCTTTGTTTCTGAGTTTACACTCGATGTTCTTCGAATCCTTGATTGATGTAAACGCTGTCCTGGATGCTGTCAGGAACTGGAGAACCAGAAGATGGTGGGGGTGGATCTCGTGTCAGTGCCTTTATTATTTTCTGGTTCCAGGACGTTTTCTTCTGTATTTCTCCCTTGAAGATGTTGTAAACTAACCAAATTGCTAAGAATATAATCAGTAAGATTACCATACTCTCAATAATAGATTTAATCCATGAACTCACATTCCACCCTAACCCTTTGAAGATTTTGCCTAACCAACTTGTAGTCAAATCCTTTTGCTCTTCCTGTGCTTTGTGCTCTATTTGTTGCAACTGATTGATGTCATATTCTACATCTGCAGTCACATTTGGGATGTGGACACAGCAATGATCAATCCATCCCTTTAAAAACCCACACACTCCATGCTCTTTCAGGAGTAGTAAATTGTAATTGTATGTTTAGTTCTTTACATCTTTCCTGGGTGACTCTTGCTAATTTATCTACCTGACCTGTAAGTTTGTACAACATTTCTTTATTCTGATAGTTTGCTATAGGACCGAGCAAAGACTCCAGGGCCCACCCAATTTCACATCACTAGAGGGTTCATGCCAAGTGTCATCCTGATCCTGTTCCTATCCTAATCTTCCCTAGCTATGCCTCTGTCTAGCCACTGAGCTGTTTTTAAGAAGATTTCACATTCTGACATTACTGATTTTGCCATTGTTAGCATCCGTACTGAGATTAATTTTTGTTTCATCCATTTTACCAATGCCTCTGCACCCCAATGACATTTGTTATGTTTAATTTGTAGAACTTCTCTCATTATCAAGGGGTTAACACTATTTGTCATTGTGCAGTTACATACCACTCTTCTGAATTATTTTCTGCATATAGCAAATGTCCCAATTTCTCATCTTCTATGAAATATTTTGGTTTTGGAGGCAAATGAAATTGAGATACATTAACATTTAAATGTATCAATGCCACTGTTGTTTGCACTTCTCGAGCAGCTTGTCAGGCTGTCCAGTCTGCTTTCAATTTTCCTCGTAAATTTTGGAGTTTCGTGATTGGTGTCCTTTGCAGTGCATAATTGCTACTTGTTCAGGTTTTGTATTGCTTTTATCAATTGCAGGACTGTTGCCCGATCCGAAGAAAACACAAACAACCGAAGTCGTTTATGCGGTGCTTTATTGAGGGCCCGGGAGCCTGTGGACTAGCGTCCAAAGACAGAGCCCCCCTCCACAGAAAAATTACAGGGTTTTTATATGCTTTCTACATGATTTCTTCATCATAACAATTTCTCACTTTCTATCACTACTTGGTACAATTATCTCTTTGACCTTTAAATTTTGCCAAAAGGTACATTCCTTAGATTATCTCTTAGCTACACTGCTTACATTGCAATATCTGCTATACAGTTCATCAGCAGGTTACATGCGGCCTACCAAGCCTTAGCATAACTACTACTAATGTCAACTAATGCTAACTATTAACGTTTACTACTATCTTAATAATACAGTTTATTGGATCAAATGGCAACAATTCCCCCCTTTTGAGCATTCTTCAATCTTCTGCAAGAATGCTCAACTCTTAGTTATCATTGGTTCTTTCAAATGCTGGATTTTCTTGCTCAATGACATCTTCATACTTCGGAGGAGGTCGACGTATCTCGCTGGCTTTTGCTAAGGCTTTCATCACTCTTCTGGTACGTCTTGTTTCTTTTTCAATGACTCCTAAAACACACTTATATGCTAACCAAATGATTATTAACAAAAATGCAAACAACAGGATGTACTGTATCACTGACGAAACCCATCCAGAAACCTGAAGTCCTAAAGACTCAAATATCCCTCTGATCCAATTATGTTGTGCTTCCTTTTCAATTTCTTTTGTTTTGGATCCAATCGTTTCCAATTGAGAAATCTCTTTTTCTACTTCAATGGTCATGTTTGGAATATGGATGCAGCAATGGTCAATTTTCCTTTTTAGATACTGACACACACCATGCTCTTTTAACAATAGCATATCCAGTGCCATCCTGTTCTGTAAAGTCATTCGGGATGTGGCTTGTAGTTGCAAATTCATATCTTTACATCCTTTCCTAGTGGCTGCTGCTAATCTCTCAGTTTGCCCTAGCAATTTGCATAGCATCTCTTTGTTCCTATAGGAGGCTACAGGTGCAAATAGTGATTCTAAAGCCCACCCAAATTTAACTCCACCATCAGGTTCATGCCATTCATTTTCCAGTTCAGTGAAATCATCCACTTCTCTTTTCTTTCGATTAGATTTTAATTCTGATTGTTTCCACAGGGGGCAGAGGGTTGGGACTCCTAGAGTGATTTGTGTCACAGGCCCATCTATAGGAATATGCGTAGTCCATTGTCCATGTCCCATTACCCAAACTAAATTTCCTGGACTTTTAATGGTAGTATCTTTACAACTTACAGCCCTTCTAATTCCACTGTTTCTGAATGCTTTTCCTGTAATTGTATGATTGAATCTCCTACATTCACATCCCCACTTAAGTAATACTCTAAGAGGAGCTAGACTAATCTGACTTTCAGGGGTGTCACATGTAATAACTTTAGTACAATTCCAATTTTCTCTAGTTTCTTTAATTTCCCTTGTAGAGGTTTCTGTCCTATAGACTTCTGCAGGAGTTTGATTTTTACTTCCTAGCTATTGTATACACCAGTTCACTTCTCCAATATAGCTATAGTGTTCCAATAAGCTCGGGCCCCATACGGTTTTCTAATCATCCCAATCATCCCAAATCACATGCTGCTGGCTCACATTGTGACACTTAACTTCTTGATAAGGCCGCTTTGTTATAACTTCTACGTCCCTAGCAGCATACAGATATGCATGCCATACCTTTTTAACAGTCCTTATTTGCTCTTCTTTTCTTTCTATTTGACATACAGTAGATGTGTTTTCTGCCATCTCAGGTGGTAATGGAATGGGAATTATTCCCCACGGAATTGGTTCTCCTGCTGCTTGTGGGAGGGGCAAGCATGCTGTAATTCGGGATAAGTTTTGCACCATCCCAAAATCTCTGATCAATCCTACCACTAAATTCTCCTGTCTATGCCTTTGATGTACAGCTACTTCTGTATCTCTTGACTTTCTATGCTTCTTTTCTGTTATGTGAGTGGGCCTGATTCCTTGTTCTAGACGCAACTCAGCTTCTACTATCCTTATTCCATAATCAGCATCAACTTCACACATCACTAAACACAAATATTTTCCTTCAAAAGAGCCAATTTGAGGATTACTAATATTCAACCATCCCGTACCTTTTCCAGACTGTTCCCACCAGCTAATTCCTTGGTCCATTTTATCCCATGACTTTTGGTTGTTTTCTTTCTACCATTTAACTTGCAATCCCTGGCCACATTCTCGTTTTAACACAAATGAGCAATTTACCTTTAAAAGAGATCCATCCCACATGTCTTGTATAGCCCAGGTGGGTTTCACTTCTACGGATTCCTGGGATGGAGTTTCATTCCTCAATTTCCAGGGCACTACTCTCAATTTAATTTGCTTGTAATCAAAGCTTTCTCGGGATTTTACAATGCACATGTATACTTCCATATCTTCTTGGCTTACTTGCTTCAGTTGTAATGTGGTGTTTCCTTTTTGTGCATCCTTATCCCAAACTGTGACAATATTTGCTTCTGGATAATCAGGACCTTTCTTCCAGGTTGCCTGTACATTCCAGACTTCAGTTTTCTGGTCATTCATTATAAAACAGGTCAGGTTCACATCCATCCTTTCCATAACACCAACCACTGGTTCGGTAACTGCAACTACAATAGAACCGTTAACAAAAATTGGTTTCGTTATTACCAGTAACAATATAATCAAAAAGGCTACTTTCTGCGAAAGATCATCCGTGTTGGAGAGACTAACTGAGTCTCCCATTGTACAGGGACTTTCTTGACTTGGGTGTAGTGGATCCATGAGTCGATTCCTTCGACCTTTACTGCAGTGTAAGTTGTCAGGATCACTTGGCGGGGCCCGTCCCATGTCTCCTTCAAAGGGTGGGTGGACCAATTCTTCACATAGACTTGGTCTCCTGGTTGAATGTCATGCACCGGATTTTCCAGTGGTAGAGGTCGATTCCACTGCAAGGTTCCCCTTAAAGCATTAAGAGTTCTGTTTAATGACATGATATAACTAAATATTGTCTGATCACCCTGCACGTGCAAATCTCCTTTCAACACATTAGCATGGTATGGTTTTCCATATAGAATTTCATATGGACTGACTCCCACTCGCTCCCTGGGTTTGATTCTGATTCTGAGCAATGCCAATGGCAGTGCCTGTGGCCACTGTATTTTTGCCTCTTGGCAAATTTTCTTGATTTGTCCCTTAATTGTTTGATTCATCCGCTCTACCTGGCCACTTGACTGAGGTCGCCAAGGGGTGTGTAAGTCCCAAGATATGTTTAACATCCTGGCCACCTCTTGTACTATTCCTGCTATAAAGTGTGGGCCTCTATCTGATGACAGTCCTAACGGTACCCCAAATCTTGGAATGATTTCTTTCAACAGTGTTTTGACTACTTCTTTTGCCTGATTGGTTCGACAAGGAAAGGCTTCAGGCCATCCTGAGAAAGTGCACACATACACTAAAAGATACTTGAAGTTCTGTGCTTTCGGCAATTCTGAAAAATCTACTTGCCAGTAATCTCCTGGTTCTGGTCCTACCTGTAATTTTCCCAACTGGATTTGCTTCCTAACTATTGGGTTATTCTTCAAACAAATTGGACACATGGCATTCACCCGTTTTGCCAATGTTAACATCTGGTTAGAAATTACTTCTTTCTTTAGAAATTTTACCAATGCCTCTGCTCCCCAATGGCATTTATTATGTTCAGTTTCTAAAATGGCTCTCATAATTCGGGTGGGGACCACAACTTGTCCCATGGCTGTTACATACCATCCAGTTGCATTCTTCTGTGCTCTCAGCAGTGATGCTAGTTTTTCATCATCCGGGGAATACTTCGGTTCTTGAGCCAAATGTGGAGTTACAGGACTCACCTTAGTGGGTATCAGGGCCATTTGGGTCCATACTTCTATGGCCACTTCTCGTACTGTGACATCAGCCAATCTGTTTCCTCGATATATTTTTCCTTCTTCCTTCTGGTGACCTCTCACATGCATTATTGCAACCTTTTCAGGTTGGTGTACTGCATCTAGTAAGGCTAGAATTTCAGTTCTATATTTGATGGTAGTTCCCTGAGAGTTCAATAATCCTCGTTCTTTCCACAAGGCACCATGAATGTGCACAACTCCAAAAGCATATTTAGAATCAGTCCATATATTCACTTTCTTCCCGGAACTTAACATTAGGGCTCTAGTGAGTCCAATGATCTCAGCTTGCTGAGCTGACGTTCCCGGAACCAAGGCCTTTGCTTCCGCTACAGTGGTAACTGTTACCACTGCATATCCCGCATACCTGGTACCATTTTCCACAAAGCTGGACCTGTCGGTAAACAGTTCCCAATCCGGGTCTTCCATTGGAACGTCTTTCAAATCCATTCGGCTGGCATACACTTGTTCAATCACCTCCATGCAGTCATGTGCCAATTCTCCTTCTTCCTGCTCACTGCGGAGAAATTCTGCTGGGTTAACATGATTAGTCATTTTTAGATCCACATCATCTTGTTCTCTCAGGATTGCTTGGTATTGCAGCATCCTGCTGGATGAAAGCCAGTGACCCCCCTTTTGTTCCAAGACTGCCAGTACCATGTGAGGCACAAATACCTCTATTTTCCTTCCCAAAGTCAATTTCCTGGCTTCCTGGATGAGGATCACTGTGGCCGTAACTGCCCGCAAGCATGACGGCCAACCCGCACTTACTGTATCTACTTGTTTTTTGAAAAATACCCTACCGGGCGTTTCCATGAACCAAGTCTCTGAGCTAGCACTCCCAGTGCCAATTTCTGTCTCTCATTCACATACAACTGAAAGTCTTTATTTAAATTGGGAAGGCCTAATGCCGGAGCTTCTCTCAATGCCTGTTTCAAGTCTTCAAAGGCCTTTTTCCTCTGTCGATTCCAGCTCAACTGCGGTTCCTTCAGAGCTTCATATAATGGTTTAGCTAGGAGTCCAAAATTCAGAATCCACAGCCTGCACCATCCTACCATTCCCAGAAAAGACCTTAGTTCTTGATGGTTCCTGGGAACGGGAATAGCACAAATAGCTTCCACTCGATTGACTCCCAACCGTCTCTGGCCTTGGGTGATCTCACATCCCAAATATATTACACTTTCTTTTATTATCTGTGCTTTTTCTTTTGACACTCGGTAGCCAGCCTGGCCCAACATATTCAACAGAGCAATAGTCAATTTCAGACACATTCCTTTTTCTGCTGTTGCCAAAAAGATATCATCCACATACTGGAGAATAACATAAGAGGAAGGTAACTCTCTTACCTCAGCAGTCTTCCACTCTTCTAATTCTTTTGCTAATTGATTTCCAAATATTGTGGGGCTGTTTTTGAAACCTTGCGGCAATCGAGACCAGGTGAGCTGTCTCTTTCTTCCAGTATCAGGATTTTCCCATTCAAATGCAAAATATTTCTTACTTTCCAATGCCAGAGGGATGCAGAAGAAAGCATCTTTCAAATCAACAACAGAGAACCATTTAAATTTTTCCGACACAGATGTTAATAGAGTATACGGATTGGCAACCACTGGGTGAATGTCTTTAACAATATTATTAATTGCCCTTAAATCCTGCACTAACCGATACTTACCATTTGGTTTTCTAACTGGAAAAATAGGAGTGTTAAAGTCTGATTCACATTCCTGCAAAATTCCTTGTGCTAAAAACTGAGTTATCAAAGGAGCGACACCCTGTTTAGCTTCTAATTTAATTGGGTATTGTTTTATTCTCACTGGCTGAGCTCCCTCTTTTAATTCTACTACCACTGGCTGAGCAGCTTTTGATTTTCCTGGGTTCCCCGAATCCCATACCCAAGGTACTACAGCTTGATCTACTTCAATAGGAATAGGAGAGGGATCAATTTCTTTTATTACAAACAATTTAGCAATTTATTCTCCCGGAACCTCTAATTTTACTCTCCCATTCTCGAATATAATTCTGACATTTAATGATGACAACAAATCTCTGCCAAGCAATGGCTTGGGGCAATTAGGCATATACAGAAACTGATGGTCTAATTCTTTTCCTCCAAATCTTAAATTTAACGGTTGTAAAAAGGGTATTTCTTCTAATTGTCCCGTTGCCCCCACTACTTGTATGGTAGTATCGCTAATAGGTCCCAACCTTTTGTTTAAGACTGAATGCGTTGCCCCCGTATCCACGACAAACTCTTGTTCTTTCCCATCGATATCAATCCTGACCTTCAAGTCCTGTTCTAGTCAGCTTTGATTCTGATAATTCCCCAACACAAATGCTTGGGCACCACCTTCTGGATTCACGGGGTAACCTGTTGGTCCATTCACTGGCATTCCTCCCAGTCCAGCTTTCACTGGGCACTCATTCTTCCAGTGTCCTATCTGACGACAGAACGCGCATTGATTGGGAGCAATCCCTCCTTGCTGGGGACCAGGAGGGGCCATCCCCCGTCCCCCGAAATTGACATTCT
The DNA here is from genome assembly GCF_030490865.1 of Poecile atricapillus. Classification (NCBI taxonomy): domain Eukaryota; kingdom Metazoa; phylum Chordata; class Aves; order Passeriformes; family Paridae; genus Poecile; species Poecile atricapillus. The sequence continues at coordinate 1,419,338 of NC_081282.1, read as the reverse complement.
GGAATCCTGCCCTGCCACGTCCAAAGCCACGACCGCGCCCAAAACCACCTCTGCCTCCTCCTCTATCACCGGCTTGCTGCATTATAGCTAATATATTCGCCTGCTGTTTCTTGGCCGTTTCTTTTTCTCTGTTATTATAAACCTTCCAAGCCACTTCTAGTATTTTATCTAAGTCCCGAGTATCCTGACCCTCTAATTTCTGCAGTTTTTTACTTATATCTTCCTGTGTCTGACCCAAAAAGATTAAAGCAAGCTGCAATTTTCCTGCTTCACTGTAGATCTCCAAATCAGTGAAGCGTCTAGCAGTCTCCTTAAGGCGTTCTAAAAACGCCGAAGGAGATTCATTCTTATCCTGCCTGACTGAATACAATTTTGACCAATTCAGTGTTTTAGGCATCCCAGTCCTGATTCCTTCTACTAACAACTCCTGGTACTCCCTGATAGATTCCATCCCTTCAGCCTTGTTCGGGTCCCATCCCAGATCATCACTCGGAACCAAGTCATTCACAGTTCCCCCAGCTCGATACAGTCTAATCATTTCCCGAGCGCGCTCTTTCATTGCCCGCAACACCATCTCCTTCTCAGTGGAATCCATTAAGGTATCTAATAAAACCTGCATGTCATTCCAGTCCGGGTTCTGAGTCCTAATAATCATCTTAACCACCCGTGCCACTCTTTCAGGATTCTCACGGTAATTACCTGCTGACTGCTTCCAAATCACCAAATCTCCTGGGGAGAAGGGTACTTTCACAAGCACTTTCTCTCTTTGGGGTCCCATAGCTTCCCTTAAAGGGGCGATTAACTGGGGTCCCCCATGATTTTTACGTCCCTGTCTAGTTCGTGCCGCGAGCAGAGTGTTCCGCTGATTTTGGGCAGAAGTAGGGGGAGGGATTGGAAGACGCATAGCAACCTTTTTAGCATTCCCTGGTACCACTGTTATGTTTGTCGCCTCCTCATCCTCCTCCTCCTCCTCCTCCTCCGTACTGCTTTCAGGTAACGGCGGATACAACGAGGGATGGAGTGAGGCAGAGGGGAGGGGTGAAACGGTAGGAAGGGGTGAAGCAGAAGGCGCAGGAGGCGCGCCTGGTGACGCCAGTAAAGACAAATCTTCTTCTGTCCAGGATTTTAAAGCTAAACACCGCACACATTTAGATTCCTTTTTACAACACTTCTCCCCCCCGCACTCAGATTCTTTCATCTCCAGCACCATTATTCCGCACTCGGTTTGCCACTCCTTTTTACGACGCAGTAAATGAAACAAGTCTAAATACTGTATTTAACCCCTTTTTTCACTGTCCTCCAAATAGCGCATTAACGAATTTATGGTGTCAAAATCCACAGTACCATTCTCTGGCCATGACGGCCCTTCTCGCTTATATTCGGGCCACCAATGATTACAATAATCAATCATTTTATCTTTACTCATCTCCTGGAAAAACCCTTCACTTTTCCACCTCTTCAGTAAACATCCCAGAGGGGTATTTTCTGGGATACCTTTATCAGATTGAACCATAGACTTATCAGACTGAACCATAAACTTAAGTGCCTTAAATGCCATTTTAAACCTTACTTACAGCCGTACAAAAACTCGGTAACCAATAGCAACAACCAATATGCAGCAATATACGAAGTAATAAAAACCACAACCAATACTGACAGCCCAACAAAATCTATCATACCACACACTCACACACAGTCTCTCCAACACTGAGGTAGTTTCACTTTTAGCAGCAACAACCTACAAACACCTAAACAATAAATCAACAACACATTGTCATATCAACCAATAAGCAGCAATATACAAAACCACAATCAATATTTACAGTTTAACAAATTTAAGCAAACCACATACAGCAACAAAAGGGACTTAATACCAGATAAATACCAGACCAATCCAACTTGCCGCTTCTTGACGCCGCGAGGGGCAAGTGCCGGACCTGTGCAGCTTTCGCCGCGTCTGACAGTCGGCGCCTAGGCTTCCCAGACCAACCAGACGTTTTAGCCCAACCCTGCGAGGATCGCCGCCTCGTCTTATGAGCAGGCACCCAAACCAGAACCAGAAAATAAAGCACCTTCGGGCTGACCTTTCGCAGTCGTCCGCCAGGTGCGGGGGTCGGGCACGAACCGATGACTCCCCGAGAATCACTCGGTGCCGGCGTGGAGTGGATCAGAACGCGAACGGCCCCAGTCACCTTCGGAGTCCTGCCGCGGTCGCCAGAAAACTGTTGCCCGATCCGAAGAAAACACAAACAACCGAAGTCGTTTATGCGGTGCTTTATTGAGGGCCCAGGAGCCTGTGGACTAGCGTCCAAAGACAGAGCCCCATTTCACAGAAAAATCACAGGGTTTTTATATGTTTTCTACATGATTTCTTCATCATCACAAACTTTCACTACTTGGTACGATTATCTCTTTAACCTTTAAATTCTGCCAACAGGTACATTCCTTAGATTATCTCCTAGTTACACTGCTTACATTGCAATTTCTGCTATATAGTTCATCTGCAGGTTACATGCGGCCTACCAAGCCTTAACATGACTACTACTAATGTCAACTAATGCTAACTGTTAACGTTTGCTACTATCTTAATAATACAGTTTATTGAATCAAATGGCAACACCAGGGTCAGGTGGACCCTAAACTTCGAATATGGTATAGGGAGGGGCAGTCGTGAACCCCTCTGAGACCTAACCCCAGGGTCAGGTGGACCCTAAATTTGGATAGGGGTATAGGGAGGCGCAGAGCTGTGAACCCGCTGGGAGCTTACACCAGAGAAAGGGTCGGGTGGACCCTGACTTACAGGGTTAAGTAGACCCTGACTTTGATAAAGTTGAGTCGTTTTGAAGTTTTGTTTGAAAGGAAGGTAATTTTTTTTTAAGAAATAGTAATTTTCTTTCGGAGATATTTCTTTTGGGAAGAGGCCAGGAGAGTTTAGTTGCAGTCCAGATTTGTGTTGCCTGTCATTAAATTTCAGTTCGGGTAGGGGCACCTTATCCATTATAGTTTGAGGCTTGGAAAACATAGGGGGTGTGTGAGTACTGGGAAAGTTGAGTTGTTTTGAGGTTTTGTTTGGAAAGAAGGAGAGGTAAATTTTTTTTTTTTTTTGAGAGATTTTTTTTTTTTTTTTAAGAGGCCAGGAAAGTTTAGTTGCAGTCCAGATTTGTGTTGCCCGTCATTAAATCTTAGTTCTGGTAGGGGCACCTTATCTATTTAGTTTGGGGGCCTGGAAATATGGGAGGGTGTGTAAGCAAAGAGAGTACTAAGAGAGCTAAGAGTATTCCTCGCAATAGTCCCTTAGCGAGATTGTTGGACAAATGGGACGATTGGGAAGTAACGAAAGAGCTGGATAAAATAAAGATGATCCACCTTTGTGTGGAGGTGTGGCCGAACTTGAACCTACCAGAACGGTGGCCATGGGTTGGGACACAGGACTCATGGATGTGTAGGCAACTGAATGAACATCTAAAGGCACAGGACGGGTTTGACCTAGAAGAAATACGGTATGCTGCATGTTGGCTGGAGAATGTAACAAAAGATAGAGATGTAAAAATCTGTAAGTTGCAGCATAAAGGGGAAAAGACTGAAGAGGAGGGGAGGAAGAACAAGGAGTGGGACCCCCTTGACTACTTGCCCCCTCCAAATGTTCCTGCCATTCCCCAGAGTGCACCTCCAGCTCCCCCCCAGATCCACGTGACCCCTCCTACAGCTACCCTCCCTCCACCACCTCCACCCTTTCCAATGACTACATCTCCTGTAACTCCTTCTCCAGCTGTTGTTCCCTTACCTCCTCCTAATTGGGGTCAGAGCAAACCAACACCACCATTGTCACTGTCACCTCTACAACCTTCTGGTGATCCTTTACCTACTGTCCCCTCACAGTCCAATGCTACTACTAGCCCTCAACAGGGATTTACTTCCCAAGCAGATGGTCCTAAGGCAGATGATGGACCATATTGTAACACTTGGTCCAAGGCTTCCAAACTGTTCCCTCTTAGGGAGGTTCCTATGGGAGGGGCAACTGGTGGCATTGGGTTTGTGAATGTTCCTTTGACTGCTTCAGAGGTCAGAAGTTTCAAGAAAGAAATAGGGAATTTGGTGGAGGACCCGGTGGGGATAGCCAAACAAGTGGACCAGTTTCTGGGACCCAACACGTATACGTGGGGGGAACTTAATTCAATCTTTAACATATTATTCTCCTCAGAAGAGGTCCGGCTAATAAGGATGGCGGGAATACGGATTTGGGAACGAGAAAATAGACCAGGACCCCCGGGAGATCAAAAAGTACCCATAGCAGATCCCCACTGGAACCCCAATGAGGAGGAAGGGAGGAGAAATATGAGGGAATACAGGTCCCTGATGGTGAGGGGCATAAAAGAGTCAGTCCCCAGAGGGAGTAATGCCAAATTGGCATTCGATGGCTCGCAGGAGAAGGATGAAACTCCGGCAGCCTGGTTAAACCGGCTGAAATGGAACTTTCAGCTGCATTCAAGTATTGACCCAGATGGCCCGGAAGGCCAGATGCTCCTGAAGGTGCAATTCGTGACAAGGGCTTGGCCGGATATCAGGAGAAAATTAGAGAAGATGGAGGGCTGGCAGGAAAAAGACATCAATGAACTCCTGAGGGAATCTCTCAGAGTATACCTAAGGAGAGAAGAAGAAAAAACTAGAACAAAGGCAAAGATAATGGTGACAGTTGCCAGAGAAAGTGCAGGATCAGAAAAAAGAGCTCTGGCAGCAACAGGTCAAGAGAGGCCAGGGCCAGCAAAACCTTGGAAGAGGTATCCAGAAAGAACAGGGAAACCATGGGCCGGACGTTGCTTCTACTGCAATGAGGTTGGACATTTTCAAAGAGACTGTAAAAAGTTACAGGTTGATGAAGCCATTGCCCGAGAACAAGATGTTCTAGAGAAAGTTTTGAAAGGGGATGATTAGGGGTGTCGGGGGCTTTATATAGTAGAGGACCCCATGAAACACCTGACAGAGCCCTTGGCAAACTTTCAAGTGGGTCCATTGAGAGAGGACATGGAATTTTTAATAGACACTGGGGCCGAAAGATCTAGTATAAACAAGTTGCCATCAGGAGTCATCATAGGTGAAAAGACCTGTGAGGTAATAGGGGCAGAGGGGAGACCATTTAGAGCTCTGGTGATTGAAAATGTAGAGATAAGAGGAAACTCCAAGCAATGCAAGGTGAATTTTTATCTGCTTACCCAAGTTGGAAAGTAACCTACTAGGGAGAGACCTTCAAGTCCTTTTAGGTGTGGGAGTAATCCCTGAGGATGGGAAGATGGTGGTAAAAATTATGGCACTTACCCAAAACGAAATGGAGGAAATTAACCCAGAAGTGTGGGCTGGCCAAGGAGAGAGAGGACTTTTGGGGATACCCCCAATAGTGGTGGAGATGGTGAAAGATACCCCACCAGTGAGAGTGAAACAATACCCCATCTCACCGGAAGGAAGAGAGGGGTTAGCCCCAATAATCAGACAACTGTTAGAAGAAGGGGTCTTAGAACCCTGTATGTCCCCTCACAATACACCCATTTTGGCTGTAAAGAAAGCCGATGGAAGTTATCGGCTGGTACAAGACCTACGGGAAGTCAACAAAAAGACTGTTTCCAGGCATCCTGTTGTGCCAGATCCCTATACCCTCCTCAGCAAAGTGCCGAGAGAACATCAATGGTTTACCACCATAGATTTGAAAGATGCCTTTTGGACCTGTCCCCTCTCAGAGGAGCGTAGAGACTGGTTTGCTTTTGAATGGGATGATCCCGTCACCAGAAGGAAACAACAACTTAGGTGGACACGTCTCCCCCAAGGATTTTCAGAGTCTCCTAACCTCTTTGGGCAAGCATTAGAGAAGTTGTTGGAACAATTTGATTTGGAGGAAGGGGTACAACTGCTCCAATATGTAGATGACCTACTGGTCTCGGGAAAGAGCCAAAGTCAAGTAAAAGATACCAGCATACGGCTTTTGAACTTCTTGGGCAAACAAGGATTGAGAGTATCACAAAATAAATTACAATTTGTGGAATCAGAGGTAAAGTTCTTAGGCCACCTGATTGGAAGTGGTTATAAAAAACTGAGCCCGGAGAGGATCTCGGGAATCCTGTCCATTGAGCCCCCAAAGACTAAGAGGGATGTGAGGAAACTGCTGGGGCTGGTAGGATATTGCAGGTGGTGGATAGAACGATACTCAGAATGTGTAAAATTTCTGTATGAGAAGTTGATCAGCCCGGAACCCGTACACTGGACAGAGAGAGATGAGGAGCAGTTGCGGAACTTAAAGAGCAAGTTATCCACAGCTCCAGTCCTGAGCCTGCCAGACCTAAGTAAAGGATTTGATTTATTTATAAACACAGAGGGTGGAGCAGCATATGGGGTACTGACCCAGGAATGGGGAAATTGCAATAAACCTGTGGCATATCTATCTAAGCTACTGGATCCAGTGGCCAGGGGTTGGCCAGTGTGCCTGCAAGCAATTGCGGCTACTGCTGTCCTACTGGAGGAGGCCCAGAGATTAACCCTATATGGAAAAATAAAAGTGCATACCCCACATGATTTAAGAACAGTGCTCAGCCAGCAAGCACAGCAATGGCTCACTGATGCCCGAATTCTGAAATATGAAATCATTCTGATGAATACAGACAATTTGGTGATCGCCACCTCCAAGTGCTTAAACCCAGCCCAGTTCCTTTCTGGGGAACCCCTAGAAAGCTTAGAACATGACTGTATTGAGCTTATATCTTTACAAACAAAAGTGAGAGAAGACCTGGGAGACACACCTTTGCCGCATGGTGAAATCATGTTTAGAGATGGATCCTCAAGGATGACAGGGGGAATGAGGGCCTCAGGGTATGCCATAGTGGATGGGAAAACAATGCAGGTAATGGAAAAAGGAAAATTGCCATCAAATTGGTCAGCACAAAGTTGTGAACTTTATGCTCTAAAAAGAGGTTTAGAGTTGCTGGAAGAGAAATCGGGAACCATCTACACGGACTCGAGATATGCATTTGGAGTAGTACACATATTTGGAAAGATCTGGGAAGAAAGAGGTTATATCAACTCGAAAGGGAAGAATATAATTCATGAAAAATTAGTTAAACTACTCCTAGAAGCCTTGAGAAAACCAGCAGAAATAGCCATAGTTCACATAAAAGGACACCAGAGAGCTGATACCCTGGAGGCAAGAGGAAATAGGATGGCAGACCAAGCAGCGAAAGAAGCGGCATTAGGGCTGGAGGATCCAGTTAAGTCTTTCCACTTGAAAGAGGCACAAGAACAAGAGGAAGGGGACATAGAACCTATATATAGTGAAAAAGAGAAAAAAGCAATCAGAGAACTGGGACTACATCAAGAGCAAGGGGGGAGATGGCTGACTCCAGATGGGCGGCAGTTTTTAAATCAACCTTTAGCCAGGAGAGTACTCTCTGAATTACATGGACAAACACACTGGGGAGTACAGGGGTTATGTGACCATTTCCTGAGAGAGAATCTATGCGTGGGAGTGTATGGGTTAGCTAAAGCTATCACTAAGGGGTGCATAACATGCCAAAAAGTAAATCAGAGAGCAATGAGAGAAACAGAACCAGGAGGGAGGGAAATAGCTCAAAGACCATTTCAGAGTGTGCAAATAGATTTTACCAAAATGCCTCTCTTGCAAAGCTACAAGCACCTCTTAGTCATAGTTGACCACCTAACCCACTGGGTGGAAGCATTTCCTATGAGAAAGGAGACAGCCCAAGTGGTAATTAAGGTCCTATTGGAAGACATCATCCCACGATATGGATTGGTAAATCGCATAGATTCAGATCGGGGCCCACATTTCACGGCTAAAATCTTACACCAGGTCATGAGAGCGTTGGGAATAAAGTGGGAATTACATACCCCATGGCACCCTCAGAGTTCTGGCAGGGTGGAGCGAATGAATAAGACTTTGAAAAATGTGCTTACTAAGTTAATTGAGGAGACCAAAATGAACTGGTTAAAGTGCTTGCCTTTAGCTCTTTTACGGGTCAGGACCAGGCCTCGGGCAGACCTAGCAGTTTCCCCGTATGAGATGCTGTTCGGGCTCCCATTTCTCACTACATCCCTTGGAGTCAGGAGCTATGCAGATGGAGAAACAGCTACTCGGGAATACCTAAAAACTATAGGGAGAGCTCTAGAGGACTTACGTAAAAAAGGTTATCTTCCTCAAACTTCCCCCTTAGATGTCAAAGTGCACAACATCAACCCGGGAGATTGGGTGTTAGTGAAATCCTGGACTATTGCCCCACTGACTCCTAAGTATGAGGGCCCCTTTCAGGTCCTCCTCACGACGAACACTGCAGTCCGGACACAAGAAAAGGGATCACACATCACTAGGGTGAAGGGACCAGTGACACCCCCTGACCCGGAACAAGATCATCCTAAACCCACAGTGAAACCCCCTCAATGGACAGTGTCTAAGGACCCAGGGACTCTAAATTAACTTTCAAGAAGAAGACTCCCAGTAAGAGAGGAGTATAAAAGACTTTAATCTGAAGTTATCATTGAGTTGTTCAGACTGTTACCACCTTCTTAAAGTGTAAAGTTGTTGTTACACCCTTAAATTGAAAAGTTGTTATAAGGTTGTGGTTATACTTCTAACTTAAAACTGTTACAAAGTTGCTGTAGTTCAGTGGGAGAAGCCAACTTTGTTTCCACAAAAAGGAGTATTTTAGGGCTCTCCTAGGCTTAAGCCAAAACTGCCGCTAGGATCTCCCCTACAGAGAAGTTTGAGAAGAGGTTCAGAGCAGAAGGAACAAAAAGAACTCCTCCCGTGCACCTCTTTGAAAATCCCAGGAGGCAAGACCAGATAGGCTGATTTCCAGTGATGGCCTATACTGGACTCTTAGGGAGTGTGGTGTGGCTCTTGCTGATTCGGGTCTCTAAAGGAGATACATCAGGACCATGCACCAGGTGCTACCAACCTCTCTACTACAAAGAGGAGAGAAGTTCCTTACTGCAAATCCATATGAATTTAAACCATAAATGCATAAACTCTTCCCTAGCCATGCCATGTCAGGAGGACGGACAGCGATACTGGATGGCTAAAAACACTGCCACATACCAGCAGAGACTACTGGGGGAGTGTCCTGTGGGACAATGGCTGTGTTTCGGAGATGAACTCAGGCAGAATAGACCCATTGACCTGATAAAAGAAAAGGAAATAACTCATCCCAAGGATGTAGGAGGGGAGTTGGACCTTCCAAGGGGGAAAAACGTATTTGTGGACCTGGTGGAGAGAATAAGCCAGGAATTAAATGTAACCAATTGCTGGCTGTGTGGTAACACCCAAATGACTGATATCTGGCCTTGGGAAGGTATCAGTTTAGGACCCTTGGAATTACTTAAGTGGAAGCAAAGTAAGCCAAAACTCCCATCTTTAGGAATAAGAAAAATAGAACAATGGAACCTAAAGAACAAGGTGATAGGAGAGGAATGTATTTTGAGGAGAGGAGAAATGTTTGACATCCCAGTAGGAAACATGGCATGTAAGCGTTATCTGAAGATCAAGAAAGGAATAACTCAATGGGTACCTAAGGCCCCCGTAAAGTATTGGTCTATAGAGAAAGATTCCCACAGTTGTACCTTTCACGAGGGACATCAATTATATGAATGTGCAGGTGGGGAGACAAACCCCTTCTGGGCAATGAAAGAACTGTCTAAATTCTGGCAGACCCCCTCGGCAATCAGTAGTAATTTCTGGGAAACACCAGAACATTTGTTCTGGATTTGCGGAGATACTGCATACACAAAACTTCCAGGCAGTTGGGCAGGAACATGCACGATCAGAATAGTGAAGCCTGCTTTCTTCCTATTGCCAAAAGAACTTGGGGCAAATCTGGGGATTCCACTGTTTGATGATTTAAAAAAGGACTTACACCGACAAAAGAGAGGGACCATCCAAATGGGAGGTGACCAAGAATGGAAAGGAAAAATCTGGACACCAGAAGAGATCATCAAAACTTATGGACCTGCTACCTGGGCCCAAGACGGGTCCTGGGGATATCGGACCCCAATTTATATGCTGAATAGAATAATTCGGCTACAAGCAGTACTCAAAATAGTATCCAATAAAACCGCCCTGGCCCTAGATCACATCAGTGACCAACTAACCCAAACTCGCTCTGTAATCTACCAAATCAGGCTAGCAGTTGACTATCTACTGGCTGATGAAGGAGGAATCTGTGGTAAGTTTAATAACTCTGAATGCTGCCTGGAAATAAATGACAGGAATGAGGTAATCAAAAATATATCCCAAGGGATCAGAAAGATCGCTTATGTGGGAACCCAACAGTGGACACCCCTGATCAGCACGAACTGGTGGGATGGGTTTTGGTCTTGGAAGGGAGAGTGGTGGAAGAAAATAGCCTTTATCATCATATGTGCTATTACTGGGTTAGTCTTCTTGCCATGCATACTCCCCTGTGTAACCCGACTGATTACCACCTCAGTGAAAGCCAGCCTTGAAGTTCCAGGAGGATTAAGACAATCAAAAGAAGTAAGTAAAATAATGGTACTAAACACTCCTGACAGCACAGAACAGGGGGACGCTAAAGAAATCTATCTTAGATTTCAAAAACTAAAATAAATTTACATCCCAGATGCTGAGGCACCAAATTGATGCGGGTTTACAACCCGATCAAAGTAATAGAGGGGGGAATTGATATAAATAAGCCCTACCTGCAGTCCACGTTCCGCAAATGTTCTCTCCAGTTCTCTCCAGCCTCTGTTCCAGACGTTCCGGTTCTGGCCCCGTGCCGAGCTGTTCCCTCGTTTCTCCTGTCCGGCAGCGCCCGGGGTCGGGGATGCCCCGGCACAACAACCGAAGTTAGGGGATTTCCAACATGGCGACCGGAGGCTTCCCGAAGCTGCGGCCGGGAAGGAGAACCTCCCGAAATGGCGATTGGAGGTTATGCAAATCAACTGCCAAAAAACACCACCTTGGACAAAAAACCCGATCTATGGAGCATCAGAACACTGAATAAAGAAACTGAAAGCGATGCCCTAAGGTCGGGATCAAGGGACACTACCCACCCACTCCACTTTCCTCGCCATGACCGGAAAGAGACTCGCTAGAGGTGACACCCCTGGACTTTCGAGCCAAAGGGGACTCTGGGTGTACCCTCGAGGACGGAGATCCCAGCTTGGTCTACATTGCACCCCATAGGCAGAGCCACATTCCTCCTCCTCCTCCGAGTCGCTTTAGGGAGCGCTGGTGGTGTGCGCGCGACCCGTCGGGCCCCCACCCAAAGCTGATTCGAATAAAGGCTTTAAAACAGGAGAAGAAGGTCTCCTGGCCCTGTTTTTATCATCAGGGACACGAGCAGGCCGAGACAGAGCTGCCAGGGGCTCAGCACTGGCAGGGGCTGTGCAATGTCCCAGAGGGGGCTGTGTCACAGCGGCACCTCTGGGGCTGTGTCCTGGAGCCCCAGAGCAGCTGGGATGTCAGAAAGGGGCTGTGTGACAGCTCCGAGTGGGTTGTGTGAGGTCACAGATGGGGCTGGGACATCACAGAGTTTGTTGTGTGAGGTCACTGAGCAGCTACAGCATCATAGAGGGGATTCTGTGACATCACAGAGCAGGCTGGGACATCACAGAGAGGACTGTGACATTAGACATTAGATAGATGACATCACAGAGCAGGCTGTGACATCATGGCATGGCTGTATGACATCACAGACCTGGCTGTGAGATCAAAGTGTGTTCTGTGACATCACAGGGTGTCTGTATGACATCACAAAGAGGGCTGAGTGACATCACTGATGGGTTTGTGACATCACAGAGCTGGCTATGACATCACAGAGGAGGGTGTCAGGCCATAGAGCACACTCTGCCATCATAGAGGGTGGCTCTGTGACATCAGAGAGTGGTTTGTGACATCAGAATGTGGCTGTGTAACATCATAGAGCAGGCTGTGACATCACAGTAGACTGTGACAATATTTGGTATCTTTGTGACATCACAGTCTTCTGTGACATCACAGCACAGCTGTATGACATCACAGGATGACATACCAGAGTTGGCTCTGTGACATCACAAGGGCTGCCCAGAGTGGGCTGTGATGTCACAGGGGGCTCTGTGACATCCCAGGTGTCTGTGTGACATCACAGGGGGCTCTGTGACATCCCAGGTGTCTGTGTGACATCACAGGTGTCTGTGTGACATCCCAGGTGTCTGAGTGACATCACAGGTGTCTGTGTGACATCCCAGGTGTCTGAGTGACATCACAGGTGTCTGAGTGACATCACAGGGAGCAGTGTGACATCACAGGGAGCAGTGTGACATCACAGGTGTCTGTGTGACATCACGGGGGACAATGTGAGGTCACTGGGGAGGTCACTCCACCCCAGCCCCCCTCACAGTTCCCCCCAGAGAAGTTCAACGCTGCTCCTGCACAGCGGGGTCCCCTGTCCCCCTGGGTTCCCCCACCCCTGGTGCCGCAGCCTCCCCCAGAGGATGTTCCATCAGATCAACCCCAGAGCCTGACACAGGGACGGGGCTGGGGCCGTGGGGGTGGGACAGGGGGACAGGGACCCCCCGGCAGCATCCCTGTGTCCCCCAGGGCCAGAGCCTGGGCCAGGGCTCCTTCACCCTGTCACCAACGAGGGCTTGAGAGCGCTTGAAAAATCCCCGGCAAGGGAGCAGCAAAAACCAGATTTAATATTAAGTGACAGCAGCACAAAGTTCCTTGGCAAGAGTCACTCTGGTCCTGACTGGACACTTCAGGCACAGCAAGGAAACAAAGCAACAACAAAACCAAACAAAATTCAGGCAATCCAACCAGAAATGAACCCAGAACTGTCCGTGTGTGTGTGTGTGTGTGTGTGTGTGTGTGTGTGTGTGTGACAAAAGGACACTGAGGGCAAGGATAAAAGGAATATGGCCTAAAAGCTTAACAGAGCTCAAACTTAACAGGACTTAACCTATACCTTAACTGATACCTTCAACTTCACAGTTTAACAAAAGATCAGCACTTTACAGTATTTATACTAACTTATAACCTATGACTTCATGATTTAGCAGCGGAAAAACACTTAACGTTATTAAACATAACTTATAACTTCTATTAAATGTAACAACAGAACAAGAGGACCATTCTTAGCAGCATTTAACTTAGTTTATACCTCGTGACCTACCCTCACTCACAGGCCTGACTGACTCAGATCTCCAGGGCACTCCAGCCCCTCTGAGAGCTGCATTTCTGCCACATTTGCCAGGGCACAGCGCTGGTGTGTGCACACAGACACAAAGAGGCAGTGCAAGGCAGCTGTGAGAAATTCCCCTGCAGGGCAGGGAAATGCTCCCTGTGGATGCTTTGGCATCTCCCCAGCGGGCGAGGGGCTGAGCCTGGAGGAGTGCGGGGATCGGCCCAGGCTCCGTCGTTGTTTGGGGATGCCCCGAGTGCAGCAAACGGGAGAGTTCCCGGCTCGCAGAGGCCCCGCTCAGAGGGAGGTGGCTGGGCCAGGAGAGCTGCAAGGGGCTCCTTTTGGAACGCTGTTTGTAGGGCCCCAAGAGAGGGGCTTCAGGCACAGCAATGTTTCATCCTGGCCGCACTTGGCATCAACAGCTTTCTTTGCAAGGCTGAGAACAGGGATGTTGTGCCACGGAGGGAACAGAAACAGTTCCCAGGGCTGCTCCTGAAGCAAGCAGGAGCTGGTTGGCAGCAGCAGTGCCTGGGAGCAGACAGTGTTTCTGATGAGCTGCACAGGAGCTGAGCCCAGGGGCTGTTGGCCAAGGCCCAGGCCCAAGGAGCATTTCTCAGCTGGCAGGGCGGCCTGAGAAGGGGAGGGGGGAATGCACCAGCACAGGGCCCATGGAACCAAGGGACCATTGTGACACTGTGGGGCACCGTGGAATCATGGAGACCACTGTGACATTGCTGGGACTCATGGAACCATGGAGAGACCATTAATTCACTTCACAGCCTCAAGGAACCAAGGGGCCATTGTGACACTGTGAGGCCACATGGAACCAGTGAGTCCTGCACGCTCACCCAGGCTGAGATGGACACTGCTGGTTTCTCTGGCAGGCTCTCTGAGCCCAGCCCAGCTCCCTCCAAGCTGTCCCAGCTGCCCTGAGCTCTCGGCAGCAGCCAGGGCCTCTCCCCAGCACAGCCCAGCCGGCTCTGGCCCCACAGCTCTGCTCAGGGCAGGCTGCTCTGGGCACTGCCCCACGGCCTCAGCCCCTCTGCAGGGCACAGCAGCAGCTGCAGCTCAGAGAGGCCTCAGCCCCAGCCATGGGGAAGGTGCTTGGCCAAGGGAAAAGGAGGCTCCCTGGGTGCCCTGCTCTCCTCTCCCTGAGGTGCTGAGAGCTCTTCAGCCCCTCTTGCCATCCCATCTGCCCAGGCCAGCACCACAGCCCCGGCCTTGGGGCCCTCAAGAGCTGCTCCTGCTCCAGGCCCAGGGCCCATCCCAAAGCTGGGATAGCCAGAAATCTGTGCCTATTTCTGTTCATTCCTGTTCTGATGAGGAGGGATCCTCAGCCACTTGGAGGTTGTTGATCAATTTTACTATTCCAGAGGCCACCTCTTTCTTGGGCTCATGGAATCAAGAGGCCCCTGTGACACTGCAGGGCCTTGTGGAACCATGCAGAGCATTGCAACAGAGCAGGACCTCGTGTCATGATGGAGCCATTGGGACACTGCAGGGCTCCATGGAACCAAGGGGCCAGTGTTACACCTCAGGGACTCATGGAATGAAGGAAACATGTTTGACACCATGGTGCCCTTGGGACCATGAGGCCCAGTGGTGACAGTGTGGAACCAAGGAGAGCATTGCTGCACTGTGAGATCTCATGGAACCAAGGATCCACTGGGACACTGCGGGGCCTTGGGGGACCAAGGTGCCATTGTGACACTGCGGCGCCCAAGGATCCAAGGGACTTTGTGACACCAAAGGGTCCCATGGAACCAAAGGGACATTGTGACTCTGGGAGGCCTCATGGAATCATGGAGACCATTGTGACACTCTAGGGCCCCATGGAACCGTGGTGACACCAAGTTGGCTGGGGGTGTTGATGTGCTGCAGGGTAGGAGGGCTCTGCACAGGGACCTGGACAGGCTGGATCCAGGGCCCAAACCCAACAAAGTGAGGTTTAACAAGACCAAGTGCCAGGTCCTGCACTTTGGCCACAACAACCCCCGCAGTGCTCCAGGCTGGGGACAGAGTGGAGGGACAGCAGCCAGGCAGAAAGGGACCTGGGGTACTGACAGACAGCAGGCTGGACATGAGCCAGCAGTGTGCCCAGGTGGCCAAGGAGGTCAATGGCCCCTGGCCTGGATCAGGAATGGTGTGGCCAGCAGGAGCAGAGCTTCAGTGCCACCCCTGACTTGTCCCCAGCTCTGCACACAGACACTGCTGCTGCAGCTCCAGAGAAGGGAACAAAAGGGAGATCTCTGGAGAAAACTTTGCTGGGAGACCCTTTAGTTCCTTTAAAGCCACCAAGAGCGCAGCCCCTCATTGACACAGTGCATGGGCACAGGGAAGGTGGAGAGAAACAAAATGAGAAATGGCACAAACAATGACATTTCTTTGTGGACAAGATTAAAAAGGGAAAAGAAAGAAAACCTCCAAAATGAAACGAACAAGAAGTATCAAAGATGACTTTTATTACAAGTGATTTGCAGAAACTGGCCAGCAGTTTAATGTTTTTGAAATTTTCCGGTCATCAGTGTCCACACTGCAGCCTTGAGCTCCTGGTTCCTCAGGCTGTAGATGAGGGGGTTCAGGGCTGGGGCCACCACTGAGTACAGAAGTGACAGTGCCAGATCCAGGGATGGGGAGGAGATGGAGGGAGGCTTCAGGTGTGCAAATGAGGCAGTGCTGAGGAAGAGGGAGACCACGGCCAGGTGAGGGAGGCAGGTGGAAAAGGCTTTGTGCCGTCCCTGCTCAGAGGGGATCCTCAGCACAGCCCTGAAGATCTGCACATAGGAGAAAACAATGAATACAAAACAGCCAAGTAGCAAACACGCACTAACAGCAATGAGCCCAAGTTCTCTAGTATAGGAATTTGAGCAGGAGAGCTTTAAGATCTGTGGAATTTCACAGAAGAACTGGTCCAGGGCATTGCCATGGCACAGGGGGAGGGAAATTGTATTGGCTGTGTGCATGAGAGCACTGAGAAAGGCACTGGCCCAGGCAGCTGCTGCCATGTGGGCACAAGCTCTGCTGCCCAGGAGGGTCTCGTAGTGCAGGGGTTTGCAGATGGACACGTAGCGGTCGTAACACATGATGGTCAGGAGATAAAACTCTGCTGAGATAAAGAACAGAAAGATAAAGAGCTGTGCAGCACATCCTGCATAGGAGATGTCTCTGGTGTCCCAGAGGGAATTGTGCATGGCTTTGGGCACAGTGGTGCAGATGGAGCCCAGGTCACTGAGGGCCAGGTTGAGCAGGAAGAAGAACATGGGGCTGTGCAGGTGGTGGCTGCAGGCTATGGCACTGATGATGAGGATGTTGCCCAGGAGGGCAGCCAGGGAGATGCCCAGGAAGAGGCAGAAGTGCAGGAGCTGCAGCTGCCGCGTGTCTGCCAATGCCAGCAGCAGGAAGTGGCTGATGGAGCTGCTGTTGGACATTTGCTGTGGCTGCACATGGGGACCTGTTCATGAAGAAAAAGGACAGTGATAAGTCAGGAGAGGCTGGGACTCACCTTTGTTCCTCCTCTGGGAAAACCTTCACCCAGGTCCCTGCCTGAGCTCCAGCTGTGCTGGGTGTGCCAGGAGCAGCCAGGCCTGTGCCTGGGGGCTCTCCAGGAGCCATCCCTGCCCTGCTGCCCTGGGTTTGTGGCCATGTGGCAGAGGGACAAGGCTGGAAATTCAGGATATGTCAGGGGAATCACTCCTAATGCAGAAGGGCTTGGTAGCATCTGCACACACAATTCTAAAGTAAGGCAGGAGTTGGTTTTAGGAATTGTTTTCCTGCCCACACATCATTCCTGGTTCTCTGAGGTCAGAAATCCCCAGCATTTCTGCTGCACTCAGAGTTTACCACTGAGAGATGTGAGAGGCAAAGGATTCCCTGTGGCTTAGGGAAGGTGAGGGGCTGGATGGGCTTGTTCCCAACTGCCCTGGGTTTGCATCTTTGGCTGGAATCAGAGCACAATCACACTCCTGTGTCACCCTGGTATAAACCAGACCCTGCCCAGAGCAGAGGGATCCCTGAATGTCTCACCCTCTCTAAAGGTCTCTGGGCAAGGTCTCAGCACCCTCCTCTGCCAAGGACACTCACGGCTCCCTTGGCAAAGCCAACAGCATTTCCTCAGCTGTGACATCTCTGCCCTTCCCCGTGGGACATTCAGGGAACTCCAAGAGGCTCTGGCACAGATTTGCAGCCAGGAGGGCAGCTCAGAGCTTGGAAGGACACAGCAAGGAGATCCCCAGGTGTGCCCATGATGGGATCTCAGGGAGGGGGCTCAGCTCATTCCCCTTTCCCATGGACTGCTTTGCCCACAGCCCCACAGGTCACAGGGAAGCTGGGACACCCCATTCCCATGGACACACCTGCCTGGCAGCAATCCCAAGGGCAGGGCCTGACTCAGCTGCTGCAGATGCCAGAGGCTCCCTGAGAGCCCCAGGTAACAATGACAATAGCAGAGCAGTGCGTTCAGGCCATTTAGGAGGCTCCCAGCAGAGAGACTGAGCACACAAACTTACAATTCTGGCATCTCTGTAAATGTTCCAACATTACTTTGCTGATCCTGGTGTGTCCCTTTCAACTCAGAATGTTTTGTGATTCTGGGATTACAATTCCTCTTCTGCTTCTCTCATCACCCTGTTGTCTATAATCAAAAGGGAAAAAAAAAGACAAAAACCTTTTGCAACAGTGATAGAACAGTAAAGTAAAGTAAAAACCAGCTTTACTGGAAGCTTCCAGGTGTCCCAGTGGGGATGTGGCACACCCGGCCCCTTATTTCAACAGTTTATTAAGGTTGATTAATTAGGGTATTTAACAGAAACATTCAATAGGAGATTCACTGCCCCAGTTACACACCCCTCACTCAACCCACTGGAGTAGGTCCAAGGGTTTCTTTGCCCCACTTTTTGTTATGACTGCTCACATTCTGGTTAAAAACCAAAATGTTCTTCTTGTAGCTCCTCTTTCTGATGATAAGACTATATAGTATTTCAGAAATCTATTTAGAAAGTCAGTTTATTGTTCTAAAATCTAAGAGAAAGGTTAGGAAATGTACTAGAGCTAAATTCAGTTATAGAAGTATATAATAGTAGTTTAATAGAGTTACTTAAGGATTATGATTTTATAACTATACAATAATAGTTGACAGATCTAAAATTAAATTTAAAATATATAAAAAGTAAAAATCCTTTTGTCATCATTGCAACTTTCCCACCCTGCTTAAAGAAAGAAATTGAAAACAGTCTCAGGAAATCTCCTGATCTTTACAGCAATCCCAGTCTCACCTTCCTTTGGGAAGTGTCCTCCGGAGCTGTGTCCAGGCAGGTCTGGAGCTGGGAGCAGCCCTGCCCCACACAGCCCCTCTCAGCAGCAGCCCCTGCCCTGCTCAGGGTGGCTCCTTCCCCCCACAGCTTCTCCCCAGCGCTGGGAGCAGCTCCCCGGGCCGGCTGAGAGCTGTCCCTGGCAGGCAGCAGAGTCCCTGCCCCAGCACAGCGCCCTGGGCTGCAGGACCCTGCTCTGCAGGACAGCCCTGGGCACCCCTGGCTGCTCTACACAAGGGACAGGCAGAGAATGTACTCACAGAGTCTGGAGGCACTGGCATGTTCCAGCTTTAGGAGGTGCCTGCAGGAGCTGCAGCTGCATTGTCCTGCAGCCAGAGGCTTCCTGTGTCAAGGGCTGGCAGTGATTCTGCCCCAGGCACTTCTCAGCACCTTCCCAGCCCTGACTGATTGAAGCTCTCTGTGCCTCTGGGCTGTGCCCGGGGTGGCTGCAGGCAGTGCCCCAGCCCTGCTGGGCTGGCAGAAGAGCTGCTCAGCAAGAGAAATGTGCTTTTGAAGCTCTTCTTGGTTTCCAGGGGCTGCCTCTGTGCCAGGAGCCTGGCCCAGCTCAGCAGCACAGACACAGCAGCAGGACTTTAATGAGCCTCGTGGGGCTTTGTGCTGAGGCCCTGAACATCAGTCCCTGAGAGGGAGGGGAAGAAACCTCTCAAGAACTCCAAGTCAGAATGGAAATCCAAAGTTTCTTTTACTTTTAATGGGTCCCACTGAGGAACATGACTGAGAAAGTGTCCCCAGGCCCCAGGCAGAGCAGAGAACTGCAGGCACTGATGACAGGTGGGGACAAAGAGAAGCCAAGTCTTGGTGCCCTGGGCCACAGCAGCCTCTGTGCCACCAAGGGCTGTGAGGAGACACCTTGTCCTGAGGCCCTGGGGCCTCCTGGCACAGCCCCAGCAAGGCTGGCCACTGTCACCCCCTTGGCCTGCCCTCAGCATCCCCCCTAGCCCACATGCCAGTGGCCTCAGGGATCTGCTGGAAGGAGTCCCTGGGGAGCCTTGCTCAGGAATGGCCCTGGGGGGCTCCTTCATGCTCCCAGCAACTGCAGCTTCTTCAAAGGACTTTGGCTTTTGTCTTGGAGTCTTTGAGAGTTTTGTGCAATCCTGGCCTCCAATTATCTGCTGTAATTAGTCCCTTGAGAGGCTTTGTCAGTAACAACACTCAGTGGAGCTCATTAATGCTTCAAGGTACTTCAGGTTCTTAAGGTACTTTCCTTTTTCCTTCCCACACTGAGTCTCTGAGAAGTTTGTGCCATCATGGCCCCAATTATCTGCTTTAATGAGTCCCTGGGGAGCTTTGCATTGACACTCAGTGGGGCTCATCAATACTTTGAGATACTCAGGGCTTTTTCAGCTACTTTGGATTTTCCTTTCCACACTGAGTCTCTGAGATGTTTCTGTGCAATCCTGGCCTCCAGTTCTCTCCTCCAAGGAGTCCATGAGGAGCCTGTGTTGGGGATGGACCTCAGTGGGACCCATTAATGCTTTGAAAAACTTTGGGTGTCTTCCTCTGACTTTGGCTCCTGGAAAGGTTTGTGCAATAATCTCCTCTCAGGCCCTGAGGTTCCAGAGCTCATCTCCAAATGCACCACGGGGCTCATTAGGATCAAGCAAGTCCCAACAAACCATGGCTGTGCCTTGATTTCCCTCTGGTCTGGGGCAGTTCATTAGGAAAGTTTCCTACAATAGTTATGGAGAAATAGTTCAAAGAACTTCTAAGAAATATGTATTCCTATTTTAAAGGGTGTCTTTTATTCCTGTTCTCTTTAGAGCAGAGGTGATTGCAGCATTCAGTGATGGATATTGATCCAGGGTCTCTCCTAAGGAGGTCTGGCCAGGTCAGAGAAGCTGTGCCTTGAGGTCTGACCCAGTGTGGACAACCTTGCTCCACCTTCCCCAGCCCCATCCTGTCTCTCCTCACTCCCCTGGGACCTGCTTTGCTCAGAGAACTGGCTGCACTCAGACAAAGAGAGGTTTTCCTTCTTTTATTTTAGCAATCTGAAACTGCTGAGTTTCCCCATGGCAAACAGACACCCTCCTCAGGTGTGTGCCAGCCCAAGGTGCCACCAAGGAGGTTCCCCTTCCCCAAGGCAGAACCAGGCAAGGAATGTTTCAGACACACAGGAAGTTCTGCAATAAACACAAACCCAGAGTTGGCTGAAGGCAGAATTAGAGCAGCTGCTGAAGGACAGACAAGCTTTGAACTCCTTGCAGCTGAAAGCACCAAGTGGGTGGTTGGGAGGTGTGTGTGTGAGCCAAGAGTGAGGGAAGGGAAATGCAGAGAGCCCTGGAAGTGCTTCTGTGCAGCCAGGCTGTGGGGAAGGGCACTGCAGAGCTGCCCTGGGCCAGCTGTGAGGGTGGATTATCATCCCAACCTGCACTGGGCCATTGCAAGGGGCTGTTGCCATGGACACTGCACTGACCCCACTGTGCCAGCCCTTTGCTCAGGGCTGCTGTCACTGCCCAGAGCCAGAGGGGATCCCTTGCTGGGGGCTTGTGCCACGGCCACCTGCCCTGTGCCGCGCTGGCTGCTCAGGCGTCGTGGAACCAGCAGCAAACGCCACTGCCAGGGCCAAAGGTCAGCTCAGCCAGACAGAAAGGGTCAGTGCTGCCACCTGTTTCCATGGCAACCCTCCCTGGGACACCACACCTGGGTCACCTGTCCTGGCAATTGCCATGGAAACCCGGCTCATTGGAAATGCAACGGTGGACAAAGGTTTTAGTGGGGCCTGCCACAACAGGACAAAGGGTGGTTCTTGCAGTGTGTTTCTTGTTAATGGTATGTTCTTTTATTGCCCAAGTTGAAGGTTTGGTCCAAATGAGACCCTCACACATCACTTGGTCAATTTACCCTGAGTCACCTGTAAATTCTACCTTAGACCCACTGCACGCTTGGAATTCCACTTCAGAAATCCCCTCAATTTTGATGTTTGATTAATCCATGTGACCCAATTTCCCACTTTACCTCCCTCATTGGATGATGATTTTGTGAACCCTGCCTTTTACCCTCCCCAGGATATCTCTGTTTAGCTGATGCTTTGTACCCTCCCTTTGAACCACCTCCCTATTTTAGCATTTTCTGTCTTTTGCCCCCAAGATTCCCCAGAGCAATAAATCCTCTGTTATCCCATGCAAAAGACCTCCCTCTCATCCTTGTCTCCTCAGAGCACAGACTGACAGCCCAAAGCCACAGAGCGAGTGCTCCAGTCACACCTGGGGTCATCCTGCTCCTGGGCTGTGACCCACTCCTGGTGCGGCCCAGAGTGACAGAGCCAGATCAGCTCCAGCCCAATGTGTCACAGAGTGACTCTTGCCAAGGAACTTTGTGCTGCTGTCACTTCATATTAAATCTGGTTTTTGCTGCTCCCTTGCCGGGGATTTTTCAAGTGCTCTCAAGCCCTCGTTGGTGACAGGGTGAAGGAGCCCTGGCCCAGGCTCTGGCCCTGGGGGACACAGGGATGCTGCCGGGGGTCCCTGTCCCCCTGTCCCACCCCCACGGCCCAGCCCCGTCCCTGTGTCAGGCTCTGGGGTTGATCTGATGGAACATCCTCTGGGGGAGGCTGCGGCACCGGGGGTGGGGGAACCCGGGGGGACAGGGGACCCCGCTGTGCAGGAGCAGCGTTGGACTTCTCTGGGGGGAACTGTGAGGGGGGCTGGAGTGGAGTGACCTCCCCAGTGACCTCACATTGTCCCCTGTGATGTCATACAGACACCTGTGATGTCACACAGACACTTCTGATTTCACACAGACACCTGGGATGTCACACTGCCCCCTGTGATGTCACACAGACACCTGGGATGTCACACAGACACCTGGGATGTCACAGAGCCCCCTGTGACATCACAGCCCACTCTGGGCAGCCCTTGTGATGTCACAGAGCCAACTCTGGTATGTCATCCTGTGATGTCATACAGCTCTGCTGTGATGTCACAGAAGACTGTGATGTCACAAAGGCAGCAGATATTGTCACAGTCTACTGTGATGTCACAGCCTGCTCTATGATGTTACACAGCCATAATCTGATGTCACAAACCACTCTCTGATGTCACAGAGCCACCCTCTATGATGGCAGAGTGTGCTCTATGGCCTTACACCTTCCTCTGTGATGTCACAGCCAAGTCTGTGATGTCACAAACCCATCAGTGATGTCACTCAGCCCTCTTGGTGATGTCATACAGACACCCTGTGATGTCACAGAACACACTTTGACCTCACAGCCAGGTCTGTGATGTCATACAGCCATGCCATGATGTCACAGCCTGCTCTGTGATGTCATATATCTAATGTCTAATGTCACAGTCCTCTCTGTGATGTCACAGCCTGCTCTGTGATGTCACAGAATCCCCTCTATGATGCTGTAGCTGCTCTGTGACCTCACACAACAAACTCTGTGATGTCCCAGCCCCATCTGTGACCTCACACAACCCACTCGGAGCTGTCACACAGCCCCTTTCTGACATCCCAGCTGCTCTGGGGCTCCAGGACACAGCCCCAGAGGTGCCGCAGTGACACAGCCCCCTCTGGGACATCGCACAGCCCCTGCCAGTGCTGAGCCCCTGGGAGCTCTGTCTGGGCCTGCTCGTGTCCCTGAGATGCCCTGGCAGGGCCCCAGCCCTGCTGGGCTGTGCTCAGGAGCTGCTCCTGGCCAGAGCTGTCTCTCTGCAGCGCTGCCCTTGCCAGGAGCTGCCTCTGGGCCAGGAGCCCGGCCCAGCTCAGCAGCACAGACACAGCACCAGCACTTTCATCACCCTCTCGGGCCTTTGGGGCTCTTTGCATCACACTCAGTCCCTCAGAGTGTGCTCCAGAAACTTCTCAAGAGCTCCAAGTCAGATGGAAACACTGAAGTTTCTTGTAGTTGAAATGAGAGACACGAGTGAGAAAGCGTCCCCAGGTTGCAGGCAGAGCAGAACACTGGAGGCCCTGATGGCAGCTGGGGACAAGCAGGGGAAAGGTCTGTGGTGCTGAGCAAAGCTGGATGTGTTTCAGGAATGCCAAGGGCCAAGGGCTGAGCCCCAGCCCCTGGCAAGGCAGATGCTGTCCCTCCCTCATTGCTCAGGGCTCTTCCCGGGCCACTGGCATGTGGGGATGTGCAATGCCAAGGGCAGCACCATGGGGCGGCCCCTGCCAGGCTGCTGAGCAGGGACAAGGAGGCAATGAGGCCCCAGGGCTGCCAGGGTCACTTGTCCCCTGCTGGCCTCAGGCCCAGGGCCAGCAGCCATGGCCAAAGGGCTGCACAAGTTGTCTCTGGCAGGGCCTTTCAGCTGCTGCCCATCCCTGTGCCCTCTCCAGCCCAGGCTGTCCTACGGTGTCCATGCCCTGTGCCTCTGTCCCTGCAGGCTGTCGTCATCCCCTGCCTGCTCCACCTCGCTGGCCCCTTCCTTTGCTGACATCCCACATCCCACAAAAATATCCACAAATGTCCACAAAATTAAAGAAAAATCCCACAAAATTCCCTAAATCTCCTCAATATCCCACAAAATACCAGAACCATCTCACAAAATGTTCACCAATTTCCACAAAAGCTAAGAAAAATCCGTCAAAATTCTTCAAGTCTCCTCCAAATGTTACAAAATTCTGGAAAAGCACCACAAAATTCCGGAAAAACCCCACAATATTCTCTAAATCTTCTCAAAACTCGACCAAACTTCTGCAACATCTCACAAAATCTACACAAATGTCCACAAAATTCAAGAAAAACCCCTCAAAATTCATGAAAAGCCCCACAAAGTTCCAGAAAAATCCCTCACAATTCTTCATGTCTCCTCAAAATCCCACAAAAATCCTGAAAATCCCCACAAAAATCCAGAAAAATCCCACAAAATTCCGTAAATCCTCTCAAAACCAGACCTAATTCCTGAAACATCCGACAAAATCTCCAATTCCTACAAAATCCACGAAAAATTCCTCAAAATTCTTCAAATCTCCTCAAAATGCCACAAAATCCCACAAAAATCCACCAAAATTCCAGAAACATTCCACAAAATCTCCTCAATATCCCATAAAATTTTAGAGAAATGCCACAAAATTCCAGAAAAATCGCAAAAAAATAATTCTTGACAAGCCCTAGAGAATTCCAGAAAAATCCCACAAAATTCAAGAAAAATCTTCTCAAAACCCAACCAAATTCCTGCAACATCTCACAAAATCTCCACAAATGTCCACAAAATTCAAGAAAAATCTCACAAAGTTATTGAAAGCCTCACAAAATTCCAGAAAAATATCACAAAATTTCCTAAATCTCCTCAATATCCCACAAAATACCAGAACCATCCCACAAAATCTCCACCAATTTCCGCAAAATCTAAAAAAAAGTCTCCTCCAAATCCCACAAACTTCTGGAAAATCCCACAAAATTCCAGAAGAACCCCACAAAATTCCCTAAATCTTCTCAAAACACAACCAAATTCCTGCATCATCTCACAAAATGTTCACCATTTCACACAAAATCTAAGAAAAATCCCTCAAAACTCTTTAAGTCTCCTCTGAATCCCAGAAAATCCCACAAAAATCCCACAAAATTCAGGAAAAATCCCACCAAATTTCCTCAATATCCCACAAAATTCAAGAGAAGCCCCACAAAATTCCAGAAAAATTCCACAAAATTCCGTAAATGTTCTCAAAACTCTACCAAATTCCAGAAACATCCACAAAATGTCCACCAATGTCCACAAAATTTCACAAAAATCCCACAAAATTCCAGTAAAATCTGATGAAATTGTTAGCGTTCAGGAACACACATCATCACAGAATGATTATATGAAGGTGCTTTATTGAAGAGCTCTGGGTGTCAGGGGTACACAGACCCAAATCTGACCCATCTTGGTTTTGAGCTGAACATGTTTTATACTCTATCATTATACAACTTACATATTAATTATTAAACTTACACTGTTCTATTGTATGCATTTTTTTTTTACCCAAGCATGGATTTCACGTGATCCCCCCTCAAACCCCCTAACATTGTTCCTCATGTTCTTTAAACAGTAATTATATCTAATCACATCTAACAATTCTATCATTTATCATATATTGATTACACAGGTGCAGTTTCACATGATCTTTAGCAAGCACAAGGCCTAACATTTCCCAGGGCCTACTTTTCCCAGGGCTTTCCAAACCAAACTTTCTTTCTAAGTCCCCACATTTTCTAAGATTTTAAGACCTTTTACTACCAGTTCCATCCGATCCAGCTGTGCCTTTCCTTTCTCCAGAGAACGATCACAAAGCTCTGCTGAAGGCAGCGTTTCCCGGAGGAAGCAGTGGCCCATGGGCAGCCTCTGCTGCAGGAAGGGAGGCCATGCCAGGCACAGTTTCAGGAGGTAATTGCTGTGCCTCTGGGCCTGAGCCCTGCTGAGGCTTGAGCTGCCATCTCTGCTGCTTGGCTGTGCCTGCCCTTCAGGGATGTTGCACAGAGCATGGAAAGGTGTTGAGAGTGACCAGAGCCAGCCCAGAGCTCTCCAGGCCCCTCTGCAGCTTTGGCCATGTCCATTGACATCTGGCTCCCACAGCCTTACCTGACCTCCTCACAGTGCCCAGTTCCCTAAGGCAGAAGGGGATCCCAGCACACCATGGAATGGTTCTGATCTCTGCTCCCTTCTAGATTGGGATGGTGACATGGATTATCTGGAAGTGCTGGTTAATGCTGGTTTGAAGACCTTGCCAGACGCTGGAGGCAAGTTCTCAATGTCCCTTCCCACACAGAATAATCAGTGTCAATGTGGCAAGAGCACACTCATGTTCCATTTCCCTTAAGAGTCTGAAGGTTGATGGATTCTGGGAACCTCGCCCTGCTCCCTTCTGGATCTCTGAGTGATCCCACAGCATCGCTGTCAGTGGTAGAAAGGAGCATTTAGCTGTCAATTTTCTTCCCGTGTGCAATGCCAGTGTCTCCTTCCGTGAGCTCTGTGCACCCACGGAGAGGAGCAGAGAGGGACGGGGCTGGACCCAGGGCTGTGCCCCGGGACTGTGCTTTGTGTGGCTCCTTTGCCAGCCCCAGGGAGCCTGAGCTGCTCCCACTGCTGCTGCCAAGCCCTGGCCCTGCCTGGGGCTCAGTTCAGAGCTGCTGGCAGCTCCAGGGAGTCCTTTCTCTCCTGACTGCCATGCAAGGGGCTCCTTCCATCCCAGTGTGGGCCCACTGCAGGCACGTGGTCCCCCTGCTCCTGCTCCGGAGTGCAAGGCAGAGATGAGGGAGTGCCTTGGAGGGCACCAGTCACCCAGGTGCACTCACTGCCACTCCAGCCTGAAGGAGAATCTTCAGCAGTGTCACGGGAGCTGTTCTGTCCCGCCTTTCTTTGCAGATGAACTTGATGATGAAGATGATCTGGATTCCCAGTCCATATCAGTTACTGAGACTGATGATGAGGAAGATGATGAGGGTAGGTCAAGGCCTTTCCTGCTGGAAGACCAATGGACGAATTCAAACATCTGGACATAATCCTGAGTGATCTGGAGAGATGCCGTGGTGGGTCCATGTCCCTCAGCCTTCTCCTGAGACTCAGCAGCCGGGGGCTTTCTCTGCACATCTGGACACGCCGTGCCCAGCATGGCGGGAAGGGATCCACGGCAGCCTCGCTGCTCCACTGCTGCTTTCCTGGCCTGCAGGGCTGTTTCCCAGCCTGGCCTGGCTGCAGCTTCTCCCCAGCCTCTGCAGGAAGGCATTTGGCATCAGCTGCCAGGGAGCCCAAACTGCAGCACAGGCCATGCACACCCTGAGAGCCCCTGCAATTTCCCGGTCTCAGGGTAGATCAGGTGTAGGGGCTGTTTGGAGGAGGGAGGGCCGTGGAGCAGCTTCAAAAGCCTGGGCATTTTCCTGATCCTTATCCATGTCTTTGCAAAGTATTGCCTGGAGAAGACCAGCACAGCACAGAGAAATTGTGCCATGCAAGCTCAGGGGCTTGAGCAGTCTGGTGCCAAGGGGTTGCAAGGTGCCTGCAGGCCCCAGCTCTGGGGGAAACAGAGAACGTCCTGGCTGTATCCAGCGTGCTGCCAGCTCAGCAGTGGAGCACAGCACAGGCTCACGCTGCCCATTGCTCCCACAGATGCAGCCGGCACCACAAGACATGCTCAGAATATCTGGGAGAGCATGAGAAGAGTTTTCTACCAGGGAACACATGGTTTGATTAAGTTAATGGCCATTGTGGCTGGTGGAGCACTTTTCCTGATGATGTGCTATGCTGGAATCTGGTATTGCTGGAAGAGAAAATGGTGAGTGTTTTGCTGATCTCAGCCTCCAACAGCTTCTTGAAAGGCTGCTCATAGTCAGGAAACATTCCCAGTGAGGCTGCTGTGCACTTGAGGCTAGTTCTTGGTTGCCCAAATAACTCTGCTGAGACTTCTGCTGCTGCCCAGGCCTTTAATTGGCCTCTTAATTGCTGGGCCTTGTCCTGGGGAGCCCGCTGGGGCTGCAGCCAGTGCTGGCTCCCACTGAGGCTGCCTGGCCAAGAGCAGCCCCAGGAGCAGCGGGCAGAGGCAAAGCAAGGTGGGCAGGAGAAAGAGCGGGGACGAGATTGCCCTTGAAAGGCAGAGGCGCTCTGGGGCCCGCTCCTGTCCAGGGACCCTGCCCAGAGCCATCCCCTGCTCGCCGGGGCCTTGAGGGGCAGCTGTCCAGCTGGGCCAAGCTGTGCCAGCAGCTCCAGCCGTGCTGGGGAGCCTTGGCCGCTCTGGGCCCTGCTGTGCAGGAGGGTCCCTGCGTGCCAGCGGCAGCTGGGGGCCTCAGCCACCTCCTCTCTCCACAGGAGCACCTCTGCACCTTCACAAGAGCAGCCAAAGACTTTAATCACCGAGAAGCTGACCTGTCATCCCCACTCTTCACCTCTGTCTCCCTCTGCTCTGCTGCAGCTTCATCCCTGTCTTGAGGGCGTCCCAAGACCCACACCTGAAAAGGGAGACCCTCTGCCCCTGAGCCCCCTGGCCCTGGTCCCTGGCCAGGACTGATATTGGGCAGCCCCTGTCCACCAGAGCAGGGCTTGGCCCATGGTTTTTGTTCCAATAAAGAGATGGAGCTTTCACCTCAGTGTCTGGCTGGTACCACCAGCAAAGCCCTCATGGCACCAGCCCCGCCTGAGCTCCATGTCCAGGAGCAGCCGTGTGTGCTCACAGTGTGGGCAGGCAGGAGCCAGGCAGGGACTGCCATGACCAGTGGTGGGTCCATGAGGGGCTGGGGGAGCCCAGGCTGAGCGTCCCTGGGCTGTGAGGGCACATTTCCTTCAGTGGCATCACCTGGGCCTGCACCTCATGAGGCACCCAGGGCTAATTTGGGCTCTCTCCTAAGGTGTGCAGGGATCCCCCATGAGGTGTGCAGCAGGGTTAAATTGAGAGGGTTTTTTCCTCTTCTCAGCACAGCAAAGGGGACACTCTTGGCTGAGGTTTTGCAGAGCTGGGAGGAAGCCTCTTGCGAGCCCTTGGGCCTGGCCTGTGGGCACAGCGGGCAGGCAGAGCCCATCCCTTGAGGCCAGTCCGGGCTGCTCGGGCCGGGCCGGGCCGGGCCAGGTGAGGGCCCCGGCAGGGAAGGGCCGTGGCCGTGGGCTCTGATGAGGCTGCTGAGCTTCACCCTGGCCCTGTGCTGCAGCCAAACACACATTTACAGCCATGGCCATTCTCTGGGGCACAGGAGGCCCCCGGGGCTATAACTGAGGCCATGGCTTCTCACCCTGAAGGGAGGCTGGCTCTGTTGGTTCTCAGGGCACAGCTTAGATCCCAGTTCCCTTTGTAAACCTGCTGGGGAAGTGTGGAGGGGCAGAGAGTTCCAACCCTTCTCATTGGGAAGTCTGGCTGATGCTGTGGGGTTTTTCAATTTTTTGCCCTCTAAATTTGTGTCCTGGCAGAGGGTTAAGTTTGCTTGCTCTCACAAAGGCCCTTTTCTTCTTGGTGCTCCGTGGGACTGCAATGCAGCCGGGGTTGAAGGAGGATCTGCGGCCGCTTGGGCCATGATTGTGAGACACCGTGTGGGACCTGCTGCTTTTGGCTGTGATTTGTGGTGCTGCTGGTTCAGGCCTTTTACAGTAACTGGCTTCAGTTCATTCATCTTGTCACCATGGTTTGGAATAAATCTCTTGAACACCCCTGTAGTATTAAGAGGCAGGCATTGCTTTCTTGAAGTGCTGCATACACAGACCATGGGGATCACAGGGCCTTCTTGGTGGGGTCTTCAGGTAGCCTGGTGGTCATTGAGGAAGGAAGCTGATTCTACTGGAAAAAAGAGGGTTTTCCATGTGTGGAAAAGAATAACCTCTCACTTGCCCATCCCTTTTTTATACAAAGTTATACAGGCAAGTGCATTCAAATATCTCTATCTGCATTGTCAATCTATTTTTCTGTCTATCTATCTATCTATCTATCTATCTATCTATCTATCTATCTATCTATCTATCTATCTATCTATCTATCCATCTATCCATCTATCTACCTACCTACCTACCTACCTTACTAATCTATCCTTAATTCTATTAGCACTTAATCTATATTAAATGAAAACATAACTTAATCTTATTCTGTTACTACAAAAAAGTAACTAAAAGTTTAATATATACCTTTTAAACACAATATAACAATAACATGGATTCACTATGAAAATTATAAAAATGTAGCAAACACATCACAATTCTATGTCATCTAGCTTTGAGAATAACCCACAATAACTGCAAATGTTACTAAAAATACTTATTCATAATAGAAATTTGCCTAGTATATGCTTAAATTGGTTAGGATGTTAAAGTGCAGTTTTTCTAGAGAAAAACCACCACAACAACATGGGATTTGGCAAGTTGCCATCCAGCTTTTGTAGCACTTTTCAAAAACATTAAGTCCAATTTTTAAACTAAAACCCAAAATCCAAATTGGTATATATGCAGTTATATGTGTTTTATATAACAAAAGGACTCACATTAAAATTACCTTATCAAAATTGTGGAAAAAACAAGCAAATAGATAATATATACTTTAACTTAGCTTTGTCTTATACAGTAAAATTCTCTTGACTAATTATTTTTTAAACCACAAATCTCTTCTGTAGATAACATTAATTGGAAGGTTTTCCTAGAAGTTGTAAATCACACCATATTTTAACCTTGGGTTCTAAAAACAATTATTGCAAGGCAACTTCTGTTAAGCATTTTTTTCCCTTTTTTTTTTTCTTTTTTTTTTCTTTTTTTTTTTCTTTTTTTTTTCTTTTTTCTTTTTTTTTTTTCCAAACCTTCAAAGAACCACAATAATTTCTCTAGTAAAACTCTAAAAACTGCAATTGCATAAACTCATGATTACTTAAAACACAAAATTAACTCCAAAAGGGTATACAAAAACACTCCAAAAACCCAATAAATCACGACCCTGCAACAAACCGGGCACCATCCCGGTGTCCCCCCCGAGAGAGGGAGTGGGGGGGTCGACCGCCCGCCCCGCCGCTGCTGCAGCTCTGCTCTTATCTTTTTTCACGTTCTCCACATACTCTCGCAGCGAGGAAAAACGGAGAGAAATTAAAAAAAAAGTTTTTTTATGCAGTTTTTTCTCTCAATCTCTCTTGTTGTTCGCTGATAGAGGAAAAAAAAGGCATGATTTTGCAAAAGCAGGCGATTTTACACGAAAAGTCTCTCACGGCCAGGTGCTAACAACGGCGATCATTGCAGTTTATCAGCTTCTAATTACAAGGATGAATTTTGAACTAGATACCATATAGTTTGAGATTTTTTGACTAGTTTGTCTCTCTTTGAAGCTGTCTGAGCCACCTGTTTCTGCTCAGTTGTTTCTGTAATTGTTCAGAGTGGCCTTGGAACTTTTCTTGCACTGCTTCTACCCCCAGGGTGCCTTTGTTCTCTGCGCTCACCTCGCTCCCTCATATCTTCCTGGTTCGGGTGGAAACCAATTTAAATTTGGCTTCTTTTCTTCCAGGGTGGTAAAGATGGAACTTAAATAAGGTTGTAGTGCTAAAAGTGACTCCAAAAATGAAGCAAATAGTTCTGGATGTATCACATCCTGCCATAACTGAACAGATTCTGTTCGTTGTTTCAGCGTTCCCTGTGGAACTTTTTTCTCATTATTTTCTTCTCCCTAACTCTCCCTCCCTCTCTCCATGGGCAGCATAGATAGAAGTGCTTGCCCAGCAGTGGGAGGTAAAGGCATCTGCCGCTGTGACACAGGTAGAATTACGGGGCTCACAGCTTCAGCATATCTCACTTTTCTGCTTTTCAAGGTATTAATTACAATTTGCTAAGTTCGACCAAGAAACACAGTGTCCTTGCTCTTTTCCGTAATTGCCGTTTCCCATATCAGAGCCGATATATCAGTCCGTTCTTGCCCCGCAAGAAGCAGTGAGCACTGCAAATGCTCAAGACAATTAGCCCATATAATGAGCATATCCAGGTCCCTTTCCTGGGCTGCTTCGCCTCGTTTAACGAGGATGCTGAGAAGCAGTTTATCTGCCGCCGCAAATTCCACATCCATGCTGATGGCAACCCGCAAGGGGGAAGGTTGCGACCCTTCTACAACGCCCTTGCCTGCCTGGGCCCACCCCAGCAGCCCTACTTCCACGTCTAACCGCTCCGCGTCTCACCGCGCTCAGGCTGCCTATTTGGTGCCGATCCAAGCCCACAACGTAATGCCCAGATCCACTCTGATGACTCCAAAGCCCTTCTGCCCGCAGGGATGTCTCTGGTCGGAGCGCTAAATATTGAAAGACCCCCGAGCTGTTCACCAGTCTTCACAGAAGTAATTGTGAATGCCGTTTATTTCTATCTTTAGCACACTTTTATAGGGTTCTACAGGGTCTGCAGGCAGAACAAGCTACTATTGGTTAACACACACAGTTTACATTTTTTCTCTTACACACAGGGATATTGTTTTGCCTTACTCTCTCTTCTGCATGAAGGTTTCAAGGACTTTAGCCCTTAATATCACGACTTATTTCAAAGGCTGGTTTGTGCATACAGGCCTTTACTAATATATAAAATACAGCAACAGTCCAAGCTGCTTCAGAAGTGATTGGCACTGAAGCACAACTCCTCCTGGCACCCCAACTACCGGTGCTAAGATGGATGTTCAAGGGAAAGGTTCCTTCCACCCATCATGCAACCAGTGCCACATGAAGCAAGTGGATTGCTCTTATCACGCAGCGCGCCCATATTGGTAAACTGAATCGCCCTGGGATTTTGGAAATAATTACAAACTGGCCTGAAAGTGAAAATTTTGGTCTCACAGATGAAGAACAAGAAGAAGTGACAAGAGCTGAAGAAGCTCCACCGTATAACCAGCTGCCAGCAGAAGAAACACGCTACGCTCTGTTCACTGATGGTTCCTGTCGCATCGTAGGGATGAACCGGAAGTGGAAAGCAGCCGTATGGAGCCCCACACGACAGGTCCCAGAGGCCACTGAAGGAGAAGGTGGATCAAGCCAACTTGCTGAACTCAAAGCTGTTCAGCTGGCCCTGGACATTGCTGAAAGAGAGAGGTGGCCAAAGCTCTACCTCTACACTGATTCATGGATAGTGGCCAATGCTCTGTGGGGATGGCTGGAGAGGTGGAAAGAGGCTAATTGGCAGCATAGAAGAAAACCAGTTTGAGCTGCTAAAGAGTGGAAAGATATTGCTACCAGAGTAGGGAGACTACCAGTGAAAGTCTGCCACGTAGATGCCCATGTCCCCAAGAGTAGAGCTAATGAGGAACACCAAAATAATAAGCAAGTAGATCAGGCTGCGAAGATACAAGTGTCAAAAATAGATTTAGATTGAGAACATAAGGGAGAGTTGTTCCTAGCCCGATGGGCTCATGATGCCTCAGGTCATCAAGGTAGAGATGCCACCTATAAGTGGGCACGAGACCGAGGGGTGGATCTAACCATGGACAGTATTTCTCAGGTTATCCATGACTGTGAGACGTGTGCCACGATCAAACAGGCCAAGCGGTTGAAGCCCCTCTGGTACGGTGGGCAGTGGTCCAGATACAAGTATGGGGAGGCCTGGCAGATTGACTACATCACACTGCCCCAAACCCGCCAAGGCAAGCACTCGGTGCTCACGATGGTAGAAGCCACCACTGGATGGTTGGAAACCTACCCTGTGCCTCATGCCACTGCCCGGAACACCATCCTGGGACTTGAAAAGCAGGTCCTTTGGAGGCATGGCACCCCTGAGAAGATTGAGTCAGACAATGGGACTCATTTCAAGAACAGCCTTATAAACAGCTGGGCTAGGGAACATGGCATTGAGTGGGTGTACCATATCCCCTACCATGCACCCGCTGCTGGAAAAGTTGAACGGTGCAATGGCCTGCTTAAAACCAGCTTGAAGGCACTGGGTGGGGGAACTTTCAAGAACTGGGAGATTAATTTAGCAAAAGCCACATGGTTAGTGAACACCCGAGGTTCCACTAACCGAGCAGGCCCAGCCCAATCTGAGCCCTTTAGAACGACAGATGGAGATAAGGTTCCAGTGGTACATATGAGAGGTATGCTGGGAAAAACTGTTTGGGTTAATTCTGCCTCCAGCAAAGACAATCCAATCCGTGGGGTTGTCTTTGCTCAAGGACCGGGTTGCACTTGGTGGGTGATGCAAAAAGATGGAGAGACCCGGTGCATACCCCAAGGGGACCTGGTTTTAGAGTGAACTACCCATGACACTGTGCTTGTATCTGTATCTGCATGTACATATGTATATAGTTAAAGTAGTATGTGTTAGTGTATAATTTAAAGGTTTAATATTTGATGTAACATTTTGGTATGGGAAAAAATTTGGGGTGGATAGTGTTGAGGGTTAGGTGGGAATTTTTACCCATTATGTGCTGAGAAACCTAACTACCGGTACTTAAGGGTGCTCACAAAGGACAAAGAGTGGCCGGGCCCAGGGTGGCGGGGAAGGGGGCAGAAAAGGAGGGTGGGGACAGTTTTTGGCTGGCTTTTTCCTCGGCTTCGGGGAAGAAGGACGTTCGTGCGCTGGGTCGCGGAGCTGCTTCTTTCTCCTTCTCCCCTCTTGGTTGGTGGCCTCGCACCCGCTGTCCTGCCAGGCATCGCCGTGGAGCTGCTGATACACCTCATCCACCAGCCCAGGATCTCAGCTCGTCCCTGCTGTCCCAGCTGACTGTTTCCTCGGAGCCCTGCAGGAGCACCGGGACTGACTGCCCGAGGGGTTTGTGAAAACAAAGCCTCTCCTCCATCCCGTCTCAGCCGAGAAAGCTGTCCCGGAATCCCTGGTTCTGTTTTCTTGTTATTGCTGTAGTTATTGTTTGTTTGTTTACCTGGTTATACTAGTAAAGAACTGTTATTCTTATCCCCAGATCTCTGCCTGAAAGCCCCTTGATTTCAAAATTATAATAATTCGGAGGGAGGGGGTCTACATTCTTTCATCCCAAGGGAGGCTCCTGCTCTCCCTAGCACACACCTGTCTTCTAGAACCAAGACAGAGACAAAAGAAATAAAGCAAAGGGTTAAAACGGCCGGGTGCCCTGGTGAGTTGCCAGGAACACACCTGGTATCTCAGGGACACTCCTTTTATCTTCCCCTGCTGTGAGGGGTTAATGCATATTCAAAGCGTGTCCCCTCCCTGATTCTGCCTTCTTAGAATATGCTCTTGCACAATTTTATTTTCTGCTGGTCAGCACTATTTTTGCTGGTCATCATGATTCTTGCTGATCAGCATTATTTTGGAGTTTGGTTTCCTTTCTTCTGGAAATGGTCGATAAGAGTATGGGCCCCTCATCCTTCCTTTGAGGGTAGCTGGTCTTCATATCTTCCCCCCCCTGCCAGCGTCCTGGTACTTTTTGATAACCATTTGCTCTCCATAGCCTGTTTTCCACAGCTTGATCTTCCCATTGTCCAGATGAAACATATCCTTACCATTCAGAATTCCTATCTAAGCCTATAACTTGCTAAGAGAGAAAAGAATATAGTGAAAGCATATAATATCTATATTTATCAGAATAATTGTGAAAAGCCAATATTTACAACATGAATTCTCAACACACAGTATCTTAAACCTGTTTAAATTCAGGGATAGTGATGCGGTGCCAGAGCCCCAGGCCAGCTCACCACCACCAAGGCACCCTGAAAAGTGTGGGGAACAGCTCCTGAGTTTCACAGCAGCAGCTGAACCTTAGAGCTGCTGCCCTACAGCACGTTATAGCTGTCAGCACAAGGAGGAGGGAAAGGACGAGGAGAAGGCTCTCTGAACGGCACCCAGGAAGGAGCACATGCTCTGAACGGGTCACGGACAAAGCCACAAGCACTCTGCGCTCGGGATTCAATAGAAAGAGTGGGTACAAACTGTCAACCAATGAGGAGCCAACAGGGCAGGAGCATGAGGCGGGATTAACAGCACAGGCACCAATAAGGATAAGGGGGAGGAGAGAACAGGTCACAGGGGCCAATGGGGCCTCGAGGGTTGCGGGATTGACAGGGGCGTGGGG
This sequence comes from Poecile atricapillus, assembly GCF_030490865.1. Classification (NCBI taxonomy): domain Eukaryota; kingdom Metazoa; phylum Chordata; class Aves; order Passeriformes; family Paridae; genus Poecile; species Poecile atricapillus. The sequence continues at coordinate 1,383,466 of NC_081282.1, read as the reverse complement.
CAATCAGGGATTGGCCCAACTGGGGATTGACAGGGAAGGGTCTGGAAGAAGGGGCAGTGACAGGCAGGGAAGGTTTGGGGATAAGGGGTTGGGTCACAATGATCGGCAGCGTAGGGGAGGATACAACTTAGGGGCAAACCAACTCTGGGGGAACATAGGCAGATAGGAACAAACCATTAACTGTACAACCATAAATTAAGAAACTATTGAAATGAACACATGCCACAACAGGATGGCATTGCAATACCCTAAAAAATTCTAAGGGTACCTAGTGCTGCTGCAGTAACACAAGAGAACTGTAACTATGTGTTACTAGTTGTTATCCATATTAGATAAAAATGGCTTAACTCAGCTTTATAAAGCAGGAAGCAAGTCATGGAGAGTTGAAATGATATAGTTGGGACAGCGCAGCCATTCTGTTTTTTGCGAGAGATGCTTTTAAGCAGTGGTGGTAGTAACGTACTCATCTCCTGTAATTTTGCTCCTTGTGATCTACTTATCCACCTCTCCAGTTTTTTGCCCTTTTTTCTTTTTCTTCACTTCTTCAGCTGACTGCCAAAAGGAAACACAGAACTTCAATGTTACTACCAAAATAATATATATATCTTTTTCAAAGTAAGAAATACTCAGAGCTTTCAGAAAACACAACAGAAGTGTTGGAATGTATAAACAGTAGAAGATATTGAACAGTATTTTTACACTATACATGTATATCAGCCAAAAAAATGGATAGTGGGGCTTGAGGAACAAGGATATAAATGAAGTTTCATTGAAAGGGCTTATTTTGGTTTCTATGTGCTGTCACCACCATGATGTAAATAATTCACAATCCATTTAAATTTTCCTAAGTTGTATTATTTCATGATCAGCTATGATTTATTTAATTTCTGTTGTACCCTTGACTGAATGATCTGAGCACAATCTCCGAACAAGACAAATGGTAGAGTAGCAAAGGGCTAACAGGAGAAGTCATCTTGGCATGTATTGGCTTTGCCAAGTTCTCTGTGAGTGCTTTTGTTTCTGTTCCTCTTTGGTTCAAAATGCAATACATTTTCATTACTTCTGATGACTCACCTCTGAAAGAAAAAGGCAGTAGCTGTTTTTGGCAGGCTAAGTTGCATTTACAAATTGGCTCACCTCATTGGCAGCAGAACTCCCTTGTTTCTTATAAAAGCTGCTCATCAGCTTGAGTTGGGAGAAGGTGCAAAAGGGTGAGAGAGGCTGACAGAGCTCTGATGGTCTGAGGATCCAATGGTGCAAAGATCTGGAAGGTGAAATACCTTTTCTTGAGTTCAGGGTCATTAGGGAAAGGGAGTGTGTGCCTGAAAGCTTGGTTCTGTCAGCCATATTCACCTAGTAAAAGGTTTTTTCCCAGCACCCATGTGTGCAGCCAATGCCACGGGATGGCTGCTCTTTCTGTTGTGGGGGCATTGCAGCCTCCAGCTGCAGAGTATGCAAACTGAGCTGCATTGAAATGTGTCCTCCAGGGCTCAGTTTTAGGCTGGTCCTGGTTACCATCGTTACTGATCATCTGGATGTGGGGATTGAGAGCACCCTCAGTAAATTTGCTGATACCCAGTTGGGTGGGAGTGTGGATCTGCTGGAGGATGGGAAGGCTCCGCAGTGAGACTTGGACAGACTCAATCAATGGGCCAAGGACAATGGCCTGAGGTTCCACAAGGCCAGGTGCCACATCCTGAGGGTCACCAGACACCTCAGAGTGAGACAGTGTGCCCAAGGGGGCAAGAGGCCAAGGGCACCTGGCCTGTATCAGCACCAGTGTGGGCAGCAGGAGCAGGGCAGTGCCGGCCCCTCCGTGCTGGGCACTGGTGAGGCCCCACCTCGAGTGCTGTGTCCAGCTCTGGGCCCCTCATGAAAAACAACATTGAGGGGCTGGAGTGTGTCCAGAGAAGGGCAGTAAGGCTCATGAAAGGTTGAGAAAATGTCCCATGAGGAGTAGCTGAGGCAGCTGGGTTTAGTCAGTCTGGAGGAGGCTCAGGAGGGACCTCACTGCTCTCTCCAACTCCCTGCCAGGGCCATGCAGTGAGGAGGGCCCGGTCTCTTCTGCTGGGCCTGCAGTGAGAACCAGAGGAACTAGCCTCACGCTGAGAGAGGAAATTCAGGTTAGATTTTAGAAAAAAATTGTCACTGTTCAGGTGTTCAGGCCTGGGAATAGGTTGGCCAGGGAGGTGGTGGAGTTGTCTCATCGCTGGAGGTGTTAAAGAGGCCTCTGGATCTGATATTCGGAAATGGTTTAGGGTTTGCACTGGCAGATGCTGGGCTGACGTTGAACTGAGTGGTCTTAAAGATCTCTTCCACCCCTGACGGTTCTACAATTCCAAGAGCTTCCTACCTGGCTGAGGGGAAGGCTCAGGGCTGTCCCGAGTCCGCCGCGCCCTGAGGCGCTCGGGCGGGGCTGCGACTGCGGCGGCTCCTGAGGGGCCGAGCCGGGCGCTGCCCTCAGCACCGCGGGGCCGCCGCTGCCCCTCAAGCCAGCGATCCCATCCCTCAGCCCGGCGATCCCATCCCTCAGCCCGGCGATCCCATCCCTCAGCCCGGCGATCCCGCCCCTCAGCCCGGCGATCCCATCCCTCAGCCCGGCGATCCCGCCCCTCAGCCCGGCGATCTCACCCCTCAGCCTGGCGATCCCATCCCTCAGCCCGGGGGTCTCACCCCTCAGCCCGGCGATCCCATCCCTCAGCCCGGCGATCCCATCCCTCAGCCTGGCGGACTCACCCCTCAGCCCGGCGATCCCATCCCTCAGCCCGGCGATCCCATCCCTCAGCCCGGCGATCCCATCCCTCAGCCCGGCGATCCCATCCCTCAGCCCGGCGATCTCACCCCTCAGCCCGGCGGTCTCACCCCTCAGCCCGGCGATCCCATCCCTCAGCCCGGCGATCTCACCCCTCAGTCCGGCGGTCTCACCCCTCAGCCCGGCGATCTCACCCCTCAGCCCGGCGATCTCGCCCCTCAGCCCGGCGGTCTCACCCCTCAGCCCGGCGGACTCACCCCTCAGCCCGGCGATCTCACCCCTCAGCCGGGCGGTCTCACCCCTCAGCCCGGCGATCTCACCCCTCAGCCGGGCAGTCTCACCCCTCAGCCCGGCGGACTCACCCCTCAGCCCGGCGGTCTCACCCCTCAGCCCGGCAGTCTCACCCCTCAGCCCGAGGGGCAGCGCTCGGCAGCGGGGACCCGCCTCGCCTCGGGATCTTCCCGGAGCCCCCCGCTCCGCCGGGTCACAGGTACCTAAAGCCTGTGATCCTGACGAGCCTGTGCTGTGGCCGTGGTTGGTGTCTCACGCTTCTGCCATAAGAGCTTCAAGGGGAAATTCACAAAAGTTTAAAAGCAGAAACCTGGACTAGTTCTGAGTGTAGTTTCAGAGCAGTTGGTGTGTGACAGGACTGGGCCTCAGCAGGATGGACCAGCAGTGGTGTTCCCAGTGCCAGGAAGGGCTTGTCCCCTGCTCTTTTTATGGCAGATACTCTGTGTGTCAAAGCTTATTCAACTCTCTCTGGCTCCGTGCTGGAGCTGATAAAGGTTTCTCTAAAAACGTACACACTGTCAAAATAAAAATGTTTCATTTTTTTATTGCTTTTTTATTTAATTTTAAACCAGAAAGAACTATTTTTAGCAAGTTATCAGTTATATGAATACATATGCAAATGAGATCACAATAAAAATTTATCTAACTACCTAATAAATTAGGAGGAACAGATTGGATAGACCAGGATTAAAGTACTAATTTTATTATGCTAATTATAAACCTTGAGATTTTCATGTTTCTGCATCTCAGACCTCAGAGAAATGTAGCTTATCTACTCCAGGAGCTGGTAATGGAAGAAAAGAAATACAGGAGTCATTATTTCAATGTTTTAGGCCACAATTAAATGAGCTTGGACCTCCGTCCTGTAATTTGTCTCAGTCATCCTTTTGTTTTCTTACAGAAATCTGAGTTCTGGTCAAATCATCCTGTGTGATGTAAAGCTCTCCTGCTGTCAATGCAGCAGGCTCGAGTCTCAATGAAAATCTCTTTTTCTACAGAAACTTAGAGAAAGTTGCCAGTATTGGCTCCTAAAATGAATGTAAGGTTAAGGTGTGTGGGGTTAAAACCAACCTATTCTCCTTTACCATGTCTTGTTCTAGAAGAAAACCAGTGTGAGCTGCTTCAGAACAATGGTCTGCCACTTATGATTCAGGTATTGACAGAATCTCAGGACGAGGAACTCATCAAAGCTGCTACTTTTGTGCTGCAGAACTGCAGACACATGAGTAAGCTTGCAGATATTGCTTTCCAAATGGTTCTGTCCGTCTCTGTGTTCTGCTGCTTCCCCAAGTGATTTTAACTGTGGCAGCTTTGTAATTCTGTGTACTCCAAGAGATGTTTGTTTTCTGCATAGAAAGTTGCTTATTTGTCATCAAGAACTGACTTAGGCAGCAAAAAGAGAAGTAAAAATTCCAAGAGTGTTGCAGTAATGCATCTTTCCCAGTTCTGATTCTCCAAAATACCTGGTTTGTTTGCAAGGCCATGGTTTGAAACTTGTTTCCAGTTCAGTCTCTCTCAAGAACACCTTCTCTATTCCATGGCATAGCTCAGTCAGCAGACCTTATCTCTGAGTTTGCAAACAGATGTTTGAGACTATGTGAGCTTTCAGTCAGACTTTGAGAATCCTCTGTAATTCCATTTCTCACAGACAGGCCACTGGTTTCCTGGAGCCTCCCCAGTCCTGTGCTAACACTCCCTGTTTTCTACAGCCACAAGCAGATAGAAAGGTTTGTCTAAGGCAGGAAGGCTCAATGCCAGTGCACTGACTAATTTCTGTTTTAAATCTTCAAACTTCTGCTCATCTTTTCCCCTCCCAATCTCACCTTCTACTAGCTTTTCATACGAGAGCTTGAGGGCCTGAGTGTACCCTTTGACCCACAGCCTACAATATCCCAACAAGTCTAAAAGTCTGCTAATCTCTCTCTTGGTTTTCGCTTGCAGGAGTGAGACTATCCCCTTAATTCTTTCAGGATTCAGTCTCTGGTTCCCTTGAGAAATTATATGTCCTAAGTATTTTACCTCACATCCTACAAATTGAAGTTTCCCCTTTGATACCCTCAGTCCTTGGTTTCCCAGAAAATTTAATAATGCTATGGTGGATTCCTGAGCCTTCTTTTCATCTTCTCCTGAGAGAAGTAAATTATCCACATACTGGAGAAGTTTTATTTCAGGTGTGGTTGAGAAAAGTTGTAGTACTTCCCCTAGTGCTTGACCGAATAAATCTGGGGATTCAGAAAATCCTTGGGGCAGCCTTGTACACATACACCACTGATTCACCACCTGCTACAGCCTCTGTAGGTTTGATTGATCTGATGTGTGTTTGCAGTTAAAAACCCCACTATTCTGCCTAGTCCTTCCCTTTAATTTGACTCACAAGCTTCCCTTTTGCATCTCCCTCATTCCCCACATCTTTACTCTCATTGGTTACACCAGGGCTCCAACCCATTTTATTTCTAGTTAATCTGATTAGGTAAGAACCTGGGATTGTGATGTCATTGCATTAGCAGAAGGAAGTAATACTTCCTGCAGGAAAGATGACAATTTTTACCTTTGAGAAGCAAGTCATGATCTGACTGGAAGATTAAAACAGAGCAAGCCAAACTGTGGTAGTAACACCAACTCATTCTGCAGGAGCACAGCTCAAAGAGGGAATTATGGCTCATGGACTGCAGGTAAGAAAGCAAAATGTCCTTGTGTTTGGTTATTTGCCTGGAGGGGGCTTTGGCTGAAGGGGGGGAAAGGTCAGCTTTAGCAAAAATAGCAGAACATTAGAAATACTGACTGTGTTTCTTCTATTTACTTGGCAGAAAAGATGGCTTTCAGAGCAGAGGCATCTTGATAGACTCACTTTTCTACAAATGCATGACATTATTTGACTTTAACATAGCTATATTCATATTCTTTCATTCTGTGCTGATGAAACAATACTTATGAATTCCTCTACTGTACAAAATTGCTGTAGTTCATTTTGTTGTTTTTTCTGAAACTCAGAAATCGACATCAGTAATTGAACAACAGATGATACTGAAACTAAATGAAACAATTAATTCCTCAAGTTGTAAACTCATGAGTTAAAAATTTAATGATTTTGTATGATAGTTTAGTAGATTTCTTTAGTATTATGGGCTGTCACTGTAGTATTCAGCAATATGCCACAAAGCAAAGGCTTTAATGAGCCTGTAAGGCAGGTTGCTGTGGTGCTCAAACTGATGCAATCCTTCAAGTTCTGATTTTGAACCTTCCATTAGGCTTTAAGAAATGCTTCAGACAGAGGATATTGCAGCAGATATTGTTTGTACCCAAGACTCTCAGTGAGCAGAGTTGTTAAACCAAGTAACAGCTACAAAGCTGCACTGCTAGACTAGCTCTAAGCAGTAATGACTGTTTACATCTGTGTGCCTCAAGATTACCTTTATTCCACGGTTACATGCACACAGACAAAGCTCATCCCTCACCTGAGCTGAAGCAGTTGCAGTGTCACTCATCAAGTGCAGCAGGAAGCTCAGTTTTGGTAAGAAAGCTGACCTTCCCCTTGCTGTGCAGAAGAAATGCTGTGCATTTAGAAATGCAACAGCAGATTGTAAAGCTGAAGTCCATTAAATACCACAGTCAGGATCATGATTAGGCAAAAGAAGCTGCTCAAATTGCAGAGAGAATTATCACTGCATTTAAGCTGCAGTTAAGTAGAATGCAATAGACATGGGAATCTTGGAGACAAAACAAACCCAAACAGAACAACACAAACAGCACTTTTATACTGGTGTCAGTGACTATCCTTAAAGGTGCTTTTTTTTGATACTTCAAATGATACAGAGATGGTGTTTATGTGTTCCAGTAGTCTCAAATAATCATTGTCTTTGACCAATGCTTCTAATTCAGTCAGAATCTCATTCCCAGCATGAGCAGCCTCCCAGAGGCAGAAACGGGCCAGTTTTGAGCTGCCCAGCTGGGCTGACCAAACACCAAAGCATGAGCAGCTCTGCACTCACTGAAGCTGCTCTCAGTGCTGTGGCACAGCCCAAGGCACAGCCCATGCCAGTGTCACTGCCAGCGTCTCTCCACGATCAACGAGGCACGAACAAACCTGAGCTATGGGCACCCTCTGCAGCTTCCCCTCTTCTCACTGCCATCCCAAAGCTTCTCCTTTTGGGTGAGCCATCTCCCCTGTCCTCTGAGAGAGTTAATGGCTGGAATGTCAAAGGCTCAGCTGTGAAATCATGCTTGGCAGGCAAAGCTTTCTCTTTTACACAGTGGAGAACGATGGTCAAAGTAGAGCAGCACCCCAAAGTGACATGCTGACCTGGAATCCCAATCTCCTTGCCTTACATTTTAATTTTTGCTTGTCTACCACACGAGCAAGCTACTGAGCTCTGCAGAAGGGCAAATGGAACAAGAGGGAAGGTTGTTATTATTTTGGGTGGCTTTTTTAATGAGTTGATGATAGCCAAGAATTGATTTCATAATGAGTGGGGCAAAGTACTTGTTATGCATTCACAACTCCATTCACAACTCAGCCACCAGCTCCAGTTATCAGATTGTGAATTGTTCTAGCAGAAAGATCAAAAACTCTCAGAAATATTTTTATTTTGACACATTATTGGAGGGGAGGAATTTTTTCCTCACACTGTCACAGACTGGAAGCTTTTTCTTGAATGACTTTGTTGCTAGTTTTAGATGTATTTCCCTTTTCCTTGCAGATAAGAGATGAGGAAAGTGGCTACAACAAAAATCTGTTTTGCATTCCTAAGCATTATGAAGAGGATTTAGAAAGAGTCTTCATTCCTCATGGACTCATCCTGGACAGGTATGAGGGTAAACAGAAAAGAATAGGGACAGTGATGCCAATTTTTGTCCCTCCAAATGAAAAAAGCCTGAGGTCCTGCCCTGTGCAGCCCATGAGAAACGGGGAAACCCTGCAGCCCAAACACTTCTGTCCTAAAGTCTGGTATAAGAGGGGGTTCATGGAGAGGATTCCTCTGCAAGCCCAGTCAAGCTTCCATGTTCCATCAACTATCTTCAAGCCCAGCTATCCTGCAATATTTGTGTTTATGGGTTAAATCTGCTTATGCTGTGCAAATACGTAATTTATTTTCCTACGACTTGCTGTGCTCACAATTTGCTAGTTATAAAAACCTAACAGCAAGATCAGAGTTTTTACTTGAACATTGCTTAATAGATGCACAAACAGCTCTGATACACAGAACACTTTCCAGAATTGCCTTTTTTTTCCTTCTTTCTCCCAGGACAGAGCGTTTGGCTCGAGATATCATGCAAGACATGGGAAGTCATCCCATTGTTGCACTCTGTGTCCTTAAAGGAGGCTATAAATTCTTTGCTGATTTGCTGGACCATATAAAAGCACTGAATCAAAATGGTGATAAATCTGTGCCTGTTACCGTGGATTTTGTCAGAATAAAAAGCTACTGTGTGAGTAACTTTCTTTTCTTTGGAAAATTGACTCTCTCCATAGACTGGCATTCTAAATACTGATGGTTTGTGTGAGAACCCCACAAAAATTGAGTTTATGTGTACATTCTCTTCAAATTACATACTAAAAAGGAACTGATTTACTGGTCTGCCCCAAAGGGTGGATATTATATATTCACTGGAAGAAACATAGCAGAACACTCAACATGACAGAGCCAGGGGCAGATCTCAAACTCCTTCCTCTTGCAAGAAGCAAGAGCAGCTCACCTTTCAAACAAATACAGGACAACACTTTGGGGCATGCTTTATGTGACTTCCATCTCTTCTTTCTCCTTCTAGAATGAGTCACCTGCAGAAAAAATCAGTTTTATTGGAGAGGAGCTGTCTACACTAAGTGGGAAGGTATGAATTGGCATCTTCAGCTTTTAAAGGAAAACAACTGTTCCTGTGTATTTTCCAGGAAATCCATCTTTATTAAAGATTTTGATACTGCATACTTCCAGCCTCTTAACACTGATTTAAAATGCTGGGCTTTGAAACAGTGAATAATTCCCACTGATCTCAGTGGAAACTTGAAGTGATCAGCAATGAGTGCTCCCAAAGGTCCCATTCCCCATTTTATTCCAGAACCCCCAGAAATGAACCACACTCAACTGATTCATTCAGTGCCTCTAGAATACAGTGCTGTACACAGAGCAAGATATAGACCTGACACAGGTGCCTTTATCACCATATTTTAAGCTTTCATAAATACTTACAAAAAGACTCTTCAGTAAGCATCAAAGTCAGTCAGTAGTTCAAGTGACAATCTCCTTTGAAAATCAAGGCAATTTCCTTGTAACTGAGGGTTTTAGTGTGCTTTTCTTGGCTGTATGGTTTGCTGAAAATTGCCATTTAAGTATTTTTTTTTCTTTCCCTTCTTTCCCTATGTAATCTCTTCCAGAATGTGTTAGTAGTAGAGGTAAGTAATGACTGAAGGAGGGGTGGAATGACACAGATTCTTTTCTCCCTTCTTTTCAAATGAATACATATTACATATAAAATAATAATTAATGAAGTTACTGGGCTGCCAGGTTGGTATGCTCTAATTTAATCCACTGACAGTCTGATTTTCCTTTCAAACTTGAAGGATAATTTTTTTTTTTTATCACTTTCAGGACATTATTGAGACTGGTAGAACAATGAAAGCACTGCTTTCAAAAATAAAAGACAAGAAACCAAGGATGGTGAAAGTTGTAAGGTACAAGGATACAGCTGCTAACTAACACATTCAAATCATTTGGGTGAATAGTCATTGTATGCTGACAAGTGCTTGTTTGGCTTGAAGTTTGGGGGGAAGAAAGCAAATGCAGGAAGCAATCCTTACCCAGCTGCTGGAAAATTAAGTGTTTCTTGAACTGGGAAATTTCCCTGTGCACTACCATCCTCACTGCTCAAATTAATAAAGAAAGGTTTTATGGCTCTTTCTGTGCAGTCCATGAAGTCTGATGGATTCCCTGTTTCTTACTTTATGTCTGAAGGAAATTGATGTCTTTCCATAAGTTTTCTAACGTTGCCTCAGTTGCCTCAATGCTGGAATGACAACACTCAGAATATCCCTTACTATCCTCAACTCTAGAAGTTTCCAGAATCTGAGAGTCTGTCAGCACTTGGAAGATGACTTCAAGCAGCATTCTAGATCTGCTTTTAGTAGGTCTCTAAAATGAAATTTTGTGGACTATCCCTATGTCTGTCAAGTAATCACAATGCTTTATAAGAACAGTTGCTTTATGCACCAGTTATTCAGACAGGCCTTCTAGGGACTGTCCAGGAGGTTCTCAGTTTCTTCTGAAGTGCACAGGCAAACCAAGAATAGATAAGATTTTGCAGAAGAAATGTCCTTTTCTCCCTCCCTCCCCACTAAAATCATTCCCAGCCACTTGGACATGCTTCCCCCTCTGTGCTATTCCAGTGTCCTGAGGCATTGCTACGTGGAAGGGCAATGACCTGAGACACAGGATTGGAGGGAACTGAATACAAACCAGAGCCACTTGGACATAAAGAATGAACCTAGATCAGAGCCTTTGCTTCTCCCTCCACGACAAGGCTGAACACCACTTCTTTCTGTGAAATAATCTCACTGTCTTGATTTAATTGCATGATTTTAGAAGCTTATGGGGAGGTGTGGCAGAAGGGAAGTCTACAGCTTAGACATATTTTAAAAACCAATCTTCTCTGCTCTGCCTTACAGCCTGCTCGTCAAAAGGACATGTCAGAGTCCAGGTTACAGACCAGACTGTAAGTATCATGTTTTTCTAGTATTTTCCAAAACACAGTCTTACAATTTCCCTTCAGGCAGCACATCTGACAACTGCACAGAAGTTTCAAGAAGGCCAAGAGAAATGGGGAGAAACTACATAAAAACTTGTGAACTAATGTCCAGCTATGGCATCCTGAGGCCTCATGACCACCTTCTGTTTTTCCCCTGGCTGGCCTCAGTGCAGGTTTAGCTATTTGATATATAAATTTAACTATTTAGATAGCAGAAATGAATCAAACCTTAACTGTGTGTTGCTTTGCTTTGGCCCTGGAGGGCATTGGTTTTGACTCTGCATTATTAAACTTGCCTTGTTTCCAAACTGAAAAGTCCTACTGAATCACAGTTCATCTACTTTCACTCAAGTAAAATCTCATTCCTTGTCTCTTCTCCCAGGACTAACTCATAACCAGGTTTTAAACAATTATTTTGTTAATAAACATAACTCTCTTAACACCTTAATTATATTGCTGACTGATGGGAATGGTTTAGATTCTAACCTCTCTCATCAATTTATAGCTCAGATTCTTAAGGGAGCACCCTGAAAGAGATGATGCCTATTACCCTTAGCTCAAGTGTGTGTTGAATACAAGCTCTGCATTTAAAAGCTATTTCCACCACTGAAGTATAAAAAGATCTGTATTTTCTTACAGATAGAGGCTTTGAAATCCCAGATAAATCTGTGGTTGGATATGCTCTTGACTACAATGAATACTTCAGAGATCTAAATGTAAGTACATGCACATTCCTCCACTGCCAAGTATCAGGTACCCAGCAAGAAGATTTGCTTCTACTCAGAGCTTCTCAGCAATTAAAAAACCTTCAACTCCAGCTAGAAACTTCCAATAAAGGAGCAAAACCATTTTTAAGGTGCCAAGTTGGTAATGCAGTGTAGGTGCATGAGAAATGTTTGTGCTTCACCTTTTTATAATTCTACTCCACAAGTCTCATGGCTCAGCCGTGCTGCAGAACATTCTGAACCCCCAGGATGGTGAGCAGCACACAATCTGTGACCCCATCTGAAAATAACTTGTAATTTGACTTTAATTGGATATTTGTCTGACTTAGTTCAACCCTGTGTTGCTCTTCAGCCACCAGGTCTTTAAAGCAGCCCTGCAGGGACTCTGGGTGAAGGTTTTCCATACACTTAGGGATAACATGTCTTATATCTTACATGTCTGTAAGAAATCTTCCCTTATTCCATTACAGCTTCTTCAGGCTGCACAGAGTAGTAGCCATGGAAACATCATAAACTGATAGGGTTGATCATTTTTACCTCCTTTGTTTTCCAAAGTACTTCCTTTATTCTGTTTAACTCAGAAAGTTTTTTACTTCAAAGCCTTTTTCCTAAGACAAAGCAGTCCTGCTGAAGACACAAACAGTCTGTGCTACTGCTCAGCAGCATTGAGGAGCATGCAGTAATTTAATAAACCTAAGTTCTTTAGAATATATAAATCTATATATTACAAATAAACTTGCAAAGAATACTAAGAGCTGGAGTTTACTGCAAGTAGGAAACTTCCAACTATTACGGTTGTAGTGTGTTTTTAGTACAGTGCTGGGAATACAGCTGAAAATCAGTCTTACACTTCATTCCAAGATAGAGATTGATAAATATTGTACTTTTTATTTTTTCTTTTTTTTTTTTTCTTTTAGCACATCTGTATTTTGAAAGAGAACGCCAAAGAGAAATACAGGATGTGATAATCTCAGTCTTCTGGAGCACTGATTTCTGGCTGCTGATTAGGGGATATAAAGCATCCCATCGGGAAATTCCTTTTGCTACTTGCGTGTCCCGGAGCAGCAGGAGAAGCTCCCCGTTAGTGGCAGGAGCTGCAGCTCGCTCATTCCCCGTGTGCTGCGCGCTGAACACGAGCTCTGGAGACGCTGGGATTTTTCCTGCTGGAAGCAGCAGCAGCAGCAGCAGCAGGAGCTGGGTGCGGGGCTGTGGCCATAGCGAGAAACGTGCCCGGCTCGTTCCGGGCCCCGCAGCGGATTCCTTCGGCTCCCGGCGGGGCCCGAGGGAGCTCGGAGGGCGGAACAGGCCCCGAGCGGAGGCCGAGATGGAAGCCAGGGGCACGGGCAGGGCTCGGGGTTACCTGGGAACCGCGGCCGCAGCGCCCGCGGCGCTGCTGTTCCAGCTTCAGTTGCGTGGAGACCGCGATCCTCGGTGGGTGTGCGCAGCCTGGCCACGGGCACACGGCTCCACTGGGCCATTCGCCAGGGGAATTGTTCACAGGGAATGGGGCTGTGCGGGGCAATTCCTGCTGCTTTGCTCTCACAGCGAGTCCCGAGTTCGCGGTGCTTTGCTTTCTGCCAGGGAGTCCCCAATTCGCGGTGCTTTGGTCTCACAGGGAGTCCCGAATTTTGTTTAAAATTTAAAAAAGTTAAAGATTGACTAAAGTTGTACTTTTGGGTTTTGTCACAGCTCTGCCATGAATTGGGTTGTGGGTTTTCAGATCTGTTGTGTTCCTTTGCATCCCCTGCACTCATCTGGTCCAAGGCCTCAGGCACGGCTCTGGGGGCTCGCTGCAGGTCTTGGCTGGGTTGTGACACCCCCTCAGCTGCTCCTCATGGCAATGTCCCCTGGATGTGGCCTTCTTGTGGGGGGAGGTTTTAGAGCTGAGCCAGTTTGTGGGAGGGAGGATGGGTGTCCACTGCCTCTTACATTGGGGATGTGGCACAGCCACAAAATTTCCTCCTTGCCCCTCTGTTGATGGGAGGTTTGTGCGCAAACCTGGCCTCAGCAGATGAGTCTGTGGCTGTGACTTCCCCACCCTGAAGCCAGACAGAGCTGATTCTCAGGACAGCTGCTGCCTTTGGCTTTGGTGTGGATGCATTTTTCTCCCTCAGTGTTGATTACTTCTGCCCAGACCTGAGATGATAGGACAATAGTGCCACCTTTATTTTCTCTCAAGTTCCCTTAGGTGGCTTAACTCACAGTCCAAAGTTCCAGTCAGCAGGCATTTTCAGGGAAGGGTGGGCTTTGGTGGGCACAGGGCAAAAAATCCTTTAGAACAAGATTTAAGCCATGAGCCATAACATTCCAGTCTCTCACACATCCTGTGAGGAGCAGCTGAGAGAGCAAGGGGTGTTTAGCCTAAAGAAAAAGAGGTCCATTCTAGCTATTTTTAAATAATATCAATATTTAAAATAATAATAATAATAATAGTAGTAGTAGTAATAATAGTATATTGAATCTAATAATATTAAAGCTACAGCTTTTACAGTCTGTTCTAACTATTATTAATGGTATTCAGTATTTTAGCTCCAGGTTTCAGTGTGATTCATTTTTGAATTGCACAACATAGCCATGTAGTTCAACTAGAGGCCTAACAATCCTGGCTACTCACACCAAACAAGCACTTGGCTACTTTTAAATACTATAAATTTTTTAGCACCAGTATATCTCTTGAGTCTGCTGTGAATTGGATTCTGGATTTTCAGAGTTCCATTCTTGCTCCTTCCAGTTTTCTTGAGGCATTGTTGATCTTCTGCGACTTCCTCCTTTCAAGATGCCTTCTGGATTTCCAGAAAAGACAACGACACCTCCTGAGCTTTTGCTCAGGGCAAGACTGAAGTCTTTCAGTGTAAGTAGCCTCTGGGGCTGTGTTAAGGCTGGAAATGGCCCTGGTGTCCCTCCTCTCCCTGCCCCTGCTGTTGTCCAGCAGCACTGTGAGGCTGCAGAGCCCTCCCCAGCTCTCTGTGCCGTGCTCCTGTTGCTGGGGGCTGTCCTGGTGCACTTGGGAACACCGTGTGTTGCTCCAGGGACACTCCAGTGTCTTCCCTGGCTGTGCCACCGGGGCCAGGTGAAACCAATGTCCAGCTGGAGCCCTGAGCAGGCGCTTCTCTCCCTGCCCTTTGTCACAGCAATTCCTTCTGTCAGGCTGGGCACTCCCCTGTGCTGCTCTCACAAACCTGCCCTTGAGCACCTGGGCAGCTCCAGCTCTGCCCAAAGCCTGGAGAGACAGGGCTGGTGCCAGCAGCAGAGGTTCCAGAGCAGCTGTTCTCTCTCATCTCCTGCGTGGGGCACAGATCCAGCCCTGCACACAGCACTGGAGTCAGGGCCACAAAGGTCCCTTGGCTGTCTGCAGCTCACTTGACTGAAGATGCCCTGCTGCTGAGGCTCTGTCAAGGAGATCCCTCTGTTTTCTTCTGTGGAGGGCTGTGGGAGCCCAGACAGGGGAAGCAAATGCTAATTAACAGAGAGAACTAAAACCTGGACACTTTCCTGTGCACCTCACTCTTGGTACCACTTTGCTTTCTTGCATCTCCTGGACTCACCCAGCAGCGCTGTCTCCTCGCTGTGAGCTTTGAGTGTTGTGCAGGGATGGAATTAGGAAGTTCTGACAGCTCCTCCCCACTCTCTGAAAAGATCACTGCCTCAATCCAGTGAAACTAAAGAGGAAACAAATGCCCAGAGAGCAGAAATCCCTAAACGTGTCCCATCAAATCATGGGGAAGCTGAGGGACACAGCCATGTGGTTGAAGTATGTGTATTCTGCTCTATTATTAATTTATTGATGCTAAGTATTTCAACAAGTAACTTAGAGAGCTTCCAGGACTGTCCTAGATGATGTGATCACCAATTAGTCACCAGTGCCACTTGTTCAAGAAAAGCCTTTCTGAACAAGCACATCTCTGATGCTTTTGCTGGGTTTTTTTTGCCTTTCAGCTGCTTCCCTCTAGATTCCCGAGAGAGAAGCTCAACAGGAATGAGGCCAGTGCTGGGGAGAGTAGTCTGCCCAGAATTGGTCCATTTCTACCCACGAGTGAGACTGGTCAGAAGGTAGCCTTTTCCTGCTCTTTTCCTTTCTGTCTGATGCAAAGTTTGAAGAGGGTGTGTGCTTGTGACAGGCTCACCTCCAGCAAAATACCTCAGTGTCCAGGTGCTGTTGTCATTGCAAACTGCTGGTAGTGGTGGACTTGGAGTCCTGATCTGCACCAAGCCAACACAAATAACTTCTGCTGAAACTGCTGGGGTTTGCTGGAGTGGAGCTGCCATTGCTGAAACAATGGGGGGAAGGCTGGGGACACAAAGGCACAAATTTGCCATTTTCCATTTTCCTGCTGAAAGAGCCACCTCTTGCTTTGCTGTGGTCACCATCAAATGCTTGGGGTCATAGGATTCCCTCCACAGTGGCAGTGCTGGCCTTTGAAGGCCAAGGACCTGCAGGAATTACTGCAGATTTAACAAAAGTAATTGCATGAATGCTTTGGGTTGGAACAATGTGTTGGGAGCCTGAGAGATTCTGCAGGCTGCCAGGTGCACAGGGGACTCGCCCTGGTCAGGGGGGAATGGATGTGCTTTCTCTGGATCAGTGCCTACTTAGAGGTGTGTTTAAAGCTGCTTTTCCTGCAGGACTGGCTGGGTATATTGCACAATCCAGATGTGGTAGGTGGCCGAGGTGGGTGTTGAGCAGGAAATGGGCAGCAAGAGACAGTAACAAAGTGGTGAAGGATTGCCCTGGAGAGGGAGGTCAGGAACAGCTCAAAGAAGGGCACAACTAAGGGACAGTGAGCTGCAGCCACTCCCTTCAGCAGTGCAGTCCCACAGGAGAGCTGCTGGTGTGTCTGGAGTGACAGCAGTGTGGCTGGAGAAGGCAGACAACAGGGGAGAGTTTTCTCAAAGCAGTGTCTCTGCTCCAGAAGCATTTGCTGCTGTTGTGTCATTTCAGACATGCCTCTAGAATGGTATCAAATAAGATAGCAATAATAGACTACAAGAAAGCACCCATTTAAAGCTCATGGAAAAAGGAGATACTAACTCTACTCTTACCCAAGTTACTGAGAAAAGAACTGACCCTTATCCTCATTCAGTATTCACCTCATTTGTCTTTTTCCTATTTTCTGTGTTATTTTATTTTTGCCTTTACCTCTGTTAGGAACACACTAACTTTTAAATACAATTAAAGGGGACAAAGTTGTTGAAGCAAAAGAAAACTGTTCATTAGTGACAATTCAGCTGAGCTGGGTATCTCCCTGCCTGAGAGCTGAGCACACACACACCCTCCACCAAAATGGCTTTTTTTATACCCTTTATGCCCTTTTATATGGCTTCTTTTATACCCTCTATATCCTTTTATATGGCTTCTTTTATACCCTGCTCTGTGTGGCCCAGCAGCTCTTGAGCAGCTCAGAGCAGAGGTGGCTGAGCTACTGTTTCCCCAGTGTGGCCTGGGCAGACGTGCTCACCCAGAGTCTGTACTTCACTGGGGATCAGAGTAAGAGTCTCCTTCATGAACATTCCTCCCAGCAGCTGAACCTCTCCCTGCTCTCTCTTGTCTCTCCAGTTGTTGCCAGTTCTCCCGAAACAGAGCTTGTTTCGTGTTTCCCCACCAGAGCTGGTGTTTCAGAACTTCGTGGCTCATGAAGTCTCTGAAATGGAACTGTCTCTCACAAATGAGAGCAAGGTAAGTGCTGGGGCCTGGAGCTTTAACACCGTGCTGGAAGAGGGGAGTGGTGTAATTCCCATGGTGTACAGCAAAGCAAGTTACCTGCTGCAGCACATCCAGAAGAAAATGTCTCAGCACCTTTGTTCTGCAGGATGGTGGAAATCTTGCTGTGCTGGGAATTCTCCCCTGAGTTTGGCTATGCATTGATGGTATCTATCCCAAAGGATTTGCTTTCTCTTGAAAGCTCTGGATTGATAGGAATGTTGAGGGCTGTACAGTTCTAGCCTGCTTTCATGCTTTGCCTTGGGTCTATACCACATCCTGTGTCTCCTTGGTTAATCTTGGTTCCTGGTAGGAATTTCTGCCTCTCTCAGCCTGTTTGACTCCCTTTGTGCAGCTCACAGTCAAAGCTCATGGGCTGAGTCTTCTCCACTTTCTGCTGGAATCACTTATCACTAATGGCATTGGTACTGCAGGAAATGTGTTGTGAAACAGCCCTGGAGTCAGACTGATGCAGCAGAAGCAGTGGGAGGCCTTTAGGTGCCACTTCAGGCTCCTGCTAAGCTTCATCCAGCTCTGCTCACGTTTTCCAAAATCAACGTGGTGCTCTGCTTTCCCTTTGGAGAACCACAGCACATCCAAAGCCATGTGCTCCTGGAGGATTTCACCTTCACTTGAGGCAATTGTGATTATTTTGCAGTTTTCCAAGAGAGTTGAGAGGGGAAAAAGTTGAAAAATGTCAGCAGTTGTGTTCCACTATAAAGAGGAAAATTGAAGCCATTTGAATTTCAGTCAGGGAAACATTTCCTCAAATGAGGCTTGTGCCAAGCGTGGACTGGTGGGAAGAGCCAGGAGGGTCAAAATCATCTGGTTTAGACTTTTTGAGAGCATTTTGGTGCTCGGGGGTTGATATCTATGTGCTAGAAAATGCATGTTTGCTGTGTCTGTGTATCCCAGAGGGCAGAACCTGTCCTGCTGGCTGAGGGCAGGAATGCCCAGCAGCCCAGCTCACCTGCACAGGCAGCAAGAGCCCCTGGGGAGCCAAGATTGCTTTAATGCTGGAATGTGAGTCAACACTGGTCATGTTTGTCCAGGCAGAAAATGCCTTTGCAGCCCACAGTCAATAGGCACAGCCTGTCTGTATTTCCATCACTTTTGGCAAAGCGATTGCTGTCATGGCTTTATGATTCTTCCTTGCTGCTTTAGTTGCTCATTTAAATTCTCTTTTGCCATCTCCATGTTTTAGGGATTGTCTTGCTGTGTTCCTTCTTTGCCTTTTCAGGTTTGCTTTTATTCCCAGTGAGGCCACAGTGTTTGGTCTCCTCTCTTGCTGGTCTGTTTGCCTGACTGTACCCCCAGACCTGCCCTAGCCAAACCTGATCTGCTAGAAGGGAATTTTTTCCTTCTCCCAGGATAATGTGCTGCTTTGCTTTCAGGTAGCACATCCCCTGTCTGGAACACCACTGCATGGCTGTGTGCAGGCAGAAGCCAGCAGGTTTTTTGGCCTTGTTGAATATGCAGATGACTTGGTGCAGGTGCTCTGTCTCCATCCTGCTGGTGCTGACCTGCTGGGCCCTTCCTTCCCACCGGGCACTGCCCTACTGCCCCTGGCCAAAATGAGCCAGACAGAAGGGATTCAAGTTCTCCCTTGTGAATGATGTGCCTGTACCTCCACAGCTGAAAGTGCTCTGGAAAAGGGATCAAGGAAGGATGTCACCAGGGCACGGACAGGTCTCCTCTCCACCTGTTTCCACAAGTGGCAAAATCATTGTTTCATGTCTTCCCTGCAGTGTGTTCAGCTGGTGCAGGTCTCCATGCAGAGCTCACCTTGTTTCAGGCTGGTGTGCCCCAACGAGGCGTACCGTGCTGTGCCGCGAGGTGCGACTGCCCGTGTGCGCATTCAGTTCACCCCCAACGAGAGCAAGGTGAGACTGGAGGAGCCAAAACACACAATTATCTCCAAAGCCACTGTTTTCCCTGCACTCTGGGACAGCCCATTCCATGCTGTGAGCTTGGCTCCAGGCTGGGGGCAGGCAGCCTGCAGCCAGGCTCAGCTTGGCACGTGCTGCCAGGCGCTGCAGCCAGGCCTGACAGGCCCTGCTTCCCTCCCTGCACATTCCTGAGCATTCCCAAGGGAAGATGCACAGGGAACAGGATGAAAATGACAGAGGGCTGTTGAGAGATGTTTGGCCATCTCTAGGTACAATGGAAGGGTTTCATTATTGTGGAAAACACTGGAGGAATGAAGAGCTCAGAGAGCTTTCCTCCTTCCTGACTGGCAACAGCTTCCCTGCCTCACCCTGGGCTGGAGCAAAGTGGTGATTTCTGCCCCCTCTGTTGTCCAGCCTTGCAGCTGGGCTGTCCCACAGCACAAGTGACCAAGGTACAGCTGCAAGGCCAGGGCAGAGGCTGTGCTGTGCCTGTGAGCCCAGCCTGGCACAGGCACACTGAGCTCTAGGTGCCCTTAGCAGGAGCTTGGTGAGCTGCAGGGGACTTGGACACCTGCTGAAAGAGCTGGTGTAGGG
The DNA here is from genome assembly GCF_030490865.1 of Poecile atricapillus. Taxonomy (NCBI): domain Eukaryota; kingdom Metazoa; phylum Chordata; class Aves; order Passeriformes; family Paridae; genus Poecile; species Poecile atricapillus. Next base: position 1,363,780 of record NC_081282.1, on the reverse strand, counting down.
CAGGTACAACCTGCAGGCAGAGCTGTGAGCCCAGAGCCTGTGGCAGTGACACTGCTGTGGCTCTGTCTTCATGCCTGTCACTGTGGCTGCTCTGTCAGCTGGCACCCGTTCCGTGCCAAACGTGCTTTGGTGTGGAGATTTGAGCAGCAGTGCTGAGGCCCTGGAGCTCTGATCTCAGTGCTGGGATCTGGAGGTTTGTTCATACAGAAGGGTTTAGCACATGGCATGGAAGGGAGGAAGGGAAACAAACAACATCCAACAGCATCCTGCTACCTCTTAACACTGTTCTTCTGACTTGCTTGGAGAGGCAAAGTTAGAGGGGAGTTGTGAGCCAACTGATGTTTCTACACTAGACCAGAGGTGCAGGATCTTTTTGGGTGCAGCTGTTTTCTCACCTTCCTTTCCTTTTGCTGCTTCGAGTCAGTTTAACACTTTGTCCTATTCTCAAACAGCAGGAATACAGGAACCTAAAGAGGAATGGCCTGTGTTGTTCCCTAGCTCCATGTTCCTTAGAAGGGACTTGGAAATTATTTAACATCATTAAAATTTAGAGTAAAAGTTGTGGCCTAGGGCAGTTCTCTGTATGACCCTAATGGCATGAGAGCTTAATGCCACTGAGATATGTTTTGCAAAGTGCACTGGTGCCTTTAATAATAATAATATTGGTAGAACTTAGTGTTCATTTAGGGGTAGAATAGAATAGAATAGAATAGAATAGAATAGAATAGAATAGAATAGAATAGAATAGAATAGAATAGAATAGAATAGAATAGAATAGAATAGAATAGATGCCCTTGAAGGGTTCTAGGACATTGTTTTCTTCTGCCATGGGAATGGCACTAAATGCCCTATGCTGAGCTAGTTTCTTTTCCTGCAGGATTATTCCCATGAGCTTGTCTGCATCACCAAAACAGAAAGGATAGTTGTGCCAATCCGGGCCATTGCTGCCCGAGCTATCCTGAACATCCCAGACCAGCTGAACTTCTCGGAGTGTCCAGTCAAGAGCAGCACCAAGAGGACTCTGCTGCTTCGCAACACTGGCAGCCTGGAGGCTCATTACTACATCAGCACCCAGAGGTGAGGCAGCTCCCCTGTCCTTGTGCAAAACACCTTTGGGTGATAATAGGCTTGGGAAAGAGCAACAAAAGGAAGCTGAGCATCAGGGGTGCCCTGCAGCCCTGGCTGGAAGTGAGCAGGATGGATGGCATCTGCTCTTGCTTTCAGTGCTCTTAGCAGGATGCAGCCTTTGAGCTTTCTCTGTCCCACATTTCCTGGAGGGTGCTGGAACATGTGAGGAGCTGGCTTGCACCCTCCTGAGCACAAGCAGCTTCTGAAATGGTTACCATTGTCAGCCAAATAGCCCCATTCTCTGGGAGGCCACAGGCACGTGGCTGCCCAGTGCTCCTCTCATGAGATGCCCTGCTAATGGTGCTTCATTTAGCTGGGGTTGGATCCTTCAGATTGTAAATGGCATCCTCCCTTTGGGTCTTGTTTCCATGTCTCTGTATTGCTCTAATCTGCATTTACACTCTTGCAGAGTTTTGATTGCTGCTTTTCTTAGAGCAGCTTTCATTGAAATGCTGATAAAATGTGCCCTTTATAGGCTAAATCGGGATATTTTCAAGGAAAAATAAACCAAAGAGCCACGCTGCAAATTCAACAGTAATTATTTCTTGGTCTTCAAGGAAAAGTTCCTTCTCCCTGTCTGATTCCTAGGCTGTAATCTCACAGGACAGGTAGTGCCCTAACATTTGCATCTCTTGAGATGAGGTTGATAGGCAGCAGGACAAGAGAAATTGCTGAGGCAGTGTCAAGTTGTGCATGCAGACAGCTCTTAATCCTCTCAGTGGTTTCCCAAACCATTCTCTGATGGGATTGCTGGCAGTGGGATCCTTGGGTCTCATTGCAGAGAGCTGGATGCAGGGTTTGGGGGAGATGAGGTCATTTTATCCCACAGGATCTCCTGAGGTCTGTATTTCCTCAGAAGTGGGTCAGCAGCTGTTTCTGATCCTGTTTTGTCTCTTTTCTGTTGCCTGTGGTTTCTTTGCTCCCTGCTTGCCCAAGGGACCTGCAGTGCAGAAGGAATATCATCCCCAGATGTCCCCTGAGTCCTGATCTCTCTCTTTGTGTTGCAGTCCTTTCTCCGTGGTTCCGGCCATGGGAACTCTGGGTGCTGGTGACAGCGTGCAGGTGACAGTGGGATTTCACCCACTGACCACTGGTGCCCATTTTGGGTCCATGGTAGTGAGCTACAACACAGGTGAGTGCTGGGCACTGCACGGGGCACAGGACACTTCTCCACCACCACTCCCTGTTGTCCCAGCCCCCTCAATTCCCTCTAGATGTGCCTCCCCTGTTCCAGCTTTACCCCAAGGAAAACTGAGAACCAGTTGGTGTTTAGGGGGCTGATAAAGTGGATCCCCTCTAACAGGACTAAGAGTTTTGGGCTCCTGTTTTGCTGAGAGTTGCTGAGTGGAGGAAGGAGGAGCCCTGATTCTCCACTGCCTTGTGGCTATGCCTGGCTGAAGTTTTGTTTTATTCTGGCCAGTGCTGTGTGTGAGGTGTGAGGTCTCCATCAGACTCTCTCCAATGCAGTGTATTTCTTGCACACCTCTGTCCCATAGGCTGCTGCTCCACTGGCTTGTCACAGACCCTTTTACTGTGTTGCCCTCTACACATATATATAGTTTCTGTCTAATAACATTTTCAAATCCTCAAGTACTTTTTGGTGACAAATCAAGACAATTTTTTCCTTGTCCCCATTTCCCAGGCCATTCATGCTGTTGCAAACCTCTCACATCTATCTCCCATTTGATTTCTAGACTGAGGAATCCCATTCAGTCTTCATGTAGAAGCTGCTCTGTACTTACTGATCTTTCCTTGGTCCCTTTTTTATTCAATTTGAAATGCTCCAGTTTGGTTTTTGAGATCAGAACAATATCAAATATTTCAAGACTGATGTGGCTGTGTGTTTGGACAGGGAGATGATGATGATGATGATTTTCATGGTGTTCATTTTGTAGTGGTTTGTCATATTGCAGAGCCAGGCTGGTTGTGTTTCCTCACCTGGGTCCCCTCCTGCTCTGGGCTTCACCTCACTTGTTCCTCTGGGCCTCCTTTTTCTGCTCACATGCCCCCAGGTGTATTTGCTTGTCAGCAACAAGGCATCCAAGGGATCAGGAGAGACAGGAATCTCATGGGATGCCCAGGGGAAACCCCAGACAAGCCAGGACTGAACAGGGCTCCTCAGCATCACCTGAAGGACTTGGATGCAGAAATCCTGGTGATCTGAGTGGGTCACCTGAGCACACCTGACAAACCTCACTGTACCTTGGGGCCCAATCTCCACAAACACACTCCAAAATCAGCTGTTTTAGGAGGTGCCCAGGACACCCTCACACTGCACACACAGAGCTGTCAGGATGTTATAAATGTGCTGACCCATAGAACTGCAAATACAGCTAAAAGCTGTGACCCTTTCTTCTGTGACCTGTGGTTTGCTCTGTTCCTTGGGCTTTCATCAGCAACTGAGCTGAGCAAAGGCTCCCCTTTGCTTTGTTCCAGGTGAAGAAATGATCCACACAAACCTTCAGGGAGAAGCTGTAGATGTCAGCATCGGGTTGAGGACGTATTCCGTGGAGCTGAAGAAGACTTTCATCACCATGTCAAGCCACACAACCATGTTCATCGAGAACAGGAGTAACATCAGAGCCCAGTTCCAGTGGAAGACTTTTCCTAGTGAGGAAGATGAGAATGAAGAGAAGAGGAGGTTGGTTTGAAAGATGCATTTCAGTGAGATACATGGCCCAAGACTAAAACTAACGTAGGGCCTCAGGAGGGTGTTGGTGCTTTTGAATGGCTCAGGCCAAGTAAACCATCCCTGGCATCAGGGTGTGTGTCCCTGGGCTTCAGGAGCTCAGCACTTGACATTCCAGTTCCATTTATACCCCAACCAGGGATGGCATTTTGGGAAGGAAAGGTTGATGGCAATGACTAGCTTTCCTCAACTTCTAATTGGGCCTTTGCTTCTCTAATCTTCTTCCTACATGACCTGGCAACATCCTTAAACATTTCCTGAGTTGCCAGCCCCTCTTTCCAAAGGTGATGCACCCTCTTTTTTCCCCTTAGTTTGTTCAAAAGCTCCTTTCCCATCCAGGCTGGCTGTCTTCCCTGCCAGCTCATCTTTCAGCACACAGAGACAGTCTGTTCCTGTGCCTTCAAGAATTCTTTCTTGCAATATGTCCATCCTTCCTGGACACGTTTGTTTTTAAGGGCTCTATCCCAAGGTACTCTCCATATCAGTCTCTTGAACAGGCCCAAGTCTGCCCTCCAGAAGTCCAGAGTGGAAGTTTTGTTGATGCCCCTCCTTGTTTCACTGAATATTGAGAACTCTGGTATTTCACAGTCACTGGACCCCAGACAGTGGTGGACAGATGAAGTTAATTCAGTTATTAAGGAATCTCCTGGTGATATCCTGGGCCCCAGGGAGGCAGCAGACTTCCCTGTGGAATGGATCCAGTCGATCTACAGGCCCTCAGTTCCCCTTAGAAGGGAGTTGCCCACTACCACTACTCTTCTTTTCTTCATCTGTCTGACAAAGTGCAACTGGGGAGACTCTCCAGACAGAATTTTTTCTTTAGTGTCATCTGCCTGACCCTCTGGATCCAGGGCCTCATAACTATTCTGTCAGGGCACCTGGGCAGGTGCTGGGGGTCAGGATGGATCCTACTACAGGATTCTACTACCATGCACTGGGATGGGACCTAAAAAGCTCTGGATCATGAAAAGGTCTCTCCAGGAGTTTACTGTCTCCCTCCTGCACAACAAAGTTCCTTCCCTTCTCAGGGCCTCTGTTTTCATGCATATAAAACCTTGAATACCATTGAAGGGATGCAGTGCCTGAATTCATCCATTTCCTTTGGAAGTGCTCTGGGATGCTCTTGAGGAGGGCAGAGCAGGGAACAGGGCAGGTCCCAAACAGAAGAAACAAAGAGTGATGCTGGTACCACAGAGCTGTGACCCAGCTTCATCTCCCCTTCCCAGGGAAGTCCTGCTCCATGATCTTTATCTGCCTCCCCTGAGCATCTCAGTGGTAGGAAAAGCCAGCTGAGGTGGCTGCTGGATTCTCCCTCAGTTTTGGCAGAGGCTTTGAGGCCGGAGGTTCTCTTAAGGGATGCTGGCTTTCTAAACCTCTCCTGTGTTTGCAAGTGTGCAGTAAAACTACCTGTTGTACCAGTGAACAAGTTATGCTCTGATCCACCTGGGACTCCATGGCTTGGGGTCAGCCCTTGCTGGGGAGCTGCTGCTGCTCCTCCCCAAGTGCTTTGCTCTCCTGCACTTCCACTTCTCTCTGCAAATATGGGGCTTATTGAGCCATCTGCTGGCTCTGTCTGTCCCTGTGGCTGCAGGCAGTGTTACCTGCTGCGATCACCGAGAGAGACCTGCGTGGACAACACGACGGAAGAGAGAAGAAGAGCGAAGAAGAAGGGTTCCTGTGAAGATCGCCGCGCCATCCTGAAGAGCAGCGTCCGGGAGAAGATGATGAAGCTGAAAGAAGACCCCATGCTATTCTCCAGTGATGCTTTTTCCCTTGAGCCAATGGTAAGTGATAGCTGAGAGCCTCACTTTCTTCCTCTAACTAACACTCTAACACTCTAACACTCTTACTCTCGAACTCTTCCTTTTCCCCTTCCCTTTCCTCCTTCTCCTCTTCTGTTTATGCAAGCAAACCCCCACGTTCTCCCATCAACCAGAGCCCTGATTCTGAGGATTGGCATTGTGAGAGGTGATGAATGCCTGGTGTCTGCACAGTGCAAAATCCCTTCTCATCTTGGAGTAAACCCTAGAATAATCCCAACCCCTGCTTTCTTTCCAAACAGGTTAAACTAAGATTTTTATTTCCAAGGAAGGGGATCATGTTCTCTTCTTGTCAAGTGCACCAGTGCACAGAGGCAGTTACATCCTGCAGCTGACAGCAGCATGATGTGACCAACAGCTTGTGTCAGAGCAGTGGGAATGTTGTGGAGAGTGGGAGCTGATCAGCTGAACATGAAGAGCTTCCAGTGGTGTATTGAGCTGGGTTTGGAGCGTTTCCTTGGGCTCCTTGTGTTGTTCACTCATCATTGATGCTCTGAATAAAGGCTTACAGGACTGTGGTTGTAAAGGAGAAATGGGAAGTTTGAAGAGAAATGTTTTGCTCTCTCTTTCTGTTTCAGGAGGGAGAGATCGAGCCAAACAGTTCAGTCCAAATCAAGGTGACCTTTAAACCCCTAAAGGCCCGAGAGTATCGAAGTGTGGCCTACTGCAACATCTCAGGTACAGCTCCTTTCCCCTGCTTCTCTCACCCCCACTGAAGCCATGGTGCAAGCCTGAGCCCTCTGGGCTCCCCTGGAACTGCTGGGAAGAGTCCCTGGGCAGCAGGGCAGTGCTGGCACATCCCACTGCCCCTGCAGCTTCCAGGGAGTCTCCTGTGCAAGGCCAGGGTCAGAATCCTGGGTCTGGGTTACTGATCCCAGAACAACCCAGGCAGTGCAGGGAGAAGTTTTCATGGCACGGCTTTGCCAGCATTTCTTCAAAGGAAAATCAGAGTCAAAGAGCTGCAGAGCAGAACAGCTCTAGAGAACAAGCACCAAGCCCCGCTAGAGCACTGACCTCCAGGATGGGTCCATTTGGCATGGCTCCATCATCAGGCAGCAGGAGCTGAGTTAGAAATGTGCTCCCTGAGCCTGGATCACCTCCCACTGCCCACACACCACCAGACCAGAGGTGGCTGAGCCCCACTGAGCCCAGGGTCTTTGTAGAGGGACCACCCTTGGCCAGCACCTGCTTCTCTCCCTGTGTGGGAATTGGCACCTTGCAGCTCTCAGTCTGTGCAGACAGAACACAATGCTGAGTGTCAGAAGTTGAGGATTTTGGCAACAAAGTCTTGTGCTACTGGGCCAGGTAGTTTGGCAATTGCTGCCCAGCAATTTGCCAGGTACAATTGCCAAACTCTTGATGAGCTTTGTGCCTTCACTGAATGGATTTCAAAGCTCCTCTAGGTGCATGGGAAGGAAACCATAGAATCATGGTATGTTAGGGATGGAATGGACCTTAAAGATCGTCCAGTCCCAAGACCCCTGCCCTGGGCAGGGACACCTCCCACTAGAGCAGGTAGCTCCAAGCCCCAAGCAGCCTGGCTTTGAACACTTTCAGGGCTGGAACCTCCACAACTCCCCTGGGGAGCCTGCTCCAGTGTCTCACCACCCTCACAGTAAAAAATTTCTTCCTAATAGCTCACCTAAATTTCCCTTCTTTGCATTGATACCCATTACTCCTTGGGCTGTCACTACAGGACACCAGAGATGTTTTAAACTCGGCAAACTGGTGGCTAAAATTGGAAACCAGCCCAAGGAATGGGTTAGAAATTGGAAGTCAGCCCCAAGGGATATCTCCTGAGTGAAGAGAAGGGTCCATATCTTCTCTTGCAGTATCAGGAGCTGGTTTTATCCAGCTCAGAGTCAGGGGCTAGCATTCAGGCAGGCTGGAAAATAGAGTGTAACAGTGGGAATTATTGTACTGAAATGAGCATCTCTCCCCAGGCCGTGGGAGCAGGCTGCCCCTGCACCTCAGAGGGGAAGGCCAAGGACCCGTGGTTGAATTCAGCCGTCAAATGCTGAAACTTGGGAACATTTCTGTCAACACCTCCCACGTCTATGAGGTGAGCAGCAGGGGTTGGGATGGATCCTGATGGCTCCTGAGGCAGCAGCAAGCCTGGTGGATCTGTGGAATTCCTGACAACATGGGCAGTTGTGGGCAGGGAATACTGGACGTAGTGGTCAGATCTGGTGGGGTCAGAAAGGTGTGTCTGCTGTTCATGAAGCCCCAGTCCCTTGGCAATGCCAATTTTTGGCAGCTTTCCTTGGGGATCAGCTCAGAAGCTTCCTGAAAAACAACCCCTTGGCATATGAAACCCAGACTGGGTCAAAAAGCTGCACATTCAGAGGCTTTTGTGGCAGCACCAGACACAAAGGCACCTTTGCATTGGACTGTTCAGAAGCAGCTGGAACAAACTGGCTGTGTTGAGCTTCAGTACCTTGCAAACAATTCTCAGTTGAGTGTCTCCTGCTTATTCCTGGGAGTCACAGGAAAGCCATCCAGCCTCCTGGCTCACTGCTGGCCCTTGCAAAGGGCTTGGGATTCTTTCCTTTGCTGACCACTCCCTCACCACACTCCAGCTTTGGTGCATCTCTGACTCTAGAAAGACAAAAGTGTTCCTGGGAATAAAGCTAAGGATCTTTCTAGCTATTTGCCTCCCTCTCAAAATAGTGTCAAGTTTGCAAAAAAAAATAGAGAGCAACTGAAAGAGGGAGAAAATAAGGCACTGCATCATGCCAGACTCTTTCAAAAGCTTGCCTGTGGAAAGGAAAAACACATTGGGTTTTTTTACCAAAAGATGGTGCTGTCTCTATATTTGATGATGATGCCTCGTTATCAATGTGTTGTTCTCATGATTTGGGAAAAGGTGAATGAGTAGATGGTCCTGTTGGAGCTGTGCTAAGTGGGGCAGTGGCAGCTCTCTGCTGATTGACTATGCAGCTGCCCCACATTGCTCTCAGGGCCAGCTCTGAATGAGCTTGGTGATGCTGGCCAGAGCTGGACTGCTCTGTGTCCATGGGATAAGCCCAGGGTGACTCTGGTTATGTGCAGTTACTGCTGCTTTGCATGAAAACCCAAAGGCAGAACTTGTCCTGTTGTATTTTTTCACTTCTGCCTTTCAGCAGCACAAAGCATCTTCTGACTTTTCTGGCTGGGAATTGCATCATTAGAAAATAACTGACAAGAAGGGAAGATTCCACATGAATTTCCATTTCGCTTTCTTGCTGCTGCAGGTGAAACTGATGAACCGAGGAGCTATAGATGCTCCCTTCACCTATATCCCTTCAGCCACAAACGTGGGCTGCTGCTTCAAGTTTGCACCCGAGGAGGGCGTCATTGCAGCAGGTGGGATCCGGACGATTCACATCTCCTTCAATGCCACCGTACTGGGGAGCTTTGAGGAACAATTCCAGTTCCGTGTGGCTGCATCTCCTACGCCTGTGACCCTGACAGTCTGGTAAGGACTCTGGGAGCTTGCTGGGCACATCTGTAGCTGTCTCTGGCACATCCCCCACCTCCCTCATTTTGGGGTCGAGCAGAGGAAAGAGGAGTTTCCCGAGGTCTTCATCTCTGCTCTGATCCTGGCACTGCCCCAGTGTAGGGTGCCCGGGGGCTGGAATGACTCCTCCCTGCAGGGATCTCCCTCTGCCTTGGGCCATGGCAGGCAGTGGGATGGAGCAGCTTTGGGCAGTAGCTGCTCTGGGCTGTCCCAGCTGAACACCCAGCAAAGCTCCCAGGGCTTTGGAGATGGGGCAGCCTGGGTGATTCTGCACCAGCAGCAGTGTTTTTAAAAACTTCTGCTCATAATCCATCCCAAATGGGCAACAGCAGCCTCACCTCACCTGTCATGGCCATGCTGTGGGGGACAAGCTGTGCTCCCAACTCCTGTGCAGAGAGTGCTCCAGTCCCTCCTTTCCAGAGCCAGGAAAGGGCTGGGAGACAGGGAACTGTGCAGCAGGAATGTGCCAAGGACATGGGCATCATCCCATGGGCTGGTGCCATTGCAAGAGATAATCCTGGCCCAGCAAAGGGAGAAGGGGTGATAATGGGGGAGGCAGAGCTCAGTCCTCAGTTCCACAGCAGCATGAGGGCTTGTCCCTGCTAGCCTGAGCCATGTGCTGGTAGGATAATGTCGTGCAAGCAGGAAAGCTGATGCTGGCTGCTCTGGAGCTTTGGAGCTAGGCTGCTGCTGTTGGGAGGCACTGGATCAAGGCAGTAAAGAAATGAATGCAACCTGCACTTGATTATACCAGTGAGATAAGGGAGATGGATAAAAAATGAATAAGAAAATTATGACTTAGCAAGAGGAAAGTGGTGAGTAGGTCTGCCCGTAGTGGAGAAACAATTATGCTGGCTTTGTTTTTGGAGGAAAAGTGCTGCTCTTTTATTTTGGAAATCAAGAGGGAACCTTTCACCATCAATTGATTCTCCTCTGTCTCCCCCCAAACTGGTCCTGGGATATTATTGCATAAGCAGCTTTCTCCTTGGGCAAGGGCAGGTGTCTCTTGTAGAGATGTGTAGAGCAGAGCCAGGGGCAGTCCTGGGAACACAAGAGAAGGCACAGTTCACTGGTCCTTGATTTTTAACCAAAAAGCAGAGTGGGCATTGATTGGTGTCAAGCACAAAATAAACTCGTGAGTGTTGTGCAGCTTCAAGTGCTGATTTCAGTGGATGTTGGTGACTTTTGGAGCCTGTCTGCTGGGTTCAAGGACAGGTGAGGTGGCGTGGTAGATTCAGGACACCCATGTTTGGTTGTTTAAGCCATTGCCCTTGGCTGTGCCGGCTGCTGCACTGGTGACAGGCTGGTCCTTTCCTCTAGGATTCATCTGCCCACTGTGCAGAACTGTTGTTGCTCTTTTCAGAGGATGCTTGGGGCTTCTCTGGCTTCATGTCTCTAAACTCTGTCTGTAATGATTGTGTGGGTCAAAATCTCCTGAGAAAGCTCCTCCATGGGAACACCAGTTGGAGCTAAGAAGCAGCAAAGCAGGGAGCCCGTGGCTGGAAAGGCTGGTTACAGAAGTTTGTGGGGACTTTTATGTCCATCACATTACAGATGGGGAAACTGAGGCAATGGAGCCATGTCTGGGTGTGTGTTCAGGGTCCTTCATGGCACCACCAGCACCTGGGGGCTTTTCCTGCCTGCCCTGTGCACAAATCCCCACCAGTGGCTGTTGGCTGATGGCCACTTGGCTTCAGCTGCCTCCTGCCCACAGGGACACTGTGCTGAGCACATGGTGCTGTGTTGATTGGAAACCCACGGTGCCCCTGGCACCAGGCTTTATGTCCCCGAGCCACGGCTGCCACAGGCTCTGTGAGTCCCTTTAACCGAGGCATTTCCTCCTGCTCTGTGCTCGTCATCGCAGGGGCTGTGTCACTGGACCTGCTTTACACTTCGACCTCCATGAGCTCCACTTCGGTGACATCTCCTTTGGTGAGTGTTCCCTGGGCTTGGGCACAGCGTGAGGGACCTGTGCATTCCAAAATGAACCACTTGAACATAAAAACATCCATCACTCGTGTTCTGCCACAGCAGCCTCTTCAGGCTGTGAACTCCAGGGCTGCTGGTGCCTCAGGTAGCATTTTGCCATTGTAAGATCAAACAGAACCAAGGAATAGAAGCTCTGGGCTGTGCCTAAAGTTGTTTTTTCCCCCCATCTGTGTTCAAATGACTCTTGGTGAGCAGGCCTGGGAGAAGTCTCCTCCCCACAGAGCTGGCCAGCCAAGCCAGATGTGCACTGCAGAGCAGTGGTGGCTGGTGTCCGGGCTCTGCAGGACATCCCCACCATGTGTGGCTGTATCTCTGCCTTTCCAGCATGGAAAGCAAATCTCAGAGCTAAAGTGGGGTAAACCCTTGCAGGCAGCAATCACAGTGAGCAGCATGGGTGTGATGGCCCCCTTTGTTAGGTGAGGTGGGACATGGTTCCTAATCACTGCTCTCGAAGCAAGGCTCAGGTTTGCCTCCAGCTGAATGTGCTCTGAGCTGTCACCTGCTCAGTCTGTTTGGGCCAAACCAAGAGATGCCTTAAGGATGCTGCAGAGAGAAACTGCATTAGGGTGCTTTGCATCACGTTCTAGCTCCTGATTCCATCCTCACTTTCTTTTGCTGTAGCTTCTTCTCAATGACAACTCACTGTTTATACATCTTGCAAACAGAGGGAGCGTTGGCAGACTTAACAGGGAATTTTACAGCTTGAATTTTCAGAGTAAATGCTCGGTCTGGGTGCACAGTCATCAGGGAGAAATAACTGGTGCTGGTTTGGGGCAGGTGAAGGAGCTCTTCTCCATCAGAAAGAGAGACACTACCAGTGCTCAGCAGGGCTAAGAGTGGGCATTTTCAAGTTTGAAGTTTGGAATCAGTGTCAGAGGGAACTGAGTGATGATTAATTCCTCATGTAGCTTCTCGGTGAGCTGTAGTTCAGATAATAAAGAGCTAAACTCCAATCACCCTTTCGTCCTACCAGGGTATTCACACCAGGAGTCATGACACAATTGGTGCCTAAATGGATATTTGTGTCCTTTTCCCAGGCTTTCCCCGCACCATGACCTGTCGCCTCACTAACACCTCCCCGGTGGCCGTGACATTCAAGCTCCGCATGTCGGACGATGGCACGCAGCCTGCTGTCAGTAGCTTGGATCAGATATGCAAGGACAGTGACCCATCCTGGAGAAAGGGAATTCATTTCTATGTGGAGCCAAGGGAGTTTACAATGAATCCCAGCCAAGGGACCATCCTCCCCCAGGGACACCAGGATATCGAGGTATGGGAAGAGTCCAGCCACACACGCTTCAGCACCAGGGCTAAAGCTTCACTGGAGTGTGGGAGGGCTTTAGCTCTGCTGCCAGCTTTGAGGATCATGTGAGTGAGAGATCTGCACTGGCCTGAGGCCTCTGTTAGCTGGGTTACTCAGGATGTTCCTGAAGCAGCACTGTTTTGTTCCCAAAATCATACGCTGAGATCACATACTATATGGTAAAGTACTGGAGCCATTCTTGTGTTTTTGAGAGCAGTTTCTTTGACTGCAAGTGGGCAGAGGAAGGATGAGGACAGAATAAGAGATGTCATTGTAGAAAGCAGTTTGCTTTTCTTCTTGGTCTCATGTCTCCTCTCCTGGGGAGCAGAATGATTTGTGTTCATTGCAGGGATCTCCAGTAGAGACAAAAAGCTCTGCAGCCATGAACTGCCCAGCACCTGCTGGGCCACATTTGCCCTCAGCTTCCTACTGTAAAGCTGAACTCATTCTGTCCAAGTCAGCAGATTTCATCTGCATTTGTGTCATTGTAGTCAGATGAAAAATTGGCCCCTTAATTTGAGTACAGTGGTGTGTAGAGCTTTAGCCTAATGTTTTCATTTAGCTGACCTATGCCCTAATAGCAAGGTGTGTTTAATAAATCTGGGATTGCCAGAAGGCTTTTGTTACTCTCAGAGACTGTGCTCTACACATGGATCAGCAGAATAATGAAATTAAAAAATCCTCCCTTTCCTTACCATGAAACAAGAACTGGAGAATAGCACATGTGGGTAATGAGCTTTTATAAGGAAGAATTTAGTGCTCTTCTCTTCCACCAGGTGACCCTGTGCTCCAACACGGTGATGGAATACTACCGGAAAATGCTGGTGGACCTGGTGGGCCTGGAGGGTGTTGGCAAGGAAGTGGCATCACTGATCATCACAGCCAGGTACCTGCACTTCCCTGGCCTCTCCCAGCACACTGCCTTGCACAGGGTTTGCTGGCTGCAGCTCCCAAGGAGAAGTGTTGTTTCATGTTCTCATGTGGTGACCAGCTGGACATGAGAACAGCAGTGCTTGGAAAGCAGCCTGTGGTGAAAAGCAGCCCTGCTCACAGCCCAGCACAGTCCTGGGCCTTTTTCTAGAGGGACCAGGAATGATATCATTTATTGGCCTGGTTTTTGGTGCTTGAGCTGGAACACATTTCCCGAGGACCTGCTCTCCTTCTTCCTGCAAGAGATGGAGCTGTGCTGGGTTGAGACCCCCCTGCTTTGGTTTGGGGCACACCAAGCAGCCTGCTGAGAGTCAGGGTCTGGTTCTGTTCATGAGGGCACGTGACAGTGGGGAAGTGGCTCACAGCCAGAGTGGTGAGGGCAAGATCTTACAAGGGGAAAAGAGCCCTTGATGTGGCAAGTCAGCTCTAGTTTTTCTCCTTTCCTCTGCTTCCCATTTTGAGCTTTAATGTTTTCAGACTTAAACCAAAAGTTGTTCTTGCTGCAGCAGAATTCCATCCTTCCAGTTTCATGACAAGAGGGATGCAGTTCCCTGGTGCTGCTCCCTCTCTCAGGCAGAGCCATGCAGTCAGTGCCTGGGCTGCAGTTTTGTCAAGCAAGTGCAAATGGGGACAGTCAGTGCATGGAGCTGTGGAGTGAAGGACCGAGGGAGCTGTAGGAACTGGGAGGGGGTGATCACCCACTCTGTAGGGCAGGTGGTGTCCCATGCCCTCCAAAGCTGGGGCAAACAGCTGAGTTTTCAGGCAGGGCAACAGCCCCGTGGGAGAGAAGGGAGTCATTTTCACTGAGACACTGGAGTCGTGTGTTCCTTGAGCCTTAGTGAGCACTGATCCTTGTTGGGAATGCTCCCCCAGAGCTCATGGATCACAGACACTGTTACAGGAGTCCTTGCAAGCCTTCTTGGGTAAAGGAGAGGCTGAGGCAGCTGTGGGACAAAGAAAGTGCTCTGCCTGGGGCACTTGGCAGCCTCTGGGTGCTGCCTCTCAGGGTTTGCCCCTCCTTGACAAGACATGTTTGAGTGGGAAGGCTTTGAAGGCAATTTATCACTGTAGGGCTGTTAAATGTCTGTTTGACAGTGACAAATGGATTATCTATCTTTGGGGGTAAATGTTCTCTGTTCTCTCAGTATCTCTGATTCCCTTGGGGTCATCTCTTTGCCCAGATGTCTGGTTCCTGAGCTGCAAGTGTACCCCCAAATCATGCGCTGCAATCAGTGCCACCTGAAGGAGCCATACGAGAAGAAGTTCATCATCACCAATAAAACTGACCTTCCTGGCTGCTACGGGTTTATTCCCCAGGTTTGGCATTGCATCCACCTCCTCCTCTCAAATATTATTGAGGAGATTATTAGGGGAAAAAAGGGTTTGGATAAGACCTTGCTGGTTTCTATTCAGTCTTACTCAGATCTGCTGAGAACAGGATCCTACCTGAATGTAAACTTTAGGAGGCAGTTTAACCTCCTGAGGAAACAGTTTATGTTCTAGTCTTCAGGGTTTTTTCTGGTGGGAGATCTTAGAGGGTTGTGAAAAGCTGCTGCACCCCCAGACACCAACAGCTGTGCTGGCAGCCTCCTTGCAGGACCCCCTGAGAATGCTAAGCCTGCAATTCTTGTATCTTACTTGGGCCTTTTACCTTTGTCCTGGGGATTTTGAAAAATGTGTGTAAGTTGCTGTGGCAGTGGATGTTAAGGAGTTTAAAGTTGAATTTGGAGGTCCCTCTGAAGTTGCATTTGATTCTGTCCCTTCTAGAAACGCAAGGAGGACTCTCCTGTGTTGTACTCCAGCCCCAAACCCTGTGGCATTGTCCAGCCTCACAGCACTGCAGAGATTCCGGTTACAATCGAGGTCCAAACATTGGGCGATCATCGCACCAATGTTCTGATCGGCGTGTTTGGGGATGAAAGAAACCCACTGGTGAGTGCAAGGGGAGATGTGTGCCTTTGTGCAACTCCTCCTGGCAGGGTGCAGAGTGTGCAGGGATTCTTCTGGGAAAAACAGGCACAGGCTGCTGTGGAGAAGGACAGAAGGGATTGGTGGCATAAAGTGCTTATGCCTTATAGGTGGTAATCTCAGTGTCCACACAGAATGTAGTTCCTAAGATGGAATTGAGGATAATTTTAGTTAATTAATCTTTAAAATGCTATTAACTTTGGAAATATCTGTTTTCAAATGTCATCTCTTTAAGCACAAAAGATGATGTCAGAAGACTTCTGGGAACATTGAGCTTTGTGTAAAAGAAAGGAAAGCTGGCATTTGAAGAGTAGTTGCAAGGATTGAAACTTATATTAAAACACATTGAAGTGATGATGGCAAATTCCCTGGATGGCACCAAGTATCTGACCCTGGTCCATTGTGACACTGCATGTAAATCAGTCAGCAGGAAGGACAGGCAGTGCAGGCTGTGCCAGGGAGCCTGAAGTTTGACACAACAGTTGCTTTCAACTATCAGGCTGCTTACCTTAAGCAGGAGGGTTTCTCCCTACCAGAATAAGCAATTGTTTAACTGTCAGCCTGGTCTTAACTAGACATTTCTTGCAAAGCTTTTACCTTGGGCCAATAATTTGTATTTTGAAAGTTTCTTTTACCTTAATCCTTTTTAATTTGGAGGTGAATATGTTATTTTCTTATTTTTTTTTCCCCAAAAGCCCACCATTTCAGCTGGAGTGTGGTTAAATAATAAATAATAAATAACTTGAGTAGAGTTGAGCTGTTTAAGCTTTTTTAGGTTTCCCTGTTGTGGTTTGTTTTGGCTTTTTTAAAAATCTTTCTTTCCTGCTTCTTCCTGGAACAGAGAGCAGAATTCCTGAGCTCTGGAGAGCTGGCAGAAATCTATGGAACTCCAAAGAAGATAGACTTTGGCATGATCCCACCGCTACAGCCGAGCTCACAAACTCTTACCCTCTTCAACAAAGGTCTTGTCCCTGTAGACTTCAGGATAAAGATTGTAAGTACCTGTGGGGCTGTTTTCCAGGGAATTGACTGGTAAGTAGCAGCCATGACTTTTTATGACTGGTTTTTATATGCAAGATTTCCATCTGGCCCATGTGGTGTGAGAGGTGGCAGGATACTCCAATATTCCATCTGAGCGAGGCAAGAGGAACCTGGCTCTGGAGTGGTTTTAGCTGGGGCCCTCGGTGAAATCAGGTGCAGAGATGTTGGAGCAGAAACGAGTCTGGATTGTGTTGACAGGTCCTCCCTTAACTTTATGGAAGGTCTTTAGATGTGTGTGTCACATTTTTGGAGCTCTGAGATCAAGAGAAACCTGTGGTCCTTTGCTCCCCAGAGAGCCTGGATTTCCCTATGGTTTCCCTGTTCCAGCTCCATTTGCTTTGTGCCAAACTGCTGTTTGTAGTGGAGAGCAGGGTGTGAGCTCTGTCCTCAGGCTGCAATTGTCACACCTCCTGTGGCTCAAGCCAGTTGGGCTGTGCACACCAAGATGTGTGGGGGTTGTGCACCCCCCCAGCCTGGGATCTTTGTGCTGTTGAAGAGCATCTTTGGGGAGCAGCTGCAGAGAAAGGCTGTTTTAATATGTGGAGCTTGCACAGGGCAGAAGGAGCTGGGGCTGCTCCCCTGGCAGGGAGAGCAGGGCTGGCACAGCCGGGAAGGGCTTGTAGGCTGGGGCTGGGGCTGGCTGGGTTGTCTGCTGGAGGGGGAGATCTGGGAGGGGCTTGAGGTTGGTTTTTCTTCATGCTGGATGTGTTGAACTTGTGGAGCTGCTTCAAACCTGATACTATGGCCTTGTATTTCTTTGTGGATAAAGCATCAGGCCATGTGGGAGAGTCCAGCCACAGCCTCCTGGGCCAAGGAGGAGGGCTGTGAATTTGAACTTGCTGCTTTTCCAGCTGTCTGGGGGATAAATGCAACCTTCAAGTGAGGGGTTTTTCCAGGACAGCTTTCTCTAACTCCACAATGAAATTCTGCTTTCAGCCTTTGCAGGGAGCAGTGCACCTTGGCTGGGTGGGCCTGGCATGTAAATGATGGGTTTCACATGCTCGTAGCAGGGCTGGGCCTGCAGAGCTGTGTCTGTACAGCTGTGCTGGTGCAAGACCTTTCCTCCCTCCTCTGAGCAGCTTCCAGCTCTCTTGCCCAGTCCATGCAGTCCATGAGAAAGCAGATGACAAGAGTTCTTGGGAAGAGTGGGCCATGTGCACAGAGCACACATCATCCAGTTTCCTTTCTGCTTCTTGCTTTTCTGCTCTGCTATAACCATTTCGAGGTGGCTTTTCCAAAGCAGAGGGCACTGGGGCACCTCTCTACAGCTGATGGTCAGTGGGAAGTGAGGGCTTCAGTCCTTCAGGGGATCTTGAGAAGCACTGATGGCCCCTTGGGCAAGAATAGTTTGGTGTTGGGGTTGCAACTGGTATTGCAGTGATGTTCTTCAGGATCTCAGCAGTGTCCTCCAGCTGTGTGGTTTCTGGAGTGGGATTTGAGCAGTCCTGGCTTCCTCTGGCCTTGAGCCTTTGTGAGAAGGCAGGAGAGAGAGAAAGCAGCTTTCCTTGGCACACACTCCAGAGCAAGAGTGGGGAAGGAACACTCTCCTGAGGATAAACATCCCTTGGGTTGGGCAGAACTGGGTTCATTAGGTGAGTCTGTTAAAGGAGAGGAAAATACAGGTTGGATGAGCTCTGCTGTTGCCTGAGACTGTAGCTCAAATTTAGGGAAATGAAGCCTTTATGATTTTTATCCTCCCCTCTTTAGTCTGTCCTTTTCTTATATCCCACAAGAGATGAAGGTGTATGGTTTCCATCCTAAATGCATCTTCTGCTTGTCTTACAGGCTGATAAACCCCAGTGCTTTGTTCTTGAAACGGAAGAAGGAGTGATCCCCGCTAGGGGTGAGGTTCCTGTGACTGTCACAGCCATCCTGGATGACACTGGGCATTTTGCTGACTCCATCCAGCTCTTCATCGGGAACAGCTTTTGGTTCAGCTTCTTACTGAGGGCTATGGGCACTGGCACCACAATTGTCACAGACAAACCACTGGCCCCAGAGCTCAACTTGGGATACCAATTCAGGTAGGAGATCTCCCCACTCCCACCTCTCCTCCTGTCTCAACAAGGAGCAGTTTTGCTGTAGTCCTTCAGGCAAAATCTTCTTCAGTGTTCCAATCCCTGAGTCCTTCCCTGAAGGCAGAGATTCCTTCAGAAACATGTGGTGGCCAGTTGAGAGTTGTTAGATACCCTCAAAAGCCACTGAAAGGGAAACCAGTTGCTAAATGGCCACTGAATTGTCTTTAGTTGTAATACATTTATGTCCTCACTTGATCAAGCAGTGGTGTCACAGCTGCCCCAGAACAAAAGGTTCCCAAAAGGGCGCCCGGGTGAGGCGGTCCCTCCGTGGGGCTGAGGGACCAAGGGAAGATGGCCTCACACCCTTCCCTTCTGAAATGGCACTTCCCAGGCAAGCAGGGCCTGGGAACAGAGAGACAGGAGGGTACCAACCCCCCCAGGAAGGCAGGAGCCCACGGAGCAGTTCCAGGGCCAGATGGAAACTGCTGGTTTGTGTGGGGCCCGCACTGCCCCTGCCGCTTCCTCCTGCTGTTCCTGGGCCCTGCTGCTGCCCTGCTGTGCCCAGGGCCTCGATGGCTTTTTTGCTGCCAGCAGAGTTTCCAAAGTTCACTTCAAAACAGTTTCTAATTGTTCTACAAACGGTAGAACTTCTAAAAGTTCTACAAATGGCTATCAGTGCAAAACCAACGATGCTGCCAAGGAGAGAGGCCCTGCTGCCCTGGTTTCCTCTCCTGGAGCAGGCAGATGATTTTTACCAGCTTGCTGGGATCATCCAGAAGCTGCCTCTGAGCTGCCTTTTAGAAATGCCTGCAATCATACCCCACACACAAGGTCCTCAGGGGCAGCATCTCAAAGATTCACTGACAGTGTCAGGCATAGAAAAATGCAAAATACAGTAACAGGACGAATCAGCCCAGAACAAACATTTTGGAGGAAAACACCAGGTCCTGTTAGTCTCGCCTTGAAAATGCTACATTAGCATTATAAGCAGATTTCTCTTTGCAATAATGACATCAGAAGGGCAGCTGATCAGACAGTTTCTGGTCCACATTAAGAGCTGGAAATGAAGACAGTCTCCAAGTTATTAACACCTCAGATTGCTCATTGGGAGCAATCTGATGACCAGGGAAACAGCTGCTCCCACACCATCTTCCATCCTGGCTTCTCTTCTAGCCACCTTCCCAGTACTCATCAGTTCCAAGTAACAAACAGGGGCCACCATTTCCATCGGCTCTTCTGGAGCGTGGAATGCTGGAGGCCACCCAAGAAGAAGGGCCAGAGCGTCTCAGCCCTCAGCAGCCCCAAGGCCCAAGAGGATTTCGAGCCCCCCGGTCGTACAAGCGCCGTGTTCGGGCTGGAGCCAGGCTCATGGGAGCTGCAGCCAGGCGAGTCTGTGGACATGGTGCTGCGAGGCTTCTCCCACACCCCACAGGTGAGGTCCCCACCAAGGGCTGAGCCTGGGGAGCCCTCAGATCCCCTCCCCTGGCCTTGTTCCACAGTGCCTTGACATTTGCCTGGGGAAATGAGCAAGGGCCTTCAAGAAACTGGTTTAAGACCGCACGTTTCTGTGGCAGCACCAGTTGCTTTCCTTGCTGGCCACCAGCAGACCAGCTAAGGCTCTATTGGGATTCCACAGCTACCAAAACCCAGTGCTGATCCCAAAGCAGGGCTGGAAGGAAATAATGCTCTTTTGGGGCAAACAGTGTTGCATGCTGAGTCAGCAAAGAAGGGCAGAGAAAGAAATTACACTTAGGCTAGGAGCACAAAAAGAAAGTGAATTAAACAAGTGCCAAGTGGTTTCTCTGGGGTAAGCACAGATAAAACAAAAGCCATGTGAAGGGAGGGAAGTTCTCACAAGTGCCTTTTGTGGGCATTGGGGTGCAGTGTTAGAGACAACTGAGTGCAGAATAAATCAGCTGCATCACGGCAAGAAAAGGAGGCAGTGCCCACTGTAACTCTGTGGCAGGAATAGGGCCTGTGGTGGGTGCTGAGCCAATGCAGGGCATTTGCTGGTGCCCTGCCACCATCCACTGCTGACAAGTGACTCTTGCATGCAGGAGGTGCGGGATTACATGAAGTGTGAAGCTCTCGTTGGCACAAGCGTGGTGACAAAGAAGATAATAGAAACAATCATTAGCTGCAAGTTCATAGATCCCTCTATAGAAGTATCAGCCAGAAAACTCTCTTTCCGGGTGGAGAAGGTAAGTCTCTGGATTGTATCCTGGCATTGAACAGCATGGCTGAGGGGGGTGTGTCCTTGTGTTAAAGCCCCTCTTGGCTCTTCCTGAGGCACTTGGTAAAGTGAGTGAAGATGCTTTTAGAGATGAGACTGGTATTTAACTCCCCCAAAGTAAAACTGCAGTTACAGCTGCACTGCAGTGGGGATCATGGCCACTTCCAGGGAAATGCCAGTTTCTCTGCTCACTGTAAAGGGAGGTTTCTAAGGATCCTCCAAGGCACAATGATGTCTGTACACTGATGCTATAGGGAAGCTGGGGGGAAGAATGGAAATATCTGTGAATTCCTCAGGCTAAAGAGGAAAAACCCATCATCTCCTGTGTCTCTTTGCCTTCTCTGCTGTTGGCATGGATGCTTTATGGTATAGCTATAAGGTATAGCTCTGTGCATTTCCCTAGGCCTCACCTGCTTCAAAAGACCCCCAGACATCCTGCAGTGATGATAACACTGAGGCAGAGCAGGTGCCCTTTAGTCTCTGGATCCCAGCTTCAGCATCATCTTTCCCTCTCCTGCAAGTTGTCTGAAAATGAGAAGATGTTTCATGATTTGGTTTCTGTAGTTTCAGGCCTCTCCTTTGGCTCCCAGGCTTCCACTGAAGTACAGAATCCCTGGGACAGGCAGTTCAGATGTAATTAGAAGCCTTTCAGCTCTCCCTGATTCTGCCTGGGTTCTGCTCGATGCCACACACACAAACTGATTCATTGCACACTATGGCACAGCACCTGTTTGATATCAGTACATCCAGAAGCAGTTTCCCAAAGTCTCTGGTTTCTCTAAACCATGCAGGAAGCCCAGCACAATGCCCAGACAGGAAGGAAGAGCCTAGGCTGATCACAGCTTTGAGACTACACACACCTTGTCCCTGTAGCAGGGGCTGCAGGACACGTGTTGCAGACTGACTGCTTTTATGAGGCTGCTAGAGCCAATAAGGTTGTAAGAAATGACAGCATGTGAGTGAAGATCATCCAGTGCTGTTCTGCCCAAGAGAGAGACAAAACTGGAGACAAATGGCCTGGATTCACTTTCTGCTTTAGGTCTTGTTCAAGCAGCCACCTCCTCTCCTATTCCCTCATCTGTACATGGGAGTGGTGCCCTGTCCCCCAGAGGATGCTGTGGTTTCTAAACATGACAAGCATCTGCTATAAAGAAACATCTCCTGGAAAAGTAGAAACAAATAGAAAGGATCAATAGAATGTATGCACTTGTGGGGCTGAAAGATGTGAGATGCAACAGAAGCAGGAGGAGGTCTCTGGCTACTTGAGGCTGTTTTTCCTTGTTTCCATAGAAACCCAGTGATGTCCTAACTCTGCAGTACCAGCCTTTGGCTTTAAAAAACACCTGCTCCCTGCCGCTCCACCTCGTGCTGGACGTGGAGCGGCCGTTTCTGGTCTGTGATGAGGAGCAGCAGCCCCTCCCAGATGGCCAGGTGAGCAGCCCTGGACTCCTCCAGTGGGGTTGGAAGAGGAGGGATGTGCTGGTGCCTTTCTCTTGGGAGGCCCTTGAGTCAACAAGTTTATTGTGTAGTATCAGCCGTGGGCTGGCCTGGGCTGCATCAGCAGAGCTGCTGAAGGAATCAAAATATTACCTGAATTGAGAAGTTCCATCCTGGCTTTAAGGCACAAGGAGGAGGGAGCAGGCAATTTGGCCAGGGCAAGCCATGCAGTAAAGGTGTCTCCTGGAAAGCATCCCAGCTCTCCAGCAGCCATCCCCTTGTATTGCTGCTGAGCACAGAAACGTGAGCCTGAGGGAATCCTGGACTGGACTGTGGTGCCTGCAGTCAGACCCTTGCTATAAAGAAGTGAACAATGAACTGAGAAGCCCATGCTGGGGCCACACTTGGAGCATTCACTGTTTCATGCTGTCAGACCTTGGCATGTCATTAATTACTGTTCATCTCCTTGCAGCCTGTGACAGTGGGTGTAGAGGAGACCTGCCATGTCTACATCGCATTTGACCCAGCTTATAAACTGGAGCTTAACAGCTGGCAAGAAAAGAAGATTCTGAAGATAGACATGGTTAGGGACCATCCTAATGTGGAGCATATCGAGCTTTGGGGAGAAGTCCACTTCCCCAATCTCCAAATCCAGCCCAGCAGCCTGGAGTTTGGCTGCATCGTGGCTGGCACGGAAGCAGTGCGCTCTCTGAGGATGAGCAACTGCAGCCCCCTTCCTGTGGAGTACCACTGGTCATTCCAGGCAGACAGCCAGGTGCACAAGTTCAGGTATGTGCACCTTTGCCCTCTCCTCTTCTTCCTGGTGTCCTGTTTGTGCTTTGCAAAGAACAGAGCTGTTTGTCTAGGATCTGACAGACTGCTCTGACTTCTCCTTGTGCAAATAACACTGACCAGCTGTGGTCAGGCTGGATGCTCAGGGAATAGGTTTTCCACCAATTTGGTGCTGTGTACCCCCATAGTGGTTTCCCTTGGGATGGAGAGCTGGGGCCAAAGCTGCTTTCTCAGAGCTCTGTGGCCTGAGGCAATGTCCACCTGGATGAGGGGCTCCTAATCCCAGCTCCCACAGTGCTGCTGGAGGCCCTTTTGGGGGTGCCCTTTTGGCCCCTCTGCTTTGGGATGGGTCCTCTCTGCAGGAGCTGCTCTCTGCTCCTTGCCTTCCTCCCTTGCCTTGTGCTGGAGGATGCCCAGAAAGTCCCAACATCAGAGAAAGAGCTACTCAGCACCTGGGCTGATGCAGAACATCTCGTTACCTTTCCTTCTTTTCTGAGACAACTCCCTTAGTGCCAGGGTGATTTCTTTCCCAAGGGTCAACTCTTGGTGGACACCTTGGATTCTTCACTCCCTTTTTTTGTGACACTTGTTACTCATTTTGACTTTTCCCCCCTGCAACATGTCCCTTATGGGTTATGTACTGCTGGACAGCAGGACTTGTTCATCACACCATCTCCTATCCCTGCCTCCCAGAGAGTTTCTATTTTAGAGTGAAAAATGTCATTGTCTGGGCACCATGGTCCTGGGAAGTTGCCTCAAACCAATGATTAAAACTAAAGACAGTGGAATAGATGATATGGGATCTCTTGGGGGTTATGATGAGAGATCCTCTCATCCAGAAATGAAACCCAGCCTTAGATAAGAAGTCACAAAGCTAAAGACAGTTATTCTTTGGGGAGCAGGTCATTATTGGCATTGAATGCCTGTCTGGGAATGGAGCATTCAGGTTGTGTTTGACTGTAGGGGAGCTCTTGCAGCTCAGCAGGGTGACAGGCAGGCACAGCCCAACTGTGTCCTCACATGGCATTAGAAACACAAGCAGAGTTACCCTGAGCACCTGCTTCAATCTAAAGTGGGGAATGTGACCTGAGCTACCTGGGAGTGTTGGAAAATGCCAACCACCCCCACCTGCACTGTCAGGGAAACATTCCTGATAAACAGCTGGTAGAGCTGCAGAGTTTCTGGCACTGGGCATTGGCAGGGCTGTGCAGGCTCATCACTGTCTGGGTCTGCCCTTGGTGCGTCAAATCTCACTTTTTGCTCTCCTCCTTCTCTGTCTTTTCCTCTCCCACTGTGCTTTTTGCATCCTCACAAGCTGTTAATCCCTGTCCTCTGTAGTTCCTCAATGCAAGCAGTTGCAGCTGCCTGCACCACTGCTACCTCAGTGTCATCCCTGGGCTGGTTTAGAACAGACCTGCTCCAGCCTGGATTGGGAAGGGCTGGATCAAACCATTCCTGAGTTCAACGCCCCAGCACCCAGCCAGGGGCTGCATCCTGACCAGGAGCTCCTCATGCAGGTGTCCCTCCCTCCCCCTGCAGCTCCCTGCTCACAGTTATGTTATTTTCCAGGTATGAACTTTGCCCACCTCAATTCAGACCTCCACCACCAAAGCTGAAGAGTTCCTGTTTGAATTGCTCAGCATCTCAATGGAGCCACTGCAGTATTAAAAATGTGGAGGAGCCAGACACAGCCCTGAAAGAACCACAGGATCTAGGCCAATCTTCAAGAGCAGAGGTAGATTTTCTTGTACACCGAGTGCTGTGTTGTCTCCCCAGCTTGCCACCACCAAGTCATGCTCATGCTGACCTCCCTTTTTGCTGCCCTGCTGTTTTGTGCCTTGAGAGTGGGCTGGGCAGCGGGGCCTGTGGATGGACATGGGCTGTGTGGGAGGGAGGAGCAGGAGAGTTTTCCTTGGAGAAGCCTGCTCAGATCCTACAGATCTAAGCTCAGCACAGATCTGTGTTGAGTGTGGGATTGTTTTGCCTTGTTTTCTTCACAATGTAAGATGAGGCTTTCATCTGCATCATGATGATAAGACCTCCAGCTTCCTTCCCAGAGCAAGCTGTGATGAGTCCTGATCTCCATGTACCCTCTTCCCAACCCTGCCAGAGCACCTGTTTCCAGGTCTCTGCTTTCACCTGAGGGCTGGTATTGCAGAGGTGGGCCTGAAGCTGTCTTATAAAATGAGACTTTGCAAAGTGTCTCTCTCTTCCTCTCAGCATAGAAAATGGCTTGTTTTTCAGCTGCCAACATATATTCGTGGAAGGCATTACATCCCAGTGGGGCTGGCAGGATTCAGTCACTCCGTGGATGTACCATGGACTCCCCTCAAAGTGGAGAAGGTAAGAGGGAATCTGTCTCCCTTCCACATTTTCAGTGTGGCAAGCAGGGCTGTAGCTCCCAGCCCCACTGGTGGCCCTCAGCATTGCCCACGGAGGGGCCTGGCATCCCTCCAGACCCATCACAAAGTGCTGCTGAAGCAACTGGTTATTGGAGAGGCCGTGCAGGACATGTTGTAGGGAGGCCCAAGGACGCTGTGCAGCACCTGTGGAGGGCATTGCTCCCCCTGGACATCATCAGCTGGTCCGTAGGAAAGTTTTGCAGGAGCTTTTGCTGTAGCACCTTGAAAAAGCAGCATATAAATCAGAGAGAGAGAGGGGAAAAGCCTCAGGAGTCAGATGAGCTGGGCTGGGGTCCTTCCCTGAGCTCCAAGAGCTCTCACTCTGAGTGTCCCGCTTTTCTAAAAGCAGTCATAAATGCTTTTTAAAGGCAAGTTGTGCATCAGAGAGAATTTCTACTGCCAGGAGACATCCCAGTTCACTTTAATGTAGTGTATTAGTGCATTGATACGTGAGTATGGGAGAAGATTTTCCTCATAGTCCCTCCACTGGTCAGTGGCATGGATACAGGATGAGATCAGGATGATTCTGGCTGTGTTGTTTGAGGAATAGATCCCTCTGGCTACAGCTGCACTTTGCTCCAAGGTGCTCTTCTGCATCCATTTCCATGCTCAGCACCTCAATCTCTCCTGTTCTCCGTGCAGGCTTTCAGTATCCTGCCGCTGTCGGGTGTGCTGCAGCCGGGAGAGAGACAGCACGTCTCCTTCACCTTCACTGGCCACCTCAACACCATGGCCCATGTCACAGCGCTGTGCCACGTGGAGGGAGGCCCCACCTACGAGGTGAAGCTGAGCGGGGAGGCCTCACGTGTCAGCTACTCCCTGAGCACCCGGGAGATCAACTGCGGCTCCCAGGTACCACACGGCTCCCCTGGCACAGCTCCTCGCCTTGCTGCCTTCCTGCCCCCCTCGCTCCAGGGCTCCCTTCCCAGCCCCTTTGTTGTCTCTGGGGCTTGGAAGTTCAACCTTTGAGGGACACATCTGGCATCCAAGCTTTCAAATGGCCGTCTCCAACCCTCTCCAAAATGCTGGGAATACCTCTTGTTCAGGGCACTTCACACTGCCTCCTGAGGCACCCCAGGGGGATGCTCTGGACGTCCCTCTGCTGATCCACTCCTAAAGCCTGACCTCCAAGGAGATGCTCTTGTCTAATGCTCTTCTTAATCCATGCAATAATCAAGGGAAGATCTTGGGCTTCCAGTCACTATAGTTGGAGAGACTGTCCCAGAATGATCCCCACTTCACTCTTTTTCAGCTGAAAGCCCACAGCTATTTCCAGCTGCTGGCCCTGTCTGTGTTGCTCTGTTGTGACTCCCTTGATGCCTGTATGCTGCTTGCCAATACTTGCATGCAGGTGCCTTTTCTTTTGGAGTGCCTCAGTGCTGTCTCTGTTTCTCCTGGCTGTTGGTGACCCCTCAGAGGGCCTGTGTCCCCACAGTGAAATGTGTTCATTTATTACTGGCCCTCCCATGGTTGTTGCCACACCTCTGGGTGCTGCCAGAGCTCCCTGGTCCTGTGCAGGTGCCCTGTGCCTGGGGGTTCCCCGGGTTCCCAAGTGCCCCTATCTCCTGTCTGGTCCCTGCTCCCATCATGGGTCTGCTTTCAACCCCAGGAGAGAGGAAGGAGATTCCCAGCAGCAGGCCTGGGTCTGTAACTTCCCGCTCTCTGCCTTCTCTGCAGATGTTTAACGAAGTTCATCACAGCACGGTCATCCTGGCGAACACCAGCAAGATTAAATTCAACTGGGTGCTAGAACCCAGCACTGCAGACCAAGACCTGCCTGGTGTGTTTCTGGTCAAGCCCACCACTGTAAGTAGCACAAGTGACTGACCCCAGCCCTGTCAGGTGGCCCAGGAGAGTGTTAAAGGGGCAAAAGAGGGGGAGGGGGAAAAGGGAGAAAAATGTCCGAGGGGAAAACCCCAACCTCAGCCACGAGATAGAGAGGGCTGTAAGCAATTTCTTCTGGGGGCAGAGAAAGTCAAACAAGTGCTATTGAAAGTCAATAAAGCAAAAGGAACAGTGGTGGGTGCTTGGCTTGGGTGCTTAGCCACAGCCAGAGGCACACCAGTCAACACAACTACATCTATTATAGACCCTGGGTATTGCAACAGCCTAATACAAATTCACAAA
The DNA here is from genome assembly GCF_030490865.1 of Poecile atricapillus. Lineage (NCBI taxonomy): Eukaryota > Metazoa > Chordata > Aves > Passeriformes > Paridae > Poecile > Poecile atricapillus. The sequence continues at coordinate 1,336,404 of NC_081282.1, read as the reverse complement.
TGGTTACACATATTCAAATATTTTAATATAGTTCCTCCTCCATCCTGCCTTTTTGGAGCATGTACAGTTGCCCTAGTCCTGGTCATTTGGTACTTTTCGACAAATTCAACAGGTTTCCATTAACTTCATTGGTTAAATGTTAATATTACAGCAACTCTTCCCCAACACTGGTATCACCACAAAACATTTGCCTTAAAAAAATTCTAAACTTTAACAAAAATTCTTTGACAAAAGGCAGCATTATAAAACACACAGTATTTACTCTAACAATTGCAAAAGCCAACACTATAATGTATTTATCACAAAGGTGATGTGGTCTGATGGTTTCTTCTAGATAGAGAACTTGTCTTCTCAGCCTGTCTGTCCCCTGAGCCATCCCCCAGCAAACACTCTGATGTATTCCCTTCCTCCTCTCCCATTCCTGCAGGGCTCCATTGCATGTGGCAGGAAGCAAGTGCTGAGATTCTCTTACATGCCAGGAGTACCAGGAGCCTTTAGCAGGACATACCAGCTTAAAGTGGGTGACCTGGAGCCGGAAAAGATCTGCCTGAAAGGAGAAGCGTCCTTTCCTATGATCAGTGTGAACCTGCCCTGGAACATCAAAGGTGGGCACTGCCTGTGTGCCCCCAGGAAGGGCCCCTCTGGTTTTGTTCCCTACCAAATGTCCATAGGGCAGCTCATGCCCACCTGCACCAAGCCTGGAGGGCTGCAGGACTCCCAGAGCCACTCAAGCCATCTGACTGCTTTGTGAGTCTTGAGCAGAGGATCCCAGGTGGGCTTTGTCCCAGGAACCATCCTGCAGAGCTTGCCAGCACATCTGGCAGGGTCCTGAAGGATGATGGCTGGACTGAAAGGCTTGGGAAAGCTGTAAGAGAGGCTGGCAGGGCTTCTGGCAGGGTTGGACTTGCGTGACATTGCAGGGGATGAGACGTTCCTCTGTGGGGAGGAAGATGGGTGGGAGCGAACATGAGGATTCCGAGAGGAGCAGCAGCATCCACTTTCCATAGATGGCTTGAGGGATTTCTTTCTAGAAGAAAGCGGTGTTTGGGAGGTAGGGACTTCCCAATTTAAGTGGGATTGGCACTTGGCTCACACTTCTCTTGGTGGATGTTTTCTTCCTTCAGGAAATGAGAAATGTGGAAAGCCACTACGGCTTGCAGAACACACGCAGCAATACAGTGAGACCCTGAAAATTCAGATCCCAGCAGCTCAGCCCTTAAAAAGTCCAGATGTGAAGACTGGGAAGCTGAAGCCGTGCATGCTGGAAGGCTCTGACATTGTAGTAAGAACAGCTGCAGCCCCGTTTGGCACATGCCACTGTCTCCATGTCGCCTGAGCCCCTTGCAGCCCACAGCAGCTTCCTGGTGCCCTGATGGCACTTGGGACCTCCCTGCCCACGTAGAACCATGTGTCACCTCAGCATTGTCCCTAGGGCTGCCACTCTGGCCATGGTCTCTTCGGGGGTTGGCTTGCACCAGCTTCCTGGCTACCCCAGGGACAGATCCTGAAAGCCATGCTCAAGGGATGGCATTGATGGTGTTTTGAAGGAGATGCAGGTCATTGCTGGGGAGTTTGTTGGTCCCAACCCAAGGCCTGCCAGATTTACAGACCTGAACAGCAGTTGCCTGATTGTGCCCTGGAACTGTGCTGGCTGTGCTCATCTCCAAGAGCCACCAGCTTGGGCTCGGTTCCCTTTCAAACCAGCTTTTGTCCAAGCTGCCTTGGTCCTGGCTGGGCACAGGCAGGTGTCTGGAGCTCTGGAAGATTCCTGGCTTGTCCGTCTGCCTGGCCAGATCAGCTTTGCTAACAATAGCTGGGCAGGCAGAGATGCTGGAGTTACTTCCCTGGAGATGAGGTCCCGGCTAAGAGAGCAGGAGGTGTCAGACACCGAGCAGCCAGACAGGAGAACCCCACACCCCTCTCAACAAGAGCAGGGTGGGATCCTTTCTCAGATGCAAACCTTGGGAAAGACCTTTGCTAACCTGACACTGTCTGTCTTCTGTTTCCTCAGGCAAACACTCGGCTGCAGATAAAGATGATCGAGAAGGCTGCTCTGGAGCTGCAGAAAAAGCTCACATCCCATCCCCCAAAGACCGAGTTCCCTGACAAAAAGCTGTGCCAGAGCCTTGTCAAGTGAGTAGGGACTCCCATCCCCATCTCCAGGCGCCCCGTGGGGAACAGCCAGCAATGTCCCCTTCTCCTGAGAGCTCCTTGTTTCTGCAGAGCTGGGAATAGCCTGGACTTCAGAGAGGCTCTTGTCCCGGTGGCTGTGACACGCTGCGTGTGAGCAGCTGAGTGCCCTCCCTTCCCCAGCACCACGCTGAGCTTTGGACTCAGCTCCCCACAGCTGTGGGGTTCTGTCCCTAGAGCTGAGGGGACCCACTGCAGACCTCCAAGCCCTTCCAGACAGCATCAATTCTGTCCCTGCTGACTAGCTCTGAAAGAGACAATTCCCAGCTGATGTCTTGGTTCCAACTAACAGAGCACGCTAAACAAAAGGAGGAGGGAATTGCACATGTCAGCAAACCCTTGAAAGCCCAAAATCAGATGCCTTGAATCCTGGTGGGGTGGCAGGGCTTATCTGATTAACTTGGTCTGTCCCTTTGCACCATCATGATGCAGCACAAGCACGGGAGGCTTCAATTCAGGAAGATGCTCTGCAGAACAGATCAGGTGATCTGGTTGCAGAGCAGTGAAGATTCCCTGTGCAGGCAAATCTTATTCCTAGGCCCCAAAGCAATTTCAGGCTCAGGCTGTACACCAAGGCTAAGTAGTTTCATTTAGTCCAGTGGAGACCCAGTGGACTCACCTCTACTGGCTTTTCATGGCAGAGGAGCTGTGGACAGTTTCCATTTTAAACTAATTTTATTTCCAGGTACCATTAGTAGCTGATAAAAGCTAGGACCTGCACTCCTCCTGACTTCCCAAAGTCATTGCCAGCTGGTCAGGCCATGGGTTTCATGGGCTTGAGCTGAGTTTTTACAGCAGTGAATAAAGAAATAGCCACTTGATTTGTATCCTCCATCCACTTGGACATGTAGGCAGGCTGTGGTTTAAGGACTGCCCTTACTCCTCCTTGCAGAGTTGAGCTGCCAGAGTATGTCCTGGACATGGGCACTGTCCTGAAGGGTTTCACTGAGAGACGCACCCTGGAGATCACCAACCCTGGGCAGATCCCAGTGTCCTTCTGGGTCGATGCATCTGTCCTGCAGGACACAGGTAAGCAGTGCTGGAGACACTTCCTGGGGGCATGGAGGAGGTGTCTCACACAGATTAGCTGAAGCCACTGAACTTGGGGAGGTTTTTCAGTTGTTTCTTCTCACTGCCCCTGCTGGGAGCTTCAGAGGCAGAATTCTCCTGTCCAGCCATGCCCAGGGACCTGGCCTGCCTACAACTGCCCTGACACTCCAGTGTGGGGGGCAGATGGGCTCATCACCCTGGTCACCTCTCAGCATCTTCTGCCCTTGGCTCCCACGAGCATCAAGTTTCTTTGGGCACTCTTGTTTTGTGAACCAGTGAGGTCTGCTGTGTTTTGGAAGTGCTTTGTTTAGAGTTCACACTGTCATAGCACTTGTATTCAGCCTTTATTGAGGAAACAGCCTGTGAGATCCTCTGGTGGATCAAAAGAGGCTCCCAAAAGAGGCCTTGAGGCAAGGCTGCACTTCCATCACACAGTGGCTCGCTGTGTCGAGGCGTGTTCAGGTGCACTCTTAAGTTTTTGTCCTGGTCACAGCACAGCATGGGGTTTTTCCCAGACCTCTCAGCCAGGACAGCTGTAAGGCCTTAACGTGCTTATGACACATTGCTTGTGTTTCTTGTGTATCTCAGCTGCTTTGTTTTCACCTGTTCAAGGTTTCAGCGTGGACCTGGGCCAGATGAAGAGTCTGCCCCACATGCACACCCTGAGGTTTGATGTGAATTTTGAAAGTGCCCAGCAATCACAGGGTGATGTGGATGTGCTGCTGCCCATACAGGTACCACAGCTCTTGGGGCAGGCAGCAGGCTGGGCACAGCAGCAGATGTCACCTGCACCCTCTGCTGAATTCTCTGTCCTTCTACAGGTAACAAAAGGCCCCACGTCTCACATCCGCCTCCGTGCCACTGTCTTGGAACTGTCGCTCGACCTCTCCAAGAACACACTGCACTTCCCCAATGTCCTCGTTGGGCAGGGCCAGGTTGAGACAGTCCAGCTCTACAACGGGTTCCAAGTGCCCTGCAAATGGTTCATCACAGCCATCAAGCCTGTTATGAAGGTAAAGCACAGGCAGCACTGAACACGTCACTTCTCGGTTGGGTTTTCTTTGTGTCTCCTGCCCTTTCTGCTCCTGTGGCTGCCCAAGCACTTGGGTCTCTGGCGTGTTTGAAGAAGCTTCTGAGGGTCTAGATCAAGGCTGGTTTTCCCAGACCTGTTCCATTAGCTGCTGCTTTGCTTTGCTGCCATCTTCACCCATTCCTCCTCCTCTGAGGACAGTAGTTCCCTTTGCCTGCCCTGTCTACAGGTTTTCCCTCCAGCTCTAGGCTATGGGGCCACACTTGGTTTGGCTGTGGGTGCTCTCAGCACTGTATCAGTGTCTCAGAGCACTACAGGAGCTGAGGCTCTGTCCTCACAGACTGAGGAGACCTCACACCATTGGTTTCTGTGTCCAGAGCAATCAACTCAGATACCTGACACGAGCCCAAGGTCAGAAGCAGCAGGTGCTGGAGGAAGGGCGCTGTCCCTTTGAAGTGACGCCCTCCAAAGGAACCCTTGATGCAGGAGCGTGGCAGAACTTGCAAATCCAGTTTGCACCCAAGGAGGAGGTGAGATTGGCAGCTGTCAGCCCAGGAGGCCTGTCAGGGCTATCTGGAAATGAGGGCCTGCTGCAGAGAGTGTGGTATGAGCTCTGCCTTCACAGGGGGCTTTCTGCAAGCGCTGTGCTCAGCGTGGCTCAGTTCACCCCACAGAGCACTCCTGGGAGATGTGCTCTGAAATGCCCACAGGGAGCTTGCACAGAGAGCATCAGGGCTCTGTGGCTGCCTCTTGGCACAGGGGAGGGATGTGCCCAGCTCCCCTCAGCCTCCCCCTTGCCTGGCCGTGTTTGCAGCTGCGACACTCGGTGCAGAGCAGCTGCGCACTCGCAGAGGATAATCCTGGAATGGCCGCTCTAGGCCCATCCTGCTGCAGAACTGACTGGCAAAACAGCCACCAGACACCTTCCTGAGCATGGCAGGACAGTCACCTGTAGTGGTGTGCTGCCAGCAGTCAGTCCCTGGGGCTCTGGCCTGCCTGCACATTCCCACCCAGCTGGGGATTCAACTTAAAAGGATGGAGCATTCCCAAAAGTAGTTTGCCTGAGGCTGCTGGGTCTTGGAAACTGACAGTGTCTACCAATATGGACACAAGTGCTTCTGTGCCCACAGACAGTCCCAGGGACCTTTTAAATTGCTCAAGAGATGTAAACATCTTGTGTCTGGCTTTGATCAGAGCCAAATACTAAGCAGTCAAGGTGACCCTTATTTCTGGCCAGCGAGAGCTCATTTGCCTCTCTCCTGGATCTGGCGTTTGCCTGATGCAGCAGTGCCAGGACTGGGTGTGGACACTGTAACCCCAGGGCCCTTCTCTTGAGCACTGCACTCCTGCATGACTGGGTGAAAACGCCTGGCACTCCATTGTCCATCCATCTGATACCCAATACCCAGTTACAGTGCACACCAGGACTCATCCCAGTTACTCACACCCAGACACAGGCACTGTAGTCCCTCGCATAAGTGAATATCTGGTTTCTGTTTACCTTGGAGGGACTGATAACACCCTGACCTTGGGGCAAGCGTTGGGGTCCTGTCACCTGGTGCTTCATGGACAAGTTTTCTGCACTTTTCTCTTTTCAGAGGTCTTACAGGTATGAGCTGAAGCTTAACATTCATGGGAGCAGCAATCACTTAAGGCTGCACCTCTTGGGGCAAGGTCTGGAGCCACGGCTGGAGTTCAGTCCCCCAGCACTAAAGATGGGATGGGTGCTGGTGGACAGCGATGGGGTGGAGGCCACAGTGGTGGTGAAGAACCCATGCGAATTCCCCATCGAGTTTTACTGCCTGGATTTTGATGAGCAGTACCTTGAGGAGGAGAAGGTGAGAAGGCAGGTCTGGTCCCCGTGTACATGCTGCCCAAGCTTCACAGCACTCCAATATTGCCAGGCTTGTGTCAGGGAGATGGAGGCAATGCCCAGGGCAAAGCCAGCTCTGCTGATGTGCTGTGGGAGGATTTAAAGAGTTTGTGTTGTTGGGAGGAAGGGAGGAGACAGCAAACCTGAGGTAAACATGATCTGCCCTGGTTGATGCCTGGGACCTTTGCATTGTCCTTGAGATGGGCAGGGGCTGCTTACAGTGGAGGCTCTGTCCCAGCCAGGGCCTGGTATGTGGGTCCATGGTGCCAAGCCCAGCTGGCAGGCTGGGCATGACTTGGGCTGGGAATGTGCTCTGGCAGAAAACTCCACTGGTTCTCAGGGCTTTGCTGGCAGAGTGCAGTCCTGGCTAGTGTGGCTAGTGTGGCTGCAGGCAGTGAGCAGCTCATGGTCATTGTTTGCTTCAGATGAGTCGCTTGGGAGGGGTTTCTCTCCCAGTCCTGCTTGTAGCTCTTGCCTCTGCTCTGGAGCCTGCTCACCCCACTGGGCATAACAAAATACTTGTACTTGATGGAAATCAAAAAGCCCATTTCCAAAAGCTCAGTGCCTTCAAAGAAGGAGTTGTGAGGATGAAGGTGACAGAAGTATAAACAGGATTTTCTCTTCTCTTTCAGATGCTGAGGCATCTGGGACTGCATCCCCAAGGGCCTCCCCTTCCCCCTGCTGCTGTCCTCTCCAGAGTTGACTGCCCAGAGGAGCAGCTGGGCTCTGCAGAGCATGTGAAGCCCTTCACCATTGTTACACCTGAAGACAATCTGGTGGGTACTGCAGTGGTGCTGGCACTGAAGGTGCCAGGGCAGGGACCAGGCTAGATGGGGGCATGGGGGACAGGTTGGATGGAAAAGGATCATTGTGGAGAGGTAGTGAAGATGTGATGGGGCCCCACATCTGCAGGTCTCCTTTCTGTCAGGGATGGGGCAAAAGAGACAGCTTTGCTGGAGACAGAGCAGTTCTGTAAGAGGGGAAAAATCACTTAAAAACATTAATTTCCTTTGAGGAGAAGATCCTGAGTTAGAAGGGGTGTCCTAGACAAAACAAACACCAGTAAGGAAAACCAAGTTCCTGGGCAGGTGCACTGATTTATTCTCTCTTCCACTGGTTGATGAAGGCCCATTTTTCTTTCCAGGATGGGAATGTCTCAGGGCTCACCCCTCTCTCCCTTTTCTCTCTCCCTTTAGGCCAGGACCCCAGATGAGAAGGGCAGTTCTGCTGAGGGCCAGCCAAAGACAGGTAAAGCAGTGAGCAGAGACAAGTCTCCAAAGGGGAACCAAATATCTACAGAGAGAACAGAAAGTCCCTCTTTTTTCCCAGGAAAAATTTCCCCCTGGGAATCCTCCAGCACAAGATCCAAAAGTACACTGGAAAGTGCCTCCATCCCCACAGAATTCCTCAGGTGAGCTGCACGGGAGGAGGTGATGCCTCTGCTTCTTGGTCCTCTTGCCAAACAAGGTCCATCGTCCCCAGCTGCACACGGACCCTGTGCCAGTGCCTCCATGGGATGGCCAGTGCACCCTCCTTGTTTCATTTGCTCCTCAGCAATGTCTGAAGCCTCCTCTTTAATTGCCAGGCTGAAACGGTACCGGTGGATAGTGCCTGCCCTCGGTGAGGTGGAACTGAAGGTCCACTTCTCCACCAAAAAGCCAGGGAAGTTTGAGCAGACGCTGAGGTTTGAGCTGGTGGGGACAAAGCGGCAGTACGAGCTGCCCTGCAGTGGCACCAGCCTGTACCCCAGCATCAGCCAGAACCCACGGTAAGGCTGGCCCCTGGCAGCCTCCCACACTGCTGCCCCCGAGCTCACAGCCAGGGCTGCTCCTTGGGCATTCTGGCCTGGCCACATGGTGCTGCCTGACGTCACCCAGCATCTCTTTCTGTGCTGGGAGCTGGGAAGGCAGATGGTCCCTGAGCCACCAGGATGGGTTATGGCTTTCTGACTGCATTTCCTACCTGGAGCATCTCATAGCTCCTCCTTCCCTGCTTTCTCTGCCCAGGCTGGTGTTTCCACAGTGGAGGAAGACCATGAAGGAAGGTGAAATCATCTTCAAGGAATATGTTGAGAGCACCAAGCAATTCCACTTTGGACCGCTGCTGTGTGGGAAATCAAGAGAGTGGTATGTGCTCCCTGCTGGCTGTTGTACTTTTCTGGACACGCTTGGAGACGTGCTGTGCTGGTGGCACGATCCAGGGCAGTCCCTGGCAGAGTCCTGGCACACACCTGGGTTTGAAGGAGCACAGATGTGTGAACCTGAGCATACAAGAGGCAAATGAGCCTTGGGGGAGCCGCTCTGCCTGCCTGGTGGCTGCCTTGGCCAGAGCCCCAGGCTGCTGCCAGTCCAAAGGGCACTTGGGGCAACTTTTGTCTGCCTCCACATCTCAGCTTCACCCCTTAAGAAATGTATGGTGGTTTTTGAAGTGCTTTGAGCTCTGCAGTTAGCCTGATTGAGCAATTATTCTGTAGATGGTTTTGTAAACCTGTCATTGATCTGTAATTATTAATAAGATTTTATGGTTGACCTGCCAGTGGGTGTCAGGGGCTATGTACAGCAGGAACTACATTTGCCTGTAATGACATTGCATCATCACTGCTGGATAAAGTCTGCCTGAAAACGTTGTCATTGAAGCTATTGTGCATTTCTACTTTTACTGTCACTTTTTAAAAAACAGTATTTAACATTAAGTTCTTGTCTCCATGGGAGCTCTGGAGGGCTAAAGCTATTTTGACAACATAGTTTCAAAAAACAGACAATCTTTAGCCAGGTTTATGGGATGGTCTGGGATTTCTGTTTGCCTCTTTAACCCTTTCACTCCAAAGTCATTTCCACACCTGAGAGAAGGGTCATTTGTTATCTTTTTGCATTCCTCTTGGGAAATTATGCTTTATATGTCTTTCTTAGACTTTGAGCTAACCCATGAAATCCAAAGCAGTTTCATGACTTTTTGGAAAGAGATCAGCTAAACTCTTTTTCCAAAAGCTTTTCTTTACACCCTGCAGGGAAGGCACCCCAAGAAAGAAGGGGAAAGCACCCATGTGCCTGGTGTACTGTTATTTTTCTAAGCACCTTTGAATTTACATTGTATTAAAACCACTTGAAGTGGCCTGAGCATCACCAGGCTTCTGGGGTGGAGGCACCAAGTACAGGGGAAGGCATCAAAGTCAGGCAAGGATGAGCACACGCCCACGCCCCTGGCTGGGATCCACTTCCCTCACTTGTTTGTTAGAGCAGGGTCTTCCAGCACCGCTTCCTCGGCTGCACACGGTGCTTTCCTCGATGTGTGGCAGAGGCAACAGTCTCCTCTGCAGCCTCTTCCCCTTTTGTGGACAGGTACAAGGCCCAGAACTGTCCTAGAAATTCGGAGAATATAACCATCCTCAACAACTCCCCCATGGACGTAGAGGTCCAGTTCTCCTTTGAGGATGATGAGAAAGCAGAGACCTTCCTTCTGGACCCTCCCAGCATGACCCTGAAACCAAAGAAGAAGCAGGTAGGAGAAGGGCAGGTAGAGCAGGCACCGTAGAAGTGCCCAGGAGCTGCTGCTCCTGCTCACACACAGTGCTCTTTCTGTTTCTTTCCATGGGGCCGGGTCCAGGAGCTGACCATTTGGGCATACCCCACTTCCCCTGGCTTCCTGGAAGACAAACTCATCTGCTGCATTAACAAGAATCCAGAGCCAGTGGTCTTCAGCCTGTGCTGCCATGGGGTGCACATGAAGCTGGAGGTCAGCCCCCTGGAGCTGTCTTTTGGCAAGCTGCTTCTGCACAGGTCAGTCATCCCACACGCACTCCAAGACTTGTGACAAGGACAGAATGTTTGGCTCTGCTTTCCAGGGCTGGGATGGAGCTGCTCCAAGTTGCATTCAGTGGCGAGGCTGGTGTGACCAGCCAGCAGCTGATGCCAAGTGCCTCCTGTCTCTGCAGGACTGACAGCAGGACCTTGGTCCTGAAAAACAACACCCTACTGCCCATGGCCTGGCAGCTCAGTGGGCTGGATGACCTTGTTGAGGACTTCTCACTGTCACAAGATAACGGCACCATTGATCCCCGCTCAGAGATTGAAGTGACAGTGAATTTCAAGGCCCAGCAGATTGGCACCATTGAGAAGAGCCTTCGACTCGAGGTGAGAGGGACTGTGCCCTGCCTGGCACAGTGAGCAGCCACGTGCTCTTAGGGACAGAGTCAGGAAGAGCTGCTCCTGACAGACACAAGGGTGCTGTGACCCCAACTTCTGCCTCTACACAGCGTTTGCCAGAATGTGCAGTGCATCCACATCCCCCCAGATAACCAGACACTGCACCCTGAGCCTGTAGCACAACCACCTTGGCCCTGTGAATGGTTGAAGGTTGTTGTTTGGTTATACAGACTGCAGCGTGATCTCTACATTTCTCCTGGAGCTTGTCCAAACCTCTGGCATCGTGCAACAAACTCTGCCCCTGGCATTTTGTTCCCCATGGTTTAGGGGCTGCATTTCAGAGAGGGTGCTAGGTGATTGGAAAGGGTTGTCAATGCCACCTGCTCTGAGACACCTCACACTTCCTGTGGTTGTTCTTACATCCCTGTGCCTCTCAAGGATGCTTTAGCAGCAGCATTCCCTCCTGTAGGAATGCAGAGTTGGGCTGATGGGGTTTATACTGCAGCAGAATCCCACTGGGACAGCCCACGAGATGAACGGGTTAGGAAAGCTTGGGTATCCACCAACACTTGTGAAGCCAGGGAGGCCATAGGGGAAGCAGCCAGCAGAGACAAGGACTTAGAGGCTGTCTAGCAAAAGAATAATCTGAACAGTGTTTGTTTCTTGCTGCCTCAGGTTTCAGATACAGAAAACATCCTGGGGATTGTTCAGGTTGAAAACATCAAACTGTCTGCAGAGGTGTATGATGTTCTCCTGAGCATGGTCCTGCCTGAAGGTCAGTGGATGTCTCCCAAACAAAGCAGTCCAGGTGCACTGCCTTACCTTGGGTGGTGGGTGACCAAAGCACTTGGGATGGGATGGGATGCAAGGATGGCATGGATACATAAAGCACATACCCTGCAAGCTGCATGGAATAAAGCATTGTCAGGCCACTGGCAGCCTTAAGTCTCTCCCCTCTGAACTTTGAAGTGTGCAGCTTCACGTGCAGGTTGGATTTGGGGGCTTTGAAACAACAGTGAGGTGAACAGGCAGTTGGCAATTCCCACAGGCTCAGCACAGCATGTAAAGTGATTGGATTTGTGCTTGGAAGTGAGGAAATGGAAGCCGAGCTCCTTAGCTACTGAGCCTGCAGATATCTTGAGTAAGAAGAGAAAGGGCAGACAAGTAGCTGGAAAACCCTTCCAAGAACAGCAACTTGCTGAAAAGGGTTTTGTGCTGGGACCTCCATGTAGCTTGGGACCTGGTGTATTCTGCAGCAGCTCACAAATACCACGTCTAATCTCGCTCTGCACATTGTCTGCAGATGGAACCTTGGATTTTGGAACCATCAATGTCCAGGATAATGTGAAGAACATCCTGACTCTAACAAACAAAGGGATGTACAACATCGAGTACAGGTGAGTCCAGCTGCCTGGTGGTGAGCATTTCCCTGGGTTCCCAGGCCTGCACTCTCCCTCTGTCAAAGGTTAGAACCTGTTTCCATGCAGGCTACCTCACGATAAACACAAAACCTGGGCTCTCTAATCTCAGCTATTTTACCAGAGAATCCAGCCACAAACCAGCAGTTCTCCCCAGTTCAGCAGGGAACCCAAAGGAGAGCCCCAAGAATTTCAGGCACTGAAATGCTGAGATTCATTGCCTTTCTTTGATGGTCACCTCCTTTCTCCTTCTGAGACTCTGTAAAAGAGTGAATGAAAAATTTCAGTGTCAAGGTTTCTTGCAATAACCTCGTGACCGTCTGTGCTCACTGTCAGGATCCAGGATTCCCTGAGCAGAGCTGCACCCTCCCTTTTCTTCTTTTTCTGGTCCTATGCAAAGTCCTGGCTGTGCTGGCAGCACCTCTACTTGTAACTGCAGAGATCTCCATTCCTTCCCTTTCTGCACAGATTGATGCTGAAGGGTGCAGGTCCCAGGATGCGAGACTTGGCGTCCCACTTCACTGTCAAGCCTCAGTCGGGCAAGCTGATCGCCTCCCAGCCTGGTGTGAATATTGAGATATTCTTCCACCCCACAAGGGAAATCCTCCTCAAGAACAGCCCCATCCTGTACTGCCAGGTGAGCTGCCTGGGCCAGGCTGTGTTACCACACGGTGTTTTGGGAGCATAAACAGGAGAGGTGTCTAATGGAAGGAGGGCTTTAACTGGAGAATCCTCTCTCCTACGTACACAAACAAAGTCTTCAAAACCATTTGGGAGGCTTCCTAAGGGAGCTGAGAATCTGACTCTGGAGGAGGTGCTTTAACAGGGATGGGTGAACTGATGGAGGCCTGGGGTGGAGGCTGGGGACTGGGGTAGAGGACTGGCTGGCTCTCTTTGCTTTGTTTACCACCCCTTCCTGTGGACACAGGTGATAGATGCCATCTCAGGGGAAGGAGGCCAGACTGTCGCCAGCATCCCAGTGAGGGTGTCAGCAAGAGCTGCCTACAGCAAGTTCAGTATTGAGCCTGCCTCACCCATCAGTTTCGGTGCCGTGATGAAGGGCAGCAAGAAGAGCCAGACTGTCGTGCTGGAGAACACAGGCATGATCAGCTTCAAATTCCGCATCCACCGAGCAACTGAGGATGAATCTCCTTTGGAAAGCAAAAGGTACAAGAAGCCCTGGACCACCCTTCCTGCCTGAGGAGGCACCACCCCACGGCTGGCATGTGGCAGGCAGCCAGGAGACCTGGGCTAGCGCCCATTTGCATCCCTGCCTTGGGGAGAGGGAGCAAAACACGCCTCAGTGTCCCCATGTGTAGTAGGAAGCTGGTGCTAGAGCTGCTCTGTCCAGCAATGGGTGCTGCAGGCTGCTCTCTGGGAACCATGTGGAGCAGGAAGGCTTTCCTCTGTGAGGAGGAAGGCCAGCTTTGGCCTCAGAGAAAGGCAGGGGAGCTCAGCATGACAGATACCTCTGCTTTCTCCTCTCAGTTCAAAGCAAGGGGAGTCTGTTCCATCAGCTAGAAAGTGCTCAGCGGGAAGGAAATCAAGCTTGACACAGGTGGGTGACTCCTGCTCCCCAACAATGCTGCTGCAGGGGATGTGAGAAGATGCTGCTGTGCCCAGGCTGGGGGCTCATCTCCACTGGGTGGGACGTGGTCTGCAGGATGGAGTCCAGGATCTGCTCAGTCCCACTGACAGTCCTGTACTCTGGCTCTGACCTGCAGCTGTGGGGTCAGCAGAGGGGAGCAGGTCCTGTGTGTGGTAGCTGCTGGCCAGCACAGGTCTGTGAACACCACAGAAGCAAAAACATCCCCCCCCCGAACTCCCAGTCCACAGAGCTCAGACAACTTTTTTTTTTCTTCTTTTTCTTCTTCCCAGTCCCCTACCTCTCTCCCATCATTTCTCACAGCTGTTTCTGCTCTCCTGTTACCTCTGGAGGCTGAGGATCACAGCTACCACCTTCATTCTTTACGCTCCATCTCCTTTCTCTCTGCCACTTGAGACAGGCTTGCAGCTCCTCTTGGCTTGTTGGGCTCAACCTGGAGCTGCCTTTGGGCCATGGAGTCATCCTTCCCTGCCCTGGGACTGGCTGCTTGGGCCCAGCTGGAGGCCAAGGCAGGACATCCTCTTTGCTGGGGTGCTCAAGGCACAGCTATTACCCTTCAGCCTCTCCTGGAACTTCTTCTGCAGGGTCAGCTCAATGTGGGCATGTTCACGGTGTCCCCGTGCTCCGGCTCCATCGCTCCGTGGGGCCAGCAGCAGATCACGGTGGAGTGCCTCGCAGGGCAGGAGGGGACTTGTGAGGAGCAGCTCTACATTGACATCGTGGGCAGAGACCCCAGGGACAATCCCCTCGGCATTCCCTTTACCCTGACTGCCGAGTCCTGCCTGCCAGGTACGTACTGTCCACAGGTTCCCCTGGTCAGACCTGCTGCTGATCAGCACCTAAACTTGCTGCTTGGATAGGGAGGCATGCTAGCCCTGGTGTCCCCCCTTGAAATCCTCAGAGTTTCCAGCCCTCTTAAGTCCACTGGTGGATTCATCCCTCCCGGGCTGAGAGGGATGCATGAAAGGATAGAGGGAAAGCAATGCTCTTTAAGACTGAGGTGGACTGAGCTCCATCTTCATAGCCAGCTCCCCCACCCAAAGCTGGGTTTAGCAGTTACCTGGGCAGAAAGAGCTTACCAAGCCTTCTCAGAGGCCAGCAAGGCCCAGATGAATTCATCAGGGAGGCTTCTGCATGCTCATCCCTCTGGTCTCTCCACAGCATTTGCTGAGGATGCCATGTTAATCTTCGACGAGTACCCGATCTGCAGCAGCACTGACCTCAGCCACAAGCTGCTCTCTGTGCACGGTGTGGGCCTGTTTGTGAGAGATGAGAACAAGTTCATCTTCAACAAGATTCTGGTTGGGCAAGAGGCTGAAGCCCATTTCAACATCTACAACACAACTGCTCTGCCGTGTGACGTGGTCCTCTCCATCAACCCCCTGCCTGGACAGGTAAGAACAGGAGGCCAAGGAGATGGTTGCCCTCTAAGGGCCGTGTGAAAGCTGTTTTGTTCTCCAGATGCATTGCTTCCTGTGGCCCACACTAGCTCAGTGTAGGTCAAACTTCAGGGCAGAGCAGCAGAGCCAGGGAACAGTTGTGTTCAATTCTCATGTCTTGGGCAAGCTTTTGGCTCACACCTCTGGGTCTTTGGTGGGAGAAGTGAATCCTTCTGAACCTCTCTTGGAAGCACACTCAGAGAGGGGCTGTTATGAACTGACATGCCAGGGCTCAAAGCAGAGCATTTCCTCAGGCTCCCTGGCTTTTCCTCTCTTTGAAGGCCAGTTCTAGGTTATTTGCAGGGTTTTCCATGCAGTGACCACCTCCCACATATGGCAGGGCAGCTGCCAGCACTCAGAACACACAATGCTTTAGCACAAGGTCAGCGTTCCCTGCTTGAACAACTCATCCTTAAAACAATACCCCCTGAGTTCACAGCCCATAAACACACCTCCAGGAGGGCTGTGAAAATGGGAAGAGCTGTCACAATGCAAGATTTTTGCCTGGCTGGCTGCTATTCATAGAAAAGAGAAGCCAGGAGAAAACTGCTTCTTGTAGAAAAGTCTCCATAGCATGACAAGAAAAAACTCTTCTCCTTACAAGAACTGATCAAAGACTATTGTATAGTTGATGCTGCTTTACCGTCCCAGGTTTTGTCTCCCAGTGGTCAGCTGGGAAAAGAAAAAGTTGGGTAGGGGGAGAAAAAGTGTTCTGGAGGTTTTATTTTGATGTTTCTTATTCCTGTAGTCCTGTTAGTAAAGTTTCTTTATTCCTTTTAAGTTTTAAACCTGTTTAACCCTTCTCCTTATCCGTATTTCACAACAAAAAATGAGTAAGTGCCCTGGTGATTTTAGCCAGTGCTAAACCCCACCACGTTATTTAGTGCATTGACTGAGAAACTCCAATTAGCAAATCTAAACCACTACAGACATGCTGTTTTCAGTAATGTATTTATGAATAAAACTGGGTCGTGTTGGAAGGTGTTTTCTCCTAACACTGCTCTCTGGCTTCCCCCAAGGAAAAAGGCCCTATCACCGTTTTCAAGTTGCATCCTGTCCAGATGTCCATTCCTGGCTCATCCCACGCTGTTGCTACAGTGACCTTCACCCCACCAGACGAGCAGAACTACGACTGCACTTTTAAGGCTTCCCTTGTCATCCCCAAACGGTAATTGACCCTGAGAAATATTGGGGGAGGCCTCACTGACAGCTGCCTCTCCACTGGGAAGGCACAGACCTCTTGTTAGCTCTAATGCTCTCAGGAGCCTTAGGCAGAGTACTTGGCATGAGATGATTTGGGAGGCAGTAACTGTTAGATAGAGCAGAAAAATGAGGCTGATTTGTCATACAGGTTTAGCCTGGATGAGGAAATAGGAAGACAGGGAAATATTCAGTAGCCAACTGGAAGTTACTGAGATGTGCTACAGCTGAGCTGGGCATTTCCAAGGACAGAAGCTTAGATGGATCAGTTTCTGTGGCAGCAAGTCAGCAGTCACAATTTCCTCTTTGTTTCTGTGAAATTAAGTGATCCTCTGTGATTCCCTGCATTCATGAAGCTATTTCATGTGAGTGATGGGAGCTGGTATGAAAGAGGAGCCCTGTTCCTCTGCACTGGGACCTGTGTACAGGGGCTTGGACCTGCCCTTCCTCAAGCCTTTAGTGGCTGAATTGGAGCAAGAGAAGTCTAATTGCTAATAAGCAATTGCTTTTATATTGTTCTTGGAAGTGATCTTGGTGGATAGTGACAATGATTTCTTTTTGCCTTCTTGCTTTTGTTCTGCTTTCATGCTGTGCTTTTTTTGCTTGTTGCCTATGTCTCATCTCACTGCAGCCAGGGGATTTGCCATATCTCATCTGGTGCCTCATTATGTATCTGCTGTACTGCATGATTCAATGAAGTGAAATTACTTTTAACTGTTACTGTGGAAGGCTCTGGCTCTTTGGAGCAGATTCCTCTTGTGAATGGCCCTGAGGGGACTGGGAAGAGGCTGGTGGGGGGCTGTGTTGTGGGGTACAGGAGCAGCAGGCAGGGAAAACAGTGTGGATTGCCCTTGCTGCTTGGCTTGCCCAGTGAGAAATGGGTTAGTGCCAGCTGGAATTGTTTCTGTGCCTCTCCTGCAGCTCTGTGAAAATCAAGCCCCAAACCCTGAGCTTCACCATCAGTGGGAGGGGGCACGAGCCGCAGGTGACAGTCGTGTGCCCAAGAGCTCGCAGCAAGAGAGGAAATGCCGTGCTGCGCTTCCAGAGGCTCCAGCTGGGGGATTTAGAGATGCTCCCCCTGGTCGTCCGTAACAACGGCATCGTACCTGTCAAGGTGAGCACCCGCTCAAGGAATGGTCTGGTTTGGGAATAAGTGCTTGTGGCACAGGGGAAGGGTCCCAAAAACCATGGCTGACCTGGCAAGAGGTGTCACAAATTCTTTTTAAGCAAGTGACTGACATCTGTTCTCCAAGAAGGGAGTTCTTGAATATTTTCCATCCAGTCTTTCTTCTTTAAGTTGAACACAAGAAAGGTGGTGGAGTATTTTTCCCCGTCTTTCAGGTTTGTTCTCATGGACATGTGTGATTTTCCAGTTCCATTAGGTTAAATTCCCCAGTTTACTATTTTAAGCAAACTTAGTTGTGGTTTAATTATATTCTGCTTATTGCTTTCTGTCCTGTTTGGTTCAGTGTTGGTTCAATCCAAATGCCTCGAAACACCCCTTTTTCCCAGCTGGTTTGACTTAACTTTTGTGCTCAGTGCTGTTTGCAGTGGGAGAGGTGCTGGGTTCCTGTGCAGGACCAGCAGCACTGTGGTGTCAGTCCCTGTGCCATCCTGTACTCACACCAGTATCATTGTGCTCTGTGTTCCCTTTTCTCAGTTTATGTTACACCTGGAGGATGAGCATGGAGCATTCTTCTTGAAAGGCAGGCGCTCCACACTGGAGAGATTCCACACTGAAGATGTGGGAGAGGACTCTGTTGGAAATGGTAAATTTGTTAACCATGAAGTTCGATCGTGCCCAGAGAGAAAACGTGTGCCCTGCTCTTGGCTTCTCTGAGCTGCAGCCAGATGTTAGACACACTTTGTTTCCTTGGGCTCTCTGTCCCCCGAGCTTTTCATGGGGACTTTTTGCAGGGTTTCCTCCTAGCAAGTTGTAGGAAGTTCTTGTGTTCTTCTAGACGTGGTGGGCTGGGTTCTGGGGGACTGTCACTGCCTCAGGGGAGCCTCTGAGGTATTTGCAGCATGTGGCAAGGTCCCAGCCTGAACGGACACAGCCCTTGAGCACACAGGCAGCCAGCAGAAGCCAAAAGTGCTCTTTGGCTCAGCTTTCCATGTGGCTGGAGCTGGCTGGAAGCGATGGAATGAGGGCTGGGCATCAACCTGAGGTTAAGCTGCTGAAGTGGTGATGTGTCTGGAGATGGCAGCCTGGTGAACATAAGAAGAGGGTCTGGAACCACTGCGGGTAGAACCTGTGCTCAGAAGGCAGCTGGTTTCAACCTTCTGCTCCTCAGATATGGAAATATTTCCTCTGTACAACTGTATCACTTAATTCTGATTTCCATTGCTGTGCAGAGAGCAAGCCCCCAAAGAAGCCTCTCCTGCTTCTGCATCGTGGGCAATCGGCAGAGTTTGATGTCATTTTCAATCCCACCCTGGCTCGACGTGTGGAAGGGAAGATCCGTGTTTTAGTGGGGGACACCTACTCTGACGAGACCCTGATAGAGCTGGTGGGTGAAGGCCACAAGGATGAATTCACCCTCAACTGTCTAGAGGAAGACCCACAGTTGAGGAATGATAAGAGCAGCTGGAACAAAGACATCATTGATGGTAAGAGAGGAGAGGCTGCCAAGGGGGAACAAGGAAGAAGAAAATATCTGATCATGTGTGTCCTCTCTCTAGCCAGGCCTGGGCTGTCACCCCTGGACATGGAGGCCCGTGGGTGTGGCAGCCATGCATGCAGAGCAGTGTGTGCTGTGCTGCATGGCGCTGGCTCAGGGGTGTGCCAGGGTGTTTCCCTGACAGTGGTGGGATGGGGAACTGCCTGGGGAGCTCCCTGCCAGAGGGAGGAAGGCTTGGAGCAAGCAAGCATTGAACATACAGGAGTCTGTGCATGTGAGGGGGGCGGGGTGGAACTCCCTGCATGCTGAGATCCCTTGCTTTCCTCCTTAACAGCTGTCAGACTGAACCACATCCAGTTTGGGGACTGTCCTGTTGGGAAGCCCTGCCACAGGACCTTCACCATCACCAACCACACCGGCATGACGTTCATGCGCTTCGAGTGGGAGGCAGACGTCCCATTCCAGTTCTGCCCCAGGGTGAGTGGGGGCTGCTCTGCCTTTCCCCATTGCTCAAGCCCTGCCCTGGTGTTCCTGGGAGCTGGCAGGGAGACCTCCCATGCCAGTGCTAGCCCATTCCAGTGCCACATGGGAGATGCAGTCCCTGGCTTGGCTGGGCCAAGGCTGCCAGCCTTGCAGAAAAGGCTTCACGTTATGGGAGGTGGTACCTTCTCTTCATACTTTTGTCTGTCAAACTTCACATAAATCCACACTGAGGTGCAGGTTCCTGGCACAGCTGCTCACCACATCAGTCCCTTTTGCTATCAGTCCTGCCCTTGGCAGTGCTTCCAGTTTGGTCTTGACTCCCTGATTCTCCCTAGGTGGGACATCTCCACCCTGGCTGCACCAAGGCCATCACAGTGACCTTGAAATCAGATGTTCCAGCCACCTTCAGGAGGCACCTTGTGAAATGTAAGGTGACCAAGATCAAGTTTGAGCTGCCACCATGGAAAGTTCCAGACTGGGACGACGAAATGTGCATTGTCGTGTGGAAGGACATCACCGGGAAGGACCCAGCAGCCCAATGGCCTGAAAAAGAGAAGGTAAGAAGCAAAATGGCAAAAAAAGCCACCACAGCTTTTCCAAAAAGAACCACCATAACACCATCGCTGCTGGCTGAGCAGCTCCTGCTTCCTCTGGACATTGGACAGCCCTGAGCTTCACCAGCAGTGCATTCTAGGGGAGAGGTGGATGCACACGACCCTCACACAAGAGGAGAAGCCTTTAGACAAGAGACCATTAGCCACACACTATCAGTCTGTGCCACAAACACAAGTGCTGCAGCCCATGTTGAATGGGAGACAGTGTTTTATGATTATCTCATTTTATGGTGTTTGAAATCTCTCCATATGATGTGGTGCCCTTTCACCAACAAGGAGTTAAGTCTGCTGCACTCTGTCTCTTCTTTTGAAGTGGAGACCTGCTGCACCTGCTGGTGAACTCCAAGTTTTGTCTGCATGGATACCAGAGATTTTGGTTGTGGTCTCTGTATTGGGAGGGTTATCTCATCATGGAGTAGCCCAGGCACTGTATGACAGTATGGAGGAGTCTGGAGAAGGATCATGTGTGGAGACTCTTGCTTTTATTGTCATTATTGCCAAACACACTCAGCTTGGGTGAAGGTTCTTTCCAAGTTTCTGGACCATTTGAAGGCCTCTAAACCATCCTCTTTTCTATCAGAACATCTGCAGTTGGAGACTTTCCCAGTGAGATCTTTCACGTCCCAAAATGCCATCCCCAGCTGCCAGCAGTGTGGCTGTTGCTCCACAGGTGACATCTGGAGAGCACTTTCTCCTAAGACAAGAAGATGCTTCCTAGAAGTCTTCAGTCATGGGGTTCTCCACCCACAGAGCTCCAGCAGGGGAACTTAACCCTAATTTTGAGACCTGCTGGATTTCTAGGGGACCAGGGAAAAAGTCAGTCCCTCGCCAAGGTTG
This sequence comes from Poecile atricapillus, assembly GCF_030490865.1. Classification (NCBI taxonomy): domain Eukaryota; kingdom Metazoa; phylum Chordata; class Aves; order Passeriformes; family Paridae; genus Poecile; species Poecile atricapillus. The sequence continues at coordinate 1,315,901 of NC_081282.1, read as the reverse complement.
AAGTACAGGGATTGGAACACCGCTGTAGTCTCCATGGGTACATTGACAGCTGTGGTAGGACTGCTTTGATTAGTGGGCAGAAACAACTCCTGCAGCACAACAGTCCCAATTCTGTCATCTTTCCAGGGAACTAAAAGTGAATGGTCCTTTCTAGTCCCTCTATGAGGCTGATCTTGGAGGCCAAGAGATTCCCTTCTCAGCCTGACTTTCTGGGCTCTGCTCAGTGATTCTTTTCTCCTCTGTTTGCAGACAGTGGAGACAGTCCCGGAACCGGCTCACACTGTGCTGAAGAAGAGCGGCCAGGAGGCCGAGCTGTACCTCAGTGCCTTGGTTGCCTACGCCCAGTTCAAACTGGACACAGTCGTGGTTCAGCTCAAGGACACCTTGCCCTTCCAGACAAGGACAGCCACGTGAGTGCTGAGGCCAGGCAGGGCCCTGCCAGCGGGAGCTGCCTTTGTGTAACTTTGTGCTGGCCGTGGGTGGGGAGACAAAACTCAGGACTCCAGGTGCTCCAGGTGCTCAGGAGACAAAACAGCCTCGTTTATTATTCAGAGCTCACTGAAATACCCAGTGCAAATCTCCCGGGCTAGACAGCCATTGGCTGAGATCTCTCTCCCTGCCCAACTTCCTGGCCAGGGCTGTGCTCACTTCTCAGCTTGGATGGGGCTGGCCAAGGGTTCCCTGTAACTTATCTGGGAACACGTTCAGGCATGAGCTAGGCCAGCTGAATTGGATTTGTGTTATGGCCAGATTCACTGTGTCCAGTCCAGACCAGCTGTACTGTGACAATGCTGTGACACCTTTGCCCAGGGCTGACCCAGTGCCTGCTTCCCAGAACTCCACCCTAGCCAAAACCAGCACAGGCTTGTTCACATGCATGCCAAGCCAAGCAGGAGAGGCTGGTCAGGAGAGGCTCAATGCTGCCATTTTCTGCTGAGAACAGCCATGGGTTTGCTTTCGCTACGTCTCACCTGTCCTCATCTGCTCAAGAATAAGTTTGCAGTCAAAGCAAGACCTAAAGAAAGTCCAAAGTAAGCCCCTTAGCTTCAATGTCCTGGGCACCATGTTGGCCCTTTCCCCTTAAACTTCCAGACTTTGAAATACTTTTCTGGGCCACCCAGGACAGCAGTCTGAGCATGGCAGGGTTGCCTGGGGAAGAAGATGCTCCTCAGCAGAAAGTGGTAGCAGGAGCCCCTCAGACAATGTTAGTGTACTATTTGCTTTCTATTTATTGGACATTTTTTTTAAATTCCTCCTTCTTGCTTTTCAGTTTCAGGATGCACAACACAGGGAAGGTGGCCCTGGAATACTTCTGGGAGGAAGCTGCACCTGCAGATAGTGAAGCAGTGAGGATGCCATATTCAACCACTCTGATTAGTAAGGGCATTTCATTTGGTAGCTGAGGGCCTGGGGAGAAGACCCTGCCCCTTCACCCCAAGACTTGAATTGCTTTTTCCTTCTTGTCCACATGTCCACTTTCATCAGCATCTTCCCAGCTGCAGCTGGAGAGTTTTATCCTTTCCCCCTCTGCCTTTCCGCCCCTTTTGTTCTTGCTCTGCCACTTCTGCTCTGCAAAGGAGCTGAGCCAGGCTCTGGGGAGAGCCACGTGCTGGGTCAGGACTGGGAAAGGGGACATCAGGTCATTGCTTTGAGAAGTCTGAGACTGGGCAGAGCAATGGTGTAACGAGTGAGCTGCCCTGCAGCCACTGTCTGTGTGCAGTCCCCCACTCCAGGGCAGCTGCAAAGTCACTGTCTAAAACCAACTCCTGCTTTGGCACAGGAGTGTGTGCTGCAGGCAGAGACCCTGCTCCCAGAAGCTCTGTTCCCTGCTTGGAACTTGGCCAGAGATGCTCCGAGTGCATCCCAGCTCTCTTCCACCTATGTGCTGCAGGAGGCAGCGTTGCTGGGAACATAGATTTTGTCTTTGAATGGTGTCCTCTTCCTCTCTGCAGGTCGGCTCAGCTCTGCTCCTGTTGTAAGGCAGCGCAGAAAGCTGGTGCTTCGTTTCCGGAGGGAGCAGGACCATCCTTTTGAGACGCATCCTTCTGAGCTGCGGCGCCTACAGTGGCTTGCCAAGGAGCAGCAAGATTCCGAGCAGGAACAGCTGCAGGATTCCGAGCAGGAACAGCCAGATTCTGACCAGGAGCAGCTTTCTGAGGAAGAGCAGCTGGATGCCAAGCAGAAGCAGCGTTCCAAGAAGCGGTGCCGCTCCAAGGAACGGAGTCTCTCCCCGCAGCGTGCCACTTCCTCCCTGGAAGTCCTCCCAGATGTCACCCATGACCAGTCACTGTTCTCCATCAACCCCAACTTCGGCACCATCACTCCTGGCCAGAAGAAGACCTTTCATGTGCTGTTCTCCCCAAAGGATGTGGGGAACTTTGAGACCACCATGCTGTGCAGGTGGGAAACATTGACACACTTGCCAACTCACACTTCTGACGGCTATCACTGAATCACAGGCTGGGACAGGGTGGAAGGGACCACAGGAGGTCATCTGGTCCCACTTCCCTACTCAAGCGGGGTCATCTCAGAGCACGTGGCACAGAGCTGTGTCCAGAGGGCTCTGCAATAATTCCAGTGAGGGACACTCCACACCCTCTCTGGGCAGCCTGTCACCCGCAAAGGGAAGAAGTTCTTCCTCAGGTTCAGGTGGAATTTCCTGTTCAGGTTCTGCCCGTTGCCTCTTGTGCTATTGCTGGGCATCACCAAGCACAGCCTGGTTCATCCCCTAACACCCTCCCTTCAGTCCCTCTGACTGGGATGGGGAGGTGGGCCTGGAGACAAGCAGCCCCAGAGAGGCAGCAGCTCCCACAGGAGCGCAGAAAGATCATCTGGCCTTGGGAGGGAGACACTGGCAAAAGACACTGCATGAAACATTAAGCTCCTGGAGGGTTGCAAGATGTAGAACGAGAGACCCAGGGACCAGCCAGTCCCCAGCTCTGCTTCTTGCACAGAGCTGCTCACTGCTTGCACAGAGGGAGGATGCAACGCTGGGTGCTCTGCAAGGAGACAGAAAAGCGTCTGGCTGGAAATGTTTGTCTGGCTAATACCAGTCCCTTTCTCCCCAGCATTCCTAACCTGGAGCAGACTCACAGGATGGTGCAGGTGGTTCTAAAAGGCAGAGCCCGGGAGTGGAAGCGTTTTGGAGAACCAAAATGCTCTGCCTTACAGCAGACAGATGAAGGCCAGAGACACAAGAAGCAGCTGCACTGGCAACCAACACCAGAGTGACAGCATCTGTGTCATCTGGAGCATCCAGCAGGAGCTGGCAACATCTTGTTTCCTACTGCTGATGGTCTCCCACCCTTTACGTGACACCTCTGCAGCTCCCCTTCCCAGCTCCAGTAAACATCATCTTTTAATTAACTTTGTTAATTAAATAGTTTGTTAATTTGTTAAATAACTTAAGTTTCAGTTAACTGTTAATAACCAGTTGCTAATAAAATGTTAACTGTTAGCCATGGTGCCAGAGATCTTTCCTTAAACCCCACTACCCCAGTTCAAACCCCCAAGTTAGTACATTTTGAGGTTCCCCCCAGTTCTCCCCAGTCTCCAGTTACTTCGTTCACCCTTTCCTCCCTGGTGTACCCAAAATGGCTCCTGGAGAGCACAAGATGGTGGGGACCACATGGCCAGGCCCCTCCCTTGTACTTCTCCTCCCCAAAATCCTTCTTCCTACCTCCAACCCCTTCTTCCCTGATGCTCCTCCCCCTGTTACCTCTCCTCCTCCAGTTGTCCCTCCCCTTCCTGTCCCCTCAGACCCCTCCTTCTCCACTTGGGCTCCTCCTCCTGAAAAGGTCCCCACCCCTTCCTTTCATAATATCCCCTCCTCTGACCCCTCCTCTCTCCCCTGCAGCACCGCCAACCTTCTTCTGACTTGCAGTTCCCACGCCCCTCCTTCTGCTTCCCACACCCCGTGAGCCACAAGTGACGAGCCCAGGAACCAGAACCCAGAACTGGAGACCCTTCCTCTTGCCACTCCAGTTATGTTCAGTGGTTGTGGGAGTGCGCTTCCAGAATGGGAGCCATTCTCATTTCAAAACAAGAGAGAACTTTGCAAAGCCCAGAAAGAGTTTGGAAAGGGAAGCAAATATTTTAAGGGCCTTTTAAAGGTCACCCTCTCCTCCAATCTCTCGGTCCCGTATGACCTCCATGATTTATTTTCGTGCCTCCTTACCCCATCAGAATATCTTGCATGGGAGGGGGAATGGAAGAGGTCATTACAGGCCGTATGTTCTGAGCTATTGCAAAGTTCTGACAGCGCCCTTGATGCCACTGGGAATAAAATAACAACCGACCACTTGAGCGGCGATGCGGAATGGGCACAGGGGAAGGACCAGGCCCGGGTTTTGCCAAGGCCGGTCCTTGAAAAGATCAAAACAGCTGCAGAGAAAGCGTTCCTCACGTTACCATCCAGAGAACCCCAAGCTAGTTATACAATCATTCTGCAGCAACCTAATGAGGTTTTCCTAGATTTTATTGATAGGTGGTGGGTTCACATGGAGAAACAGGGGGAAGAGCCAGGGCTGCATTCTGCCTTGCTGTTGGAATTAGCAAAGGCAAATGCCAGTGATACATGCAAGTAAATCATTATGGGAATGCCCTTGGATCCTCTACCCACCCTCACCACCATCATCGAGGTGTGATCCAGAAGGCTGCCAGCTTAGGGGCTGACCATCATAGACAGCCAGGAAGGACGGTGGCTCCAGCAGCGGTGGCGGTCCCACCACCACCTGTAACACCATGGGAACCACGCTGCCATCGCTGTGGGCAGCGAGGGCACATCACCCATTTCTGTCCAGTGCCCAGCCCCTGTGGGCCAGGACAAAGGAACTGGAGGGGAGGGGAACTTACAAAAAAAACCAGAAGGGCAGCATGAACCTCCTCTACGTGTGGATAGAAACAGAGCAGGCTTTGCAGGAGGAGGGGGGCTCAGACAAGACATTTCTAACTGGACTGACTTTCACCAAAGGACAGATAATACCTTCAATAAAGTATGGCCGCCTCAATAGCCACTCCATTTAGCAGCAGCAGAAGACCATCTTTTTAGGTCCTGCCATTGGACTGTGATTGCCGTGGACCTACTGGGCAGAAGATTGACTTTCCCTGACCCAGGCTGTAAGTATTTTGTTACTGGGGACACCAAGCACACACCCACAGAGACTGAAGTCTCTCTGGTCACCCTCAGGGTGATCTGGATGGACCCATTCTCTTGGTGCGATGCATCCACCCACCCTTCTACTTGGCCAAGGGGCAGGTCATCACCCAGGCCATCCCTGTCGCCCTGAAAACTCAGCTTCTGAGCTTGCTAACATAGTTTTCTATAGACTTTCCCAGGACAGTAACTGTAAACATAGATATGTGTACATTCTTTCTGTTACACGTCTTGTGATGGACATCTCTCATGGCCAGTGCAGTGAGAAAGTGTTATCCTGACCATCCAATCCCTGGCTGTGGTCAGGAGCCTATAAATCCTGGAGGGAAAAATAAACCTCACTCTTTCTTTCACCACACCTCGACCTGTGTCCGTGTGATCTATTCATCTTCAGCGGTGTCGTGGTTTTAAGCTAGTAACAAAAAACTACTTATTTCTTGCTAGAGATATGGATTAAAATAAGAGCAAAACAGGCTTAAAACTTAAAAGGAATAAAGACAGTTTATTAACAAACTACTAGAATAAGAATACCAAAATAAACTTTCAGAGAACCCTTTTACTTTTCACTACTTGATCATTTCTTTGTACACATAACAACATAGAGACAAAAAATTTAGAATCTTGGTGGTCAAAAACAGTCTCAATTTTAGAGTCTTTTCATCAGTCTCTGCAGAGAAACAGAAGTCTCTTTCTGCTAATCTATGGAGTTTTTAGAGTCTACTCCTCCCATTGTACACTCTTCCGAGGTGTGCAGGGGTCATTTTAAGTCCTGGGATGCTATTTTTAAGGATAAGTAATTCAAAGGTAGAAATCTTCTTCATTTCTCTCTGTGAGCCCTCCTGGAAAAACAGCCATCGCTTTGGCTCTTTTAAAGCTTCAAAATCTTCACTTCACTCCTAAGTTCCAGCAACTCACAGTTATCACAACCACTTTTCTCTAAAGTCCACACTTTGAATACTCTATTCCTCCCATACTCTAGTCATGAATTAAAGGAGTCTTTAAACTACTGTCCATCTCCATAGCTGTAACAGAAAGACTGTTCAGCAACAAGCATCTCCTTTTCTCTCTTTCTTATTTAAACTTAACTCTTTTCTTCACTGTTTTTGGTGGTTTTATGATGTCTTACATGTTAATTGTCTCTCTCTGTCTTTTCTAAGAAAAAGGAGTAATCTGTTTGTTTATTCAGGTAGTAAAAGAATTAAAAGTTTTAAGAAAGCTGCAAAAGTTCATAGTGTCAGGTTTCAGTCTAACAGCAGACCTTGAAAACTAAACAAAAGTGTTAAGCTCGGCTTTTTCTCTCCTCCTCCCCCCCCATCCCTGCGGCCTTGTCCCGGGCCTGGGAAGGGGGGGGGAAACTAACACAGAGCTTGTTACCTCTTAAACGCCGGAAACCAGAAAGAGAACGAGACAGCTCTGAGTGTACTTCTTAAGGGGGTGTTTACAAGTTGAATTCACTTTTAATGGTCAGATCTGCTGTCAATTCTTGAAAATGACTGATAATTGGTCAGGAAGAAAAACTCCCATCAGTCATCAGTAGCTTCAACTTCCTCTTTTTTTTACTCGGTCTTAAAGGTGAAGCTAACCCATGACACTGGTGAAGTTGGCACAGCCAAACTCCAGAAAATGTAAACCAGGCTTGACTTTCCAGAAATGACTTTTGGCTGGCTTTAGCTGCATTCCCCAGGATCAGAATCCCCAGGAGATATTTGCAGGTTTTGCTCTGCATCTTCAGCTTGCCCAGACATTGCTCAGTGTTTCACCAATGGAGAAGACAATGGATATTTTGCCAAACCTCCTTTCAAACAACAAAACCTGGGGCAGCACGACAGAAAAGAAGAAAAAGAAAATCTTCGCCAGTTAGAACAGAGCCAGAGTCCCACCATTTTCCCCTCCACTTTTCTTGATTTTCTACATTTAGAGGCAAAGCTTTGTTACCGCTGAAGATGAATAGATCACACGGACACAGGTCGAGGTGTGGTGAAAAGAAGAGCCGAGTTTATTTTCCCTCCCAGGATTTATAGGCTTTTGACCACGGCCAGGGATTGGATGGTCAGGATAACACTTTCTCACTGCACTGGCCATGAGAGATGCCCATCACAAGACGTGTAACAGAAAGAATGCACACATATCTATGTTTACAGTTACTGTCCTGGGAAAGTCTATAGAAAACTATGTTAGCAAGCTCAGAGGCTGAGTTTTCAGAGAGACAAAGCTTCCATCTCTCCCTTCCTGATGCTCTTTGCTACCCTTTAGCCTTGACCCCCACGGATCTGAGTGCTGTCCATGTGGGGCTGGGGATGCTCAGCCTGGAAAGAGAAGGTGCTGGGGAGGCCTCCCTGCAGCTCTAGGAAAGATGGGCACAGAGAGGAGAAGCCTTTCAACTGCAGGAGTGAGATTGAAGTTGGATCTAATGAAGCTGCTCTTTTCCACTCAGGCTGCTGGGGCACTGGCCCAGGCTGTGCACAGAGCCTGGGGATGCTCCATCCTTGGCAACATCCAAGGCCAGCTGGGAGCAGGGCTCTGAGCAACCTGTTCTGGGGGAAGATTGCTCCGCTTGGAACAAGATGGTCTTTAGGGTCCCTTCCAAGCCCAAGCAGCCAGGGATTCCATCATTCTAGGATCTCCCTTGTCCACTTCAGCCTGGGCCTGGACTCCTGGCAGTGATGTCACAGTGCACGCTCCAGCTAGAACTTCCAGCATCCAGCAACGGCCACAACACAACCCTTGGCTCCTTGTGTCAGCACGCTCTTCACCCTGCTCCAAGCCTACCCCTGTCACCTTGTTGTCACCTGCTCCCTCATACCCCCAGCAGTCCCAAAAGCTCCCCATTGTGTGCATTTTGCTCTCCATCCCTGCACAATGTCTGCATTTGCTCCAAAGAAGGTATGGTACTATTCCACGGAGGTGGACACCCCGCAGCTGCCTGGGTGGGCTGGAGCTGTGTGGGATAGTGTGGGAAAGGGACCCCACTCGGAGATTTTGCTGCCTCTGCAGGCTGTCACAGACACAGAGGAGGAGATGGAGGTGGATGTGAAAGAGATGGAGGAAGAGATGGAAGTGGATACAGAGATGGATACAGAAGAGGACATGGAAGTTGACGGAGTGGAGACCGGAGAGGAAGAGATGGACGTGGACACGGAAGATGATATTGAGGAGATGGATATTGATATGGAAGATGAGGAGGAGGACATGGTGTTGGGATGAAGACCGATGCCAGCAGCAGAACAGGCAGGTGCTCCCCACGGGCAGAGTGGGTCCCCTGCTGCCAGGCTGGGGCTGGGCTGGGCACTCCCTGCTCAGGGACACGCTAGCCCATGCACTGGATTCTGGTGGCCATCCCTGGCCTGGCCTGGCCTTGCTTTGGGCCACACAAGCCCTGTTCCAGTGCCTGGGCCACAGCCCCCAGCCCCAGCCAGGCTCACTTCTGGCAGCAGAGTCCCACTGTGCCAGTGTCCCAGCCTGGCAGCACATGGAACACCCCTCCATGCCTGACTGCACTGACCGTGCTACTTGTTTTTCTTCCAGGACTGAGGCACATCCCGGACAGAGATGCCACCCTGCTGTATATACGTTTTACAGTTGTTGTGTTCAGATCCACGTTTTAGAGTTTGCTTAAGTGTTCTGTAAATACGTTTCATGTAGTTTTGTTAGATATGTTCTTAGGTAAATAGGTTCTATAGTTTGTTGTTGTTGTTGTTACCAATATTCTTACAATGTAAATATGTTGTGTAGTTCATTCTTGTTCCTTTTCTTCTACAAATAAACATTCTTTGTTTTTCACACCCCAGTTCTCTTTGCATTTTCTTCGGGCACATTTGCAAAGTTGTGGATTGTTTTGGGAACAATGTTTTCAGGACTCTAATTATCAAAACCACACTGCCACACTCTCAGCTGCTGCAGCCCCAAAAAGCACTGGCTGGCTTTGCTCACAGAGTCACAATTGTGCTGGGATTTCTACCACACCACAGGACAGCGATTTTTTCCTTTTTCTCCTGGAAATACCTACAGCACTTCTGGGTAGCAAGGTAAATATGAGCCTCTTTTAGTGGCCCTTGAAACTGGACATGTGAAATGAGGTACACAAAGCCACAGGCCAGCTGAACCTGGCATCTCTGAATGGGTCTTCACATTCTTCCCAGGATGATGAATGGCAATCACTATTTTGGCAGGGAAACTGCATCAGCTGGCAATTTGGTGCAGAAAATGTGCTTTCTGCTCCTCTCACAGCCAAAACTCCTACCCATTTCTTGCAAGTCCTTCTTAGATAAGGACCATGTTCAGCTGAGTGACAGTGAAGCCAAATGGCAATCCAGGAATCAATTGTCCTGTACACAATCTCCTCCATCCACGTGGAAGGTTACTCACGGGCACACAGGAGTAAGTGTAGTGGTTTAGATTTGCTAATTTCAGTTTCCCGGGCGGCGCACCAAAGTTATGTCGTGGTTTTAAAGCAGTAACTAAAAAATTACTAGAAAACTCACTTATTTCTTGCTGTGAGATATGGATTAGAGCAAGAGCAAAACAGGCTTAAAACTTAAAAGGAATAAAAAAAGTTTATTAACAAAACTACAAGAATAAGAACACCAGAATAAACTTCCAGAACGACCCTTTTATCCCCCACTACCCACCATTCCCTTGTTCACATGACAACATAGAGACAAAAACCTTGGAACTTGGGTGTTTAAAACAGTCCTAATTCTTGCTAGAGTTTTCATCACCCTTTGTAGAGAAACAGAATTCTTCTGTTAATTTATGGACTTCTTCACGGGAAAACTATTTCTGTTATAGTTTTCTATTTTTCTTATGCCAGCTGCCCAGAAATCTGTCATCAGTTCACTCCTCCCATTTCACATCACTCTGAGGTGTGTATGGGTCAATGAGTCTAGGGATGTCATTTTTAAGGATGAGTTATTCAAAGGCAAAAGTTCTCTTCATCTGCCTCTGTGAGCTTTCCTGAAAACAGAATTTTTCTTTTTGCCTCTACAATGGCCCCAAATCTTCAACTATTACTTCTCCCCTCTCTGTTCCAGCATCTCAATGTATCACAATTACTCCACCTTTTGCTCAAAATCCACACTTTGAACACTCTATTCCTCCCACAATATTCTGTCATGAATTAAAGGAGTTTTTTCAGAACACTATTGTCCATCTCCATAACTTTAACAGAAAAATATTTCAGCTTAATTAAAGCATCTCCTTATTCTCTACCTCTTCTGAAGCTTAATTCTTTTCTTTACTGTCTCTGATAGTTTATAAAGTCTCTTTACATGTTGATTCCTCTCTTTTTCTCTCTCTGGGTAAAAGGATTGATCTGCAAGTCTCATCTGGGTAATGAAAAGGTTAAAATCTTGCCCAGGCTTTGTAGATGGTTCTGTGATCTCTGCCGGAGCAGCGGCTGGAGTTGTCTGCGATGGAAGATTCTTCATGGCTGCTCTGGAGAGTGTGGTCACTGTCTCAGCCCGCCGCAGGTCAAGAGCTTTTTCTTTCTTTCCTCGGCAGTCTCTGGGGTGAATTCAGTCCCAGCAAAAACTGCAGCCGAGGCAGGGACCGGCCTGGCCCGGCCAGAGCCCGGGGCAAGCCCCGCAGGCCCCATCTCCCGGCCGGGAGCCGCGGCAGGCCCAGCCCAGCCCCTGCCCGGGCCGCATGGGCTGGGCAGGGGACGGGAAGCCAGCTAAAGCTCAGTTACCTTTCACAGCCAGGACACCAAGAGACAAAGAAATTCCCAGCCTTAGGGCTTAAGGTGCTGTTCACAGGTTGATCTCACTTTTCACTAGTTAAAACTGCTGTCAATTCTTAGAAATGGCCAGCTGTTGGCTAGGAGACAAACTCCCATCAGCCTCCAGCAGTTTTAACTTCCTTAGGGGTTTCTCTTTGTTTTCTACAATGCCAATCTATCACAAAACCCTACCAAATTCCAGAAACAACCCACAAAATCTATCAAATATCCATAAAATTCCAGAAAAATCCCTTAAAATTCTTGAAACATCCCACAAAATTCCAAAACAATCCAAAAAATTTCCTAAATCTTCTCAAAACCCTACAAAATTCCTGAAACATCCCGCAAAATCTAAACAAATGCCAACAACATTCTTGAAAAATCCCACAAAATTCCCACACCTCCTCAAAACCTTGCAAAATTCTTGAAAAGCCTTAGAATATACCAGAAAAAATCACACTAAATTCCCAAAATTTTCTCAAAACCCCACTAAAATCCGGAAACATCCCACAAAATCTCCACAAATGTGCACAAAATTCCAGAAAAATCCATCAACATTCTTCAGCTTACCTCAAAATCCCACAAAATCTCCAAAAACGTCCACAAAATTCCAGAAACATCTCACAAAATTCCCTAAATCTTCTCAAAATTCAACCAAATTCCAGAAACATCCCACAAAACGTTCTCAAATGTCAAAAAAATTCAAGAAAAATCCCACAAAATTCACTAAATCTCTTCGTTATCCGACAAAAATTTCTGAAACATCCCACAAAATGTCCTCAAATGTCCAAAAAATTTCAGAAAAATCCCTCAAAATTCTTCGTCTCCTCAAAATCCCACACAATTTTTGAAAAGCCCACAGAATTCCAGAAACATCCCAGAAAATCTACACAAATGTCCACGAAATTCCAGAAAAATCAAACGAAATTCCCTAAATCTCCTCAAAATCCCACATAATTCTTGAAAAGTCTTAGAATATTCCAGAAAAAAATCCCACAAAATTCCCTACCTTTTCTCAAAACCCTACGAAAATCCAGAAACATCTCACAAAATCTCAACAAATGCTCACAAAATTCAAGGAAAATCCCTGAAAATTCTTCAGCTCTCCTCAAAATCCCACAAAATCTCATAAAAATACTAAAAAATTCCAGAAATGTCCCTCAAAAATTCCCTAAATCTTCTCAAAATTCTACCGAATTCCAGAAACATCCCACAAAATCTACACAAATGTCCACAAAATTTAAGAAAAATCTTTCAAAATTCTTCAACTCTCCTCAAAATCCCACAAAATTCTTGAAAAGCCCCACAAAATTCCAAGGAAATCCCACAAAATTCCCTAAATCTTCTCAAAGCCCTACCAAACTCCAGTGACGTTTCACAAAATGTAAACCATCTCCCAAAAAATCTAAGAAAAATCCCTCAAAATTCTTCAGTTCTCCTCAAAATCCCACAAAATTCTTGAAAAGCCTCACAAATTCTAGGAAAATCCCACAAAATCCCCTAATCTTCTCACAAAACTACCAAATTCCAGAAACATTGGACAAAATCTACACAAATCACCACAAAATTCAAAAAACATCCCACAAAATTCTCTAAATTTTCTCAATATCCCACAAAATTCCAGAAACATACCACAGAATTCTTAAAATTTTCTTAAAATCTCACAAAATTCCAGAAACATCTCACAAAATCTCCATCAATTCCCTCAAAATCTAAAAAAATACCACAAAAGTCTTCAAATTTCCTCTAAATCCCACAAAATTCCAGAAAATTTCACAAAATTCCAGAAAAATCCCACCAAATTCCAGAAGCATCCCACAAAATCTACAAAAATTTCCACAAAATCTAAGAAAAATCCTTCAAAATTCTAACACTCTTTTCAAAATCCCTCAGAATTCTTGAAAAGCCCCACAAAAATGCCAGAAAAATACCACAAAATCCCCTAAATCTCAAAACCCTTCAAAATTAAAGAAACATCTCACAAAATCTCCTTGATATCCCACAACATTCAAAAAATATTCTCGAAAATAGCAGAAACATCCCTCAAAACTCCCTAAATCTTCTCGAAATTCCACAAAATTCCAGAAATATCCTACAAAATCTTTACAAATTTCCACAAAATCTAAGAAAAATCCCTTAGAATTATTCAAGTCTTCTCAAAATCCCACAAAATTCTTGAAAAGCCTTACAAAATTCCAGAAAAATCCCACAAAATGTCCAGAAATGTCCACAAAATTAAAAAAAAATCCTTCAAAATTCTTCAAGTTTAGTAAAAATTTCATAAATTCTTTAAAAACCCCACAAAATTGTACAAAAATCTCACAGAATTCCCTAAATCTTCTGAAAAGCCAAACCAAATTCCTGACACATCTCACAAAATCTCCACAAATTCCCACAAAATCAAAGAAAAATCCCTCAAAATTCTTTAGCTCTCTGCAAAATCCCACAAAATTCCAGAAAAATCACACTGAATTCTTAAAATTTTCTCAATATCTAAAAAAATTTTAGACAAATCCCACAAAATTCACTAAATCTTCTCAAAATCCCACGAAATTCCAGAAAAATCCCACAAAATTCTGAAAATCCCTAAAAAACTCACAAATTTCTTGAAAAAACCCACAAAACTCCCTAAATCTTCTCAAATACTAATCAAATTCTAGAAACATCTCACAAAATCTCCACCAATTCCTACGAAATTCCGTAAAAATCGCTAAAAATTCCTCAACTCTCCTCAAAATCCCACAAAATTCCTGAAAATCCCCACAAAATTCCAGAAAAATCCCACAAAATGTCCACAAAATCTAAGAAAAATCCCTCAAAATTCTTCAAGTCACCTCAAAATCCCACAAATCCCACAAAAATCTGACAAAATTCTGTAAATATCCCACAAAATCTCCTCCAAATCCCACAAAATTCCAGAGAAATTCCACAAAATTCCAGAAAAATCCCACAAAATTCCCTAAATCTTCTCAAAACCCAACCAAATTCCTGAACAAAATCTCCACCAATTTCCACAAAATTCCAGAAAAATCACAAAAAATTCTTCAAGTCTCTTCAAAATCCCACAAAATTTCACAAAATCCCGGAATCATTCCACAAAATCTCCTCAATACTCCACAAAATTCTGGAAAAGCCCCACAAAATTCCTGAAAAATTTTTACAAACTTCCCTAAATCTTCTCAAAATTCTACCAAATTCCTGCGACAACTCACAAAATCTCCTCCAATTTCCACAAAATCATGTAGCCTTTCAAGCAAGGCACACACCCTGGTTCAGGAGCCAGCAAGGTGACCACACCCAGGCCACTCGGACCATTTTACCCACAAGACATCAATGTGATGGAGGGCGAAGAAATGGCGTTTATTGCTGGAGAATTTGACATTTTATAGCCTGGGGTCACTGTGTTACTCCCATCTGCTTTCATCACAGCCAGGTGCTATTGGCTAATTGCAGGGGTCATTACCATATTACGGAGAGGGCGTTCACTAACTTTCCGTTACATCCCGAGATCTTCAGAACGCCAGACCTTACTACTACAACATCTAAGAAACATCCCTCAAAATTCTTCAAGTCTCCTTCAAATCCCACAAAAATCTGGAAAAGCCCACCAAAATTCCAGGAAAATTGCACAAAATTCCCTAAATTTTCACAAAACCCAATGAAATTCCAAAAACATCCCACAAAATCTCCACAAATGGCCACAAAATTCAAGAAAAATCCCTCAAAATTCTTAGTCTCCTCCAAACCCCACAAAATCCCACAAAATCTCCTCAATATCCCAGAAAATTCTAGAGAAATTCCAAAAAATTTCGGAATAATGCCACAAAATTCCCTAAATCTTCTCAAAACCCAACCAAATTCCTGCAACATCTCATAAAATCTCCACCAATTCCCACAAAATCTAAGAAACTAATCCTCAAAATTCTTCAACTCCTTTCAAAATCCCATAAAAATCTCACAAAACTCCAGAAACATCCCACAAATTCTTCTCAGTATCCCACAAAATTGTGGAAAAGCCACACAACATTCCAGAAAAATGCCACAAAATTCCCCAAATCGTCTCAAAACATTAAAAATTTCCAGAGGCATTGAAAAAAATCTCCAACAATTTCCACAAAATCTAAAAAAAATCCCACAAATTTCTTCAAGTCCCCTCCAAATCCCACAAAATTCTGGAAAAGCCTTAAAAAATTCCCTAAATGTTCTAAAAATCCAATCAAATTCCAGAAACATCCGACAAAATCTCCACCAATTCCCACAAAATCTAAGAAAGATATCTCAGAATTCTTCAAGTCTCCTCAAAAACACAGAAATACTCATAAAAATCCCACAAAATTCTGGAAACATCCCATAAAATCTCCTCAATATCCCACAAGTTCTTGAAAAGCCCCACAAAATTCAAGAAAAATTTCACAAAATTCCCTAAATCCTCTCAAAACCCTACCAAATTCCTGCAACATCCGACAAAATCTCTACCAATTTCCACATAATCTAAGAAAAATCCCTCAAAATTCTTCAAGTCTCCTCAAAATCCCACAAAATCCCACAAAAATCCCACAAAACCTCAAGAACATCTCACAAAATCTCCTCAATATCCCACAAAATTCCAGAAACATATCAGAAAATCTTCACAAATTTCCACAAAATTCAAGAAAAATTTCACAAAATTCTTGGAAAACCCCACAAAATTCCAGGAAAATCCCACAAAATTCTTCAATTTTTTCAATATCTCACAAAATTTCAGAAACATCCCACAACATCTCCTCAATATCCCACAAAATTCTGGAAAAATCTCACAAAATTCCAGGGAAATCCCAGAAAATTCCCTAAATCTTCTCAAAACCCTACCAAATTCCAGAAACATCCCACAAAATGTCCAGAAATGGCCACAAAATTAAAGAAAAATCCCACAAATTTCCATAAATCTTTTCAATATCCCACAAAATTCCAGAATGATCTCACAAAATGTCCACAAATTTCCACAAAATTCAAGAAAAATCCCACAAAATTCCCTAAGTCTTCTCAAAACCCAACCAATTTCCAGCAACATCCCACAAAATCTCCAAAAATGTCCACAAAATTCAAGAAAAATCACACACAACTCCCAAAATTTTCTCAAACCCCAACCAAATTCCTGAAAGCTCAATTTTCACAAATTCTAAGAAAAATCATCCTCAAAATTCTTCATGTCTCTTCAAAATCTCACAAAATCCCCCAAAAATCCCACAAAATTCCAGAAAAATGCCACAAATTTCCCTAAATCTTCTCAAAACCCTACCAAATTCCTGCAAAATTCCACAAAATCTCCACCAATTTCCACAAAATCTAAGAAAAATCTCACAAAATTCGTCAAGTCACCTCCAAATCCCACAAAGTCCCACAAATATCCCACAAAATGCCAAGAACATCCCACAAAATCTCCTCAATATCCCATAAAATTCTAGAGAAATTCTGCAACATTCCAGAAAATTCCCCCAAAATTCCCTAAATCTCCTCAACATCCCACAAAATTCCAGAAACATATCAGAAAATCTCCACTAATTTCCACAAAATTCAAGAAAAATTTCACAAAATTCTGGAAAAACCCCACAAAATTCTTCAATTTTTTCAATATCCCACAAAATTGCAGAAACATCCCACAACATCTCCTCCATATCCCACAAAATTCTGGAGAAATCTCACAAAATTCCAGGGAAATCCCACAAAATTCCCTAAATCTTCTCAAAACCCAACCAACTTCTAAAAACATCCCACAAAATCTATACAAATGTCCACAAAATTCCGGAAAAATCCCACAAAATTCCCTAAATCTTCTCAAAATCCAACCAACTTCCTGCAACATCTCACAAAATCTCCACCACTTTCCACGAAATCAAAGAAAAATCCCACAAAATTCTTCAAGTCTCCTCCAAATCCCACAAAATTGTAGATAAATTCTCAAAATTCAAGAAAAATCCCACAAAATTCCCTAAGTCTTCTCAAAACCCTACCAATTTCCAGCAACATCCCACAAAATCTCCACAAACGTCCACAAAATTCAAGAAAAATCACACACAACTCCCAAAATTTTCTCAAACCCCAACCAAATTCCTGAAAGCTCTGACAAAATCTACAATTTTCACAAATTCTAAGAAAAATAATCCTCAAAATTCTTCAAGTCTCCTCAAAATCTCACAAAATCCCCCCAAAAATCCCACAAAATTCCAGAAAAATGCCACAAAATTCCCTAAGTCTTCTCAAAACCCAACAAAATTTTAGCAACATTACACAAAATATCCAGAAATGTCCACAAAATTCCAGAAAAATCCCACAAAATTTTTGAAAAGCCCCACAGAATCCCAAAAAGAGCCCACAAAATTCCCTAAATCTTCTCAAAACCCAAATTCAAGAAAAATCCAACAAAATCTCCAACAATTCCCAAAAAATCTAAGGAAAATTCCTCAAAATTCTCCAAGTCACCTCAAAATCACACAAAATTCCAGTAAAATCTGATGAAATTGTTAGCGTTCAGGAACACACATCATCACAGAATGATTATATGAAGGTTCCTTATTGAAGAGCTCTGGGTGTCAGGGGTACACAGACCCAAATCTGACCCATCTTGCTTTTCAGCTGAACATGTTTTATACTCTATCATTATACAACTTACATATTAATTATTAAACTTACACTGTTCTATTGTATGCATTGTTTTTACCCAAGCATGGATTTCTCGTGATCCCCCCTCAACCCCCTAACATTGTTCCTCATGTTCTTTAAACAATAATTATATCCAATCACATCTAACAATTGTATCATTTATCATACATTGATTACACAGGTGCAGTTTCACCTGATCTTTAGCAAGCACAAGGCCTAACATTTCCCAGGGCCTACTTTTCCCAGGGCTTGCCAAGCCTAACTTTCTTTCTCAGTCCTCACATTTTCTAAGATTTTAAAACCCTTTCCTATCATTCTCCCCTTTGAAAGCATTTTCACTTCACTATAAGTGCAAATGTTTTCACTTGATACAGTCCTTTGTTTCTGAGTTTACACTCGATGTTCTTTGAATCCTTGATTGATGTAAACGCTGTCCTGGATGCTGTCAGGAACTGGAGAACCAGAAGATGGTGGGGGTGGATCTCGTGTCAGTGCCTTTATTATTTTCTGGTTCCAGGACGTTTTCTTCTGTATTTCTCCTTTTAAGATGCTGTAAACTAACCAAATTGCTAAGAATATAATCAGTAAGATTACCATACTCTCAATGATAGATTTAATCCATGAACTCACATTCCACCCTAACCCTTTGAAGATTTTGCCTAACCAACTTGTAGTCAAATCCTTTTGCACTTTCTGTGCTTTGTGCTCTATTTGTTGCAACTGATTGATGTCATATTCTACATCTGCAGTCACATTTGGGATGTGGACACAGCAATGATCAATCCATCCCTTTAAAAACCCACACACTCCATGCTCTTTCAGGAGTAGTAAATTGTAATTGTATGTTTAGTTCTTTAAATCTTTCCCAGGTCACTCTTGCTAATTTATCTACCTGACCTGTAAGTTTGTACAACATTTCTTTTTTCTGATAGTTTGCTATAGGACCGAGGAAAGACTCCAGGGCCCACCTAAATTTCACTCTACAAGAGGGTTCTTGCCAAGTGTCATCCTGATCCTGTTCCTATCCTAATCTTCCCTAGCTATGCCTGTGTCTTGCCTCTGAGTTAATTTTGCCGTTTTTAGCATCCGTACCAAAATTAATTTTTGCTTTAGCGGTTTTACCAATGCCTCTGCACCCCAATGACATTTGTTACGTTTAATTTATAGAACTTCTCTCATTATCAAGGGGTTTAACACTATTTGTCTTTGTGCAGTTTCATACCACTCTTCTGAATTCTTTTGTGCATTTAGCAAATGTCCCAATTTCTCATCTTCTATGGAATATTTTGGTTTTGGAGGCAAATTAAATTGAGATACATTAACTTTTAAAGATATCAATGCCATTGTTTTTTGCACTTTTCGAGCAATCTGTTGAGCTGTCCAGTCTGCTTTTCAACTTTTTTTACAAATTTTGGAGTTTCTTGATTGGTGAGCTTTGCAGTGCATAATTGCTACTTGTTCAGGTTTTTGTATTGTTTTTATCAATTGCAGGACTGCATCTTGATGTTTAATGTGCGTACCTTGAGAAGACAGTAGTCTTCTTTCTTTCCACAGTACTCTGTGGACATGCACTATTCCAAAGCACACTTTGAGCCAGTCCAGATGTTGACCCTTTTCCCTTTACTCAATTCTAGTGCTCTGCTTAAGGCAACCAGTTCTGCCCTCTGGGCAGATGGATTTGCTGATAATGCTTTTGCCTCCACCATTGTACTGACTGTTGTTACCGCATATCCAGCGTATCTGGTCCTGTTCTCCACCAAGCTGCTTCCATCTGTGAATAGCTCTCACTCTGCTTGCTCCAGTGGGATGTCTTTCAGGTCTTCTCTTGCCAAATAGGAGTCCTCTATTCCTTCTACACAGTCATGCTCTAATGGACCTTCTTCAGTTGTGGTACCTAGGAACATAGCTGGATTCAAGAGGTCAGTTGTCTTTAGTGTGACATCACCCTGCTCAGTCAGGATTACCTGGAATTTCATTATCCTGCTTGCAGATAGCCAATGGCCCCTCTTTTGTTCTAAAACAGTGCTCACCATGTGTGGCACATAGACATCTATGTGTCTCCCCATCGTGAGTTTCCTGGCTTCTTGTGTCAGCATCACGGTGGCTGCAACTGCCCGCAGGCATGAAGGCCATCCAGCACTCACCTTGTCAAGCTGTTTGGAAAAGCAGCCTACCGGCCTTTCCCAGCTTCCCAAACCTTGGGTCAGCACTCCCAGTGCTAGGTGGAGTCTTTCATGCACAAACAGCTGGAAATCTTTGGACAAATCTGGCAATCCTAACGCCGGAGCAGTTGTCAATGCCTCCTTCAGTTTGAGGAAGGCCTCCTTCTGTGCTCTGCCCCAGGTAAACGGCTGCATCTTCTGGGCCTCATCCAGGGCTTTTGCAATTAGTCCATAGTCCATGATCCACAGGCAGCACCACCTTGTCATCCCAAGGAAGACTCGCAGCTCATGCAGGTTCTGGGGTTCTGCAATAGCACAAAGAGCTTGAATACAATTAGTACCCAGCTTACACTGCCCTTGTGAGATTTCACATCCCACGGAAATCACAGTCTGCCAGGCAATTTGTGCCTTTTCTTTAGACTCCTCATATCCTCCCATTCCCAGCTGATTTAAAATTTCAATTGTTACCTTTATGCAGGTTGTTTTCTCTTCTGTAGCTATCAGTATATCATCAACATACTGTAACAGCAGGTATTGTTTTCTCAGTACTTGCCCGTTCTAAGTCCAAATCTCCAGCTCCTTCCCCAGCTGGCTTCCAAATAGGGTTGGACTGTTCTTGTATCCTTGTGGGAGTCGTGTTCAGGTGAGCTGAGTTTTCCTTCCATTTCTGGATATTCCCATTCAAAGGCAAACAGTTTCCTACTTTTTTTGTCAAAGGGGTATGCCGAAAAATGCGTCTTTTAAACCAAGTACAGTAAACCATTTCTATTTCTCTTTTATAGATGTTATCAATGTGCAAGGATTAGCTACCACTGGGTAAATATCTTTAGTTATTCCATTTATCGCTCTCCAAGTACTAGTCTGTACTCACCATTTGGTTTCTTCACTGGATATATTGGTGCATTAAATTCTGATTCACATTCTTCTAAAATTTGGTGCTTCAAAAACTTTTAAATAATCTTTACTATTCCTTGCCATGCTTCTGCCTTTATAGGATACTGTTTAACCTGTACAGCTTTTGCTCCTTCTTTTAATTCTACATGTACTGGTTGTGCCAATTTAGATTTTCCTGGTATGTCTCTTTCCCATACTGAGGGAATCACTGCGTCCTCTACTTCCCGAGGGATAGCAGGGACTGGTTTTTCTTTTCTCATTAAAATTTGTCCTGTCTTTGATTTGGGTATTTTCATTAAAAGTTTTTCATTCTAAAAAGTTATCACTGCATCAAGTTTTGCTAATAAATCTCATCCTAAAAGTGGAATTGGACACTCAGGCATATATCAAAATTCATGTGTCAAAACTTTGTTTCCAAAACACAAATCCAGGGGTTGCAGGAATGGCCGATTCTCTTCCTTCCCTGCGGCCCCAACTATTCTTGTTGTTTTGTCCCCAGTTTGCCGTTTCAGGTAATTTAATACAGAATATTTTAGCTCCTATATCCACCAGGAATTTTACTTCTTTATCTCCCAATTGTAGAGTTACTAAAGGTTCCTGTACTGACTTTTGTTCTGATTCTAGTCAGCTGCTGTACTCTCCCAGTACCAGAGCCTTGGCAACATCTTCCTGCTGGAACTGATTGCCCTGGTTAAACCGGTTCTTCGGGTTGTTTGGGCATTCTTTTTTCCAATGCCCCTCCTGCTTGCAATATGCACATTGGTTTAACCCTGATCTTGGCAAAACCGATCCCCCTCGTCCTCTGCCGAGTCCGCCCCTCCCCAATCCATGACCACCCCTGCTGCGTCCTGGATTCTCTCTTCCTTGTATCACTGCCAAGAGATTTTGCTGCTGCTTCTTACTAGCTTCCCTTTCCCTGCTATTGTATACCTTCCAAGCCACCTCAAGTAATTTATCCAAATTCCTTAATTCCTCTTCTTCTAACTTCTGTCATTTTCTCCTGATATCATCTTGCCACTGCCCAAGGAAAAGAAGAGCAAGCTGAACTTTTGTTGGTTCTGTTTCTATTTGCAGATCTGTATATTTTCTCGCTGATTCTTTGAGCCTTTCCAAAAACGCAGTGGGGGATTCTTTCTTTTCCTGCCTTATCTCACACAATTTACACCAATTCATAGTCTTAGGCACAGCATTCTGAACCCCTATCTGAACCCATTCTTGATATCTCTTCAGCCTCTGCATATCCCTAAATACATTAGGGTCCCACCCTGGATCCTCAGTCGGAAAGTTCTCATCTAAAGTCCCCGTCACCACCCCAGTTCTGAGATCTTCTCTCGCTCTCTCCTTGGCTGCTCTAAGCACCATCTCTTTTTCAGTAGAATCCATTAAAGTATCTAATATTACTTGTATATCATCCCAACCCGGATTCTGAGTTTTCATAACCATTTTTACCACCCTTGCCACTTGGTCAGGATTCTCTCTATAAGTTCCAGCTGATTGTTTCCAAATTACCAAATCCGCAGGAGACAAAGGTACCTTTACAAACACCGGCCCCTCTACTCCTACTCCTTGTCTCAAGAGGGCAATCACAGTCTGCTTTTGTCTGTCCAAGTCCTTTTCTGTTTTATACAGGACCGTGGCAAGCTTGGATCGTGTTCGGTGAGATACCGCTGTTACTATATAATAATGATTTATTATCATTCCACCCACTACTGCTATTTTCCCCCCCAGCATTTTTCACATTTTCTTGTATTACGGTTAAATTTTGATCATCTCCTGGGGAAGAAGGATCTGGTGTAGGCGGGAGAGGAGGGTAAAGAGGGAAGGGTGAGGTAGGGTTAAGTGGGCTAGAATAAGGTTATAGATTAGGTAACAGGGTTAGGTGGAATAAGATTGGGTGAAGTGGGGGCAGACAAAACAGAGTCAGGTTCTTTTGGTTCTGTTAAAGCCACCTGTAAATCAACATCCATATCATTCCCCCGACACAAACTTTCTTTTAGTGCCAGGTGTTTTAAACATTTCCTTTTTACACAAACCTCACACTTATCATTTGCAAATGCTTTAACCACCATCATTAATCCACACTCAGCCTGCCATTCTGGCTTATCCTGGCAGATAGAAAAACAAGTCAACATACAGAACTTTCATCCCATTTTCCCTCTCACTTACAAAACAACATCAACTATAAAATAGTATTATATTGCAAAGATCCATTCTTTGGCCACTTTTCTCCACTATCCAGGACATATCCTGGCCACCATGTATTACAATAATCGATCAACTTAGCCTTATGTAATTCTTCCCCAAAGTGACCTTGTTTCCAATGTGCTAATAAGCACCCCAAAGGAGAAGTACCTGCTATGAGAGCATTGCTGCCCAAAACCCCTTTAAGCTTCTCCATGTCACAACTACAATACACCACAAATGCCGAACCTGCAGCGCTTTCGCAGTCGTCTGACGGACGGCGCCTAGGCAATACCAACAGGAATTCCTTTAGCCCAGCCAAGCGCAGCTTTTGCTGCGTCTTATTGGCAGGCACCCAAACCAAAGTAAAAGCACCTCACCTCTTCTCCTGGGGACGCTGTGAGCAGCGCAGACGGTCGTGGCCGATGGGCTCCCCGAGAATCCCTCGGTGCCGGCTGGAGCAGGATCGGGTCGCGAGCTCGCTCAGCAGCACTCACAAGGTCCCATCTGGGTCACCAAAATGTTAGAGTTCAGGAACACACATCATCACAGAATGATTATATGAAGGTGCTTTATTGAAGAGCTCTGGGTGTCAGGGGTACACAGACCCAAATCTGACCCATCTTGGTTTTCAGCTGAACATGTTTTATACTCTATCATTATACAACTTACATATTAATTATTAAACTTACATTATTCTATTGTATGCATTGTTTTTACCCAAGCATGAATTTCTCGTGTTCCCCCCTCAACCCCCTAACATTGTTCCTCATGTTCTTTAAACAATAATTACATCTAATCACATCTAACAATTCTATCATTTCTCATATATTGATTACACAGGTGCAGTTTCACATGATCTTTAGCAAGCACAAGGACTAACATTTCCAGGACCAACTTTTCCCAGGCTTGCCAAGCCTTTCTTTCCGAGTTCCTGAATTTTTTAAGATTTAAAAATGTTTTACAATCACCTCCAGATAAAAGAGTCCTGCCTGAACAGTTACAGAGCTACATCTATTTCTAATTTTAAGTTTTATAATTTTTTCAGACTCTGCTGGCTGTGTTCAAGGTTTTCTCCCTATTTCCTCCCTAGTGCACATTCTCCAGAAATTGTGCTTATACATCCTTCTGCACTGATTAAAGTTACCTGCAATGACCAGTCAATCCAAACCCTGGGAAAACTTGAACTTCAGGCTGTACCCAGGAAAAATATTTATCTCCCACACCTGAAGCCATGAACCGCCAAGTACTGTCCCCACTGTCATACCCTGTCCCCTGGAGGTCTGCTGATGCCATTTCAAAGGGGTTGCCAGTGAAAACAAGTTTGAATATTTTTGTAGTTTCCACATTGACATTAAATCACAAGTCAAGTTTCTAAGATTCTTCCATACTGTCGTTCTCACCCTGAATTTTAGAGTGCCTGAACAGTCAAACAAGGTTTTAGTTTTAGACACTACAGACCAAGTCCCTGCTGTTTGACGATACCATTCCATCAGCATATAGTCCTGATGATTCCTTTAGGCAGGAGCAGCAAAGGCAAGAATGAGCCAAACAAGCTGTTCCTGTGTTCTCATGTCCTGCACAGCAGTAACTAGGAATTCAAGAATGGATTCAGGAGGCAATGAGTGCACAGGGAGCCACAAAGACTTTGGGATGCTGAAATGGACCAGCCTGGTGCCTGTGCCCGCGCTGCACCGCGCTGAGCTCCAACTGGACCATCTAACAATGGTTGAATGGACACAGCATGGGCCACTGCAGACTCCTACTCCTAGTTCTGTGAGCTACACTATTCACCTTTGATTCACCAGATGATTTTTTCATCTTTGCTTGAAATCCAGGAGAGGAAAAGGTCAACATGGAAAAGTGTTCTTCCAATTCTAGTGACGGCTGTGCCTGCACACCACCTGTGCCCATGGCAGGGTGGTTGGAGACTGGATGATGTTGATGATACTTTGCAACACAAAGTACTCAGGGATTCTGGGATTGCCCAAGTGGAGAGCAAAACTGATCCATGTAAGTCCCTGCTTTTTTTCAGCGCATGCTGCTTCTTCCTTTGTTCCAAGCAAGTGCATGATTTGTTTCATGTGTCTTTAAGGTGCCTGAACAGAAGAGAGGGAGGGCAGCAGCAGCACAGGGTTCCTGCCCCATCCGACTCTCTCTCTCTTTCTCTCTCTCTCTCTGTCTCTGTCTCTCTCTCTCTCTATCTGTCTCTCTTTCACGATGGTGCCAATGCTGCTGCCTTGGGACCCCTGAGTGTGGAAGGCGAGCTCGCCCTCAAGCACGGCCATCCAAGTCAGTCACGGGCACAGGCTGTAGCTGAAGCTGGCAAGCGTTGCTGTGAGGCTGCAAGTGAAGAGAAAGCCATTGTGGCCAACTCTGCTGAAGCCTTTTGCCAAAGCAAAGGCAATTGTGCCCACAGCCTCCCCCTGTTTGGCACCTGGCTGCTGCGGACGCCTCAGTGCGCAGGTGCCGACGTTGGGGCTGCTGCTGTTCCTGTGCACACTCTGCTGCTGTTTCTGTGGGCTCCAGAGCCGCTTGGGCAGCAGCCACTGGGCAGCCCTGCTGGAGGAGACATGGCCACCCTCCCCATGGTGGCAGCAGCTCTGTGGGCCCCGAGCTCTGTGTCAGGGGAGCCTCGGTCACAGCAGCGTGGCCTGGGCAGCCGCGAGGGCCCGGGCTGGCCGCCAGCCCTGCCTCTGCCCACTGCCCCTTCCTGGAGGCACCCAGTGGCCGTGGCCTGGCAGCACCCCGCTGCCCTCCATGTCCCCAGCCAGCCCAGCCTGGCCACCTCGGGCTGTCCCCACCCTCCCGCTGCAGTGGTGTCCAGCCTCCAGGCCTTCTGCTGCAGGCCTGGGGGACATTTTGGGGAAGCACCGGAGCAGGTGGCTATGAAAAACCAGGCGGCTGCCCGGGGGCTGCTTATGGCCTCTGACACCCAATTCCTCAGGGCTTCCCACCACCCCAGCTCCTCCAGGGCCTTCTGTCCCCTTGGAGCCTCCTGCCACCCACTCCCTCACACATGCCCCTCGTGCCTTCCCACTGCCTTGTCCCGTCTGGGCCTCCGCAGCCCCTCATCCCTTCACGGCCTCCCAGCACCCCGTGCCCTCAGGGGCTCCCCCAGCCTGGCCCGGCAGCAGCGCCGCAGCCCCACAGCAGCTCCAGCAGCTCCTCAGCCATCACGGCAGCAACACACGGGCAGCAGGACACACATGGCGCTTCCTGCCTGGCACAGGGCTTGTGGCTTCAGCACAGCCACCAAAGGCCAAGGGGCCTCTGGCCCTTTCCCCGGTACCACTGCACGCCCCGGCAGGTTGCTGAACACAAGCACCCTTTTCCCTCTCTTCCCCTATGCTCTGCACACCCTGGGCAGCAAAAGAAAGGTCCTGGGATTCTTGTGCTCTAGAACATATCCTATATCATTAACATACTAAAAAGAAAAACACAGAAGAAAACAATTCTCATGAAATTAAAAGTCCAGGTGGCCCCAGTAGACAGAGCCTCGCAAATCATCTGTGAGCACATCTCCAGCAGTGCAGCCAGCCCAGGCCCGACAGACGTGGCCGTGTCCTCCATGCCCTGACGATTTGGTTTTGCATCCTCTGGAGAATGGAATATCGAGCACTCTGGATGGCCCGGAGGACATAAAGCATTTCAAGTACCAGGTCTGACACGGCACAGCTTCTGTCCTCTATCAGGCATTCGAGGGCTGGAAGAGAGATGAACAGAGCCACAGTCAGACCCCAGAGCTGTGGGGGCCCAGCGAGAGCCCCGTGCCAGGGCCATGCCAGCCAGCTCTTGCCTTGGCCAGGAGGGAGCAGGGACAAAGGGGATCAGCCCGAAGCTGCTGGCCACAAATACCCCACGTGGCCCTGAAACCTCGCTCTGCTCTGCCCACACCGTCCCTCATCGGCACAGGGAGCAGAGCCCTCCAAAGCCAGGCCAGGCCTTGCAGCTGCCCCCGACAGTCACCGCTGTCAGCCCGCTGCCCTGCCTCACCTCTGCACAAGTCCTGGAGCTCTGCCTGCTGCCCCCTCAGCTGCTCCCCGGCCATCCCTGAGAACACAGAGCCTGTCAGGGTCCCAGCAGCACAGCTCCCTGCCAGCGGCACTGCCAGCCCTGTGGCCACATGGCCTCCTGCCCCGGCAGGGCTCAGCCCAGGCCCTTGCCGCATCCTGACTCAGCCCAAGGGCACGGCTGCCAGAGGCCGGCAGCAGCAGCCCCGACGGCAGCCGGGGCTCCAGGGCGCCGGTCCCGGATGCCGCTGCCGGGGCAGCAGCCAGGACTGGGGCCGAGCTGCGGCGGGGCGGGGAGGGAGCCGGGGCTCGTGACTCACCGATGACCCTGATGGCCACTGCTCGCAGGGTCTCCTGTGGGTCCTGCAGGTACTGCAGGGCCCGGCGCAGGTGCTCGGCCAAGGGGATCCTGTTGTCTGCCAGCTGGAGAGAGCGGCAGGAGGGAAGGGTTGGTGTGAGCTCTGCCCCTCGGCCGGGCGCTGCTGCCTGCGGCCAGCAGCGGCCTCCCATGCCCAGCCAGCCCTGAGGCCCAGCCAGCAGTCTCCATCGGAGGTGCACAGGTTTTTCTGTGGCCAGCTCTTCACCATATTGATGAGCAGCAGTGTCACTTCCTCTCAAATCCTGGGCGAGAGCAAGTTTGTCATCCACATGGCCATAGCAGCTCTGCGGGGTCAGACACAGCACCGTGGGCTGGGCAGCAGCAGGGAGCTGAGCTGGCCGCCAGCCCTGCCTCTGCCCACTGCCCCTTCCTGGAGGCACGCAGTGGCCGTGGCCTGGCAGCAACCCCCTGCCCTCCATGTCCCCAGCCAGCCCAGCCTGGCCACCTCGGGCTGTCCCCACCCTCCCGCTGGGTGGTGTCCCAGCCTCCAGGCCTTCTGCTGCAGGCCTGGGGGACATTTTGGGGAAGCACCGGAGCAGCCGGGTGTCAGGAACCAGGCGGCTGCCCGGGGGCTGCTTATGGCCTCTGACACCCAATTCCTCAGGGCTTCCCACCAGCCCGGCTCCTCCAGGGCCTTCTGTCCCCTTGGAGCCTCCTGCCACCCACTCCCTCACACATGCCCCTCGTGCCTTCCCACTGCCTTGTCCCGTCTGGGCCTCCGCAGCCCCTCATCCCTTCACGGCCTCCCAGCACCCCGTGCCCTCAGGGGCTCCCCCAGCCTGGCCCGGCAGCAGCGCCGCAGCCCCACAGCAGCTCCAGCAGCTCCTCAGCCATCACGGCAGCAACACACGGGCAGCAGGACATACATGGCGCTTCCTGCCTGGCACAGGGCTTGTGGCTTCAGCACAGCCACCAAAGGCCAAGGGGCTTCTGCCCCTTTCCCCTGTACCACTGCACGCCCCGGCAGGTTGCTGAACACAAGCACCCTTTTCCCTCTCTTCCCCTATGTCCCGCACACCCTGGGCAGCAAAAGAAAGGCCTTGGGATTCTTGTGTATTACAACATATCCTATATTATTTATTATCCCATAATATCCTATATTATTTACAGACTAAAAAGAAGACAAAAAAAGAAAAGAACAATCCATATGAAACAAAAAAATTCCAGGTGGCCCATGTAGCCCCAGTAGACAGAGCGTCTCAGGTCAGCTCTGAGCACAGCTCCAGCAGCGCAGCCAGCCCAGGCCCGACAGACGTGGCCGTGCCCTCCATGCAGTGACGATTTGGTTTTGCATCCTCTGGAAGATGGAATATCGGGCACTCTGGATGGCCCGGAGGACATACAACGTTTCAAGTGCCAGGTCTGACACGGCACAGCTTCTGTCCTCTTTTAGGCATTCGAGGGCTGGAAGAGAAACAAACAGAGCCACGGTCAGACCCCAGAGCTGTGGGGGCCCAGCGAGAGCCCCCTGCCAGGGCCATGCCAGCCGGCTCTGGCCTTGGCCAGGAGGGAGCAGGGACCAAGGCGGTCAGCCCGAAGCTGCTGGCCACAAATGCCCCACGTGGCCCTGAAATCACGCTGTGCTCTGCCCACTCCGCCCCTCATCGGCACAGGGAGCAGAGCCCTCCAAAGCCAGGCCAGGCCTTGCAGCTGCCCCCGACAGTCACCGCTGTCAGCCCGCTGCCCTGCCTCACCTCTGCACAAGTCCTGGAGCTCTGCCTGCTGCCCCCTCAGCTGCTCCCCGGCCATCCCTGAGAACACAGAGCCTGTCAGGGTCCCAGCAGCACAGCTCCCTGCCAGCGGCGCTGCCAGCCCTGTGGCCACACGGCCTCCTGCCCCGGCAGGGTCAGCCCGGGCCCTTGCTGCATCCTGAGCCAGCCCAAGGGCACGGCTGCCAGAGGCGGGCAGCAGCAGCCCCGAGGGCAGCCGGGGCTCCAGGGTGCCGGGGCCGGGTGCCGCTGCCGGGGCAGCAGCCGGGGCTGGGGCCGAGCTGCGGCGGGGTGGGGAGGGGGCCCGGGCTCGTGACTCACCGATGACCCTGATGGCCACCGCTCGCAGGGTCTCCTGTGGGTCCTGCAGGTACTGCAGGGCCCGGCGCAGGTGCTCGGCCTAGGGGATCCTGTTGTCTGCCAGCTGGAGAGAGCGGCAGGAGGGAAGGGTTGGCGCGAGCTCTGCCCCTCGGCCGGGCGCTGCTGCCTGCGGCCAGCCCCAGCCTCCCGTGCCCGGCCAGCCCTGAGGCCCGGCCAGCAGCCGCTCCAGGGCGCCGGGCTCTGGAGGGGGCAGAGGGCCGGCTGCTGCCCGGGGAGCCGCGGTGCCGGCCCGGCCCGCAGCCCCGCTGGGCCGGGGCTCCATCGGCACCCGGCTCGGGGCCACAGGGGGCTGGAGAAGAAGCCGTGCGGCCCCCGGGTGCAGCAGTGGGCAGGGGCACAGCTGCCAGCCCCACACACTGAGCATTGGGGCCGGGGGGCTTCTCTAGCCTGAGGCTGGCACTTCCAGGCCGTCCTTACCAAGAGCTTGGCAAACTTCCACAGTTTCTCCTTCCTCACAGCTTTTTCCAGGTCTGGCCTCTTCAGGAATTCAGCCGCGCAAAGGAGCGTTGTCC
The DNA here is from genome assembly GCF_030490865.1 of Poecile atricapillus. NCBI lineage: Eukaryota > Metazoa > Chordata > Aves > Passeriformes > Paridae > Poecile > Poecile atricapillus. Next base: position 1,286,160 of record NC_081282.1, on the reverse strand, counting down.
GAGAGGCCTGGGGAGCAGCAGAGAGCTGCAAATGGCCCCACAAGCCAGGGCACAGGAGTGTCCCAGTGCCAAGGCCTGGAGGAGGCTGCAGCCTGCAAGCCTGCGTCAGGGCAGGAGGCAGCTGAGCCCCCTGCCAAGGCGCAGCAGCAGCCCAGGAGTCCTCACCTCTGCCACATGCCGATTCTCATCTTGGCAGTGGAAAAAGAGTGGGAGCAGGCTCTGATACACTTTTTTCTTCAGGGGCTTTCTTCCTTCTTCTTCTGCCAAAGACATTATTCTTTGAAGGAGAGACATGGAGAGCAGCTGCACCTGGCTATCAGGCTGTATGAAAGAAAGGAAGGAAAAATGACCTCATCATTGGCTTCTTCTGGCCCACATTGGCACAGCCCTTCAAATGCAGAGGGCACAAAGTGTCCGGGCAGTGGCCAGTGGCCGTGGCTGGGGCACAGAGCCTTACATTGTCCAGGAGTTTCAGGAGCGGCTCAGCCAGCTGCAGGGCCCTGCGCCAGGATATTGGGGTGTCTATATCCAAGAAAATATAGCCGAGGAGAACAATGCTCATCCTGACCACATCATTATCAATGTCCCACAGGAGGTGCACTAGTCTTCCTGTCAGGCTCTGAATTCTTTCGGCCTGTGCAGAACACAAGGGTGTGAAAGCCCGGGCAGCTGGGGCAGGGCCCAGAGGCCAAAGGCCTGTCCCAAAGCACTCGGGCAGCTGAAGCAGGAGGCAGGAGAGCTGGGAGGAGCTGCCTCAGCGCCCAAGGCAAAGGCCAGTCAAGGCCAAGTGACAGCATTGCCCAGCCTCATGCTGCCCACACGGCTTCAGCTGCTGTCCCCTTCTCACCATGGAGGGATGGTCCCTTAGCAGGAGGAGAGCCCTGAGAACCTGGTGATGCATCTTCCTGCTATTGAACCACAGGTACTTGTACAAGATCTCCATTAGGCTGTCACCGCATTCACTCAAGTCCAGGCAATCTAGGAGCTGAAAGGCACAGGGCAGTGAGAGGGGAGCCGGCCGGCAGGAGCCTGGAAGTGCGCAGGGCTGGGCCCAGGCAGCAGCACAGGGCGCGGGTGCCGTGCCAGGCAGCTGTGGCTATGCCAGGGGACAGGGCTGGCAGGGAGCTGAGCGAGGTAGTGCTGGCCATCAGGCTCACCTCCACAAGGAATGCCATGGCAGGGACATCCCAGTGTGGCATCGGTTTGCTGAGCAGCTCAAGCAGGTAGCTTGAGATGCCTTTACACAAGTGGACAGCTGCACGGCGCATTTCCCTGGAAGGCAGAAAACGGCACAAAGAGCCTCAGCAAGGGGGAGAAAAACCTCTCCCAGGACTGACTGACATGGTTGTCATATTGCCCCAGCACCCTGTGAGGGGATGTGGGCCCTTGAGATGTGGCTGCTCTTGGACACCCTCCTCTCACAGCCTTTTCCAGTCTCCTTGCCCATCCCTCGGTGACGAGGCCCTCAGGCCCATGGCCACGGGGACTGTGGGGGGCATCCCGGGCAGGGGGCACAAATGTCAGAGGCAGTGGGGAGAAGGGGGGCTCACCTGGCCAGCAGACCCACGGCATAGTGGTGGGTGTCAGCACAGAGCAGCGTGTCCCAGCCACGCTTGCGTTCCATTGCCACCACCACATGCTCAAAGTGGAGACTGCAGAGCAGGGCCTTCAGGGTCCGCACTGCAAACCTGTGTGCACAGCAAAGCCCAGGTGACGCTGGGAGCACTGGCTCCGAGGCTGGGGAAGTGGCAGGGACAGGAGAACTGGCATGGAGCACCTGTTGGGGCTGGTGGAGCGGTCGTGTTGCTCCTGGCATTCCTTCCAGAAGGTCCGGACGTCCTCTGTCATATACAAAGTACTGAAGTGCATTTGGAAGAGGAGATGGCAGTGAGTGCAGGGATTTTAGATGCCTCGGACAGGAACCTCCGTGTCCAAATGAAATGCCGCAGGTCCTGACACCGCTCCGAGCGCTCCAGCACCATCACGATGGCGTTGGGGAGCTCAAACCACTCTAGCAGCTGCACCACACCGGGAAAGCCTGTGGACACCTTGTCCAGCAGCACGATCTCCAGAGGTGCGCTGGTGCCGTCGGGCTGCAGGAGGAGCACGGTGCCGTCAGTTGGGCTGAGGCCGTGTCAGGGCTCAGGAAGCCATCAGCCAGCCCGGGATGCTCCGTGCTCTCCGCTGGCCCCATGCCCGCTCTCCCTCCTGGTGTCCTGGCGGCTCCCACCCTTCCAGGCCCCGGCTCATCCCCGCCCGGCACTCCCCGGCTTCTGCCGCTGGCCCCGCTCACTCACCAGCTCGCCCCAGTGCTGGACGCGGTTCCGTGGCACCTTGTTGATGGCCACCTGCAAGCCAAAGGGAACAGCGGATTCAGCTCGCCGCCCACCACATCCAGCCCCATCCTACTCCTCTGCTCCCTCCTCCTCTTCTGCCCCCTCCTCCTCCTCGGCCCGCCACCGGCCCCACCACTCACCGGGAGTCCGTCTGAGAGCCTCGTGGCCGCGAAAACTCTGCCGAAGCCACCGCGCCCCAGCAGCGAGCCGATCCTGTAGCGCTGCTGCAGAGCCTGCTGCACCTTCCCTGTGGAAGAGACGCAGTCGTCAGCGCTCGGTCCGGGGCCAGGAATGGCCCCCAAGCGCTCCCCGACCTCCCCGGGCCGGGCATCCGCAGGTGTTCCCTCATTGGAACGCGACAGCGGCAGCTCAGGACTGGCGGCTGCGCCGCTGAGCGGCAGAGCTCGGGCTGGGGAAGACGCAGCGGAGGCGGCGGCAGCGGCCGCGCCGCCTGTGTCCTCCGTGGGCCCTGGGAGGAGCCGGGGCCGGGGCCCGAACCAGAACCGGAACCGGAGCCTGCATCGGGGCTGGGGCCGAGGGTGGGGCAGGCGGAGCCAAAGGGTGGCAATGCCGCCCCAGCCCTAGGCACTGATGCCCGCCCAGCACAGCCAGAGCCAGGCAAAGAGGAGATCTCCGGGGGATGGGCAGGGGTGGGGACGGGGACGGGGACGGGGACGTGGACGGGGACAAAGACGGGGACGGGGACGGGGATGGGGACGGGGACAGGGACGGGGACAAAGACGGGGACAAAGACGGGGACGGGGACGGGGACGTGAACGGGGCAGCACCTCAAGGGGCCAGGGACAGGCCGGGGGCATGGCCCAGCTGGGCACTGGGAAAGGGAGACCGGGAGAAGATGCAGGACTGCGAAAGAGGGAGAGGAGAGACAGAAAATTGCTAAATTCTCTTCTTGCTGCTGCTGCCACTGCTGCCGCTGCTGCCGCTGCTGCCGCTGCAACTGAAGCACCGGGGCTGTTTGTCCCCGTGTCCGTTTGTCCGTTGCCCACTCGGCCCCGCGCCGAGCCCCGCGCTCCCCGGGCAGCCCCTGAGCCTGGCCAAACACGGGAACTTTGCCCTGTTGAGCCAAGAGCCAGAGTCTGGACTCCTGCCCAGGGACACAGCAATGCCCTTGGCTGCTGCTGTGCCTTGTCCCTGCTGAGGGTCAGACACTGTCTGAGCACATTCCCTGAATGCAGAATTTGTACCTGAGCCAAGCACTGCACTTGTGTCTCCAGCATTGCTTTCCAAGTAAAACAGGGGAAGGCAAACTGGGTATAGCTCATGGTATTTTACAGTGTCTAAAACTTGCCAAGTCTCAGATCTTAGAGGTGAGATCCATTTGGAATGAATGGGATAGAGAAAGTGCAAGATGGAAAAGGGGAACATAAAAATAAATAGAGAAAAATAGAGAAAAACATATTGCTTGTTTCTTTTGATTTTATTTTCATTTCTTTAAAAAGCTGTTTCAATTTTCTCAGAATTTTCTCCACAGTCCTGTCTGTTCTTTCCAAAAACCTGTCCTGGAGAACAAGGCGCAGCTCCTGTCACAAGATGTGCCCCCAGCTGCAGCTTCTCTTGGCTTCCCACACTGTGTGTGCAGCACAACTCTTGCAGCAAAGCAGGACAAATGTTTGAAGAACTTGACAACTTGTTCTTTCTTTTCCCTGTGCACAGGGGAGTTGTGCCATTTGTGAGGTTTTCATTGTTACTCTTTGTCCTGGTTTAGGGCAAATTTGGGAGTAAATCTCCAGTGGGGCTCCCCCCAGGGAGCAAACCCACGTGGCCTTTTTCTCTCACCCCCCAACCGGTTCGGGAAGACATTTCTCTGAGAGAAGTGGAATAAACCTGTTTATTTCACAGGTACAGCACTACCCAGCACAAAAATGAATGATATCAAATTACAAAACCTCTCGCCGTTCAGAAGAGATGACAAACTTCAGAGAGTCTCTTTCCTGTGGGTGTTCTCTCTGTTATCAGTCCCTCTGGCGCTGGAAAATGCCGCTGCCCAGGCTGGGCTCCCGGTAGTCCACGGATGCAAGCTCCCGGTGCTCCCCTGAGTCCCCAGTCCAAAGCAGGTTCGATTTCTTTCAGAAAAAGGGAAAGAAAACAGTCCAGGAAGACCTCTCTGCTCCTGCTAGTTGGAAAGCCAAGGCGATCTGTGTCTTGTTGTCTGTCTGTGCTGTAGTCAAAACTCCCGATGCGAGGGGAGCAAGTACAGTCTCTGATAACAGACTCGGTGCTTCTTTTCCACTCACTTTTACTCTTAGAAGAAATTTTAGGAATACAAAACCTGTGTCTGGGTTAGGTGGACGAATGGGGATAGAATTTAACATCATAATCAACCCAGGACACCTGGCTATCCCTCAGGGACTGGGACCCGGCACCTCTCCAGCTGAAGGGGAAAGGACCCCAGCAAGCCTTGTTAGCCACAGACAGCGCGGTAAAGCTGAACAGCAAAGGACCTTGGGGACATTATTCTGGAATTCAAAAGGTGCCAGCTCCATGGACAACAGAATTATTGTTCCTAACGTGAATGAGAGTGAGGAAAAAGAATGAGTAAGCTTGTGATGGTAAAGCACAGAAATCCTTTCACATTGTGGCCTCCAACTAGAACAGGGCTTGGTTTCTCCTGAAGGGAAATCTCAGTCAATCCTGTAAAACTGATAATTGCATTCCTGTGTTCCACAGCACAGTTTTCTGTGAGTGTCCCTGCACTGGATCTGTTACGAATCAGAGCCCATTGACAGAGTTCTGGCCACCCCACAGGGTGAGCCCTCCGAGGGAACCCCATTCCTCCCAACCTGAGCTGAGAACATACCCAGCAATTAGTTACATTGAGTATTTTGGCTACTTTGATCTTTAAATTTACAAAATAATTTTGATGACTAATGCCTTGATTAAACTTCAGAGGTGTTTCTGGCAAACAAAGATCCTGGCTGACTCTCAAGATACAACTTACAGGTGTTGGGGGTTAGGTGTCCTTTATTTTTTATTTAGTTCTGGCTTGCCTGTGGAATTTTTACTCATGACTGGCAGGGAAAACTCAACTGCGGGTACTTGGTGGGTGCTTGAGGAAAGACAAAGAGTTTGGCTGGGCCCAGTGGGGGGAAAGGGGCAGGAAAAGGGGAGGGTGGGGACAGTTTGGTAGTTTCTTCAGCTTCGGAGAAGAACACTTTGGGTGCAGAGCTGTTGTGGTGAGGAGAAGGGAATTTCGCCATCACCCAGATGGAGCTGCTGCTTCTTTTCCTCCTTCCCTCTTCATTGGTGGCCTCGCACCCCCTCTCCTGCCGGGACGTGTGGCAGTGCCAGCCACCGTGGAGCTGCTAATCCACCTCAGCCACTGGCCCGGGCTCTCAGCTCATCCCTGCTGTTCCAGCTGAGTGTTCCTCAGAGCCCTGCAGGAGCACTGGCACTGACTGCCAACCCGAGGGGGTTTGTGAAACAAAGCCTCTCCTCCATCCTTTCCCGTCTCAGCCCAGAAAGCTGTCACGGGGTCCCTGGTTCTGTTTCCTTGCTAACGCTGTAGTTACTGTTGTTTGTTTGCCTGGTTATAAATATTAGTAAAGAACTGTTATTCCTAATCCCAAATCTCTGCCTGAGAGCCCCTTGATTTCAGGATTATCATAATTCAGAGGGAAGGGGTCTACATTTTTCATTCCAAGGGAGGCTCCTGCCCTCCCTGGCAGACACCTGTCTCTCAACACCGAGACATTTCCATGAGTAAATTTGACAAAGTTTTCAATAAAATTCTTACTGATAAATTTGGCTCCATTTCATTTCTAACAAGCTGTTCCTAAAGATCCCATCAGGCTGTTTTAGACACTTTGGGCAAGGGATTCCTTCCAAGCTGGGCCACTTGGGGGGGGATGGGGGCGGCCCCAGGGCGGAGGGCAGTGTGTGCAAGGGCCCTTTGTGACACGCTGCAGCACGGTCACCGTGGGATGGGGACAACGGGAGCAGATGTCAAAGGGCCCTTTGTGACAGGTGCTGACATAGGAGCTGGCGGTGACAGGGCCACGCCACAGTGCTCGGTGCACGCGACGGGACAGGACGCGCCAGAGCGGTGCTGTGAGGAGCCCCCGCACAGCGCACTCCTTTGTGTCTGACCCGGAGCCTTTCTGAGCGCTTATTCCTGCAGCTGACCTCAGGACCACACCACAGCACTTGGGGACTTGGAGCTTGTCCCAGGCATCTCCAATCCCTGCACTCACTGCCCCTGAGGCCAGACCACGATCAGGAGACTCCTGTCTTTGTGGTAGGAGCCCTCAAGAGCCGACTGCAGGACTTGCTGTCCTGTAGCCTTGGCAGGACTTGAGTCTTGCAGGTGCCTTCCAGGCACGACTGCAGCTTCTCCCAGCTGGGAGCTTCTCCCAGGCATCTCTCCTGCAGGTAGCCAGAAATCCAGGCACTGCCATGGAGCGGCGACCCCCGAGAGTGCCCAAGTTGGCCTGGGTTGAAGAGGAGGAGGAGGAGGAAGAAAGCCCTCAAAGTGCCCCAGCCGTGGAGACTGAAGAGGTGCAGCCGTTCCAGCCACTGGAGGAGGGTGAGTGGCAGAGATGGCCAACAGGGTTCTGAGTGTGGCCGGCTTGGCCCCATCCCATCCTGTCCCATCCCGTCCCCTGGAAAAGGCCACAGAAAGGATGGAAGAGAGGCCAGGGCTGCCTCTCCCCGCAGTGACCGTGCTGCATCCCCTGGGGCATCCCGGGACTGTCCCTGCCTGGGGAAAGCAGGGCTGGGCTGTGTTCTCCGGCCTCTCCCGCAGCCCCTCAGCTCTGGCTGCTCTTTGCCAGATGCAGCCATGGACGGGACACAAGAGCAGGACACCGCCCGTGGCCACTTCCGCAGAGCAGCGCAGGTACCTGCAGCCATCCCCACCTGGGCTGGGCCTGCTGGCACTGCTCAGCCCAGCACCGCACTTGGAGCACTCCGTGCAACTTCCCTGCCTTCCTGCCCTTCTCCTACAGCTTCTTTACCAATTTGTCACGAGAATTGGCAAGGAAGAGCCCAGACCCATGGACACTGAGGTCAAAGCATCCTCAGAGGTCTTGGAAGAACAGAGCAGCGCTGCCCAGCTGGATTCGCTTGTAGAGACGACTCTTTCCAGTCCAGAGCAAGTAAGCAGCCTGTGGCCAGCCTTTGATCCTCCAGCAGTTGCTTGGCTTTCCCAAGCCACGCCTGCTGCTCACTTGAAGCTTTTGAGGCCATGGCAGCGTGGTGGAAGAGAAGCACTTGTCTGGGGAAGAAGCTGGGCACATTGCTGACTCCCTCTGCTAGCATTCCAAGGCTCCCTGTGCCTTCTCCAGGTGCCCGCCGTGGTGAGGTACATCCACCAGTGGCTCATGGCCAATGAGTCTGCTGAGCACAGGATGGACTGGGCCCTGATGCAAGTGGCCGAGGCAGAGCCCGATGATGTGGCCATCACTCTCCTGCGGGTGGCCCCAACGTGTGACAGGTATGGGGCCCACCTGCCCCGAGGCCTCAGGGCTCCCCAGCCCATCACCCTGGACAGCCCGGCCCAGGGCAGTGAGCAACACAGAGTTCCAGGGCCCTCTGGCTGCTCCCTTTGCCAGCCCTGCTACAAAGTCGGCCCCCGAGCCTGCTGCCGTGCTGCCAGCCTGCCCCTCAGGGGCCTGTCCCCACAGGGCTGGGCTGCCTGGCTGCTGCTGCCGCTGAGGGGCAGTGGGCACAGGCAGAGCTGGCGGCCAGCTCAGCTCCCCGCTGCTGCCCAGCCCACGGTGCTGTGTCTGACCCCGCAGAGCTGCTATGGCCATGTGGACGACCATCTTGCTCTCGCCCTGGATTTCTGAGGAAGTGACACCGCTCCTCATCAATGTGGTGGGAAGCTGGCCGCAGAAAAACCTGGGCACCTCTGATGGGGACAAGACGGCTGTCTTTTCCCTGGCTGTGAGTTTCTGCAGCTGGCCTTTGCTCACCGCAAGGCCGGCCGCCTCTCCAGCAGCTCTCTTGCCTCCTTCCCCCACTGCATCTCCCTGCTTCAGGCACTGGGCACAAACCTGGCCTAGGGGCAGCTTCAGGGCCACCAGGCCCGCTGCTCCCCGTGCGTCTCCCCCGGCCTCTCCCTGCCCCGCTCAGGCCTTGCCACACGGACGCCCCGGCACTGAGCGCTGTCTCGGGCTGCTTTGTCCTCTGCAGGCAACTCTGGTGATGTGGAAGATCCTCCAGGGGCCCTGTTGTCCACAGATCCTGACAGTCTATTTCCCCCGCCTCTTTGTGCATCTCCTCTTCCAAATGCACTTCAGTACTTTGTATATGACAGAGGATGTCCGGACCTTCTGGAAGGAATGCCAGGAGCAACACGGCCTCTCCACCAGCCCCAACAGGTGCTCCATGCCAGTCCTCCTGTCCCTGCCACTTCCCCAGCCTCAGAGCCAGTGCTCCCAGCGTCACCTGGGCTTTGCTGTGCACACAGGTTTGCAGTGCGGACCCTGAAGGCCCTGCTCTGCAGTCTCCACTTTGAGCATGTGGTGGTGGCAATGGAACGCAAGCGTGGCTGGGACACGCTGCTCTGTGCTGACACCCACCGCTATGCCGTGGGTCTGCTGGCCAGGTGAGCCCCCCTTCTCCCCACTGCCTCTGACATTTGTGCCCCCGGCCTGGGATGCCCCCCACAGTCCCCGTGGCCATGGGCCCGAGGGCCTCGTCACCGAGGGATGGGCAAGGAGACTGGAAAAGGCTGTGAGAGGAGGGAGTCCAAGAGCAGCCACATCTCAAGGGCCCACATCCCCTCACAGGGTGCTGGGGCAATATGACAACCGTGTCAGTCAGTCCTGGGAGAGGTTTTTCTCCCCCTTGCTGAGGCTCTTTGTGCCGTTTTCTGCCTTCCAGGGAAATGCGCCGTGCAGCTGTCCACTTGTGTAAAGGCATCTCAAGCTACCTGCTTGAGCTGCTCAGCAAACCGATGCCACACTGGGATGTCCCTGCCATGGCATTCCTTGTGGAGGTGAGCTTGATGGCCAGCACTACCTCGCTCAGCTCCCTGCCAGCCCTGTCCCCTGGCATAGCCACAGCTGCCTGGCACGGCACCCGCGCCCTGTGCTGCTGCCTGGGCCCAGCCCTGCGCACTTCCAGGCTCCTGCCGGCCGGCTCCCCTCTCACTGCCCTGTGCCTTTCAGCTCCTAGATTGCCTGGACTTGAGTGAATGCGGTGACAGCCTAATGGAGATCTTGTACAAGTACCTGTGGTTCAATAGCAGGAAGATGCATCACCAGGTTCTCAGGGCTCTCCTCCTGCTAAGGGACCATCCCTCCATGGTGAGAAGGGGGCAGCAGCTGAAGCCGTGTGGGCAGCATGAGGCTGGGCAATGCTGTCACTTGGCCTTGGCTGGCCTTTGCCTTGGGCGCTGAGGCAGCTCCTCCCAGCTCTCCTGCCTCCTGCTTCAGCTGCCCGAGTGCTTTGGGACAGGCCTTTGGCCTCTGGGCCCTGCCCCAGCTGCCCGGGCTCTCACACCCTTGTGTTCTGCACAGGCCGAAAGAATTCAGAGCCTGACAGGAAGACTAGTGCACCTCCTGTGGGACATTGATAATGACGTGGTCAGGATGAGCATTGTTCTCCTCGGCTACATTTTCTTGGATATAGACACCCCAATATCCTGGCGCAGGGCCCTGCAGCTGGCTGAGCCGCTCCTGAAACTCCTGGACAATGTAAGGCTCTGTGCCCCAGCCACGGCCACTGGCCACTGCCCGGACACTTTGTGCCCTCTGCATTTGAAGGGCTGTGCCAATGTGGGCCAGAAGAAGCCAATGATGAGGTCATTTTTCCTTCCTTTCTTTCATACAGCCTGATAGCCAGGTGCAGCTGCTCTCCATGTCTCTCCTTCAAAGAATAACGTCTTTGGCAGAAGAAGAAGGAAGAAAGCCCCTGAAGAAAAAAGTGTACCAGAGCCTGCTCCCACTCTTTTTCCACTGCCAAGATGAAAATCGGCATGTGGCAGAGGTGAGGACTCCTGGGCTGCTGCTGCACCTTGGCAGGGGGCTCAGCTGCCTCCTGCCCTGACGCAGGCTTGCAGGCTGCAGCCTCCTCCAGGCCTTGGCACTGGGACACTCCTGTGCCCTGGCTTGTGGGGCCATTTGCGGCTCTCTGCTGCTCCCCAGGCCTCTCGGACAACGCTCCTTTGCGCGGCTGAATTCCTGAAGAGGCCAGACCTGGAAAAAGCTGTGAGGAAGGAGAAACTGTGGAAGTTTGCCAAGCTCCTGGTAAGGACGGCCTGGAAGTGCCAGCCTCAGGCTAGAGAAGCCCCCTGGCCCCGGTGCTCAGTGTGTGGGGCTGGCAGCTGTGCCCCTGCCCACTGCTGCACCCGGGGGCCGCACGGCTTCTTCTCCAGCCCCCTGTGGCCCCGAGCCGGGTGCCGATGGAGCCCCGGCCCAGCGGGGCTGCGGGCCGGGCCGGCACCGCGGCTCCCCGGGCAGCAGCCGGCCCTCTGCCCCCTCCAGAGCCCGGCGCCCTGGAGCGGCTGCTGGCCGGGCCTCAGGGCTGGCCGGGCACGGGAGGCCGGGGCTGGCCGCGGGCAGCAGCGCCCGGCCGAGGGGCAGAGCCCGCGCCAACCCTTCCCTCCTGCCGCTCTCTCCAGCTGGCAGACAACAGGATCCCCTTGGCCGAGCACCTGCGCCGGGCCCTGCAGTACCTGCAGGACCCACAGGAGACCCTGCGAGCGGTGGCCATCAGGGTCATCGGTGAGTCACGAGCCCGGGCCCCCTCCCCGCCCCGCCGCAGCTCGGCCCCAGCCCCGGCTGCTGCCCCGGCAGCGGCACCCGAGCCCGGCGCCCTGGAGCCCCGGCTGCCCTCGGGGCTGCTGCTGCCGGCCTCTGGCAGCCGTGCCCTTGGGCTGAGTCAGGATGCGGCAAGGGCCTGGGCTGAGCCCTGCCGGGGCAGGAGGCCGTGTGGCCACAGGGCTGGCAGTGCCGCTGGCAGGGAGCTGTGCTGCTGGGACCCTGACAGGCTCTGTGTTCTCAGGGATGGCCGGGGAGCAGCTGAGGGGGCAGCAGGCCGAGCTCCAGGACTTGTGCAGAGGTGAGGCAGGGCAGCGGGCTGACAGCGGTGGCTGTCGGGGGCATCTGCAAGGCCTGGCCTGGCTTTGGAGGGCTCTGCTCCCTGTGCCGATGAGGGACGGCGTGGGCAGAGCACAGCGAGGTTTCAGGGCCACGTGGGGCATTTGTGGCCAGCAGCTTCGGGCTGACCCCCTTGGTCCCTGCTCCCTCCTGGCCAAGGCAAGAGCCGGCTGGCATGGCCCTGGCAGGGGGCTCTCGCTGGGCCCCCACAGCTCTGGGGTCTGACCGTGGCTCTGTTCGTCTCTCTTCCAGCCCTCGAACACCTGATGGAGGACAGAAGTAGTGCCGTGTCAGACCTGGCACTTGAAACGTTGTATGTCCTCCGGGCCATCCAGAGTGCCCGATATTCCATCCTGCAGAGGATGCAAGCTCAAATCCTCAGGGCATGGAGGACACGGCCTCGTCTGTCGGGCCTGGGCTGGCTGCACTGCTGGAGATGTGGTCAGAGCTGACCTGAGAGGCTCTGTCTACTGGGGCTACCTGGGCGACATGGGATTTTTATGTTATATAAGAATTGTTCTTTTCCTTTTTTCTCTTCTTTTTAGTCTGTAAATAATATAGGATATGTTGTAATACACAAGAATCCCAAGGCCTTTCTTTTGCTGCCCAGGGTGTGTGGGACATAGGGGAAGAGAGGGAAAAGGGTGCTTGTGTTCAGCAACCTGCCGGGGTGTGCAGTGGTACAGGGGAAATGGGCAGGAGCCCCTTGGCCTTTGGTGGCTGTGCTGAAGCCACAAGCCCTGTGCCAGGCAGGAAGCGCCATGTGTGTCCTGCTGCCCGTGTGTTGCTGCCGTGATGGCTGAGGAGCTGCTGGAGCTGCTGTGGGGCTGCGGCGCTGCTGCCGGGCCAGGCTGGGGGAGCCCCTGAGGGCACGGGGTGCTGGGAGGCCGTGAAGGGATGAGGGGCTGCGGAGGCCCAGACGGGACAAGGCAGTGGGAAGGCACGAGGGGCATGTGTGAGGGAGTGGGTGGCAGGAGGTTCCAACGGAGCAGAAGGCCCTGGAGGAGCCGGGCTGGTGGGAAGCCCTGAGGAATTGGGTGTCAGAGGCCATAAGCAGCCCCCGGGCAGCCGCCTGGTTCCTGACACCCGGCTGCTCCGGTGCTTCCCCAAAATGTCCCCCAGGCCTGCAGCAGAAGGCCTGGAAGCTGGACACCACCGCAGTGGGAGGGTGGGGACAGCCCGAGGTGGCCAGGCTGGGCTGGCTGGGGACATGGAGGGCAGGGGCATGCTGCCAGGCCACGGCCACTGGGTGCCTCCAGGAAGGGGCAGTGGGCAGAGGCAGGGCTGGCGGCCAGCCCGGGCCCTCGCGGCTGCCCAGGCCACGCTGCTGTGACCGAGGCCCCCCTGTCACAGAGCTCGGGGCCCACAGAGCTGCTGCCACCATGGGGAGGGTGGCGATGTCTCCTCCAGCAGGGCTGCCCAGTGGCTGCTGCCCAAGCGGCTCTGGAGCCCACAGAAACAGCAGCAGAGTGTGCACAGGAACAGCAGCAGCCCCGACGTCGGCACCTGCGCACTGAGGCGTCCGCAGCAGCCGGGTGCCAAACAGGGGGAGGCTGTGGGCACAATTGCCTTTGCTTTGGCAAAAGGCTTCAGCAGAGTTGGCCACAATGGCTTTCTCTTCACTTGCAGCCTCACAGCAACGCTTGCCAGCTTCAGCTGCAGCCTGTGCCCGTGACTGACTTGGATGGCCGTGCTTGAGGGCGAGCTCGCCTTCCACACTCAGGGGTCCCAAGGCAGTGGCATTGGTACCATTGTGAGAAAGAGAGAGAGGGAGAGAGAGAGAGAGAATCTTATGGAGCACGAGCCCTGTGCTGCAGCTGCCCTCCCTCTCTTCTTTCCAGGCACCTTAAAGACACATGAAACAAAATCCTGGACTTGCTTGGAACAAAGGAAGAAGCAGCATGCACTGAAAAAAAGCAGGGACTTACATGGATCAGTTTTGCTCTTCACTTGGGCAATCCCAGAATCCCTGAGCACTTGGTGTTGCAAAGTATCATCAACATCATCCAGTCTCCAACCACCCTGCCATGGGCACAGGTGGTGTGCAGGCACAGCCGTCACTAGAATTGGAAGAACACTTTTCCATGTTGACCTTTTCCTCTCCTGGATTTCAAGCAAAGATGAAAAAATCACCTGGTGAATGACAGGTGAATAGTGTAGCTCCCAGAACTAGGAGTAGGAGTCTCCAGTGGCCCATGGTGTGTCCATTCAACCATTGTTAGATGGTCCAGTTGGAGCTCAGCGCGGTGCAGCGCGGGCACAGGCACCAGGCTGGTCCATTTCAGCATCCCAAAGTCTTTGTGGCTCCCTGTGCACCCATTGTCTCCTGAATCCATTCTTGAATTCCCAGTTACTGCTGTGCAGGACATGAGAACACAGGAACAGCTTGTTTGGCTCATTCTTGCCTTTGCTGCTCCTGCCTAAAGGAATCATCAGGACTATATGCTGATGGAATGGTATCGTCAAACAGCAGGGACTTGGTCTGTAGTGTCTAAAACTAAAACCATGACTGACTGTTCAGACACTCTAAAATCCAGGGTGAGAATGACAGCTTTGGTATGGAAGAATCCTGGAAATCTTGACTTGTGATTTTTCTAGTCAAGGATTTTTATGCCAATGTGGAAACTACAAAAATATTCAAACTTGTTTTCATTGGCAACCCCTTTGAAATGGCATCAGCAGATTTCCAGGGAACAGGGTATGACAGTGGGGACAGTACTTGGTAGCTCATGGCTTCAGATGTGGGAGATAAATATTTTGCCTGGGTACAGCCCGAAGTTCAAGTTTTCCCAGGGTTTGGATTGACTGGTCATTGCAGGTAACTTTAATCAATGCAAAATGATGTAAAAGCACCTTTTCTGGACAATGTGCACTAGGGAGAAAATAGGGAGAAAACCTTGAACACAGCCAGCAGTCTCTGGAAAAATTTAAAAAAAGTTAAAATTAAAAATAGATGTAGCTCTGTGACTGTTCAGGCAGGACTCTTTTATCTGGAGGTGATCGTAAAACGTTTTTAAATCTTAGGAAATTCAGGAACTCGGAAAGAATTTCGGCATGGCAAGCTCGGGAAGAGTAGGCCGTGGGAAATGTTAGGCCTTGAGCTTGCTAAAGATCAGGTCAAACTTCACCTGTGTAATCAATGTATGATAAATGATAGAATTGTTAGATGTGATTAGATATAATTATTGTTTAAAGAACATGAGCAACAATGTTACGGTGTTTGAGGGGGGAACACGAGAAATTCATGCTTGGGTAAAAACAATGCATACAATAGAACAATGTAAGTTTAATAATTAATATGTAAGTTGTATAATGATAGAGTATAAAACATTTTCAGCTCAAAAGCAAGATGGGTCAGATTTGGGTCTTTGTACCCCTGACACCCAGAGCTCTTCAATAAAGCACCTTCATATAATCATTCTGTGATGATGTGTGTTCCTGAACTCTGACATTTTGGTGACCCAGATGGGACCTTGTGAGTGCTGCTGAGCGAGCTCGCGACCCGATCCTGCTCCAGCCGGCACCGAGGGATTCTCGGGGAGCCCATCGGCCGCGACCGTCTGCGCTGCTCACAGCGTCCCCAGGAGAAGAGGTAAGGTGCTTTTACTTTGGTTTGGGTGCCTGCCAATAAGAGGCAGCAAAAGCTGCGCTTGGTTGGGCTAAAGGAATTCCTGTTGGTATTGCCCAGGCGCCGTCCGTCAGACGACTGCGAAAGCGTTGCAGGTTCAGCATTTGTGGTGTATTGTAGTTGTGACATGGAGAAGCTTAAAGGGGTTTTGGGCAGCAATGCTCTCATAGCAGGTACTTCTCCTTTGGGGTGCTTATTAGCACATTGGAAACAAGGTCACATTGGGGAAGAATTACATAAGGCTAAATTGATTTTGGCGAGATCTCCCCACGGAAAAAGACCCCAGCGACCCCATCTCGTCTGTTGGTAGCTATAACCTCCTCTTCTCTCTTTCTTTATTTTGTTTTCTTTATCTCTCTCTCTCTCTCTCTCCCTCTCCTCCATCATATAACCCTTGTTATCGCTAAAACAAAGGTACATTATTGTTGTTGTGATTTAAACTGAAATCCCTTGTGTCCTTTTTGCACTCTGAGATCAAACAAACTTCTCGTTACTCCCACTCATGTTAGCGAAATGTGCCATTTAAACTGGAGTCACGGACAGGATTTCTGACAGACAGAAGGGGCTGCAGGTTTGTTGTGCAGTCTGTATTAGGGGAAAGACGTTTTGCTCCAGCCGCACCCAGCCCAACACTCCCAAAAGAGTGAGCGGTGTCTAGAAAGCAAGGGGGGCGACTCGAATTTCCCACAAACTGCACACGCCGAGGTGAAAAGCACCCCACACTCACTTGAGAGCTCTGTCTGCAGAATTTCACAAAAGATCTCTTAGTGCAAACAGACAGGAATGGTTTTGTTGCTGTTGTGGGTATGAATTTTGACTGCTTGGTGTAGCGAAGAGAGAGAATCAGAATTTTAAACTGAAAGAGGGCCTCCCAAGCAGATTTGGTCTTTTTACCCATACAGGGAAGCAAACAGCAGTGTGTGTGTGTGTGTGTGTGTGTGTGTGTATAATTGAAGTTTATACTTCCCTGTAGAGGTTTTCCCTTTGTAAAAATGACTGAAAAGGGCAGTGCAGAACTTAAAGCTGCATTTTATGCTCTGTTAGTAAAACACAATGCCAGACCTTCTCCAAGAGGGGAAAAGTGGGCGCTTAGTTACTGGTTTAATTTGGAAAATGTGATTGATAGAGTATGTTCTTTACAAGATGAAAGAAAATTTAAACTGGGCAAAAATAAAACTATACACTGTTCAGTTTTGGGAGCTTGTTTTACAGCAGCTCTAGAAACTGGCTTTAAGCAAAGAAGTGAGGAAAGAACTAGAATAGACTCCCTCCAAAACCCAGTTGAAATTTTGCAAAAACAATTCAATGAAGAAAAGAGTAAGATCAGTCTGTTGCAAGCAGCCCTTCATGATGAAAATTCAAAAATGCTGAATCGTTAAAAGAAACAGAAGAGAGGGAACCCCTCTCCTGAATCAAATTTACCCTCTAAAAGAGCTAATTCATTCCAGTAGAAATGATGGACCTGTAAAAATCGCAGAAGAAAAATCAGAGAAACCAAGGTGTTAGATCCATTGGTTCTCTTCAGGAAAACCCAGAGAAGAGAAAAGAAATCTCTCACTGCCAGTATTGGTGGTCACTAGAGATAAAGAAGGGGGTCCCCAGAAAGGTCCTAGATGGCTTCTCACTTCAAAGTTGAGTAAAGTTGTTTCTAATTGGCACTGTCCCAAGTTCATTGTATGGAATGCCCCATTGGATAACCCAGCACAGCTCCACAGGCTCTGGGCTGTGAGCCAAAGCCGTCTCCTTCTCAGCTTCTGGGAGTGGAGCCCAAAGAGCCTCAGAATCAGGGAAACTGGGAACTCTGCCTCTTATGGGTGAGCAGAGAGGCAGAGGTTGCTTTATTTCAAATGCTCTCGAGAAATAACAAAACTGGAGACATACTGATTACAGCAATAGTGTGTAGAGAATATTTGAACAGAAGGTGGGCATGATAGTTTAGTAAAGGTCTGTCTGCACAAACCAGCCTTTGGTATAAGTCGTGATATTAAAGGCTCATGTCCTTGAACCTTTCCTGAAGCAGAGAGAATGAAGCAAAACAATATCCTTGTGTATAAGAGAAAAAATGTAAACCTGTGTGGATTAACCAAGAGTAACTTGTTTAGCCCTGGGACCCTGTAAAACCCTATAAAAGTGTGCTAAAGACAGAAAAAAACGACGTTCTCCATACTTCTGTGAAGACTAGGCTGAATAGTCTGAGTGGTTTCTCAATAATTGTGGGTCCTATACATCCACTTTTTACTTTTGTAGTTAACACTGGAGCCCAAATTTCTGTGTTGACCAATAAAGACTAGTGCAGGATTTGAGAGCAATAAATGGAATAACTGAAGATATTTGCCCAGTGGTAGCTAATCCTTGCACACAGTTAAAATCTATAAAAGAGAAATATATATGGTTTACTGTACTTGATTTAAAAGTTGCCTTTTTCTGCATACCCGTTGTCAAAAGAAGTAGGAAACTGTTTACCTTTGAGTGGGAAAATCCAGAAAATGGAAGGAAAACTCAGCTCACCTGAACGCGACTCCCACAAGGATACAAGAACAGTCCAACCCTATTTGGAAGCCAGCTGGGGAAGGAGCTGGAGATTTGGACCGAGAATGGGCAAATACTGAGAAAACAATACCTGCTGTTACAGTATGTTGATGATATACTGATAGCTACAGAAGAGAAAACAACTTGCATAAAGGTAACAATTGAAATTTTAAATCAACTGGGAATGGGAGGATATGAGGAGTCTAAAGAAAAGGCACAAATTGCCTGGCAGACTGTGATTTGCCTGGGATGTGAAATCTCACAAGGGCAATGTAAGCTGGGTACTAATTGTATTCAAGCTCTTTGTGCTATTGCAGAACCCCAGAAGCTGCATGAGCTGCGAGTCTTCCTTGGGATGACAGGGTGGTGCTGCCTGTGGATCATGGACTATGGACTAATTGCAAAAGCCCTGGATGAGGCCCAGAAGACGCAGCCGTTTACCTGGGGCAGAGCACAGAAGGAGACCTTCCTCAAACTGAAGGAGGCATTGACAACTGCTCCGGCGTTAGGATTGCCAGATTTGTCCAAAGATTTCCAGCTGTTTGTGCATGAAAGACTCCACCTAGCACTGGGAGTGCTGACCCAAGGTTTGGGAAGCTGGGAAAGGCCGGTAGGCTGCTTTTCCAAACAGCTTGACAAGGTGAGTGCTGGATGGCCTTCATGCCTGCGGGCAGTTGCAGCCAGCGTGATGCTGACACAAGAAGCCAGGAAACTCACGATGGGGAGACACATAGATGTCTATGTGCCACACATGGTGAGCACTGTTTTAGAACAAAAGAGGGGCCATTGGCTATCTCCAAGCAGGATGATGAAATTCCAGGTAATCCTGACTGAGCAGGGTGATGTCACACTAAAGACAACTGACCTCTTGAATCCAGCTTTGTTCCTAGGTACCACAACTGAAGAAGGCCCATTAGAGCATGACTGTGTAGAAGGAATAGAGGACACCTATTTGGCAAGAGAAGACCTGAAAGACATCCCACTGGAGCAAGCAGAGTGAGAGCTATTGACAGATGGAAGCAGCTTTGTGGAGAACAGGACCAGATATGCTGGATATGCGGTAACAACAGTCAGTACAATGGTGGAGGCAAAAGCATTATCAGCAAATCCATCTGCCCAGAGGGCAGAACTGGTTGCCTTAAGCAGAGCACTAGAATTGAGAAAAGGGAAAAGGGTCAACATCTGGACTGGCTCAAAGTGTGCTTTGGAGTAGTGCATGTCCACAGAGTACTGTGGAAAGAAAGAAGACTGCTGTCTTCTCAAGGTACACACATTAAACATCAAGATGCAGTCCTGCAATTGATAAAAGCAATACAAAAACCTGAACAAGTAGCAATTATGCACTGCAAAGGACACCAATCAGGAAACTCCAAAATTTGTGAAGAAAATCGGAAAGCAGACTGGACAGCTCAACAGATTGCTCGAAAAATGCAAAGAACAATGGCATTGATATCTCTAAAAGTTAATGTATCTCAATTTAATTTGCCTCCAAAACCAAAATATTCCATAGAAGATGAGAAATTGGGACATTTGCTAAATGCAGAAAAGAATTCAGAAGAGTGGTATGTAACTGCACAAAGACAAATAGTGTTAACCCCTTGATAATGAGAGAAATTCTATAAATTAAACATAACAAATGTCACTGGGGTGCAGAGGCATTGGTAAAATGGAGGAAACAAAAATTAATCTGGGTACGGATGCTAACAATGGCAAAATCAGTAATGTCAAAATGTGAAATCTGCTTAAAAACAACTCAGTAGCTAGACACAGGCATAGCTAGGGAAGATTAGGATAGGAATAGAATCAAGATGACACTTAGCAAGAACTCTCTAGTGGAGTGAAATTTGGGTGGGCCCTGGAGTCTTTGCTTGGTCCTATAGCAAACTATCAGAATAAAGAAATGTTGTACAAACCTACAGGTCAGGCAGATAAATTAGCAAGAGTGACCTGGGAAAGATTTAAAGAACTAAACATACAATTACAATTTACTACTCCTGAAAGAGCATGGAGTGTGTGGGTTTTTAAAGGGATGGATTGATCATTGCTGTGTCCACATCCCAAATGTAACTGCAGATGTAGAATATGACATCAATCAGTTGCAACAAATAGAGCACAAAGCACAGGAAGAGCAAAAGGATTTGACTATAAATTGGTTAGGCAAAATCTTCAAAGGGTTAGGGTGGAATGTGAGTTCATGGATTAAATCTATCATTGAGAGTGTGATAATCTTATTAATTGTATTCTTAGCAATTTGGTTAGTTTACAGCATCTTCAAGGGAGAAATACAGATGAAAACGTCCTGGAACCAGAAAATAATAAAGGCACTGACACGAGATCCACCCCCACCATCTTCTGGTTCTCCAGTTCCTGACAGCATCCAGGACAGCGTTTACATCAATCAAGGACTTGAAGAACATCGAGTGTAAACTCAGAAACAAAGGACTGTATCCAGTGAAAACATTTGAAATTATAGTGAAGTGAAAATGCTTTCAAAAGGGGGAATGATAGTGAAAGGTTTTAAAGTCATAGAAAATTTGGGGACTTAGAAAGAAAGTTGGGTTTGGCAAGCCCTGGGAAAAGTAGGTCCTGGAAATGTTAGGCCTTGTGCTTGCTAAAGATCATGTGAAACTGCACCTGTGTAATCAATATATGAGAAATGATAGAATTGTTAGATGTGATTAGATATAATTATTGTTTAAAGAACATGAGGAACAATGTTAGGGGGTTGAGGGGGGATCACGAGAAATCCATGCTTGGGTAAAAACAATGCATACAATAGATCAATGTAAGTTTAATAATTAATATGTAAGTTGTATAACGATAGAGTATAAAACATGTTCAGCTCAAAACCAAGATGGGTCAGATTTGGGTCTGTGTACCCCTGACACCCAGAGCTCTTCAATAAAGCACCTTCATATAATCATTCTGTGATGGTGTGTGTTCCTGAACGCTAACAATTTCATCAGATTTTACTGGAATTTTGTGGGATTTAGAGGAGACTTGAAGAATTTTGAGGAATTTTTCTTAGATTTTTTGGGAATTGTTGAAGATTTTGTCAGGTTTTTCTTGAATTTAGGTTTTGAGAAGATTTAGAGAATTTTGTGGGCTCTTTTTCAGAATTTTGTGGGGTTTTTCAAGAATTTTGTGGGATTTTTCTGGAATTTTGTGGACATTTCTGGATATTTTGTGTAATGTTGCTAAAATTTTGCTGGGTTTTGAGAAGATTTAGGGAATTTTGTGGCATTTTTCTGAAATTTTGTGGGATTTTTTGGGGGATTTTGTGAGATTTTGAGAAGACTTGAAGAATTTTGAGGATGATTTTTCTTAGATTTTGTGAAAATTGGAGATTTTGTCAGAGGTTTCAGGAATTTGGTTGGGGTTTGAGAAAATTTAGGGAGTTGTGTGTGATTTTTCTTGAGTTTTGTAGATGTTTGTGGAGATTTTGTGGGATGTTGCTAGAAATTGGAAGGATTTTGAGAAGATTTAGGGAATTTTGTGGTATTTTTCTTGAATTTTGAGGATTTATCTACAATTTTGTGGGATTTGGAGGAGACTTGAAGAATTTTGAAGGATTTTTCTGTAATTTTGTGGAAATTGGTGGAGATTTTGTGATATGTTGCAGGAATTTGGTTGGATTTTGAGAAGATTTAGGGAATTTTGTGGGATTTTTCTGGAATTTTGTGGGGCTTTTCAAGAATTTTGTGGGATGTTTCTGGAATTTTGTGTGATTTTTCTGGAGTTTTGTAGACATTTGTATAGATTTTCTGGGATATTTTTGGAATTTGGTAGGGTTTTGAGAAGATTTAGGGAATTTTGTGGGCTCTTTGTGGGATTTTGTGGGGCTTTTCAAGAATTTATTGAGATTTTTCTTGAATTTTGTAGACATTTGTGGACATTTTGTGAGATGTTGTTGGAATTTGGTAGAGTTTTGAAAAAATTTTGTGAATTTTGTAAAATTCTACTGGAATTGTGAGGGTTTCTCTAGAATTTTGTGGGATATTGAGGAGATTTGGTGGGATTTTTCTGGGATATTTGTGGGATTTTGTGGGATTTGGAAGAGACTTCAAGACTTTTGGGGGATTTTTCTTGAATTTTGTGGAAATTGGTGGAGATTTTGTATGATAATGTTTTAAGTGGATTTATTTTTTATATATATATAAAAAATATATATAATATATATATAATTTTTGTGGGAATTTTGTGGCATTTTTCTGTAATTGTGTGGGGCTTTTCCAGAATTTTGTGGGATATTGAGGAGATTTTGTGGGATATTTCTGGAGTTTTGTGAGATTTTTATGAAATTTTGACGACACTTGAAGAATTTTGAGGATGATTTTCTTAGATTTTGTGAAAATTGGTGGAGATTTTGTGAGATGTTGCCAGAATTTGGTTGGGTTTTGAAAAGATTTAGGGAATTCTGTGGCATTATTCTGGAATTTTTTGGAATTTCTCTAGAATCTTCTGGAATATTGAGGAGATTTTATGGGATTTTTGTGGGGTTTTGTGGGATGTTTGTGGGATTTTGTGGGATTTGGAGTAGACTTGAAAAATTTTGAGGGATTTTTCTTGAATTTTGTGGCCATTTGTTGAGATTTTGTGGGATGTTGCAGGAATTTGGTTGGGTTTTGTGAAAATTTAGGGAATTTTATGCAATTTTCCTGGAATTTTGGTGGGCTTTTCCAGAATTTTGTGGGATTTGAAGGATACTTGAAGAATTTTGAGGGATTTTTCTTAGATGTTGTAGTAGTAAGGTCTGGCGTTCTGAAGATCTCGGGATGTAACGGAAAGTTAGTGAACGCCCTCTCCGTAATATGGTAATGACCCCTGCAATTAGCCAATAGCACCTGGCTGTGATGAAAGCAGATGGGAGTAACACAGTGACCCCAGGTTATAAAATGTCAAATTCTCCTGCAATAAACGCCATTTCTTCACCCTCCATCACATTGATGTCTTGTGGGTAAAATGGTCCGAGTGGCCTGGGTGTGGTCACCGTGCTGGCTCCTGAACCTGGGTGTCTGCCTTGCTTGAAAGGCCACACCATCCCACAAAATCTCCACAAATTTCCACAAAATTCAAGAAAAATCCCACAAAATTCTTCAAGTCTAATCCAAATCCCACAAAATTCTAGAGAAATTCCACAAAATTCAAGAAAAATCCCACAAAATTCCCTAAATCTTCTCAAAAGCCTACCAACTTCCAGAACCATATCACAAAATCTCCACAAATGTTTACAAAATTCGAGAAAAATCCCACAAAATTCTTGAAAAGCCCAACAAAGTTCCAGAAAAATCCCACAAATTTCCCTAAATCGTCTCAAAACCATACCAAATTCCAGCAACATCCCACAAAATCTCCACCAATTCCCATAAAATCTAAGAAAAAATCTCTCAAAATTCTTCAAGTCTTCTGAAAATCCCACAAAAATCCCACAAAATCTCCTCAATATCCCACAAAATTCTGGAGAAATTCCACAAAATTCCACAAAAATCCCTCAAAATTCTTCAAGTCTCCTCCAAATCCCACAAAATCCCACAAACATCCCACAAACATCCCACAAAAATCCCACAAAATCTCCTCAATATCACACAAAATTCTTGAGAAATCCCACAAAATTCCAGAAAAATCCCACAAAATTCCCTAAATCTTCTCAAAACCCAACCAAATTCCAGCAACATCCCACAAAATTTCCACCAATTCCCATGAAACCTAAGAAAAATCCCTCAAAATTCTTCACGTCTCCTCCAAATCCCACAAAATTCAACAGAAATTCGACAAAATTCCAGGAAAACGCCAGAAAATTCCTTAAATCTTCTCAAAATTCTAACAAATTTCAGCAACATCCCACTAAATGTCTACAAATATCCACAAAATTGAAGAAAAATCCCACGAAATTCCCTAAATCTTCTCAAAAGCCTACCAAATTCCAGAACCATATCACAAAATCTCCACAAACGTCCACAAAATTCAAGAAAAATCACACAAAATTCTTGAAAAACCCCACAAAGTTCCAGAAAAATCCCACAAACTTCCTTGAATTATCTCTGACCCAACCAGATTCCAGAAACATCCCACAAAATCTACGTAAATGACCACAAAATTTAAGAAGACTCCCACAAAATTCTCCAAGTCTCTACATAATCCAACAAACTTCCACAAAAATACCACAAAATTACAGAAGCATACCACAAAGTCTCTTCAATATCCCACAAAATTCCACCAAAAAATCCACAAAATTGCACAAATATCCCACAAAATTCCAGGAAAATCTGATGAAATTGTCAGCGTTCAGGAACACACATCATTACAGAATGATTTTATGAAGGTGCTTTATTGATGAGCTCTGGGTGTCAGGGGTACACAGACCCAAATCTGACCCATCTTGGTTTTGAGCTGAACATGTTTTATACTCTATCATTATACAACTTACATATTAATTATTAAACTTACACTGTTCTATTGTATGCATTGTTTTTACCCAAGCATGGATTTCACGTGATCCCCCCTCAACCCCCTAACATTGTTTCTCATGTTCTTTAAACAATAATTATATCTAATCACATCTAACAATTGTATCATTTATCATATATTGATTACACAGGTGCAGTTTGACCTGATCTTTAGCAAGCACAAGGCCTAACATTTCCCACGGCCTACTTTTCCCAGGGCTTGCCAAACCCAACTTTCTTTCTCAGTCCTCACATTTTCTAAGATTTTAAAACCCTTTCCTATCATTCTTCCTTTTGAAAGCATTTTCACTTCACTATAAGTGCAAATGTTTTCACTTGATACAGTCCTTTGTTTCTGAGTTTACACTCGATGTTCTTCGAATCCTTGATTGATGTAAACGCTGTCCTGGATGCTGTCAGGAACTGGAGAACCAGAAGATGGTGGGGGTGGATCTCGTGTCAGTGCCTTTATTATTTTCTGGTTCCAGGACGTTTTCTTCTGTATTTCTCCCTTGAAGATGCTGTAAACTAACCAAATTGCTAAGAATACAATTAGTATGATTATCACACTCTCAATGATAGATTTAATCCATGAACTCACATTCCACCCTAACCCTTTGAAGATTTTGCCTAACCAATTTATAGTCAAATCTTTTTGCCCTTTTCTACTCTATGCTCTATTTGTTGCAACTGATGGATGTCATATTCTACATCTGCAGTCACATTTGGGATATGGACACAGCAATGATCAATCCATCCCTTTAAAAACCCACACACTCCATGCTCTTTCAGGAGTAGTAAATTGTAATTGTATGTTTAGTTCTTTAAATCTTTCCCAGGTCACTCTTGCTAATTTATCTACCTGACCTGTAGGTTTGTACAACATTTCTTTATTCTGATAGTTTGCTATAGGACCGAGCAAAGACTCCAGGGCCCACCCAAATTTCACTCTACTAGAGGGTTCATGCCAAGTGTCATCCTGATTCTGTTCCTATCCTAATCTTCCCTAGCTATGCCTCTGTCTTGCCACTGACTTGATTTTAAGCAGATTTCACATTCTGACATTACTGATTTTGACATTGTTAGCATCCGTACCCAGATTAATTTTTGTTTCCTCCATTTTACCAATGCCTCTGCACCCCAGTGACATTTGTTATGTTTAATTTGTAGAACTTCTCTCATTATCAAGGGGGTTAACACTATTTGTCTTTGTGCAGTTATGTACCACTCTTCTGAATTCTTTTGTGCATTTAGCAAATGTCCCAATTTCTCATCTTCTATGGAATATTTTGGTTTTGGAGGCAAATTAAATTGACATACATTAACTTTTAGAGATATCAATGCCATTGTTCTTTGCACTTTTCGAGCAATCTGTCATGCTGTCCAGTCTGCTTTTCAATTTTTTTTACAAATTTTGGAGTTTCTTGATTGGTGTCCTTTGCAGTGCATAATTGCTACTTGTTCAGGTTTTTGTATTGCTTTTATCAATTGCAGGACTGCATCTTGATGTTTAATGTGTGTACCTTGAGAAGACAGCAGTCTTCTTTCTTTCCACAGTACTCTGTGGACATGCACTACTCCAAAGCACACTTTGAGCCAGTCCAGATGTTTACCCTTTTCCCTTTACTCAATTCTAGTGCTCTGCTTAAGGCAACCAGTTCTGGCCTCTGGGCAGATGGATTTGCTGATAATGCTTTTGCCTCCACCATTGTACTGACTGTTGTTACCGCATATCCAGCGTATCTGGTCCCGTTCTCCACCAAGCTGCTTCCATCTGTCAATAGCTCTCACTCTGCTTGCTCCAGTGGGATGTCTTTCAGGTCTTCTCTTGCCAAATAGGTGTCCTCTATTCCTTCTACACAGTCATGCTCTAATGGGCCTTCTTCAGTTGTGGCACCTAGGAACAAAGCTGGATTCAAGAGGTCAGTTGTCTTTAGTGTGACATCATCCTGCTCAGTCAGGATTACCTGGAATTTCATCATCCTGCTTGCAGATAGCCAATGGCCCCTCTTTTGTTCTAAAACAGTGCTCACCATGTGTGGCACACAGACATCTATGTGTCTCCCCATCGTGAGTTTCCTGGCTTCTTGTGTCAGCATCACGCTGGCTGCAACTGCCCGCAGGCATGAAGGCCATCCAGCACTCACCTTGTCAAGCTGTTTGGAAAAGCAGCCTACCGGCCTTTCCCAGCTTCCCAAACCTTGGGTCAGCACTCCCAGTGCTAGGTGGAGTCTTTCATGCACAAACAGCTGGAAATCTTTGGACAAATCTGACAATCCTAACGCCGGAGCAGTTGTCAATGCCTCCTTCAGTTTGAGGAAGGCCTCCTTCTGTGCTCTGCCCCAGGTAAACGGCTGCGTCTTCTGGGCCTCATCCAGGGCTTTTGCAATTAGTCCATAGTCCATGATCCACAGGCAGCACCACCCTGTCATCCCAAGGAAGACTCGCAGCTCATGCAGCTTCTGGGGTTCTGCAATAGCACAAAGAGCTTGAATACAATTAGTACCCAGCTTACACTGCCCTTGTGAGATTTCACATCCCAGGCAAATCACAGTCTGCCAGGCAATTTGTGCCTTTTCTTTAGACTCCTCATATCCTCCCATTCCCAGCTGATTTAAAATTTCAATTGTTACCTTTATGCAGGTTGTTTTCTCTTCTGTAGCTATCAGTACATCATCAACATACTGTAACAACAGGTATTGTTTTCTCAGTATTTGCCCATTCTTGGTCCAAATCTCCAGCTCCTTCCCCAGCTGGCTTCCAAATAGGGTTGGACTGTTCTTGTATCCTTGTGGGAGTCGTGTCCAGGTGAGCAGAGTTTTCCTTCCATTTTCTGGATTTTCCCACTCGAAGGCAAACAGTTTCCTACTTTCTTTGGCAAGGGTATGCAGAAAAAGGCAACTTTTAAATCAAGTACAGTAAACCATTTCTATTTCTCTTTTCTAGATGCTAACAATGTGCAAGGATTAGCTACCACTGGGCAAATATCTTCAGTTATTCCATTTATTACTCTCAAATCCTGCACTAGTCTTTATTGGTCAACACAGAAATTTGGGCTCCAGTGTTAACTACAAAAGTAAAAAGTGGATGTATAGGACCCACTATTATTGAGAAACCACTCAGACTATTCAGCCTAATCTTCACAGAAGTATGGACAATGTCATTTATTTCTATCTTTCGCACACTTTTATAGGGTTTTACAGGGTCCCAGGGCTAAACAAGTTACTCTTGGTTAATCCACACAGGTTTACATTTTTTCTCTTATACACAAGGATATTGTTTTGCTTCATTCTCTCTGCTTCAGGAAACTTTCAAGGACATGAGCCTTTAATATCACGACTTATACCAAAGTCTGGTTTGTGCAGACAGACCTTTACTAAACTATCATGCCCACCTTCTGTTCAAATATTCTCTACACACTATTGCTGTAATCAGTATGTCTCCAGTTTTGTTCTTTCTCGTGAGCATTTGAAATAAAAGCAACCTCTGCCTCTCTGCTCACCCATGAGAGGCAGAGTTCCCAGTTTCCCTGATTCTGAGGCTCTTTGGGCTCCACTCCCAGAAGCTGAGAAGGAGACGGCTTTGGCTCACAGCCCAGAGCCTGTGGAGCTGTGCTGGGTTATCCAATGGGGCATTCCATACAATGAACTTGGGACAGTGCCAATTAGAAACAACTTTACTCAACTTTGAAGTGAGAAGCCATCTATGACCTTTCTGGGGACCCCCTTCTTTATCTCTAGTGACCACCAATACTGGCAGTGAGAGATTTCTTTTCTCTTCTCTGGGTTTTCCTTAAGAGAACCAATGGATCTAACACCATTGCTTTTTCTGATTTTTCTTCTGCCATTTTTACAGGTCCATCATTTCTACTGGAATAAATTGGCTCTTTTGAAGGGTAAATTTGATTCAGGAGAGGGGTTTCCCCCTCTTCTGTTTCTTTTAACGAGTCAGCATGTTTGAATTTTCATCATGGAGGGCTGCTTGCAACAGATTGATCTTACTCTTTTCTTCATTGAATTGTTTTTGCAAAATTTCAACTGGGTTTTAGAGGGAGTCTATTCTAGTTCTTTCCTCACTTCTTTGCTTAAAGCCAGTTTCTAGAGCTGCTGTAAAACAAGCTCCCAAAACTGAGCAGAATATAGTTTTATTTTTGCCCAGTTTATATTTTCTTTCATCTTGTAAAGAACATACTCTATCAATCACATTTTCCAAATTAAACCAGTAACTAAGGGCCCACCTTTCCCCTCTTGGAGAAGGTCTGGCATTGTGTTTTACTAACAGAGCATAAAATGCAGCTTTAACTTCTGCACTGCCCTTTTCAGTCATTTTCACAAAGGGAAAACCACTACAGGGAGGTATAAACTTCAATTATACACACACACACACACACACACACACACACTGCTGTTTGCTTCCCTGTATGGGTAAAAAGACCAAATCTGCTTGGGAGGCCCTCTTTCAGTTTAAAATTCTGATTCTCTCTCTTCGCTACACCAAGCAGTCAAAATTCATACCCACAACAACAACAAAACCATTCCTGTCTGTTTGCACTAAGAGATCTTTTGTGAAATTCTGCAGACAGAGCTCTCAAGTGAGTGTGGGGTGCTTTTCACCTCGGCGTGTGCAGTTTGTGGGAAATTCGAGTCGCCCCCCTTGCTTTCTAGACACCGCTCACTCTTTTGGGAGTGTTGGGCTGGGTGCGGCTGGAGCAAAACGTCTTTCCCCTAATACAGACTGCACAACAAACCTGCAGCCCCTTCTGTCTGTCAGAAATCCTGTCCGTGACTCCAGTTTAAATGGCACATTTCGCTAACATGAGTGGGAGTCACGAGAAGTTTGTTTGATCTCAGAGTGCAAAAAGGACACAAGGGATTTCAGTTTAAATCACAACAACAATAATGTACCTTTATTTTAGTGATAACAAGGGTTTTATGATGGAGGAGAGGAAGAGAGAGAGAGAGAGAGAGAGATAAAGAAAACAAAGTAAAGAAAGAGAGAAGAGGAGGTTATAGCTACCAACAGACGAGATGGGGTCGCTGGGGTCTTTTTCCATGAGGAGATGTCGCCAAAATTAATTTAGCCTTATGTAATTCTTCCCCAAAGTTACCTTGTTTCTAATGTGCTAATAAGCACCCCAGAGATGCTATGAGAGCATTGCTGCCCAAAACCCCTTTAAGCTTCTCCATGTCACAACTACAATACACCACAAATGCCGAACCTGCAGCGCTTTCGCAGTCGTCTGACGGACGGCGCCTAGGCAATACCAACAGGAATTCCTTTAGCCCAACCAAGCGCAGCTTTTGCTGCCTCTTATTGGCAGGCACCCAAACCAAAGTAAAAGCACCTTACCTCTTCTCCTGGGGACGCTGTGAGCAGCGCAGACGGTCGCGGCCGATGGGCTCCCCGAGAATCCCTCGGTGCCGGCTGGAGCAGGATCGGGTCGCGAGCTCGCTCAGCAGCACTCACAAGGTCCCATCTGGGTCACCAAAATGTCAGAGTTCAGGAACACACATCATCACAGAATGATTTTATGAAGGTGCTTTATTGAAGAGCTCTGGGTGTCAGGGGTACAAAGACCCAAATCTGACCCATCTTGGGTTTGAGCTGAACATGTTTTATACTCTATCATTATACAACTTACATATTAATTATTAAACTAACACTGTTCTATTGTATGCATTGTTTTTACCCAAGCATGGATTTCTCATGTTCCCCCCTCAAACACCGTAACATTGCTGCTCATGTTCTTTAAACAATAATTATATGTAATCACATCTAACAATTCTATCATTTATCATACATTGATTACACAGGTGAAGTTTGACCTGATCTTTAGCAAGCTCAAGGCCTAACATTTCCCAGGGCCTACTCTTCCCGAGCTTGCCAAGCCGAAATTCTTTCCGAGTTCCTGAATTTCCTAAGATTTAAAAATGTTTTACGATCACCTCCAGATAAAAGAGTCCTGCCTGAACAGTCACAGAGCTACATCTATTTTTAATTTTAACTTATTTTAAATTTTTCCAGAGACTGCTGGCTGTGTTCAAGGTTTTCTCCCTATTTTCTCCCTAGTGCACATTGTCCAGAAAAGGTGCTTTTACATCATTTTGCATTGATTAAAGTTACCTGCAATGACCAGTCAATCCAAACCCTGGGAAAACTTGAACTTCACGCTGTACCCAGGCAAAATATTTACCTCCCACATCTGAAGCCATGAGCTACCAAATACTGTCCCCACTGTCATACCCTGTTCCCTGGAGGTCTGTTGATGCCATTTCAAAGGGGTTGCCAATGAAAACAAGTTTGAATATTTTTGTAGTTTCCACATTGGCATAAAAATCCTTGACTAGAAAAATCACAAGTCAAGATTTCCAGGATTCTTCCATACCAAAGCTGTCATTCTCACCCTGGATTTTAGAGTGTCTGAACAGTCAGTCATGGTTTTAGTTTTAGACACTACAGACAAAGTCCCTGCTGTTTGACGATACCATTCCATCAGCATATAGTCCTGATGATTCCTTTAGGCAGGAGCGGCAAAGGCAAGAATGAGCCAAACAAGCTGTTCCTGTGTTCTCATGTCCTGCACAGCAGTAACTGGGAATTCAAGAATGGATTCAGGAGACAATGGGTGCACAGGGAGCCACAAAGACTTTGGGATGCTGAAATGGACCAGCCTGGTGCCTGTGCCCACGCTGCACCGCGCTGAGCTCCAACTGGACCATCTAACAATGGTTGAATGGACACACCATGGGCCACTGGAGACTCCTACTCCTAGTTCTGGGAGCTACACTATTCCCCTGTCATTCACCAGATGATTTTTTCATCTTTGCTTGAAATCCAGGAGAGGAAAAGGTCAACATGGAAAAGTGTTCTTCCAATTCTAGTGACGGCTGTGCCTGCACACCACCTGTGCCCATGGCAGGGTGGTTGGAGACTGGATGATGTTGATGATACTTTGCAACACCAAGTGCTCAGGGATTCTGGGATTGCCCAAGTGAAGAGCAAAACTGATCCATGTAAGTCCCTGCTTTTTTTCAGCGCATGTTGCTTCTTCCTTTGTTCCAAGCAAGTCCAGGATTTTGTTTCATGTGTCTTTAAGGTGCCTGGAAAGAAGAGAGGGAGGGCAGCTGCAGCACAGGGCTCGTGCTCCATAAGATTCTCTCTCTCTCTCTCCCTCTCTTTCTCACAATGGTACCAATGCCACTGCCTTGGGACCCCTGAGTGTGGAAGGCGAGCTTGCCCTCAAGCACGGCCATCCAAGTCAGTCACGGGCATATGCAGCAGCTGAAGCTGGCAAGCGTTGCTGTGAGGCTGCAAGTGAAGAGAAAGCCATTGTGGCCAACTCTGCTGAAGCCTTTTGCCAAAGCAAAGGCAATTGTGCCCACAGCCTCCCCCTGTTTGGCACCCGGCTGCTGCGGACGCCTCAGTGCGCAGGTGCCGACGTTGGGGCTGCTGCTGTTCCTGTGCACACTCTGCTGCTGTTTCTGTGGGCTCCAGAGCCGCTTGGGCAGCAGCGACTGGGCAGCCCTGCTGGAGGAGACATCGCCACCCTCCCCATGGTGGCAGCAGCTCTGTGGGCCCCGAGCTCTGTGTCAGGGGAGCCTCGGTCACAGCAGCGTGGCCTGGGCAGCCGCGAGGGCCCGGGCTGGCTGCCAGCCCTGCCTCTGCCCACTGCCCCTTCCTGGAGGCACCCAGTGGCCGTGGCCTGGCAGCACCCCCCTGCCCTCCATGTCCCCAGCCAGCCCAGCCTGGCCACCTCGGGCTGTCCCCACCCTCCCGCTGCGGTGGTGTCCCAGCCTCCAGGCCTTCTGCTGCAGGCCTGGGGGATATTTTGGGGAAGCACCGGAGCAGCCGGGTGTCAGGAACCAGGCGGCTGCCCGGGGGCTGCTTATGGCCTCTGACACCCAATTCCTCAGGGCTTCCCACCAGCCCGGCTCCTCCAGGGCCTTCTGTCCCCTTGGAGCCTCCTGCCACCCACTCCCTCACACATGCCCCTCGTGCCTTCCCACTGCCTTGTCCCGTCTGGGCCTCCGCAGCCCCTCATCCCTTCACGGCCTCCCAGCACCCCGTGCCCTCAGGGGCTCCCCCAGCCTGGCCCGGCAGCAGCGCCGCAGCCCCACAGCAGCTCCAGCAGCTCCTCAGCCATCACGGCAGCAACACACGGGCAGCAAGACACACATGGCGCTTCCTGCCTGGCACAGGGCTTGTGGCTTCAGCACAGCCACCAAAGGCCAAGGGGCTTCTGCCCATTTCCCCTGTACCACTGCACGCCCCGGCAGGTTGCTGAACACAAGCACCCTTTTCCCTCTCTTCCCCTATGCCCTGCACACCCTGGGCAGCAAAAGAAAGGCCTTGGGATTCTTGTGTATTACAACATATCCTATATTATTTACAGACTAAAAAGAAGAGAAAAAAGGAAAAGAACAATTCTTATATAACATAAAAATCCCATGTCGCCCAGGTAGCCCCAGTAGACAGAGCCTCTCAGGTCAGCTCTGACCACATCTCCAGCAGTGCAGCCAGCCCAGGCCCGACAGACGAGGCTGTGTCCTCCATGCCCTGAGGATTTGAGCTTGCATCCTCTGCAGGATGGAATATCGGGCACTCTGGATGGCCCGGAGGACATAAAGCGTTTCAAGTGCCAGGTCTGACACGGCACAGCTTCTGTCCTCCGTCAGGTGTTCGAGGGCTGGAAGAGAGATGAACAGAGCCACGGTCAGACCCCAGAGCTGTGGGGGCCCAGTGAGAGCCCCCTGCCAGGGCCATGCCAGCCGGCTCTTGCCTTGGCCAGGAGGGGGCAGGGACAAAGGGGATCAGCCCGAAGCTGCTGGCCACAAATGCCCCACGTGGCCCTGAAATCTCGCTGTGCTCTGCCCACGCCGTCCCTCATCAGCACAGGGAGCAGAGCCCTCCAAAGCCAGGTCAGGCCTTGCAGCTGCCCCCGACAGCCACCGCTGTCAGCCCGCTGCCCTGCCTCACCTCTGCACAAGTCCTGGAGCTCGGCCTGCTGCCCCCTCAGCTGCTCCCCGGCCATCCCTGAGAACACAGAGCCTGTCAGGGTCCCAGCAGCACAGCTCCCTGCCAGCGGCACTGCCAGCCCTGTGGCCACACGGCCTCCTGACCCGGCAGGGCTCAGCCCAGGCCCTTGCCGCATCCTGAGCCAGCCCAAGGGCACGGCTGCCAGAGGCCAGCAGCAGCAGTCCCGACGGCAGCCGGGGCTCCAGGGCGCCGGGCCCGGGTGCCGCTGCCGGGGCAGCAGCCGGGGCTGGGGCCGAGCTGCGGCGAGGCGGGGAGGGGGCCCGGGCTCGTGACTCACCGATGACCCTGATGGCCACCGCTCGCAGGGTCTCCTGTGGGTCCTGCAGGTACTGCAGGGCCCGGCGCAGGTGCTCGGCCAAGGGGATCCTGTTGTCTGCCAGCTGGAGAGAGCGGCAGGAGGGAAGGGTTGGCGCGGGCTCTGCCCCTCGGCCGGGCGCTGCTGCCCGCGGCCAGCCCCGGCCTCCCGTGCCCGGCCAGCCCTGAGGCCCGGCCAGCAGCCGCTCCAGGGCGCCGGGCTCTGGAGGGGGCAGAGGGCCGGCTGCTGCCCGGGGAGCCGCGGTGCCGGCCCGGTCCGGCCCGCAGCCCCGCTGGGCCGGGGCTCCATCGGCACCCGGCTCGGGGCCACAGGGGGCTGGAGAAGAAGCCGTGCGGCCCCCGGGTGCAGCAGTGGGCAGGGGCACAGCTGCCAGCCCCACACACTGAGCACCGGGGCCAGGGGGCTTCTCTAGCCTGAGGCTGGCACTTCCAGGCCGTCCTTACCAGGAGCTTGGCAAACTTCCACAGTTTCTCCTTCCTCACAGCTTTTTCCAGGTCTGGCCTCTTCAGGAATTCAGCCGCGCAAAGGAGCGTTGTCCGAGAGGCCTGGGGAGCAGCAGAGAGCCGCAAATGGCCCCACAAGCCAGGGCACAGGAGTGTCCCAGTGCCAAGGCCTGGAGGAGGCTGCAGCCTGCAAGCCTGCGTCAGGGCAGGAGGCAGCTGAGCCCCCTGCCAAGGTGCAGCAGCAGCCCAGGAGTCCTCACCTCTGCCACATGCCGATTCTCATCTTGGCAGTGGAAAAAGAGTGGGAGCAGGCTCTGGTACACTTTTTTCTTCAGGGGCTTTCTTCCTTCTTCTTCTGCCAAAGACGTTATTCTTTGAAGGAGAGACATGGAGAGCAGCTGCACCTGGCTATTGGGCTGTATGAAAGAAAGGAAGGAAAAATGACCTCATCATTGGCTTCTTCTGGCCCACATTGGCACAGCCCTTCAAATGCAGAGGGCACAAAGTGTCCGGGCAGTGGCCAGTGGCCGTGGCTGGGGCACAGAGCCTTACATTGTCCAGGAGTTTCAGGAGCGGCTCAGCCAGCTGCAGGGCCCTGCGCCAGGATATTGGGGTGTCTATATCCAAGAAAATGTAGCCGAGGAGAACAATGCTCATCCTGACCACGTCATTATCAATGTCCCACAGGAGGTGCACTAGTCTTCCTGTCAGGCTCTGAATTCTTTCGGCCTGTGCAGAACACAAGGGTGTGAGAGCCCGGGCAGCTGGGGCAGGGCCCAGAGGCCAAAGGCCTGTCCCAAAGCACTCGGGCAGCTGAAGCAGGAGGCAGGAGAGCTGGGAGGAGCTGCCTCAGCGCCCAAGGCAAAGGCCAGCCAAGGCCAAGTGACAGCATTGCCCAGCCTCATGCTGCCCACACGGCTTCAGCTGCTGCCCCCTTCTCACCATGGAGGGATGGTCCCTTAGCAGGAGGAGAGCCCTGAGAACCTGGTGATGCATCTTCCTGCTATTGAACCACAGGTACTTGTACAAGATCTCCATTAGGCTGTCACCGCATTCACTCAAGTCCAGGCAATCTAGGAGCTGAAAGGCACAGGGCAGTGAGAGGGGAGCCGGCCGGCAGGAGCCTGGAAGTGCGCAGGGCTGGGCCCAGGCAGCAGCACAGGGCGCGGGTGCCGTGCCAGGCAGCTGTGGCTATGCCAGGGGACAGGGCTGGCAGGGAGCTGAGCGAGGTAGTGCTGGCCATCAGGCTCACCTCCACAAGGAATGCCATGGCAGGGACATCCCAGTGTGGCATCGGTTTGCTGAGCAGCTCAAGCAGGTAGCTTGAGATGCCTTTACACAAGTGGACAGCTGCACGGCGCATTTCCCTGGAAGGCAGAAAACGGCACAAAGAGCCTCAGCAAGGGGGAGAAAAACCTCTCCCAGGACTGACTGACACGGTTGTCATATTGCCCCAGCACCCTGCGAGGGGATGTGGGCCCTTGAGATGTGGCTGCTCTTGGACACCCTCCTCTCACAGCCTTTTCCAGTCTCCTTGCCCATCCCTCGGTGACGAGGCCCTCAGGCCCATGGCCACGGGGACTGTGGGGGGCATCCCGGGCCGGGGGCACAAATGTCAGAGGCAGTGGGGAGAAGGGGAGCTCACCTGGCCAGCAGACCCACGGCATAGCGGTGGGTGTCAGCACAGAGCAGCGTGTCCCAGCCACGCTTGCGTTCCATTGCCACCACCACATTCTCAAAGTGGAGACTGCAGAGCAGGGCCTTCAGGGTTCGCACTGCAAACCTGTGTGCACAGCAAAGCCCAGGTGACACTGGGAGCACTGGCTCCGAGGCTGGGGAAGTGGCAGGGACAGGAGGACTGGCATGGAGCACCTGTTGGGGCTGGTGGAGAGGCCGTGTTGCTCCTGGCATTCCTTCCAGAAGGTCCGGACGTCCTCTGTCATGTACAAAGTACTGAAGTGCATTTGGAAGAGGAGATGCACAAAGAGGCGGGGGAAATAGACTGTCAGGATCTGTGGGCAACAGGGCCCCTGGAGGATCTTCCACATCACCAGAGTTGCCTGCAGAGGACAAAGCAGCCGGAGACAGCGCTCAGTGCTGGGGCGTCCGTGTGGCAGGGCCTGAGCGGGGCAGGGAGAGGCCGGGGGAGACGCAGGGGGAGCAGCGGGCCTGGTGGCCCTGAAGCTGCCCCTAGGCCAGGTTTGTGCCCAGTGCCTGAAGCAGGGAGATGCAGTGGGGGAAGGAGGCAAGAGAGCTGCTGGAGAGGCGGCCGGCCTTGCGGTGAGCAAAGGCCAGCTGCAGAAACTCACAGCCAGGGAAAAGACAGCCGTCTTGTCCCCATCAGAGGTGCCCAGGTTTTTCTGCGGCCAGCTCCCCACCACATTGATGAGGAGCGGTGTCACTTCCTCAGAAATCCAGGGCGAGAGCAAGATGGTCGTCCACATGGCCATAGCAGCTCTGCGGGGTCAGACACAGCACCGTGGGCTGGGCAGCAGCGGGGAGCTGAGCTGGCCGCCAGCTCTGCCTGTGCCCACTGCCCCTCAGCGGCAGCAGCAGCCAGGCAGCCCAGCCCTGTGGGGACAGGCCCCTGAGGGGCAGGCTGGCAGCACGGCAGCAGGCTCGGGGGCCGACTTTGTAGCAGGGCTGGCAAAGGGAGCAGCCAGAGGGCCCTGGAACTCTGTGTTGCTCACAGCCCTGGGCCGGGCTGTCCAGGGTGATGGGCTGGGGAGCCCTGAGGCCTCGGGGAAGGTGGGCCCCATACCTGTCACACGTTGGGGCCACCCGCAGGAGAGTGATGGCCACATCATCGGGCTCTGCCTCAGCCACTTGCATCAGGGCCCAGTCCATCCTGTGCTCAGCAGACTCATTGGCCATGAGCCACTGGTGGATGTACCTCACCACGGCGGGCACCTGGAGAAGGCACAGGGAGCCTTGGAATGCTAGCAGAGGGAGTCAGCAATGTGCCCAGCTTCTTCCCCAGACAAGTGCTTCTCTTCCACCACGCTGCCATGGCCTCAAAATTGTCAAGTGAGCAGCAGGCGTGGCTTGGGAAAGCCAAGCAATTGCTGGAGGATCAAAGGCTGGCCACAGGCTGCTTACTTGCTCTGGACTGAAAAGAGCCGTCTCTACAAGCGAATCCAGCTGGGCAGCGCTGCTCTGTTCTTCCAAGACCTCTGAGGATGCTTTGACCTCAGTGTCCATGGGTCTGGGCTCTTCCTTGCCAATTCTCGTGACAAATTGGTGAAGAAGCTGTAGGAGAAGGGCAGGAAGGCAGGGAAGTTGCATGGAGTGCTCCAAGTGCGGTGCTGGGCTGAGCAGTGCCAGCAGGCCCAGCCCAGGTGGGGATGGCTGCAGGTACCTGCGCTGCTCTGCGGAAGCGGCCACGGGCGGTGTCCTGCTCTTGTGTCCCATCCATGGCTGCATCTGGCAAAGAGCAGCCAGAGCTGAGGGGCTGCGGGAGAGGCCGGAGAACACAGCCCAGCCCTGCTTTCCCCAGGCAGGGACAGTCCCGGGATGCCCCAGGGGATGCAGCATGGTCACTGTGGGGAGAGGCAGCCCTGGCCTCTCTTCCATCCTTTCTGTGGCCTTTTCCAGGGGACGGGACGGGACAGGATGGGATGGGGCCAAGTCGGCCACACTCAGAACCCTGTTGGCCAGCTCTGCCACTCACCCTCCTCCAGTGGCTGGAATGGCTGCACCTCTTCAGTCTCCACTGCTGGGGCACTTTGAGGGCTTTCTTCTTCCTCCTCCTCTTCAACCCAGGCCAACTTGGGCACTCTCGGGGGTTGCCGCTCCATGGCAGTGCCTGGATTTCTGGCTACCTGCAGGAGAGATGCCTGGGAGAAGCTCCCAGCTGGGAGAAGCTGCAGTCGTGCCTTGAAGGCACCTGCAAGACTCAA
This sequence comes from Poecile atricapillus, assembly GCF_030490865.1. Lineage (NCBI taxonomy): Eukaryota > Metazoa > Chordata > Aves > Passeriformes > Paridae > Poecile > Poecile atricapillus. The sequence goes on along the minus strand of NC_081282.1, from coordinate 1,248,462 downwards.
GTCCTGCCAAGACTACAGGACAGCAAGTCCTGCACTCGGCTCTTGAGGGCTCCTACCACAAGGCCAGGAGTCTCCGGATTGTGGTCTGGCCTCAGGGGCAGTGAGTGCAGGGATTGGAGATGCCTGGGACAAGCTCCAAGTCCCCAAGTGCTGTGGTGTGGTCCTGAAGTCAGCTGCAGGAATAAGCGCTCAGAAAGGCTCCGGGTCAGACTGATTGTGGTCTGGCCTCAGGGGGAGTTACTGCAGGGATTTTAGATGCCTCGGACAGGAACCTCCATGCAGGAATGAAATGCCGCAGGTCCTGACACCGCTCCGAGCGCTCCAGCACCATCACAATGGCGTCGGGGTGCTCAAACCACTCCAGCAGCTGCACCACACCGGGGAAGCCTGTGGACACCTTGTCCAGCAGCACGATCTCCAGAGGTGCGCTGGTGCCGTCGGGCTGCAGGAGGAGCACGGTGCCGTCAGTTGGGCTGAGGCTGTGCCAGGGCTCAGGAAGCCGTCAGCCAGCCCGGGATGCTCCGTGCTCTCCGCTGGCCCCATGCCCGCTCTCCCTCCAGGTGTCCTGGCGGCTCCCACCCTTCCAGGCCTCGGCTCATCCCCGCCCGGCACTCCCCGGCTTCTGCCGCTGGCCCCGCTCACTCACCAGCTCGCCCCAGTGCTGGACGCGGTTCCGTGGCACCTTGTTGATGGCCACCTGCAAGCCAAAGGGAACAGCGGATTCAGCTCACCGCCCACCACATCCAGCCCAATCCTACTCCTCTGCTCCCTCCTCCTCTTCTGCCCCCTCCTCCTCCTTGGCCCGCCACCGGCCCCACCACTCACCGGGAGTCCATCCGAGAGCCTCGTGGCCGCGAAAACTCTGCCGAAGCCACCGCGCCCCAGCAGCGAGCCGATCCTGTAGCGCTGCTGCAGGGCCTGCTGCACCTTCCCTGTGGAAGAGACGCAGCCGTCAGCGCTCGGCCCGGGGCCAGGAATGGCCCCCAAGCGCTCCCCGACCTCCCCGGGCCGGGCATCCGCAGGTGTTCCCTCATTGGAACGCGACAGCGGCGGCTCGGGACTGGCGGCTGCGCCGCTGAGCGGTGGAGCTTGGGCCGGGGAATCCGCAGTGGAGGCGGCGACAGCAGCCGCGCCGCCTGTGTCCTCCGCGGGCCCTGGGAGCAGCCGGGGCCGGGGCCCGAACCAGAACCGGAACCGGAGCCTGCATCGGGGCTGGGGCCGAGGGTGGGGCAGGCGGAGCCAAAGGGTGGCAATGCCGCCCCAGCCCCAGGCACTGATGCCCGCCCAGCACAGCCAGAGCCAGGCGAAGAGGAGACCTCCGCGGGACGGGCAGGGGTGGGGACGGGGACGGGGACGGGGACGGGGATGGGGACGGGGCAGCACCTCAAGGGGCCGGGGGCGGGCCGGGGGCATGGCCCAGCCTAGCACGGGGAGAGGGAGACTTGGAGAGGAGGGGGCACCGGGAAAGGGAGACCGGGAGAGGATGCGGGACCGTGGGAGAGGGAGAGGAGAGACAGAAAATTGCTAAATTCTCTTCTTGCTGCTGCTGCCACTGCTGCCGCTGCTGCCACTGCTGCCGCTGCAACTGAAGCACCGGGGCTGTTTGTCCCCGTGTCCGTTTGTCCATTGCCCACTCGGTCCCGCGCCGAGCCCCGCGCTCCCCGGGCAGCCCCTGAGCCTGGCCAAACACGGGAACTTTGCCCTGGTGAGCCAAGAGCCAGAGTCTGGACTCCTGCCCAGGGACACAGCAATGCCCTTGGCTGCTGCTGTGCCTTGTCCCTGCTGAGGGTCAGACACTGTCTGAGCACATTCCCTGAATGCAGAATTTGTACCTGAGCCAAGCACTGCACTTGTGTCTCCAGCATTGCTTTCCAAGTAAAACAGGGGAAGGCAAACTGGATATAGCTTATGGTATTTTACAGTGTCTAAAACTTGCCAAGTCTCAGATCTTAGAGGTGAGATCCATTTGGAATGAATGGGATAGAGAAAGTGCAAGATGGAAAAGGGGAACATAAAAATAAATAGAGAAAAATAGAGAAAAACATATTGCTTGTTTCTTTTGATTTTATTTTCATTTCTTTAAAAAGCTGTTTCAATTTTCTCAGAATTTTCTCTGCAGTCCTGTCTGTTCTTTCCAAAAACCTGTCCTGGAGAACAAGGCGCAGCTCCTGTCACAAGATGTGCCCCCAGCTGTAGCTTCTCTTGGCTTCCCACACTGTGTGTGCAGCATAACTCTTGCAGCAAAGCAGGACAAATGTTTGAAGAACTTGACAACTTGTTCTTTCTTTTCCCTGTGCACAAGGGAGTTGTGCCATTTGTGAGGTTTTCATTGTTACTCTTTGTCCTGGTTTAGGGCAAATTTGGGAGTAAATCTCCAGTGGGGCTCCCCCCAGGGAGCAAACCCACGTGGCCTTTTTCTCTCACCCCCCAACCGGTTCGGGAAGAGATTTCTCTGAGAGAAGTGGAATAAACCTGTTTATTTCACAGGTACAGCACTACCCAGCACAAAAATGAATGATATCAAATTACAAAACCTCTCGCCGTTCAGAAGAGATGACAAACTTCGGAGAGTCTCTTTCCTGTGGGTGTTCTCTCTGTTATCAGTCCCTCTGGCGCTGGAAATTGCCGCTGCCCAGGCTGGGCTCCCGGTAATCCACGGATGCAAGCTCCCGGTGCTCCCCTGAGTCCCCAGTCCAAAGCAGGTTCGATTTCTTTCAGAAAAAGGGAAAGAAAACAGTCCAGGAAGACCTCTCTGCTCCTGCTAGTTGGAAAGCCAAGGCGATCTGTGTCTTGTTGTCTGTCTGTGCTGTAGTCAAAACTCCCGATGCGAGGGGAGCAAGTACAGTCTCTGATAACAGACTCGGTGCTTCTTTTCCACTCACTTTTACTCTTAGAAGAAATTTTAGGAATACAAAACCTGTGTCTGGGTTAGGTGGACGAATGGGGATAGAATTTAACATCATAATCAACCCAGGACACCTGGCTATCCCTCAGGGACTGGGACCCGGCACCTCTCCAGCTGAAGGGGAAAGGACCCCAGCAAGCCTTGTTAGCCACAGACAGCGCGGTAAAGCTGAACAGCAAAGGACCTTGGGGACATTATTCTGGAATTCAAAAGGTGCCAGCTCCATGGACAACAGAATTATTGTTCCTAACGTGAATGAGGGTGAGGAAAAAGAATGAGTAAGCTTGTGATGGTAAAGCACAGAAATCCTTTCACATTGTGGCCTCCAACTAGAACAGGGCTTGGTTTCTCCTGAAGGGAAATCTCAGTCAATCCTGTAAAACTGATAATTGCATTCCTGTGTTCCACAGCACAGTTTTCTGTGAGTGTCCCTGCACTGGATTTGTTATGAATCAGAGCCCATTGACAGAGTTCTGGCCACCCCACAGGGTGAGCCCTCCGAGGGAACCCCATTCCTCCCAACCTGAGCTGAGAACATACCCAGCAATTAGTTACATTGAGCATTTTGGCTACTTTGATCTTTAAATTTACAAAATAATTTTGATGGCCAATGCCTTGATTAAACTTCAGAGGTGTTTCTGGCAAACAAAGATCCTGGCTGACTCTCAAGATACAACTTACAGGTGTTGGGGGTTAGGTGTCCTTTATTTTTTATTTAGTTCTGGCTTGCCTGTGGAATTTTTACTCATGACTGGCAGGGAAAATTTAATTGTGGGTACTTGGTTGTTGCCGCCTGTTTGTTTACTTTCATTTAAGTCTGTTCACTTTCATGAGGTCTAAAGTTGGTTTACCCCGGTTACTCCCCCGTTATTCCAACATGGTTTGTCCCTAAGTGCCTATCATTGTAAACCCCTCCCCTTTTTCCTGAACCTTCCTTGTCCATCACCCTGTTCCTGCCCCTGAAGCCTATCAATCAGTGTAAACCCAACCTTTTGTTCCAGTATGTTCCCTGTCACTCATCCCTCATTCGAAGCCCCATTGGTGTTGCGGCTGCCGCCCCTCCCACGTGTTATTCCCATTGGTCCCCAGCATTGTGAACCCTCCCCCCAACTCCTCCCCTGAGATGTCCTGATTGGTTCCTGTGTTTGTACCCTCCCCACTTTAAATTGGGGCGCACAGAGGTGCTCCTCGCTCAGTCTGTCCTACCCTCGACCTTTCCAGTCCTTTCCCCATCCACTGTTCCCGTTCCTGGAATAAAGCCTGGTTTCTGGAGAGAACCTGGGACTCTGAGCCTCCTCCTTGCCTTTATCGGACACCCACGACGCACCTGAGACCGCAGAGCTTGGTGGCTTGCAGGCTCTGAAGGTTCGGTCTGGGACAAATAGCTCCCAGACCGTTCCCCACTCCCGACGCTGCCAGCGGCTAGGGAGCAAGAGCTAGCCAGGGCCAGGAGAGCCGCGGCAGGGGCAGCGTCAGTTTGGCGCCCAACGTGGGGCCTCTACAGTCCGTGGAGACCCCCGGAGGAGTTCGTTTGGATTTATAAAGACTCTTTGGGCGGCGGCTACCCTGGTTGCAGCAGGCCGGTTTCTGTCCGGCAGCGCTCCCAGGGGAAGAAGCGATAATCTCCTCGTGCGCAGGGGACCGCTTCTGGGGTGTTCGGACGTCTCCCACAGCCCGAGTCAGGACCCGGTGAGTATTCCCCAGTGGGGGAAAAAAAGAGGGGGGCGTGTGTGTGTGTGGCCCCTGTGCTGTGAGTGTGGTGTGCCCTGGGTCTTGACCCTTATTCTTTTGTTTGTTGAGTTCACCTTTGCTGTTGGGAAGCGGTGGAACTGCGGAGCCGGGGGATAGAAGATGGGCGCACGTTTGTCGGCTCCGCAGAGAGGGATTTATCTCCAAGTTGCGGGTATCCTTGAGGGTGGGAAGCATAGATATTCTCGTGGGTTGGTTAAGAGGCTGGTACGTTGGCTGTTCCTGCATTTTCCCCATGTGTCCTCCAAAAATGTTATTTCACTGTCATTTTGGAACTCTGTCGGGTCTAAATTAACGGCTTTAGTGGTTCAGGGGGACAAAACAGCCGCAAAATTAATCCCGCTTTTTGTTCTAATTCGGACAGCCCTAGTTGAAAAAGGGGAAATGCAGAAACAGCCGACGCAGCCTTCCCCAGTTTCTCCAGTTTCCCCAGTTTCTCCAAACCCCTGCTCCTCGTCCCTTGTCCCTAAGTTGGGGGAGGTCTGCGGAGCAACCCGTAAAACGCAGGGCTCCGAAGTCGGCAGCAGTCTCCCTGGCTCCCCAAGCCTCCCTCAGAACCCTTGCACCGGTAGCCCTGGCCAAGCTGCCGGAGCCCTTACCCATTCCCCTACTTCCCCAGTTAATAACTCCCAGTTTTCCCCTTTCCAAGTTCCAAATCCCCAGTTTGATAAAGCCATTGACCCCCAGTTTCTCTCCCAGAACCCTGGTTCCCCGATGTCCCCTGATTACCGGTGTTCCCCTAAATCTTCCCCTAAATCTCCCCATGCCTCGCCTGATGCCCAAAATGGCCCCCGAGGGACACAAAATGGTGGGGACCGCATGGTCGGACCCCTCCCTTGTGCTCCTTCTTCCCACAATCCCTTCCTACCTTCAAAGTCCAACCCCTTTCTCCCTAGCCCCTCCTTCCCTTCCTGCCCTGACCCCTCCCATTTTCCCTCAGGTGATTCCTCCTCCTCGGGGGTGTGTCCCCAAAGTGTTGCACCCCAAAACCCCACCCCTTCCGGCCGCTGCTCCTCCCTCCAACCCTCCCTCTCAGTCGGTCCTCCAGCCCCGCCTCTTCCGGCTTCTGGTTCCCACGCCTCCCCTTCCGGTTCCCACGCCCCTCCTTCCAGCTCCCACGCCCCTCCTTCCAGCTCCCACGCCCCTCCTTCCAGTTCCCACGCCCCTCCTCCCAGTTCCCACGCCTCTCCATCCGATTCCCACCCTTCGGAAACCGGAAGTAAAAAGCCTGAGGGTCAGAACCCGGAACAGATCGTAATTCCCTTTGCCGCACCGGTCAGTTTTAGAGGAAAGGGGGGAAGGTTCCGAGAGTGGGAACCTTTCTCTTTCCAGACAAAGAGGGAGCTGTGCAAGGCTCAGAAGGAGTTCGGCAGGAGAAGTGAATATTTTAAGGGCTTATTAAAGGCCACTTTCTCCGCGAACGAGATGGTCCCCCACGACTTGAAGGAGTTGTTTGCCTGCCTCCTTTCCCCAGCTGACTATAGGCTGTGGAAACAGAGGTGGAAGAAGTCGTTGGAGGCCATCCTTCCTGAGCTGCTGCGCAGCGAGGATTCTGCAGTTGACGCGGATGAAATCCCCCTCACAATAGATCACCTGTGCGGTGAAGGGAAATGGGGAAAGCCAGAGGAACAGGCCAGGGTCTTATCCCGGTCTATCTTAATCAAAATAACGGAGGCTGCTGAGAAAGCTTTCAACATCCTGCCGGGGGGTGAACCCCTCACAAACTTTTCGAACATCAAACAGTCCCCCAATGAACCCTTTACCATCTTTGTCAACCGACTGCAAGAGCAAATAGAGAGGCAGGTGGACAGGCCAGAGCTGCAGGAGCAGCTCATTCTAGAAATGGCTAAAGCTAATTGTAATGATGTTTGTAAGCAGGTCATTTTCAGTCTGCCTTTATATCCGGCGCCAACCTTGGATGACCTAATAGACGCCTGCGAAAAGAAGGTCCCATTGATGGGGGCGTCCAGGGTGCCACCACCATCACAAGCTGCCAAGAGACCACCCATGGCTGCAGTGACCCAGCACCCACCAGGCCAACTACCACCACCACCTAGAAGGCCTCTGCAGTGCTACCGTTGCGGGCGGCTGGGGCACATGGCCCGAGATTGTCCAGCTGCACGCCCTGAACCTGCGAGGGGCAACATGGGGGGAAAAGGGGGAGAGGGAGTTTTAAATAAAAAAAACTAAGAGCGCGGCGCGAACCTGCCCCGCGCGAAGCGACAAATGGGGCAGGTATCGCAGAGGGGGGGGAAAACATCAATCGGACTTGGCCCGTACACCGGACGCGACGCTTAATAAATACTAGGGACATCCTCTTTCGGACCCAGCACTGGACAGTGGTTGCTGTGAATCCACTGGAGGGGGAGAGGACAAACACTGGACGTGACTGTAAGTACATCGCCATCGGGGACACCAAACACACACCCCCAGAGATTGAGATCTCCCCGATCACCTTCCCGGGTGGTCCGGAAGACCTCATCCTCTTAGCGCGCTGCATTCACCCACCATATTTTCTCCCGAAGGGGCAAATCATAGCCCAATACATTCCTGTCCCGGAGGGAGTCCCAGTGGACGACCACGCACCAGGCGTCTACTGGGCAGAAGTAGTGGGTGAAGACAAACCCATCATCGACTGCAGCATCAAGCAGGGTGCCGATTCTGTACACTTGAGGGGTCTGCTTGATACGGGGGCAGATGTGACGATCATCCCCCAGAGGAGATGGCCGTCTCAGTGGGAGTTGCAACCCGTGGCGGGGAAAGTTCAGGGTATAGGGGGCACACAATTGGCACAAGTATCAAAGGACGTAGTACAAATTACGGGGCCAGATGGGCAATTGGCGAACTTACGCCCATTTGTTGCGGATTTTCAGGTTCCCTTGTGGGGGAGGGACCTTATGTCACAATGGGGGGTAAAGATCGAGATCCCGAAAACCCCTCGGGATTTTTAATGGCGGCCACTGTGGAGCGCCCCTTCCAGAAGCTCGATTGGACCACTGATGAAGCAATCTGGATTGATCAGTGGCCGCTTCGAAAGGACAAATTAAGGGCGCTCAACGAGCTCGTGGAGGAGCAGTTGTTAAAAGGTAACATAGTAGAGACTACCAGCCCTTGGAATTCCCCAGTGTTTGTTATCCGAAAGCCGGGGAAGGACAAGTGGCGACTCCTCCATGACCTTCGTGCCATCAACAAAATCATTGTGGACATGGGGCCCCTTCAACCAGGGATGCCTACCCCAACTATGCTCCCCCGAAATTGGAATCTGGCCGTAATTGACATCAAGGATTGTTTCTTCCAAATTCCCCTACATCCTGATGATGCCCCACGGTTTGCTTTCTCGGTGCCTACCCTCAACCGAGAAGCCCCAATGAGGAGGTTCCACTGGCGGGTGTTGCCTCAGGGCATGAAAAATTCACCTACCATCTGCCAGTGGTATGTTTCCTCATTGCTGTCTCCCGTGCGTAAAGAGATGGGGGAGGTCATCATCCATCATTATATGGATGATGTCCTAGTGTGCGCCCCCCATGACGATTTACTTACCCGATCACTTGACCGAGTGGTTAAGGCTTTAACATCTGCAGGCTTTCAACTCCAGGAGGATAAAGTTCAACGGATGCCACCCTGGAAGTATCTGGGTCTACGGATTGCTGAGAGGACCGTTGTGCCTCAAAAATTGGCAATAAACAGCAATCCGAAAACCTTGTCAGACCTTCACTCGCTGTGTGGGACATTGAACTGGGTCAGGCCTTGGCTGGGCCTCTCTACTGAAGACCTAGCCCCCCTCTTCACACTTTTGAAGGGGGAGAAGGAGCTAAGTTCTCCCAGGACCCTGACTCCAGAGGTGAGGAAAGCCCTAGAGAAAGTGGAGGATGCGCTTGTCGAAAGACAGGCGCATCGGTATGAACCTAGCCTGCCTTTTGAATTCATCATACTCGGGAGAATGCCACACCTCAGTGGGCTGATTTTTCAGTGGGACCAGGGCTCCAAGGATCCCCTCTTGATTATAGAGTGGGTTTTCTTGAGCCATCAAAGGTCCAAAAGTATCACCAGGCCACAGGAGCTGATGGCTCAGCTCATCGGGAGAGCCCGAGCCCGGCTTCGGGAGATGTCTGGGTGTGACTTTGCATGCGTTCGAGTACCAGTCAGCTTGTCCCGGGACAAAGCGTCTCCAGATAAGCTGACAAAAGAAATGTTTGATCAGCTACTTCGGGAAAATGAGGCACTCCAGATTGCTCTAGACAGCTTTGAGGGCCAAGTTTCGGTCCATGCCCCTGCCCACAAATTCTTCAATTCCAAATTTGAACCAATTCCAAAAGAAATGCGGAGCAGAAAGCCCCTCAAAGCACTGACCGTGTTTACAGACGCATCCGGGGCATCTCACAAGTCTGTAGTGACTTGGCGAGATCCCAAAACTCAGCAGTGGGAAGCAGACATTGAATATGTGGAGGGATCTCCACAGGTTGCTGAGCTGGATGCAGTCGTCAGGGCCTTTGAGAGATTTTCTGAACCTTTCAATTTGGTCACTGATTCGGCCTATGTTGCAGGAGTAGTTGCCAGAGCAGAACATGCTGCTCTGAAGGAGGTCTCAAACCCGAAGTTGTTCGAGTTGCTTTCTAAACTAATATATGCTGTTTCCCACAGAAAGCAACCATTCTTTGTAATGCATGTGAGGTCGCATACGGATCTCCCTGGCCCGGTAGCCGAGGGAAATCAGATGGCTGATTCCCTCGCTGCCCCTGTTTCCATGGCTCAGCTCCCCGATCTTTTCCAACAAGCTAAGCTGAGTCATCAGATGTTCCATCAAAATGTGCCTGGTCTGGTCCGCCAATTCCACCTGCGGCGAGATCAGGCCAGAGCCATTGTGGCCACATGCCCACATTGTCAGACCACTGCTATGCCCTCTCTGGAGTCAGGAGTGAACCCCCGAGGCCTAGGGAGCTGTGAGGTGTGGCAGATGGACGTGACTCACATCCCTGAATTCGGCAGGTTAAAGTTTGTACATGTTTCGGTAGACACTTTCTCAGGAGCAGTCTTTGCTTCTGCCCACGCAGGGGAGAAAGCCGAGCATGTCTGTAAACACCTCATGCAAGCTTTCTCTGTGCTGGGGGTCCCCAAGGAGATAAAAACGGATAACGGCCCAGCATATACTTCCAGGAAACTGGAGGAATTCCTGCAGAGTTGGGGAGTGACACATAAGAGAGGCATCCCACACTCCCCCACCGGCCAAGCGATCGTGGAGCGAGTTCACCAATCGCTCAAGCGCGTCCTCAAACGTCAGTGGGATTCCATGAAGGGTTGCGCCCCTCAGGATAGACTATCAAAGGCGCTATTCACCATCAATTTTCTAAACTGTAGTGATGGCAATCCCAACCCTCCAGTGACGCAGCATTTTACCTCCACCAGCAACTACCGGCTACAACACCGCCCTCCAGTGCTGGTCCGGGACCCAGAGACCCAAAAAGTCCTGGGCCCGTTCGATCTGGTGACTTGGGGGCGAGGGTACGCATGCGTTTCCTCGCCCCAGGGACTAAGGTGGATCCCGCAGAAGTGGGTGAAACCTTATGTCCCGAAACATCCCACCAGGCCACCAGATGAACGGGAGGATGTCATCGCGTCCGTACAGGCCACCTCTGCAACCCCTGGGAGTGACGAGGAGGAGGAAAACCTTGAGCCCCCCTTTCCCTCTATTGAATTTTTAATATCCCTTTATGTTGAATAAAGTGTTTGTTTTCTTTGTTTTCAGAAGGAGCCATCAAAAGGATGACCACCCCAAACAGCGCACCAACCATCGTGCTCCTGATGATGCTGGTGACCCAAATCAACATGTGGATCGTGCCCCAACCCAAGCAGAATGTTTGGGTCATGTTAGCAAAGTCCCTCCAACGGGATGAGCTATGCTTATCCACAGGAGCGGCAGGAAATCCGATGACCACTTGCCTGGTGGGGATCCCGTTAAAGCCTGATGAATACCCGGACTCCCTATTAGATTTAGTTAAAGAAGCTAATAAAGGGAGGCCAGCTCAGCGAGTAGTCCGCTCCGCACCCACCTACAAGATAAAGAGGCCTGTCCAGAACCCCCTCCTCCTGTGGAGGGACTGGATAGCCTTCTTGGAGCGGGCAGCCGCTGAGCCTCAGGAATTTGATTTGTTAAACTCCTCCCCCGCACCCTATTGTATCCATTTTCGTTACTACCCCTCCGATCCTACTCTTTATTCTCAGTTAATACAAGATAACAGAGAATTTCAAGCAGCCTCGTGGTGCAAAATCATCGCACATGTGAAGATGCCTTTGACCCTCAGTTCTTACCCTCTTAAGTTGCCTAAGGGCTTGTTTTTAGTTTGTGGGGACCGAGCATGGGCTGGCATCCCCTCTCGCCTTCTCGGAGGGCCGTGCACCTTAGGCCGGTTGTCTTTGTTTGCCCCCAACACATCACAAATTGAAAGTTGGGAACTAAAAAATAATTCGGCTATTAAGAAGCGCAGTCTTGAAGACCTTGACCCCGACTGCGACTCTGAAATTTTTCATTGGAACAAACCAAAACGAGTTGCTGTGTCGGTATTTTTGCCATGGTTGGCCGCGGCACAAGCTCTCGGAGAATTGGGCCAATTAGAATGTTGGGTGGTCAAGCAAGCCAACTTAACGTCAACCGCGCTGAGCGACCTCCTCGAAGACGAGGAGATAACCAGGCGAGCAACGCTACAAAATCGCGCAGCTATCGATTTCCTGCTACTCCTACATAATCATGACTGTAGGGAGTTTGAGGGACTTTGCTGCATGAATCTGACCACCAGAAGCACCGACATCAAGAAGACCATCACAGAGATGAAGGGCATGATCCACCAAATACACCAAGAGACTAATGACTGGGTCACCAGTCTCTTTTCAGGATGGGGGGTCTCCGGATGGCTCTCTTCTATTATAAGAACTGTTTTATGGATTGTTTTTGTTATATTTATTATTTTATGCGCGTTCGCAATTTTACGAAGATGTTTAGTTCAGTCCATTACCTCCTTGTTATCTCCCCCACCACAAGCAAATTGTGTTGAGCTGAAACCCCTTATTCCCCTTCCTCCTCCTCCCTTGCCCGCTCCCAAATGGTTTGAAACACCCTCTGCTCCCCCAGACCCCACATCTTCCTCCTGTTCTTAAAAAAGAAAGGGGGAGATGTTGCCGCCTGTTTGTTTACTTTCATTTAAGTCTGTTCACTTTCATGAGGTCTAAAGTTGGTTTACCCCGGTTACTCCCCCGTTATCCCAACATGGTTTGTCCCTAAGTGCCTATCATTGTAAACCCCTCCCCTTTTTCCTGAACCTTCCTTGTCCATCACCCTGTTCCTGCCCCTGAAGCCTATCAATCAGTGTAAACCCAACCTTTTGTTCCAGTATGTTCCCTGTCACTCATCCCTCATTCGAAGCCCCATTGGTGTTGCGGCTGCCGCCCCTCCCACGTGTTATTCCCATTGGTCCCCAGCATTGTGAACCCTCCCCCCAACTCCTCCCCTGAGATGTCCTGATTGGTTCCTGTGTTTGTACCCTCCCCACTTTAAATTGGGGCGCACAGAGGTGCTCCTCGCTCAGTCTGTCCTACCCTCGACCTTTCCAGTCCTTTCCCCATCCACTGTTCCCGTTCCTGGAATAAAGCCTGGTTTCTGGAGAGAACCTGGGACTCTGAGCCTCCTCCTTGCCTTTATCGGACACCCACGACGCACCTGAGACCGCAGAGCTTGGTGGCTTGCAGGCTCTGAAGGTTCGGTCTGGGACAAATAGCTCCCAGACCGTTCCCCACTCCCGACGCTGCCAGCGGCTAGGGAGCAAGAGCTAGCCAGGGCCAGGAGAGCCGCGGCAGGGGCAGCGTCACTTGGTGGGTGCTTGAGGAAAGACGAAGAGTTTGGCTGGGCCCAGGGGGAAAAGGGGGCAGGAAAAGGGGAGGGTGGGGACAGTTTGGTGGCTTCTTCAGCTTCGGAGAAGAACACTTTGGGTGCAGAGCTGTTGTGGTGAGGAGAAGGGAATTTCACCATCACCCAGATGGAGCTGCTGCTTCTTCTCCTCCTTCCCTCTTCATTGGTGGCCTCGCACCCCCTGTCCTGCCGGGACGTGTGGCAGTGCCAGGCACCGTGGAGCTGCTGATCCACCTCAGCCACTGGCCCGGGCTCTCAGCTCATCCCTGCTGTTCCAGCTGAGTGTTCCTCAGAGCCCTGCAGGAGCACGGGCACTGACTGCCAACCCGAGGGGGTTTGTGAAACAAAGCTTCTCCTTCATCCTTTCCCGTCTCAGCCCAGAAAGCTGTCACGGGGTCCCTGGTTCTGTTTCCTTGTTAACGCTGTAGTTATTGTTTGTTTGCCTGGTTATAAATATTAGTAAAGAACTGTTATTCCTATCCCCAGATCTCTGCCTGAGAGCCCCTTGATTTCAGGATTATCATAATTCAGAGGGAAGGGGTCTACATTTTTCATTCCAAGGGAGGCTCCTGCCCTCCCTAGCAGACACCTGTCTCTCAATACCGAGACATTTCCATGAGTAAATTTTACAAAGTTTTCAATAAAATTCTTACTGATAAATTTGGCTCCATTTCATTTCTAACAAGCTGCTCTTAAAGATCCCATCAGGCTGTCTTAGACACTTTGGGCAAGGGATTCCTTCCAAGCTGGGCCACTTGGGGAGGGATGGGGGCGGCCCCAGGGCGGAGGGCAGTGTGTGCAAGGGCCCTTTGTGACACGCTGCAGCACGGTCACCGTGGGATGGTGGCAACGGGAGCAGATGTCAAAGGGCCCTTTGTGACACGTGCTGACATAGGAGCTGGCGGTGACAGGGCCACGCCACAGTGCTCGGTGCACGCGACGGGACAGGACGCGCCAGAGCGGTGCTGTGAGGAGCCCCCGCACAGCGCACTCCTTTGTGTCTGACCCGGAGCCTTTCTGAGCGCTTATTCCTGCAGCTGACCTCAGGACCACACCACAGCACTTGGGGACTTGGAGCTTGTCCCAGGCATCTCCAATCCCTGCAGTCACTGCCCCTGAGGCCAGACCACAACCAGGAGACTCCTGTCTTTGTGGTAGGAGCCCTCAAGAGCCGAGTGCAGGACTTGCTGTCCTGTAGTCTTGGCAGGACTTGAGTCTTGCAGGTGCCTTCAAGGCACGACTGCAGCTTCTCCCAGCTGGGAGCTTCTCCCAGGCATCTCTCCTGCAGGTAGCCAGAAATCCAGGCACTGCCATGGAGCGGCGACCCCCGAGAGTGCCCAAGTTGGCCTGGGTTGAAGAGGAGGAGGAGGAAGAAATCCCTCAAACTGCCCCAGCTGTGGAGACTGAAGAGGTGCAGCCGTTCCAGCCACTGGAGGAGGGTGAGTGGCAGAGCTGGCCAAAAGGGTTCTGACTGTGGCCGGCTTGGCCCCATCCCGTCCCGTCCCATCCTGTCCCGTCCCTTCCCTTGAAAAAGGCCACAGAAAGGATGGAAGAGAGGCCAGGGCTGCCTCTCCCCACAATGACCGTGCTGCATCCCCTGGGGCATCCCGGGACTGTCCCTGCCTGGGGAAAGCAGGGCTGGGCTGTGTTCTCCGGCCTCTCCCGCAGCCCCTCAGCTCTGGCTGCTCTTTGCCAGATGCAGCCATGGACGGGACACAAGAGCAGGACACCGCCCGTGGCCGCTTCCGCAGAGCAGCGCAGGTACCTGCAGCCATCCCCACCTGGGCTGGGCCTGCTGGCACTGCTCAGCCCAGCACCGCACTTGGAGCACTCCATGCAACTTCCCTGCCTTCCTGCCCTTCTCCTACAGCTTCTTTACCAATTCGTCACGAGAATTGGCAAGGAAGAGCCCAGACCCATGGACACTGAGGTCAAAGCATCCTCAGAGGTCTTGGAAGAACAGAGCAGCGCTGCCCAGCTGGATTCGCTTGTAGAGACGGCTCTTTTCAGTCCAGAGCAAGTAAGCAGCCTGTGGCCAGCCTTTGATCCTCCAGCAATTGCTTGGCTTTCCCAAGCCACGCCTGCTGCTCACTTGACAATTTTGAGGCCATGGCAGCATGGTGGAAGAGAAGCACTTGTCTGGGGAAGAAGCTGGGCACATTGCTGACTCCCTCTGCTAGCATTCCAAGGCTCCCTGTGCCTTCTCCAGGTGCCCGCCGTGGTGAGGTACATCCACCAGTGGCTCATGGCCAATGAGTCTGCTGAGCACAGGATGGACTGGGCCCTGATGCAAGTGGCCGAGGCAGAGCCCGATGATGTGGCCATCACTCTCCTGCGGGTGGCCCCAACGTGTGACAGGTATGGGGCCCACCTGCCCCGAGGCCTCAGGGCTCCCCAGCCCATCACCCTGGACAGCCTGGCCCAGGGCTGTGAGCAACACAGAGTTCCAGGGCCCTCTGGCTGCTCCCTTTGCCAGCCCTGCTACAAAGTCGGCCCCCGAGCCTGCTGCCGTGCTGCCAGCCTGCCCCTCAGGGGCCTGTCCCCACAGGGCTGGGCTGCCTGGCTGCTGCTGCCGCTGAGGGGCAGTGGGCACAGGCAGAGCTGGCGGCCAGCTCATCTCCCTGCTGCTGCCCAGCCCACGGTGCTGTGTCTGACCCCGCAGAGCTGCTATGGCCATGTGGACGACCATCTTGCTCTCGCCCTGGATTTCTGAGGAAGTGACACCGCTCCTCATCAATGTGGTGGGGAGCTGGCCGCAGAAAAACCTGGGCACCTCTGATGGGGACAAGACGGCTGTCTTTTCCCTGGCTGTGAGTTTCTGCAGCTGGCCTTTGCTCACCGCAAGGCCGGCCGCCTCTCCAGCAGCTCTCTTGCCTCCTTCCCCCACTGCATCTCCCTGCTTCAGGCACTGGGCACAAACCTGGCCTAGGGGCAGCTTCAGGGCCACCAGGCCCGCTGCTCCCCCTGCGTCCCCCCCGGCCTCTCCCAGCCCCGCTCAGGCCCTGCCACACGGACGCCCCAGCACTGAGCGCTGTCTCAGGCTGCTTTGTCCTCTGCAGGCAACTCTGGTGATGTGGAAGATCCTCCAGGGGCCCTGTTGTCCACAGATCCTGACAGTCTATTTCCCCCGCCTCTTTGTGCATCTGCTCTTCCAAATGCACTTCAGTACTTTGTACATGACAGAGGACGTCCGGACCTTCTGGAAGGAATGCCAGGAGCAACACGGCCTCTCCACCAGCCCCAACAGGTGCTCCATGCCAGTCCTCCTGTCCCTGCCACTTCCCCAGCCTCAGAGCCAGTGCTCCCAGCGTCACCTGGGCTTTGCTGTGCACACAGGTTTGCAGTGCGGACCCTGAAGGCCCTGCTCTGCAGTCTCCACTTTGAGCATGTGGTGGTGGCAATGGAACGCAAGCGTGGCTGGGACACGCTGCTCTGTGCTGACACCCACCGCTATGCCGTGGGTCTGCTGGCCAGGTGAGCCCCCCTTCTCCCCACTGCCTCTGACATTTGTGCCCCCGGCCCGGGATGCCCCCCACAGTCCCCGTGGCCATGGGCCTGAGGGCCTCGTCACCGAGGGATGGGCAAGGAGACTGGAAAAGGCTGTGAGAGGAGGGTGTCCAAGAGCAGCCACATCTCAAGGGCCCACATCCCCTCACAGGGTGCTGGGGCAATATGACAACCGTGTCAGTCAGTCCTGGGAGAGGTTTTTCTCCCCCTTGCTGAGGCTCTTTGTGCCGTTTTCTGCCTTCCAGGGAAATGCGCCGTGCAGCTGTCCACTTGTGTAAAGGCATCTCAAGCTACCTGCTTGAGCTGCTCAGCAAACCGATGCCACACTGGGATGTCCCTGCCATGGCATTCCTTGTGGAGGTGAGCTTGATGGCCAGCACTACCTCGCTCAGCTCCCTGCCAGCCCTGTCCCCTTGCATAGCCACAGCTGCCTGGCACGGCACCCGCGCCCTGTGCTGCTGCCTGGGCCCAGCCCTGCGCACTTCCAGGCTCCTGCCGGCCGGCTCCCCTCTCACTGCCCTGTGCCTTTCAGCTCCTAGATTGCCTGGACTTGAGTGAATGCGGTGACAGCCTAATGGAGATCTTGTACAAGTACCTGTGGTTCAATAGCAGGAAGATGCATCACCAGGTTCTCAGGGCTCTCCTCCTGCTAAGGGACCATCCCTCCATGGTGAGAAGGGGGCAGCAGCTGAAGCCGTGTGGGCAGCATGAGGCTGGGCAATGCTGTCACTTGGCCTTGGCTGGCCTTTGCCTTGGGCGCTGAGGCAGCTCCTCCCAGCTCTCCTGCCTCCTGCTTCAGCTGCCCGAGTGCTTTGGGACAGGCCTTTGGCCTCTGGGCCCTGCCCCAGCTGCCCGGGCTCTCACACCCTTGTGTTCTGCACAGGCCGAAAGAATTCAGAGCCTGACAGGAAGACTAGTGCACCTCCTGTGGGACATTGATAATGACGTGGTCAGGATGAGCATTGTTCTCCTCGGCTACATTTTCTTGGATATAGACACCCCAATATCCTGGCGCAGGGCCCTGCAGCTGGCTGAGCCGCTCCTGAAACTCCTGGACAATGTAAGGCTCTGTGCCCCAGCCACGGCCACTGGCCACTGCCCGGACACTTTGTGCCCTCTGCATTGGAAGGGCTGTGCCAATGTGGGCCAGAAGAAGCCAATGATGAGGTCATTTTTCCTTCCTTTCTTTCATACAGCCCGATAGCCAGGTGCAGCTGCTCTCCATGTCTCTCCTTCAAAGAATAACGTCTTTGGCAGAAGAAGAAGGAAGAAAGCCCCTGAAGAAAAAAGTGTACCAGAGCCTGCTCCCACTCTTTATCCACTGCCAAGATGAGAATCGGCATGTGGCAGAGGTGAGGACTCCTGGGCTGCTGCTGCACCTTGGCAGGGGGCTCAGCTGCCTCCTGCCCTGACGCAGGCTTGCAGGCTGCAGCCTCCTCCAGGCCTTGGCACTGGGACACTCCTGTGCCCTGGCTTGTGGGGCCATTTGCGGCTCTCTGCTGCTCCCCAGGCCTCTCGGACAACGCTCCTTTGCGCGGCTGAATTCCTGAAGAGGCCAGACCTGGAAAAAGCTGTGAGGAAGGAGAAACTGTGGAAGTTTGCCAAGCTCCTGGTAAGGACGGCCTGGAAGTGCCAGCCTCAGGCTAGAGAAGCCCCCTGGCCCCGGTGCTTAGTGTGTGGGTCTGGCAGCTGTGCCCCTGCCCACTGCTGCACCCGGGGGCCGCACGGCTTCTTCTCCAGCCCCCTGTGGCCCCGAGCCGGGTGCCGATGGAGCCCCGGCCCAGCGGGGCTGCGGGCCGGGCCGGCACCGCGGCTCCCCGGGCAGCAGCCGGCCCTCTGCCCCCTCCAGAGCCCGGCGCCCTGGAGCGGCTGCTGGCCGGGCCTCAGGGCTGGCCGGGCACGGGAGGCCGGGGCTGGCCGCAGGCAGCAGCGCCCGGCCGAGGGGCAGAGCCCGCGCCAACCCTTCCCTCCTGCCGCTCTCTCCAGCTGGCAGACAACAGGATCCCCTTGGCCGAGCACCTGCGCCGGGCCCTGCAGTACCTGCAGGACCCACAGGAGACCCTGCGAGCGGCGGCCATCAGGGTCATCGGTGAGTCACGAGCCCGGGCCCCCTCCCCGCCCCGCCGCAGCTCGGCCCCAGCCCCGGCTGCTGCCCCGGCAGCGGCACCCGGGCCCGGCGCCCTGGAGCCCCGGCTGCCCTCGGGGCTGCTGCTGCCGGCCTCTGGCAGCCGTGCCCTTGGGCTGGCTCAAGATGCGGTAAGGACCTGGGCTGAGCCCTGCCGGGGCAGGAGGCCGTGTGGCCACAGGGCTGGCAGTGCCGCTGGCAGGGAGCTGTGCTGCTGGGACCCTGACAGGCTCTGTGTTCTCAGGGATGGCCGGGGAGCAGCTGAGGGGGCAGCAGGCAGAGCTCCAGGACTTGTGCAGAGGTGAGGCAGGGCAGCGGGCTGACAGCGGTGACTGTCGGGGGCAGCTGCAAGGCCTGGCCTGGCTGTGGAGGGCTCTGCTCCCTGTGCTGATGAGGGACGGCGTGGGCAGAGCACAGCGAGGTTTCAGGGCCACGTGGGGCATTTGTGGCCAGCAGCTTCGGGCTGATCCCCTTTGTCCCTGCTCCCTCCTGGCCAAGGCAAGAGCCGGCTGGCATGGCCCTGGCAGGGGGCTCTCACTGGGCCCCCACAGCTCTGGGGTCTGACCGTGGCTCTGTTCGTCTCTCTTCCAGCCCTCGAACACCTGACGGAGGACAGAAGTAGTGCCGTGTCAGACCTGGCACTTGAAACGTTGTATGTCCTCCGGGCCATCCAGAGTGCCCGATATTCCATCCTGCAGAGGATGCAAGCTCAAATCCTCAGGGCATGGAGGACACGGCCACGTCTGTCGGGCCTGGGCTGGCTGCACTGCTGGAGATGTGGTCAGAGCTGACCTGAGAGGCTCTGTCTACTGGGGCTACCTGGGCGACATGGGATTTTTATGTTATATAAGAATTGTTCTTTTCCTTTTTTCTCTTCTTTTTAGTCTGTAAATAATATAGGATATGTTGTAATACACAAGAATCCCAGGACCTTTCTTTTGCTGCCCAGGGTGTGCGGGACATAGGGGAAGAGAGGGAAAAGGGTGCTTGTGTTCAGCAACCTGCCGGGGCGTGCCGTGGTACAGGGGAAATGGGCAGAAGCCCCTTGGCCTTTGGTGGCTGTGCTGAAGCCACAAGCCCTGTGCCAGGCAGGAAGCGCCATGTGTGTCCTGCTGCCCGTGTGTTGCTGCCGTGATGGCTGAGGAGCTGCTGGAGCTGCTGTGGGGCTGCGGCGCTGCTGCCGGGCCAGGCTGGGGGAGCCCCTGAGGGCACGGGGTGCTGGGAGGCCGTGAAGGGATGAGGGGCTGCGGAGGCCCAGACGGGACAAGGCAGTGGGAAGGCACGAGGGGGATGTGTGAGGGAGTGGGTGGCAGGAGGTTCCAAGGGGACAGAAGGCCCTGGAGGAGCCGGGCTGGTGGGAAGCCCTGAGGAATTGGGTGTCAGAGGCCATAAGCGGCCCCCGGGCAGCCGCCTGGTTCCTGACACCCGGCTGCTCCGGTGCTTCCCCAAAATGTCCCCCAGGCCTGCAGCAGAAGGCCTGGAGGCTGGACACCACCGCAGCGGGAGGGTGGGGACAGCCCGAGGTGGCCAGGCTGGGCTGGCTGGGGACATGGAGGGCAGGGGGGTGCTGCCAGGCCACGGCCACTGGGTGCCTCCAGGAAGGGGCAGTGGGCAGAGGCAGGGCTGGCGGCCAGCCCGGGCCCTCGCGGCTGCCCAGGCCACGCTGCTGTGACCGAGGCTCCCCTGACACAGAGCTCGGGGCCCACAGAGCTGCTGCCACCATGGGGAGGGTGGCGATGTCTCCTCCAGCAGGGCTGCCCAGTGGCTGCTGCCCAAGCGGCTCTGGAGCCCACAGAAACAGCAGCAGAGTGTGCACAGGAACAGCAGCAGCCCCAACGTCGGCACCTGCGCACTGAGGCGTCCGCAGCAGCCGGGTGCCAAACAGGGGGAGGCTGTGGGCACAATTGCCTTTGCTTTGGCAAAAGGCTTCAGCAGAGTTGGCCACAATGGCTTTCTCTTCACTTGCAGCCTCACAGCAACGCTTGCCAGCTTCAGCTGCAGCCTGTGCCCGTGACTGACTTGGATGGCCGTGCTTGAGGGCGAGCTCGCCTTCCACACTCAGGGGTCCCAAGGCAGCGGCATTGGCACCATCGTGAGAGAAAGAGAGAGAGAGAGAGAGACTGATGGGGCAGGAGCCCTGTGCTGCAGCTGCCCTCCCTCTCTTCTGTCCAGGAACCTTAAAGACACATGAAAAAAAATCCTGGACTTGCTTGGAACAAAGGAAGAAGCAGCATGTGCTGAAAAAAAGCAGGGACTTACATGGATCAGTTTTGCTCTCCACTTGGGCAATCCCAGAATCCCTGAGCACTTGGTGTTGCAAAGTATCATCAACATCATTCAGTCTCCAACCACCCTGCCATGGGCACAGGTGGTGTGCAGGCACAGCCGTCACTAGAATTGGGAGAACACTTTTCCATGTTGACCTTTTCCTCTCCTGAATTTCAAGCAAAGATGAAAAAATCATCTGGTGAATGACAGGTGAATAGTGTAGCTCCCAGAACTAGGAGTAGGAGTCTCCAGTGGCCCATGGTGTGTCCATTCAACCATTGTTAGATGGTCCAGTTGGAGCTCAGCGCGGTGCAGCGCGGGCACAGGCACCAGGCTGGTCCATTTCAGCATCCCAAAGTCTTTGTGGCTCCCTGTGCACCCATTGCCTCCTGAATCCATTCTTGAATTCCCAGTTACTGCTGTGCAGGACATGAGAACACAGGAACAGCTTGTTTGGCTCATTCTTGCCTTTGCTGCTCCTGCCTAAAGGAATCATCAGGACTATATGCTGATGGAATGGTATCGTCAAACAGCAGGGACTCGGTCTGTAGTGTCTAAAACTAAAACCATGACTGACTGTTCAGACACTCTAAAATCCAGGGTGAGAATGACAGCTTTGGTATGGAAGAACCCTAGAAATCTTGACTTGTGATTTTTCCAGTGAAGGATTTTAATGCCAATGTGGAAACCACAAAAATATTCAGACTTGTTTTCATTGGCAACCCCTTTGAAATGGCATCAGCAGACCTCCAGGGAACAGGGTATGACAGTGGGGACAGTACTTGGCAGCTCATGGCTTCAGATGTGGGAGGTAAATATTTTGCCTGGGTACAGCCCGAAGTTCAAGTTTTCCCAGGGTTTGGATTGACTGGTCATTGCAGGTAACTTTAATCAAAGCAAAAGGATGGAAAAGCACAGTTTCTGGAGAATGTGCACTATGGAGAAAATAGGGAGAAAACATTGAACACAGCCAGCAGGCTCAGTAAAAATTTTAAAAAGTTAAAATTAAAAATAGGTATAGCTCTCTGACTGTTCAGGCAGGAATGTTTTTGTCTGGAGGTGATCGTAAAACGCTTTAAAATCTTAGGAAATTCAGGAACTCAGAAAGAAAATGTGGCTTGGCAAGCCCGGGAAAAGTAGACCGTGGGAAATGTTAGGCCTTGTGCTTGCTAAAGATCATGTGAAACTGCACCTGTGTAATCAATGTATGATTAATGATAGAATTCTTAGATGTGATTGGATATAATTATTGTTTAAAGAACATGAGGAACAATGTTAGGGGGTTGAGGGGGGAACACGAGAAATCATGCTTGGGTAAAAACAGTACATACAATAGAACAGTGTAAGTTTAATAATTAATATGTAAGTTGTATAATGATAGGGTATAAATCATGTTCAGCTCAAAAGCAAGATGGGTCAGATTTGGGTCTGTGTACCCCTGACACCCTGAGCTCTTCAATAAAGCACCTTCATAAAATCATTCTGTGATGATGTGTGTTCCTGAACTCTAACATTTTGGTGACCCAGATGGGACCTTGTGAGTGCTGCTGAGCGAGCTCGCGACCCGATCCTGCTCCAGCCGGCACCGAGGGATTCTCGGGGAGCCCATCGGCCGCGACCGTCTGCGCTGCTCACAGCGTCCCCAGGAGAAGAGGTAAGGTGCTTTTACTTTGGTTTGGGTGCCTGCCAATAAGAGGCAGCAAAAGCTGCGCTTGGTTGGGCTAAAGGAATTCCTGTTGGTATTGCCCAGGCGCCGTCCGTCAGACGACTGCGAAAGCGCTGCAGGTTCGGCATTTGTGGTGTATTGTAGTTGTGACATGGAGAAGCTTAAAGGGGTTTTGGGCAGCAATGTTCTCATAGCAGGTACTTCTCCTTTGGGGTGCTTATTAGCACATTGGAAACAAGGTCACTTTGGGGAAGAATTACATAAGGCTAAATTAATTTTGGCGAGATCTCCCCATGGAAAAAGACCTC
Source organism: Poecile atricapillus (assembly GCF_030490865.1). Classification (NCBI taxonomy): domain Eukaryota; kingdom Metazoa; phylum Chordata; class Aves; order Passeriformes; family Paridae; genus Poecile; species Poecile atricapillus. Next base: position 1,226,037 of record NC_081282.1, on the reverse strand, counting down.
AGCGACCCTGTCTCATCTGTTGGTAGCTATAACCTCCTCTTCTCTCTTTCTTTACTTTGTTTTCTTTATCTCTCTCTCTCTCTCTCCCTCTCCTCCATCATAAAACCCTTGTTATCGCTAAAATAAAGGTACATTATTGTTGTTGTGATTTAAACTGAAATCCCTTGTGTCCTTTTTGCACTCTGAGATCAAACAAACTTCTCGTGACTCCCACTCATGTTAGCGAAATGTGCCATTTAAACTGGAGTCACGGACAGGATTTCTGACAGACAGGAGGGGCTGCAGGTTTGTTGTGCAGTCTGTATTAGGGGAAAGACGTTTTGCTCCAGCCGCACCCAGCCCAACACTCCCAAAAGAGTGAGCGGTGTCTAGAAAGCAAGGGGGGCGACTCGAATTTCCCACAAACTGCACACGCCGAGGTGAAAAGCACCCCACACTCACTTGAGGGCTCTGTCTGCAGAATTTCACAAAAGATCTCTTAGTGCACAAGGGCAGGAATGTTTTTGTTGTTGTTGTGGGTATGAATTTTGACTGCTTGGTGTAGCGAAGAGAGAGAATCAGAATTTTAAACTGAAAGAGTGCCTCCCAAGCAGATTTGGTCTTTTTACGCACACAGGGAAGCAAAAAGCAGTGTGTGTGTGTGTGTGTGTGTGTGTGTGTGTGTGTGTGTGTGTGTGTGTGTGTATAATTGAAGTTTATACCTCCCTGTAGAGGTTTTCCCTTTGTAAAAATGACTGAAAAGGGCAGTGCAGAAGTTAAAGCTGCATTTTATGCTCTGTTAGCAAAACACAATGCCAGACCTTCTTCAAGAGGGGAAAAGTGGGCCCTTAGTTACTGGTTTAATTTGGAAAATGTGATTGATAGAGTGTGTTCTTTACAAGATGAAAGAAAATTTAAACTGGGCAAAAATAAAACTATACTCTGCTCAGTTTTGGAAGCTTGTTTTACAGCAGCTCTAGGAATTGGCTTTAAGGGAAGAAGTGAGGAAAGAACTAGAATAGACTCCCTCCAAAACCTAGTTGAAATTTTGCAAAAACAATTAAATGAAGAAAAGAGTAAGATCAATCTGTTGCGAGCAGCCTTCCATGATGAAAATAAAAAAATACTGAATTGCTGAAAGAAACAGAAGAGGGGGAAACCCCTATTCTGAATCAAATTTACCCTCCAAAAGAGCTAATTCATTCCAGTAGAAATGATGGACCTGTAAAAATGGCAGAAGAAAAATCAGAGAAAGCAAAGGTGTTAGATCCATTGGTTCTCTTCAGGAAAACCCAGAGAAGAGAAAAGAAATCTCTCACTGCCAGTATTGGTGGTCACTAGAGATAAAGAAGGGGGTCCCCAGAAAGGTCCTAGATGGCTTCTCACTTCAAAGTTGAGTAAAGTTGTTTCTAATTGGCACTGTCCCAAGTTCATTGTATGGAATGCCCCATTGGATAACCCAGCACAGCTCCACAGGCTCTGGGCTGTGAGCCAAAGCCGTCTCCTTCTCAGCTTCTGGGAGTGGAGCCCAAAGAGCCTCAGAATCAGGGAAACTGGGAACTCTGCCTCTCATGGGTGAGCAGAGAGGCAGAGGTTGCTTTTATTTCAAATGCTCACTAGAAAGAACAAAACTGGAGACATACTGATTACAGCAATAGTGTGTAGAGAATATTTGAACAGAAGGTGGGCATGATAGTTTAGTAAAGGCCTGTCTGCACAAACCAGCCTTTGGTATAAGTCGTGATATTAAAGGCTCATGTCCTTGAAACTTTCCTGAAGCAGAGAGAATGAAGCAAAACAATATCCTTGTGTATAAGAGAAAAAATGTAAACCTGTGTGGATTAACCAAGAGTAACTTGTTTAGCCCGGGGACCCTGTAAAACCCTATAAAAGTGTGCTAAAGATAGAAATAAACAACGTTCTCCATACTTCTGTGAAGACTAGGCTGAATAGTCTGAGTGGTTTCTCAATAATAGTGGGTCCTATACATCCACTTTTTACTTTTGTAGTTAACACTGGAGCCCAAATTTCTGTGTTGACCAATAAAGACTAGTGCAGGATTTGAGAGCGATAAATGGAATAACTGAAGATATTTACCCAGTCGTAGCTAATCCTTGTGTCCTAGGTTGATTATGATGTTAAATTGTGTCCCCATTCATGCACCTAACCCAGAAACAGGTTTTTTTATTCTTAAAATTCCATCTGAGACTAAAAGTGAGTGGAAAAGAAGCACCGAATCTGTTATCAGAGACTGTACTTGCTCCCCCCGCATCGGGAGTTTTGACTACAGCACAGACAGACAACAAGACACAGATCGCCTTGGCTTTCCAACTAGCAGGAGCAGAGAGGTCTTCCTGGACTGTTTTCTTTCCCTTTCTCTGAAAGAAATCGAACCTGCTTTGGACTGGGGACTCAGGGGAGCACCGGGAGCTTGCATCCGTGGACTACCGGGAGCCCAGTCTGGGCAGCGGCATTTTCCAGCGCCAGAGGGACTGATAACAGAGAGAACACCCACAGGAAAGAGACTCTCCGAAGTTTGTCATCTCTTCTGAACGGCGAGAGGTTTTGTAATTTGATATCATTCATTTTTGTGCTGGGTAGTGCTGTACCTGTGAAATAAACAGGTTTATTCCACTTCTCTCAGAGAAATGTCTTCCCGAACCAGTTGGGGGGTGGGGGAAAAGGGCCACGTGGGTTTGCTTCCCCGGGGGAGTGGGGAAGCCCCACTGGAGGTTTTCTTATTCCTTTTAAGTTTTAAGCCTGTTTTGCTCTTGTTCTAATCCACATCTCACAGCAAGGAATAAGTGAGTTATCTAGTAATTTTTTTAGTTACTGCTTTAAAACCACAACAATATAGCAACATAAATCTCCACAAAATCCCACAAATTTATTTAAATCTCCTAAAAATCCCACAAAATTCCACAAAAAATCCACAAAATTCCAGAAACATCCCACAAAATTCGACAAAAATTTGACAAAATTTCCACAAAATTCCATAAATCTCCACAAAGTCTCACAAAACTATTTAAATCTTCTCAAAATCCACAAAATTCAAGAAACATACCACAGAATCCCAAAAAACATCCCACAAAATTCCGGAAACATCCCACAAAATCCCAGAAATATCCCACAAAATTCCAGAAACATCCCACAAAAATTCCATAAAATTCCCCAAATCTCTTTAAAATCCAAGAAAATCCCACAAAAATCCCACAAAATTATTTAAATTTTCTCAAATTACTGAAATACTCCAGATTAATTGCACAAAATTCCACAAAATTTCCACAAACTTCCATAATCCTCCACAAGATCCTACAAAATTCCACAAGAATCCCACAAAATTATTTAAATCTCCTCAAAATCCCACAAAATTCAAGAAACATCCCACATATTTCCAGAAACATCCCACGAAATTCCATGAAATTCCATAAACCTCTTCAAAATCCCACAAAATTTCACAATGCTTCAAAAAATTTTAAAATCTCCTTAAAATCCCAACAAATTCACACAAATCGCACAAAATTTTACAAAAATCCACAAAAAATCCTCAAAATTCCACAAATTTCCTCAAAATCCCACAAAATTTTGCAAAAATTTAACAAAATACCCTAAATCTCTTGAAAAATAAAAAAAATCCACAGAAATCCCACAAAACTATTCAAATTTTTAATAATCTAACAAAATTTAAAAAAATTCCATTAAAAATCCCCAAGAAATCCACAGAATTCCCACAAAATTCCACAAAAATCCCACAAAGTTAATTACTTTTCCTAAAAATCCCACAAAATCCCACAAAATCTAATAAAAATCCCACAAAATTATTTAAATCTCCTCAAATTCCTACAAAATTCCAGATGAATCCCATAGAAGTCCACAAATTTCTATGAAATTCCACAAAATTTCCACAAAAATCCCTCAAAATTCCTCAAATCTCCTCAAAATCCTACAAAATTAAAAAAAAATCCCACAAAATTATTTAAATTTTCTCAAATTCCTACAAAACTCCAGGGGAATCCCGCAAAATCCCACAAAACATACACAAAATCCCATAAACCTCAAAAAAATCCAACAAAATCTCTTCAAAATCCCACAAAATCTCACAAAAATCCCTCAAAATTCCTTAAATCTCCTCAAAATCCCACAAAATTATAAAAAAATCCACAAAATTCTAAAAAATCCCTCAAAATTCCTGAAATATTCTCAAAACCGTACCAAATTCTGGAAACATTCCACAAATTCTCCTCCAATCTCCAAAAAATTCCAGAAAAATCCCATAAAATTCTTGAAAAGCCACAAAAATTCCAGAAACACCCCACAAAAGTCTTTAAATGCCCCACAAATTGAAAGAAAAATCCCACAAAATCTCCATAAATTTTCACATTTTCTAAGGAATTTTTCTAAGAAAAATTCCTCAAAATTCTTCAAGTCTCTTCTGAATTTCAGAAAACTCCACAAGATCCCCAAAGAAATCCCACAAATATCCAGAAACATTTACAAAATTCTTTAAATTTTCTCAAGATCCCACAAAATTGCAGAAAAATCCCACAAAATTCCCTAAATCTTCTCAAAACTCAACCAAATTCCAGAAAGATCCCACAAAATCGCCACATATTTCCACAAAATCTAAGGAAAATCTGTCAAAATCCTTCAAGTCTTCTCGAAAACCCACAAAATTCCACAAAATTCCTCTAAAATCTACAAAATTCCAGAAAAATCCCTCAAAATTCCCTAAAATCTGATGAAATTGTTGGCGTTCAGGAACACTCATAACCACAGAATGATTATTTGCAGGTGCTTTATTAAGGGATCTGGGTGTCAGGGGTTCACAGACCCAAATCTGACCCATCTTGGTTTTCAGCTGAACATCTTTTTATTCTCTCTTGTTGTATAATTTACATATTAATTATTAAACTTCCCCTTCTTACCCTCATTTCCTAACCCAAATTTCCAGTTTACACCAAAATGCACCTCAGTGCTGCTGCTGGTGTCTGCTCATGTGTCCCCTATGCACAAAATAACCCCACCAGCAACCAACCACCTCATCCCCAATACCCGTACCTCGCTTATAGTTATTTATTTTAGAAAGAGGGGGGAGACAGGAGAGGAAGGGGAAAAAGAAAATAGTCCCCCCCCCCAAAATGTCAGAGCTAATCTTTTATACTTTGTTATAGAAAATGGAGAGCAAAACCATCCTTGAGTTCCTGACGTTCCTGACCATCTGGATGCTCCTGAAAACACAGGCTGTGGATGCCTGGCCAGTAGCACAGCCCCAGGAGAACGTGTGGATCACCCTGGCAAAGACTCTCAAACAAGACCACGTGTGCTTGTCCATGGGCAGCGCCACCAACCCTCTGTCATCCTGCCTGCCCCAGTGAAGGCATCCACGCCCGCATCCAGAGACCCCAACACGCGGTCCAGGAACTCCAGACTGAAAAGGAGCCCCAGTGGTTTGAAGACCTTTTTGGGAGCTGGGGACTCAAAGGATGGGTTGCCTCCCTTCTCAAAAACATTTTTTGAGTTTTCCTAATTATTATTATTTTCCTATGTATGTTTTCATGTTTTAAGAAGTTACTAGCCAAATCTCTGGGAGATGCCTTTTTAAGAAGTAAAGAAGGGGGAGTTGTGGGGGCCAGGAAACCGGCTAATTCAGAGATCCTGGCCCTCCCTTGGAGGCAGGGCACTTTGCTCTAAGGGAGAGAAAAGTATCACTCCCAGCAATCTTTGAGATAGTTATGTTAAACTGTTACACTCCATTGGTGCTCTCCCCTGCCACCCCACCCCAATACCTGTATCCCAGTTTCCCCCAGCCCCTCTCCTCCCCTATAAATACCCCAGTTTATCCCCTGTTCCAGAGAGCTGCTGTCACTGGCTCCCTTGGCCGAGGGCCCGGCTGTAATAAAGGCCAGTTCTCTGCGGAACGCCACACAGCGCTCTGCTCTCTCCCTCCGTGTCGCCTGCACGCTGCCGCTGAGCTGAGCTGAGCTGAAATCACTCGCCGGGCAGAGGACGTGTCTGTGCCCCGGGCAGCCCAACCGCGGACCGCTTTTCCGGGAGTCGCGGCACCCCTGCCACCTCCACCGCCGCGGCAACCTATGAGAAAGCACAGCTGGGTTCTGCTCAGGGCATTTCAAACTACCTGGGGTATTTGGGACTTGCCCTTGCAAAGGCAGCATCTCAGGAAAAGTCCAAGTTTCTCTTCATGGACTCCCAGGATGTGTTGCCTTGGAAGGGACCTTAAAGCTCCTCTTGTTCCAACTCTCAGCACACTCAGGACACCTTCCCCTAGACCAGCTTACTCCAAGCCCCATCCAACCTGGCCTTGAACCCTTCCAAGGGTCAGACAATCACAGCTTCTCTGCAACCTGGTCTATTCCTCCCACATTGAAAATCATACCAAACTTAGCAGCCTCAGAGATCGAATTGTATTCAATATCTCCATTTTTCTAGGAAAGAAATATGGCAAAACTTGTTTGCATCTGACTTTGCAAAATCAACACGAGCTCTTCAGAAAGGGATGCCGCCCACCCACTTTTCTTATCTTTGCCCATTTGGTGGAACATTTGCATTCTGTTGTTGTTTGGAGCAGTATTTTAATGTATCTGGCTGAGGCTGCTTCAAATAGTCCAGCGAGATACCAGGGGGTGAGGGGTGGAAAACTGGGCTCTTACACATCCAGTACTTCTCTTGTTGGAAGTCTTCAATCCCACCTCTCTGCTGGGATGAAATAGGTGCTACTCATCCAATTGCTAAAGTATCGTGCATCAAGCTGACACTATTTGAAAACTTCAAAATAAAAAAGCCAATTTAAACAAACCTCTGCTCCTTTCCATTTTCTCTGTTCCACGGTTTAGGACACAAGAGAGGAGAGAAAGATTGATTTGGGAACAATGTTTTCAGGACTCTAAAAAGAATATCAAAACCGCTCTGCCACACTCTCAGCTGCTGCAGCCCCAAAAAGCACTGGCTGTCTTTGGTCACAGAGTCACAATTTTGCTGGGATTTCTACCACACCACAGGACAGCGATTTTTTCCTTTTTCTCCTGGAAATACCTACAGCACTTCTGGGTAGCAAGGCAAACATGAGCCTCTTTCAGTGGCCCTTGAAATTGGACATGTGAAATGAGGCACACAAAGCCAAAGGCCAGCTGAACCTGGCATCTCTGAATGGGTCTTCACATTCTTCCCAGGAAGATGAATGGCAATCACTATTTTGGCAGGGAAACTGCATCAGCTGGCAATTTGGTGTAGAAAATGTGCTTTCTGCTCCTCTCAGAGCCAAAACTCCTACCCATTTCTTGGAAGTCCTTCTTAGATAAGGACCATGTTCAGCTGAGTGACAGTGAAGCCAAATGGCAATCCAGGAATCAATTGTCCTGTACACAATCTCCTCCATCCACGTGGAAGGTTACTCACGGGCACACAGGAGTAAGTGTAGTGGTTTAGATTTGCTAATTTCATTTTCCCGGGCGGCGCACCAAAGTTATGTCATGGTTTTAAAGCAGTAACTAAAAAATTACTAGAAAATTCACTTATTTCTTGCTGTGAGATATGGATTAGAGCAAGAGCAAAACAGGCTTAGAACTTAAAAGGAATAAAGAAAGTTTGTTAACAAAACTACAAGAATAAGAACACCAGAATAAACTTCCAGAACAACCCTTTTATCCCCCACTACCCACCATTCCCTTGTTCACATGATTACATAGAGACAAAAACTTTGGAACTTTTGTGTTTAAAACAGTCCTAATTCTTGCTGGAGTGTTTTCATCACCCTTTGTTGAGAAACAGAAGTCTTCTTCTGATAATTGATGGAGTTATTCACACATAAAACTATTTCTGTTATACTTTTCTATTTCTCTGATGCCAGCTGCACAGAAATCTGTCATCAGTTCACTCCTCCCATTTCACATCACTCTGAGGTGTGTATGGGTCAATGAGTCTAGAAATGTCATTTTTAAGGATGAGTTATTCAGAGGCAAAAGTTCTCTTCATCTGTCTCTGTGAGCTTTCCTGGAAAGAGAAATTTTCTCTTTGCCTCTACAACGGCCCCAAATCTTCAACTATTACTTCTCCCCTTCTGTTCCAGCACCTCACTGTATCACAATTACTCCACCTCTTGCTCAAAATCCACCCTTTGGACACTCTATTCCTTCCAATATACTCTCACGAAATTAAAGGAGTTTTTTCAGAACACTATTGTCCATCTCCATAGCTTTTACAGAAAAATATTTCAGCTTAATTAAAGCATCTCCTTATTCTCTCTTCCCCACCTAAAACTTAACTCTTTTCTTCACTGTCTCTGATGGTTTTATGATGTCTTCTTCATGTTGATTGTCTGTCTCTCTGTCTCTCTGGGAAAAAGGAGTAATCTGTATGTTTTATCCAGGTAGTAAAAGAGTTAAAGTCTGGGAAAGCTGCAGATGTTCATGGTGCCAGGTTTCAGTCCAGCAGCAGAAACTGCAAACCAAGCCAGGCCGGCCGGCTCCGTTTCTCCCCGCCCGCCCTCTGCGGCCTTGTCCGGCCTGGAGGGGGGGAGGAGGCCGAGACAGAGCCTGTTACCTCGTCAGAAGCCAGAAACCAAAGAGAACAAGAGAGCCCTGGCTTTACACCCTAAGGTGGTGTTCACAAGCTGATCTCACTTTTCAATGGTCAAAACTGCTGTCAATTCTTAGAAATGACCGAGAATTGGTCGGGAGAAAAGACTCCCATCAGTCACCAGCAGCTTCAACTTCCTCCCAGCTCCCAAAGCTATCTTAAAAGTAAAGTCACCCCATGACACCGAAGAAGGCCAACAAGGCTGATGAGGGATCTGGAGCACAAATCCTGTGAGGAGTGGCTGAGGGAGCTGGGGTTGTTTATCCTGGAGGAGGCTCAGGGAAGATAAGGCGGTGTCAGGGCAGAAGTTGGACTTGATGATGTTCAAGGTCTTTTCCAACCTTGCTGATTTCATGATTACCTTAAACCACCCTTGGAGCAGGTGCAGGATGAGACCTGGGCCTCCTTTTCAGAAGGTGCAGCAGCCCAGGTCCCTCAGCTTCTCCACACAGGCCCCAAAGCCCATCCTGTCAGTCCTGCAGAGCCTCTGCAGCTCCTCCTCATTGCCCAGAACAGGGAGCCCCACAGCCAGACACAGCAGCCCAGATGTGCCCCCCTGGCCTGTGCTGCCTCTGGCAAGGGAGCAGCACAAGGCACTGCAGGACCCTGCAGACAATTCCTGAAGCACTTGTAGGATGATCCTGCTCCCCAAGGGATGTTCCCATGGTGCCAACTGGGGAACTGAAATGGGGAGTGGGGTCAGAGAGGAAAGGGCAAACAGGGATGTGTTGTTAGCAGGGGAGGGAACAGGGGTGGGCAATAGGAAGAAATCTGGATCAGGAAGAGTAAAGAAAGCAAAGGAGAAGCAAAGGAAATGCTCAGGGCAGTTTGGGAGTGGCTGCCAGGCAGCCCTGGCTCTGAGCAACAATGTCTGCAGTGGCACAGGAAACTCACAGCTCATGGGAACAAACTTTCTGTGTGGCTTCAGAGGCCACAACAGCCCTGAGTGGTTTCCCTCCTGTCCCCCAGCCCTTCCTGGCCCCAGGGGCTGATGGCATTTGTGCTCCCTCAGGTTCATCTCCCCACAGCAGCACCATGGGGGTGCTGACGCCTGCTCTGGGCAGTGCAAACAGGGGCTCCTGAGCCAGTGCTGCCGTGGCTGTGCCTGCAAGGATGCGGCACCTCTCTGAGCTGGGGGAGAGGCCAGGGCTGCACAGGGGGGATGTTGTTGGCAGCTCCATGAGGCCGCTCTGGGACGCTGCCCTGGGGTGTCCAGCGCAGTGGGGATGGATCAGCCCCTGCTCTGCTGCTCCTTCCCGTCTCCCCCAGGGACCTTGCAGAGCCCCAGCCATGCTGTTTGCCCCCAGCCTGCCCACGGCCACCCTGGGGCTGCTCACGGGGGTTTTCTGTGCTGAGCTTTGGCCTGGCCGTGTTCTTGAGAGAGCCTGGACAAGGAGCCTGGAGCCCCCAGGCCCTGCCCTGAGGCGTCAGCGCTGCCCCAGCAGTGCCCATGGCCTGTCCCTGCTGCAGCCCCGGCACTGCCACCCCCAGGGCTGTGCCCGGCCCCGAGAGCACTCAGACCCTGCAGCAACACCAGGGACAGGAGGGCAGCGGGGCAGAGACACGGGAACAGCACTGGCAACACCAAGTGCTGCTGCTCCTGGGCACAGCTGCTGTGCCAGCACTGATCTGCCCCCAGCTCTGCACACAGACACTGCTGCTGCAGCTCCAGAGAAGGGAACAAAAGGGGGATCTCTGGAGAAAACTTTGCTGGGAGATGCTTTAGTTCCTTTAAAGCCACCAAGAGTGCAGCCCCTCATGGACACAGTCTGTGGCCACAGGGAAGCTATAGAGAAACAAAATGAGAAGTGGCACAAACAATGACAATTTTTTTGCGGAAAATATGGAAAACAGAAAGAAAGGGAAAAAAACCCACAACCAAACTAACAAGAAGTATCAAAGATGACTTTTATTACAAGTGATTTGCAGAAATTGGCCAGCAGTTTAATGTTTTTGAAACCATACAGTCATCAGTGTCCACACTGCAGCCTTGAGCTCCTGGTTCCTCAGGCTGTAGATGAGGGGGTTCAGGGCTGGGGCCACCACTGAGTACAGAACTGACAGTGCCAGATCCAGGGATGGGGAGGAGATGGAGGGAGGCTTCAGGTGTGCAAATGTGCCAGTGCTGACAAACAGGGAGACCACAGCCAGGTGAGGGAGGCAGGTGGAAAAGGCTTTGTGCCGTCCATGCTCAGAGGGGATCCTCAGCACAGCCCTGAAGATCTGCACATAGGAGAAAACAATGAACACAAAACAGCCAAGTGCTAAACAGACACTAACTGCAAGAAGCCAAATTTCCCTGAGGTTTGAGTGTGAACAGGAGAGCTTGAGGATGTGTGGGATTTCACAGAAGAACTGGCCCAGGGCATTGCCCTGGCACAGGGGCAGGGAAAATGTATTGGCTGTGTGCAGCAATGAATAGAGAAAGCCACTGGCCCAGGCAGCTGCTGCCATGTGGGCACAAGCTCTGCTGCCCAGGAGGGTCTCGTAGTGCAGGGGTTTGCAGATGGACACGTAGCGATCGTAGCACATGATGGTCAGGAGATAAAACTCTGCTGAGATGAAGAACATAAAGAAAAAGAGCTGTGCAGCACATCCTGCATAGGAGATGTCTCTGGTGTCCCAGAGGGAATTGTGCATGGCTTTGGGCACAGTGGTGCAGATGGAGCCCAGGTCACTGAGGGCCAGGTTGAGCAGGAAGAAGAACATGGGGCTGTGCAGGTGGTGGCTGCAGGCTATGGCACTGATGATGAGGATGTTGCCCAGGAGGGCAGCCAGGGAGATGCCCAGGAAGAGGCAGAAGTGCAGGAGCTGCAGCTGCCGCGTGTCTGCCAATGCCAGCAGCAGGAAGTGGCTGATGGAGCTGCTGTTGGACATTTGCTGTGGCTGCACATGGGAACCTGTTCATGAAGAAAAAGAACAGTGACAAGTCAGGAGAGGCTGGGACTCACCTTTGTTCCTGCTCTGGGAAAACCTTCACCCAGGTCCCTGCCTGAGCTCCAGCTGTGCTGGGTGTGCCAGGAGCAGCCAGGCCTGTGCCTGGGGGCTCTCCAGGAGCCATCCCTGCCCTGCTGCCCTGGGTTTGTGGCCATGTGGCAGAGGGACAAGGCTGGAAATTCAGGATATGTCAGGGGAATCACTCCTAATGCAGAAGAGCTTGGTAGCATCTGCACACACAATTCTAAAGTAAGGCAGGAGATGATTTTAGGAATTTTTCTCCTGCCCACACATCATTCCTGGTTCTCTGGGGTCAGAAATCCCCAGAATTCTTCTGCACTCAGAGTTTACCACTGAGACATGTGAGAGGCAAAGGATTCCCTGTGGCTTAAGGAAGGTGAGGCGCTGGATGGGCTTGTTCCCAACTGCTCTGGGTTTGCATCTTTGGCTGGAATCAGAGCACAATCAAACTCCTGTGTCACCCTGGCATAAACCAGACCCTGCCCAGAGCAGAGGGATCCCTGAATGTCTCACCCTCTCTAAAGGTCTCTGGGCAAGGTCTCAGCACCCTCCTCTGCCAAGGACACTCACGGCTCCCTTGGCAAAACCAACAGCATTTCCTCAGCTGTGACATCCCTGCCCTTCCCTGTGGGACATTCAGGGAACTCCAAGAGGCTCTGGCACAGATTTGCAGCCAGGAGGGCAGCTCAGAGCTTGGAAGGACACAGCAAGGAGATCCCCAGGTGTGCCCATGATGGGATCTCAGGGAGGGGGCTCAGCTCATTCCCCTTTCCCATGGACTGCTTTGCCCACAGCCCCACAGGTCACAGGGAAGCTGGGACACCCCATTCCCATGGACACACCTGCCTGGCAGCAATCCCAAGGGCAGGGCCTGACTCAGCTGCTGCAGATGCCAGAGGCTCCCTGAGAGCCCCAGGTAACAATGACAATAGCAGAGCAGTGCATTCAGGCCATTTAGGAGGCTCCCAGCAGAGAGACTGAGCACCCAAAGTTACAATTCTGGCATCTCTGTAAATGTTCCAACATTACTTTGATAATCCTGGTGTGTCCCTTTCAACTCAGAATGTTCTGTGATTCTGGGATTACAATTCCTCTTCTGCTTCTCTCATCACCCTGTTGTCTATAATCAAAAGAGAAAAAAAAAACCAAAAACCTTTTGCAACAGTGTTAGAACAGTAAAATAAAAACCAGCTTTATTGGAAGCTTCCAGGTGTCCCAGTGGGGATGTGGCACACCCGGCCCCTTATTTCAACAATTTATGAAGGTTGATTAATTAGGATATTTAACAGAAACATTCAATAGGAGATTCATTGCCCCAGTTACACACCCCTGAGTCAACCCACTGGAGTAGGTCCAAGGGTTTCTTTGCCCCACTTTTTGTTATGACCGCTCACATTCTGGTTAAAACCCAAAATGTTCTTCTTGTAGCTCCTCTTTCTGATGATAAGACTATACAGTATTTCAGAAATCTATTTAGAGGGTCAGTTTATTGTTCTAGAATCAAAGAGAAAGGTTAGGAAATGTACTAGAGCTAAATCAGGATAATAGTTATAGAAGTATATTATAGTAGTTTAATAGAGTTACTTAAGGATCATGATTTTATAACTATACAATAATAGTTGACAGATCTAAAAATATATTAAAAATATATAAAAAATAAAAATCCTTTTGTCATCATCACAACTTTCCCACCCTGCTTAAAGAAAGAAATTGAAAACAGTCTCAGGAAATCTCCTGATCTTTACAGCAATCCCAGTCTCACCTTCCTTTGGGAAGTGTCCTCCGGAGCTGTGTCCAGGCAGGTCTGGAGCTGGGAGCAGCCCTGCCCCACACAGCCCCTCTCAGCAGCAGCCCCTGCCCTGCTCAGGGTGGCTCCTTCCCCCCACAGCTTCTCCCCAGCGCTGGGAGCAGCTCCCCGGGCCGGCTGAGAGCTGTCCCTGGCAGGCAGCAGAGTCCCTGCCCCAGCACAGCGCCCTGGGCTGCAGGACCCTGCTCTGCAGGACAGCCCTGGGCACCCCTGGCTGCTCTACACAAGGGACAGGCAGAGAATGTACTCACAGAGTCTGGAGGCACTGGCATGTTCCAGCTTTAGGAGATGCCTGCAGGAGCTGCAGCTGCATTGTCCTGCAGCCAGAGGCTTCCTGTGTCAAGGGCTGGCAGTGATTCTGCCCCAGGCACTTCTCAGCACCTTCCCAGCCCTGACTGATTGAAGCTCTCTGTGCCTCTGGGCTGTGCCCGGGGTGGCTGCAGGCAGTGCCCCAGCCCTGCTGGGCTGGCAGAAGAGCTGCTCAGCAAGAGAAATGTGCTTTTGAAGCTCTTCTTGGTTTCCAGGAGCTGCCTCTGTGCCAGGAGCCTGGCCCAGCTCAGCAGCACAGACACAGCAGCAGGACTTTAATGAGCCTCTTGGGGCTTTGTGCTGAGGCCCTGAACATCAGTCCCTGAGAGGGAGGGGAAGAAACCTCTCAAGAACTCCAAGTCAGAATGGAAATCCAAAGTTTCTTTTACTTTTAATGGGTCCCACTGAGAGACATGACTGAGAAAGTGTCCCCAGGCCCCAGGCAGAGCAGAGAACTGCAGGCACTGATGACAGGTGGGGACAAAGAGAAGCCAAGTCTTGGTGCCCTGGGCCACAGCAGCCAATGCTGTGCCAGCAAGGGCTGTGAGGAGACACCTTGTCCTGAGGCCCTGGGGCCTCCTGGCACAGCCCCAGCAAGGCTGGCCACTGTCACCCCCTTGGCCTGCCCTCAGCATCCCCCCTAGCCCACATGCCAGTGGCCTCAGGGATCTGCTGGAAGGAGTCCCTGGGGAGCCTTGCTCAGGAATGGCCCTGGGGGGCTCCTTCATGCTCCCAGCAACTGCAGCTTTTTCAAAGGACTTTGGCTTTTGTCTTGGAGTCTTTGAGAGTTTTGTGCAATCCTGGCCTCCAATTATCTGCTGTAATTAGTCCCTTGAGAGGCTTTGTCAGTAACAACACTCAGTGGGGCTCATTAATGCTTCAAGGTACTTCAGGTTCTTAAGGTACTTTCCTTTTTCCTTCCCACATTGAGTCTCTGAGAAGTTTGTGCCATCATGGCCCCAATTATCTGCTTTAATGAGTCCCTGGGGAGCTTTGCATTGACACTCAGTGGGGCTCATCAATACTTTGAGATACTCAGGGCTTTTTCAGCTACTTTGGATTTTCCTTGCCACACTGAATCTCTGAGATGTTTCTGTGCAATCCTGGCCTCCAGTTCTCTCCTCCAAGGAGTCCATGAGGAGCCTGTGTTGGGGATGGACCTCAGTGGGACCCATTAATGCTTTGAAAAACTTTGGGTGTCTTCCTCTGACTTTGGCTCCTGGAAAGGTTTGTGCAATAATCTCCTCTCAGGCCCTGAGGTTCCAGAGCTCATCTCCAAATGCACCACGGGGCTCATTAGGATCAAGCAAGTCCCAACAAACCATGGCTGTGCCTTGATTTCCCTCTGGTCTGGGGCAGTTCATTAGGAAAGTTTCCTACAATAGTTATGGAGAAATAGTTCAAAGAACTTCTAAGAAACATGTATTCCTATTTTAAAGGGTGTCTTTTATTCCTGTTCTCTTTAGAGCAGAGGTGATTGCAGCATTCAGTGATGGATATTGATCCAGGGTCTCTCCTAAGGAGGTCTGGCCAGGTCAGAGAAGCTGTGCCTTGAGGTCTGACCCAGTGTGGACAACCTTGCTCCACCTTCCCCAGCCCCATCCTGTCTCTCCTCACTCCCCTGGGACCTGCTTTGCTCAGAGAACTGGCTGCACTCAGGCAAAGAGAGGTTTTCCTTCTTTTATTTTAGCAATCTGAAACTGCTGAGTTTCCCCATGGCAAACAGACACCCTCCTCAGGTGTGTGCCAGCCCAAGGTGCCACCAAGGAGGTTCCCCTTCCCCAAGGCAGAACCAGGCAAGGAATGTTTCAGACACACAGGAAGTTCTGCAATAAACACAAACCCAGAGTTGGCTGAAGGCAGAATTAGAGCAGCTGCTGAAGGACAGACAAGCTTTGAACTCCTTGCAGCTGAAAGCACCAAGTGGGTTGTTGGGAGGTGTGTGAGTGAGCCAAGAGTGAGGGAAGGGAAATGCAGAGAGCCCTGGAAGTGCTTCTGTGCAGCCAGGCTGTGGGGAAGGGCACTGCAGAGCTGCCCTGGGCCAGCTGTGAGGGTGGATTATCATCCCAACCTGCACTGGGCCATTGCAAGGGGCTGTTGCCATGGATACTGCACTGACCCCACTGTGCCAGCCCTTTGCTCAGGGCTGCTGTCACTGCCCAGAGCCAGAGGGGATCCCTTGCTGGGGGCTTGTGCCACGGCCACCTGCCCTGTGCCGCGCTGGCTGCTCAGGCGTCGTGGAACCAGCAGCAAACGCCACTGCCAGGGCCAAAGGTCAGCTCAGCCAGACAGAAAGGGTCAGTGCTGCCACCTGTTTCCATGGCAACCCTCCCTGGGACACCACACCTGGGTCACCTGTCCTGGCAATTGCCATGGAAACCCGGCTCATTGGAAATGCAACGGTGGACAAAGGTTTTAGTGGGGCCTGCCACAACAGGACAAAGGGTGGTTGTTGCAGTGTGTTTCTTGTTCATGGTCTGTTCTGTTATTGCCCAAGTTGAAGGTTTGGTCCAAATGAGACCCTCCCACAGCACATTGTCAATCTACCCTGAGTCACCTGTAAATTCTACCTTAGACCCACCGCATGCTTGGAATTCCACTTCAGAAACCCCCTAAACTTCGATGTTTGATTAATCCATGTGACCCAATTTCCCCCCTACCTCCCTCATTGGATGATGATTTTGTGAACCCTGCCTTTTACCCTCCCCAGGATATCTCTGATTAGCTGATGCTTTGTACCCTCCCTTTGAACCGCCTCCCTATTTTAGCATTTTCTGTCTTTTGCCCCCAAGATTCCCCAGCGCAATAAATCCTCTGTTATCCCATGCAAAAGACCTCCCTCTCGTCCTTGTCTCCTCAGAGCACAGACTGACAGCCAAAAGCCACAGAGCGAGTGCTCCAGTCACACCTGGGGTCATCCTGCTCCTGGGCTGTGACCCACTCCTGGTGCGGCCCAGAGTGACAGAGCCAGATCAGCTCCAGCCCAATGTGTTACAGAGTGACTCTTGCCAAGGAACTTTGTGCTGCTGTCACTTCATATTAAATCTGGTTTTTGCTGCTCCCTTGCCGGGGATTTTTCAAGCGCTCTCAAGCCCTCGTTGGTGACAGGGTGAAGGAGCCCTGGCCCAGGCTCTGGCCCTGGGGGACACAGGGATGCTGCCGGGGGGTCCCTGTCCCCCTGTCCCACCCCCACGGCCCCAGCCCTGTCCCTGTGTCAGGCTCTGGGGTGGATCTGATGGAACATCCTCTGGGGGAGGCTGCGGCACCAGGGGTGGGGGAACCCGGGGGGACAGGGGACCCCGCTGTGCAGGAGCAGCGTTGGACTTCTCTGGGGGGAACTGTGAGGGGGGCTGGGGTGGAGTGACCTCCCCAGTGACCTCACATTGTCCCCTGGGATGTCACACAGACACCTGGGATGTCACACAGCCACCTGTGATGTCACACAGACACCTGGGATGTCACACAGACACCTCGGATGTCACACTGTTCCTGTGATGTCACACAGACACCTGTGATGTCACACAGCAACCTGTGATGTCACACAGACAACTGTGATGTCACACTGCCCCCTGTGATGTCACAGCCCACTCTGGGCAGCCCTTGTGATGTCACAGAGCCAACTCTGGTATGTCATCCTGTGATGTCATACAGCTGTGCTGTGATGTCACAGAAGACTGTGATGTCACAAAGACAGCAGATATTGTCACAGTCTACTGTGATGTCACAGCCTGCTCTATGATGTTACACAGCCACATTCTGATGTCACAAACCACTCTCTGATGTCACAGAGACACCCTCTATGATGGCAGAGTGTGCTCTATGGCCTCACACCCTCCTCTGTGATGTCATAGCCAACTCTGTGATGTCACAACCCCATCAGTGATGTCACTCAGCCCTCTTTGTGATGTCATACAGACACCCTGTGATGTCACAGAACACACTTTGATCTCACAGCCAGGTCTGTGATGTCATACAGCCATGCCATGATGTCACAGCCTGCTCTGTGATGTCATATATCTAATGTCTAATGTCACAGTCCTCTCTGTGATGTCCCAGCCTGCTCTGTGATGTCACAGAATCCCCTCTATGATGCTGTAGCTGCTCAGTGACCTCACACAACAAACTCTGGGATGTCCCAGCCCCATCTGTGACCTCACACAACCCACTCTGAGCTGTCACACAGCCCCTTTCTGACATCCCAGCTGCTCTGGGGCTCCAGGACACAGCCCCAGAGGTGCCGCTGTGACACAGCCCCCTCTGGGACATCGCACAGCCCCTGCCAGTGCTGAGCCCCTGGGAGCTCTGTCTGGGCCTGCTCGTGTCCCTGAGATGCCCTGGCGGGCCCCAGCCCTGCTGGGCTGTGCTCAGGAGCTGCTCCTGGCCAGAGCTGTCTCTCTGCAGCGCTGCCCTTGCCAGGAGCTGCCTCTGGGCCAGGAGCCCGGCCCAGCTCAGCAGCACAGACACAGCATCAGCACTTTCATCACCCTCTCGGGCCTTTGGGGCTCTTTGCATCACACTCAGTCCCTCAGAGTGTGCTCCAGAAACTTCTCAAGAGCTCCAAGTCAGATGGAAACACTGAAGTTTCTTGTAGTTGAAATGAGAGACACGAGTGAGAAAGCGTCCCCAGGTTGCAGGCAGAGCAGAACACTGGAGGCCCTGATGGCAGCTGGGGACAAGCAAGGGAAAGGTGTCTGTGGTGCTGAGCAAAGCTGGATGTGTTTCAGGAATGCCAAGGGCCAAGGGCTGAGCCCCAGCCCCTGGCAAGGCAGATGCTGTCCCTCCCTCATTGCTCAGGGCTCTTCCCGGGCCACTGGCATGTGGGGATGTGCAATGCCAAGGGCAGCACCATGGGGCGGCCCCTGCCAGGCTGCTGAGCAGGGACAAGGAGGCAATGAGGCCCCAGGGCTGCCAGGGTCACTTGTCCCCTGCTGGCCTCAGGCCCAGGGCCAGCAGCCATGGCCAAAGGGCTGCACAAGTTGTCTCTGGCAGGGCCTTGCAGCTGCTGCCCATCCCTGTGCCCTCTCCAGCCCAGGCTGTCCTACGGTGTCCATGCCCTGTGCCTCTGTCCCTGCAGGCTGTCGTCATCCCCTGCCTGCTCCACCTCGCTGGGGCCTTCCTTTGCTGACATCCCAGATCCCACAAAAACATCCACAAATGTCCACAAAATTAAAGAAAAACCCCACAAAATTCCCTACATCTCCTCAATATCCCACAAAATACCAGAACCATCTCACAAAATGTTCACCAATTTCCACAAAATCTAAGAAAAATCCATCAAAATTCTTCAAGTCTCCTCCAAATGTTACAAAATTCTGGAAAAGCACCACAAAATTCCGGAAAAACCCCACAAAATTCTCTAAATCTTCTCAAAACTCGACCAAATTTCTGCAACATCTCACAAAATCTACACAAATGTCCACAAAATTCAAGAAAAACCCCTCAAAATTCATGAAAAGCCCCACAAAGTTCCAGAAAAATCCCTCACAATTCTTCAAGTCTCCTCCAAATCCCACAAAAATCCTGAAAATCCCCACAAAAATCCAGAAAAATCTCACAAAATTCCCTAAATCCTCTCAAAACCAGACCTAATTCCTGAAACATCCGACAAAATCTCCAATTCCTACAAAATCCACGAAAAATTCCTCAAAATTCTTCAAATCTCCTCAAAATGCCACAAAATCCCACAAAAATCCACCAAAATTCCAGAAATATTCCACAAAATCTCCTCAATATCCCATAAAATTTTAGAGAATTGCCACAAAATTCCAGAAAAATCGCAAAAAAAGTAATTCTTGAAAAGCCCTAGAGAATTCCAGAAAAATCCCACAAAATTCAAGAAAAATCTTCTCAAAACCCAACCAAATTCCTGCAACATCTCACAAAATCTCCACAAATGTCCACAAAATTCAAGAAAAATCTCACAAAGTTATTGAAAGCCTCACAAAATTCCAGAAAAATATCACAAAATTCCCAAAATCTCCTCAATATCCCACAAAATACCAGAACCATCCCACAAAATCTCCTCCAATTTCCGCAAAATCTAAAAAAAAATCCTCAAAAATCTTCAAGTCTCCTCCAAATCCCACAAACTTCTGGAAAATCCCACAAAATTCCCTAAATCTTCTCAAAACACAACCTAATTCCTGCATCATCTCACAAAATGTTCACCATTTCACACAAAATCTAAGAAAAATCCCTCAAAACTCTTTAAGTCTCCTCTGAATCCCACAAAATCCCACAAAAATCCCACAAAATCCCACAAAAATCCCACAAAATTCAAGAAAAATCCCACCAAATTTCCTCAATATCCCACAAAATTCAAGAGAAGCCCCACAAAATTCCAGAAAAATTCCACAAAATTCCCTAAATGTTCTCAAACTCTACCAAATTCCAGAAACATCCACAAAATGTCCACCAATGTCCACAAAATTTCACAAAAATCCCACAAAATTCCAGTAAAATCTGATGAAATTGTTAGCGTTCAGGAACACACATCATCACAGAATGATTATATGAAGGTGCTTTATTGAAGAGCTCTGGGTGTCAGGGGTACACAGACCCAAATCTGACCCATCTTGGTTTTGAGCTGAACATGATTTATACTCTATCAATATGCAACTTACATATTAATTATTAAACTTACATTGTTCTATTGTATGCATTGTTTTTACCCAAGCATGGATTTCTCGTGATCCCCCCTCAACCCCCTAACATTGTTCCTCATGTTCTTTAAACAATAATTATATCTAATCACATCTAACAATTCTATCATTTCTCATATATTGATTACACAGGTGCAGTTTCACATGATCTTTAGCAAGCTCAAGGCCTAACATTTCCCAGGGCCTACTTTTCCCAGGGCTTGCCAAACCCAACTTTCTTTCTAAGTCCCCAAATTTTCTATGATTTTAAAACCTTTTACTATCATTCCCCCTTTTGAAAGCATTTTCACTTCACTATAATTTCAAATGTTTTCACTGGATACAGTCCTTTGTTTCTGAGTTTACACTCGATGTTCTTCGAATTCTTGATTGGTGTAAGCGCTGTCCTGGATGCTGTCAGGAACTGGAGAAACAGAAGATGGTGGGGGTGGATCCCGTCTCAGTGCCTTTATTATTTTCTGGTTCCAGGACGTTTTCTTCTGTATTTCTCCTTTTAAGATGCTGTAAACTAACCAAATTGCTAAGAATATAATCAGTAAGATTATCACACTGTCAATGATAGATTTAATCCATGAACTCACATTCCACCCTAACCCTTTGAAGATTTTGCCTAACCAACTTGTAGACAAATCCTTTTGCTCTTCCTGTGCTTTGTGCTCTATTTGTTGCAACTGATTGATGTCATATTCTACATCTGCAGTCACATTTGGGATGTGGACACAGCAATGATCAATCCATCCCTTTAAAAACCCACACACTCCATGCTCTTTCAGGAGTAGTAAATTGTAATTGTATGTTTAGTTCTTTAAATCTTTCCTGGGTCACTCTTGCTAATTTATCTGCCTGACCTGTAGGTTTGTACATTTCTTTATTCTGATAGTTTGCTATAGGACCGAGCAAAGACTCCAGGGCCCACCCAAATTTCACATCACTAGAGGGTTCTTGCCAAGTGTCATCTTGATTCTGTTCCTATCCTAATCTTCCCTAGCTATGCCTGTGCCTAGCTACTGAGTTGTTTTTAAGCAGATTTCACATTCTGACATTACTGATTTTGCCATTGTTAGCATCCGTACCAAGATAAATTTTTGTTTCCTCCATTTTACCAATGCCTCTGCACCCCAATGACATTTGTTATGTTTAATTTATAGAATTTCTGTCATTATCAAAGGGGTTAACATTATTTGTCTTTGTGCAGTTATATACGATTCTTCTGAATTCTTTTGTTCATTTAGCAAATGTCCCAATTTCTCATCTTCTATGGAATATTTTGGTTTTGGAGGCAAATTAAATTGAGATACATTAACTTTTAAAGATATCAATGCCATTGTTCTTTGCATTTTTCGAGCAATCTGTCGAGCTGTCCAGTCTGCTTTTCAATTTTCTTCACAAATGTTACAATTTCCTGATTGGTGTCCTTTGCAGTGCATAATTGCTACTTGTTCAGGTTTTTGTATTGCTTTTATCAATTGCAGGACTGCATCTTGATGTTTAATGTGCGTGCCTTGAGAAGACAGCAGTCTTCTTTCTTTCCACAGTACTCTGTGGACATGCACTACTCCAAAGCACACTTTGAGCCAGTCCAGATGTTTACCCTTTTCCCTGTACTCAATTCTAGTGCTCTGCTTAAGGCAACCAGTTCTGCCCTCTGGGCAGATGGATTTGCTGATAATGCTTTTGCCTCCACCATTGTACTGACTGTTGTTACCGCATATCCAGCATATCTGGTCCCGTTCTCCACCAAGCTGCTTCCATCTGTCAATAGCTCTCACTCTGCTTGCTCCAGTGGGATGTCTTTCAGGTCTTCTCTTGCCAAATAGGTGTCCTCTATTCCTTCTACACAGTCATGCTCTAATGGGCCTTCTTCAGTTGTGGTACCTAGGAACAAAGCTGGATTCAAGAGGTCAGTTGTCTTTAGTGTGACATCATCCTGCCCAGTCAGGATTACCTGGAATTTCATCATCCTGCTTGCAGATAGCCAATGGCCCCTCTTTTGTTCTAAAACAGTGCTCACCATGTGTGGCACATAGACATCTATGTGTCTCCCCATCGTGAGTTTCCTGGCTTCTTGTGTCAGCATCACGCTGGCTGCAACTGCCCGCAGGCATGAAGGCCATCCAGCACTCACCTTGTCAAGCTGTTTGGAAAAGCAGCCTACCGGCCTTTCCCAGCTTCCCAAACCTTGGGTCAGCACTCCCAGTGCTAGGTGGAGTCTTTCATGCACAAACAGCTGGAAATCTTTGGACAAATCTGGCAATCCTAACGCCGGAGCAGTTGTCAATGCCTCCTTCAGTTTGAGGAAGGCCTCCTTCTGTGCTCTGCCCCAGGTAAACGGCTGCGTCTTCTGGGCCTCATCCAGGGCTTTTGCAATTAGTCCATAGTCCATGATCCACAGGCAGCACCACCCTGTCATCCCAAGGAAGACTCGCAGCTCATGCAGGTTCTGGGGTTCTGCAATAGCACAAATAGCTTGAATACAATTAGTACCCAGCTTACACTGCCCTTGTGAGATTTCACATCCCAGGCAAATCACAGTCTGCCAGGCAATTTGTGCCTTTTCTTTACACTCCTTATATCCTCCCATTCCCAGCTGATTTAAAATTTCAATTGTTACCTTTCTGCAGGTTGTTTTCTCTTCTGTAGCTATCAGTACATCATCAACATACTGTAACAGCAGGTATTGTTTTCTCAGTACTTGCCCATTCTCAGTCCAAATCTCCAGCTCCTTCCCCAGCTGGCTTCCAAATAGGGTTGGACTGTTCTTGTATCCCTGTGGGAGTCGTGTCCAGGTGAGCTGAGTTTTCCTTCCATTTTCTGGATTTTTCCACTCAAAGGCAAACAGTTTCCTACTTTCTTTGGCAAGGGTATGCAGAAAACGGCAACTTTTAAATCAAGTACAGTAAACCATTTCTATTTCTCTTTTCTAGATGCTAACAATGTGCAAGGATTAGCTACCACTGGGCAAATATCTTCAGTTATTCCATTTATTACTCTCAAATCCTGCACTAGTCTTTATTGGTCAACACAGAAATTTGGGCTCCAGTGTTAACTACAAAAGTAAAAAGTGGATGTATAGGACCCACTATTATTGAGAAACCACTCAGACTATTCAGCCTAGTCGTCACAGAAGTATGGAGAACATAGTTTATTTCTATCTTTAGCACACTTTTATAGGGTTTTACAGGGTCCCCGGGCTAAGCAAGTTACTCTTGGTTAATCCACACAGGTTTACATTTTTTCTCTTATACACAAGGATATTGTTTTGCTTCATTCTTTCTGTTTCAGGAAAGTTTCATGGTCATGAGCCTTTAATATCACGACTTATACCAAAGGCTGGTTTGTGCAGACAGGCCTTTACTAAACTATCATGCCCACCTTCTGTTCAAATATTCTCTACACACTATTGCTGTAATCAGTATGTCTCCAGTTTTGTTCTTTCTAGTGAGCATTTGAAATAAAAGCAACCTCTGCCTCTCTGCTCACCCGTGAGAGGCAGAGTTCCCAGTTTCCCTGATTCTGAGGCTCTTTGGGCTCCACTCCCAGAAGCTGAGAAGGAGACGGCTTTGGCTCACAGCCCAGAGCCTGTGGAGCTGTGCTGGGTTATCCAATGGGGCATTCCATACAATGAACTTGGGACAGTGCCAATTAGAAACAACTTTACTCAACTTTGAAGTGAGAAGCCATCTAGGACCTTTCTGGGGACCCCCTTCTTTATCTCTAGTGACCACCAATACTGGCAGTGAGAGATTTCTTTTCTCTTCTCTGGGTTTTCCTTAAGAGAACCAATGGATCTAACACCTTTGCTTTCTCTGATTTTTCTTCTGCCATTTTTACAGGTCCATCATTTCTACTGGAATGAATTATCTCTTTTGGAGGGTAAATTTGATTCAGGAGAGGGGTTTGCCCCTCTTCTGTTTCTTTTAGCGAGTCAGCATTTTTGAATTTTCATCATGGAGGGCTGCTCGCAACAGATTGATCTTACTCTTTTCTTCATTGAATTGTTTTTGCAAAATTTCAACTGGGTTTTGGAGGGAGTCTATTCTAGTTCTTTCCTCACTTCTTTGCTTAAAGCCAGTTTCTAGAGCTGCTGTAAAACAAGCTCCCAAAACTGAGCAGAATATAGTTTTATTTTTGCCCAGTTTAAATTTTCTTTCATCTTGTAAAGAACATACTCTATCAATCACATTTTCCAAATTAAACCAGTAACTAAGCGCTCACTTTTCCCCTCTTGGAGAAGGTCTGGCATTGTGTTTTACTAACAGAGCATAAAATGCAGCTTTAACTTCTGCACTGCCCTTTTCAGTCATTTTTACAAAGGGAAAACCACTACAGGGAGGTATAAACTTCAATTATACACACACACACACACACACACACACACACACACACTGCTTTTTCCTTCCCTGTATGGGTAAAAAGACCAAATCTGCTTGGGAGGCACTCTTTCAGTTTAAAATTCTGATTGTCTCTTCGGTACACCAAGCAGTCAAAATTCATAACCACAACAACAACAAAAACATTGCTGTCTGTTTGCACTAAGAGATCTTTTGTGAAATTCTGCAGACAGAGCTCTCAAGTGAGTGTGGGGTGCTTTTCACCTCGGCGTGTGCAGTTTGTGGGAAATTCGAGTCGCCCCCCTTGCTTTCTAGACACCGCTCACTCTTTTGGGAGTGTTGGGCTGGGTGCGGCTGGAGCAAAACGTCTTTCCCCTAATACAGACTGCACAACAAACCTGCAGCCCCTCCTGTCTGTCAGAAATCCTGTCTGTGACTCCAGTTTAAATGGCACATTTCACAAACATGAGTGGGAGTCACGAGAAGTTTGTTTGATCTCAGAGTGCAAAAAGGACACAAGGGATTTCAGTTTAAATCACAACAACAATAATGTACCTTTATTTTAGTGATAACAAGGGTTATATGATGGAGGAGAGGGAGAGAGAGAGAGAGAGAGATAAAGAAAACAAAGTAAAGAAAGAGAGAAGAGGAGGTTATAGCTACCAACAGACGAGATGGGGTCGCTGGGGTCTTTTTCTGTGGGGAGATCTCGCCAAAATTAATTTAGCCTTATGTAATTCTTCCCCAAAGTGACCTTGTTTCCAATGTGCTAATAAGCACCCCAAAGGAGAAGTACCTGCTATGAGAGCATTGCTGCCCAAAACCCCTTTAAGCTTCTCCATGTCACAACTACAATACACCACAAATGCCGAACCTGCAGCGCTTTCGCAGTCGTCTGACGGACGGCGCCTGGGCAATACCAACAGGAATTCCTTTAGCCCAACCAAGCGCAGCTTTTGCTGCCTCTTATTGGCAGGCACCCAAACCAAAGTAAAAGCACCTTACCTCTTCTCCTGGGGACGCTGTGAGCAGCGCAGACGGTCGCGGCCGATGGGCTCCCCGAGAATCCCTCGGTGCCGGCTGGAGCAGGATCGGGTCGCGAGCTCGCTCAGCAGCACTCACAAGGTCCCATCTGGGTCACCAAAATGTTAGAGTTCAGGAACACACATCATCACAGAATGATTATATGAAGGTGCTTTATTGAAGAGCTCTGGGTGTCAGGGGTGCACAGACCCAAATCTGACCCATCTTGCTTTTGAGCTGAACATGTTTTATACTCTATCATTATACAATTTACATATTAATTATTAAACTTACACTGTTCTATTGTATGCATTGTTTTTACCCAAGCATGAATTTCTCGTGTTCCCCCCTCAACCCCCTAACATTGTTCCTCATGTTCTTTAAACAATAATTATATCTAATCACATCTAACAATTCTATCATTTCTCATATATTGATTACACAGGTGCAGTTTCACATGATCTTTAGCAAGCACAAGGCCTAACATTTCCCAGGGCCTACTTTTCCCAGGCTTGCAAAACCCAACTTTCTTTCTGAGTTCCCGAATTTCCTAAGATTTTAAAATGTTTTACGATCACCTCCAGAGAGAAAGTCCTGCCTGAACAGGCAGAGAGCTACATCTATACTTAATTTTAAATTTTGAAATTTTTCCAGAGGCTGCTGACTGTGTTCAAGCTTTTCTCCCTATTTTCTCCCTAGAGCAAATTCTCCAGAAACGGTGCTTTTACATCATTTTGATTAAAGTTACCTGCAATGACCAGTCAATCCAAACCCTGGGAAAACTTGAACTTCATGCTGTACCCAGGCAAAATATTTACCTCCCACATCTGAAGCCATGAGCTACCAAGTACTGTCCCCACTGTCACACCCTGTTCCCTGGAGGTCTGCTGATGCCATTTCAAAGGGGTTGCCAATGAAAACAAGTTTGAATATTTTTTGTAGTTTCCACATTGGTATTAAAATCCTTGACTAGAAATATCACAAGTCAAGATTTCTAGGATTCTTCCATACAGTCATTTTCAACCTGGATTTCAGAGTGTCTGAACAGTCAGACAAGGTTTTAATTTTAGACACTATAGAAAAAGTCCCTGCTGTTCGGTCATAACATTCCATCAGCATATAGTCCTGATGATTCCTTTAGGCAGGAGCAGCAAAGGCAAGAATGAGCCAAACAAGCTGTTCCTGTGTTCTCATGCCCTGCACAGCAGTAACTGGGAATTCAAGAATGGATTCAGGAGGCAATGGGTGCACAGGGAGCCACAAAGACTTTGGGATGCTGAAATGGACCAGCCTGGTGCCTGTGCCCACGCTGCACCGGGCTGAGCTCCAACTGGACCATCTAACAATGGTTGAATGGACACAGCATGGGCCACTGGAGACTCCTACTCCTAGTTCTGGGAGCTACACTATTCCCCTGTCATTCACCAGATGATTTTTTCATCTTTGCTTGAAATCCAGGAGAGGAAAAGGTCAACATGGAAAAGTGTTCTTCCAATTCTAGTGACGGCTGTGCCTGCACACCACCTGTGCCCATGGCAGGGTGGTTGGAGACTGGATGATGTTGATGATACTTTGCAACACCAAGTGCTCAGGGATTCTGGGATTGCCCAAGTGAAGAGCAAAACTGATCCATGTAAGTCCCTGCTTTTTTTCAGTGCATGCTGCTTCTTCCTTTGTTCCAAGCAAGTCCAGGATTTTGTTTCATGTGTCTTTAAGGTGCCTGGAAAGAAGAGAGGGAGGGCAGCTGCAGCACAGGGCTCGTGCTCCATAAGATTCTCTCTCTCTCTCTCTCTCTTTCTCACAATGGTACCAATGCCACTGCCTTGGGACCCCTAAGTGTGGAAGGCGACCTCGCCCTCAAGCACGGCCATCCAAGTCAGTCACGGGCATATGCAGCAGCTGAAGCTGGCAAGCGTTGCTGTGAGGCTGCAAATGAAGAGAAAGCCATTGTGGCCAACTCTGCTGAAGCCTTTTGCCAAAGCAAAGGCAATTGTGCCCACAGCCTCCCCCTGTTTGGCACCCGGCTGCTGCGGACGCCTCAGTGCGCAGGTGCCGACATTGGGGCTGCTGCTGTTCCTGTGCACACTCTGCTGCTGTTTCTGTGGGCTCCAGAGCCGCTTGGGCAGCAGCGACTAGGCAGCCCTGCTGGAGGAGACATCGCCACCCTCCCCATGGTGGCAGCAGCTCTGTGGGCCCCGAGCTCTGTGTCAGGGGGGCCTCGGTCACAGCAGCGTGGCCTGGGCAGCCGCGAGGGCCCGGGCTGGCCGCCAGCCCTGCCTCTGCCCACTGCCCCTTCCTGGAGGCACCCTGTGGCCGTGGCCTGGCAGCACCCCCCTGCCCTCCATGTCCCCAGCCAGCCCAGCCTGGCCACCTCGGGCTGTCCCCACCCTCCCGCTGCGGTGGTGTCCAGCCTCCAGGCCTTCTGCTGCAGGCCTGGGGGACATTTTGGGGAAGCACCGG
Source organism: Poecile atricapillus (assembly GCF_030490865.1). Classification (NCBI taxonomy): domain Eukaryota; kingdom Metazoa; phylum Chordata; class Aves; order Passeriformes; family Paridae; genus Poecile; species Poecile atricapillus. The sequence goes on along the minus strand of NC_081282.1, from coordinate 1,197,916 downwards.
AGCAGCCGGGTGTCAGGAACCAGGCGGCTGCCCGGGGGCCGCTTATGGCCTCTGACACCCAATTCCTCAGGGCTTCCCACCAGCCCGGCTCCTCCAGGGCCTTCTGTCCCCTTGGAACCTCCTGCCACCCACTCCCTCACACATCCCCCTCGTGCCTTCCCACTGCCTTGTCCCGTCTGGGCCTCCGCAGCCCCTCATCCCTTCACGGCCTCCCAGCACCCCGTGCCCTCAGGGGCTCCCCCAGCCTGGCCCGGCAGCAGCGCCGCAGCCCCACAGCAGCTCCAGCAGCTCCTCAGCCATCACGGCAGCAACACACGGGCAGCAGGACACACATGGCGCTTCCTGCCTGGCACAGGGCTTGTGGCTTCAGCACAGCCACCAAAGGCCAAGGGGCTTCTGCCCATTTCCCCTGTACCACTGCACGCCCCGGCAGGTTGCTGAACACAAGCACCCTTTTCCCTCTCTTCCCCTATGTCCCGCACACCCTGGGCAGCAAAAGAAAGGTCCTGGGATTCTTGTGTATTACAACATATCCTATATTATTTACAGACTAAAAAGAAGAGAAAAAAGGAAAAGAACAATTCTTATATAACATAAAAATCCCATGTCGCCCAGGTAGCCCCAGTAGACAGAGCCTCTCAGGTCAGCTCTGACCACATCTCCAGCAGTGCAGCCAGCCCAGGCCCGACAGACGAGGCCGTGTCCTCCATGCCCTGAGGATTTGAGCTTGCATCCTCTGCAGGATGGAATATCGGGCACTCTCGATGGCCCGGAGGACATACAACGTTTCAAGTGCCAGGTCTGACACGGCACTACTTCTGTCCTCCGTCAGGTGTTCGAGGGCTGGAAGAGAGACGAACAGAGCCACGGTCAGACCCCAGAGCTGTGGGGGCCCAGTGAGAGCCCCCTGCCAGGGCCATGCCAGTCGGCTCTTGCCTTGGCCAGGAGGGAGCAGGGACCAAGGGGATCAGCCCGAAGCTGCTGGCCACAAATACCCCACGTGGCCCTGAAACCTCGCTGTGCTCTGCCCACGCCGTCCCTCATCGGCACAGGGAGCAGAGCCCTCCACAGCCAGGCCAAGGCTTGCAGCTGCCCCCGACAGCCACCGCTGTCAGCCCGCTGCCCTGCCTCACCTCTGCACAAGTCCTGGAGCTCTGCCTGCTGCCCCCTCAGCTGCTCCCCGGCCATCCCTGAGAACACAGAGCCTGTCAGGGTCCCAGCAGCACAGCTCCCTGCCAGCGGCGCTGCCAGCCCTGTGGCCACACGGCCTCCTGCCCCGGCAGGGCTCAGCCCGGGCCCTTGCTGCATCCTGACTCAGCCCAAGGGCACGGCTGCCAGAGGCCGGCAGCAGCAGCCCCGAGGGCAGCCGGGGCTCCAGGGCGCCGGGCCCGAGTGCCGCTGCCGGGGCAGCAGCCGGGGCTGGGGCCGAGCTGTGGCGGGGTGGGGAGGGAGCCGGGGCTCGTGACTCACCGATGACCCTGATGGCCACCGCTCGCAGGGTCTCCTGTGGGTCCTGCAGGTACTGCAGGGCCCGGCGCAGGTGCTCGGCCAAGGGGATCCTGTTGTCTGCCAGCTGGAGAGAGCGGCAGGAGGGAAGGGTTGGCACGGGCTCTGCCCCTCGGCCGGGCGCTGCTGCCCGCGGCCAGCCCCGGCCTCCCGTGCCCGGCCAGCCCTGAGGCCCGGCCAGCAGCCGCTCCAGGGCGCCGGGCTCTGGAGGGGGCAGAGGGCCGGCTGCTGCCCGGGGAGCCGCGGTGCCGGCCCGGCCCGCAGCCCCGCTGGGCCGGGGCTCCATCGGCACCCGGCTCGGGGCCACAGGGGGCTGGAGAAGAAGCCGTGCGGCCCCCGGGTGCAGCAGTGGGCAGGGGCACAGCTGCCAGCCCCACACACTGAGCACCGGGGCCAGGGGGCTTCTCTAGCCTGAGGCTGGCACTTCCAGGCCGTCCTTACCAGGAGCTTGGCAAACTTCCACAGTTTCTCCTTCCTCACAGCTTTTTCCAGGTCTGGCCTCTTCAGGAATTCAGCCGCGCAAAGGAGCGTTGTCCGAGAGGCCTGGGGAGCAGCAGAGAGCCGCAAATGGCCCCACAAGCCAGGGCACAGGAGTGTCCCAGTGCCAAGGCCTGGAGGAGGCTGCAGCCTGCAAGCCTGCGTCAGGGCAGGAGGCAGCTGAGCCCCCTGCCAAGGTGCAGCAGCAGCCCAGGAGTCCTCACCTCTGCCACATGCCGATTCTCATCTTGGCAGTGGATAAAGAGTGGGAGCAGGCTCTGGTACACTTTTTTCTTCAGGGGCTTTCTTCCTTCTTCTTCTGCCAAAGATGTTATTCTTTGAAGGAGAGACATGGAGAGCAGCTGCACCTGGCTATCGGGCTGTATGAAAGAAAGGAAGGAAAAATGACCTCATCATTGGCTTCTTCTGGCCCACATTGGCACAGCCCTTCAAATGCAGAGGGCACAAAGTGTCCGGGCAGTGGCCAGTGGCCGTGGCTGGGGCACAGAGCCTTACATTGTCCAGGAGTTTCAGGAGCGGCTCAGCCAGCTGCAGGGCCCTGCGCCAGGATATTGGGGTGTCTATATCCAAGAAAATATAGCCGAGGAGAACAATGCTCATCCTGACCACGTCATTATCTGTGTCCCACAGGAGGTGCACTAGTCTTCCTGTCAGGCTCTGAATTCTTTCAGCCTGTGCAGAACACAAGGGTGTGAGAGCCCGGGCAGCTGGGGCAGGGCCCAGAGGCCAAAGGCCTGTCCCAAAGCACTCGGGCAGCTGAAGCAGGAGGCAGGAGAGCTGGGAGGAGCTGCCTCAGCGCCCAAGGCAAAGGCCAGCCAAGGCCAAGTGACAGCATTGCCCAGCCTCATGCTGCCCACACGGCTTCAGCTGCTGCCCCCTTCTCACCATGGAGGGATGGTCCCTTAGCAGGAGGAGAGCCCTGAGAACCTGGTGATGCATCTTCCTGCTATTGAACCACAGGTACTTGTACAAGATCTCCATTAGGCTGTCACCGCATTCACTCAAGTCCAGGCAATCTAGGAGCTGAAAGGCACAGGGCAGTGAGAGGGGAGCCGGCCGGCAGGAGCCTGGAAGTGCGCAGGGCTGGGCCCAGGCAGCAGCACAGGGCGCGGGTGCCGTGCCAGGCAGCTGTGGCTATGCCAGGGGACAGGGCTGGCAGGGAGCTGAGCGAGGTAGTGCTGGCCATCAAGCTCACCTCCACAAGGAATGCCATGGCAGGGACATCCCAGTGTGGCATCGGTTTGCTGAGCAGCTCAAGCAGGTAGCTTGAGATGCCTTTACACAAGTGGACAGCTGCACGGCGCATTTCCCTGGAAGGCAGAAAACGGCACAAAGAGCCTCATCAAGGGGGAGAAAAACCTCTCCCAGGACTGACTGACACGGTTGTCATATTGCCCCAGCACCCTGTGAGGGGATGTGGGCCCTTGAGATGTGGCTGCTCTTGGACACCCTCCTCTCACAGCCTTTTCCAGTCTCCTTGCCCATCCCTCGGTGACGAGGCCCTCAGGCCCATGGCCACGGGGACTGTGGGGGGCATCCCGGGCCGGGGGCACAAATGTCAGAGGCAGTGGGGAGAAGGGGGGCTCACCTGGCCAGCAGACCCACGGCATAGCGGTGGGTGTCAGCACAGAGCAGCGTGTCCCAGCCACGCTTGCGTTCCATTGCCACCACCACATGCTCAAAGTGGAGACTGCAGAGCAGGGCCTTCAGGGTCCGCACTGCAAACCTGTGTGCACAGCAAAGCCCAGGTGACGCTGGGAGCACTGGCTCTGAGGCTGGAGAAGTGGCAGGGACAGGAGGGCTGGCATGGAGCACCTGTTGGGGCTGGTGGAGAGGCCGTGTTGCTCCTGGCATTCCTTCCAGAAGGTCCGGACGTCCTCTGTCATATACAAAGTACTGAAGTGCATTTGGAAGAGGAGATGCACAAGGAGGCGGGGGAAATAGACTGTCAGGATCTGTGGACAACAGGGCCCCTGGAGGATCTTCCACATCACCAGAGTTGCCTGCAGAGGACAAAGCAGCCCGAGACAGCGCTCAGTGCTGGGGCGTCCGTGTGGCAGAGCCTGAGCGGGGCAGGGAGAGGCCGGGGGAGACGCAGGGGGAGCAGCGGGCCTGGTGGCCCTGAAGCTGCCCCTAGGCCAGGTTTGTGCCCAGTGCCTGAAGCAGGGAGATGCAGTGGGGGAAGGAGGCAAGAGAGCTGCTGGAGAGGCGGCCGGCCTTGCGGTGAGCAAAGGCCAGCTGCAGAAACTCACAGCCAGGGAAAAGACAGCCGTCTTGTCCCCATCAGAGGTGCCCAGGTTTTTCTGCGGCCAGCTCCCCACCACATTGATGAGGAGCGGTGTCACTTCCTCAGAAATCCAGGGCGAGAGCAAGATGGTCGTCCACATGGCCATAGCAGCTCTGCGGGGTCAGACACAGCACCGTGGGCTGGGCAGCAGCGGGGAGCTGAGCTGGCCGCCAGCTCTGCCTGTGCCCACTGCCCCTCAGCGGCAGCAGCAGCCAGGCAGCCCAGCCCTGTGGGGACAGGCCCCTGAGGGGCAGGCTGGCAGCACGGCAGCAGGCTCGGGGGCCGACTTTGTAGCAGGGCTGGCAAAGGGAGCAGCCAGAGGGCCCTGGAACTCTGTGTTGCTCACAGCCCTGGGCCGGGCTGTCCAGGGTGATGGGCTGGGGAGCCCTGAGGCCTCGGGGCAGGTGGGCCCCATACCTGTCACACGTTGGGGCCACCCGCAGGAGAGTGATGGCCACATCATCGGGCTCTGCCTCGGCCACTTGCATCAGGGCCCAGTCCATCCTGTGCTCAGCAGACTCATTGGCCATGAGCCACTGGTGGATGTACCTCACCACGGCGGGCACCTGGAGAAGGCACAGGGAGCCTTGGAATGCTAGCAGAGGGAGTCAGCAATGTGCCCAGCTTCTTCCCCAGACAAGTGCTTCTCTTCCACCACGCTGCCATGGCCTCAAAAGCTTCAAGTGAGCAGCAGGCGTGGCTTGGGAAAGCCAAGCAATTGCTGGAGGATCAAAGGCTGGCCACAGGCTGCTTACTTGCTCTGGACTGAAAAGAGCCGTCTCTACAAGCGAATCCAGCTGGGCAGCGCTGCTCTGTTCTTCCAGGACCTCTGAGGATGCTTTGACCTCAGTGTCCATGGGTCTGGGCTCTTCCTTGCCAATTCTCGTGACGAATTGGTAAAGAAGCTGTAGGAGAAGGGCAGGAAGGCAGGGAAGTTGCACGGAGTGCTCCAAGTGTGGTGCTGGGCTGAGCAGTGCCAGCAGGCCCAGCCCAGGTGGGGATGGCTGCAGGTACCTGCGCTGCTCTGCGGAAGCGGCCACGGGCGGTGTCCTGCTCTTGTGTCCCGTCCATGGCTGCATCTGGCAAAGAGCAGCCAGAGCTGAGGGGCTGCGGGAGAGGCCGGAGAACACAGCCCAGCCCTGCTTTCCCCAGGCAGGGACAGTCCCGGGATGCCCCAGGGGATGCAGCACGGTCACTGCGGGGAGAGGCAGCCCTGGCCTCTCTTCCATCCTTTCTGTGGCCTTTTCCAGGGGACGGGATGGGAGGGGTTGGGATGGGGCCAAGTCGGCCACACTCAGAACCCTGTTGGCCATCTCTGCCACTCACCCTCCTCCAGTGGCTGGAACGGCTGCACCTCTTCAGTTTCCACTGCTGGGGCAGTTTGAGGGATTTCTTCCTCCTCCTCCTCTTCAACCCAGGCCAACTTGGGCACTCTCGGGGGTCGCCGCTCCATGGCAGTGCCTGGATTTCTGGCTACCTGCAGGAGAGATGCCTGGGAGAAGCTCCCAGCTGGGAGAAGCTGCAGTCGTGCCTGGAAGGCACCTGCAAGACTCAAGTCCTGCCAAGACTACAGGACAGCAAGTCCTGCACTCGGCTCTTGAGGGCTCCTACCACAAAGACAGGAGTCTCCTGGTTGTGGTGTGGCCTCAGGGGCAGTGACTGCAGGGATTGGAGATGCCTGGGACAAGCTCCAAGTCCCCAAGTGCTGCGGTGTGGTCCTGAGGTCAGCTGCAGGAATAAGCGCTCAGAAAGGCTCCGGGTCAGACACAAAGGAGTGCGCTGTGCGGGGGCTCCTCACAGCACCGCTCTGCCGCGTCCTGTCCCGTCGCGTGCACCGAGCACTGTGGCGTGGCCCTGTCACCGCCAGCTCCTATGTCAGCACGTGTCACAAAGGGCCCTTTGACATCTGCTCCCGTTGCCACCATCCCATGGTGACCGTGCTGCAGCGTGTCACAAAGGGCCCTTGCACACACTGCCCTCCGCCCTGGGGCCGCCCCCATCCCCCCCCAAGTGGCCCAGCTTGGAAGGAATCCCTTGCCCAAAGTGTCTAAGACAGCCTGATGGGATCTTTAGGAACAGCTTGTTAGAAATGAAATGGACCCAAATTTATCAGTAAGAATTTTATTGAAAACTTTGTCAAATTTACTCATGGAAATGTCTCGGTGTTGAGAGACAGGTGTCTGCCAGGGAGGGCAGGAGCCTCCCTTGGAATGAAAAATGTAGACCCCTTCCCTCCGAATTATGATAATCCTGAAATCAAGGGGCTCTCAGGCAGAGATTTGGGATTAGGAATAACAGTTCTTTACTAATATTTATAACCAGGCAAACAAACAACAATAACTACAGCGTTAGCAAGGAAACAGAACCAGGGACCCCGTGACAGCTTTCTGGGCTGAGACGGGAAAGGATGGAGGAGAGGCTTTGTTTCACAAACCCCCTCGGGTTGGCAGTCAGTGCCAGTGCTCCTGCAGGGCTCTGAGGAACACTCAGCTGGAACAGCAGGGATGAGCTGAGATCCCGGGCCAGTGGCTGAGGTGGATTAGCAGCTCCACGGTGGTGGCTGGCACTGCCACACGTCCCGGCAGGACAGGGGGTGCGAGGCCACCAATGAAGAGGGAAGGAGGAAAAGAAGCAGCAGCTCCATCTGGGTGATGGCGAAATTCCCTTCTCCTCACCACAACAGCTCTGCACCCAAAGTGTTCTTCTCCAGAGCTGAAGAAGCCACCAAACTGTCCCCACCCTCCCCTTTTCCTGCCCCCTTCCCCCCCTGGGCCCAGCCAAACTCTTTGTATTTCCTCAAGCACCCACCAAGTACCCGCAGTTGAGTTTTCCCTGCCAGTCATGAGTAAAAATTCCACAGGCAAGCCAGAACTAAATAAAAAATAAAGGACACCTAACCCCCAACACCTGTAAGTTGTATCTTGAGAGTCAGCCAGGATCTTTGTTTGCCAGAAACACCTCTGAAGTTTAATCAAGGCATTAGTCATGAAAATTATTTTGTAAATTTAAAGATCAAAGTAGCCAAAATACTCAATGTAACTAATTGCTGGGTATGTTCTCAGCTCAGGTTGGGAGGAATGGGGTTCCCTCGGAGGGCTCACCCTGTGGGGTGGCCAGAACTCTGTCAATGGGCTCTGATTCATAACAAATCCAGTGCAGGGACACTCACAGAAAACTGTGCTGTGGAACACAGGAATGCAATTATCAGTTTTACAGGATTGACTGAGATTTCCCTTCAGGAGAAACCAAGCCCTGTTCTAGTTGGAGGCCACAATGTGAAAGGATTTCTGTGCTTTACCATCACAAGCTTACTCATTCTTTTTCCTCACCCTCATTCACGTTAGGAACAATAATTCTGTTGTCCATGGAGCTGGCACCTTTTGAATTCCAGAATAATGTCCCCAAGGTCCTTTGCTGTTCAGCTTTACCGCGCTGTCTGTGGCTAACAAGGCTTGCTGGGGTCCTTTCCCCTTCAGCTGGAGAGGTGCCGGGTCCCAGTCCCTGAGGGACAGCCAGGCTCCTGGCTGGAATTGGTGTGGAAGTCCCTCAGGGTCCCATCAGCCTTCACATGGAGCCCCGTGGATCTGAGCATTTTCCAAAGGGGCTGTTGGGGCAAACAGGGAGATTTGGTCTGGCAGCATCTGTAAAACAATATCCCATCCCATTGACTTGTTCTGGCAGAGAACACTTGGCTGCAGGGACATATTGCCATTGTTCCTGCCCAGGTCTCAGGATTCAAACAGTGTTGTCTTTGCTCAGAGCTGTTCCTTTAGCTGGCTCGGGAGGGCCATTTGGCCTCTGGACCCACACTCATGGTCCTTTATTAGGACTGCTGGATCCAAACCTTTTATCTCCACGAATGGAGGTGATTTGAGGTGGATGTCCTTTCTTCACAATTATTTTTAAAATTGCGATATCAATATTTCTTCTACCTTGTCATGGAGTTGAACAATCAAATCTTGTTCACTATTGTTTAACAGACTGACTTCAATTTCTCCTTGATAATCTGCATCAATTCCTCCTCCCATGACATGAACACTTTGTAAGGCCAAGCTCCAGTGAGCAGTTACCAAACCAAAGTGTCCTGGAGGAATCTGAATTCTTATTCCTGTATTGTAAACTCTCATTTGCTTCTGATTGATCCTAATGAATTCCAGTGCATGAAGGTCCAGCCCTGCAGCCTCTGGGGTGGCCCTGGCGGGGGCCATCACACCCAGAACAATTTCCCAGGCAGTCCAAGTCTCACTGTGCATGGTTGTGTTTGCAAATTGGGTGCAGCCGTGCACACCCAGGGGTTTCCATTTCCCAGTGGGCCCATTGTTAAGGGCATGGAGCCCATCTGGGAGATGGGTTCTCCACCGGGACAGGTTCCCATCTCCTCATTTTATCAACTGCTCTTTTAACAATTGTTCAACCAATCCTGCCATTTGTGGATAGTGTGGTACATGAAAAACCCAGCAGTCTTAATCACTGTGTTTTTCACAGGAACAGACAAAGCATTCCACATCACAGCATTGCCAAACCCTATAAAAATAGCCAGTTTTATCCCTTCCTCCTTTATTCCTTGTATACAATTCACAAAGTTTACCATTGACATTTGGGTCTTTGCTAGTCCTTTATTGTAGGGTATTTTAGTGTTACAGTGAACAGCCAAAGTTAACAAATTGGAATTGTCAGCATTATTTCACATTATTGATTTTTAGTTATATATATATATAAATATATATTATTGTATTATTATTGTTATTGTTGTTGTTATTGTTTTTGATATTGTTATTGTTATTGGTTTTGTTATTGTTATTATTATTTTACTTGGACAAACAAACCTGAGCTAAAGACTAAAACCTTCTTCTGTCACTCCACGTGGGAGCATTCCGAAAACAATTGTTCCTTCTGTTGGTGCCGTTAACAAAATCCATCCTTATCTTCCCAAACCCATAAGTTCTTTTCCTTTTTCCATATGCAATGTTTGGATGCATTTTAAGACATCCAGCGGTTCAGCCTCTTTTAACCGACTGCCCTACTGCTTGCACGGTGCTCCGACCTCAGCCCCACTCCAGAGCCAGCGAACTCTGGGGAGGGCTTCCCTTCCGGGAATTACAGATGGGACTGATTCCTTACATTTACCTTTTAAAAGTGACATTTTGTTGTGATCTGGCTAGACTTTGCCTATTTTGTTTCACCAGCGGGCAGAGTCAGCACCAAAGGCACAAACACCACCTGAAGGAATCAGTGTCACTTACTGCAGCTCCAAGCAGCTAAGGATCACAAAAGGAGTAGCTCAGCAATGAATCCAATCATCACTGCCAAAGATTGCCTGCAGGGATTAACAAAGATCCAGCACCAGTTCCCCTCAGACTTTGCCATCCCCAGATCCACACATCAGCTGGGGAAGCTGTCACAGCCAAGGGCTGGAGAGCCACTCCAGACCTGGGAATTCCTGCAGGTGCCTTTCAGCCACAGGTGAGGCTCAACCCCTGCTGTGAGAGAGGGCCCAGCTTTGATAGTGCTGAATAAACAAACTGACAGCACTTCTGGTGTGGGAACATCTGGTTTCATCCTCCTCTTGGGTCCCTACCAAAGCCTGGCCAGGGCTCAAGGAGGAACCAAGGGAGTTGACTCTGATCATACACCCCAAACAAGGCCAGATGTCGGATTTCATGGCCTTGTCTGGCTTCTATTCACAGAAAGGTCAATCCATGTTTCACTGATGAGTGAATGCATCTATCACAGTGTTCATGACCATGCATATTTCAGTAATGAGCAGATGGACAGATAACCTTTGGCTGGAAGGTTCATCCAGAGATCACCTTTGGCTCAGGGCCTGTTGTTCAGGCCTCACTCAGGGCCTGTTGTGCAGACCTTGGCACTTGAGAAACGAGGTTTAGTGCGGGGCTTGACACTGCTGGGTGACTGGCTGGACTGGATGAGCTCAGAGGTCTTTTCCAGCAGAATGGATTCTATAATACCAGGATTCTATCTGCTGCATTCAGCTGGTTCCATTACTTAGCAGCATTACTTTAGTCCAAAAGCCCCCTCTTGCTCAGCTCTTGTGGCCTGAGGCTTCAGCTCCTTCAGCTCCTGGTGCTGAGCTGCTCAAGCTGAAGGAGACAACTGGGAGAGAAGAATAAGTTCATTCAATTCCTTCTGGGACACGGAGAGGGGAAATGTGAAAACAGGAGCATTGTTTGGTGTGGCCTCCTCTCTGCCCTTCACACCTTTCAGTGCTTTGAACCAGCCAAGAGCTTTCTCCAGGATTCAGTGAAGCAGCTGTTCCTGCTCCCAGCTCTGGCTCTTCCCAGTCTCTGACCTTGACTGGTTTTGTCCCTCTTGCTGTGCCCTCTGTTCCCCCAGGGGGCTGCCCCAGACTGAGGGATCAGATCCAGGCACTGCTGCTGCTCCCTCGGGACCAGCCCCAGTTTGGTTGTTGCTGTCAGTGCCAGCAGAAGCCGTGGCTGGAGCAGCGGGTGCTGACAGTGCCCCAAGGCCCGGGGCTGGAGGGGTCCCTGGGCTGGGGCTGGGAGGGAGCTGCCCCTTGTTCTCCCTCTGCCTCACACAGAGCTGGGCCGGGCACAAGTGGGGCAGCAGAGCCAACAGGGAGCCTGCGAGTCTCTTCCAGCCGTGCCTGCTCAGAGTTTGGCCTTGGTGCTTCAGGTGGGCAAAGGCAGCTGCTCTGGTCCCTCTGCGTGTCCCCGTGTTCAGCAGTGCTGCTCCATCAGTCTGTGCCCAGCAACGGGGAAAAGCCTCAGCCCTGCAGGCTGGAGCTGCCGGGCTCTGCCTGAGCAGCTCAGACAGCGGGAAGGGAGCTGCTCCACACGGGAATCAGGAGCAAAGGACATGCCTTTTCTAGGACATGTTTTCTGTAAAAAAAAACAACAAAAACAACAAATGCAAACAAAAAAATACGAAAAAAATATGAAAGATAAAAATTACCCCCAAATGTGTAGTGAAAAATCTTCTATAACACTGGAGTAAGAAAGAGGTAACTGATCTTTTGAAAAAGAGAACTCAGCTTTGATTTTATTTCCTAAGTTTGTAGACGTGCTAGTGAAAAGGATCCATTAGCTGCCTTCCTTTAGAGATTTTATGGATGTTTTCCAATATTAAGATATTTTACACTGCAGTTAAAGGAATAGGAAATTGAAATACATGTTCTTCATGATTGTGTCTTATGTGTAAAAATTTTGCAGTTTGAAACTTGGACCTAAATGATGAGTTTGGCGGGAGAAATGCAGCACTCAATATGAACGATCAGCAAGTCTCATTTATTGGTAACTCTAAAACCACTTATATAGCATCAATAATTAGACTCATACATAGTGCAAAAGCAAGCTCATTATTGGATATTTTTATTTAAGGTCAACTCCACCTAATTCCACATTCCTGTGATCGCTCATCTATGCTGAATTCACATTCTTCTGATCACAGTGTCCTGTTCTCAGTTAACAGTTATCACTAAGGTCTTCCTGACTTTGCAACATCTCACACCAACTGTACTCTATTGTCTAATTCTTTCCCAGCTAACTGCTGCATGGGAACATGACCTTTGCTCTCTAGCCATTCCTCTATAATTCCCCTGTGTTCTTTTTGTACTAACAAAACTGTAGAAGTAGCCTTCTTTACCATGTTTTGCAAGCATTGCAGTATGCAAGGAATAAACAGTAACACAATCACAATGATCAATATAACAAGAATTGCTATCTGTGCCAAATGTTTTAACCATCCTGTGAGACCTAGGGATTGAAACCATTCCTCTAATGGATTTGTTTCCATGGTTAATTTTTTCATATTTTTCTGTAGTTGTTGAAGATGAGCATGAATAGACACTGAATGGTCAGAAAGATTCATGCAGCACATTCCATCAAAGTCTTCACAGCCATGGCCCTGTGCTAATAGCAAAAAATCAATAGCAGGTCTATTCTTTAATACAGCATGCCTAACACTGTTCATATCCAAAAGCAAATCAGACAAAACCTTTGATGTAATATTAAACTGTTTTCCTGTCCAACATGCCATTCGTTGTAACTGTGTTAAGGCTTGAGCACTAGATACTCCAGGTGTAAAAATAGATGACGCAATCACTGTAGGACGTTCCCAAAGTTCAACCTGATCTTTGCATTCTGGCCCCAATTGGAACACACTTCTCTTTGTTCGTAACCTGGTTCTATTGGCTCCTAATAGTTGCTGTATAGTGGGTGCAAACAATGTCAATTTCCCAAAATAACAAGGCCCTCCATAAATGTTTGCTGGCAGTCCTTGCCATGCACGATCTCCACAAATTAGAAAAATACCAGGTGGTAATTGGAGAGGTGAACTGCTAGAATTTACTTTGTGACACCAATTGCCACAGTATGCATCATTATTTTGCAAATATAGCAAATTTCGTGGAGAAATATTTGTACCATTTGGTCCATGAGACTTTTTTGCATGATTGTTCCTAGCCCAATTGACAAAATTTAAACAGTAATTGCTAGGGGCTGAACCTAACAGTCTTAACTCTTGTGGCTCTGACCCAGTAACATTTAAACCTGTAGCAATGTACCAAATTTGAGCACCAATGGGATTTGCTGGGATTAAACATATGTCAAACAGATATTGATCATGAATCTACCTGATGGGATTTCACATAATGTTTTGTTTGCTTCTTCGAGCGTTTTCCAATTCTTTGTCCATTTTTTAAACATTGTGGCATTGAGTGAATCGCCTAAAGGTACGCCCACTAAACGAGTTCGAAAAGGATCTGAAGGGGTGGCCATTGAAAGGCAAAAATTATCCTGTCCAGTTTGATTAGCCCACATTACCCACATATTTTGCCTCTCATCCATGTCAATCAAAAACCCTTCATTTCCCTTTATCATGGTAAACCACCATAACAACCTGATCAGAGGTAGTCCTTTAAGGACTTTAAAAGGATTGTGGCAGTTCAGCCAGCATCTTGGCTGGATCCCATGTGAGATCTTGCTTCCCTTTTCTTTTACCCCTCTGCCTCGCCCGTCGATTCAGTTGCTTCGAACCATGGGGTGTTCCATCTTCTCGGCAGCAGGGATAACTTTCAGGGAAGGGCCCTTTCTCTCGAGACTGCCGTTTTAAGAATTGCTCCCAATTTTTATTTTTTACCCCTGGAATATCACACCTGACCTGTGTCTTATGACAGCGTATTGTGGATATTTCAATAATATACGGCAAAGGGGTATTAGGATGATAACAATAGTTTTCTGGATTTATTTCAAAAGCAAAAATCTCCCACCATCTATCAGATCCTTTTTCAAATTGTCCTGTTTGCACACCTTCCTGTAATGCAATCTCAGTCAAATTTCTTTCAAAATTGTAACACTCTGTACAAATCCCTCTTGGGGATCAACCCCACTTAGAATGTATCCACCACTTTTCTTTACACACTTTCCAAATGTAACATACAAAAGGATAACATTCACAGTTTGGTACTGTACACAAGATTTGCATGTGAGAGTTCATCAGATCCCGTCTCTATGTTGATGGTAGAGAGCGAGAAGTATCTGCTGAATTTTCTGGATCAGCTGAAGGTAAATCACTGGGATCAGCAGGTTTAGTCCATCGGCTCGGCACCCAGACAGGCCCTGTGGGGGTAGACACACAAAGATAACCACGTCCCCAATAGAGTACCTTGCTAGGACCTCCTCACAGACCTGTTTTTGGATCCTTATAGACCAATCAGTTTGCCTTAGCATTTCTTTCTCTTAAACCCACATCCCATTTGTGACTACGAATATGGATAATAGCAAAGGCAGCAGTCCTCAACTTTACTGCTTCTTTGAAGCTGCAAAAACAGTTCATATAAACAAGGGTTTTTTACTTCCTTAATGTCTGCATTTTCAATACGTTCACTTACTCCTGGAACATATAAAGAATCAGTTACCACATTAACAGGACCCTTAAACTTCACCAAAACCCAAACAACAGCGACTAATTCCAGAGTTTGTAATGTGTCCTCCTTTTAAGCTGGAATAATGTGATGATTCCATTGTCTTTCTGAATCTTGCCATGTAGCAGCTGTACGAGATTTCTTTCCAGCATCAGTGAACACAGTTGATGCCCCTGGTAATGGCACAAATGATCGTTTGGGCTTCTCAATCCAATTCTGCTGGCCTATCCATCGTAGTGGTATTCGAGGCACTTCCTCAGTACTGACCACACTGCTGTTGTCAAGCAATGCTTCTTGCAGTGTGGAGCTGTGAATTAAATACCAATCTAAAATGTCTTTTTTATTGGTATCTGAATTACAGCTGGATCTGCACCCATAATTTGTCACAATCACTTCTACCTTTGTTTTATTAAATTTGCTAAAATTTCAACTTTTTGAATTAAGGTATGTCTCTGTTGTAGTGGTGGTAACAACCACTCTAATACCCATATCTCCCCTGTTTTCTTTTGTTGCTGTGTCAGGGCACCGATGAGATGTAGAGGTCCAAACCATACAGTAAGATTAATGTCCAAGTCTGGATCTCGCCTACGAACAACACCTGTCTGGATACAGTCCATTATTTTATTGAGAGCTTCTTGTTGTTCACTGGTGACCTGTATAGGTGCTGTAGGATCAGTACCTTTTAACAAAGGTCGTAAAGATTGTAGAAGTTCATTAGGAATACTTACAACAGGTTTAAGCCATTGTAAATCTCCTAGCAATTGCTGAGCATCATGAACAGTATGAAGTGACATGTTTAATGACAGTTTCTGAGGGGCAACATACTGCTCAGTTAGAGTCCACCCAAGATATTTCCATGGGGATGACAGCTGTATTTTCTCAGGTGCAACAATCAGTCCATTCTGAAGTAGTTGTGTTTGAATGTCTTTAACTTGTTTATCTGTAAAAGTTTGTGATTGAGCAAAAAGAATATCATCCATATAATGATAAATAATAGTTGTAGGCCACCAAACACGTAGTGGCTGCAAAGCATCAACATCAAGCTGGCACAAGGTAGGAGAATTACACATACCCTGTGGTAAAACTGTCCATTCAAATCTCTTGTCAGGTTCTGCTCGATTTAATGACGGCAAGGTAAAAGCAAATCTGCAAGTATCCTGTTCATGCAGTGAGATAGTGAAAAAACAGTCCTTTAAATCAATTATTAACAAGGGCCAATCTTTTGGTAACATTGCAGGATTGGGCAAACCAGGTTGTAGTGCCCCCATTGGCTCCATTTGTTCATTTACTGCACATAAGTCGTGCAGCAATCGATATTTTCCAGACTTCTTTTTTATAACAAAAATAGGAGTATTCCAAGGACTTGTTGACAACTTTAAATGTCCTTGTTGATATTGTTCCAGCACTAATTGATGAGCTTGTTGCAGACTTTCCCTTTTTAAAGGCCACTGTTCAACCCATACTGGTTCCTGAATTATCCATTTAAGTGGGAGTGGGGAAGTCCAAACAATGGCCTCTATTCTAAAGGGTGCTCATTGGTCAAAATAACACCAAGTTGTGACAAAATATCTCGCCCTATTAGACATTGAACCTTGTCTGGTAATGGAACAATTGACAAAGCAGAACTGATGACCTTCCCGTCTAATTGAATCTGGATTTGTGGAGACCTTTTTTGCCAAAGTTAAGCCTCCCACCCCTGTAACAGTAACCATACTAGGCAACAAAGGCCATTCCTGGGGCCAATATTGTGGAGCAACAATACTTGAGTCCGCCCCAGTATCCAATAGTCCTTCTAATTGGTGGGATTCTCCGTTATAATTGGGAACAACTGTTTGCTTGGGTCGAGTGTTTAAGTCCAGAGTAAGTAATGTAAGTCCTCCTGTGGAACCAAATCCACCTGTACCCTGTGATTGATTTTTCAATGGTGTCAATTGATGGGTATATTGCAGTAGTGGCATAAATTGTGCAATTCGCTGTCCTTTATCAATTCTGGCTGGTGGTGCCAGTGTATATGCCATGATATATATTTCACCAGAATAGTCCCCATCAATTACTCCAGGTGAAATAAATAATCCCATTAGACTAGCAGATGAACGTCCCAACACTATTTCACCCATGGCTTTTCCATTTATTATCACTGGTCCAATAATTCCCGTGGGAATCTTGTAAGGCTGAGATGTCAATAAATCCACAGTCACTGAGGCTGCCAGGTCCAGGCTGAGGCTCCCTGCTGTGGCAGGCTGGGGGGAAGTTGCACTGATGTTCCGGCAGCTGCTATTTGTGTCGTGGTGTAGCGGCTTTTCGCGCTGACCTTCCCGTTTCCCGATCTCCGGCGGCAAACACTGTCAGTGTGGGTATTGGACCAACACTGATTGCACCAAACAGATGGTACAGTACATTCCTTCCGAATATGTCCAAGGTTGCCACAGCGAAAACATTTGAGTCGGGAGGCTGGAATCTTGCCATTGTTGGTTGTAGCTGCTTGTAGGGGTGCAAGAGCTGCTAAAACCTGACTTTGAGTAGATGCAGCCTGCTTTTCTAACCCCTGCCCTAGTTCTTTAATTGCCTGGACTAACATTGCCTGTGACCCCACTGGTATATTAGACATCCTCTCTAATGCCTCTTCAATAGTCCAGTTAGCATTTAGGGAATTTAAAACTGACCTGGTTGCTGGATTACAATTTTGTAATGCACATTGTTTTAATAATGCTCCCCTCATATATTCAGGAACACTTGCCTGCTCTATAGCTGCAGCTGCTTTATCAATAAATTGTAAAAATTGTGAAAATTGTAGATTTTGTCAGAGCTTTCAGGAATTTGGTTGGGGTTTGAGAAAATTTTGGGAGTTGTGTGTGATTTTTCTTGAATTTGGTGGACGTTTGTGGAGATTTTGTGGGATGTTGCTGGAAATTGGTAGGGTTTTGAGAAGATTTAGGGAATTTTGTGGGATTTTTCTTGAATTTTGAGAATTTATCTAGAATTTTGTGGGATTTGGAGGAGACTTGAAGAATTTTGTGGGATTTTTCTTTGATTTCGTGGAAAGTGGTAGAGATTTTGTGAGATGTTGCAGGAATTTGGTTGGATTTTGAGAAGATTTAGGGAATTTTGTGGGATTTCCCTGGAATTTTGTGAGATTTCTCCAGAATTTTGTGGGATATGGAGGAGATGTTGTGGGATGTTTCTGCAATTTTGTGGGATATTGAAAAAATTGAAGAATTTTGTGGGGTTTTTCCAGAATTTTGTGAAATTTTTCTTGAATTTTGTGGAAATTAGTGGAGATTTTCTGATATGTTTCTGGAATTTTGTGGGATGTTGAGGAGATTTAGGGAATTTTGGGGGAATTTTCTGGAATGTTGTGGAATTTCTCTAGAATTTTGTGGGATATTGAGGAGATTTTTTGGGATGTTCTTGGCATTTTGTGGGATTTTTGTGGGACTTTGTGGGATTTGGAGGAGACTTGAAGAATTTTGTGAGATTTTTCTTAGATTTTGTGGAAATTGGTGGAGATTTTGTGGAATTTTGCAGGAATTTGGTAGGGTTTTGAGAAGATTTAGGGAAATTTGTGGCATTTTTCTGGAATTTTGTGGGATTTTTGGGGGATTTTGTGAGATTTTGAAGATACATGAAGAATTTTGAGGATGATTTTTTTTAGAATTTGTGAAAATTGAGCTTTCAGGAATTTGGTTGGGGTTTGAGAAAATTTTGGGAGTTGTGTGTGATTTTTCTTGAATTTTGTGGACATTTTTGGAGATTTTGTGGGATGTTTCTGGAATCTGGTTGGGCTTTGAGAAGACTTAGGGAATTTTGTGGGATTTTTCTTGAATTTTGTGGAAATTTGTGGACATTTTGTGAGATCATTCTGGGATTTTGTGGGATATTGAAAAGATTTATGGAAATTTGTGGGATTTTTCTTTAATTTTGTGGCCATTTCTGGACATTTTGTGGGATGTTTCTGGAATTTGGTAGGGTTTTGAGAAGATTTAGGGAATTTTCTGGGATTTCCCTGGAATTTTGTGAGATTTTTCCAGAATTTTGTGGGATATTGAGGAGATGATGTGGGATGTTTCTGAAATTTTGTGAGATATTGAAAAAATTGAAGAATTTTCTGATATGTTTCTGGAATTTTGTGGGATATTGAGGAGATTTAGGAAATTTTTGGGGGAATTTTCTGGAATTTTGTGCATATTCTCTAGAATTTTGTGGGATATTGAGTAGATTTTGTGAGATGTTCTTGAGGTTTTGTGGGATTTTTGTGGGATTTTGTGGGATTTTGAGGAGACTTGAAGAATTTTGAGGGATTTTTCTTAGATTTTGTGGAAATTTGTAGAGATTTTGTCGGATGTTGCAGGAATTTGGTAGGGTTTTGAGAAGATTTAGGGAATTTTGTGAAATTTTTCTTGAATTTTGTGGGGCTTTTCAAGAACTTGTGGGATATTGAGGAGATTTTGTGGGATGTTTCCAGAATTTTGTGGGATTTTTATGAGTATTTCTGTGTTTTTGAGGAGACTTGAAGAATTCTGAGATATCTTTCTTAGATTTTGTGGGAATTGGTGGAGATTTTGTCGGATGTTTCTGGAATTAAATTGGATTTTTAGAACATTTAGGGAATTTTTTAAGGCTTTTCCAGAATTTTGTGGGATTTGGAGGGGACTTGAAGAATTTTGTGGGATTTTTCTTAGATTTTGTGGAAATTGGTGGAGATTTTTTTCGATGCCTCTGGAAATTTTTAATGTTTTGAGACGATTTAGGGAATTTTGTGGCATTTTTCTGGAATGTTGTGTGGCTTTTCCACAATTTTGTGGGATACTGAGAAGAATTTGTGGGATATTTCTGGAGTTTTGTGAGATTTTTATGGGATTTTGAAAGGAGTTGAAGAATTTTGAGGATTATTTTCTTAGATTTTGTGGGAATTGGTGGAGATTTTATGAGATGTTGCCAGGATTTGGTTGGGTTTTGAGAAGATTTAGGGAATTTTGTGGCATTTTTCTGGAATTTTTTGGAATTTCTCTAGAATTTTCTGGAATATTGAGGAGATTTTGTGGGATTTTGTGGGGTTTGGAGGAGACTAAGAATTTTGAGGGATTTTTCTTGAATTTTGTGGCCATTTGTGGAGATTTTGTGGGATGTTTTTGGAATTTCGTTGGGTTTTGTGAAAATTTAGGGAATTTTATGCAATTTTCCTGGAATTTTGGTGGGCTTTTCCAGAATTTAGTGGGATTTGAAGGAGACTTGAAGAATTTTGAGGGAGTTTTCTTAGATGTTGTAGTAGTAAGGTCTGGCGTTCTGAAGATCTCGGGATGTAACGGAAAGTTAGTGAACGCCCTCTCCGTAATATGGTAATGACCCCTGCAATTAGCCAATAGCACCTGGCTGTGATGAAAGCAGATGGGAGTAACACAGTGACCCCAGGTTATAAAATGTCAAATTCTCCTGCAATAAACGCCATTTCTTCGCCCTCCATCACATTGATGTCTTGTGGGTAAAATGGTCCGAGTGGCCTGGGTGTGGTCACCGTGCTGGCTCCTGAACCAGGGTGTCTGCCTTGCTTGAAAGGCTACATGATTTTGTGGAAATTGGTGCAGATTTTGTGAGTTGGTGCCGGAATGTGGTAGAATTTTCAGAAGATTTAGGGAAGTTGGTGGCATTTTTCAGGAATTTTGTGGGGCTTTTCCAGAATTTTGTGGAGTATTGAGGAGATTTTGTGGAATGATTCTGAAATTTTGTAGGATTTTTATGGGATTTGGAGGAGACTTGAAAAATTTTGAGGGACTTCTCTGGAATTTTGCGGAAACTGGTGGAGATTTTGTGGGATGTTGCAGGAATTTGGTTGGGTTTTGAGAAGATTTAGGGAATTTTGTGGGATTTTTCTGGAATTTTTTGGAAATTTGTGGAGATTTTGTGAGATCGTTTTGGAATTTTGTGGGATATTGAAAAGATTTATGGAAATATGTGGGATTTTTCTGAAATTTTGAGGACATTTCTGGACATTTTGTGGGATGTTTCTGGAATTTGGTAGGGTATTGACAAGATTTAAGGAATTTTGTGAGATTTTCCTGGAATTTTGTGGAATTTCTCTAGAATTGTGTGGGTTATTGAGGAGATTTTGTGGGATGTTCCTGGAATTTTGTGGGATTTTTGTGGCATTTGGAGGAGACTTGAAGAATTTTGAGGATGGTTTTTCTTAGATTTTGTGGGAATTGGTGGACATTTTGTGAGATGTTACAGGAATTTGGTTGTTTTTTGAGAAGATTTATGGAATTTTGTGGCATTTTTCTGCAATTTTGTGCGGCTTTTCCAGAATGTTGTGGAATATTGAGGTAATTTTGTGGGATGTTTCTGGAATTTTTGTGGGATTTTTGTGGGATTTAGAGGAAACTTGAAGAATTTTGAGGGATTTTTCTTAGATTTTGTGGGAATTGGAAGAAATTTTGTTGGATGTTTCTGGAATTTGGTAGGGTTATGAAAGGATTTAGGGAATTCGGTGGCATTTTCCTGGAATATTGAGGATTTCTCCTGAATTTTGTGGGATTTTGAGGCGACTTGAAGAATTTTGAGTAAATTTTCTTAGTTTTTGTGGGAATTGGTGGTGATTTTGTCAGATGTTTCTGGAATTTGCTAGGATTTTCAGAAAATATAGGGAATTTGGTGGCATGTTGTGGGATTTTGAGGATTTCTCTCAAATTTTGTAGGATTTGGAGGAGAATTGAAGAATTTTGAGGCATTTTTCTGGAATTTTGTGGAAATTGGTGGAGATTTTGTGAGATGTTGCAGGAATTTGGTTGGGTTTTGAGACGATTTAGGAAATTTAATGGGATTTTTTCTGGAATTTTGTGGAATTTACTAGAATTTTGTGGGATTTGGAGGAGATTTTGTGGGATTTTTGTAGGATGTTTGTGGGATTTTTTGGGGTTTTGAGGAGGCTTGAAGAATTTTGAGGCATTTTTCTTAGATTTTGTGGGAATTGGTGAAGATTTTGTTGGATGTTTCTGGAATTTGGTAGGGTTTTGAAAGGATATAGGGAATTTTGTGGCATTTTCCTGGAATTTTGAGGATTTCTCTTTAATTTTGAGGGATTCTGAGGAGACTTGAAGAATTTTGTGGGATTTTTCTTAGATTTCGTGGAAATTGGTAAAGATTTTGTGAGATGTTGCAGGAATTTGGTAGGGTTTTGAGAAGATTTAGGTAACTTTGTGGGATTTTTCTGTAGTTTTGTGGAATTTCTCTAGAATTTTGTGGTATTTGGAGGAGATTTTGTGGGATTTTTGTGGGATGTTTGTGGGATTTTGTGGGATTTTGAGGAGACTTGGAGAATTTTGTGGGATTTTTCTTAGAGTTTGTGGGAATTAGAGATTTTGTCGGTGTCATGGGGTGACTTTACCTTTAAGATAACTTTGGGGGCTGGGAGGAAGTTGAAGCTGCTGGTGACTGATGGGAGTCTTTTCTCCTGACCAATTCTCGGTCATTTCTAAGAATTGACAGCAGTTTTGACCATTGAAAAGTGAGATCAGCTTGTGAACACCACCTTGAGATGTAAAGCCAGGGCTCTCTTGCTCTCTTTGGTTTCTGGCTTCTGACGAGGTAACAGGCTCTGTCTCGGCCTCCTCCCCCCCTCCAGGCCGGACAAGGCCGCAGAGGGCGGGGGGGGAGAAACGGAGCCGGCCGGCCTGGCTTGGTTTGCAGTTTCTGCTGCTGGACTGAAACCTGACACCATGAACATCTGCAGCTTTCCCAGACTTTAACTCTTTTACTACCTGGATAAAACATACAGATTACTCCTTTTTCCCAGAGTGACAGAGAGAGAGACAATCAACATGAAGAAGACATCATAAAACCAACAGAGACAGTGAAGAAAAGTGTTAAGTTTTAGATGGGGAAGAGAGAATAAGAAGATGCTTTATAAGCTGAAATATTTTTCTATTAAAGTTATGGAGATGGAAAATAGTGTTCTGAAAAAACTCCTTTAATTCATGACAGAGTATATTGGGAGGAATGGAGTGTTCAAAGTGTGGATTTTGAGCAAGAGGTGGAATAATTGTGATACAGTGAGGTGCTGGAACAGAGGGGGAGAAGTAATAGTTGAAGATTTGGGGCCATGGTAGAGGCAAAGAGAAAACTTCTGTTTCCAGAGAAGCTCACAGAGAAAGATAAAGAAGTAAAGTTTTGCTTTTGAATAACTCATCCTTAAAAAATGACATCCCTAGACTCATTGACCCATACACACCTCAGAGTGATGTGAAATGGGAGAAGTGAACTGATGACAGATTTCTGGGCAGCTGGCATCAGAGAAATAGAAAACTATAACAGAAAAAGTTTTCCCATGAAAAAGTTCATAAATTAACAGAAGAATTCTGTTTCTCTACAAAGGGTGATGAAAAGGCTCAAGCAAGAATTAGGACTGTTTTAAACACCAAAGTTCCAAAGTTTTTGTCTCTATGTTGTCATGTGAACAAGAGAATGGTGGGTAGTGGGGGATAAAAGGGTTGTTCTGGAAGTTTATTCTGGTGTTCTTATTCTTGTAGTTTTGTTAACAAACTTCCTTTATTCCTTTTAAGTTTTAAGCCTGTTTTGCTCTTGCTCTAATCCATATCTCACAGCAAGAAATAAGTGAGTTTTCGAGTAATTTTTTAGTTACTGCTTTAAAACCACGACATAACTTTGGTGCGCCGCCCGGGAAAATGAAATTAGCAAATCTAAACCACTACACTTACTCCTGTGTGCCCGTGAGTAACCTTCCACGTGGATGGAGGAGATTGTGTACAGGACAATTGATTCCTGGATTGCCATTTGGCTTCACTGTCACTCAGTTGAACATGGTCCTTATCTAAGAAGGACTTCCAAGAAATGGGTAGGAGTTTTGGCTGTGAGAGGAGCAGAAAGCACATTTTCTACACCAAATTGCCAGCTGATGCAGTTTCCCTGTCAAAATAGTGATTGCCATTCATCTTCCTGGGAAGAATGTGAAGTCCCATTCAGAGATGCCAGGTTCAGCTGGCCTTTGGCTTTGTGTACCTCATTTCACATCTCCAATTTCAAGGGCCACTAAAAGAGGCTCATGTTTGCCTTGCTACCCAGAAGTGCTGTAGGTATTTCCAGGAGAAAAAGAAAAAAATCGCTGTCCTGTGGTGTGGTAGAAATCCCAGCACAATTGTGACTCTGTGAGCAAAGCCAGCCAGTGCTTTTTGGGGCTGCAGGAGCTGAGAGTGTGGCAGAGCGGTTTTGATATTCTTATTAGAGTCCTGAAAACATTGTTGCCAAAACAATCCACAACTTTGCAAATGTGCCCAAAGAAAATGCAAAGAGAACTGCGGTGTGAAAAACAAAGAATGTTTATTTGTAGAAGAAAAGGAACAAGAATGAACTACACAACATATTTACATTGTAAGAATATTGGTAACAACAACAACAACAAACTATAGAACCTATTTACCTAAGAACATATCTAACAAAACTACATAGAACGTATTTACAGAAGACTTAAGCAAACCCTAAAAGCTCTATCCTGAAGACAACAACTGTAAAACGTATATACAGCAGGGTGGCATCTCTGTCCGGGATGTGCCTCAGTCCTGGAAGAAAACCAAGTAGCACGGTCAGTGCAGTCAGGCATGGAGGGGTGTTCCATGTGCTGCCAGGCTGGGACACTGGCACAGGGGGACTCTGCTGCCAGAAGTGAGCCTGGCTGGGGCTGGGGGCTGTGGCCCAGGCACTGGAACAGGGCTTGTGTGGCCCAAAGCAAGGCCAGGCCAGGCCAGGGATGGCCACCAGAATCCAGTGCATGGGCTAGCGTGTCCCTGAGCAGGGAGTGCCCAGCCCAGCCCCAGCCTGGCAGCAGGGGACCCACTCTGCCCGTGGGGAGCACCTGCCTGTTCTGCTGCTGGCATCGGTCTTCACCCCAACACCATGTCCTCCTCCTCGTCTTTTTCATCAACATCCATCTCTTCAATGGAGTCTTTCATGTCCACCTCCATCCCTTCCTCTCGGGTCTCCTCTCCATCCACTTCCATGTCTTCTTCTGCATCTATCTGTGGATCGACCTCCATCTCCTCCTCTTTGTCTGGGACAGCCTGCAGAGGTAGCAAAATCTCTGAGTGGGGTCCCTTTCCCACACTATCCCACACAGCTCCAGCCCACCCAGACAGTTGCGGGGTGTCCACCCCTGTGGAATAGTACCATACCTTCTTTGGAAGAAATGCAGACATCCTCCAGGGATGGATAGAGAACTCCAGGCACTGGGGAGCTTTAGGGACTGCTGGGGGTATGAGGGAGCAGGTGACAACAAGGTGACAGGGGTAGGCTTGGAGCAGGGTGAAGAGCGTGCTGACACAAGGAGCCAAGGGTTGTGTTGTGGCCGTTGCTGGATGCTGGAAGTTTTAGCTGGAGCGTGCACTGTGACATCACTGCCAGGAGTCCAGGCCCAGGCTGAAGTGGACAAGGGAGATCCTAGAATGATGGAATCCCTGGGTGGCTGGGCTTGGAAGGGACCCTAAAGACCATCTTGTTCCAAGCGGAGCAATCTTCCCCCAGAACAGGTTGCTCAGAGCCCTGCTCCCAGCTGGCCTTGGATGTTGCCAAGGATGGAGCATCCCCAGCCTCTGTGCACAGCCTGGGCCAGTGCCCCAGCAGCCTGAGTGGAAAAGAGCAGCTTCATTAGATGCAACTTCAATCTCACTCCTGCAGTTGAAAGCCTTCTCCTCTCTGTGCCCATCTTTCCTAGAGCTGCAGGGAGGCCTCGCCAGCACCTTCTCTTTCCAGGCTGAGCATCCCCAGCCCCACATGGACAGCACTCAGATCCGTGGGGTCAAGGCTAAAGGGTAGCAAAGAGCATCAGGAAGTGAGAGATGGAAGCTTTGTCGCTCTGAAAACTCAGCCTCTGAGCTTGCTAACATAGTTTTCTAAAGACTTTCCCAGGACAGTAACTGTAAACAGAGATATGTGTGCATTCTTTCTGTTACACGTCTTGTGATGGGTATCTCTCATGGCCAGTGCAGTGAGAAAGTGTTATCCTGACCATCCAATCCCTGGCCGTGGTCAAAAGCCTATAAATCCTGGGAGGGAAAATAAACTCGGCTCTTCTTTTCACCACACCTCGACCTGTGTCCATGTGATCTATTCATCTTCAGCGGTAACAAAGATTTGCCTCTAAATGTAGAAAATCAAGAAAAGTGGAGGGGAAAATGGTGGGACTCTGGCTCTGTTCTAACTGGCAAAGATTTTCTTTTTCTTCTTTTCTGTCGTGCTGCCACAAGTTTTGTTGTTTGAAAGGAGGTTTGGCAAAATATCCATTGTCTTCTCCATTGGTGAAACACTGAGCAAAGTCTGGGCAAGCTGAAGATGCAGAGCAAAACCTGCAAATATCTCCTGGTGATCCTGATCCTGGGGAATGCAGCTAAAGCCAGCCAAAAGTCATTTCTGGAAAGTCAAGCCTGGTTTACATTTTCTGGAGTTTGGCTGTGCCACATTCAGCAGTCATTTATAAAAAAGGAAAAAATCTCAAACCAAAAGAGACAAAAACACAAACAAACAAACCCAAAGGAACCAATCAAACAAATGGATAAAAAACCCCAAATAAAACCAAAGGGAATGAGAAGTTAGGATTAGTTGTAAGGATATCACAGCAGGTGAATGGCTGCTTCCTACAGGATCACCATCCAAAGCCACCTAGAACAACTTCTCCCAAATATATCCAACAGGAGAAATCTAAAAAGTGATCCATGGCAGCTTTGGGGGCAGCTCTATATGTCATGGGTTAGCTTCACCTTTAAGACCGAGTGAAAAAAAGAAGAAGTTGAAGCTACTGGTGACTGATGGGAGTTTTTCTTCCTGACCAATTATCAGCCATTTCCAAGAATTGACAGCAGATCTGACCATTAAAAAGTGAATTCAACTTGTAAACACCCCTTTAAGAAGTACACTCAGAGCTTTCTCGTTCTCTTTCTGGTTTCCGGCGTTTAAGAGGTAACAAGCTCTGTGTTGGTTTCCCCCCCCTCCCAGGCCCGGGACAAGGCCGCAGGGATGGGGGGGGAGGAGGAGAGAAAAAGCCGAGCTTAACACTTTTGTTTAGTTTTCAAGGTCTGCTGTTAGACTGAAACCTGACACTATGAACTTTTGCAGCTTTCTTAAAACTTTTAATTCTTTTACTACCTGAATAAACAAACAGATTACTCCTTTCTCTTAAAAAAGACAGAGAGAGACAATTAACATGTAAGACATCATAAAACCACCAAAAACAGTGAAGAAAAGAGTTAAGTTTAAATAAGAAAGAGAGAAAAGGAGATGCTTGTTGCTGAAAAGTCTTTCTGTTACAGCTATGGAGATGGACAGTAGTTTAAAGACTCCTTTAATTCATGACTAAAGTATGGGAGGAATAGAGTATTCAAAGTGTGGACTTTAGAGAAAAGTGGTTGTGATAACTGTGAGTTGCTGGAACTTAGGAGTGAAGTGAAGATTTTGAAGCTTTGAAAGAGCCAGAGCGATGGCTGTTTTTCCAGGAGGGCTCACAGAGAGAAATGAAGAAGATTTCTACCTTTGAATTACTTATCCTTAAAAATGGCATCCCAGGACTTAAAATGACCCCTGCACACCTCGGAAGAGTGTACAATGGGAGGAGTAGACTCTAGAAACTCCATGGATTAGCAGAAAGAGACTTCTGTTTCTCTGTGGAGACTAATGAAAAGACTCTAGAAATTGAGACTGTTTTTGACCACCAAGATTCTAAATTTTTTGTCTCTATGTTGTTATGTGTACAAAGAAATGATCAAGTAGTGAAAAGTAAAAGGGTTCTCTGAAAGTTTATTTTGGTATTCTTACTCTAGTAGTTTGTTAATAAACTGTCTTTATTCCTTTTAAGTTTTAAGCCTGTTTTGCTCTTATTTTAATCCATATCTCTAGCAAGAAATAAGTAGTTTTTTGGTACTAGCTTAAAACCACGACACTACATTACGGTGAAGGATGAGCATGCAGTGGTACAGATCCAGCATTGCCCACCCTCCAGGCTGCTGTTTGCTCTGCTGAAAGACTCTTGCAGGACTGTGGCCCCTCTCAAAGCAATGGAAATCATTGCCACAGCTCTCAGTTGAGGCACTGGCATTTCCAGAGCCAGATTCAGGCACAATCCTACTGCCTGCTGAGCATCTGGGAAAGATCCTGAGCATCTTCAGGCCTAGAAGCACAAACCAGCTCAGGCTCTTCCTGAACTGGCTTTTCAGGGGAGCTTTCCATAGCTCTGCAAGATTTCTTCATCCCTC
The DNA here is from genome assembly GCF_030490865.1 of Poecile atricapillus. Lineage (NCBI taxonomy): Eukaryota > Metazoa > Chordata > Aves > Passeriformes > Paridae > Poecile > Poecile atricapillus. The sequence goes on along the minus strand of NC_081282.1, from coordinate 1,170,480 downwards.
AACACGTCTGACTTTATGTCCAATGATGCATTTGGGTTTCTACCTTCCTCCTGTGTGCCCCTGAGAAACCTTCCACATGGATGGAGGAGATTGTGTACAGGACAGTTGATTCCTGGATTGCCATTTGGCTTCACTGTCGCTCAGTTGAACATGGTCCTTATCTAAGAAGGACTTGCAAGAAATGGGTAGGAGTTTTGGCTGTGAGAGGAGCAGAAAGCACATTTTCTACACCAAATTGCCAGCTGATGCAGTTTCCCTGCCAAAATAGTGATTGCCATTCATCTTCCTGGGAAGAATGTGAAGACCCATTCAGAGATGCCAGGTTCAGCTGGCCTGTGGCTTTGTGTACCTCATTTCACATGTCCAATTTCAAGGGCCACTAAAAGAGGCTCATGTTTGCCTTGCTAGCCAGAAGTGCTGTAGGTATTTCCAGGAGAAAAAGAAAAAAATCGCTGTCCTGTGGTGTGGTAGAAATCCCAGCACAATTGTGACTCTGTGAGCAAAGACAGCCAGTGCTTTTTGGGTCTGCAGCAGCTGAGAGTGTGGCAGAGTGGTTTTGATATTCTTCTTAGAGTCCTGAAAACATTGTTGCCAAAACAATCTTTCTCTCCTCTCTTTTGTCCTAAACCGTGGAAGAGAGAAAATGGAAAGGAGCAGAAGTTTGTTTCAATTGGCTTTTTTATTTTGAAGTTTTCAAATAGTGTCAGCTTGATGCACGATACTTTAGAAATTGGATGAGTAGCACCTATTTCATCCCAGCAGAGAGGTGGGATTGAAGACTCCCAACAAGAGAAGTACTGGATGTGTAAGAGCCCAGTTTTCCACCCCTCACCCCCTGGTATCTCACTGGACTATTTGAAGCAGCCTCAGCCAGATACATTAAAATACTGCTCCAAACAACAACAGAATGCAAATGTTCCACCAAATGGGCAAAGATAAGAAAAGTGGGTGGGCGGCAGCCGTTTCTGAAGAGCTCGTGTTGATTTTGCAAAGTCAGATGTAAACAAGTTTTGCCATATTTCTTTCCTAGAAAAATGGAGATATTGAATAGAAATCTATCTCTGAGGCTGCAAAGTTTGGTATGATTTTACATCTGGGAGGAATAGACCAGGTTGCAGAGAAGCTGTGATTGCCTGACCCTTGGAAGGGTTCAAGGCCAGGTTGGATGGGGCTTGGAGCAAGCTGGTCTAGGGGAAGGTGTCCTGAGGGTGCTGAGAGTTGGAACAAGAGGAGCTTTAAGGTCCCTTCCAAGCCAACACATCCTGGGAGTCCATGAAGAGAAACTTGGACTTTTCCTGAGATGCTGCCTTTGCAAGGGCAAGTCCCAAACACCCCAGGTAGTTTGAAATGCCCTGAGCAGAACCCAGCTGTGCTTTCTCATAGGTTGCCGCGGCGGTGGAGGTGGCAGGGGTGCCGCGACTCCCGGAAAAGCGGTCCGCGGTTGGGCTGCCCGGGGCACAGACACGTCCTCTGCCCGGCGAGTGATTTCAGCTCAGCTCAGCTCAGCGGCAGCGTGCAGGCGACACGGAGGGAGAGAGCAGAGCGCTGTGTGGCGTTCCGCAGAGAACTGGCCTTTATTACAGCCGGGCCCTCGGCCAAGGGAGCCAGTGACAGCAGCTCTCTGGAACAGGGGATAAACTGGGGTATTTATAGGGGAGGAGAGGGGCTGGGGGAAACTGGGATACAGGTATTGGGGTGGGGTGGCAGGGGAGAACAGCAATGGAGTGTAACAGTTTAACATAACTAACTCAAAGATTGCTGGGAGTGATACTTTTCTCTCTCTTAGAGAAAGTGCCTTGCCTCCAAGGGAGGGCCAGCATCTCTGAATTAGCCGGTTTCCTGGCCCCCACAACTCCCCCTTCTTTACTTCTTAAAAAGGCATCTCCCAGAGATTTGGCTAGTAACTTCTTAAAACATGAAAACATATGTAGGAAAATAATAATAATTAGGAAAACTCAAAAAATGTTTTTGAGGAGGGAGGCAACCCATCCTTTGAGTCCCCGGCTCCCAAAAAGTTCTTCAAACCACTGGGGCCCCTTTTCAGTCTGGAGTTCCTGGACCGCGTGTTGGGGTCTCTGGATGCGGGCGTGGATGCCTTCACTGGGGCATCACAGCACAGCTGTATGACATCACAGGATGACATACCAGAGTTGGCTCGGTGACATCACAAGAGCTGCCCAGAGTAGGCTGTGACATCACAGGTGTCTGTGTGACATCACAGGTGTCTCTGTGACATCACAGGTGTCTGTGTGACATCACAGGAACAGTGTGATATCCCAGGTGTCTGTGTGACATCCCAGGTGTCTGTGTGACATCACAGGTGTCTGTGTGACATCACAGGGGGCAATGTGAGGTCACTGGGGAGGTCACTCCACCCCAGCCCCCCTCACAGTTCCCCCCAGAGAAGTCCAACGCTGCTCCTGCACAGCGGGGTCCCCTGTCACCCCGGGTTCCCCCACCCCCGGTGCCGCAGCCTCCCCCAGAGGATGTTCCATCAGATCAACCCCAGAGCCTGACACAGGGACGGGGCTGGGGCCGTGGGGGTGGGACAGGGGGACAGGGACCCCCCGGCAGCATCCCTGTGTCCCCCAGGGCCAGAGCCTGGGCCAGGGCTCCTTCACCCTGTCACCAACGAGGGCTTGAGAGCAATTGAAAAATCCCCGGCAAGGGAGCAGCAAAAACCAGATTTAATATTAAGTGACAGCAGCACAAAGTTCCTTGGCAATAGTCACTCTGTAACACATTGGGCTGGAGCTGATCTGGCTCTGTCACTCTGGGCCGCACCAGGAGTGGGTCACAGCCCAGGAGCAGGATGACCCCAGGTGTGACTGGAGCACTCGCTCTGTGGCTTTTGGCTGTCAGTCTGTGCTCTGAGGAGACAAGGACAAGAGGGAGGTCTTTTGGATGGGATAACAGAGGATTTATTGCTCTGGGGAATCTTGGGGACAAAAGACAGAAAATGCTGAAATAGGGAGGCGGTTCAAAGGGAGGGTACAAAGCGTCAGCTAATCAGAGATATCCTGGGGAGGGTAAAAGGCAGGGTTCACAAAATCATCATCCAATGAGGGAGGTAAAGGGGGAAATTGGGTCACATGGACTAATCAAATGTTGAAATTTAGGGGATTTCTGAAGTGGAATTCCAAGCGTGCAGTGGGTCTAAGGTAGAATTTACAGGTGACTCAGGGTAAATTGACCAAGTGATGTGGGAGGGTCTCATTTGGACCAAACCTTCAACTGGGGCAATAACAGAACAGACCATGAACAAGAAACACACTGCAACAACCACCCTTTGTCCTGTTGTGGCAGGCCCCACTAAAACCTTTGTCCACCGTTGCATTTCCAATGAGCCGGGTTTCCATGGCAATTGCCAGGACAGGTGACCCAGGTGTGGTGTCCCAGGGAGGGTTGCCATGGAAACAGGTGGCAGCACTGACCCTTTCTGTCTGGCTGAGCTGACCTTTGGCCCTGGCAGTGGCGTTTGCTGCTGGTTCCACGACGCCTGAGCAGCCAGCGCGGCACAGGGCAGGTGGCCGTGGCACAAGCCCCCAGCAAGGGATCCCCTCTGGCTCTGGGCAGTGACAGCAGCCCTGAGCAAAGGGCTGGCACAGTGGGGTCAGTGCAGTGTCCATGGCAACAGCCCCTTGCAATGGCCCAGGGCAGGTTGGGATGATAATCCACCCTCACAGCTGGCCCAGGGCAGCTCTGCAGTGCCCTTCCCCACAGCCTGGCTGCACAGAAGCACTTCCAGGGCTCTCTGCATTTCCCTTCCCTCACTCTTGGCTCACTCACACACCTCCCAACCACCCACTTGGTGCTTTCAGCTGCAAGGAGTTCAAAGCTTGTCTGTCCTTCAGCAGCTGCTCGAATTCTGCCTTCAGCCAACTCTGGGTTTGTGTTTATTGCAGAACTCCCTGTGTGTCTGAAACATTCCTTGCCTGGTTCTGCCTTGGGGAAGGGGAACCTCCTTGGTGGCACCTTGGGCTAGCACACACTTGAGGAGGGTGTCTGTTTTCCATGGGGAAACTCAGCAGTTTTAGATGGCTAAAATAAAAGAAGAAAACCCCTCTTTGCCTGAGTGCAGCCAGTTCTCTGAGCAAAGCAGGTCCCAGGTGTGGGAGGAGAGACAGGATGGGGCTGGGGAAGGTGGAGCAAGGTTGTCCACACTGGGTCAGACCTCAAGGCACAGCTTCTCTGACCTGGCCAGACCTCCTTAGGAGAGACCCTGGATCAATATTGATCACTGAATGCTGCAATCACCTCTGCTCTAAAGAGAACAGGAATAAAAGACACACTTCAAAATAGAAATACATATTTCTCAGAAGTTCTTTGAACTATTTCTCCATAACTATTGTAGGAAAATTTCCTAATGAACTGCACCAGACCAGAGGGAAATCAAGGCACAGCCATGGTTTTTTAGGACTTGCTTGATCCTAATGAGCCCCGTGGTGCATCTGGAGATGAGCCCTGGAACCTCAGGGCCTGAGGGGAGATTATTGCACAAACCTTTCCAGGAGTCCAAGTCAGAGGAAAACACCCAAAGTTTCTCCAAGCATTAATGGGTCCCACTGAGGTCCATCCCCAACACAGGCTCCTCATGGACTCCTTGGAGGAGAGAACTGGAGGCCAGGATTGCACAGAAACCTCTCAGAGACTCAGTGTGGAAAGGAAAAGCCAAAGTAGCTGAAAAAGCCCTGAGTATCTCAAAGTATTGATGAGCCCCACTGAGTGTCAATGCAAAGCTCCCAAGGGACTCATTAAAGCAGATAATTGGGGCCATGATGGCACAAACTTCTCAGAGACTCAGTGTGGGAAGGAAAAAGGAAAGTACCTTAAGAACCTGAAGTACCTTGAAGCATTAATGAGCCCCACTGAGTGTTGTTACTGACAAAGCCTCTCAAGGGACTAATTACAGCAGATCATTGGAGGCCAGGATTGCACAAAACTCTCAAAGACTCCAAGACAAAAGCCAAAGTCCTTTGAAGAAGCTGCAGTTGCTGGGAGCATGAAGGAGCCCCCCAGGGCCATTCCTGAGCAAGGCTCCCCAGGGACTCCTTCCAGCAGATCCCTGAGGCCACTGGCATGTGGGCTAGGGGGGATGCTGAGGGCAGGCCAAGGGGGTGACAGTGGCCAGCCTTGCTGGGGCTGTGCCAGGAGGCCCCAGGGCCTCAGGACAAGGTGTCTCCTCACAGCCCTTGGTGGCACAGAGGCTGCTGTGGCCCAGGGCACCAAGACTTGGCTTCTCTTTGTCCCCACCTGTCATCAGTGCCTGCAGTTCTCTGCTCTGCCTGGGGCCTGGGGACACTTTCTCAGTCATGTCCCTCAGTGGGACCCATTAAAAGTAAAAGAAACTTTGGATTTCCATTCTGACTTGGAGTTCTTGAGAGGTTTCTTCCCCTCCCTCTCAGGGACTGATGTTCAGGGCCTCAGCACAAAGCCCGAAGAGGCTCATTAAAGTCCTGCTGCTGTGTCTGTGCTGCTCAGCTAGGCCGGGCTCCTGGCACAGAGGGCAATCCTGGAAACCAAGAAGAGCTTCAAAAGCACATTTCTCTTGCTGAGCAGCTCTTCTGCCAGCCCAGCAGGGCTGGGGCACTGCCTGCAGCCACCCCGGGCACAGCCCAGAGGCACAGAGAGCTTCAATCAGTCAGGGCTGGGAAGGTGCTGAGAAGTGCCTGGGGCAGAATCACTGCCAGCCCTTGACACAGGAAGCCTCTGGCTGCAGGACAATGCAGCTGCAGCTCCTGCAGGCATCTCCTAAAGCTGGAACATGCCAGTGCCTCCAGACTCTGTGAGTACATTCTCTGCCTGTCCCTTGTGTAGAGCAGCCAGGGGTGCCCAGGGCTGTCCTGCAGAGCAGGGTCCTGCAGCCCAGGGCGCTGTGCTGGGGCAGGGACTCTGCTGCCTGCCAGGGACAGCTCTCAGCCGGCCCGGGGAGCTGCTCCCAGCGCTGGGGAGAAGCTGTGGGGGGAAGGAGCCACCCTGAGCAGGGCAGGGGCTGCTGCTGAGAGGGGCTGTGTGGGGCAGGGCTGCTCCCAGCTCCACACCTGCCTGGACACAGCTCCGGAGGACACTTCCCAAAGGAAGGTGAGACTGGGATTGCTGTAAAGATCAGGAGATTTCCTGAGACTGTTTTCAATTTCTTTCTTTAAGCAGGGTGGGAAAGTTGCAATGATGACAAAAGGATTTTTACTTTTTATATATTTTAAATTTAATTTTAGATATGTAAACTATTATTGTATAGTTATAAAATCATAATCCTTAAGTAACTCTATTAAACTACTATTATATACTTCTATAACTGAATTTAGCTCTAGTACATTTCCTAACCTTTCTCTTAGATTTTAGAACAATAAACTGACCCTCTAAATAGATTTCTGAAATACTATATAGTCTTATCATCAGAAAGAGGAGCTACAAGAAAAACATTTTTGTTTTTAACCAGAATGTGAGCGGTCATAACAAAAAGTGGGGCAAAGAAACCCTTGGACCTACTCCAGTGGGTTGAGTGAGGGGTGTGTAATTGGGGCAATGGATCTCCTATTGAATGTTTCTGGTAAATACCCTAATTAATCAACCTTCATAAATTGTTGAAATAAGGGGCCGGGTGTGCCACATCCCCACTGGGACACCCGGAAGCTTCCAGTAAAGCTGGTTTTTACTTTACTGTTCTAACACTGTTGCAAAAGGTTTTTGGATTATTTTTTTCTCTTTTGATTATAGACAACAGGGTGATGAGAGAAGCAGAAGAGGAATTGTAATCCCAGAATCACAGAACATTCTGAGTTTAAAGGGACACACCAGGATCAGCAAAGTAATGTTGGAACATTTACAGAGATGCCAGAATTGTAACTTTGGGTGCTCAGTCTCTCTGCTGGGAGCCTCCTAAATGGCCTGAATGCACTGCTCTGCTATTGTCATTGTTACCTGGGGCTCTCAGGGAGCCTCTGGCATCTGCAGCAGCTGAGTCAGGCCCTGCCCTTGGGATTGCTGCCAGGCAGGTGTGTCCATGGGAATGGGGTGTCCCAGCTTCCCTGTGACCTGTGGGGCTGTGGGCAAAGCAGTCCATGGGAAAGGGGAATGAGCTGAGCCCCCTCCCTGAGATCCCATCATGGGCACACCTGGGGATCTCCTTGCTGTGTCCTTCCAAGCTCTGAGCTGCCCTCCTGGCTGCAAATCTGTGCCAGAGCCTCTTGGAGTTCCCTGAATGTCCCACGGGGAAGGGCAGAGATGTCACAGCTGAGGAAATGCTGTTGGCTTTGCCAAGGGAGCCGTGAGTGTCCTTGGCAGAGGAGGGTGCTGAGACCTTGCCCAGAGACCTTTAGAGAGGGTGAGACATTCAGGGATCCCTCTGCCCTGGGCAGGGTCTGGTTTATGCCAGGGTGACACAGGAGTGTGATTGTGCTCTGATTCCAGCCAAAGATGCAAACCCAGAGCAGTTGGGAACAAGCCCATCCAGCCCCTCCCCTTCCCTAAGCCACAGGGAATCCTTTGCCTCTCACATCTCTCAGTGGTAAACTCTGAGTGCAGAAGAAAAGCTGGGGATTTCTGACCTCAGAGAACCAGGAATGATGTGTGGGCAGGAGAACAATTCCTAAAACCAACTCCTGCCTTACTTTAGAATTGTGTGTGCAGATGCTATCAATCCCTTCTGCATTAGGAGTGATTCCCCTGACATATCCTGAATTTCCAGCCTTGTCCCTCTGCCACATGGCCACAAACCCAGGGCAGCAGGGCAGGGATGGCTCCTGGAGAGCCCCCAGGCACAGGCCTGGCTGCTCCTGGCACACCCAGCACAGCTGGAGCTCAGGCAGGGACCTGGGTGAAGGTTTTCCCAGAGCAGGAACAAAGGTGAGTCCCAGCCTCTCCTGACTTATCACTGTTCTTTTTCTTCATGAACAGGTTCCCATGTGCAGCCACAGCAAATGTCCAACAGCAGCTCCATCAGCCACTTCCTGCTGCTGGCATTGGCAGACACGCGGCAGCTGCAGCTCCTGCACTTCTGCCTCTTCCTGGGCATCTCCCTGGCTGCCCTCCTGGGCAACATCCTCATCATCAGTGCCATAGCCTGCAGCCACCACCTGCACAGCCCCATGTTCTTCTTCCTGCTCAACCTGGCCCTCAGTGACCTGTCGCTGCCCGCTCGGCCCCTTTTTGCCTCGGCTAGCTGTGGCCGATGTCAGCGGCAGGAGTGGGGAACCAGGCAAGCACTGCAAGGCTCAACCTGGAACCTCCAGAGCTCCTCTGCGCTCTGGCGTCGTGGCTCGCAGGGCGACACAGGTTGTGACGAAGGGAGAAAGAGTACTCAGGCTCTCCCTATTTCCCAGGAACAAGTTTATTCCAACAGGTGCAGGGCTGGGATCACAGGGGAGAGGTCTGAGCCGAGACCCTGGGCACCCCCATGCGCCAGGTTTTAAGGACCGTGGGCGGCTCGTATGGTGACCAATGGGACAACAGCAACGGAGGGGTTAAGGGTGGGGATTACAATATGCAGGACCAATGGTAGGGACCCGGGGGGAGGGAAAGCAACTGTACAATCAATAGGGCGTCGAGGAAGGGATGATAGGCAAGGAAAGAACTGGAACAAAAGGTGGGGGTTCACATAGATTGACAGGGCTTAGGGGCAGGATTAGGGTGATGGATGGGGAACAATCTGGAAAAATGGGAAGGGTTTACCATGATGGGCACCTGGGGACAAACCATTCTTTATGACCGGGGAGCAACTGGGGTAAACCACCTCTGAACTTAATAAAACCAAGCAATATGGGCGGCAACAGTGACCTGGGCTCCATCTGCACCACTGTGCCCAAAGCCATGCACAATTCCCTCTGGGACAACAGAGACATCTCCTACACAGGATGTGCTGCACAGCTCTTTTTCTTTATGTTCTTGCTTGGATCAGAATATTTCCTCCTGACCATCATGTGCTATGACCGCTACGTGTCCATCTGCAAACCCCTGCACTACGAGACCCTCCTGAGCAGCAGAGCTTGTGCCCACATGGCAGCAGCTGCCTGGGCCAGTGGCTTTCTCTATTCACTGCTGCACACATCCAGTACATTTTCCCTGCCCCTGTGCCAGGGCAATGCCCTGGGCCAGTTCTTCTGTGAAATCCCACACATCCTCAAGCTCTCCTGTTCACACTCAAACCTCAGGGAACTGGGGCTTCTTGCAGTCAGTGCCTGTTTAGCACTTGGCTATTTTGTGTTCATTGTTTTCTCCTATGTGCAGATCTTCAGGGCTGTGCTGAGGATCCCCTCTGAGCAGGGACAGCACAAAGACTTTTCCACCTGCCTCCCTCACCTGGCTGTGCTCTCCCTCTTCCTCAGCACTGCCTCATTTGCACACCTGAAGCCTCCCTCCATCTCCTCCCCATCCCTGGATCTGTCAGTGTCAGTTCTGTACTCAGTGGTGGCTCCAGCCCTGAACCCCCTCATCTACAGCCTGAGGAACCAGGAGCTCAAGGCTGCAGTGTGGACACTGATGACTGGAAAATTTCAAAAACATTAAACTGCTGGCCAGTTTCTGCAAATCACTTGTAAGAAAAGTCATCTTTGATAGTTCTTGTTGTTTTCATTTTAGAGATTCTTTTTCTTTGTTTTACGTTTAAATCTTGTACACAAATAAATGTCATTGTTTGTGCCATTTCTCATTTTGTTTCTCTCCACCTTCCCTGTGGCCACGAGGGGCTGCGCTCTTGGTGGCTTTAAAGGAACTAAAGGGTCTCCCAGCAAAGTTTTCTCCAGAGATCTCCCTTTTGTTCCCTTCTCTGGAGCTGCAGCAGCAATGTCTGTATGCAGAGCTTGGGGCAAGTCAGTGGTGGCACTTAAGCTCTGCTCCTGCTGGCCACACCATTCCTGATCCAGGCCAGGGGCCATTGACCTCCTTGGCCACCTGGGCACACTGCTGGCTCATGTCCAGCCTGCTGTCTGTCAGTGCCCCAGGTCCCTTTCTGCCTGGCTGCTGTCCAGCCACTCTGTCCCCAGCCTGGAGCACTGCAGGGGTTGTTGTGGCCAAAGTGCAGGACCTGGCACTTGGACTTGTTAAACCTCACCTTGTTGGGTTTGGGCGCTGGATCCAGCCTGTCCAGGTCCCTGTGCAGAGCCCTCCTACCCTGCAGCACATCAACACCCCCAGCCAACTTGGTGTCACCACGGTTCCATGGGGCCCTAGAGTGTCACAATGGTCTCCATGATTCCATGAGGCCTCCCAGGGTCACAATGTCCCTTTGGTTCCATGGGACCCTTTGGTGTCACAAAATCCCTAGGATCCTTGTGCCCTGCAGTGTCACAATGGCACCTTGGTCCCCCAAGGCCCCGCAGTGTCACAGTGGATCCTTGGTTCCATGAGGTCTCACAGTGCAGCAATGCTCTCCTTGGTTCCACACTGTCACCACTGGGCCTCATGGTCCCAAGGGCACCATGGTGTCAAACATGTTTCCTTCATTCCATGAGTCCCTGAGGTGTAACACTGGCCCCTTGGTTCCATGGAGCCCTGCAGTGTCCCAATGGCCCCACCATGACACGAGGTCCTGCTCTGTTGCAATGCTCTGCATGGTTCCACAAGGCCCTGCAATGTCACAGGGGCCTCTTGGTTCCAAGAGCCCAAGAAAGAGGTGGCCTCTGGAATAGTAAAATTGATCAACAACCTCCAAGTGGCTGAGGATCCCTCCTCATCAGAACAGGAATGAACAGAATTGGGCACAGATTTCTGGCTATCCTGGCTTTGGGATGGGCCCTGGGCCTGGAGCAGGAGCAGCTCTTGAGGGCCCCAAGGCCGGGGCTGTGGTGCTGGCCTGGGCAGATGGGATGGCAAGAGGGGCTGAAGAGCTCTCAGCACCTCAGGGAGAGGAGAGCAGGGCACCCAGGGAGCCTCCTTTTCCCTTGGCCAAGCACCTTCCCCATGGCTGGAGCTGAGGCCTCTCTGAGCTGCAGCTGCTGCTGTGCCCTGCAGAGGGGCTGAGGCCGTGGGGCAGTGCCCAGAGCAGCCTGCCCTGAGCAGAGCTGTGGGGCCAGAGCCGGCTGGGCTGTGCTGGGGAGAGGCCCTGGCTGCTGCCGAGAGCTCAGGGCAGCTGGGACAGCTTGGAGGGAGCTGGGCTGGGCTCAGAGAGCCTGCCAGAGAAACCAGCAGTGTCCATCTCAGCCTGGGTGAGCGTGCAGGACTCACTGGTTCCATGTGGCCTCACAGTGTCACAATGGCCCCTTGGTTCCTTGAGGCTGTGAAGTGAATTAATGGTCTCTCCATGGTTCCATGAGTCCCAGCAATGTCACAGTGGTCTCCATGATTCCATGGTGCCCCACAGTGTCACAATGGTCCCTTGGTTCCATGGGCCCTGTGCTGGTGCATTCCCCCCTCCCCTTCTCAGGCCGCCCTGCCAGCTGAGAAATGCTCCTTGGGCCTGGGCCTTGGCCAACAGCCCCTGGGCTCAGCTCCTGTGCAGCTCATCAGAAACACTGTGTGCTCCCAGGCACTGCTGCTGCCAACCAGCTCCTGCTTGCTTCAGGAGCAGCCCTGGGAACTGTTTCTGTTCCCTCCGTGGCACAACATCCCTGTTCTCAGCCTTGCAAAGAAAGCTGTTGATGCCAAGTGCGGCCAGGATGAAACATTGCTGTGCCTGAAGCCCCTCTCTTGGGGCCCTACAAACAGCGCTCCAAAAGGAGCCCCTTGCAGCTCTCCTGGCCCAGCCACCTCCCTCTGAGCGGGGCCTCTGCGAGCCGGGAACTCTCCCGTTTGCTGCACTCGGGGCATCCCCAAACAACGACGGAGCCTGGGCTGATCCCCGCACTCCTCCAGGCTCAGCCCCTCGCCCGCTGGGGAGATGCCAAAGCATCCACAGGGAGCATTTCCCTGCCCTGCAGGGGAATTTCTCACAGCTGCCTTGCACTGCCTCTTTGTGTCTGTGTGCACACACCAGCGCTGTGCCCTGGCAAATGTGGCAGAAATGCTGCTCTCAGAGGGGCTGGAGTGCCTTGGAGATCTGAGTCAGTCAGGCCTGTGAGTGAGGGTAAGTCACGAGGTATAAACTAAATTAAATGCTGCTAAGAATGGTTCTCTTGTTATGTTGTCACATTTAATAGAAGTTGTAAGTTATGTTTAATAACGTTAAGTGTTTTTCCTCTGCTAAATCATGAAGTCATAGGTTATAAGTTAGTATAAATACTGTAAAGTGCTGATCTTTTGTTAAACTGTGAAGTTGAAGGTATCAATTAAGGTTAAGGTATAGGTTAAGTCCTGTTAAGTTTGAGCTCTGTTAAGCTTTTAGGCCGTATTCCTTTTATCCTTGCCCTCACTGTCCTCTTGTGACACACACACACACACACACACACACACACACACACAGGGACAGTTCTGGGTTCATTTCTGGATGGATTGCCTGAATTTTGTTTGGTTTTGTTGTTGCTTTGTTTCCTTGCTGTGCCTGAAGTGTCCAGTCAGGACCAGAGTGACTCTTGCCAAGGAACTTTGTGTTGCTGTCACTTAATATTAAATCTGGTTTTTGTTGCTCCCTTGCCGGGGATTTTTCAAGCGCTCTCAAGCCCTCGTTGGTGACAGGGTGAAGGAGCCCTGGCCCAGGCTCTGGCCCTGGGGGACACAGGGATGCTGCCGGGGGGTCCCTGTCCCCCTGTCCCACCCCCACGGCCCCAGCCCCATCCCTGTGTCAGGCTCTGGGGTCGATCTGATGGAACATCCTCTGGGGGAGGCTGCGGCACCAGGGGTGGGGGAACCCGGGGGGACAGGGGACCCCGCTGTGCAGGAGCAGTGTTGGACTTCTCTGGGGGGAACTGTGAGGGGGGCTGGGGTGGAGTGACCTCCCCAGTGACCTCACATTGCCCCCTGTGATGTCACACTGCCCCCTGTGATGTCACACAGACACCTGGGATGTCACACTGTTCCTGTGATGTCACACAGACACCTGGGATGTCACACTGCTCCTGTGATGTCACAGCCCACTCTGGGCAGCCCTTGTGATGTCACAGAGCCAACTCTGGTATGTCATCCTGTGATGTCATACAGCTGTGCTGTGATGTCACAGAAGACTGTGATGTCACAAAGACAGCAGATATTATCACAGTCTATTGTGATGTCACAGCCTGCTCTATGATGTTACACAGCCATAATCTGATGTCACAAACCACTCTCTGATGTCACAGAGCCACCCTCTATGATGGCAGAGTGTGCTCTATGGCCTGACACCCTCCTCTGGGATGTCACAGCTAGCTCTGTGATGTCACAACCCCATCAGTGATGTCACTCAGCCCTCTTTGTGATGTCATACAGACACCCTGTGATGTCACAGAACACACTTTGATCTCACAGCCAGGTCTGTGATGTCATACAGCCATGCCATGATGTCACAGTCTGCTCTGTGATGTCATATATCTAATGTCTAATGTCACAGTCCTCTCTGTGATGTCCCAGACTGCTCTGTGATGTCACAGAATCCCCTCTATGATGCTGTAGCTGCTCAGTGACCTCACACAACAAACTCTGGGATGTCCCAGCCCCATCTGTGACCTCACACAACCCACTCTGAGCTGTCACACAGCCCCTTTCTGACATCCCAGCTGCTCTGGGGCTCCAGGACACAGCCCCAGAGGTGCCACTGTGACACAGCCCCCTCTGGGACATCCCACAGCCCCTGCCAGTGCTGAGCCCCTGGGAGCTCTGTCTGGGCCTGCTCGTGTCCCTGAGATGCCCTGGCAGGGCCCCAGCCCTGCTGGGCTGTACTCAGGAGCTGCTCCTGGCCAGAGCTGTCTCTCTGCAGCGCTGCCCTTGCCAGGAGCTGCCTCTGGGCCAGGAGCCCGGCCCAGCTCAGCAGCACAGACACAGCACCAGCACTTTCATCACCCTCTCGGGCCTTTGGGGCTCTTTGCATCACACTCAGTCCCTCAGAGTGTGCTCCAGAAACTTCTCAAGAGCTCCAAGTCAGATGGAAACACTGAAGTTTCTTGTAGTTGAAATGAGAGACACGAGTGAGAAAGTGTCCCCAGGTTGCAGGCAGAGCAGAACACTGGAGGCCCTGATGGCAGCTGGGGACAAGCAAGGGAAAGGTGTCTGTGGTGCTGAGCAAAGCTGGATGTGTTTCAGGAATGCCAAGGGCCAAGGGCTGAGCCCCAGCCCCTGGCAAGGCAGATGCTGTCCCTCCCTCATTGCTCAGGGCTCTTCCCGGGCCACTGGCATGTGGGGATGTGCAATGCCAAGGGCAGCACCATGGGGCGGCCCCTGCCAGGCTGCTGAGCAGGGACAAGGAGGCAATGAGGCCCCAGGGCTGCCAGGGTCACTTGTCCCCTGCTGGCCTCAGGCCCAGGGCCAGCAGCCATGGCCAAAGGGCTGCACAAGTTGCCTCTGGCAGGGCCTTTCAGCTGCTGCCCATCCCTGTGCCCTCTCCAGCCCAGGCTGTCCTACGGTGTTGTGATAGATTGGCATTGTAGAAAACAAAGAGAAACACCTAAGGAAGTTAAAACTGCTGGAGGCTGATGGGAGTTTGTCTCCTAGCCAACAGCTGGCCATTTCTAAGAATTGACAGCAGTTTTAACCAGTGAAAAGTGAGATCAACCTGTGAACAGCACCTTAAGCCCTAAGGCTGGGAATTTCTTTGTCTCTTGGTGTCCTGGCTGTGAAAGGTAACTGAGCTTTAGCTGGCTTCCCGTCCCCTGCCCAGCCCATGCGGCCCGGGCAGGGGCTGGGCTGGGCCTGCCGCGGCTCCCGGCCGGGAGATGGGGCCTGCGGGGCTTGCCCCGGGCTCTGGCCGGGCCAGGCCGGTCCCTGCCTCGGCTGCAGTTTTTGCTGGGACTGAATTCACCCCAGAGACTGCCGAGGAAAGAAAGAAAAAGCTCTTGACCTGCGGCGGGCTGAGACAGTGACCACACTCTCCAGAGCAGCCATGAAGAATCTTCCATCGCAGACAACTCCAGCCGCTGCTCCGGAAGAGAGCACAGAACCATCTACAAAGCCTGGGCAAGATTTTAACCTTTTCATTACCCAGATGAGACTTGCAGATCAATCCTTTTACCCAGAGAGAGAAAAAGAGAGGAATCAACATGTAAAGAGACTTTATAAACTATCAGAGACAGTAAAGAAAAGAATTAAGTTTCAGAAGAGGTAGAGAATAAGGAGATGCTTTAATTAAGCTGAAATATTTTTCTGTTAAAGTTATGGAGATGGACAATAGTTTTCTGAAAAAACTCCTTTAATTCATGACAGAGTATATTGGGATGAATGGACTGTTCAAAGGGTGGATGTTGAGCAAAAGGTGGAGTAATAGTGATACAGCGAGGTGCTGGAACAGAGGGGGAGAAGTAATAGTTGAAGATTTGAGGCCGTTGGAGAGGCAAAGAGAAAACTTCGGTTTCCAGGGAAGCTCACAGAGATGAAGAAGAGAACTTTTGCCTTTGAATAACTCATCCTTAAAAAATGACATCCCTAGACTCATGACCCATACACACCTCAGAGTGATGTGAAATGGGAGAAGTGAACTGATGGCAGATTTCTGGGCAGCTGGCATCAGAGAAATAGAAAACTATAACAGAAATAGTTTTCTCATTAAAAACTCCATAGATTAGCAGAAGAAGAATTCTGTTTCTCAACAAAGGGTGATGAAAAGGCTCAAGCAAGAATTAGGACTGTTTTAAACACCAAAGTTCCAAAGTTTTTGTCTCTATGTTGTCACCTGAACAAGAGAATGGTGGGTAGTGGGAGATAAAAGGGTTGTTCTGGAAGTTTATTCTGGTGTTCTTATTCTTGTAGTTGTGTTAACAAACTTTCTTTATTCCTTTGAAGTTTTAGGCCTGTTTTACTCTTGATCTAATCCATATCTCACAGCAAGAAATAAGTGAGTTTTCTATGAATTTTTAGTTACTGCTTTAAAACCACGACATAACTTTGGTGCGCCGCCCGGGAAAATGAAATTAGCAAATCTAAACCACTACACTTACTCCTGTGTGCCCATGAGTAACCTTCCACGTGGATGGAGAAGATTGTGTACAGGACAATTGATTCCTGGATTGCCATTTGGCTTCACTGTCACTCAGTTGAACATGGTCCTTATCTAAGAAGGACTTCCAAGAAATGGGTAGGAGTTTTGGCTCTGAGAGGAGCAGAAAGCACATTTTCTACACCAAATTGCCAGCTGATGCAGTTTCCCTGCCAAAATAGTGATTGCCATTCATCTTCCTGGGAAGAATGTGAAGACCCATTCAGAGATGCCAGGTTCAGCTGGCCTGTGGCTTTGTGTACCTCATTTCACATGTCCAATTTCAAGGGCCACTAAAAGAGGCTCATGTTTGCCTTGCTAGCCAGAAGTGCTGTAGGTATTTCCAGGAGAAAAAGAAAAAAATCGCTGTCCTGTGGTGTGGTAGAAATCCCAGCACAATTGTGACTCTGTGAGCAAAGACAGCCAGTGCTTTTTGGGGCTGCAGCAGCTGAGAGTGTGGCAGAGTGGTTTTGATATTCTTTTTAGAGTCCTGAAAACATTGTTCCCAAAACAATCCACAACTTTGCAAATGTGCCCGAAGAAAATGCAAAGAGAACTGGGGTGTGCAAAACAAAGAATGTTTATTTGTAGAAGAAAAGGAACAAAAATGAACTACACAACATATTTACATTGTAAGAATATTGGTAACAACAACAACAAACTATAGAACCTATTGACCTAAGAACATATCTAACAAAACTACATGGAACGTATTTACAGAAGACTTAAGCAAACTCTAAAACGTCTATGTGAACACAACAACTGTAAAACGTATATACAGCAGGGTGGCATCTCTGTCCGGGATGTGCCTCGGTCCTGGAAGAAAAACAAGTAGCACGGTCAGTGCAGTCAGGCATGGAGGGGTGTTCCATGTGCTGCCAGGCTGGGACACTGGCACAGGGGGACTCTGCTGCCAGAAGTGAGCCTGGCTGGGGCTGGGGGCTGTGGCCCAGGCACTGGAACAGGGCTTGTGTGGCCCAAAGCAAGGCCAGGCCAGGCCAGGGATGGCCACCAGAATCCAGTGCATGGGCTAGCGTGTCCCTGAGCAGGGAGTGCCCAGCCCAGCCCCAGCCCCAGCCTGGCAGCAGGGGACCCGCTCTGCCCGTGGGGAGCACCTGCCTGTTCTGCTGCTGGCATCGGTCTTCATCCCAACACCATGTCCTGCTGCTCGTCTCCCATATCAATCTCCATCTCCTCAATATCGTCCTTCATGTCCACCTCCATTTCCTCCTCTGTCTCATCCACATCCACTTCCATCTCTTCCTCTCCGGTGTTCTCTCCATCCACCTCCATTTTCTCTTCACTATTAATTTGTGTATCCACCTCCATCTCCTCCTCTGTGTCTGTGACAGCCTGCAGAGGCAGCAAAATCTCTGAGTGGGGTCCCTTTCCCACACTATCCCACACAGCTCCAGCCCACCCAGGCAGCTGCGGGGTGTCCACCTCCGTGGAATAGTACCATACCTTCTTTGGAGCAAATGCAGACATCGTGCAGGGATGGAGAGCAAAATGCACACAATGGGGAGCTTTAGGGACTGCTGGGGGTATGAGGGAGCAGGTGACAACAAGGTGACAGGGGTAGGCTTGGAGCAGGGTGAAGAGCGTGCTGACACAAGGAGCCAAGGGTTGTGTTGTGGCCGTTGCTGGATGCTGGAAGTTCTAGCTGGAGCGTGCACTGTGACATCACTGCCAGGAGTCCAGGCCCAGGCTGAAGTGGACAAGGGAGATCCTAGAATGATGGAATCCCTGGGTGGCTGGGCTTGGAAGGGACCCTAAAGACCATCTTGTTCCAAGCTGAGCAATCTTCCCCCAGAACAGGTTGCTCAGAGCCCTGCTCCCAGCTGGCCTTGGATGTTGCCAAGGATGGAGCATCCCCAGCCTCTGTGCACAGCCTGGGCCAGTGCCCCAGCAGCCTGAGTGGAAAAGAGCAGCTTCATTAGATGCAACTTCAATCTCACTCCTGCAGTTGAAAGCCTTCTCCTCTCTGTGCCCATCTTTCCTAGAGCTGCAGGGAGGCCTCGCCAGCACCTTCTCTTTCCAGGCTGAGCATCCCCAGCCCCACATGGACAGCACTCAGATCCGTGGGGGTCAAGGCTAAAGGGTAGCAAAGAGCATCAGGAAGGGAGAGATGGAAGCTTTGTCGCTCTGAAAACTCAGCTTCTGAGCTTGCTAACATAGTTTTCTAAAGACTTTCCCAGGACAGTAACTGTAAACATAGATATGTGTGCATTCTTTCTGTTACACGTCTTGTGATGGGCATCTCTCATGGCCAGTGCAGTGAGAAAGTGTTATCCTGACCATCCAATCCCTGGCTGTGGTCAAAAGCCTATAAATCCTGGGAGGGAAAATAAACTCGGCTCTTCTTTTCACCACACCTCGACCTGTGTCCGTGTGATCTATTCATCTTCAGCGGTAACAAAGCTTTGCCTCTAAATGTAGAAAATCAAGAAAAGTGGAGGGGAAAATGGTGGGACTCTGGCTCTGTTCTAACTGGCGAAGATTTTCTTTTTTTCTTTTCTGTCGTGCTGCCCCAAGTTTTGTTGTTTGAAAGGAGGTTTGGCAAAATATCCATTGTCTTCTCCATTGGTGAAACACTGAGCAATGTCAGGGCAAGCTGAAGATGCAGAGCAAAACCTGCAAATATCTCCTGGGGATTCTGATCCTGGGGAATGCAGCTAAAGCCAGCCAAAAGTCATTTCTGGAAAGTCAAGCCTGGTTTACATTTTCTGGAGTTTGGCTGTGCCAACTTCACCAGTGTCATGGGTTAGCTTCACCTTTAAGACCGAGTAAAAAAAAGAGGAAGTTGAAGCTACTGATGACTGATGGGAGTTTTTCTTCCTGACCAATTATCAGTCATTTTCAAGAATTGACAGCAGATCTGACCATTAAAAGTGAATTCAACTTGTAAACACCCCCTTAAGAAGTACACTCAGAGCTGTCTCGTTCTCTTTCTGGTTTCCGGCGTTTAAGAGGTAACAAGCTCTGTGTTAGTTTCCCCCCCCCCTTCCCAGGCCCGGGACAAGGCCGCAGGGATGGGGGGGGAGGAGGAGAGAAAAGCCGAGCTTAACACTTTTGTTTAGTTTTCAAGGTCTGCTGTTAGACTGAAACCTGACACTATGAACTTTTGCAGCTTTCTTAAAACTTTTAATTCTTTTACTACCTGAATAAACAAACAGATTACTCCTTTTTCTTAGAAAAGACAGAGAGAGACAATTAACATGTAAGACATCATAAAACCACCAAAAACAGTGAAGAAAAGAGTTAAGTTTAAATAAGAAAGAGAGAAAAGGAGATGCTTGTTGCTGAACAGTCTTTCTGTTACAGCTATGGAGATGGACAGTAGTTTAAAGACTCCTTTAATTCATGACTAGAGTATGGGAGGAATAGAGTATTCAAAGTGTGGACTTTAGAGAAAAGTAGTTGTGATAACTGTGAGTTGCTGGAACTTAGGAGTGAAGTGAAGATTTTGAAGCTTTAAAAGAGCCAAAGAGATGGCTGTTTTTCCAGGAGGGCTCACAGAGAGAAATGAAGAAGATTTCTACCTTTGAATTACTTATCCTTAAAAATAGCATCCCAGGACTTAAAATGACCCCTGCACACCTCGGAAGAGTGTACAATGGAAGGAGTAGACTCTAAAAACTCCATAGATTAGCAGAAAGAGACTTCTGTTTCTCTGCAGAGACTGATGAAAAGACTCTAAAATTGAGACTGTTTTTGACCACCAAGATTCTAAATTTTTTGTCTCTATGTTGTTATGTGTACAAAGAAATGATCAAGTAGTGAAAAGTAAAAGGGTTCTCTGAAAGTTTATTTTGGTATTCTTATTCTAGTAGTTTGTTAATAAACTGTCTTTATTCCTTTTAAGTTTTAAGCCTGTTTTGCTCTTATTTTAATCCATATCTCTAGCAAGAAATAAGTAGTTTTTTGTTACTAGCTTAAAACCACGACACCGCTGAAGATGAATAGATCACACGGACACAGGTCGAGGTGTGGTGAAAAGAAGAGCCGAGTTTATTTTCCCTCCCAGGATTTATAGGCTCCTGACCACAGCCAGGGATTGGATGGTCAGGATAACACTTTCTCACTGCACTGGCCATGAGAGATGCCCATCACAAGACGTGTAACAGAAAGAATGCACACATATCTATGTTTACAGTTACTGTCCTGGGAAAGTCTATAGAAAACTATGTTAGCAAGCTCAGAAGCTGAGTTTTCAGGGCGACAGGGATGGCCTGGGTGATGACCTGCCCCTTGGCCAAGTAGAACAGTGGGTGGATGCATCGCACCAAGAGAATGGGTCCATCCAGATCACCCTGAGGGTGACCAGAGAGACTTCAGTCTCTGTGGGTGTGTGCTTGGTGTCCCCAGTAACAAAATACTTACAGCCTGGGTCAGGGAAAGTCAATCTTCTGCCCAGTAGGTCCACGGCAATCACAGTCCAATGGCAGGACCTAAAAAGATGGTCTTCTGCTGCTGCTAAATGGAGTGGCTATTGAGGCGGCCATACTTTATTGAAGGTATTATCTGTCCTTTGGTGAAAGTCAGTCCAGTTAGAAATGGCTTATCTGAGCCGCCCTCCCCCTGCAAAGCCTGCTCTGTTTCTATCCACACGTAGAGGAGGTTCATGCTGCCCTTCTGGTTTTTTTTGTAAGTTCCCCTCCCCTCCAGTTCCTTTGTCCTGGCCCGCAGGGGCTGGGCACTGGACAGAAATGGGTGATGTGCCCTCGCTGCCCACAGCGATGGCACCGTGGTTCCCATGGTGTTACAGGTGGTGGTGGGACCGCCACCGCTGCTGGAGCCACCGTCCTTCCTGGCTGTCTATGATGGTCAGCCCCTAAGCTGGCAGCCTTCTGGATCACACCTCGATGATGGTGGTGAGGGTGGGTAGAGGATCCAAGGGCATTCCCATAATGATTTACTTGCATGTATCACTGGCATTTGCCTTTGCTAATTCCAACAGCAAGGCAGAATGCAGCCCTGGCTCTTCCCCCTGTTTCTCCATGTGAACCCACCACCTATCAATAAAATCTAGGAAAACCTCATTAGGTTGCTGCAGAATGATTGTATAACTAGCTTGGGGTTCTCTGGATGGTAACGTGAGGAACGCTTTCTCTGCAGCTGTTTTGATCTTTTCAAGGACCGGCCTTGGCAAAACCCGGGCCTGGTCCTTCCCCTGTGCCCATTCCGCATCGCCGCTCAAGTGGTCGGTTGTTATTTTATTCCCAGTGGCATCAAGGGCGCTGTCAGAACTTTGCAATAGCTCAGAACATACGGCCTGTAATGACCTCTTCCATGCCCCCTCCCATACAAGATATTCTGATGGGGTAAGGAGGCACGAAAATAAATCATGGAGGTCATACGGGACCGAGAGATTGGAGGAGAGGGTGGCCTTTAAAAGGCCCTTAAAATATTTGCTTCCCTTTCCAAACTCTTTCTGGGCTTTGCAAAGTTCTCTCTTGTTTTGAAATGAGAATGGCTCCCATTCTGGAAGCGCACTCCCACAACCACTGAACATAACTGGAGTGGCAAGAGGAAGGGTCTCCAGTTCTGGGTTCTGGTTCCTGGGCTCGTCACTTGTGGCTCACGGGGTGTGGGAAGCAGAAGGAGGGGCGTGGGAACTGCAAGTCAGAAGAAGGTTGGCGGTGCTGCAGGGGAGAGAGGAGGGGTCAGAGGAGGGGATATTATGAAAGGAAGGGGTGGGGACCTTTTCAGGAGGAGGAGCCCAAGTGGAGAAGGAGGGGTCTGAGGGGACAGGAAGGGGAGGGACAACTGGAGGAGGAGAGATAACGGGGCAGGAGCATCAGGGAAGAAGGGGTTGGAGGTAGGAAGAAGGAAAGGATTTTGGGGAGGAGAAGTACAAGGGAGGGGCCTGGCCATGTGGTCCCCACCATCTTGTGCTCTCCAGGAGCCATTTTGGGTACACCAGGGAGGAGAGGGTGAACGGAGTAACTGGAGACTGGGGAGAACTGGGGGGAACCTCAAAATGTACTAACTTGGGGGTTTGAACTGGGGTAGTGGGGTTTAAGGAAAGATCTCTGGCACCATGGCTAACAGTTAACGTTTTATTAGCAACTGTTTATTAACAGTTAACTGAAACTTAAGTTATTTAACAAATTAACAAACTATTTAATTAACAAAGTTAATTAAAAGATGATGTTTACTGGAGCTGGGAAGGGGAGCTGCAGAGGTGTCACGTAAAGGGTGGGAGACCATCAGCAGTAGGAAACAAGATGTTGCCAGCTCCTGCTGGATGCTCCAGATGACACAGATGCTGTCACTCTGGTGTTGGTTGCCAGTGCAGCTGCTTCTTGTGTCTCTGGCCTTCATCTGTCTGCTGTAAGGCAGAGCATTTTGGTTTTCCAAAACGCTTCCACTCCCGGGCTCTGCCTTTTAGAACCACCTGCACCATCCTGTGAGTCTGCTCCAGGTTAGGAATGCTGGGGAGAAAGGGACTGGTATTAGCCAGACAAACATTTCCAGCCAGACGCTTTTCTGTCTCCTTGCAGAGCACCCAGCGTTGCATCCTCCCTCTGTGCAAGCAGTGAGCAGCTCTGTGCAAGAAGCAGAGCTGGGGACTGGCTGGTCCCTGGGTCTCTCGTTCTACATCTTGCAACCCTTCAGGAGCTTAATGTTTCATGCAGTGTCTTTTGCCAGTGTCTCCCTCCCAAGGCCAGATGATCTTTCTGCGCTCCTGTGGGAGCTGCTGCCTCTCTGGGGCTGCTTGTCTCCAGGCCCACCTCCCCATCCCAGTCAGAGGGACTGAAGGGAGGGTGTTAGGGGATGAACCAGGCTGTGCTTGGTGATGCCCAGCAATAGCACAAGAGGCAACGGGCAGAACCTGAACAGGAAATTCCACCTGAACCTGAGGAAGAACTTCTTCCCTTTGCGGGTGACAGGCTGCCCAGAGAGGGTGTGGAGTGTCCCTCACTGGAATTATTGCAGAGCCCTCTGGACACAGCTCTGTGCCACGTGCTCTGAGATGACCCCGCTTGAGTAGGGAAGTGGGACCAGATGACCTCCTGTGGTCCCTTCCACCCTGTCCCAGCCTGTGATTCAGTGACAGCCATCAAAAGTGTGAGTTGGCAAGTGTGTCAATGTTTCCCACCTGCACAGCATGGTGGTCTCAAAGTTCCCCACATCCTTTGGGGAGAACAGCACATGAAAGGTCTTCTTCTGGCCAGGAGTGATGGTGCCGAAGTTGGGGTTGATGGAGAACAGTGACTGGTCATGGGTGACATCTGGGAGGACTTCCAGGGAGGAAGTGGCACGCTGCGGGGAGAGACTCCGTTCCTTGGAGCGGCACCACTTCTTGGAACGCTGCTTCTGCTTGGCATCCAGCTGCTCTTCCTCAGAAAGCTGCTCCTGGTCAGAATCTTGCTGTTCCTGCTCGGAATCCTGCAGCTGTTCCTGCTCGGAATCTTGCTGCTCCTTGGCAAGCCACTGTAGGCGCCGCAGCTCAGAAGGATGCGTCTCAAAAGGATGGTCCTGCTCCCTCCGGAAACGAAGCACCAGCTTTCTGCGCTGCCTTACAACAGGAGCAGAGCTGAGCCGACCTGCAGAGAGGAAGAGGACACCATTCAAAGACAAAATCTGTGTTCCCAGCAACGCTGCGTCCTGCAGCACATAGGTGGAAGAGAGCTGGGATGCACTCGGAGCATCTCTGGCCAAGTTCCAAGCAGGGAACAGAGCTTCTGGGAGCAGGGTCTCTGCCTGCAGCACACACTCCTGTGCCAAAGCAGGAGTTGGTTTTAGACAGTGACTTTGCAGCTGCCCTGGAGTGGGGGACTGCACACAGACAGTGGCTGCAGGGCAGCTCACTCGTTACACCATTGCTCTGCCCAGTCTCAGACTTCTCAAAGCAATGACCTGATGTCCCCTTTCCCAGTCCTGACCCAGCACGTGGCTCTCCCCAGAGCCTGGCTCAGCTCCTTTGCAGAGCAGAAGTGGCAGAGCAAGAACAAAAGGGGCGGAAAGGCAGAGGGGGAAAGGATAAAACTCTCCAGCTGCAGCTGGGAAGATGCTGATGAAAGTGGACATGTGGACAAGAAGGAAAAAGCAATTCAAGTCTTGGGGTGAAGGGGCAGGGTCTTCTCCCCAGGCCCTCAGCTACCAAGTGAAATGCCCTTACTAATCAGAGTGGTTGAATATGGCATCCTCACTGCTTCACTATCTGCAGGTGCAGCTTCCTCCCAGAAGTATTCCAGGGCCACCTTCCCTGTGTTGTGCATCCTGAAACTGAAAAGCAAGAAGGAGGAATTTAAAAAAAATGTCCAATAAATAGAAAGCAAATAGTACAGTAACATTGTCTGAGGGGCTCCTGCTACCACTTTCTGCTGAGGAGCATCTTCTTCCCCAGGCAACCCTGCCATGCTCAGACTGCTGTCCTGGGTGGCCCAGAAAAGTATTTCAAAGTCTGGAAGTTTAAGGGGAAAGGGCCAACATGGTGCCCAGGACATTGAAGCTAAGGGGCTTACTTTGGACTTTCTTTAGGTCTTGCTTTGACTGCAAACTTATTCTTGAGCAGATGAGGACAGGTGACACGCAGCGAAAGCAAACCCATGGCTGTTCTCAGCAGAAAATGGCAGCATTGAGCCTCTCCTGACCAGCCTCTCCTGCTTGCCTTGGCATGCATGTGAACAAGCCTGTGCTGGTTTTGGCTAGGGTGGAGTTCTGGGAAGCAGGCACTGGGTCAGCCCTGGGCAAAGGTGTCACAGCATTGTCACAGTACAGCTGGTCTGGACTGGACACAGTGAATCTGGCCATAACACAAATCCAATTCAGCTGGCCTAGCTCATGCCTGAACGTGTTCCCAGATAAGTTACAGGGGACCCTTGGCCAGCCCCATCCAAGCTGAGAAGTGAGCACACCCCTGGCCAGGAAGTTGGGCAGGGAGAGAGATCTCAGCCAATGGCTGTCTAGCCCGGGAGATTTGCACTGGGTATTTCAGTGAGCTCTGAATAATAAACGAGGCTGTTTTGTCTCCTGAGCACCTGGAGCACCTGGAGTCCTGAGTTTTGTCTCCCCACCCACGGCCAGCACAAAGTTACACAAAGGCAGCTCCCGCTGGCAGGGCCCTGCCTGGCCTCAGCACTCACGTGGCTGTCCTTGTCTGGAAGGGCAAGGTGTCCTTGAGCTGAACCACGACTGTGTCCAGTTTGAACTGGGCGTAGGCAACCAAGGCGCTGAGGTACAGCTCGGCCTCCTGGCCGCTCTTCTTCAGCACAGTGTGAGCCGGTTCCGGGACTGTCTCCACTGTCTGCAAACAGAGGAGAAAAGAATCACTGAGCAGAGCCCAGAAAGTCAGGCTGAGAAGGGAATCTCTTGGCCTCCAAGATCAGCCTCATAGAGGGACTAGAAAGGACCATTCACTTTTAGTTCCCTGGAAAGATGACAGAATTGGGACTGTTGTGCTGCAGGAGTTGTTTCTGCCCACTAATCAAAGCAGTCCTACCACAGCTGTTAATGTACCCATGGAGACTACAGCGGTGTTCCAATCCCTGTACTTCAACCTTGGCGAGGGACTGACTTTTTCCCTGGTCCCCTAGAAATCCAGCAGGTCTCAAAATTAGGGTTAAGTTCCCCTGCTGGAGCTCTGTGGGTGGAGAACCCCATGACTGAAGACTTCTAGGAAGCATCTTCTTGTCTTAGGAGAAAGTGCTCTCCAGATGTCACCTGTGGAGCAACAGCCACACTGCTGGCAGCTGGGGACGGGCATTTTGGGACGTGAAAGATCTCACTGGGAAAGTCTCCAACTGCAGATGTTCTGATAGAAAAGAGGATGGTTTAGAGGCCTTCAAATGGTCCAGAAACTTGGAAAGAACCTTCACCCAAGCTGAGTGTGTTTGGCAATAATGACAATAAAAGCAAGAGTCTCCACACATGATCCTTCTCCAGACTCCTCCATACTGTCATACAGTGCCTGGGCTACTCCATGAGATAACCCTCCCAATACAGAGACCACAACCAAAATCTCTGGTATCCATGGAGACAAAACTTGGAGTTCACCAGCAGGTGCAGCAGAAGTGTATTTGTCTCCACTTCAAAAGAAGAGACAGAGTGCAGCAGACTTAACTCCTTGTTGGTGAAAGGGCACCAAATCATATGGAGAGATTTCAAACACCATAAAATGAGATAATCATAAAACACTGTCTCCCATTCAACATGGGCTGCAGCACTTGTGCTTGTGGCACAGACTGATAGTGTGTGGCTAATGGTCTCTTGTCTAAAGGCTTCTCCTCTTGTGTGAGGGTCGTGTGCATCCACCTCTCCCCTAGAATGCACTGCTGGTGAAGCTCAGGGCTGTCCAATGTCCAGAGGAAGCAGGAGCTGCTCAGCCAGCAGCGATGGTGTTATGGTGGTTCTTTTTGGAAAAGCTGTGGTGGCTTTTTTTGCCATTTTGCTTCTTACCTTCTCTTTTTCAGGCCATTGGGCTGCTGGGTCCTTCCCGGTGATGTCCTTCCACACGACAATGCACATTTCGTCGTCCCAGTCTGGAACCTTCCATGGTGGCAGCTCAAACTTGATCTTGGTCACCTTACATTTCACAAGGTGCCTCCTGAAGGTGGCTGGGACATCTGATTTCAAGGTCACTGTGATGGCCTTGGTGCAGCCAGGGTGGAGATGTCCCACCTAGGGAGAATCAGGGAGTCAAGACCAAACTGGAAGCACTGCCAAGGGCAGGACTGATAGCAAAAGGGACTGATGTGGTGAGCAGCTGTGCCAGGAACCTGCACCTCAGTGTGGATTTATGTGAAGTTGGACAGACAAAAGTATGAAGAGAAGGTACCACCTCCCATAACGTGAAGCCTTT
Organism: Poecile atricapillus; assembly: GCF_030490865.1. NCBI lineage: Eukaryota > Metazoa > Chordata > Aves > Passeriformes > Paridae > Poecile > Poecile atricapillus. Next base: position 1,143,703 of record NC_081282.1, on the reverse strand, counting down.
TCTGCAAGGCTGGCAGCCTTGGCCCAGCCAAGCCAGGGACTGCATCTCCCATGTGGCACTGGAATGGGCTAGCACTGGCATGGGAGGTCTCCCTGCCAGCTCCCAGGAACACCAGGGCAGGGCTTGAGCAATGGGGAAAGGCAGAGCAGCCCCCACTCACCCTGGGGCAGAACTGGAATGGGACGTCTGCCTCCCACTCGAAGCGCATGAACGTCATGCCGGTGTGGTTGGTGATGGTGAAGGTCCTGTGGCAGGGCTTCCCAACAGGACAGTCCCCAAACTGGATGTGGTTCAGTCTGACAGCTGTTAAGGAGGAAAGCAAGGGATCTCAGCATGCAGGGAGTTCCACCCCGCCCCCCTCACATGCACAGACTCCTGTATGTTCAATGCTTGCTTGCTCCAAGCCTTCCTCCCTCTGGCAGGGAGCTCCCCAGGCAGTTCCCCATCCCACCACTGTCAGGGAAACACCCTGGCACACCCCTGAGCCAGTGCCATGCAGCACAGCACACACTGCTCTGCATGCATGGCTGCCACACCCACGGGCCTCCATGTCCAGGGGTGACAGCCCAGGCCTGGCTAGAGAGAGGACACACATGATCAGATATTTTCTTCTTCCTTGTTCCCCCTTGGCAGCCTCTCCTCTCTTACCATCAATGATGTCTTTGTTCCAGCTGCTCTTATCATTCCTCAACTGTGGGTCTTCCTCTAGACAGTTGAGGGTGAATTCATCCTTGTGGCCTTCACCCACCAGCTCTATCAGGGTCTTGTCAGAGTAGGTGTCCCCCACTAAAACACGGATCTTCCCTTCCACACGTCGAGCCAGGGTGGGATTGAAAATGACATCAAACTCTGCCGATTGCCCACGATGCAGAAGCAGGAGAGGCTTCTCTGGGGGCTTGCTCTCTGCACAGCAATGGAAATCAGAATTAAGTGATACAGTTGTACAGAGGAAATATTTCCATATCTGAGGAACAGAAGGTTGAAACCAGCTGCCTTCTGAGCACAGGTTCTACCTGCAGTGGTTCCAGACCCTCTTCTTATGTTCACCAGGCTGCCATCTCCAGACACATCACCACTTCAGCAGCTTAACCTCAGGTTGATGCCCAGCCCTCATTCCATCGCTTCCAGCCAGCTCCAGCCACATGGAAAGCTGAGCCAAAGAGCACTTTTGGCTTCTGCTGGCTGCCTGTGTGCTCAAGGGCTGTGTCCGTTCAGGCTGGGACCTTGCCACATGCTGCAAATACCTCAGAGGCTCCCCTGAGGCAGTGACAGTCCCCCAGAACCCAGCCCACCACGTCTAGAAGAACACAAGAACTTCCTACAACTTGCTAGGAGGAAACCCTGCAAAAAGTCCCCATGAAAAGCTCGGGGGACAGAGAGCCCAAGGAAACAAAGTGTGTCTAACATCTGGCTGCAGCTCAGAGAAGCCAAGAGCAGGGCACACGTTTTCCCTCTGGGCACGATCGAACTTCATGGTTAACAAATTTACCATTTCCAACAGAGTCCTCTCCCACATCTTCAGTGTGGAATCTCTCCAGTGTGGAGCGCCTGCCTTTCAAGAAGAATGCTCCATGCTCATCCTCCAGGTGTAACATAAACTGAGAAAAGGGAACACAGAGCACAATGATACTGGTGTGAGTACAGGATGGCACAGGGACTGACACCACAGTGCTGCTGGTCCTGCATAGGAACCCAGCACCTCTCCCACTGCAAACAGCACTGAGCACAAAAGTTAAGTCAAACCAGCTGGGAAAAAGGGGTGTTTAGAGGCATTTGGATTGAACCAACACTGAACCAAACAGGACAGAAAGCAATAAGCAGAATATAATTAAACCACAACTAAGTTTGCTTAAAATATAAACTGGAAAATACAGCCTAATGGAACTGGAAAATCACACATGTCCATGAGAACAAACCTGAAAGATGGGGAAAATACTCCACCACCTTTCTTGTGTTCAACTTAAAGAAGAAAGACTGGATGGAAAATTTTCAAGAACTCCCTTCTTGGAGAACAGATGTCAGTCACTTGCTAAAAAGAATTTGTGACACCTCTTGCCAAGTCAGCCATGGTTTTTGGGACCCTTCCCCTGTGCCACAAGCACTTATTCCCAAACCAGACCATTCCTTGAGCAGGTGCTCACCTTGACAGGTACGATGCCGTTGTTACGGACGACCAGGGGGAGCATCTCTAAATCCCCCAGCTGGAGCCTCTGGAAGCGCAGCACGGCATTTCCTCTCTTGCTGCGAGCTCTTGGGCACACGACTGTCACCTGCGGCTCGTGCCCCCTCCCACTGATGGTGAAGCTCAGGGTTTGGGGCTTGATTTTCACAGAGCTGCAGGAGAGGCACAGAAACAATTCCAGCTGGCAATAACCCATTTCTCACTGGGCAAGCCAAGCAGCAAGGGCAATCCACACTGTTTTCCCTGCCTGCTTCTCCTGTACCCCACAACACAGCCCCCCACCAGCCTCTTCCCAGTCCCCTCAGGGCCATTCACAAGAGGAATCTGCTCCAAAGAGCCAGAGCCTTCCACAGTAACAGTTAAAAGTAATTTCACTTCATTGAATCATGCAGTACAGCAGATACATAATGAGGCACCAGATGAGATATGGCAAATCCCCTGGCTGCAGTGAGATGAGACATAGGCAACAAGCAAAAAAAGCACAGCATGAAAGCAGAACAAAAGCAAGAAGGCAAAAAGAAATCATTGTCACTATCCACCAAGATCACTTCCAAGAACAATATAAAAGCAATTGCTTATTAGCAATTAGACTTCTCTTGCTCCAATTCAGCCACTAAAGGCTTGAGGAAGGGCAGGTCCAAGCCCCTGTACACAGGTCCCAGTGCAGAGGAACAGGGCTCCTCTTTCATACCAGCTCCCATCACTCACATGAAATAGCTTCATGAATGCAGGGAATCACAGAGGATCACTTAATTTCACAGAAACAAAGAGGAAATTGTGACTGCTGACTTGCTGCCACAGAAACTGATCCATCTAAGCTTCTGTCCTTGGAAATGCCCAGCTCAGCTGTAGCACATCTCAGTAACTTCCAGTTGGCTACCGAATATTTCCCTGTCTTCCTATTTCCTCATCCAGGCTAAACCTGTATGACAAATCAGCCTCATTTTTCTGCTCTATCTAACAGTTCCTGCCTCCCAAATCATCTCATGCCGAGTACTCTGCCTAAGGCTCCTGAGAGCATTAGAGCTAACAAGAGGTCTGTGCCTTCCCAGTGGAGAGGCAGCTGTCAGTGAGGCCTCCCCCAATATTTCTCAGGGTCAATTACCGTTTGGGGATGACAAGGGAAGCCTTAAAAGTGCAGTCGTAGTTCTGCTCGTCTGGTGGGGTGAAGGTCACTGTAGCAACAGCGTGGGATGAGCCAGGAATGGACATCTGGACAGGATGCAACTTGAAAACGGTGATAGGGCCTTTTTCCTTGGGGGAAGCCAGAGAGCAGTGTTAGGAGAAAACACCTTCCAACACGACCCAGTTTTATTCATAAATACATTACTGAAAACAGCATGTCTGTAGTGGTTTAGATTTGCTAATTGGAGTTTCTCAGTCAATGCACTAAATAACGTGGTGGGGTTTAGCACTGGCTAAAATCACCAGGGCACTTACTCATTTTTTGTTGTGAAATACGGATAAGGAGAAGGGTAAAACAGGTTTAAAACTTAAAAGGAATAAAGAAACTTTACTAACAGGACTACAGGAATAAGAAACATCAAAATAAAACCTCCAGAACACTTTTTCTCCCCCTACCCAACTTTTTCTTTTCCCAGCTGACCACTGGGAGACAAAACCTGGGACGGTAAAGCAGCATCAACTATACAATAGTCTTTGATCAGTTCTTGTAAGGAGAAGAGTTTTTTCTTGTCATGCTATGGAGACTTTTCTACAAGAAGCAGTTTTCTCCTGGCTTCTCTTTTCTATGAATAGCAGCCAGCCAGGCAAAAATCTTGCATTGTGACAGCTCTTCCCATTTTCACAGCCCTCCTAGAGGTGTGTTCATGGGCTGTGAACTCAGGGGGTATTGTTTTAAGGATGAGTTGTTCAAGCAGGGAACGCTGACCTTGTGCTAAAGCATTGTGTGTTCTGAGTGCTGGCAGCTGCCCTGCCATATGTGGGAGGTGGTCACTGCATGGAAAACCCTGCAAATAACCTAGAACTGGCCTTCAAAGAGAGGAAAAGCCAGGGAGCCTGAGGAAATGCTCTGCTTTGAGCCCTGGCATGTCAGTTCATAACAGCCCCTCTCTGAGTGTGCTTCCAAGAGAGGTTCAGAAGGATTCACTTCTCCCACCAAAGACCCAGAGGTGTGAGCCAAAAGCTTGCTCAAGACATGAGAATTGAACACAACTGTTCCCTGGCTCTGCTGCTCTGCCCTGAAGTTTGACCTACACTGAGCTAGTGTGGGCCACAGGAAGCAATGCATCTGGAGAACAAAACAGCTTTCACACGGCCCTTAGAGGGCAACCATCTCCTTGGCCTCCTGTTCTTACCTGTCCAGGCAGGGGGTTGATGGAGAGGACCACGTCACACGGCAGAGCAGTTGTGTTGTAGATGTTGAAATGGGCTTCAGCCTCTTGCCCAACCAGAATCTTGTTGAAGATGAACTTGTTGTCATCTCTCACAAACAGGCCCACACCGTGCACAGAGAGCAGCTTGTGGCTGAGGTCAGTGCTGCTGCAGATCGGGTACTCGTCGAAGATTAACATGGCATCCTCAGCAAATGCTGTGGAGAGACCAGAGGGATGAGCATGCAGAAGCCTCCCTGATGAATTCATCTGGGCCTTGCTGGCCTCTGAGAAGGCTTGGTAAGCTCTTTCTGCCCAGGTAACTGCTAAACCCAGCTTTGGGTGGGAGAGCTGGCTATGAAGATGGAGCTCAGTCCACCTCAGTCTTAAAGAGCATTGCTTTCCCTCTATCCTTCCATGCATCCCTCTCAGCCCGGGAGGGATGAATCCACCAGTGGACTTAAGAGGGCTGGAAACTCTGAGGATTTCAAGGGGGGACACCAGGGCTAGCATGCCTCCCTATCCAAGCAGCAAGTTTAGGTGCTGATCAGCAGCAGGTCTGACCAGGGGAACCTGTGGACAGTACGTACCTGGCAGGCAGGACTCGGCAGTCAGGGTAAAGGGAATGCCGAGGGGATTGTCCCTGGGGTCTCTGCCCACGATGTCAATGTAGAGCTGCTCCTCACAAGTCCCCTCCTGCCCTGCGAGGCACTCCACCGTGATCTGCTGCTGGCCCCACGGAGCGATGGAGCCGGAGCACGGGGACACCGTGAACATGCCCACATTGAGCTGACCCTGCAGAAGAAGTTCCAGGAGAGGCTGAAGGGTAATAGCTGTGCCTTGAGCACCCCAGCAAAGAGGATGTCCTGCCTTGGCCTCCAGCTGGGCCCAAGCAGCCAGTCCCAGGGCAGGGAAGGATGACTCCATGGCCCAAAGGCAGCTCCAGGTTGAGCCCAACAAGCCAAGAAGAGCTGCAAGCCTGTCTCAAGTGGCAGAGAGAAAGGAGATGGAGCGTAAAGAATGAAGGTGGTAGCTGTGATCCTCAGCCTCCAGAGGTAACAGGAGAGCAGAAACAGCTGTGAGAAATGATGGGACAGAGGTAGGGGACTGGGAAGAAGAAAAAGAAGAAAAAAAAAAGTTGTCTGAGCTCTGTGGACTGGGAGTTCGGGGGGGGGATGTTTTTGCTTCTGTGGTGTTCACAGACCTATGCTGGCCAGCAGCTACCACACACAGGACCTGCTCCCCTCTGCTGACCCCACAACTGCAGGTCAGAGCCAGAGTACAGGACTGTCAGTGGGACTGAGCAGATCCTGGACTCCATCCTGCAGACCATGTCCCACCCAGTGGAGATGAGCCCCCAGCCTGGGCACAGCAGCATCTTCTCACATCCCCTGCAGCAGCATTGTTGGGGAGCAGGAGTCACCTACCTGTGTCAAGCTTGATTTCCTTCCCGCTGAGCGCTTTCTAGCTGATGGAACAGACTCCCCTTGCTTTGAACTGAGAGGAGAAAGCAGAGGTATCTGTCATGCTGAGCTCCCCTGCCTTTCTCTGAGGCCAAAGCTGGCCTTCCTCCTCACAGAGGAAAGCCTTCCTGCTCCACATGGTTCCCAGAGAGCAGCCTGCAGCACCCATTGCTGGACAGAGCAGCTCTAGCACCAGCTTCCTACTACACATGGGGACACTGAGGCGTGTTTTGCTCCCTCTCCCCAAGGCAGGGATGCAAATGGGCGCTAGCCCAGGTCTCCTGGCTGCCTGCCACATGCCAGCCGTGGGGTGGTGCCTCCTCAGGCAGGAAGGGTGGTGCAGGGCTTCTTGTACCTTTTGCTTTCCAAAGGAGATTCATCCTCAGTTGCTCGGTGGATGCGGAATTTGAAGCTGATCATGCCTGTGTTCTCCAGCACGACAGTCTGGCTCTTCTTGCTGCCCTTCATCACGGCACCGAAATTGATGGGTGAGGCAGGCTCAATACTGAACTTGCTGTAGGCAGCTCTTGCTGACACCCTCACTGGGATGCTGGCGACAGTCTGGCCTCCTTCCCCTGAGATGGCATCTATCACCTGTGTCCACAGGAAGGGGTGGTAAACAAAGCAAAGAGGGCCAGCCAGTCCTCTACCCCAGTCCCCAGCCTCCACCCCAGGCCTCCATCAGTTCACCCATCCCTGTTAAAGCACCTCCTCCAGAGTCAGATTCTCAGCTCCCTTAGGAAGCCTCCCAAATGGTTTTGAAGACTTTGTTTGTGTACGTAGGAGAGAGGATTCTCCAGTTAAAGCCCTCCTTCCATTAGACACCTCTCCTGTTTATGCTCCCAAAACACCGTGTGGTAACACAGCCTGGCCCAGGCAGCTCACCTGGCAGTACAGGATGGGGCTGTTCTTGAGGAGGATTTCCCTTGTGGGGTGGAAGAATATCTCAATATTCACACCAGGCTGGGAGGCGATCAGCTTGCCCGACTGAGGCTTGACAGTGAAGTGGGACGCCAAGTCTCGCATCCTGGGACCTGCACCCTTCAGCATCAATCTGTGCAGAAAGGGAAGGAATGGAGATCTCTGCAGTTACAAGTAGAGGTGCTGCCAGCACAGCCAGGACTTTGCATAGGACCAGAAAAAGAAGAAAAGGGAGAGTGCAGCTCTGCTCAGGGAATCCTGGATCCTGACAGTGAGCACAGACGGTCACGAGGTTATTGCAAGAAACCTTGACACTGAAATTTTTCATTCACTCTTTTACAGAGTCTCAGAAGGAGAAAGGAGGTGACCATCAAAGAAAGGCAATGAATCTCAGCATTTCAGTGCCTGAAATTCTTGGGGCTCTCCTTTGGGTTCCCTGCTGAACTGGGGAGAACTGCTGGTTTGTGGCTGGATTCTCTGGTAAAATAGCTGAGATGAGAGAGCCCAGGTTTTGTGTTTATCGTGAGGTAGCCTGCATGGAAACAGGTTCTAACCTTTGACAGAGGGAGAGTGCAGGCCTGGGAACCCAGGGAAATGCTCACCACCAGGCAGCTGGACTCACCTGTACTCGATGTTGTACATCCCTTTGTTTGTTAGAGTCAGGATGTTCTTCACATTATCCTGGACATTGATGGTTCCAAAATCCAAGGTTCCATCTGCAGACAATGTGCAGAGCGAGATTAGACGTGGTATTTGTGAGCTGCTGCAGAATACACCAGGTCCCAAGCTACATGGAGGTCCCAGCACAAAACCCTTTTCAGCAAGTTGCTGTTCTTGGAAGGGTTTTCCAGCTACTTGTCTGCCCTTTCTCTTCTTACTCAAGATATCTGCAGGCTCAGTAGCTAAGGAGCTCGGCTTCCATTTCCTCACTTCCAAGCACAAATCCAATCACTTTACATGCTGTGCTGAGCCTGTGGGAATTGCCAACTGCCTGTTCACGTCACTGTTGTTTCAAAGCCCCCAAATCCAACCTGCACGTGAAGCTGCACACTTCAAAGTTCAGAGGGGAGAGACTTAAGGCTGCCAGTGGCCTGACAATGCTTTATTCCATGCAGCTTGCAGGGTATGTGCTTTATGTATCCATGCCATCCTTGCATCCCATCCCATCCCAAGTGCTTTGGTCACCCAGCACCCAAGGTAAGGCAGTGCACCTGGACTGCTTTGTTTGGGAGACATCCACTGACCTTCAGGCAGGACCATGCTCAGGAGAACATCATACACCTCTGCAGACAGTTTGATGTTTTCAACCTGAACAATCCCCAGGATGTTTTCTGTATCTGAAACCTGAGGCAGCAAGAAACAAACACTGTTCAGATTATTCTTTTGCTAGACAGCCTCTAAGTCCTTGTCTCTGCTGGCTGCTTCCCCTATGGCCTCCCTGGCTTCACAAGTGTTGGTGGATACCCAAGCTTTCCTAACCCGTTCATCTCGTGGGCTGTCCCAGTGGGATTCTGCTGCAGTATAAACCCCATCAGCCCAACTCTGCATTCCTACAGCAGGGAATGCTGCTGCTAAAGCATCCTTGAGAGGCACAGGGATGTAAGAACAACCACAGGAAGTGTGAGGTGTCTCAGAGCAGGTGGCATTGACAACCCTTTCCAATCACCTAGCACCCTCTCTGAAATGCAGCCCCTAAACCATGGGGAACAAAATGCCAGGGGCAGAGTTTGTTGCACGATGCCAGAGGTTTGGACAAGCTCCAGGAGAAATGTAGAGATCACGCTGCAGTCTGTATAACCAAACAACAACCTTCAACCATTCACAGGGCCAAGGTGGTTGTGCTACAGGCTCAGGGTGCAGTGTCTGGTTATCTGGGGGGATGTGGATGCACTGCACATTCTGGCAAACGCTGTGTAGAGGCAGAAGTTGGGGTCACAGCACCCTTGTGTCTGTCAGGAGCAGCTCTTCCTGACTCTGTCCCTAAGAGCACGTGGCTGCTCACTGTGCCAGGCAGGGCACAGTCCCTCTCACCTCGAGTCGAAGGCTCTTCTCAATGGTGCCAATCTGCTGGGCCTTGAAATTCACTGTCACTTCAATCTCTGAGCGGGGATCAATGGTGCCGTTATCTTGTGACAGTGAGAAGTCCTCAACAAGGTCATCCAGCCCACTGAGCTGCCAGGCCATGGGCAGTAGGGTGTTGTTTTTCAGGACCAAGGTCCTGCTGTCAGTCCTGCAGAGACAGGAGGCACTTGGCATCAGCTGCTGGCTGGTCACACCAGCCTCGCCACTGAATGCAACTTGGAGCAGCTCCATCCCAGCCCTGGAAAGCAGAGCCAAACGTTCTGTCTTTGTCACAAGTCTTGGAGTGCGTGTGGGATGACTGACCTGTGCAGAAGCAGCTTGCCAAAAGACAGCTCCAGGGGGCTGACCTCCAGCTTCACGTGCACCCCATGGCAGCACAGGCTGAAGACCACTGGCTCTGGATTCTTGTTAATGCAGCAGATGAGTTTGTCTTCCAGAAAGCCAGGGGAAGTGGGGTATGCCCAAATGGTCAGCTCCTGGACCCGGCCCCATGGAAAGAAACAGAAAGAGCACTGTGTGTGAGCAGGAGCAGCAGCTCCTGGGCACTTCTACGGTGCCTGCTCTACCTGCCCTTCTCCTACCTGCTTCTTCTTTGGTTTCAGGGTCATGCTGGGAGGGTCCAGAAGGAAGGTCTCTGCTTTCTCATCATCCTCAAAGGATCCTCTACGTCCATGGGGGAGTTGTTGAGGATGGTTATATTCTCCGAATTGCTAGGACAGTTCTGGGCCTTGTACCTGTCCACAAAAGGGGAAAAGGCTGCAGAGGAGACTGTTGCCTTTGCCACACATCGAGGAAAGCACCGTGTGCAGCCGAGGAAGCGGTGCTGGAAGAGCCTGCTCTAACAAACAAGTGAGGGAAGTGGATCCCAGCCAGGGGCGTGGGCGTGTGCTCATCCTTGCCTGACTTTGATGCCTTCCCCTGTACTTGGTGCCTCCACCCCAGAAGCCTGGTGATGCTCAGGCCACTTCAAGTGGTTTTAATACAATGTAAATTCAAAGGTGCTTAGAAAAATAACAGTACACCAGGCACATGGGTGCTTTCCCCTTCTTTCTTGGGGTGCCTTCCCTGCAGGGTGTAAAGAAAGGCTTTTGGAAAAAGAGTTTAGCTGATCTCTTTCCAAAAAGTCATGAAACTGCTTTGGATTTCATGGGTTAGCTCAAAGTCTGAGAAAGAACTATAAAGCATCATTTCCCAAGAGGAATGCAAAAAGATAACAAATGACCCTTCTCTCAGGTGTGGAAATAACTTTGGAGTGGAAGGGTTAAAGAGGCAAACAAAAATCCCAGACCATCCCATAAAGCTGGCTAAAGATTGTCTGTTTTTTGAAACTATGTTGTCAAAATAGATTTAGCCCTCCAGAGCTCCCATGGAGACAAGAACTTAATGTTAAATACTATTTTTTAAAAAGTGACAGTAAAAGTAGAAATGCACAATAGGTTCAATGACAACGTTTTCAGGCAGACTTTATCCAGCAGGGATGATGCAATGTCATTACAGGCAAATGTAGTTCCTGCTGTACATAGCCCCTGACACCCACTGGCAGGTCAACCATAAAATCTTATTAATAATTACAGATCAATGACAGGTTTACAAAACCATCTACAGAATAATTGCTCAGTCAGGCTAACTGCAGAGCTCAAAGCACTTCAAAAACCACCATACATTTCTTAAGGGGTGAAGCTGAGATGTGGAGGCAGACAAAAGTTGCCCCAAGTGCCCTTTGGACTGGCAGCAGCCTGGGGCTCTGGCCAAGGCAGCCACCAGGCAGGCAGAGCGGCTCCCCCAAGGCTCATTTGCCTCTTGTATGCTCAGGTTCACACATCTGTGCTCCTTCAAACCCAGGTGTGTGCCAGGACTGTGCCAGGGACTGCCCTGGATCGTGCCACCAGCACAGCACGTCTCCAAGCGTGTCCAGAAAAGTACAACAGCCAGCAGGGAGCACATACCACTCTCTTGATTTCCCACACAGCAGCGGTCCAAAGTGGAATTGCTTGGTGCTCTCAACATATTCCTTGAAGATGATTTCACCTTCCTTCATGGTCTTCCTCCACTGTGGAAACACCAGCCTGGGCAGAGAAAGCAGGGAAGGAGGAGCTATGAGATGCTCCAGGTAGGAAATGCAGTCAGAAAGCCATAACCCATCCTGGTGGCTCAGGGACCATCTGCCTTCCCAGCTCCCAGCACAGAAAGAGATGCTGGGTGACGTCAGGCAGCACCATGTGGCCAGGCCAGAATGCCCAAGGAGCAGCCCTGGCTGTGAGCTCGGGGGCAGCAGTGTGGGAGGCTGCCAGGGGCCAGCCTTACCGTGGGTTCTGGCTGATGCTGGGGTACAGGCCGGTGCCACTGCAGGGCAGCTCGTACTGCCGCTTTGTCCCCACCAGCTCAAACCTCAGCGTCTGCTCAAACTTCCCTGGCTTTTTGGTGGAGAAGTGGACCTTCAGTTCCACCTCACCGAGGGCAGGCACTATCCACCGGTACCGTTTCAGCCTGGCAATTAAAGAGGAGGCTTCAGACATTGCTGAGGAGCAAATGAAACAAGGAGGGTGCACTGGCCATCCCATGGAGGCACTGGCACAGGGTCCGTGTGCAGCTGGGGACGATGGACTTTGTTTGGCAAGAGGACCAAGAAGCAGAGGCATCACCTCCTCCTGTGCAGCTCACCTGAGGAATTCTGTGGGGATGGAGGCACTTTCCAGTGTACTTTTGGATCTTGTGCTGGAGGATTCCCAGGGGGAAATTTTTCCTGGGAAAAAAGAGGGACTTTCTGTTCTCTCTGTAGATATTTGGTTCCCCTTTGGAGACTTGTCTTTGCTCACTGCTTTACCTGTCTTTGGCTGGCCCTCAGCAGAACCGCCCTTCTCATCTGGGGTCCTGGCCTAAAGGGAGAGAGAAAAGGGAGAGAGGGGTGAGCCCTGAGACATTCCCATCCTGGAAAGAAAAATGGGCCTTCATCAACCAGTGGAAGAGAGAATAAATCAGTGCACCTGCCCAGGAACTTGGTTTTCCTTACTGGTGTTTGTTTTGTCTAGGACACCCCTTCTAACTCAGGATCTTCTCCTCAAAGGAAATTAATGTTTTTAAGTAATTTTTCCCCTCTTACAGAACTGCTCTGTCTCCAGCAAAGCTGTCTCTTTTGCCCCATCCCTGACAGAAAGGAGACCTGCAGATGTGGGGCCCCATCACATCTTCACTACCTCTCCACAATGATCCTTTTCCATCCAACCTGTCCCCCATGCCCCCATCTAGCCTGGTCCCTGCCCTGGCACCTTCAGTGCCAGCACCACTGCAGTACCCACCAGATTGTCTTCAGGTGTAACAATGGTGAAGGGCTTCACATGCTCTGCAGAGCCCAGCTGCTCCTCTGGGCAGTCAGCTCTGGAGAGGACAGCAGCAGGGGGAAGGGGAGGCCCTTGGGGATGCAGTCCCAGATGCCTCAGCATCTGAAAGAGAAGAGAAAATCCTGTTTATACTTCTGTCACCTTCATCCTCACAACTCCTTCTTTGAAGGCACTGAGCTTTTGGAAATGGGCTTTTTGATTTCCATCAAGTACAAGTATTTTGTTATGCCCAGTGGGGTGAGCAGGCTCCAGAGCAGAGGCAAGAGCTACAAGCAGGACTGGGAGAGAAACCCCTCCCAAGCGACTCATCTGAAGCAAACAATGACCATGAGCTGCTCACTGCCTGCAGCCACACTAGCCACACTAGCCAGGACTGCACTCTGCCAGCAAAGCCCTGAGAACCAGTGGAGTTTTCTGCCAGAGCACATTCCCAGCCCAAGTCATGCCCAGCCTGCCAGCTGGGCTTGGCACCATGGACCCACATACCAGGCCCTGGCTGGGACAGAGCCTCCACTGTAAGCAGCCCCTGCCCATCTCAAGGACAATGCAAAGGTCCCAGGCATCAACCAGGGCAGATCATGTTTACCTCAGGTTTGCTGTCTCCTCCCTTCCTCCCAACAACACAAACTCTTTAAATCCTCCCACAGCACATCAGCAGAGCTGGCTTTGCCCTGGGCATTGCCTCCATCTCCCTGACACAAGCCTGGCAATATTGGAGTGCTGTGAAGCTTGGGCAGCATGTACACGGGGAGCAGACCTGCCTTCTCACCTTCTCCTCCTCAAGGTACTGCTCATCAAAATCCAGGCAGTAAAACTCGATGGGGAATTCGCATGGGTTCTTCACCACCACTGTGGCCTCCACCCCATCGCTGTCCACCAGCACCCATCCCATCTTTAGTGCTGGGGGACTGAACTCCAGCCGTGGCTCCAGACCTTGCCCCAAGAGGTGCAGCCTTAAGTGATTGCTGCTCCCATGAATGTTAAGCTTCAGCTCATACTTGTAAGACCTCTGAAAAGAGAAAAGTGCAGAAAACTTGTCCATGAAGCACCAGGTGACAGGACCCCAACGCTTGCCCCAAGGTCAGGGTGTTATCAGTCCCTCCAAGGTAAACAGAAACCAGATATTCACTTATGCGAGGGACTACAGTGCCTGTGTCTGGGTGTGAGTAACTGGGATGAGTCCTGGTGTGCACTGTAACTGGGTATTGGGTATCAGATGGATGGACAATGGAGTGCCAGGTGTTTTCACCCAGTCATGCAGGAGTGCAGTGCTCAAGAGAAGGGCCCTGGGGTTACAGTGTCCACACCCAGTCCTGGCACTGCTGCATCAGGCAAACGCCAGATCCAGGAGAGAGGCAAATGAGCTCTCGCTGGCCAGAAATAAGGGTCACCTTGTCTGCTTAGTATTTGGCTCTGATCAAAGCCAGACACAAGATGTTTACATCTCTTGAGCAATTAAAAGGTCCCTGGGACTGTCTGTGGGCACAGAAGCACTTGTGTCCATATTGGTAGACACTGTCAGTTTCCAAGACCCAGCAGCCTCAGGCAAACTACTTTTGGGAATGCTCCATCCTTTTAAGTTGAATCCCCAGCTGGGTGGGAATGTGCAGGCAGGCCAGAGCCCCAGGGACTGACTGCTGGCAGCACACCACTACAGGTGACTGTCCTGCCATGCTCAGGAAGGTGTCTGGTGGCTGTTTTGCCAGTCAGTTCTGCAGCAGGATGGGCCTAGAGCGGCCATTCCAGGATTATCCTCTGCGAGTGTGCAGCTGCTCTGCACCGAGTGTCGCAGCTGCAAACACGGCCAGGCCAGGGGGAGGCTGAGGGGAGCTGGGCACATCCCTCCCCTGTGCCGAGAGGCAGCCACAGAGCCCTGATGCTCTCTGTGCAAGCTCCCTGTGGGCATTTCAGAGCACATCTCCCAGGAGTGCTCTGTGGGGTGAACTGAGCCACGCTGAGCACAGCGCTTGCAGAAAGCCCCCTGTGAAGGCAGAGCTCATACCACACTCTCTGCAGCAGGCCCTCATTTCCAGATAGCCCTGACAGGCCTCCTGGGCTGACAGCTGCCAATCTCACCTCCTCCTTGGGTGCAAACTGGATTTGCAAGTTCTGCCACGCTCCTGCATCAAGGGTTCCTTTGGAGGGCGTCACTTCAAAGGGACAGCGCCCTTCCTCCAGCGCCTGCTGCTTCTGACCTTGGGCTCGTGTCAGGTATCTGAGTTGATTGCTCTGGACACAGAAACCAATGGTGTGAGGTCTCCTCAGTCTGTGAGGACAGAGCCTCAGCTCCTGTAGTGCTCTGAGACACTGATACAGTGCTGAGAGCACCCACAGCCAAACCAAGTGTGGCCCCATAGCCTAGAGCTGGAGGGAAAACCTGTAGACAGGGCAGGCAAAGGGAACTACTGTCCTCAGAGGAGGAGGAATGGGTGAAGATGGCAGCAAAGCAAAGCAGCAGCTAATGGAACAGGTCTGGGAAAACCAGCCTTGATCTAGACCCTCAGAAGCTTCTTCAAACACGCCAGAGACCCAAGTGCTTGGGCAGCCACAGGAGCAGAAAGGGCAGGAGACACAAAGAAAACCCAACCGAGAAGTGACGTGTTCAGTGCTGCCTGTGCTTTACCTTCATAACAGGCTTGATGGCAGTGATGAACCATTTGCAGGGCACTTGGAACCCGTTGTAGAGCTGGACTGTCTCAACCTGGCCCTGCCCAACGAGGACATTGGGGAAGTGCAGTGTGTTCTTGGAGAGGTCGAGCGACAGTTCCAAGACAGTGGCACGGAGGCGGATGTGAGACGTGGGGCCTTTTGTTACCTGTAGAAGGACAGAGAATTCAGCAGAGGGTGCAGGTGACATCTGCTGCTGTGCCCAGCCTGCTGCCTGCCCCAAGAGCTGTGGTACCTGTATGGGCAGCAGCACATCCACATCACCCTGTGATTGCTGGGCACTTTCAAAATTCACATCAAACCTCAGGGTGTGCATGTGGGGCAGACTCTTCATCTGGCCCAGGTCCACGCTGAAACCTTGAACAGATGAAAACAAAGCAGCTGAGATACACAAGAAACACAAGCAATGTGTCATAAGCACGTTAAAGCCTTACAGCTGTCCTGGCTGAGAGGTCTGGGAAAAACCCCATGCTGTGCTGTGACCAGGACAAAAACTTAAGAGTGCACCTGAACACGCCTCGACACAGCGAGCCACTGTGTGATGGAAGTGCAGCCTTGCCTCAAGGCCTCTTTTGGGAGCCTCTTTTGATCCACCAGAGGATCTCACAGGCTGTTTCCTCAATAAAGGCTGAATACAAGTGCTATGACAGTGTGAACTCTAAACAAAGCACTTCCAAAACACAGCAGACCTCACTGGTTCACAAAACAAGAGTGCCCAAAGAAACTTGATGCTCGTGGGAGCCAAGGGCAGAAGATGCTGAGAGGTGACCAGGGTGATGAGCCCATCTGCCCCCCACACTGGAGTGTCAGGGCAGTTGTAGGCAGGCCAGGTCCCTGGGCATGGCTGGACAGGAGAATTCTGCCTCTGAAGCTCCCAGCAGGGGCAGTGAGAAGAAACAACTGAAAAACCTCCCCAAGTTCAGTGGCTTCAGCTAATCTGTGTGAGACACCTCCTCCATGCCCCCAGGAAGTGTCTCCAGCACTGCTTACCTGTGTCCTGCAGGACAGATGCATCGACCCAGAAGGACACTGGGATCTGCCCAGGGTTGGTGATCTCCAGGGTGCGTCTCTCAGTGAAACCCTTCAGGACAGTGCCCATGTCCAGGACATACTCTGGCAGCTCAACTCTGCAAGGAGGAGTAAGGGCAGTCCTTAAACCACAGCCTGCCTACATGTCCAAGTGGATGGAGGATACAAATCAAGTGGCTATTTCTTTATTCACTGCTGTAAAAACTCAGCTCAAGCCTATGAAACCCATGGCCTGACCAGCTGGCAATGACTTTGGGAAGTCAGGAGGAGTGCAGGTCCTAGCTTTTATCAGCTACTAATGGTACCTGGAAATAAAATTAGTTTAAAATGGAAACTGTCCACAGCTCCTCTGCCATGAAAAGCCAGTAGAGGTGAGTCCACTGGGTCTCCACTGGACTAAATGAAACTACTTAGCCTTGGTGTACAGCCTGAGCCTGAAATTGCTTTGGGGCCTAGGAATAAGATTTGCCTGCACAGGAAATCTTCACTGCTCTGCAGCCAGATCACCTGATCTGTTCTGCAGAGCATCTTCCTGAATTGAAGCCTCCCGTGCTTGTGCTGCATCATGATGGTGCAAAGGGACAGACCAAGTTAATCAGATAAGCCCTGCCACCCCACCAGGATTCAAGGCATCTGATTTTGGGCTTTCAAGGGTTTGCTGACATGTGCAATTCCCTCCTCCTTTTGTTTAGCGTGCTCTGTTAGTTGGAACCAAGACATCAGCTGGGAATTGTCTCTTTCAGAGCTAGTCAGCAGGGACAGAATTGATGCTGTCTGGAAGGGCTTGGAGGTCTGCAGTGGGTCCCCTCAGCTCTAGGGACAGAACCCCACAGCTGTGGGGAGCCGAGTCCAAAGCTCAGCGTGGTGCTGGGGAAGGGAGGGCACTCAGCTGCTCACAGGCAGCGTGTCCCAGCCACCAGGACAAGAGCCTCTCTGAAGTCCAGGCTATTCCCAGCTCTGCAGAAACAAGGAGCTCTCAGGAGAAGGGGACATTGCTGGCTGTTCCCCACGGGGCACCTGGAGATGGGGATGGGAGTCCCTACTCACTTGACAAGGCTCTGGCACAGCTTTTTGTCAGGGAACTCGGTCTTTGGGGGATGGGATGTGAGCTTTTTCTGCAGCTCCAGAGCAGCCTTCTCGATCATCTTTATCTGCAGCCGAGTGTTTGCCTGAGGAAACAGAAGACAGACAGTGTCAGGTTAGCAAAGGTCTTTCCCAAGGTTTGCATCTGAGAAAGGATCCCACCCTGCTCTTGTTGAGAGGGGTGTGGGGTTCTCCTGTCTGGCTGCTCTGTGTCTGACACCTCCTGCTCTCTTAGCCAGGACCTCATCTCCAGGGAAGTAACTCCAGCATCTCTGCCTGCCCAGCTATTGTTAGCAAAGCTGATCTGGCCAGGCAGACGGACAAGCCAGGAATCTTCCAGAGCTCCAGACACCTGCCTGTGCCCAGCCAGGACCAAGGCAGCTTGGACAAAAGCTGGTTTGAAAGGGAACCGAGCCCAAGCTGGTGGCTCTTGGAGATGAGCACAGCCAGCACAGTTCCAGGGCACAATCAGGCAACTGCTGTTCAGGTCTGTAAATCTGGCAGGCCTTGGGTTGGGACCAACAAACTCCCCAGCAATGACCTGCATCTCCTTCAAAACACCATCAATGCCATCCCTTGAGCATGGCTTTCAGGATCTGTCCCTGGGGTAGCCAGGAAGCTGGTGCAAGCCAACCCCCGAAGAGACCATGGCCAGAGTGGCAGCCCTAGGGACAATGCTGAGGTGACACATGGTTCTAAGTGGGCAGGGAGGTCCCAAGTGCCATCAGGGCACCAGGAAGCTGCTGTGGGCTGCAAGGGGCTCAGGCGACATGGAGACAGTGGCATGTGCCAAACGGGGCTGCAGCTGTTCTTACTACAATGTCAGAGCCTTCAAGCATGCACGGCTTCAGCTTCCCAGTCTTCACATCTGGACTTTTTAAGGGCTGAGCTGCTGGGATCTGAATTTTCAGGGTCTCACTGTATTGCTGCGTGTGTTCTGCAAGCCGTAGTGGCTTTCCACATTTCTCATTTCCTGAAGGAAGAAAACATCCACCAAGAGAAGTGTGAGCCAAGTGCCAATCCCACTTAAATTGGGAAGTCCCTACCTCCCAAACACCGCTTTCTTCCAGAAAGAAATCCCTCAAGCCATCTATGGAAAGTGGATGCTGCTGCTCCTCTCGGAATCCTCATGTTCGCTCCCACCCATCTTCCTCCCCACAGAGGAACGTCTCATCCCCTGCAATGTCACGCAAGTCCAACCCTGCCAGAAGCCCTGCCAGCCTCTCTTACAGCTTTCCCAAGCCTTTCAGTCCAGCCATCATCCTTCAGGACCCTGCCAGATGTGCTGGCAAGCTCTGCAGGATGGTTCCTGGGACAAAGCCCACCTGGGATCCTCTGCTCAAGACTCACAAAGCAGTCAGATGGCTTGAGTGGCTCTGGGAGTCCTGCAGTCCTCCAGGCTTGGTGCAGGTGGGCATGAGCTGCCCTATGGACATTTGGTAGGGAACAAAACCAGAGGGGCCCTTCCTGGGGGCACACAGGCAGTGCCCACCTTTGATGTTCCAGGGCAGGTTCACACTGATCATAGGAAAGGACGCTTCTCCTTTCAGGCAGATCTTTTCCGGCTCCAGGTCACCCACTTTAAGCTGGTATGTCCTGCTAAAGGCTCCTGGTACTCCTGGCATGTAAGAGAATCTCAGCACTTGCTTCCTGCCACATGCAATGGAGCCCTGCAGGAATGGGAGAGGAGGAAGGGAATACATCAGAGTGTTTGCTGGGGGATGGCTCAGGGGACAGACAGGCTGAGAAGACAAGTTCTCTATCTAGAAGAAACCATCAGACCACATCACCTTTGTGATAAATACATTATAGTGTTGGCTTTTGCAATTGTTAGAGTAAATACTGTGTGTTTTATAATGCTGCCTTTTGTCAAAGAATTTTTGTTAAAGTTTAGAATTTTTTTAAGGCAAATGTTTTGTGGTGATACCAGTGTTGGGGAAGAGTTGCTGTAATATTAACATTTAACCAATGAAGTTAATGGAAACCTGTTGAATTTGTCAAAAAGTACCAAATGACCAGGACTAGGGCAACTGTACATGCTCCAAAAAGGCAGGATGGAGGAGGAACTATATTAAAATATTTGAATATGTGTAACCATTTGTGAATTTGTATTAGGCTGTTGCAATACCCAGGGTCTATAATGGATGTAGTTATGTTGACTGGTGTGCCTCTGGCTGTGGCTAAGCACCCAAGCCAAGCACCCACCACTGTTCCTTTTGCTTTATTGACTTTCAATAGCACTTGTTTGACTTTCTCTGCCCCCAGAAGAAATTGCTTACAGCCCTCTCTATCTCGTGGCTGAGGTTGGGGTTTTCCCCTCGGACATTTTTCTCCCTTTTCCCCCTCCCCCTCTTTTGCCCCTTTAACACTCTCCTGGGCCACCTGACAGGGCTGGGGTCAGTCACTTGTGCTACTTACAGTGGTGGGCTTGACCAGAAACACACCAGGCAGGTCTTGGTCTGCAGTGCTGGGTTCTAGCACCCAGTTGAATTTAATCTTGCTGGTGTTCGCTAGGATGACCGTGCTGTGATGAACTTCGTTAAACATCTGCAGAGAAGGCAGAGAGCGGGAAGTTACAGACCCAGGCCTGCTGCTGGGAATCTCCTTCCTCTCTCCTGGGGTTGAAAGCAGACCCATGATGGGAGCAGGGACCAGAGAGGAGATAGGGGCACTTGGGAACCCGGGGAACCCCCAGGCACAGGGCACCTGCACAGGACCAGGGAGCTCTGGCAGCACCCAGAGGTGTGGCAACAACCATGGGAGGGCCAGTAATAAATGAACACATTTCACTGTGGGGACACAGGCCCTCTGAGGGGTCACCAACAGCCAGGAGAAACAGAGACAGCACTGAGGCACTCCAAAAGAAAAGGCACCTGCATGCAAGTATTGGCAAGCAGCATACAGGCAACAAGGGAGTCACAACAGAGCAACACAGACAGGGCCAGCAGCTGGAAATAGCTGTGGGCTTTCAGCTGAAAAAGAGTGAAGTGGGGATCATTCTGGGACAGTCTCTCCAACTATAGTGACTGGAAGCCCAAGATCTTCCCTTGATTATTGCATGGATTAAGAAGAGCATTAGACAAGAGCATCTCCTTGGAGGTCAGGCTTTAGGAGTGGATCAGCAGAGGGACGTCCAGAGCATCCCCCTGGGGTGCCTCAGGAGGCAGTGTGAAGTGCCCTGAACAAGAGGTATTCCCAGCATTTTGGAGAGGGTTGGAGACGGCCATTTGAAAGCTTGGATGCCAGATGTGTCCCTCAAAGGTTGAACTTCCAAGCCCCAGAGACAACAAAGGGGCTGGGAAGGGAGCCCTGGAGCGAGGGGGGCAGGAAGGCAGCAAGGCGAGGAGCTGTGCCAGGGGAGCCGTGTGGTACCTGGGAGCCGCAGTTGATCTCCCGGGCGCTCAGGGAGTAGCTGACACGTGAGGCCTCCCCGCTCAGCTTCACCTCGTAGCTGGGGCCTCCCTCCACGTGGCACAGCGCTGTGACATGGGCCATGGTGTTGAGGTGGCCAGTGAAGGTGAAGGAGACCTGCTGTCTCTCTCCCGGCTGCAGCACACCCGACAGCGGCAGGATACTGAAAGCCTGCACGGAGAACAGCAGAGATTGAGGTGCTGAGCATGGAAATGGATGCTGAAGAGCACCTTGGAGCAAAGTGCAGCTGTAGCCAGAGGGATCTATTCCTCAAACAACGCAGCCAGAATCATCCTGATCTCATCCTGTATCCATGCCACTGACCAGTGGAGGGACCATGAGGAAAATCTTCTCCCATACTTACGGATCAATGCACTAATACACTACATTAAAGTGAACTGGGATGTCTCCTGGCAGTAGAAATTCTCTCTGATGCACAACTTGCCTTTAAAAAGCATTTATGACTGCTTTTAGAAAAGCGGGACACTCAGAGTGAGAGCTCTTGGAGCTCAGGGAAGGACCCCAGCCCAGCTCATCTGACTCCTGAGGCTTTTCCCCTCTCTCTCTCTGATTTATATGCTGCTTTTTCAAGGTGCTACAGCAAAAGCTCCTGCAAAACTTTCCTACGGACCAGCTGATGATGTCCAGGGGGAGCAATGCCCTCCACAGGTGCTGCACAGCGTCCTTGGGCCTCCCTACAACATGTCCTGCACGGCCTCTCCAATAACCAGTTGCTTCAGCAGCACTTTGTGATGGGTCTGGAGGGATGCCAGGCCCCTCCGTGGGCAATGCTGAGGGCCACCAGTGGGGCTGGGAGCTACAGCCCTGCTTGCCACACTGAAAATGTGGAAGGGAGACAGATTCCCTCTTACCTTCTCCACTTTGAGGGGAGTCCATGGTACATCCACGGAGTGACTGAATCCTGCCAGCTCCACTGGGATGTAATGCCTTCCACGAATATATGTTGGCAGCTGAAAAACAAGCCATTTTCTATGCTGAGAGGAAGAGAGAGACACTTTGCAAAGTCTCATTTTATAAGACAGCTTCAGGCCCACCTCTGCAATACCAGCCCTCAGGTGAAAGCAGAGACCTGGAAACAGGTGCTCTGGCAGGGTTGGGAAGAGGGTACATGGAGATCAGGACTCATCACAGCTTGCTCTGGGAAGGAAGCTGGAGGTCTTATCATCATGATGCAGATGAAAGCCTCATCTTACATTGTGAAGAAAACAAGGCAAAACAATCCCACACTCAACACAGATCTGTGCTGAGCTTAGATCTGTAGGATCTGAGCAGGCTTCTCCAAGGAAAACTCTCCTGCTCCTCCCTCCCACACAGCCCATGTCCATCCACAGGCCCCGCTGCCCAGCCCACTCTCAAGGCACAAAACAGCAGGGCAGCAAAAAGGGAGGTCAGCATGAGCATGACTTGGTGGTGGCAAGCTGGGGAGACAACACAGCACTCGGTGTACAAGAAAATCTACCTCTGCTCTTGAAGATTGGCCTAGATCCTGTGGTTCTTTCAGGGCTGTGTCTGGCTCCTCCACATTTTTAATACTGCAGTGGCTCCATTGAGATGCTGAGCAATTCAAACAGGAACTCTTCAGCTTTGGTGGTGGGGGTCTGAATTGAGGTGGGCAAAGTTCATACCTGGAAAATAACATAACTGTGAGCAGGGAGCTGCAGTGGGAGGGAGGGACACCTGCATGAGGAGCTCCTGGTCAGGATGCAGCCCCTGGCTGGGTGCTGGGGCGTTGAACTCAGGAATGGTTTGATCCAGCCCTTCCCAATCCAGGCTGGAGCAGGTCTGTTCTAAACCAGCCCAGGGATGACGCTGAGGTAGCAGTGGTGCAGGCAGCTGCAACTGCTTGCATTGAGGAACTACAGAGGACAGGGATTAACAGCTTGTGAGGATGCAAAAAGCACAGTGGGAGAGGAAAAGACAGAGAAGGAGGAGAGCAAAAAGTGAGATTTGACGCACCAAGGGCAGACCCAGACAGTGATGAGCCTGCACAGCCCTGCCAATGCCCAGTGCCAGAAACTCTGCAGCTCTACCAGCTGTTTATCAGGAATGTTTCCCTGACAGTGCAGGTGGGGGTGGTTGGCATTTTCCAACACTCCCAGGTAGCTCAGGTCACATTCCCCACTTTGGATTGAAGCAGGTGCTCAGGGTAACTCTGCTTGTGTTTCTAATGCCATGTGAGGACACAGTTCGGCTGTGCCTGCCTGTCACCCTGCTGAGCTGCAAGAGCTCCCCTACAGTCAAACACAACCTGAATGCTCCATTCCCAGACAGGCATTCAATGCCAATAATGACCTGCTCCCCAAAGAATAACTGTCTTTAGCTTTGTGACTTCTTATCTAAGGCTGGGTTTCATTTCTGGATGAGAGGATCTCTCATCATAACCTCCAAGAGATCCCATATCATCTATTCCACTGTCTTTAGTTTTAATCATTGGTTTGAGGCAACTTCCCAGGACCATGGTGCCCAGACAATGACATTTTTCACTCTAAAATAGAAACTCTCTGGGAGGCAGGGATAGGAGATGGTGTGATGAACAAGTCCTGCTGTCCAGCAGTACATAACCCATAAGGGACATGTTGCAGTGGGGAAAAGTCAAAATGAGTAACAAGTGTCACAAAAAAAGGGAGTGAAGAATCCAAGGTGTCCACCAAGAGTTGACCCTTGGGAAAGAAATCACCCTGGCACTAAGGGAGTTGTCTCAGAAAAGAAGGAAAGGTAACGAGATGTTCTGCATCAGCCCAGGTGCTGAGTAGCTCTTTCTCTGGTGTTGGGACTTTCTGGGCATCCTCCAGCACAAGGCAAGGGAGGAAGGCAAGGAGCAGAGAGCAGCTCCTGCAGAGAGGACCCATCCCAAAGCAGAGGGGCCAAAAGGGCACCCCCAAAAGGGCCTCCAGCAGCACTGTGGGAGCTGGGATTAGGAGCCCCTCATCCAGGTGGACATTGCCTCAGGCCACAGAGCTCTGAGAAAGCAGCTTTGGCCCCAGCTCTCCATCCCAAGGGAAACCACTATGGGGGTACACAGCACCAAATTGGTGGAAAACCTATTCCCTGAGCATCCAGCCTGACCACAGCTGGTCAGTGTTATTTGCACAAGGAGAAGTCAGAGCAGTCTGTCAGATCCTAGACAAACAGCTCTGTTCTTTGCAAAGCACAAACAGGACACCAGGAAGAAGAGGAGAGGGCAAAGGTGCACATACCTGAACTTGTGCACCTGGCTGTCTGCCTGGAATGACCAGTGGTACTCCACAGGAAGGGGGCTGCAGTTGCTCATCCTCAGAGAGCGCACTGCTTCCGTGCCAGCCACGATGCAGCCAAACTCCAGGCTGCTGGGCTGGATTTGGAGATTGGGGAAGTGGACTTCTCCCCAAAGCTCGATATGCTCCACATTAGGATGGTCCCTAACCATGTCTATCTTCAGAATCTTCTTTTCTTGCCAGCTATTAAGCTCCAGTTTATAAGCTGGGTCAAATGCGATGTAGACATGGCAGGTCTCCTCTACACCCACTGTCACAGGCTGCAAGGAGATGAACAGTAATTAATGACATGCCAAGGTCTGACAGCATGAAACAGTGAATGCTCCAAGTGTGGCCCCAGCATGGGCTTCTCAGTTCATTGTTCACTTCTTTATAGCAAGGGTCTGACTGCAGGCACCACAGTCCAGTCCAGGATTCCCTCAGGCTCACGTTTCTGTGCTCAGCAGCAATACAAGGGGCTGGCTGCTGGAGAGCTGGGATGCTTTCCAGGAGACACCTTTACTGCATGGCTTGCTCTGGCCAAATTGCCTGCTCCCTCCTCCTTGTGCCTTAAAGCCAGGATGGAACTTCTCAATTCAGGTAATATTTTGATTCCTTCAGCAGCTCTGCTGATGCAGCCCAGGCCAGCCCACTGCTGATACTACACAATAAACTTGTTGACTCAAGGGCCTCCCAAGAGAAAGGCACCAGCACATCCCTCCTCTTCCAACCCCACTGGAGGAGTCCAGGGCTGCTCACCTGGCCATCTGGGAGGGGCTGCTGCTCCTCATCACAGACCAGAAACGGCTGCTCCACGTCCAGCACGAGGTGGAGCGGCAGGGAGCAGGTGTTTTTTAAAGCCAAAGGCTGGTACTGCAGAGTTAGGACATCACTGGGTTTCTATGGAAACAAGGAAAAACAGCCTCAAGTAGCCAGAGACCTCCTCCTGCTTCTGTTGCATCTCACATCTTTCAGCCCCACAAGTGCATACATTCTATTGATCCTTTCTATTTGTTTCTACTTTTCCAGGAGATGTTTCTTTATAGCAGATGCTTGTCATGTTTAGAAACCACAGCATCCTCTGGGGACAGGGCACCACTCCCATGTACAGATGAGGGAATAGGAGAGGAGGTGGCTGCTTGAACAAGACCTAAAGCAGAAAGTGAATCCAGGCCATTTGTCTCCAGTTTTGTCTCTCTCTTGGGCAGAACAGCACTGGATGATCTTCACTCACATGCTGTCATTTCTTACAACCTTATTGGCTCTAGCAGCCTCATAAAAGCAGTCAGTCTGCAACACGTGTCCTGCAGCCCCTGCTACAGGGACAAGGTGTGTGTGGTCTCAAAGCTGTGATCAGCCTAGGCTCTTCCTTCCTGTCTGGGCATTGTGCTGGGCTTCCTGCATGGTTTAGAGAAACCAGAGACTTTGGGAAACTGCTTCTGGATGTACTGATATCAAACAGGTGCTGTGCCATAGTGTGCAATGAATCAGTTTGTGTGTGTGGCATCGAGCAGAACCCAGGCAGAATCAGGGAGAGCTGAAAGGCTTCTAATTACATCTGAACTGCCTGTCCCAGGGATTCTGTACTTCAGTGGAAGCCTGGGAGCCAAAGGAGAGGCCTGAAACTACAGAAACCAAATCATGAAACATCTTCTCATTTTCAGACAACTTGCAGGAGAGGGAAAGATGATGCTGAAGCTGGGATCCAGAGACTAAAGGGCACCTGCTCTGCCTCAGTGTTATCATCACTGCAGGATGTCTGGGGGTCTTTTGAAGCAGGTGAGGCCTAGGGAAATGCACAGAGCTATACCTTATAGCTATACCATAAAGCATCCATGCCAGCAGCAGAGAAGGCAAAGAGACACAGGAGATGATGGGTTTTTCCTCTTTAGCCTGAGGAATTCACAGATATTTCCATTCTTCCCCCCAGCTTCCCTACAGCATCAGTGTACAGACATCATTGTGCCTTGGAGGATCCTTAGAAACCTCCCTTTACAGTGAGCAGAGAAACTGGCATTTCCCTGGAAGTGGCCATGATCCCCACTGCAGTGCAGCTGTAACTGCAGTTTTACTTTGGGGGAGTTAAATACCAGTCTCATCTCTAAAAGCATCTTCACTCACTTTACCAAGTGCCTCAGGAAGAGCCAAGAGGGGCTTTAACACAAGGACACACCCCCCTCAGCCATGCTGTTCAATGCCAGGATACAATCCAGAGACTTACCTTCTCCACCCGGAAAGAGAGTTTTCTGGCTGATACTTCTATAGAGGGATCTATGAACTTGCAGCTAATGATTGTTTCTATTATCTTCTTTGTCACCACGCTTGTGCCAACGAGAGCTTCACACTTCATGTAATCCCGCACCTCCTGCATGCAAGAGTCACTTGTCAGCAGTGGATGGTGGCAGGGCACCAGCAAATGCCCTGCATTGGCTCAGCACCCACCACAGGCCCTATTCCTGCCACAGAGTTACAGTGGGCACTGCCTCCTTTTCTTGCCGTGATGCAGCTGATTTATTCTGCACTCAGTTGTCTCTAACACTGCACCCCAATGCCCACAAAAGGCACTTGTGAGAACTTCCCTCCCTTCACATGGCTTTTGTTTTATCTGTGCTTACCCCAGAGAAACCACTTGGCACTTGTTTAATTCACTTTCTTTTTGTGCTCCTAGCCTAAGTGTAATTTCTTTCTCTGCCCTTCTTTGCTGACTCAGCATGCAACACTGTTTGCCCCAAAAGAGCATTATTTCCTTCCAGCCCTGCTTTGGGATCAGCACTGGGTTTTGGTAGCTGTGGAATCCCAATAGAGCCTTAGCTGGTCTGCTGGTGGCCAGCAAGGAAAGCAACTGGTGCTGCCACAGAAACGTGCGGTCTTAAACCAGTTTCTTGAAGGCCCTTGCTCATTTCCCCAGGCAAATGTCAAGGCACTGTGGAACAAGGCCAGGGGAGGGGATCTGAGGGCTCCCCAGGCTCAGCCCTTGGTGGGGACCTCACCTGTGGGGTGTGGGAGAAGCCTCGCAGCACCATGTCCACAGACTCGCCTGGCTGCAGCTCCCATGAGCCTGGCTCCAGCCCGAACACGGCGCTTGTACGACCGGGGGGCTCGAAATCCTCTTGGGCCTTGGGGCTGCTGAGGGCTGAGACGCTCTGGCCCTTCTTCTTGGGTGGCCTCCAGCATTCCACGCTCCAGAAGAGCCGATGGAAATGGTGGCCCCTGTTTGTTACTTGGAACTGATGAGTACTGGGAAGGTGGCTAGAAGAGAAGCCAGGATGGAAGATGGTGTGGGAGCAGCTGTTTCCCTGGTCATCAGATTGCTCCCAATGAGCAATCTGAGGTGTTAATAACTTGGAGACTGTCTTCATTTCCAGCTCTTAATGTGGACCAGAAACTGTCTGATCAGCTGCCCTTCTGATGTCATTATTGCAAAGAGAAATCTGCTTATAATGCTAATGTAGCATTTTCAAGGCGAGACTAACAGGACCTGGTGTTTTCCTCCAAAATGTTTGTTCTGGGCTGATTCGTCCTGTTACTGTATTTTGCATTTTTCTATGCCTGACACTGTCAGTGAATCTTTGAGATGCTGCCCTTGAGGACCTTGTGTGTAGGGTATGATTGCAGGCATTTCTAAAAGGCAGCTCAGAGGCAGCTTCTGGATGATCCCAGCAAGCTGGTAAAAATCATCTGCCTGCTCCAGGAGAGGAAGCCAGGGCAGCAGGGCCTCTCTCCTTGGCAGCATCGTTGGTTTTGCACTGATAGCCATTTGTAGAACTTTTAGAAGTTCTACCGTTTGTAGAACAATTAGAAACTGTTTTGAAGTGAACTTTGCAAACTCTGCTGGCAGCAAAAAAGCCATCGAGGCCCTGGGCACAGCAGGGCAGCAGCAGGGCCCAGGAACAGCAGGAGGAAGCGGCAGGGGCAGTGCGGGCCCCACACAAACCAGCAGTTTCCATCTGGCCCTGGAACTGCTCCGTGGGCTCCTGCCTTCCTGGGGGGGTTGGTACCCTCCTGTCTCTCTGTTCCCAGGCCCTGCTTGCCTGGGAAGTGCCATTTCAGAAGGGAAGGGTGTGAGGCCATCTTCCCTTGGTCCCTCAGCCCCACGGAGGGACCGCCTCACCCGGGCGCCCTTTTGGGAACCTTTTGTTCTGGGGCAGCTGTGACACCACTGCTTGATCAAGTGAGGACATAAATGTATTACAACTAAAGACAATTCAGTGGCCATTTAGCAACTGGTTTCCCTTTCAGTGGCTTTTGAGGGTATCTAACAACTCTCAACTGGCCACCACATGTTTCTGAAGGAATCTCTGCCTTCAGGGAAGGACTCAGGGATTGGAACACTGAAGAAGATTTTGCCTGAAGGACTACAGCAAAACTGCTCCTTGTTGAGACAGGAGGAGAGGTGGGAGTGGGGAGATCTCCTACCTGAATTGGTATCCCAAGTTGAGCTCTGGGGCCAGTGGTTTGTCTGTGACAATTGTGGTGCCAGTGCCCATAGCCCTCAGTAAGAAGCTGAACCAAAAGCTGTTCCCGATGAAGAGCTGGATGGAGTCAGCAAAATGCCCAGTGTCATCCAGGATGGCTGTGACAGTCACAGGAACCTCACCCCTAGCGGGGATCACTCCTTCTTCCGTTTCAAGAACAAAGCACTGGGGTTTATCAGCCTGTAAGACAAGCAGAAGATGCATTTAGGATGGAAACCATACACCTTCATCTCTTGTGGGATATAAGAAAAGGACAGACTAAAGAGGGGAGGATAAAAATCATAAAGGCTTCATTTCCCTAAATTTGAGCTACAGTCTCAGGCAACAGCAGAGCTCATCCAACCTGTATTTTCCTCTCCTTTAACAGACTCACCTAATGAACCCAGTTCTGCCCAACCCAAGGGATGTTTATCCTCAGGAGAGTGTTCCTTCCCCACTCTTGCTCTGGAGTGTGTGCCAAGGAAAGCTGCTTTCTCTCTCTCCTGCCTTCTCACAAAGGCTTAAGGCCAGAGGAAGCCAGGACTGCTCAAATCCCACTCCAGAAACCACACAGCTGGAGGACACTGCTGAGATCCTGAAGAACATCACTGCAATACCAGTTGCAACCCCAACACCAAACTATTCTTGCCCAAGGGGCCATCAGTGCTTCTCAAGATCCCCTGAAGGACTGAAGCCCTCACTTCCCACTGACCATCAGCTGTAGAGAGGTGCCCCAGTGCCCTCTGCTTTGGAAAAGCCACCTCGAAATGGTTATAGCAGAGCAGAAAAGCAAGAAGCAGAAAGGAAACTGGATGATGTGTGCTCTGTGCACATGGCCCACTCTTCCCAAGAACTCTTGTCATCTGCTTTCTCATGGACTGCATGGATTGGGCAAGAGAGCTGGAAGCTGCTCAGAGGAGGGAGGAAAGGTCTTGCACCAGCACAGCTGTACAGACACAGCTCTGCAGGCCCAGCCCTGCTACGAGCATGTGAAACCCATCATTTACATGCCAGGCCCACCCAGCCAAGGTGCACTGCTCTCTGCAAAGGCTGAAAGCAGAATTTCATTGTGGAGTTAGAGAAAGCTGCCCTGGAAAAACCCCTCACTTGAAGGTTGCATTTATCCCCCAGACAGCTGGAAAAGCAGCAAGTTCAAATTCACAGCCCTCCTCCTTGGCCCAGGAGGCTGTGGCTGGACTCTCCCACATGGCCTGATGCTTTATCCACAAAGAAATACAAGGCCATAGTATCAGGTTTGAAGCAGCTCCACAAGTTCAACACATCCAGCATGAAGAAAAACCAACCTCAAGCCCCTCCCAGATCTCCCCCTCCCTGGCAGACAACCCAGCCAGCCCCAGCCCCAGCCCCAGCCTACAAGCCCTTCCCGGCTGTGCCAGCCCTGCTCTCCCTGCCAGGGGAGCAGCCCCAGCTCCTTCTGCCCTGTGCAAGCTCCACATATTAAAACAGCCTTTCTCTGCAGCTGCTCCCCAAAGATGCTCTTCAACAGCACAAAGATCCCAGGCTGGGGGGGTGCACAACCCCCACACATCTTGGTGTGCACAGCCCAACTGGCTTGAGCCACAGGAGGTGTGACAATTGCAGCCTGAGGACAGAGCTCACACCCTGCTCTCCACTACAAACAGCAGTTTGGCACAAAGCAAATGGAGCTGGAACAGGGAAACCATAGGGAAATCCAGGCTCTCTGGGGAGCAAAGGACCACAGGTTTCTCTTGATCTCAGAGCTCCAAAAATGTGACACACACATCTAAAGACCTTCCATAAAGTTAAGGGAGGACCTGTCAACACAATCCAGACTCGTTTCTGCTCCAACATCTCTGCACCTGATTTCACCGAGGGCCCCAGCTAAAACCACTCCAGAGCCAGGTTCCTCTTGCCTCGCTCAGATGGAATATTGGAGTATCCTGCCACCTCTCACACCACATGGGCCAGATGGAAATCTTGCATATAAAAACCAGTCATAAAAAGTCATGGCTGCTACTTACCAGTCAATTCCCTGGAAAACAGCCCCACAGGTACTTACAATCTTTATCCTGAAGTCTACAGGGACAAGACCTTTGTTGAAGAGGGTAAGAGTTTGTGAGCTCGGCTGTAGCGGTGGGATCATGCCAAAGTCTATCTTCTTTGGAGTTCCATAGATTTCTGCCAGCTCTCCAGAGCTCAGGAGTTCTGCTCTCTGTTCCAGGAAGAAGCAGGAAAGAAAGATTTTTAAAAAAGCCAAAACAAACCACAACAGGGAAACCTAAAAAAGCTTAAACAGCTCAACTCTACTCAAGTTATTTATTATTTATTATTTAACCACACTCCAGCTGAAATGGTGGGCTTTTGGGGAAAAAAAAATAAGAAAATAACATATTCACCTCCAAATTAAAAAGGATTAAGGTAAAAGAAACTTTCAAAATACAAATTATTGGCCCAAGGTAAAAGCTTTGCAAGAAATGTCTAGTTAAGACCAGGCTGACAGTTAAACAATTGCTTATTCTGGTAGGGAGAAACCCTCCTGCTTAAGGTAAGCAGCCTGATAGTTGAAAGCAACTGTTGTGTCAAACTTCAGGCTCCCTGGCACAGCCTGCACTGCCTGTCCTTCCTGCTGACTGATTTACATGCAGTGTCACAATGGACCAGGGTCAGATACTTGGTGCCATCCAGGGAATTTGCCATCATCACTTCAATGTGTTTTAATATAAGTTTCAATCCTTGCAACTACTCTTCAAATGCCAGCTTTCCTTTCTTTTACACAAAGCTCAATGTTCCCAGAAGTCTTCTGACATCATCTTTTGTGCTTAAAGAGATGACATTTGAAAACAGATATTTCCAAAGTTAATAGCATTTTAAAGATTAATTAACTAAAATTATCCTCAATTCCATCTTAGGAACTACATTCTGTGTGGACACTGAGATTACCACCTATAAGGCATAAGCACTTTATGCCACCAATCCCTTCTGTCCTTCTCCACAGCAGCCTGTGCCTGTTTTTCCCAGAAGAATCCCTGCACACTCTGCACCCTGCCAGGAGGAGTTGCACAAAGGCACACATCTCCCCTTGCACTCACCAGTGGGTTTCTTTCATCCCCAAACACGCCGATCAGAACATTGGTGCGATGATCGCCCAATGTTTGGACCTCGATTGTAACCGGAATCTCTGCAGTGCTGTGAGGCTGGACAATGCCACAGGGTTTGGGGCTGGAGTACAACACAGGAGAGTCCTCCTTGCGTTTCTAGAAGGGACAGAATCAAATGCAACTTCAGAGGGACCTCCAAATTCAACTTTAAACTCCTTAACATCCACTGCCACAGCAACTTACACACATTTTTCAAAATCCCCAGGACAAAGGTAAAAGGCCCAAGTAAGATACAAGAATTGCAGGCTTAGCATTCTCAGGGGGTCCTGCAAGGAGGCTGCCAGCACAGCTGTTGGTGTCTGGGGGTGCAGCAGCTTTTCACAACCCTCTAAGATCTCCCACCAGAAAAAACCCTGAAGACTAGAACATAAACTGTTTCCTCAGGAGGTTAAACTGCCTCCTAAAGTTTACATTCAGGTAGGATCCTGTTCTCAGCAGATCTGAATAAGACTGAATAGAAACCAGCAAGGTCTTATCCAAACCCTTTTTTCCCCTAATAATCTCCTCAATAATATTTGAGAGGAGGAAGTGGATGCAATGCCAAACCTGGGGAATAAGCCCGTAGCAGCCAGGAAGGTCAGTTTTATTGGTGATGATGAACTTCTTCTCGTATGGCTCCTTCAGGTGGCACTGATTGCAGCGCATGATTTGGGGGTACACTTGCAGCTCAGGAACCAGACATCTGGGCAAAGAGATGACCCCAAGGGAATCAGAGATACTGAGAGAACAGAGAACATTTACCCCCAAAGATAGATAACCCATTTGTCACTGTCAAACAGACATTTAACAGCCCTACAGTGATAAATTGCCTTCAAAGCCTTCCCACTCAAACAGGTCTTGTCAAGGAGGGGCAAACCCTGAGAGGCAGCACCCAGAGGCTGCCAAGTGCCCCAGGCAGAGCACTTTCTTTGTCCCACAGCTGCCTCAGCCTCTCCTTTACCCAAGAAGGCTTGCAAGGACTCCTGTAACAGTGTCTGTGATCCATGAGCTCTGGGGGAGCATTCCCAACAAGGATCAGTGCTCACTAAGGCTCAAGGAACACACGACTCCAGTGTCTCAGTGAAAATGACTCCCTTCTCTCCCACGGGGCTGTTGCCCTGCCTGAAAACTCAGCTGTTTGCCCCAGCTTTGGAGGGCATGGGACACCACCTGCCCTACAGAGTGGGTGATCACCCCCTCCCAGTTCCTACAGCTCCCTCGGTCCTTCACTCCACAGCTCCATGCACTGACTGTCCCCATTTGCACTTGCTTGACAAAACTGCAGCCCAGGCACTGACTGCATGGCTCTGCCTGAGAGAGGGAGCAGCACCAGGGAACTGCATCCCTCTTGTCATGAAACTGGCAGGATGGAATTCTGCTGCAGCAAGAACAACTTTTGGTTTAAGTCTGAAAACATTAAAGCTCAAAATGGGAAGCAGAGGAAAGGAGAAAAACTAGAGCTGACTTGCCACATCAAGGGCTCTTTTCCCCTTGTAAGATCTTGCCCTCACCACTCTGGCTGTGAGCCACTTCCCCACTGTCACGTGCCCTCATGAACAGAACCAGACCCTGACTCTCAGCAGGCTGCTTGGTGTGCCCCAAACCAAAGCAGGGGGGTCTCAACCCAGCACAGCTCCATCTCTTGCAGGAAGAAGGAGAGCAGGTCCTCGGGAAATGTGTTCCAGCTCAAGCACCAAAAACCAGGCCAATAAATGATATCATTCCTGGTCCCTCTAGAAAAAGGCCCAGGACTGTGCTGGGCTGTGAGCAGGGCTGCTTTTCACCACAGGCTGCTTTCCAAGCACTGCTGTTCTCATGTCCAGCTGGTCACCACATGAGAACATGAAACAACACTTCTCCTTGGGAGCTGCAGCCAGCAAACCCTGTGCAAGGCAGTGTGCTGGGAGAGGCCAGGGAAGTGCAGGTACCTGGCTGAGATGATCAGTGATGCCACTTCCTTGCCAACACCCTCCAGGTCCACCAGGTCCACCAGCATTTTCCGGTAGTATTCCATCACCGTGTTGGAGCACAGGGTCACCTGGTGGAAGAGAAGAGCACTAAATTCTTCCTTATAAAAGCTCATTACCCACATGTGCTATTCTCCAGTTCTTGTTTCATGGTAAGGAAAGGGAGGATTTTTTAATTTCATTATTCTGCTGATCCATGTGTAGAGCACAGTCTCTGAGAGTAACAAAAGCCTTCTGGCAATCCCAGATTTATTAAACACACCTTGCTATTAGGGCATAGGTCAGCTAAATGAAAACATTAGGCTAAAGCTCTACACACCACTGTACTCAAATTAAGGGGCCAATTTTTCATCTG
Organism: Poecile atricapillus; assembly: GCF_030490865.1. Taxonomy (NCBI): domain Eukaryota; kingdom Metazoa; phylum Chordata; class Aves; order Passeriformes; family Paridae; genus Poecile; species Poecile atricapillus. The sequence goes on along the minus strand of NC_081282.1, from coordinate 1,110,045 downwards.
ACTACAATGACACAAATGCAGATGAAATCTGCTGACTTGGACAGAATGAGTTCAGCTTTACAGTAGGAAGCTGAGGGCAAATGTGGCCCAGCAGGTGCTGGGCAGTTCATGGCTGCAGAGCTTTTTGTCTCTACTGGAGATCCCTGCAATGAACACAAATCATTCTGCTCCCCAGGAGAGGAGACATGAGACCAAGAAGAAAAGCAAACTGCTTTCTACAATGACATCTCTTATTCTGTCCTCATCCTTCCTCTGCCCACTTGCAGTCAAAGAAACTGCTCTCAAAAACACAAGAATGGCTCCAGTACTTTACCATATAGTATGTGATCTCAGCGTATGATTTTGGGAACAAAACAGTGCTGCTTCAGGAACATCCTGAGTAACCCAGCTAACAGAGGCCTCAGGCCAGTGCAGATCTCTCACTCACATGATCCTCAAAGCTGGCAGCAGAGCTAAAGCCCTCCCACACTCCAGTGAAGCTTTAGCCCTGGTGCTGAAGCGTGTGTGGCTGGACTCTTCCCATACCTCGATATCCTGGTGTCCCTGGGGGAGGATGGTCCCTTGGCTGGGATTCATTGTAAACTCCCTTGGCTCCACATAGAAATGAATTCCCTTTCTCCAGGATGGGTCACTGTCCTTGCATATCTGATCCAAACTACTGACAGCAGGCTGCGTGCCATCGTCCGACATGCGGAGCTTGAATGTCACGGCCACCGGGGAGGTGTTAGTGAGGCGACAGGTCATGGTGCGGGGAAAGCCTGGGAAAAGGACACAAATATCCATTTAGGCACCAATTGTGTCATGACTCCTGGTGTGAATACCCTGGTAGGACGAAAGGGTGATTGGAGTTTAGCTCTTTATTATCTGAACTACAGCTCACCGAGAAGCTACATGAGGAATTAATCATCACTCAGTTCCCTCTGACACTGATTCCAAACTTCAAACTTGAAAATGCCCACTCTTAGCCCTGCTGAGCACTGGTAGTGTCTCTCTTTCTGATGGAGAAGAGCTCCTTCACCTGCCCCAAACCAGCACCAGTTATTTCTCCCTCATGACTGTGCACCCAGACCAAGCATTTACTCTGAAAATTCAAGCTGTAAAATTCCCTGTTAAGTCTGCCAACGCTCCCTCTGTTTGCAAGATGTATAAACAGTGAGTTGTCATTGAGAAGAAGCTACAGCAAAAGAAAGTGAGGATGGAATCAGGAGCTAGAACGTGATGCAAAGCACCCTAATGCAGTTTCTCTCTGCAGCATCCTTAAGGCATCTCTTGGTTTGGCCCAAACAGACTGAGCAGGTGACAGCTCAGAGCACATTCAGCTGGAGGCAAACCTGAGCCTTGCTTCGAGAGCAGTGATTAGGAACCATGTCCCACCTCACCTAACAAAGGGGGCCATCACACCCATGCTGCTCACTGTGATTGCTGCCTGCAAGGGTTTACCCCACTTTAGCTCTGAGATTTGCTTTCCATGCTGGAAAGGCAGAGATACAGCCACACATGGTGGGGATGTCCTGCAGAGCCCGGACACCAGCCACCACTGCTCTGCAGTGCACATCTGGCTTGGCTGGCCAGCTCTGTGGGGAGGAGACTTCTCCCAGGCCTGCTCACCAAGAGTCATTTGAACACAGATGGGGGGAAAAAACAACTTTAGGCACAGCCCAGAGCTTCTATTCCTTGGTTCTGTTTGATCTTACAATGGCAAAATGCTACCTGAGGCACCAGCAGCCCTGGAGTTCACAGCCTGAAGAGGCTGCTGTGGCAGAACACGAGTGATGGATGTTTTTATGTTCAAGTGGTTCATTTTGGAATGCACAGGTCCCTCACGCTGTGCCCAAGCCCAGGGAACACTCACCAAAGGAGATGTCACCGAAGTGGAGCTCATGGAGGTCGAAGTGTAAAGCAGGTCCAGTGACACAGCCCCTGCGATGACGAGCACAGAGCAGGAGGAAATGCCTCGGTTAAAGGGACTCACAAAGCCTGTGGCAGCCGTGGCTCGGGGACATAAAGCCTGGTGCCAGGGGCACCGTGGGTTTCCAATCAACACAGCACCATGTGCTCAGCACAGTGTCCGTGTGGGCAGGAGGCAGCTGAAGCCAAGTGGCCATCAGCCAACAGCCACTGGTGGGGATTTGTGCACAGGGCAGGCAGGAAAAGCCCCCAGGTGCTGGTGGTGCCATGAAGGACCCTGAACACACACCCAGACATGGCTCCATTGCCTCAGTTTCCCCATCTGTAATGTGATGGACATAAAAGTCCCCACAAACTTCTGTAACCAGCCTTTCCAGCCACGGGCTCCCTGCTTTGCTGCTTCTTAGCTCCAACTGGTGTTCCCATGGAGGAGCTTTCTCAGGAGATTTTGACCCACACAATCATTACAGACAGAGTTTAGAGACATGAAGCCAGAGAAGCCCCAAGCATCCTCTGAAAAGAGCAGCAACAGTTCTGCACAGTGGGCAGATGAATCCTAGAGGAAAGGACCAGCCTGTCACCAGTGCAGCAGCCGGCACAGCCAAGGGCAATGGCTTAAACAACCAAACAGGGGTGTCCTGAATCTACCACGCCACCTCACCTGTCCTTGAACCCAGCAGACAGGCTCCAAAAGTCACCAACATCCACTGAAATCAGCACTTGAAGCTGCACAACACTCACGAGTTTATTTTGTGCTTGACACCAATCAATGCCCACTCTGCTTTTTGGTTAAAAATCAAGGACCAGTGAACTGTGCCTTCTCTTGTGTTCCCAGGACTGCCACTGGCTCTGCTCTACACATCTCTACAAGAGACACCTGCCCTTGCCCAAGGAGAAAGCTGCTTATGCAATAATATCCCAGGACCAGTTTGGGGGGAGACAGAGGAGAATCAATTGATGGTGAAAGGTTCCCTCTTGATTTCCAAAATAAAAGAGCAGCACTTTTCCTCCAAAAACAAAGCCAGCATAATTGTTTCTCCACTACGGGCAGACCTACTCACCACTTTCCTCTTGCTAAGTCATAATTTTCTTATTCATTTTTTATCCATCTCCCTTATCTCACTGGTATAATCAAGTGCAGGTTGCATTCATTTCTTTACTGCCTTGATCCAGTGCCTTCCAACAGCAGCAGCCTAGCTCCAAAGCTCCAGAGCAGCCAGCATCAGCTTTCCTGCTTGCACGACTTTATCCTACCAGCACATGGCTCAGGCTAGCAGGGACAAGCCCTCATGCTGCTGTGGAACTGAGGACTGAGCTCTGCCTCCCCCATTATCACCCCTTCTCCCTTTGCTGGGCCAGGATTATCTCTTGCAATGGCACCAGACCATGGGATGATGCCCATGTCCTTGGCACATTCCTGCTGCACAGTTCCCTGTCTCCCAGCCCTTTCCTGGCTGTGGAAAGGAGGGACTGGAGCACTCTCTGCACAGGAGTTGGGAGCACAGCTTGTCCCCCACAGCATGGCCATGACAGGTGAGGTGAGGCTGCTGTTGCCCATTTGGGATGGATTATGAGCAGAAGTTTTTAAAAACACTGCTGCTGGTGCAGAATCACCCAGGCTGCCCCATCTCCAAAGCCCTGGGAGCTTTGCTGGGTGTTCAGCTGGGACAGCCCAGAGCAGCTACTGCCCAAAGCTGCTCCATCCCACTGCCTGCCATGGCCCAAGGCAGAGGGAGATCCCTGCAGGGAGGAGTCATTCCAGCCCCCGGGCACCCTACACTGGGGCAGTGCCAGGATCAGAGCAGAGATGAAGACCTCGGGAAACTCCTCTTTCCTCTGCTCGACCCCAAAATGAGGGAGGTGGGGGATGTGCCAGAGACAGCTACAGATGTGCCCAGCAAGCTCCCAGAGTCCTTACCAGACTGTCAGGGTCACAGGCGTAGGAGATGCAGCCACACGGAACTGGAATTGTTCCTCAAAGCTCCCCAGTACGGTGGCATTGAAGGAGATGTGAATCGTCCGGATCCCACCTGCTGCAATGACGCCCTCCTCGGGTGCAAACTTGAAGCAGCAGCCCACGTTTGTGGCTGAAGGGATATAGGTGAAGGGAGCATCTATAGCTCCTCGGTTCATCAGTTTCACCTGCAGCAGCAAGAAAGCGAAATGGAAATTCATGTGGAATCTTCCCTTCTTGTCAGTTATTTTCTAATGATGCAATTCCCAGCCAGAAAAGTCAGAAGATGCTTTGTGCTGCTGAAAGGCAGAAGTGAAAAAATACAACAGGACAAGTTCTGCCTTTGGGTTTTCATGCAAAGCAGCAGTAACTGCACATAACCAGAGTCACCCTGGGCTTATCCCATGGACACAGAGCAGTCCAGCTCTGGCCAGCATCACCAAGCTCATTCAGAGCTGGCCCTGAGAGCAATGTGGGGCAGCTGCGTAGTCAATCACCAGAGAGCTGCCACTGCCCCACTTAGCACAGCTCCAACAGGACCATCTACTCATTCACCTTTTCCCAAATCATGAGAACAACACATTGATAACGAGGCATCACCATCAAATATAGAGACAGCACCATCTTTTGGTAAAAAAACCCAATGTGTTTTTCCTTTCCACAGGCAAGCTTTTGAAAGAGTCTGGCATGATGCAGTGCCTTATTTTCTCCCTCTTTCAGTTGCTCTCTATTTTTTTTTGCAAACTTGACACTATTTTGAGAGGGAGGCAAATAGCTAGAAAGATCCTTAGCTTTATTCCCAGGAACACTTTTGTCTTTCTAGAGTCAGAGATGCACCAAAGCTGGAGTGTGGTGAGGGAGTGGTCAGCAAAGGAAAGAATCCCAAGCCCTTTGCAAGGGCCAGCAGTGAGCCAGGAGGCTGGATGGCTTTCCTGTGACTCCCAGGAATAAGCAGGAGACACTCAACTGAGAATTGTTTGCAAGGTACTGAAGCTCAACACAGCCAATTTGTTCCAGCTGCTTCTGAACAGTCCAATGCAAAGGTGCCTTTGTGTCTGGTGCTGCCACAAAAGCCTCTGTATGTGCAGCTTTTTGACCCAGTCTGGGTTTCATATGCCAAGGGGTTGTTTTTCAGGAAGCTTCTGAGCTGATCCCCAAGGAAAGCTGCCAAAAATTGGCATTGCCAAGGGACTGGGGCTTCATGAACAGCAGACACACCTTTCTGACCCCACCAGATCTGACCACTACGTCCAGTATTCCCTGCCCACAACTGCCCATGTTGTCAGGAATTCCACAGATCCACCAGGCTTGCTGCTGCCTCAGGAGCCATCAGGATCCATCCCAACCCCTGCTGCTCACCTCATAGACGTGGGAGGTGTTGACAGAAATGTTCCCAAGTTTCAGCATTTGACGGCTGAATTCAACCACGGGTCCTTGGCCTTCCCCTCTGAGGTGCAGGGGCAGCCTGCTCCCACGGCCTGGGGAGAGATGCTCATTTCAGTACAATAATTCCCACTGTTACACTCTATTTTCCAGCCTGCCTGAATGCTAGCCCCTGACTCTGAGCTGGATAAAACCAGCTCCTGATACTGCAAGAGAAGATATGGACCCTTCTCTTCACTCAGGAGATATCCCTTGGGGCTGACTTCCAATTTCTAACCCATTCCTTGGGCTGGTTTCCAATTTTAGCCACCAGTTTGCCAAGTTTAAAACATCTCTGGTGTCCTGTAGTGACAGCCCAAGGAGTAATGGGTATCAATGCAAAGAAGGGAAATTTAGGTGAGCTATTAGGAAGAAATTTTTTACTGTGAGGGTGGTGAGACACTGGAGCAGGCTCCCCAGGGGAGTTGTGGAGGTTCCAGCCCTGAAAGTGTTCAAAGCCAGGCTGCTTGGGGCTTGGAGCTACCTGCTCTAGTGGGAGGTGTCCCTGCCCAGGGCAGGGGTCTTGGGACTGGACGATCTTTAAGGTCCATTCCATCCCTAACATACCATGATTCTATGGTTTCCTTCCCATGCACCTAGAGGAGCTTTGAAATCCATTCAGTGAAGGCACAAAGCTCATCAAGAGTTTGGCAATTGTACCTGGCAAATTGCTGGGCAGCAATTGCCAAACTACCTGGCCCAGTAGCACAAGACTTTGTTGCCAAAATCCTCAACTTCTGACACTCAGCATTGTGTTCTATCTGCACAGACTGAGAGCTGCAAGGTGCCAATTCCCACACAGGGAGAGAAGCAGGTGCTGGCCAAGGGTGGTCCCTCTACAAAGACCCTGGGCTCAGTGGGGCTCAGCCACCTCTGGTCTGGTGGTGTGTGGGCAGTGGGAGGTGATCCAGGCTCAGGGAGCACATTTCTAACTCAGCTCCTGCTGCCTGATGATGGAGCCATGCCAAATGGACCCATCCTGGAGGTCAGTGCTCTAGCGGGGCTTGGTGCTTGTTCTCTAGAGCTGCTCTGCTCTGCAGCTCTTTGACTCTGATTTTCCTTTGAAGAAATGCTGGCAAAGCCGTGCCATGAAAACTTCTCCCTGCACTGCCTGGGTTGTTCTGGGATCAGTAGCCCAGACCCAGGATTCTGACCCTGGCCTTGCACAGGAGACTCCCTGGAAGCTGCAGGGGCAGTGGGATGTGCCAGCACTGCCCTGCTGCCCAGGGACTCTTCCCAGCAGTTCCAGGGGAGCCCAGAGGGCTCAGGCTTGCACCATGGCTTCAGTGGGGGTGAGAGAAGCAGGGGAAAGGAGCTGTACCTGAGATGTTGCAGTAGGCCACACTTCGATACTCTCGGGCCTTTAGGGGTTTAAAGGTCACCTTGATTTGGACTGAACTGTTTGGCTCGATCTCTCCCTCCTGAAACAGAAAGAGACAGCAAAACATTTCTCTTCAAACTTCCCATTTCTCCTTTACAACCACAGTCCTGTAAGCCTTTATTCAGAGCATCAATGATGAGTGAACAACACAAGGAGCCCAAGGAAACGCTCCAAACCCAGCTCAATACACCACTGGAAGCTGTTCATGTTCAGCTGATCAGCTCCCACTCTCCACAACATTCCCACTGCTCTGACACAAGCTGTTGGTCACATCATGCTGCTGTCAGCTGCAGAATGTAACTGCCTCTGTGCACTGGTGCACTTGACAAGAAGAGAACATGATCCCCTTCCTTGGAAATAAAAATCTTAGTTTAACCTGTTTGGAAAGAAAGCAGGGGTTGGGATTATTCTAGGGTTTACTCCAAGATGAGAAGGGATTTTGCACTGTGCAGACACCAGGCATTCATCACCTCTCACAATGCCAATCCTCAGAATCAGGGCTCTGGTTGATGGGAGAACGTGGGGGTTTGCTTGCATAAACAGAAGAGGAGAAGGAGGAAGGGGAAGGGGAAAAGGAAGAGTTCGAGAGTTAGAGTGTTAGAGTGTTAGAGTGTTAGTTAGAGGAAGAAAGTGAGGCTCTCAGCTATCACTTACCATTGGCTCAAGGGAAAAAGCATCACTGGAGAATAGCATGGGGTCTTCTTTCAGCTTCATCATCTTCTCCCGGACGCTGCTCTTCAGGATGGCGCGGCGATCTTCACAGGAACCCTTCTTCTTCGCTCTTCTTCTCTCTTCCGTCGTGTTGTCCACGCAGGCCTCTCTCGGTGATCGCAGCAGGTAACACTGCCTGCAGCCACAGGGACAGACAGAGCCAGCAGATGGCTCAATAAGCCCGATATTTGCAGAGAGAAGTGGAAGTGCAGGAGAGCAAAGCACTTGGGGAGGAGCAGCAGCAGCTCCCCAGCAAGGGCTGACCCCAAGCCATGGAGTCCCAGGTGGATCAGAGCATAACTTGTTCACTGGTACAACAGGTAGTTTTACTGCACACTTGCAAACACAGGAGAGGTTTAGAAAGCCAGCATCCCTTAAGAGAACCTCCGGCCTCAAAGCCTCTGCCAAAACTGAGGGAGAATCCAGCAGCCACCTCAGCTGGCTTTTCCTACCACTGAGATGCTCAGGGGAGGCAGATAAAGATCATGGAGCAGGACTTCCCTGGGAAGGGGAGATGAAGCTGGGTCACAGCTCTGTGGTACCAGCATCACTCTTTGTTTCTTCTGTTTGGGACCTGCCCTGTTCCCTGCTCTGCCCTCCTCAAGAGCATCCCAGAGCACTTCCAAAGGAAATGGATGAATTCAGGCACTGCATCCCTTCAATGGTATTCAAGGTTTTATATGCATGAAAACAGAGGCCCTGAGAAGGGAAGGAACTTTGTTGTGCAGGAGGGAGACAGTAAACTCCTGGAGAGACCTTTTCATGATCCAGAGCTTTTTAGGTCCCATCCCAGTGCATGGTAGTAGAATCCTGTAGTAGGATCCATCCTGACCCCCAGCACCTGCCCAGGTGCCCTGACAGAATAGTTATGAGGCCCTGGATCCAGAGGGTCAGGCAGATGACACTAAAGAAAAAATTCTGTCTGGAGAGTCTCCCCAGTTGCACTTTGTCAGACAGATGAAGAAAAGAAGAGTAGTGGTAGTGGGCAACTCCCTTCTAAGGGGAACTGAGGGCCTGTAGATTGACTGGATCCATTCCACAGGGAAGTCTGCTGCCTCCCTGGGGCCCAGGATATCACCAGGAGATTCCTTAATAACTGAATTAACTTCATCTGTCCACCACTGTCTGGGGTCCAGTGACTGTGAAATACCAGAGTTCTCAATATTCAGTGAAACAAGGAGGGGCATCAACAAAACTTCCACTCTGGACTTCTGGAGGGCAGACTTGGGCCTGTTCAAGAGACTGATATGGAGAGTACCTTGGGATAAAGCCCTTAAAAACAAACGTGTCCAGGAAGGATGGACATATTGCAAGAAAGAATTCTTGAAGGCACAGGAACAGACTGTCTCTGTGTGCTGAAAGATGAGCTGGCAGGGAAGACAGCCAGCCTGGATGGGAAAGGAGCTTTTGAACAAACTAAGGGGAAAAAAGAGGGTGCATCACCTTTGGAAAGAGGGGCTGGCAACTCAGGAAATGTTTAAGGATGTTGCCAGGTCATGCAGGAAGAAGATTAGAGAAGCAAAGGCCCAATTAGAAGTTGAGGAAAGCTAGTCATTGCCATCAACCTTTCCTTCCCAAAATGCCATCCCTGGTTGGGGTATAAATGGAACTGGAATGTCAAGTGCTGAGCTCCTGAAGCCCAGGGACACACACCCTGATGCCAGGGATGGTTCACTTGGCCTGAGCCATTCAAAAGCACCAACACCCTCCTGAGGCCCTACGTTAGTTTTAGTCTTGGGCCATGTATCTCACTGAAATGCATCTTTCAAACCAACCTCCTCTTCTCTTCATTCTCATCTTCCTCACTAGGAAAAGTCTTCCACTGGAACTGGGCTCTGATGTTACTCCTGTTCTCGATGAACATGGTTGTGTGGCTTGACGTGGTGATGAAAGTCTTCTTCAGCTCCACGGAATACGTCCTCAACCCGATGCTGACATCTACAGCTTCTCCCTGAAGGTTTGTGTGGATCATTTCTTCACCTGGAACAAAGCAAAGGGGAGCCTTTGCTCAGCTCAGTTGCTGATGAAAGCCCAAGGAACAGAGCAAACCACAGGTCACAGAAGAAAGGGTCACAGCTTTTAGCTGTATTTGCAGTTCTATGGGTCAGCACATTTATAACATCCTGACAGCTCTGTGTGTGCAGCGTGAGGGTGTCCTGGGCACCTCCTAAAACAGCTGATTTTGGAGTGTGTTTGTGGAGATTGGGCCCCAAGGTACAGTGAGGTTTGTCAGGTGTGCTCAGGTGACCCACTCAGATCACCAGGATTTCTGCATCCAAGTCCTTCAGGTGATGCTGAGGAGCCCTGTTCAGTCCTGGCTTGTCTGGGGTTTCCCCTGGGCATCCCATGAGATTCCTGTCTCTCCTGATCCCTTGGATGCCTTGTTGCTGACAAGCAAATACACCTGGGGGCATGTGAGCAGAAAAAGGAGGCCCAGAGGAACAAGTGAGGTGAAGCCCAGAGCAGGAGGGGACCCAGGTGAGGAAACACAACCAGCCTGGCTCTGCAATATGACAAACCACTACAAAATGAACACCATGAAAATCATCATCATCATCATCTCCCTGTCCAAACACACAGCCACATCAGTCTTGAAATATTTGATATTGTTCTGATCTCAAAAACCAAACTGGAGCATTTCAAATTGAATAAAAAAGGGACCAAGGAAAGATCAGTAAGTACAGAGCAGCTTCTACATGAAGACCGAATGGGATTCCTCAGTCTAGAAATCAAATGGGAGATAGATGTGAGAGGTTTGCAACAGCATGAATGGCCTGGGAAATGGGGACAAGGAAAAAATTGTCTTGATTTGTCACCAAAAAGTACTTGAGGATTTGAAAATGTTATTAGACAGAAACTATATATATGTGTAGAGGGCAACACAGTAAAAGGGTCTGTGACAAGCCAGTGGAGCAGCAGCCTATGGGACAGAGGTGTGCAAGAAATACACTGCATTGGAGAGAGTCTGATGGAGACCTCACACCTCACACACAGCACTGGCCAGAATAAAACAAAACTTCAGCCAGGCATAGCCACAAGGCAGTGGAGAATCAGGGCTCCTCCTTCCTCCACTCAGCAACTCTCAGCAAAACTCTTAGTCCTGTTAGAGGGGATCCACTTTATCAGCCCCCTAAACACCAACTGGTTCTCAGTTTTCCTTGGGGTAAAGCTGGAACAGGGGAGGCACATCTAGAGGGAATTGAGGAGGCTGGGACAACAGGGAGTGGTGGTGGAGAAGTGTCCTGTGCCCCGTGCAGTGCCCAGCACTCACCTGTGTTGTAGCTCACTACCATGGACCCAAAATGGGCACCAGTGGTCAGTGGGTGAAATCCCACTGTCACCTGCACGCTGTCACCAGCACCCAGAGTTCCCATGGCCGGAACCACGGAGAAAGGACTGCAACACAAAGAGAGAGATCAGGACTCAGGGGACATCTGGGGATGATATTCCTTCTGCAGTGCAGGTCCCTTGGGCAAGCAGGGAGCAAAGAAACCACAGGCAACAGAAAAGAGACAAAACAGGATCAGAAACAGCTGCTGACCCACTTCTGAGGAAATACAGACCTCAGGAGATCCTGTGGGATAAAATGACCTCATCTCCCCCAAACCCTGCATCCAGCTCTCTGCAATGAGACCCAAGGATCCCACTGCCAGCAATCCCATCAGAGAATGGTTTGGGAAACCACTGAGAGGATTAAGAGCTGTCTGCATGCACAACTTGACACTGCCTCAGCAATTTCTCTTGTCCTGCTGCCTATCAACCTCATCTCAAGAGATGCAAATGTTAGGGCACTACCTGTCCTGTGAGATTACAGCCTAGGAATCAGACAGGGAGAAGGAACTTTTCCTTGAAGACCAAGAAATAATTACTGTTGAATTTGCAGCGTGGCTCTTTGGTTTATTTTTCCTTGAAAATATCCCGATTTAGCCTATAAAGGGCACATTTTATCAGCATTTCAATGAAAGCTGCTCTAAGAAAAGCAGCAATCAAAACTCTGCAAGAGTGTAAATGCAGATTAGAGCAATACAGAGACATGGAAACAAGACCCAAAGGGAGGATGCCATTTACAATCTGAAGGATCTAACCCCAGCTAAATGAAGCACCATTAGCAGGGCATCTCATGAGAGGAGCACTGGGCAGCCACGTGCCTGTGGCCTCCCAGAGAATGGGGCTATTTGGCTGACAGTGGGAACCATTTCAGAAGCTGCTTGTGCTCAGGAGGGTGCAAGCCAGCTCCTCACATGTTCCAGCACCCTCCAGGAAATGTGGGACAGAGAAAGCTCAAAGGCTGCATCCTGCTAAGAGCACTGAAAGCAAGAGCAGATGCCATCCATCCTGCTCACTTCCAGCCAGAGCTGCAGGGCACCCCTGATGCTCAGCTTCCTTTTGTTGCTCTTTCCCAAGCCTATTATCACCCAAAGGTGTTTTGCACAAGGACAGGGGAGCTGCCTCACCTCTGGGTGCTGATGTAGTAATGAGCCTCCAGGCTGCCAGTGTTGCGAAGCAGCAGAGTCCTCTTGGTGCTGCTCTTGACTGGACACTCCGAGAAGTTCAGCTGGTCTGGGATGTTCAGGATAGCTCGGGCAGCAATGGCCTGGATTGGCACAACTATCCTTTCTGTTTTGGTGATGCAGACAAGCTCATGGGAATAATCCTGCAGGAAAAGAAACTAGCTCAGCATAGGGCATTTAGTGCCATTCCCATGGCAGAAGAAAACAATGTCCTAGAACCCTTCAAGGGCATCTATTCTATTCTATTCTATTCTATTCTATTCTATTCTATTCTATTCTATTCTATTCTATTCTATTCTATTCTATTCTATTCTATTCTATTCTATTCTATTCTACCCCTAAATGAACACTAAGTTCTACCAATATTATTATTATTAAAGGCACCAGTGCACTTTGCAAAACATATCTCAGTGGCATTAAGCTCTCATGCCATTAGGGTCATACAGAGAACTGCCCTAGGCCACAACTTTTACTCTAAATTTTAATGATGTTAAATAATTTCCAAGTCCCTTCTAAGGAACATGGAGCTAGGGAACAACACAGGCCATTCCTCTTTAGGTTCCTGTATTCCTGCTGTTTGAGAATAGGACAAAGTGTTAAACTGACTCGAAGCAGCAAAAGGAAAGGAAGGTGAGAAAACAGCTGCACCCAAAAAGATCCTGCACCTCTGGTCTAGTGTAGAAACATCAGTTGGCTCACAACTCCCCTCTAACTTTGCCTCTCCAAGCAAGTCAGAAGAACAGTGTTAAGAGGTAGCAGGATGCTGTTGGATGTTGTTTGTTTCCCTTCCTCCCTTCCATGCCATGTGCTAAACCCTTCTGTATGAACAAACCTCCAGATCCCAGCACTGAGATCAGAGCTCCAGGGCCTCAGCACTGCTGCTCAAATCTCCCCACCAAAGCACGTTTGGCACGGAACGGGTGCCAGCTGACAGAGCAGCCACAGTGACAGGCATGAAGACAGAGCCACAGCAGTGTCACTGCCACAGGCTCTGGGCTCACAGCTCTGCCTGCAGGTTGTACCTGCCCTACACCAGCTCTTTCAGCAGGTGTCCAAGTCCCCTGCAGCTCACCAAGCTCCTGCTAAGGGCACCTAGAGCTCAGTGTGCCTGTGCCAGGCTGGGCTCACAGGCACAGCACAGCCTCTGCCCTGGCCTTGCAGCTGTACCTTGGTCACTTGTGCTGCGGGACAGCCCAGCTGCAAGGCTGGACAACAGAGGGGGCAGAAATCACCACTTTGCTCCAGCCCAGGGTGAGGCAGGGAAGCTGTTGCCAGTCAGGAAGGAGGAAAGCTCTCTGAGCTCTTCATTCCTCCAGTGTTTTCCATAATAATGAAACCCTTCCATTGTACCTAGAGATGGCCAAACATCTCTCAACAGCCCTCTGTCATTTTCATCCTGTTCCCTGTGCATCTTCCCTTGGGAATGCTCAGGAATGTGCAGGGAGGGAAGCAGGGCCTGTCAGGCCTGGCTGCAGCGCCTGGCAGCACGTGCCAAGCTGAGCCTGGCTGCAGGCTGCCTGCCCCCAGCCTGGAGCCAAGCTCACAGCATGGAATGGGCTGTCCCAGAGTGCAGGGAAAACAGTGGCTTTGGAGATAATTGTGTGTTTTGGCTCCTCCAGTCTCACCTTGCTCTCGTTGGGGGTGAATTGAATGCGCACACGGGCAGTCGCACCTCGCGGCACAGCACGGTACGCCTCGTTGGGGCACACCAGCCTGAAACAAGGTGAGCTCTGCATGGAGACCTGCACCAGCTGAACACACTGCAGGGAAGACATGAAACAATGATTTTGCCACTTGTGGAAACAGGTAGAGAGGAGACCTGTCCGTGCCCTGGTGACATCCTTCCTTGATCCCTTTTCCAGAGCACTTTCAGCTGTGGAGGTACAGGCACATCATTCACAAGGGAGAACTTGAATCCCTTCTGTCTGGCTCATTTTGGCCAGGGGCAGTAGGGCAGTGCCCGGTGGGAAGGAAGGGCCCAGCAGGTCAGCACCAGCAGGATGGAGACAGAGCACCTGCACCAAGTCATCTGCATATTCAACAAGGCCAAAAAACCTGCTGGCTTCTGCCTGCACACAGCCATGCAGTGGTGTTCCAGACAGGGGATGTGCTACCTGAAAGCAAAGCAGCACATTATCCTGGGAGAAGGAAAAAATTCCCTTCTAGCAGATCAGGTTTGGCTAGGGCAGTTCTGGGGGTACAGTCAGGCAAACAGACCAACAAGAGAAGAGACCAAACACTGTGGCCTCACTGGGAATAAAAGCAAACCTGAAAAGGCAAAGAAGGAACACAGCAAGACAATCCCTAAAACATGGAGATGGCAAAAGAGAATTTAAATGAGCAACTAAAGCAGCAAGGAAGAATCATAAAGCCATGACAGCAATCGCTTTGCCAAAAGTGATGGAAATACAGACAGGCTGTGCCTATTGACTGTGGGCTGCAAAGGCATTTTCTGCCTGGACAAACATGACCAGTGTTGACTCACATTCCAGCATTAAAGCAATCTTGGCTCCCCAGGGGCTCTTGCTGCCTGTGCAGGTGAGCTGGGCTGCTGGGCATTCCTGCCCTCAGCCAGCAGGACAGGTTCTGCCCTCTGGGATACACAGACACAGCAAACATGCATTTTCTAGCACATAGATATCAACCCCCGAGCACCAAAATGCTCTCAAAAAGTCTAAACCAGATGATTTTGACCCTCCTGGCTCTTCCCACCAGTCCACGCTTGGCACAAGCCTCATTTGAGGAAATGTTTCCCCGACTGAAATTCAAATGGCTTCAATTTTCCTCTTTATAGTGGAACACAACTGCTGACATTTTTCAACTTTTTCCCCTCTCAACTCTCTTGGAAAACTGCAAAATAATCACAATTGCCTCAAGTGAAGGTGAAATCCTCCAGGAGCACATGGCTTTGGATGTGCTGTGGTTCTCCAAAGGGAAAGCAGAGCACCACGTTGATTTTGGAAAACCTGAGCAGAGCTGGATGAAGCTTAGCAGGAGCCTGAAGTAGCACCTAAAGGCCTCTCACTGCTTCTGCTGCATCAGTCTGACTCCAGGGCTGTTTCACAACACATTTCCTGCAGTACCAATGCCATTAGTGATAAGTGATTCCAGCAGAAAGTGGAGAAGACTCAGCCCATGAGCTTTGACTGTGAGCTGCACAAAGGGAGTCAAACAGGCTGAGAGAGGCAGAAATTCCTACCAGGAACCAAGATTAACCAAGGAGACACAGGATGTGGTATAGACCCAAGGCAAAGCATGAAAGCAGGCTAGAACTGTACAGCCCTCAACATTCCTATCAATCCAGAGCTTTCAAGAGAAAGCAAATCCTTTGGGATAGATACCATCAATGCATAGCCAAACTCAGGGGAGAATTCCCAGCACAGCAAGATTTCCACCATCCTGCAGAACAAAGGTGCTGAGACATTTTCTTCTGGATGTGCTGCAGCAGGTAACTTGCTTTGCTGTACACCATGGGAATTACACCACTCCCCTCTTCCAGCACGGTGTTAAAGCTCCAGGCCCCAGCACTTACCTTGCTCTCATTTGTGAGAGACAGTTCCATTTCAGAGACTTCATGAGCCACGAAGTTCTGAAACACCAGCTCTGGTGGGGAAACACGAAACAAGCTCTGTTTCGGGAGAACTGGCAACAACTGGAGAGACAAGAGAGAGCAGGGAGAGGTTCAGCTGCTGGGAGGAATGTTCATGAAGGAGACTCTTACTCTGATCCCCAGTGAAGTACAGACTCTGGGTGAGCACGTCTGCCCAGGCCACACTGGGGAAACAGTAGCTCAGCCACCTCTGCTCTGAGCTGCTCAAGAGCTGCTGGGCCACACAGAGCAGGGTATAAAAGAAGCCATATAAAAGGATATAGAGGGTATAAAAGAAGCCATATAAAAGGGCATAAAGGGTATAAAAAAAGCCATTTTGGTGGAGGGTGTGTGTGTGCTCAGCTCTCAGGCAGGGAGATACCCAGCTCAGCTGAATTGTCACTAATGAACAGTTTTCTTTTGCTTCAACAACTTTGTCCCCTTTAATTGTATTTAAAAGTTAGTGTGTTCCTAACAGAGGTAAAGGCAAAAATAAAATAACACAGAAAATAGGAAAAAGACAAATGAGGTGAATACTGAATGAGGATAAGGGTCAGTTCTTTTCTCAGTAACTTGGGTAAGAGTAGAGTTAGTATCTCCTTTTTCCATGAGCTTTAAATGGGTGCTTTCTTGTAGTCTATTATTGCTATCTTATTTGATACCATTCTAGAGGCATGTCTGAAATGACACAACAGCAGCAAATGCTTCTGGAGCAGAGACACTGCTTTGAGAAAACTCTCCCCTGTTGTCTGCCTTCTCCAGCCACACTGCTGTCACTCCAGACACACCAGCAGCTCTCCTGTGGGACTGCACTGCTGAAGGGAGTGGCTGCAGCTCACTGTCCCTTAGTTGTGCCCTTCTTTGAGCTGTTCCTGACCTCCCTCTCCAGGGCAATCCTTCACCACTTTGTTACTGTCTCTTGCTGCCCATTTCCTGCTCAACACCCACCTCGGCCACCTACCACATCTGGATTGTGCAATATACCCAGCCAGTCCTGCAGGAAAAGCAGCTTTAAACACACCTCTAAGTAGGCACTGATCCAGAGAAAGCACATCCATTCCCCCCTGACCAGGGCGAGTCCCCTGTGCACCTGGCAGCCTGCAGAATCTCTCAGGCTCCCAACACATTGTTCCAACCCAAAGCATTCATGCAATTACTTTTGTTAAATCTGCAGTAATTCCTGCAGGTCCTTGGCCTTCAAAGGCCAGCACTGCCACTGTGGAGGGAATCCTATGATCCCAAGCATTTGATGGTGACCACAGCAAAGCAAGAGGTGGCTCTTTCAGCAGGAAAATGGAAAATGGCAAATTTGTGCCTTTGTGTCCCCAGCCTTCCCCCCATTGTTTCAGCAATGGCAGCTCCACTCCAGCAAACCCCAGCAGTTTCAGCAGAAGTTATTTGTGTTGGCTTGGTGCAGATCAGGACTCCAAGTCCACCACTACCAGCAGTTTGCAATGACAACAGCACCTGGACACTGAGGTATTTTGCTGGAGGTGAGCCTGTCACAAGCACACACCCTCTTCAAACTTTGCATCAGACAGAAAGGAAAAGAGCAGGAAAAGGCTACCTTCTGACCAGTCTCACTCGTGGGTAGAAATGGACCAATTCTGGGCAGACTACTCTCCCCAGCACTGGCCTCATTCCTGTTGAGCTTCTCTCTCGGGAATCTAGAGGGAAGCAGCTGAAAGGCAAAAAAAACCCAGCAAAAGCATCAGAGATGTGCTTGTTCAGAAAGGCTTTTCTTGAACAAGTGGCACTGGTGACTAATTGGTGATCACATCATCTAGGACAGTCCTGGAAGCTCTCTAAGTTACTTGTTGAAATACTTAGCATCAATAAATTAATAATAGAGCAGAATACACATACTTCAACCACATGGCTGTGTCCCTCAGCTTCCCCATGATTTGATGGGACACGTTTAGGGATTTCTGCTCTCTGGGCATTTGTTTCCTCTTTAGTTTCACTGGATTGAGGCAGTGATCTTTTCAGAGAGTGGGGAGGAGCTGTCAGAACTTCCTAATTCCATCCCTGCACAACACTCAAAGCTCACAGCGAGGAGACAGCGCTGCTGGGTGAGTCCAGGAGATGCAAGAAAGCAAAGTGGTACCAAGAGTGAGGTGCACAGGAAAGTGTCCAGGTTTTAGTTCTCTCTGTTAATTAGCATTTGCTTCCTCTGTCTGGGCTCCCACAGCCCTCCACAGAAGAAAACAGAGGGATCTCCTTGACAGAGCCTCAGCAGCAGGGCATCTTCAGTCAAGTGAGCTCCAGACAGCCAAGGGACCTTTGTGGCCCTGACTCCAGTGCTGTGTGCAGGGCTGGATCTGTGCCCCACGCAGGAGATGAGAGAGAACAGCTGCTCTGGAACCTCTGCTGCTGGCACCAGCCCTGTCTCTCCAGGCTTTGGGCAGAGCTGGAGCTGCCCAGGTGCTCAAGGGCAGGTTTGTGAGAGCAGCACAGGGGAGTGCCCAGCCTGACAGAAGGAATTGCTGTGACACAGGGCAGGGAGAGAAGCGCCTGCTCAGGGCTCCAGCTGGACATTGGTTTCACCTGGCCCCGGTGGCACAGCCAGGGAAGACACTGGAGTGTCCCTGGAGCAACACACGGTGTTCCCAAGTGCACCAGGACAGCCCCCAGCAACAGGAGCACGGCACAGAGAGCTGGGGAGGGCTCTGCAGCCTCACAGTGCTGCTGGACAACAGCAGGGGCAGGGAGAGGAGGGACACCAGGGCCATTTCCAGCCTTAACACAGCCCCAGAGGCTACTTACACTGAAAGACTTCAGTCTTGCCCTGAGCAAAAGCTCAGGAGGTGTCGTTGTCTTTTCTGGAAATCCAGAAGGCATCTTGAAAGGAGGAAGTCGCAGAAGATCAACAATGCCTCAAGAAAACTGGAAGGAGCAAGAATGGAACTCTGAAAATCCAGAATCCAATTCACAGCAGACTCAAGAGATATACTGGTGCTAAAAAATTTATAGTATTTAAAAGTAGCCAAGTGCTTGTTTGGTGTGAGTAGCCAGGATTGTTAGGCCTCTAGTTGAACTACATGGCTATGTTGTGCAATTCAAAAATGAATCACACTGAAACCTGGAGCTAAAATACTGAATACCATTAATAATAGTTAGAACAGACTGTAAAAGCTGTAGCTTTAATATTATTAGATTCAATATACTATTATTACTACTACTACTATTATTATTATTATTATTATTTTAAATATTGATATTATTTAAAAATAGCTAGAATGGACCTCTTTTTCTTTAGGCTAAACACCCCTTGCTCTCTCAGCTGCTCCTCACAGGATGTGTGAGAGACTGGAATGTTACGGCTCATGGCTTAAATCTTGTTCTAAAGGATTTTTTGCCCTGTGCCCACCAAAGCCCACCCTTCCCTGAAAATGCCTGCTGACTGGAACTTTGGACTGTGAGTTAAGCCACCTAAGGGAACTTGAGAGAAAATAAAGGTGGCACTATTGTCCTATCATCTCAGGTCTGGGCAGAAGTAATCAACACTGAGGGAGAAAAATGCATCCACACCAAAGCCAAAGGCAGCAGCTGTCCTGAGAATCAGCTCTGTCTGGCTTCAGGGTGGGGAAGTCACAGGCACAGACTCATCTGCTGAGGCCAGGTTTGCGCACAAACCTCCCATCAACAGAGGGGCAAGGAGGAAATTTTGTGGCTGTGCCACATCCCCAATGTAAGAGGCAGTGGACACCCATCCTCCCTCCCACAAACTGGCTCAGCTCTAAAACCTCCCCCCACAAGAAGGCCACATCCAGGGGACATTGCCATGAGGAGCAGCTGAGGGGGTGTCACAACCCAGCCAAGACCTGCAGCGAGCCCCCAGAGCCGTGCCTGAGGCCTTGGACCAGATGAGTGCAGGGGATGCAAAGGAACACAACAGATCTGAAAACCCACAACCCAATTCATGGCAGAGCTGTGACAAAACCCAAAAGTACAACTTTAGTCAATCTTTAACTTTTTTAAATTTTAAACAAAATTCGGGACTCCCTGTGAGACCAAAGCACCGCGAATTGGGGACTCCCTGGCAGAAAGCAAAGCACCGCGAACTCGGGACTCGCTGTGAGAGCAAAGCAGCAGGAATTGCCCCGCACAGCCCCATTCCCTGTGAACAATTCCCCTGGCGAATGGCCCAGTGGAGCCGTGTGCCCGTGGCCAGGCTGCGCACACCCACCGAGGATCGCGGTCTCCACGCAACTGAAGCTGGAACAGCAGCGCCGCGGGCGCTGCGGCCGCGGTTCCCAGGTAACCCCGAGCCCTGCCCGTGCCCCTGGCTTCCATCTCGGCCTCCGCTCGGGGCCTGTTCCGCCCTCCGAGCTCCCTCGGGCCCCGCCGGGAGCCGAAGGAATCCGCTGCGGGGCCCGGAACGAGCCGGGCACGTTTCTCGCTATGGCCACAGCCCCGCACCCAGCTCCTGCTGCTGCTGCTGCTGCTGCTTCCAGCAGGAAAAATCCCAGCGTCTCCAGAGCTCGTGTTCAGCGCGCAGCACACGGGGAATGAGCGAGCTGCAGCTCCTGCCACTAACGGGGAGCTTCTCCTGCTGCTCCGGGACACGCAAGTAGCAAAAGGAATTTCCCGATGGGATGCTTTATATCCCCTAATCAGCAGCCAGAAATCAGTGCTCCAGAAGACTGAGATTATCACATCCTGTATTTCTCTTTGGCGTTCTCTTTCAAAATACAGATGTGCTAAAAGAAAAAAAAAAAAGAAAAAATAAAAAGTACAATATTTATCAATCTCTATCTTGGAATGAAGTGTAAGACTGATTTTCAGCTGTATTCCCAGCACTGTACTAAAAACACACTACAACCGTAATAGTTGGAAGTTTCCTACTTGCAGTAAACTCCAGCTCTTAGTATTCTTTGCAAGTTTATTTGTAATATATAGGTTTATATATTCTAAAGAACTTAGGTTTATTAAATTACTGCATGCTCCTCAATGCTGCTGAGCAGTAGCACAGACTGTTTGTGTCTTCAGCAGGACTGCTTTGTCTTAGGAAAAAGGCTTTGAAGTAAAAAACTTTCTGAGTTAAACAGAATAAAGGAAGTACTTTGGAAAACAAAGGAGGTAAAAATGATCAACCCTATCAGTTTATGATGTTTCCATGGCTACTACTCTGTGCAGCCTGAAGAAGCTGTAATGGAATAAGGGAAGATTTCTTACAGACATGTAAGATATAAGACATGTTATCCCTAAGTGTATGGAAAACCTTCACCCAGAGTCCCTGCAGGGCTGCTTTAAAGACCTGGTGGCTGAAGAGCAACACAGGGTTGAACTAAGTCAGACAAATATCCAATTAAAGTCAAATTACAAGTTATTTTCAGATGGGGTCACAGATTGTGTGCTGCTCACCATCCTGGGGGTTCAGAATGTTCTGCAGCACGGCTGAGCCATGAGACTTGTGGAGAAGAATTATAAAAAGGTGAAGCACAAACATTTCTCATGCACCTACACTGCATTACCAACTTGGCACCTTAAAAATGGTTTTGCTCCTTTATTGGAAGTTTCTAGCTGGAGTTGAAGGTTTTTTAATTGCTGAGAAGCTCTGAGTAGAAGCAAATCTTCTTGCTGGGTACCTGATACTTGGCAGTGGAGGAATGTGCATGTACTTACATTTAGATCTCTGAAGTATTCATTGTAGTCAAGAGCATATCCAACCACAGATTTATCTGGGATTTCAAAGCCTCTATCTGTAAGAAAATACAGTTCTTTTTATACTTCAGTGGTGGAAATAGCTTTTAAATTCAGAGCTTGTATTCAACACACACTTGAGCCAAGGGTAATAGGCATCATCTCTTTCAGGGTGCTCCCTTAAGAATCTGAGCTATAAATTGATGAGAGAGGTTAGAATCTAAACCATTCCCATCAGTCAGCAATATAATTAAGGTGTTAAGAGAGTTATGTTTATTAACAAAATAATTGTTTAAAACCTGGTTATGAGTTAGTCCTGGGAGAAGAGACAAGGAATGAGATTTTACTTGAGTGAAAGTAGATGAACTGTGATTCAGTAGGACTTTTCAGTTTGGAAACAAGGCAAGTTTAATAATGCAGAGTCAAAACAAATGCCCTCCAGGGCCAAAGCAAAGCAACACACAGTTAAGGTTTGATTCATTTCTGCTATCTAAATAGTTAAATTTATATATCAAATAGCTAAACCTGCACTGAGGCCAGCCAGGGGAAAAACAGAAGGTGGTCATGAGGCCTCAGGATGCCATAGCTGGACATTAGTTCACGAGTTTTTATGTAGTTTCTCCCCATTTCTCTTGGCCTTCTTGAAACTTCTGTGCAGTTGTCAGATGTGCTGCCTGAAGGGAAATTGTAAGACTGTGTTTTGGAAAATACTAGAAAAACATGATACTTACAGTCTGGTCTGTAACCTGGACTCTGACATGTCCTTTTGACGAGCAGGCTGTAAGGCAGAGCAGAGAAGATTGGTTTTTAAAATATGTCTAAGCTGTAGACTTCCCTTCTGCCACACCTCCCCATAAGCTTCTAAAATCATGCAATTAAATCAAGACAGTGAGATTATTTCACAGAAAGAAGTGGTGTTCAGCCTTGTCGTGGAGGGAGAAGCAAAGGCTCTGATCTAGGTTCATTCTTTATGTCCAAGTGGCTCTGGTTTGTATTCAGTTCCCTCCAATCCTGTGTCTCAGGTCATTGCCCTTCCACGTAGCAATGCCTCAGGACACTGGAATAGCACAGAGGGGGAAGCATGTCCAAGTGGCTGGGAATGATTTTAGTGGGGAGGGAGGGAGAAAAGGACATTTCTTCTGCAAAATCTTATCTATTCTTGGTTTGCCTGTGCACTTCAGAAGAAACTGAGAACCTCCTGGACAGTCCCTAGAAGGCCTGTCTGAATAACTGGTGCATAAAGCAACTGTTCTTATAAAGCATTGTGATTACTTGACAGACATAGGGATAGTCCACAAAATTTCATTTTAGAGACCTACTATAAGCAGATCTAGAATGCTGCTTGAAGTCATCTTCCAAGTGCTGACAGACTCTCAGATTCTGGAAACTTCTAGAGTTGAGGATAGTAAGGGATATTCTGAGTGTTGTCATTCCAGCATTGAGGCAACTGAGGCAACGTTAGAAAACTTATGGAAAGACATCAATTTCCTTCAGACATAAAGTAAGAAACAGGGAATCCATCAGACTTCATGGACTGCACAGAAAGAGCCATAAAACCTTTCTTTATTAATTTGAGCAGTGAGGATGGTAGTGCACAGGTAAATTTCCCAGTTCAAGAAACACTTAATTTTCCAGCAGCTGGGTAAGGATTGCTTCCTGCATTTGCTTTCTTCCCCCCAAACTTCAAGCCAAACAAGCACTTGGCAGCATACAATGACTATTCACCCAAATGATTTGAATGTGTTAGTTAGCAGCTGTATCCTTGTACCTTACAACTTTCACCATCCTTGGTTTCTTGTCTTTTATTTTTGAAAGCAGTGCTTTCATTGTTCTACCAGTCTCAATAATGTCCTGAAAGTGATAAAAAAAAAAAATTATCCTTCAAGTTTGAAAGGAAAATCAGACTGTCAGTGGATTAAATTAGAGCATACCAACCTGGCAGCCCAGTAACTTCATTAATTATTATTTTATATGTAATATGTATTCATTTGAAAAGAAGGGAGAAAAGAATCTGTGTCATTCCACCCCTCCTTCAGTCATTACTTACCTCTACTACTAACACATTCTGGAAGAGATTACATAGGGAAAGAAGGGAAAGAAAAAAAAATACTTAAATGGCAATTTTCAGCAAACCATACAGCCAAGAAAAGCACACTAAAACCCTCAGTTACAAGGAAATTGCCTTGATTTTCAAAGGAGATTGTCACTTGAACTACTGACTGACTTTGATGCTTACTGAAGAGTCTTTTTGTAAGTATTTATGAAAGCTTAAAATATGGTGCTAAAGGCACCTGTGTCAGGTCTATATCTTGCTCTGTGTACAGCACTGTATTCTAGAGGCACTGAATGAATCAGTTGAGTGTGGTTCATTTCTGGGGGTTCTGGAATAAAATGGGGAATGGGACCTTTGGGAGCACTCATTGCTGATCACTTCAAGTTTCCACTGAGATCAGTGGGAATTATTCACTGTTTCAAAGCCCAGCATTTTAAATCAGTGTTAAGAGGCTGGAAGTATGCAGTATCAAAATCTTTAATAAAGATGGATTTCCTGGAAAATACACAGGAACAGTTGTTTTCCTTTAAAAGCTGAAGATGCCAATTCATACCTTCCCACTTAGTGTAGACAGCTCCTCTCCAATAAAACTGATTTTTTCTGCAGGTGACTCATTCTAGAAGGAGAAAGAAGAGATGGAAGTCACATAAAGCATGCCCCAAAGTGTTGTCCTGTATTTGTTTGAAAGGTGAGCTGCTCTTGCTTCTTGCAAGAGGAAGGAGTTTGAGATCTGCCCCTGGCTCTGTCATGTTGAGTGTTCTGCTATGTTTCTTCCAGTGAATATATAATATCCACCCTTTGGGGCAGACCAGTAAATCAGTTCCTTTTTAGTATGTAATTTGAAGAGAATGTACACATAAACTCAATTTTTGTGGGGTTCTCACACAAACCATCAGTATTTAGAATGCCAGTCTATGGAGAGAGTCAATTTTCCAAAGAAAAGAAAGTTACTCACACAGTAGCTTTTTATTCTGACAAAATCCACGGTAACGGGCACAGATTTATCACCATTTTGATTCAGTGCTTTTATCTGGTCCAGCAAATCAGCAAAGAATTTATAGCCTCCTTTAAGGACACAGAGTGCAACAATGGGATGACTTCCCATGTCTTGCATGATATCTCGAGCCAAACGCTCTGTCCTGGGAGAAAGAAGGAAAAAAAAGGCAATTCTGGAAAGTGTTCTGTGTATCAGAGCTGTTTGTGCATCTATTAAGCAATGTTCAAGTAAAAACTCTGATCTTGCTGTTAGGTTTTTATAACTAGCAAATTGTGAGCACAGCAAGTCGTAGGAAAATAAATTACGTATTTGCACAGCATAAGCAGATTTAACCCATAAACACAAATATTGCAGGATAGCTGGGCTTGAAGATAGTTGATGGAACATGGAAGCTTGACTGGGCTTGCAGAGGAATCCTCTCCATGAACCCCCTCTTATACCAGACTTTAGGACAGAAGTGTTTGGGCTGCAGGGTTTCCCCGTTTCTCATGGGCTGCACAGGGCAGGACCTCAGGCTTTTTTCATTTGGAGGGACAAAAATTGGCATCACTGTCCCTATTCTTTTCTGTTTACCCTCATACCTGTCCAGGATGAGTCCATGAGGAATGAAGACTCTTTCTAAATCCTCTTCATAATGCTTAGGAATGCAAAACAGATTTTTGTTGTAGCCACTTTCCTCATCTCTTATCTGCAAGGAAAAGGGAAATACATCTAAAACTAGCAACAAAGTCATTCAAGAAAAAGCTTCCAGTCTGTGACAGTGTGAGGAAAAAATTCCTCCCCTCCAATAATGTGTCAAAATAAAAATATTTCTGAGAGTTTTTGATCTTTCTGCTAGAACAATTCACAATCTGATAACTGGAGCTGGTGGCTGAGTTGTGAATGGAGTTGTGAATGCATAACAAGTACTTTGCCCCACTCATTATGAAATCAATTCTTGGCTATCATCAACTCATTAAAAAAGCCACCCAAAATAATAACAACCTTCCCTCTTGTTCCATTTGCCCTTCTGCAGAGCTCAGTAGCTTGCTCGTGTGGTAGACAAGCAAAAATTAAAATGTAAGGCAAGGAGATTGGGATTCCAGGTCAGCATGTCACTTTGGGGTGCTGCTCTACTTTGACCATCGTTCTCCACTGTGTAAAAGAGAAAGCTTTGCCTGCCAAGCATGATTTCACAGCTGAGCCTTTGACATTCCAGCCATTAACTCTCTCAGAGGACAGGGGAGATGGCTCACCCAAAAGGAGAAGCTTTGGGATGGCAGTGAGAAGAGGGGAAGCTGCAGAGGGTGCCCATAGCTCAGGTTTGTTCGTGCCTCGTTGATCGTGGAGAGACGCTGGCAGTGACACTGGCATGGGCTGTGCCTTGGGCTGTGCCACAGCACTGAGAGCAGCTTCAGTGAGTGCAGAGCTGCTCATGCTTTGGTGTTTGGTCAGCCCAGCTGGGCAGCTCAAAACTGGCCCGTTTCTGCCTCTGGGAGGCTGCTCATGCTGGGAATGAGATTCTGACTGAATTAGAAGCATTGGTCAAAGACAATGATTATTTGAGACTACTGGAACACATAAACACCATCTCTGTATCATTTGAAGTATCAAAAAAAAGCACCTTTAAGGATAGTCACTGACACCAGTATAAAAGTGCTGTTTGTGTTGTTCTGTTTGGGTTTGTTTTGTCTCCAAGATTCCCATGTCTATTGCATTCTACTTAACTGCAGCTTAAATGCAGTGATAATTCTCTCTGCAATTTGAGCAGCTTCTTTTGCCTAATCATGATCCTGACTGTGGTATTTAATGGACTTCAGCTTTACAATCTGCTGTTGCATTTCTAAATGCACAGCATTTCTTCTGCACAGCAAGGGGAAGGTCAGCTTTCTTACCAAAACTGAGCTTCCTGCTGCACTTGATGAGTGACACTGCAACTGCTTCAGCTCAGGTGAGGGATGAGCTTTGTCTGTGTGCATGTAACCGTGGAATGAAGGTAATCTTGAGGCACACAGATGTAAACAGTCATTACTGCTTAGAGCTAGTCTAGCAGTGCAGCTTTGTAGCTGTTACTTGGTTTAACAACTCTGCTCACTGAGAGTCTTGGGTACAAACAATATCTGCTGCAATATCCTCTGTCTGAAGCATTTCTTAAAGCCTAATGGAAGGTTCAAAACCAGAACTTGAAGGACTGCATCAGTTTGAGCACCACAGCAACCTGCCTTACAGGCTCATTAAAGCCTTTGCTTTGTGGCATATTGCTGAATACTACAGTGACAGCCCATAATACTAAAGAAATCTACTAAACTATCATACAAAATCATTAAATTTTTAACTCATGAGTTTACAACTTGAGGAATTAATTGTTTCATTTAGTTTCAGTATCATCTGTTGTTCAATTACTGATGTCGATTTCTGAGTTTCAGAAAAAACAACAAAATGAACTACAGCAATTTTGTACAGTAGAGGAATTCATAAGTATTGTTTCATCAGCACAGAATGAAAGAATATGAATATAGCTATGTTAAAGTCAAATAATGTCATGCATTTGTAGAAAAGTGAGTCTATCAAGATGCCTCTGCTCTGAAAGCCATCTTTTCTGCCAAGTAAATAGAAGAAACACAGTCAGTATTTCTAATGTTCTGCTATTTTTGCTAAAGCTGACCTTTCCCCCCCTTCAGCCAAAGCCCCCTCCAGGCAAATAACCAAACACAAGGACATTTTGCTTTCTTACCTGCAGTCCATGAGCCATAATTCCCTCTTTGAGCTGTGCTCCTGCAGAATGAGTTGGTGTTACTACCACAGTTTGGCTTGCTCTGTTTTAATCTTCCAGTCAGATCATGACTTGCTTCTCAAAGGTAAAAATTGTCATCTTTCCTGCAGGAAGTATTACTTCCTTCTGCTAATGCAATGACATCACAATCCCAGGTTCTTACCTAATCAGATTAACTAGAAATAAAATGGGTTGGAGCCCTGGTGTAACCAATGAGAGTAAAGATGTGGGGAATGAGGGAGATGCAAAAGGGAAGCTTGTGAGTCAAATTAAAGGGAAGGACTAGGCAGAATAGTGGGGTTTTTAACTGCAAACACACATCAGATCAATCAAACCTACAGAGGCTGTAGCAGGTGGTGAATCAGTGGTGTATGTGTACAAGGCTGCCCCAAGGATTTTCTGAATCCCCAGATTTATTCGGTCAAGCACTAGGGGAAGTACTACAACTTTTCTCAACCACACCTGAAATAAAACTTCTCCAGTATGTGGATAATTTACTTCTCTCAGGAGAAGATGAAAAGAAGGCTCAGGAATCCACCATAGCATTATTAAATTTTCTGGGAAACCAAGGACTGAGGGTATCAAAGGGGAAACTTCAATTTGTAGGATGTGAGGTAAAATACTTAGGACATATAATTTCTCAAGGGAACCAGAGACTGAATCCTGAAAGAATTAAGGGGATAGTCTCACTCCTGCAAGCGAAAACCAAGAGAGAGATTAGCAGACTTTTAGACTTGTTGGGATATTGTAGGCTGTGGGTCAAAGGGTACACTCAGGCCCTCAAGCTCTCGTATGAAAAGCTAGTAGAAGGTGAGATTGGGAGGGGAAAAGATGAGCAGAAGTTTGAAGATTTAAAACAGAAATTAGTCAGTGCACTGGCATTGAGCCTTCCTGCCTTAGACAAACCTTTCTATCTGCTTGTGGCTGTAGAAAACAGGGAGTGTTAGCACAGGACTGGGGAGGCTCCAGGAAACCAGTGGCCTGTCTGTGAGAAATGGAATTACAGAGGATTCTCAAAGTCTGACTGAAAGCTCACATAGTCTCAAACATCTGTTTGCAAACTCAGAGATAAGGTCTGCTGACTGAGCTATGCCATGGAATAGAGAAGGTGTTCTTGAGAGAGACTGAACTGGAAACAAGTTTCAAACCATGGCCTTGCAAACAAACCAGGTATTTTGGAGAATCAGAACTGGGAAAGATGCATTACTGCAACACTCTTGGAATTTTTACTTCTCTTTTTGCTGCCTAAGTCAGTTCTTGATGACAAATAAGCAACTTTCTATGCAGAAAACAAACATCTCTTGGAGTACACAGAATTACAAAGCTGCCACAGTTAAAATCACTTGGGGAAGCAGCAGAACACAGAGATGGACAGAACCATTTGGAAAGCAATATCTGCAAGCTTACTCATGTGTCTGCAGTTCTGCAGCACAAAAGTAGCAGCTTTGATGAGTTCCTCGTCCTGAGATTCTGTCAATACCTGAATCATAAGTGGCAGACCATTGTTCTGAAGCAGCTCACACTGGTTTTCTTCTAGAACAAGACATGGTAAAGGAGAATAGGTTGGTTTTAACCCCACACACCTTAACCTTACATTCATTTTAGGAGCCAATACTGGCAACTTTCTCTAAGTTTCTGTAGAAAAAGAGATTTTCATTAGAGACTCGAGCCTGCTGCATTGACAGCAGGAGAGCTTTACATCACACAGGATGATTTGACCAGAACTCAGATTTCTGTAAGAAAACAAAAGGATGACTGAGACAAATTACAGGACGGAGGTCCAAGCTCATTTAATTGTGTCCTAAAACATTGAAATAATGACTCCTGTATTTCTTTTCTTCCATTACCAGCTCCTGGAGTAGATAAGCTACATTTCTCTGAGGTCTGAGATGCAGAAATATCAAAATCTCAAGGTTTATAATTAGCATAATAAAATTAGTACTTTAATCCTGGTCTATCCAATCTGTTCCTCCTAATTTATTAGGTAGTTAGATAAATTTTTATTGTGATCTCATTTGCATATGTATTCATATAACTGATAACTTGCTAAAAATAGTTCTTTCTGGTTTAAAATTAAATAAAAAAGCAATAAAAAAATGAAACATTTTTATTTTGACAGTGTGTACGTTTTTAGAGAAACCTTTATCAGCTCCAGCACGGAGCCAGAGAGAGTTGAATAAGCTGTGACACACAGAGTATCTGCCATAAAAAGAGCAGGGGACAAGCCCTTCCTGGCACTGGGAACACCACTGCTGGTCCATCCTGCTGAGGCCCAGTCCTGTCACACACCAACTGCTCTGAAACTACACTCAGAACTAGTCCAGGTTTCTGCTTTTAAACTTTTGTGAATTTCCCCTTGAAGCTCTTACGGCAGAAGCGTGAGACACCAACCACGGCCACAGCACAGGCTCGTCAGGATCACAGGCTTTAGGTACCTGTGACCCGGCGGAGCGGGGGGCTCCGGGCAGATCCCGAGGCGAGGCGGGTCCCCGCTGCCGAGCGCTGCCCCTCGGGCTGAGGGGTGAGACCGCCGGGCTGAGGGATGGGATCGCCGGGCTGAGGGGTGAGATCGCCGGGCTGAGGGGTGAGATCGCCGGGCTGAGGGGTGAGACCGCCGGGCTGAGGGGTGAGATCGCCGGGCTGAGGGATGGGATCGCCGGGCTGAGGGGTGAGACCGCCGGGCTGAGGGGTGAGTCCGCCGGGCTGAGGGGTGAGATCGCCGGGCTGAGGGGTGAGATCGCCGGGCTGAGGGGTGAGATCGCCGGTCTGAGGGATGGGATCGCCGGGCTGAGGGGTGAGATCGCCGGGCTGAGGGATGGGATCTCTGGCTTGAGGGGCAGCGGCGGCCCCGCGGTGCTGAGGGCAGCGCCCGGCTCGGCCCCTCAGGAGCCGCCGCAGTCGCAGCCCCGCCCGAGCGCCTCAGGGCGCGGCGGACTCGGGACAGCCCTGAGCCTTCCCCTCAGCCAGGTAGGAAGCTCTTGGAATTGTAGAACCGTCAGGGGTGGAAGAGATCTTTAAGACCACTCAGTTCAACGTCAGCCCAGCATCTGCCAGTGCAAACCCTAAACCATTTCCGAATATCAGATCCAGAGGCCTCTTTAACACCTCCAGCGATGAGACAACTCCACCACCTCCCTGGCCAACCTATTCCCAGGCCTGAACACCTGAACAGTGACAATTTTTTTCTAAAATCTAACCTGAATTTCCTCTCTCAGCGTGAGGCTAGTTCCTCTGGTTCTCACTGCAGGCCCAGCAGAAGAGACCGGGCCCTCCTCACTGCATGGCCCTGGCAGGGAGTTGGAGAGAGCAGTGAGGTCCCTCCTGAGCCTCCTCCAGACTGACTAAACCCAGCTGCCTCAGCTACTCCTCATGGGACATTTTCTCAACCTTTCATGAGCCTTACTGCCCTTCTCTGGACACACTCCAGCCCCTCAATGTTGTTTTTCATGAGGGGCCCAGAGCTGGACACAGCACTCGAGGTGGGGAGATCTAAGAACTCTGCCCCTCGTGAGAGGAGATCTAAGAGCTGCGCCCTTCCTGAAAGAAACTCCAGAACTGGAAGAGACTGAACTAAAAAACCGTTACGTTTGTATTAAGTACCATCACTGTTTAATTTAAGTGTTTGTTTTTAATTTTGTTTTTTTCTGTTTGTTTGTTTGCTTAACGTGTTTTGTTATTGAGTTTTTAGTGTCCCACAGAGCAAAGCGGGTGCGCTGTGGAGGAGGTAAGATTTTATGCTGTAAGTTTTGGAAACATTTTTAAGCTCCAAATTAAAATTTGAAGGGGGAAAAAAAAAAAAAAGGAGCAGATGTTGTGATGTGCCTCAGGGGAGGCAACGAATTCCATTGTCCCACTCCAAACCCCTTGTGAAGGACGGCCCAGGGGTTCAGATTGGGTTTGAATCCCTGGGGGGTTTCTCCCTTGCTGTGTTTCTAGTGGTCCCTGACCCTGAACTCCAGCCTCAAGGGTGGAGACGCTCATGAGTTCTGTCCCTCAAAAACCCCTGCCCTGCCTCTGTTTGGGGCTCTCTGTTCTGGATCTGAGTTTGTTCCCATGCTGAAGAAATGGTTTCATGAACAAAGGCTCGTCTCACTGGTGTTCCATGCTGGTCCCCAGAACCCTGCGGCTTCCCTGGCCGAGATCCTGAGGTTGCGGACTGCAACAGGTGCCAAGGTTGGAGAAGTTGGTGCGAAAACTCGACTTTGTGCTGTCAATGTTCTGAGTGTTGAGCCAGCACCAAATCTGTGCAACTCTATGGGAAGGAAATAATAAGGCAAAATAACATCATTGAAATGTGGGTAAGGAGGAGCCCGCTGGGCCTGAGATTCTGGCTCTACCCTGGAGACAAGATACTTCTCTGTAAGAGAAAGACAATGTGTCACTCCCAGGGGTCTTTGAGTTAGATATGTTAAACTGTTGTGTCCCATTGGTGTTCCCGCCTGCTGTCCCATCCCGATACAGGTATCTCGGGCTTCCCCCCGCCCCTCTCCTTCCCCATAAATACCCCGGCTTTTCCCCTGTTCAACGGATGCGCTGTTGCCGGCACCCTTCGCCGAAGCTCTGCCTGAATAAAAGGTTTTGCCTTGGTGGAACGCTGGACCAGCATTCCCGTCCCTGCTTCCTCTGTTGCCTGCCTGCCGCTGCTGCCGAGCCGAGCTAAGCTGAGCTGAAATCACTCAACTACCGCTGAGCCTGAGCCGAATCACTCGCCTGCTCGAAGCTGCTCACGCGCCTCGGCCCAGCCTTATCAGGGCTGAATATCTAGAGAAGTCGTGGTGCTCTGGGCTTTCCGTCGCTGCAGCAACTGGCGTCCCAAACGCGGGGCCTTCGAAGGAGCCCTGAAGAAGCGTCTGCCCGCAGTTTACCTGCGAGATGAGCCGCTGTTTGAGCCGCCGCCCCTCGAGGAAGCCTTTCTTGCGTTCTAGCAAGAGGCGATCCCAGAGGCTGCGACCGGGACCCTCGTCTGACCATCTGGGGCAAGGAAGAGCCCCTGAGGACCGGCCACCAGGTGACCACCTACCCAGCAGCTTTTTTTCACCCGCCGGCATCTGCTGAAGAGAAATTGTAAGTCAAAGGTTTTTTTTCCTCGGGCTTTTTCTTTTTTTTCTTTCCTGTTTTACTGCTGGGTGGGGAGTGAAAAAGGATGGGAAACCAGTCCTCTGTACAGAGACTGACCCCACCTGAGAGGGACTTTTATATCCAAGTTGCAAATACCCTAAAATCAGGAACTTTTAAGTTTTCTAAAGGGGATTTAAAAAGATTTATTCATTGGGGTTTTAAACATTTTAAGATTAATTCGGACTCTGCTAAATCGGGAATTTTTTGGGATAATGTGGGGAGAAAGTTATATACTGTTCAAGCTAAAGGGGATTTTTCTGTTGCAAAGTTTTTTCCTGTGTTTCAAAATATGATTTTCTCATTGGAAAAAGAGGGAAAAAAAGAAGAGGGAGTTTTGGGTCCCCAGTTAAATCCCCCAACCCCGTCCACCTCTCCAAGTGCCCCCGAACACCTTTCCCTATCTGAGAGCCGGTCGGCGGGTGGACGTTGCCCCCAGGCACAGAGCTGCTGCCGACTCCCTGACACCTTCCCACTGTCTCTCTACCGGTACCAGGATGGCAATGGCCGTGCCGCTCTGGGTCTTTCCTCTACCCTCTCTCCTATGCCCTCACACCCGGTTGTGTCCCTCCCAGTTCCTAGCGTTAGCACAGATGGCGCCAGCAGCGTGGCCAGCCCCGCCATTTTGTCCCACTCCCACCCCGGTTTTCCTGTCCTCGATGCCCAAAATGGCCACTTTCCCGCCTTCACCCCTTCTCTTCCTTCCGCGTCCTGCGGCTCCTCCCCCCCCACTGCGTCGTTGGGTGTAACCGCGTCGGGCCCTCCCCCATCCATGGGGAAACCCCTCCCCATCATGGACCCCGGTCCTGTCCCTTTGTGCCGGGGCCCCGTCCCCAGCGGCGCTCCCGCTCCAGGGTCCCTGTGCCCCGGAGGCCGGGACGGCTCCAGCCAGAGCGGGGCCATCTCAGCTTCCCCACCCGGCCACAAAAGGGCCAGCTCTAGACACCCGAGCCGGCCCCGCGCTGCCAGCAAGCGCCCCCCATCTCCACTAGGAGATGAGAGCAGTGAATCTTCTTATTCAGATTCTGAGTATGAAGATCACTGGGCTGAAGTGCAGAGGGAAGCCACACGAGCGGGGAACTCAGCTCTGTCCCAGAAAATACTTGCCTTTCCTGTAATAAGGAGGAGAGACAGGACAGGGGCACAGGTTGCTGCATGAGAGTCCCTTCATTATAGGGAACTGCAGGAACTTTGCAAAGCTGCCGAGGAACATGGCAGGAGTTCACATTTTTTTAAACACTTGCTGGAAGCCTCCTTCTCTGCCCACGTCATGGTCCCTCATGACATCAAAAATATTATGAACTGCCTCCTCTCTCCAGCAGAATACATGTTGTGGGAGAGGCAGTGGAAAAAACATTTAAAGCAATTGGCAGATGTTTATGCAAGAGATGCTAACAGACCCAATTTTACTTTAGAGCAATTAGCAGGAGAAGGAGATTTCCAAAAGCCCCGAGATCAGGCCAGGGATCTGCCTGAAGCAGCTTTACAGGATATAGCTAATGCTGCCAAGATATCTCTTTTTACCACCCCTGATGATAAAGTGCCAACGCAGTGCTTCACCAATATTAAGCAGGGGGCAACTGAGTCTTTTATTAAGTATATTGATAAGTTAAAAATAGCCATTGAAAAACAGATAGAGAGCCCTCAGGCACAAAAGGAATTATTAGTAAAAATAGCAATGGCCAATGCTAATCAGGAGTACAAAGCAGTTTTGTGAGCCCTCCCTCTGGACCCCGAACCAACCATAGATCAGATGGTTGAAGCCTGCACCAAACACTCCTCTGCCTCAAGTGAGAATACAGTGGCACTTGCAGTGGCAAAAGGAGTGGCAGAGGCAATATCTGGAGCTTATGCTGCAGACCCCAATAGAAATTGTTGTTTTAATTGTGGTGAGCCTGGACATTTTTTCAAAGACTGTCCGGAGAGACATTCTATACAACCACCAGCCCACCAACGATTCCCCAGACAGAACTGGCATTCGGGAAACTTCAAGCAGAGCGCGGGACGGCCCCGCGCTTCGACATCAAATCAAATGCCGCACCGCTCCACCCCTCCTGCCAAACCCACCATCCTGCCTCCACGGGGGCCCCAATATTAAACCCAGCAGGTGGAGCGCTTCAGATGGGAACTCGGCGTCAACTGGTAACTAGACTCTCTTTATATATGAAAGGTGACTGTGTTTACAAAGTCCCCACAGGGAAACGTGGACCACCAGGCGGTCCCTCTAACATCTTAATACTTGGGGATCCAACTAACTGTCCAGGACAAATTCATACTGTTCCTGAGGTTCAGACCATATACCCTGGAGATGAAATTTCCATCTCTTTGACCTGCATAGACCCTCCTTATTATTTAAAGGAACAGACTCCTGTGGCACAGGCCTTTTTACTTCCTAGTGACTGCCCAGATCATGTTCCCCTCAACCCCAGTGCTATGTGGACACAGGTTGTGGGCTTCTGCAAACCCATTGTGGACTGTAGCATGTTTTGTTATGGGGAAAGGATTCAGCGCCCAGGAATGCTAGACACTGGAGCAGATGTTACCATCATCGCCCGCTCCGAGTGGCCAGACAATTGGGAATTACAACTTGTGGCAGGCATGATTTCAGGAATTGGAGGGATGAGAGCTTCCATGAGGAGCAAACGGAATATTTGTCATCGAAGGACCTGAGGGACAAATGGCAACCATCAGGCCATTTGTGGTGAGAGCACCAATCACCCTCTGGGGACGGGATCTCCTGTCCCAATGGGGAGCTTCTCTGCGGATTCCCAGCAGGGATTTTTAGTGGGGGTCACTGAGAAGCGCGCCACGCCTACCATCCCCCAACTCACCTGGAAACAGCACCATCCAGTGTGGGTTGATCAGTGGCCCCTATCTGAGACCAAACTGCGTGCACTGGAAGCCCTCATAGAAGAGCAGCTTGCCAAGGGCCACATCACTGAGACCAATAGCCCTTGGAACTCCCCTGTCTTTGTTCTGCGTAAACCAGGCAAAGACAGGTGAAGACTCCTTCATGACCTCAGGAAAATCAATGATGTCATTGAAGACATGGGCCCCCTCCAGCCTGGCATGCCTTCCCCTTCAATGCTCCCCGGGATTGGAAACTGGCTGTCATTGACATAAAGGACTGTTTTTTCAACATACCCCTCCATCCTTGGGACGCCCCCAGATTTGCATTCTCGGTTCCCTCTCCAAACAGGCAAGCACCTTTAAAAAGATACCATTGGCTAGTCCTTCCTCAGGGGATGAAAAATTCTCCTACCATCTGCCAATGGTACGTGGCCCGCATCCTGTCACCTGTGAGGACCCTGTTCCTGGATGCCATCATCCTCCACTACATGGATGACATCCTGGTTAGTGCTGCTGACGATGACTATCTGCACCGGACTTTACAAAAAACCATCCAGATGATCGAGGACGCTGGATTTGAGATCCGTGAGGACAAGATCCAGCACACCTGCCCGTGGACCTACCTAGGACTCCAGATCCGTGAACGGACCATCGTGTCCCAGCAGCTGAGCATCAAAGACGACCCCAAGACCCTGCGGGACCTACATCAGCTCTGTGGGTCCATCAACTGGATACGCCCTTTGCTTGGGGTAACAACAGAAGTCCTTGCGCCCCTATTCAACCTGCTCCGTGGCAGCGAAGCCCTCGATTCACCACACTCCCTCACGCCGGAGGCCCGGGAATCCATCACCAAGGTCCAGGAGGCCCTGTCTTCACGGCAAGCCCACCGCTATGAACCCAGCCTGCCCTTCCAGCTGGTTATCCTGGGTAAGGCCCTGCGCTTACACGCGCTCATTTTTCAATGGGACATGGCATTGAAGGATCCACTCCTTATCATCGAGTGGATTTTCACACATAACCAGCCCACTAAGACTATCACCACTCCACAGGAAATCATGGCGGAACTCATTAAAAGAGCTAGAGTCCGTCTCCGCACTCTTGCAGCCTGTGAGTTCACCTGCATCTTCCTCCCATTGGCAACTGGAAGTTTGGAGCCTTTGCTCCAAACCAATGAGAGCCTTCAGTTCGCTCTCGATAGCTATTCAGGCCAAATTTCTATACACCCACCTGGCCACAGACTTTTCAAAACCACATTTAATTTGGTCCCCAAATCATTACAGAGCAAAACACCGCTCCAGGCCCTGACGGTTTTCACAGATGGCTCAGGGAAATCCCACAAGTCAGTCATGACTTGGAAGGACCCCAGGACACAGAAATGGGAGTCTGATGTCCAAGTGGTTGAGGGATCACCACAAATTGCTGAATTAGCAGCCGTTGTCAGAGCTTTTGAGAAATTCCAAGAACCTTTCAACCTGGTGACTGATTCGGCTTATGTGGCTGGAATAGCTATGAGAGCAGAACATGCATTTCTGAAAGAAGTCTCTAACCCAAATTTATACAAATTGCTTTCTGAATTAGTATATCTTATCGCTCACAGAAAGCAACCTTACTATGTCATGCATGTGAGGGCGCACACCGACCTCCCAGGTGCCATTGCCGAAGGAAACAGGAGGGCAGACGCCTTAGCCATGCCTGCTGGGGCAGCCAATGTCCCTGACATTTTCGCACAAGCGAAATTGTCCCACCAGTTCTTCCACCAAAACGTGCCTGCACTGATGAGAATGTTCAGACTACCCAGAGACCAGGCTAGGGCAATAGTTGCCACCTGTCCTAATTGCCAATCGTTCCAAATACCAGTCGTTAACTCCGGGGTTTACCCCTGAGGACTTAACAGCTGCCAGATATGGCAAACCGATGTCACTCACGTCCCATCCTTCGGGAGAGTCAAATACGTACATGTCTCCGTAGACACCTTCTCTGGCGCAGTGTTTGCCTCAGCCCATGCAGGAGAAAATGCCAAGCACACCATCTGATATTTTCTCCTTGCTTTTGCTACCCTGGGAGTCCCAGAACAAATTAAAACAGACAACAGACCTGCTTACACCTCTCACAAACTAAGAGACTTTTTCAATGAGTGGGGGGTGAAACACACCACGGGCATTCCTCATTCCCCTACAGGGCAATCAATAGTAGAGAGAACCCACCAAAACCTGAAAAGAGTCCTTGATCACCAGCGGGGAGGAACAGAGATCATTCCTCCCATTGAGAGGCTCTGTAAGGCACTATATGTCATGAACTTTCTAAATTGCTCAGCTACAGAGCCTGACCCCCCTGTAATTCGGCACTTCTCTAATTCGACCCATGCCAAACTCACAGAGAAGCCACCAGTGCTGATCAAGGATCCTGAATCACAACTGGTATCAGGACCTTTCCCGTTGATTACCTGGGGGAGAGGGTATGCGTGTGTGTCCACGCCATCAGGACCTAAGTGGCTCCCAGGGAAAAATGTAAAACCTTATTTAGGCCCTACAAACCCTGCACCAAATTCAGAACTTTCAAAGTCTCCTGAGACCCACACAGGTCCAGAAAAACAGCAGCCCACTGCAGCCTGGAAACGGAGACGTCATCGGAGTCCACAGAACCGACCTGCCACCAGACCAACAACCAGACAGAGGCCAAACCGTCCTGCTACCAGAGCTGCAACGAGACGACTGCCAACGTCACGCCTGACACCGTGACAGTACGCAAGTCTTCTTAACTCCCTCCCCCTTCCCCTTCTTGCCCTTGTTGCCCAGCCCAAATTGCCAGTTTACACCAAAATGCACCTCTGTGCTGCTGCTGGTGTCAGGTCATGTGTCCCCAATACACAGAATAACCTTGCTTATAATTGTTTGGTTTTTTGTTTGTTTTTTTTAAAAGAGGGGGGAGATGGGAGAGGAAAGGGAAAAAGAAAATAGCTCCCCCCCCTCCAAAAATCAGAGCTAATCTTTTATGTCCTGTTGTAGAAAATGGAGAGCAAAACCATCCTTGAGTTCCGGATGTTCCTGATTATCTGGATGCTCCTGAAAACATCGGCTGTGGATGCCTGGCTAGTAGCACAGCCCCAGGAGAACATGTGGATCACCCTGGCAAAGACGCTCAAACAAGACCACATGTGCTTGTCCATGGGCAGTGCCACCAACCCTCTAGACTTTTTGCTCCTGGCCCATGGACACGGCTGCGAAGAATTTAACGGACTGTGCTGCTTTGACCTCCCCAGCCCCAGTGAAGGCATCCACGCCCTCATCCAGAGACCCCAACACGCGGTCCGGTCCAGGAACTCCAGACTGAAAAGCAGCCCCAGTGGCTTGAGGACCATTTTGGGAGCTAAGGGCTCAAAGGATGGGTTGCCTCCCTCCTGAAAAAAGTTTTTTGGGTTTTTCCTAATTGTTATTATCTTCCCAAGTATGTTTTCATGTTTTAAGAATCTATTAGCTAACTCTCTAGGAGATGCCTTTTTAATAAGTAAAGAAGGGGGAGTTGTGGCTAAGGAGGAGCCCGCTGGGCCTGAGATTCTGGCTCTACCCTGGAGACAAGATACTGCTCTGTAAGAGAGAGACAATGTGTCGCTCCCAGGGGTCTTTGAGTTAGATATGTTAAACTGTTGTGTCCCATTGGTGTTCCCGCCTGCTGTCCCATCCCGATACAGGTATCTCGGGCTTCCCCCCGCCCCTCTCCTTCCCCATAAATACCCCGGCTTTTCCCCTGTTCGACGGATTCGCTGTTGCCGGCACCCTTCGCCGAAGCTCTGCCTGAATAAAAGGTTTTGCCTTGGTGGAACGCTGGACCAGCATTCCCGTCCCTGCTTCCTCTGTTGCCTGCCTGCCGCTGCTGCCGAGCCGAGCTAAGCTGAGCTGAAATCACTCAACTACTGCTGAGCCTGAGCCGAATCACTCGCCTGCTCGAAGCTGCTCACACGCCTCGGCCCAGCCCTTATCAGGGCTGAATATCTAGAGAAGTCGCTGTGCTCCGGGCTTTCCGTCGCTGCGGCATTGAAACAAGGAAATGCTCTTGGCACTTGGTGTGCACAAATGCACAGCAGGAGAGGAAGAGCAGAGCAGCTACAAGCTGCCAGTACTTGCAGAAGAATGAATGGAAGTAACTTCATGTTTAGGCTGGAAATTCGAAGAAAATTTGACCCCATCCCGAAGGGTGTTGAAGTGAAGCAGCTGTCTAGTGACAAGAGACAGATGGAGAAGTGAAACCCCAAAGGATAGGTTTTGAATGTGGAGTTTTTTGGATGGTGGGGTCTTTAGAAACAGATCTTGCAAATCCCATGGGTGAACTGAAAGAACTGGAAATTGGCTGGGTTTTGTCACCTCTTGGCAACAAAATTGTCTCCTGTTGTGCAGCTCAGGGGGAAAGGAGCTTCTTCCTCCCTTCAGTTTGCTGCAACCAAGTGTTTTGTTCCTCTTGGTGAAGAACTGGGAAGAAAGACTTCTTTTTAAGCTGAGGGAGTCAAATTCAATTCCCTTCTCATTTGGAGCAAAATCACCAAGTTATTTATGTTGAAAGTAACTCCAAAATTTTTAAGAGATCTTTTGCGAAAATATTTCTCTTGGTGACCGATTGCAAGTGTGTATGGGAAGAAACTCTTTGCCTTGAACCATTCAAAGCAGTAATTTCTTCCCAAAGAGGAGAAGCAATTACATTTTCTGGGTGGACAAAATAAAATAAAATTATATAAAATGAAATGAAATGAAATGAAATGAAATGAAATGAAATGAAATGAAATGAAATAAAATAAAATAACACAACACAACATAACATAACATAACATAACATAACCTAACATAACATAAAGTAGTAGTGGAGCAAAGGAGCTTAAAGCCAATCTCCATGTGCTGCAAATGATTGAATTAAATGCACAGGGCTCCTATCAGCTGGGCCAGACCAAACGTTGTTTTTGGTTTCTTGGGGGTTTTGTCAGAAATCTTTGTAGCACCAATAGTTCATGGACTTCTCTCTGCTGCCTTCAGCCATTCCTGCTGCCCATCATATCTTGCTATTATAAGGCAGCTCTTTTCATGATGTTGTCTTTGAAGTCAGATCTCTGAGCCTTTTTCTACTTCTAGCCCCAGTTTTCAGTAGGACCAACATTTTCTTATCTGGGAGTGTATTCAGTGGTGGCCACACAAGTGAAGGCAAGGAGCTGGCAGGTGATAATTGATGGAACTTCCTGGAACGGGAGAAAACTCAGCATTCAATTTCCATCTCCTTAGAAATCTCTATTTTTCTTTCTTTTCCTGCCTCTTGTGCTCTTTGTGGCTGCTCTGAGTTTAGTCCTTGGAAATGCAATTCTATGGCTCCAAATGATTTGGAGACAGAATAATCTTGTACATAAAACCAACTCAATTTAACTTTCCAATAGGAAGGCAGTTTGACATCCAGGCTTGGGGGGAGCTGGCAGTAGTTAGTGCCTGGCCAATGACAGAACACAGAGTTTGTCTGATTGAGGTGAAATTTCATTCACTGGAGACAAAGTCAAATTGCCTCGTATTTGCTCAGCACTACAAATCCATTTGAAGCTGGTTGCCAAGACTTGCTGCAAGTGCTGAGTGATGGGATAAAGCCCTGCAATGGCACCATGAAATGGGAGAGCTGGAGAGAAATCTCAAAGAATGGCATTTCCAAGCATTTTCAGGCACTGATGTTCTGCTGCTGGCTTGGTGCTGTCCAAGGGGCTGATTGGAATGGTTTTAGAGGAACTAAGCTGGGCAGTGGAATGCACCTCAGGCAGAAAATGCATCTCTGGTCTCTGCAAGTGCCTTTATCTCCCTCCATGCTGCTCAGCACTGAAATCCTGCAAGGACTGAGGGAATCTGAGGCTTTGGGAATGGCCAATAGTGAGAGATATTGGGGAGATTTGACTCAGGAGATGGAAGCAGCAGCAGAAGGTGCTGTCATCTTCATCCTAGTGCTCTCCTGCGTGCTGATGCATCGTGAAGGAGGCAGGATTCCATCAAGTACCTTCTGTGTCTCCCGTGGCAAATTCTTTCATGTCTTAGAGTTTCAGGCATGTGTTGTGTGGCTGTGCTGCACCCCAGGGCCAGGCTCTGCCTCTCTTTGCTCTGGCTGCTGCTTCCAAGCTGTCCTCTGTGATTTTGATTTGCAAGCCACCTCTCTGACCAGCTTCCACTTTGCTTGAAAAATTCAGCACCATGTTGGGGGCTGAACAAGTCCCAGAGCTGGGGAGAAGGATTTGAGCTGCAATTTGCATCACAGAGTTGTTAGAGTGGGGAAAATGTCGCATCCCTCCTGGACCTGGAGCTTCTAATCTTGTTGCAAACACTGAAAACCTCTTCAGCTTCTCTCATTCTACCTAAATTTGATTCCTGCTTTGATTTCACACCTCTTTCATGCAGCTTTTTCCTCTGTCTTTGGCTAGAATTGTCAGGCCTGAGAAATTTGGTCGAGCCTTGGGACAGCTCCCATCATCTCTCCCTGCTCCTAATGCTGCTTTGAATTCTCTTGGGAATCTGAGCATGAGGGAAACTGGGGGGACTTTAGTGAGAGGAAAAGTGAGGCACAGAGGCTGAAGTGCAAATGCAGAGTGTGGGTCACCAGAGTCTGCAGTGTTGTGGGGATTTGGGCCATGCAAACAGATGTTTCTTCTCTGGGAATGGTTGATTCCTTCGGTGTGTCTCCTCCTGAAATTCCTGTGCACCAGGCCTGGTGCTGGAGCTGCAGCAGCACAAAGTTGCCAGGGAGCCGTGTGGGACCCAGTGGGAATCATTTCTTTGCTGCTTTTGATGAAAAGTTGTGACATGAATCTCAGTGTCAGGGAGGTGCCCCGTTAATGCTGCTGCAGTGCCCACACACTGTGTCTGGAGACAGCTGAGGAGAAAATGAAGAAAAGCCAGGATGAAATCCCATGTGCTACTGAACTCTATCAGAACCTGCTTGGAGTGAAGTGTGTGAAGTGACTGGGGAGAGCTGGATAGAAGGGACAGCTCTGACAAGTGTGTGGTACATCACTGACATCCTTCCAGTGATCTTTGCACACAGACAAAAAAGTATCAGTTTGCATGGCCTGAATCTCTGGGTCTGGAAATCCTGCGTGTTGCACAAGCAGTGCTGAGCTCATCTGGCTCTGAAATATCATCTCTGCACCTTAGGCAGGAAGAGCATCAGAGTTGTGAAGAGATGAATAAAAATCAGTGGTAACCCAGAAGCAAACCTTGGCAATAGACATGCGTGGCAGGTGAGGAGACTGAAAGCTTTCATTCTTGTTGTGGGAGAATGAATTCAGCAATAAAAAATCCTGTCTCTTGGCATTAAAATACTTTAGTTTCAGCTCTGCCCCAGCCCATCAATGTCCCTGTGTGGTTGGGGGTAGGTTGTCCCCCTGTAGCTCTCTGCAGGTTGGTGCTAATTCAGGATGTTCTGGCAGGTTCCAATGTTTTGGTGCCTGAGCAGGGAGTGCAGAACAGGGATTGCAAGCGCTGACATTTGCTGTGCTAGAAAGTCCAAGGGACAAATTTGTGCCAATTAAGGTCTCCCCTTGAAGTAGGAGGAACAATTGATGTTGTGCTCGTAGCAGAGTGTGGTGACAGAGGGGGTTTCCAAAGGAAATGTTGGTGCATGTAGGCCAGAGGCCCCTGTGCTGAGGCTCCCTCCAGGCTGGCTCCAGCCCCTCAGGGTGCCCAGGAAGCAGGCTGCCCGCAGCCCAGTGCAGCCTCCTTAGCCCTGGGGCTAGCCAGGGAAGAGCCATGCATGAGGCTGAGCCCTGCTCCCATGTGGGATGCCATGGGACAGGGCCCACTGGGATTTGCCCCTCCAGCTCCCAAGTGTGTCCAGAGAAACTGCAAGGAGAGGGTGAGCTCTGTCAGTGGGACCCCCTGTGCACAGGGAGCCACTGCTGGGGTGGCTGTGCCAGCTCCCTCCGGGACATCCAGTCCTGGGAACCTGGAGAGAGTGGAGAGCACAACTTTGCAAATGTGCCCAAAGCAAATGCAAAGAGAACTGGGGTGTGAAAATGTTTATTTGTAGAAGAAAAGGAACAAGAATGAACTACACAACATATTTACATTGTAAGAATATTGGTAACAACAACAACAACAACAACAAAGTATAGAACCTATTTACCTAAAAACTTTCCTAACAAAACTATATGAAACGTATTTACAGAACACTTAAACAAACCCTAAAACATCTATCCAGAACACAACAACTCTATAACATATATACAGAAGGGTGCCAGCTGTGTCCGGGATGTGCCTCAGTCCTGGAAGAAAAACAAGTAGCACGGTCAGTGCAGTCAGGCATGGAGGGGTGTTCCATGTGCTGCCAGGCTGGGACACTGGCACAGGGGGACTCTGCTGCCAGAAGTGAGCCTGGCTGGGGCTGGGGGCTGTGGCCCAGGCACTGGAACAGGGCTTGTGTGGCCCAAAGCAAGGCCAGGCCAGGCCAGGGATGGCCACCAGAATCCAGTGCATGGGCTAGCGTGTCCCTGAGCAGGGAGTGCCCAGCCCAGCCCCAGCCTGGCAGCAGGGGACCCACTCTGCCTGTGGGGAGCACCTGCCTGTTCTGCTGCTGGCATCGGTCTTCATCCCAACACCATGTCTTCCTCCTCGTCTTTTTCATCTACATCCATCTCCTCAATGGAGTATTTAATGTCCACCTCCATCTCTTCCTCTCGGGTCTCCTCTCCATCCACTTCCATGTCTTCTTCCACATCTATCTGTGGATCGACCTCCATCTCCTCCTCTTTGACTGTGACAGCCTGCAGAGGTAGAAGATCTCAGAGTGGGGTCCCTTTCCCACACTATCCCACACAGCTCCAGCCCACCCAGGCAGCTGCGGGGTGTCCACCTCTGTGGAATAGTACCATACCTTCTTTGGAACAAATGCAGACATCGTTCAGTGATGGATAGCAAATTCCTGACAACGGGGAGTTTTCGGGACTGAGGGGGGTATCAGGGAGCA
Organism: Poecile atricapillus; assembly: GCF_030490865.1. NCBI lineage: Eukaryota > Metazoa > Chordata > Aves > Passeriformes > Paridae > Poecile > Poecile atricapillus. The sequence goes on along the minus strand of NC_081282.1, from coordinate 1,066,189 downwards.
GGTGACAACAAGGTGACAGAGGTAGCTGTGGAGCAGGGAGAAGAGCGTGCTGACACAAGGAGCCAAGGGTTGTGTTGTGGCCATTGCTGGATGCTGGAAGTTCTAGCTGGAGCGTGCACTGTGACATCACTGCCATGAGTCCAGGCCCAGGCTGAAGTGGACAAGGGAGACCACAGAATGATGGAATCCCTGGGTGGCTGGGCTTGTAAGGGACCCTAAAGACCATCTTGTTCCAAGCGGAGCAATCTTCCCCCAGAACAGGTTGCTCAGAGCCCTGCTCCCAGCTGGCCTTGGATGTTGCCAAGGATGGAGCATCCCCAGGCTGTGTGCACAGCCTGGGCCAGTGCCCCAGCAGCCTGAGTGGAAAAGAGCAGCTTCATTAGATCCAACTTCAATCTCACTCCTGCAGTTGAAAGGCTTCTCCTCTCGGTGCCCATCTTTCCTAGAGCTGCAGGGAGGCCTCCCCAGCACCTTCTCTTTCCAGGCTGAGCATCCCCAGCCCCACATGGACAGCACTCAGATCCGTGGGGGTCAAGGCTAAAGGGTAGCAAAGAGCATCAGGAAGGGAGAGATGGAAGCTTTTGGAGATGGAAGCTTTGCCTCTAAATGTAGAAAATCAATAAAAGTGGAGGGGAAAATGGTGGGACTCTGGCTCTGTTCTAACTGGGGAAGATTTTCTTTTCTTCTTTTCTGTCGTGCTGCCCCAAGTTTTGTTGTGTGAAAGGAGGTTTGGCAAAATATCCATTGTCTTCTCCATTGGTGAAACACTGAGCAAAGTCTGGGCAAGCTGATGATGCAGAGCAAAACCTGCAAATATCTACTGGTGATCTTGATCCTGGGGAATGCAGCTAAAGCCAGCCAAAAGTCATTTCTGGAAAGTCAAGCCTGGTTTATGTTTTCTGGAGTTTGGCTGTGCCAACTTCACCAGTCATTTATAAAAAAGGAAAAAAACTCAGACCAAAACAGACAAAAACACAAACAAACCAACCCAAAGAAACCAATCAAACAAATGGATAAAAAACCCCAAATCAAACCAAAGGCAATGAGAAGTTTGGATTAGTTGTGAGGATATCACAGCAGGCGAATGGCTGCTTCCTACAGGATCTCCATCCAAAGCCACCTAGAACAACTTCTCCCAAATATATCCAACGGGAGAAATCTAAAAAGTGATCCATGGCAGCTTTGGGGGCAGCTCTGCATTACGGTGAAGGATGAGCATGCAGTGGTACAGATGCAGCATTGCCCACCCTCCAGGCTGCTGTTTGCTCTGCTGAAAGACTCTTGCAGGACTGTGGCCCCTCTCAAAGCAATGGAAATCATTGCCACAGCTCTCAGTTGAGGCACTGGCATTTCCAGAGCCAGATTCAGGCACAATCCTGCTGCCTGCTGAGCATCTGGGAAAGATCCTGAGCATCTTCAGGCCTAGAAGCACAAAACAGCTCAGGCTCTCCCTGAACTGGGTTTTCAGGGCAGGTTTCCATATCTCTGCAAGATTTGTTCATCCCTCAACACGTCTGACTTTACGTCCAATGATGCATTTGTGTTTCTTCCTTACTCCTGTGTGCCCGTGAGTAACCTTCCACGTGGATGGAGGAGATTGTGTACAGGACAATTGATTCCTGGATTGCCATTTGGCTTCACTGTCACTCAGTTGAACATGGTCCTTATGTAAGAAGGACTTCCAAGAAATGGGTAGGAGTTTTGGCTCTGAGAGGAGCAGAAAGCACATTTTCTGCACCAAATTGCCAGCTGATGCAGTTTCCCTGCCAAAATAGTGATTGCCATTCATCTTCCTGGGAAGAATGTGAAGACCCATTCAGAGATCCCAGGTTCAGCTGGCCTTTGGCTTTGTGTACCTCATTTCACATGTCCAATTTCAAGGGCCACTAAAAGAGACTGAGTGAGCTGAGCTACACCCCATGGAAGGGACTTTTCTGGCTTTGCCATCGCTTCAAACAGCCAGAGGATTTATTCTTTCATATTATTCATCTTGCTCATGCTTGTAGATACTTGGATTGTTAAGTAAACTGCATTTTTCCATTTTTCTCCAAGAAAATAATTTTCCTGTAATATTCGGATGAGGGGCAACTTTAATTTGCTTTTTACAGGAACCCCATTCAGAGGGTTTCTTCCAAATTTGCCCTAAACCAGAACACCTTCCAACTCCATCTCATTTGGCAGCCGTGGAACTGAGTAATTTTAGTGTGGGATTGAGATTTTCTGAGGAGGAACAAGCCCTTTTGAGTTGGGATTGAGCCATTTTGGGGTAAAATGGAGCTGTTTTCAGTGGGATTGAGTGGTTTTGAGGTGACAGATCGATCCCTCCTGGTTTTTGGAGTGCAAAGAGATGGACATGAGAAGCTGTTGGGGGATAGGTGTCCTTCTTTTAGTTCTGGCTCAACTGTGGAATTTTTACCCATTAGTTGTGGGAAAAACCTGACTGCAGGTGGTACTTGAGAAACACTAAGATTTCGGTTGGGTCCAGGAGGAAAGGGGGCAGGAAAAGGCGAGGGTGGGCACAGTTTGGCAGCTTCTTCAGCTTCAGAGAAGGACACTTTGCTGCGAGCTGTTGCTGAGGAGAAAAGGGAATTCGCCATCACCCAGATGGAGCTGCTGCTTCTTCTTCTCCTTCTTCCCTCTTCCTTGGTGGCTTCACACACCCTGTCCTGCCAGGACGTGTGGCAGTGCCAGGCACCGCCGTGGAGCTGCTGATCCACCTCAGCCACCGGCCCGGGATCTCAGCTCATCCCTGCTGTTCCAGCTGAGTGTTCCTCAGAGCCCTGCAGGAGCACCGGCACTGACTGCCAACCCGAGGGGGTTTGTGAAGCAAAGCCTCTCCTCCATCCTTTCCCATGTTGGCCGAGAAGGCTGTCACAGGGTCCCTGGTTCTGTTTTGTTGTTAACGCTGTAGTTGTTGTTGTTTGTGTGCCTCGTTATACACACTAGTAAAGAACTGCTATTCCTATCCACAGATCTCTGTCTGAGAGTCCCTTGAGTTCAAAATTATAATGATTCAGAGGGAGGGGGTCTACATTTCCATTCCAGGGGAGGCCCCTGCCCTCCCTAGCAGAAACCTGTCTTCCAAAACAAAGACAGGTGGGGAGTTTCTCCATCCTCCTTACTTTTGTGGGGCCAGCAGTGCTCTTGGTTCCCCATGCTCTTTTTGTGGGGCCTTTTGTGTCTTTCCCCTCTGACTTTAAGGGACAAAGTGGGCGTTGTGTCTGTGCCCCTCTGACTTAGGGGGACAGGGGATATTTGCTGCCCCCTTTCTTCTCCTGGGAAGCCTGTGCGGGCTCTTTGTCCCTCTCTGATTTGGGGGGTGCCAGTGTTGTCACCATCCTGGCAGCCCCCGGCCGCTCTTTGCCCTTTGCCAGGCCAGGGCTGTTCTCTGTTCCCTTGCAATTTGTGGGGCTGGCACAGGCACAATTCCCCTCCTCTTTAGGGGGGCTGGCAGTCTCCTCTTCCCCCTCCGACTTGGGGGCTGCTGTCCCTGTGTGGTTGGGGGTAGGTTCTCCCCCTGTAGCTCTCTGCAGGTTGGTGCTAATTCAAGATGTTCTGGCAGGTTCCAATGTTTTGGTGCCTGAGCAGGGAGTGCAGAACAGGGATTGCAAGCGCTGACATTTGCTGCGCTAGAAAGTTGTCGTGGTTTCAAGCTAGTAATAAAAACTTATTTATTTTTTGCTAGAGATATGGATTAAAATAAGAGCAAAACAGGCTTAAAACTTAAAAGGAATAAAGACAGTTTATTAACAAACTACTAGAATAAAAATACCAAAATAAACTTTCAGAGAACCCTTTTACTTTTCACTACTTGATCATTTCTTTGTACACATAACAACATAGAGACAAAAAAAGTTTTACAATCTTGGTGGTCAAAAACAGTTTCAATTTTAGAGTCTTTTCATCAGTCCCCGTAGAGAAACAGAAGTCTCTTTCTGCTAATCTATGGAGTTTCTAGAGTCCACTCCTCCCATCTCACACCACTCTGAGGTGTGCAATGGGTCAAATTGAATCTAGGGATGCTATTTTTAAGGATAAGTGATTCAAAGCAGAAATCTTTTTCAGTTCTCTCTGTGAGCCCTCCTGGAAAACAGCCATCTCCCTGGCTCCTTTAAGGCTTTAAAATCTTCACTTCACTCGCAAGTTCCAGCAACTCACAGGATCATAATCATTTTTCTTTTCTTTAAAGTCCACACTTTGAATACTCTATTCCTCCCATACTCTAGCCATGAATTAAAGGAGTCTTTAAACTACTGTCCATCTCCATAGCTGCAACAGAAAGACTTTTCAGCAACAAGCATCTTCTTTTTCTCTCTTTCTTATTTAAACTTAACTCTTTTCTTCACTGTTTCTGGTAGGTTTATGATGTCTTACATGTTAATTGTCTCTCTTTCTCTGTCTTTTCTAAGAAAAAGGAGTAATCTGTTTGTTTATTCAGGTAGTAAAAGAATTAAAAGTTTTAAGAAAGCTGCAAAAGTTCATAGTGTCAGGTTTCAGTCTAACAGCAGACCTTGAAAACTAAACAAAAGTGTTAAGCTCGGCTTTTCTCTCCTCCTCCCCCCCATCCCTGCGGCCTTGTCCCGGGCCTGGGAAGGGGGGGGGGGGAAACCAACACAGAGCTTGTTACCTCTTAAACGCCAGAAACCAGAAAGAGAACGAGACAGCTCTGAGTGTACTTCTTAAGGGGGTGTTTACAAGTTGAATTCACTTTTAATGGTCAGATCTGCTGTCAATTCTTGAAAATGACTGATAATTGGTCAGGAAGAAAAACTCCCATCAGTCATCAGTAGCTTCAACTTCCTCTTTTTTTTACTCGGTCTTAAAGGTGAAGCTAACCCATGACACTGGTGAAGTTGGCACAGCCAAACTCCAGAAAATGTAAACCAGGCTTGACTTTCCAGAAATGACTTTTGGCTGGCTTTAGCTGCATTCCCCAGGATCAGAATCCCCAGGAGATATTTCCAGGTTTTGCTCTGCATCTTCAGCTTGCCCAGACATTGCTCAGTGTTTCACCAATGGAGAAGACAATGGATATTTTGCCAAACCTCCTTTCAAACAACAAAACTTGGGGCAGCACGACAGAAAAGAAGAAAAAGAAAATCTTCGCCAGTTAGAACAGAGCCAGAGTCCCACCATTTTCCCCTCCACTTTTCTTGATTTTCTACATTTAGAGGCAAAGCTTTGTTACCGCTGAAGATGAATAGATCACATGGACACAGGTCGAGGTGTGGTGAAAAGAAGAGCCGAGTTTATTTTCCCTCCCAGGATTTATAGGCTTTTGACCATGGCCAGGGATTGGATGGTCAGGATAACACTTTCTCACTGCACTGGCCATGAGAGATGCCCATCACAAGACGTGTAACAGAAAGAATGCACACATATCTGTGTTTACAGTTACTGTCCTGGGAAAGTCTTTAGAAAACTATGTTAGCAAGCTCAGAGGCTGAGTTTTCAGAGAGACAAAGCTTCCATCTCTCACTTCCTGATGCTCTTTGCTACCCTTTAGCCTTGACCCCCACGGATCTGAGTGCTGTCCATGTGGGGCTGGGGATGCTCAGCCTGGAAAGAGAAGGTGCTGGGGAGGCCTCCCTGCAGCTCTAGGAAAGATGGGCACCGAGAGGAGAAGCCTTTCAACTGCAGGAGTGAGATTGAAGTTGGATCTAATGAAGCTGCTCTTTTCCACTCAGGCTGCTGGGGCACTGGCCCAGGCTGTGCACACAGCCTGGGGATGCTCCATCCTTGGCAACATCCAAGGCCAGCTGGGAGCAGGGCTCTGAGCAACCTGTTCTGGGGGAAGATTGCTCCGCTTGGAACAAGATGGTCTTTAGGGTCCCTTCCAAGCCCAAGCAGCCAGGGATTCCATCATTCTAGGATCTCCCTTGTCCACTTCAGCCTGGGCCTGGACTCCTGGCAGTGATGTCACAGTGCACGCTCCAGCTAGAACTTCCAGCATCCAGCAACGGCCACAACACAACCCTTGGCTCGTTGTGTCAGCACGCTCTTCACCCTGCTCCAAGCCTACCCCTGTCACCTTGTTGTCACCTGCTCCCTCATACCCCCAGCAGTCCCTAAAGCTCCCCATTGTGTGCATTTTGCTCTCCACCCCTGCAGGATGTCTGCATTTGCTCCAAAGAAGGTATGGTACTATTCCACGGAGGTGGACACCCCGCAGCTGCCTGGGTGGGCTGGAGCTGTGTGGGATAGTGTGGGAAAGGGACCCCACTCTGAGATTTTGCTACCTCTGCAGGCTGTCACAGACACAGAGGAGGAGATGGAGGTGGATGTGACAGAGATGGAGGAAGAGATGGAAGTGGATACAGAGATGGATACAGAAGAGGACATGGAAGTTGACGGAGAGGAGACCGGAGAGGAAGAGATGGACGTTGACATGGAAGATGATAATGAGGAGATGGATATTGATATGGAAGACGAGGAGGAGGACATGGTGTTGGGATGAAGACCGATGCCAGCAGCAGAACAGGCAGGTGCTCCCCACAGGCAGAGTGGGTCCCCTGCTGCCAGGCTGGGGCTGGGCTGGGCACTCCCTGCTCAGGGACACGCTAGCCCATGCACTGGATTCTGGTGGCCATCCCTGGCCTGGCCTGGCCTTGCTTTGGGCCACACAAGCCCTGTTCCAGTGCCTGGGCCACAGCCCCCAGCCCCAGCCAGGCTCACTTCTGGCAGCAGAGTCCCCCTGTGCCAGTGTCCCAGCCTGGCAGCACATGGAACACCCCTCCATGCCTGACTGCACTGACCGTGCTACTTGTTTTTCTTCCAGGACTGAGGCACATCCCGGACAGAGATGCCACCCTGCTGTATATACGTTTTACAGTTGTGTTCACATAGACGTTTTAGAGTTTGCTTAAGTCTTCTGTAAATACGTTCCATGTAGTTTTGTTAGATATGTTCTTAGGTCAATAGGTTCTATAGTTTGTTGTTGTTGTTGTTACCAATATTCTTACAATGTAAATATGTTGTGTAGTTCATTCTTGTTCCTTTTCTTCTACAAATAAACATTCTTTGTTTTTCACACCCCAGTTCTCTTTGCATTTTCTTTGGGCACATTTGCAAAGTTGTGGATTGTTTTGGGAACAATGTTTTCAGGACTCTAATAAGAATATCAAAACCACTCTGCCACGCTCTCAGCTGCTGCAGCCCCAAAAAGCACTGGCTGGCTTTGCTCACAGAATTGACAATTGTGCTGGGATTTCTACCACACCACAGGACAGCGATTTTTTTCTTTTTCTCCTGGAAATACCTACAGCACTTCTGGGTAGCAAGGCAAACATGAGCCTCTTTTAGTGGCCCTTGAAATTGGACATGTGAAATGAGGTACACAAAGCCAAAGGCCAGCTGAACCTGGCATCTCTGAATGGGTCTTCACATTCTTCCCAGGAAGATGAATGGCAATCACTATTTTGGCAGGGAAACTGCATCAGCTGGCAATTTGGTGTAGAAAATGTGCTTTCTGCTCCTCTCACAGCCAAAACTCCTACCCATTTCTTGGAAGTCCTTCTTAGATAAGGACCATGTTCAGCTGAGCGACAGTGAAGCCAAATGGCAATCCAGGAATCAATTGTCCTGTACACAATCTCCTCCATCCACGTGGAAGGTTACTAATGGGCACACAGGAGTAAGTGTAGTGGTTTAGATTTGCTAATTTCATTTTCCCGGGCGGCGCACGAAAGTTATGTTGTGGTTTTAAAGCAGTAACTAAAAAATTACTCGAAAACTCACTTATTTCTTGCTGTGAGATATGGATTAGAGCAAGAGCAAAACAGGCTTAAAACTTCAAAGGAATAAAGAAAGTTTGTTAACAAAACTACAAGAATAAGAACACCAGAATAAACTTTTAGAACAACCCTTTTATCCCCCACTACCCACCATTCTCTTGTTCACATGACAACATAGAGACAAAAACTTTGGAACTTTGGTGTTTAAAACAGTCCTAATTCTTGCTAGAGTCTTTTCATCAGTCTTTGTAGAGAAACAGAATTCTTCTGTTAATTTATGGACTTTTTCACGGGAAAACTTTTTCTGTTATAGTTTTCTATTTCTCTGATGCCAGCTGTCCAGAAATCTGTCATCAGTTCACTTCTCCCATTTCACATCACTCTGAGGTGTGTATGGGTCAATGAGTCTAGGGATGTCATTTTTTAAGGATGAGTTATTCAAAAGCAAAACTTTACTTCTTTATCTTTCTCTGTGAGCTTCACTGGAAACAGAAGTTTTCTCTTTGCCTCTACCATGGCCCCAAATCTTCAACTATTACTTCTCCCCCTCTGTTCCAGCACCTCACTGTATCACAATTATTCCACCTCTTGCTCAAAATCCACACTTTGAACAGTCCATTCCTCCCAATATACTCTGTCATGAATTAAAGGAGTTTTTTCAGAACACTATTTTCCATCTCCATTACTTTAATAGAAAAATATTTCAGCTTATAAAGCATCTTCTTATTCTCTCTTCCCCATCTAAAACTTAACACTTTTCTTCACTGTCTCTGTTGGTTTTATGATGTCTTTTTCATGTTGATTGTCTCTCTCTTTGTCTCTCTGGGAAAAAGGAGTAATCTGTATGTTTTATCCAGGTAGTAAAAGAGTTAAAGTCTGGGAAAGCTGCAGATGTTCATGGTGTCAGGTTTCAGTCCAGCAGCAGAAACTGCAAACCAAGCCAGGCCGGCCGGCTCCGTTTCTCCCCCCCCGCCCTCTGCGGCCTTGTCCGGCCTGGAGGGGGGGAGGAGGCCGAGACAGAGCCTGTTACCTCGTCAGAAGCCAGAAACCAAAGAGAACAAGAGAGCCCTGGCTTTACATCTCAAGGTGGTGTTCACAAGTTGGTCTCACTTTTCAATGGTCAAAACTGCTGTCAATTCTTAGAAATGACCGAGAATTGGTCAGGAGAAGAGACTCCTATCAGTCACCAGCAGCTTCAATTTCCTCCCAGCTCCCAAAGTTTACAGGTAAAGTCACCCCATAACACTGACAAAATTTCTAATTCCCACAAACGCTAAGAAAAATCCCACAAAATTTTCCAAGCCTCCTCAAAATCCCACAAAAATCCCACAAACATCGCACAAAAATCCCACAAAATCTCCTCCAAATCCCACAAAATTCTAGAGAAATTCCACAAAATTCCAGAAATATCCCACAAAATTCCCTGAATCTTCTCAAAACCCAACCAAATTCCTGCAACATCTCACAAAATCTCCTCCAATTTCCACGAAATCTAAGAAAAATCCCTCAAAATTCTACAAGCATCCTTCAAATCCCACAGAATTAAAGAGAAATCCTCAAAATTCCAGGAAAATTCCACCAAACTCCATATATTTTCTCAAAACCCTACCAAATTCCAGAAACATCCAACAAAATCTCCACCAATTCCCACAAAATCTAAGAAAAATCCCTCAAAATTCTTCTAGTCTCCTCCAAATCCCACAAACATCCCACAAAAATTCCACAAACATCTCACAAAATCTCCTCAATATTTGAAAAAATTCTGGAAAAACCCCACAAAATTCCAGAAAAATCCCACAAAATTCCCTAAATCTTCTCAAAACCCAACCAAATTCCTGCAACATCTCACAAAGTCTCCACCAATTTCCACAAAATCTAAGAAAAATCATCCTCAGAATTCTTCAAGTCTCTTCCAAATCACACAAAAATCCTACAAAATTCTTGAAACATCCCACAAAAACTCCTCAATATCCCACAAAATTCAAGAGAATTTCCACAAAATTCCAGGAAAATCCCACAAAATTCCAGGAAAACCCCACAAAATTCCTTAGATCTTCTAAAAAGCCTACCAAATTCCAGAAACATCCCACAAAATGTCCAGAAATGTCCACAAAATTCCAGAAAAATCCTACAAAATTACCTAAATCTTCGGAATATCCCACAACATTCCAGAACGATCTCACAATATCTCCACAAATTTCCACAAAATTCAAGAAAAATCCCACAAAATTCCCTAAATCTTCTCAAAACCCAACTAAATTCCTGCAACATATCACAAAATCTCCACCAATTTCCTCAAAATTCCAGAAAATTCCTTGAAAATTCTTCGTTTCCTCTAAATCCCACAAAAGTCCCACGAAATTCCAGAACGATCTCACAAAATCTCCTCAATACCCCAAAAAATTCTAGAGAAATTTAAAAAAATTCAAGAAAAATCCCACAAATTTCCCTAAATCTTCTCTAAACCTAACCAAATTCCTGAACTATCTCACAAAATCTCCACCAATTTCCACAAAATTCCAGAAAAATCACAAAAAATTCTTCAGGTCTCCTCAAAATTCCACAAAATTTCACAAAATTCCAGAATCATTCCACAAAATCTCCTCAATATCCCACAAAATTCTGGAAAAGCCCCACAAAATTCCTGAAAAATTTTTACAAACTTCCCTAAATCTTCTCAAAATTCTACCAAATTCCTGCAACAACTCACAAAATCTCCACCAATTTCCACAAAATCATGTAGCCTTTCAAGCAAGGCAGACACCCTGGTTCAGGAGCCAGCACGGTGACCACACCCAGGCCACTCGGACCATTTTACCCACAAGACATCAATGGGATGGATGGCGAAGAAATGGCGTTTATTGCAGGAGAATTTGACATTTTATAACCTGGGGTCACTGTGTTACTCCCATCTGCTTTCATCACAGCCAGGTGCTATTGGCTAATTGCAGGGGTCATTACCATATTACGGAGAGGGCGTTCACTAACTTTCCGTTACATCCCGAGATCTTCAGAACGCCAGACCTTACTACTACAACACCTAAGAAAAAACCCTCAAAATTCTTCAAATCTCCTTCAAATCCCACAGAATTCTGGAAAAGCCCATTAAATTCCAGGAAAATCGCACAAAATCCCCTAAATTTTCACAAAACCCAACCAAATTCCAGAAACATCCCACAAAATCTCCACAAATGGCCACAAAATTCAAGAAAAATCCCTCAAAATTCTTCAAGTCTCCTCCAAATCCCACAAAATCCCACCAAATCCCACCAAAATCCCACAAAATCTCCTCAATATCCCAGATAATTCTAGAGAAATTCCACGAAATTCCAGAAAATTGCCAAAAAATTCCCTAAATCTTCTCAAAACCCAACCAAATTCCGGCAACATCTCACAAAATCTCCACCAATTTTCACAAAATCTAAGAAAATCATCCTCAAAATTCTTCAACGCCTTTCAAAATCCCATAAAAATCTCACAAAACTCCAGAAACATCCCACAAAATCTTGTCAATATCCGACAAAATTCTGGATAAGCCCCACAAAATTCCAGAAAAATGCCACAAAATTCCCTAAATCATCTCAAATCATTAAAAATTTCCAGAGACATCTAAAGAAATCTCCACCAATTTCCACTAAATCTAAGAAAAATCCCTCAAAATTCTTCATGTCTCCTTTAAATCCCACACAATTCTGGAAAAGCCTAACAAAATTCCCTAAATCTTCTCAAAATTCTGCCAAATAACAGCAACATCTCACAAAATGTCCACAAATCCCACAAAATTCCAGAATAATCCCTCAAAATTCTTGAAGTCTCTTCCAAATCCCACAAAATCCCACAAACATCCCACAAAAATCCCACAAAATCTCCTCAATATCCCACAAAATTCCAGAAAAATGCCACAAAATTCACAAAAATTTTTTAAAACCCTACCAAATTCCCACAAACATCCCACAAAATGACCACAAATGTCTACAAAATTCAAGAAAAATCCCACAAAATTCTTGAAAAGCCCCACAAAATTCCAGAAAAATTTCATAAAATTCCCTATATCTTCTCAAAACCCTACCAAATTCCTGCAACATCCCACAAAATTTCCACCAATTTCCACAAAATCCCACAAAAATCCCACAAAATTTCCCCCAATTTCCACAAAATCCCACAAAAACCCCACAAAATTCTTCAAATCTCCTCAAAATCCCATAAAATCCCACAAAAATCCCACAAAACGCCAAGAACATCCCACAAAATCTCTCCAATATCCCACAAAATTCTAAAGAAATTCCACAAAATTCCCCAAAAATTTCCTAAATCTCCTCAATATTTCACAAAATTCCAGAAACATATCAGAAAATCTCCAGAAATTTCCACAAAATTCAAGAAAAATTTCACAAAATTCTTGAAAAACCCCCCAAAATTCCAGAAAAATCCCACAAAATTGCCTAAATATTCTCAAAACCCTTCCAAATTCCAAAAACATCCCACAAAATCTATACAAATGTCCACAAAATTCCAGAAAAATCCCACAAAATTCCTTAAATCACCTCAATATCCCACAAAATTACCAAAAAATCCCACAAAAGTCCCTAAATCTTCTCAAAATCCAACCAGATTTTTGCAACATCTCACAAAATCTTCACCAACTAAACAAAATCGAAGAAAAACTCCCACAAAATTCTTCAAGTCTCCTCCAAATCCCACAAAATTCTAGATAAATCCTCAAAATTCAAGAAAAATCCCACAAAATTCCCTAAATCTTCTCAAAACCCTACCAATTTCCAGCAACATCCCACAAAATCTCCACAAACGTCCACAAAATTCCAGAAAAATCACACATAACTCCCTAAATTTTCTCAAACCGGAACCAAATTCCTGAAACCTCGGACAAAATCTCCAATTTTCACAAATTCTAAGAAAAATCATCCTCAAAATTCTTCAAGTCTCTTCACAATCTCCGAAAATTAAAAAAAAATCTTACAATACTCAAGAAAAATCCCACAAAATTCTTGAAAAGCCCCACAGAATCCCAAAAAGAGCCCACAAAATTACCTAAATCTTCTCAAAACCCAAATTCAAGAAAAATCCAACAAAATCTCCAACAATTCCCAAAAAATCTAAGAAAAATTCCTCAAAATTCTTCAAGTCTCTTCAAAATCCCACAAAATTTCAATAAAATCTGATGAAATTGTTAGCGTTCAGGAACACACATAATCATAGAATGATTTTATGAAGGTGCTTTATTGAAGAGCTCTGGGTGTCAGGGGTACACAGACCCAAATCTGACCCATCTTGCTTTTGAGCTGAACATGTTTTATACTCTATCATTATACAACTTACATATTAATTATTAAGCTTACGTTGTTCTATTGTATGCATTGTTTTTACCCAAGCATGGATTTCTTGTAATCCCCCCTCAACCCCCTAACATTGTTCCTCATGTTCTTTAAACAATAATTATATCTAATCACATCTAAGAATTCTATCATTTCTCATATATTGATTACACAGGTGCAGTTTCACATGATCTTTAGCAAGCACAAGGCCTAACATTTCCCAGGGCCTACTTTTCCCAGGGCTTGCCAAACCCAACTTTCTTTCTAAGTCCCCAGATTTTCTGTGATTTTAAAACCTTTTACTATCATTCCCCCCTTTGAAAGCATTTTCACTTCACTATAAGTGCAAATGTTTTCACTTGATACAGTCCTTTGTTTCTGAGTTTACACTCGATGTTCTTCGAATCCTTGATTGATGTAAACGCTGTCCTGGATGCTGTCAGGAACTGGAGAACCAGAAGATGGTGGGGGTGGATCTCGTGTCAGTGCCTTTATTATTTTCTGGTTCCTGGACATTTTCTTCTGTATTTCTCCTTTTAAGATGTTGTAAACTAACCAAATTGCTAAGAATACAATTAGTAAGATTATCACACTCTCAATGATAGATTTAATCCATAAACTCACATTCCACCCTAACCCTTTGAAGATTTTGCCAAACCAACTTGTAGTCAAATCCTTTTGCTCTTCCTGTGCTTTGTGCTCTATTTGTTGCAACTGATTGATGTCATGTTCTACATCTGCAGTCACATTTGGGATGTGGACACAGCAATGATCAATCCGTCCCTTTAAAAACCCACACACTCCATGCTCTTTCAGGAGTAGTAAATTGTAATTGTATGTTTAGTTCTTTAAATCTTTCCCAGGTCACTCTTGCTAATTTATCTGCCTGACCTGTAAGTTTGTACAACATTTCTTTATTCTGATAGTTTGCTATAGGACCGAGCAAAGACTCCACCCAAATTTCACATCACTAGAGGGTTCTTGCCAAGTGTCATCCTGATTCTGTTCCTATCCTAATCTTCCCTAGCTATGCCTCTGTCTAGCCACTGAGCTGTTTTTAAGCAGATTTCACATTTTGACATTACTGATTTTGCCATTGTTAGCATCCGTTTTTTGTTTTTATTAATTTTTGTTTCATCCATTTTGCCAATGCCTCTGCACCCCAATGACATTTGTTATGTTTAATTTATAGAATTTCTCTCATTATCAAGGGGTTTAACACTATTTGTCTTTGTGCAGTTACATACCACTCTTCTGAATTCTTTTCTGCATTTAGCAAATGTCCCAATTTCTCATCTTCTATGGAATATTTTGGTTTTGGAGGCGAATTAAATTGAGATACATTAACTTTTAAAGATATCAATGCCATTGTTCTTTGCACTTTTCGAGCAATCTGTCGAGCTGTCCAGTCTGCTTTCTGATTTTCTTCACAAATTTTACAGTTTCCTGATTGGTGTCCTTTGCAGTGCATAATTGCTACTTGTTCAGGTTTTTGTCTTGCTTTTATCAATTGCAGGACTGCATCTTGATGTTTAATGTGTGTACCTTGAGAAGACAGTAGTCTTCTTTCTTTCCACAGCACTCTGTGGACATGCACTACTCCAAAGCATACTTTGAGCCAGTCCAGATGTTTACCCTTTTCCCTGTACTCAATTCTAGTGCTCTGCTTAAGGCAACCAGTTCTGGCCTCTGGGCAGATGGATTTGCTGATAATGCTTTTGCCTCCACCATTGTACTGACTGTTGTTACCGCATATCCAGCGTATCTGGTCCCATTCTCCACCAAGCTGCTTCCATCTGTGAATAGCTCTCACTCTGCTTGCTCCAGTGGGATGTCTTTCAGGTCTTCTCTTGCCAAATAGGTGTCCTCTATTCCTTCTACACAGTCATGCTCTAATGGGCCTTCTTCAGTTGTGGCACCTAGGAACAAAGCTGGATTCAAGAGGTCAGTTGTCTTTAGTGTGACATCATCCTGCTCAGTCAGGATTACCTGGAATTTCATCATCCTGCTTGGAGATAGCCAATGGCCCCTCTTTTGTTCTAAAACAGTGCTCACCATGTGTGGCACATAGACATCTATGTGTCTCCCCATCGTGAGTTTCCTGGCTTCTTGTGTCAGCATCACGCTGGCTGCAACTGCCCGCAGGCATGAAGGCCATCCAGCACTCACCTTGTCAAGCTGTTTGGAAAAGCAGCCTACCGGCCTTTCCCAGCTTCCCAAACCTTGGGTCAGCACTCCCAGTGCTAGGTGGAGTCTTTCATGCACAAACAGCTGGAAATCTTTGGACAAATCTGGCAATCCTAACGCCGGAGCAGTTGTCAATGCCTCCTTCAGTTTGAGGAAGGCCTCCTTCTGTGCTCTGCCCCAGGTAAACGGCTGCGTCTTCTGGGCCTCATCCAGGGCTTTTGCAATTAGTCCATAGTCCATGATCCACAGGCAGCACCACCCTGTCATCCCAAGGAAGACTCGCAGCTCATGCAGGTTCTGGGGTTCTGCAATAGCACAAAGAGCTTGAATACAATTAGTACCCAGCTTACACTGCCCTTGTGAGATTTCACATCCCAGGCAAATCACAGTCTGCCAGGCAATTTGTGCCTTTTCTTTAGACTCCTTATATCCTCCCATTCCCAGCTGATTTAAAATTTCAATTGTTACCTTTATGCAGGTTGTTTTCTCTTCTGTAGCTATCAGTATATCATCAACATACTGTAACAGCAGGTATTGTTTTCTCAGTACTTGCCCGTTCTCGGTCCAAATCTCCAGCTCCTTCCCCAGCTGGCTTCCAAATAGGGTTGGACTGTTCTTGTATCCTTGTGGGAGTCGTGTTCAGGTGAGCTGGGTTTTCCTTCCATTTTCTGGATTTTCCCACTCAAAGACAAACTGTTTCGTACTTTCTTTGTCAATGGGTATGCAGAAAAAGGCATCTTTTAAATCAAGTACAGTAGACCATTTATATTTCTCTTTTATAGATTTTAAAAATGTGCAAGGATTACCTACCACTGGGTAAATTTCTTTAGTTATTGCATTTATTACTCTCAAATCCTGCACTAGTCTTTATTGGTCAACACAGAAATTTGGGCTCCAGTGTTAACTACAAAAGCAATAGGTGCATGTTTAGGACTTACTATTGCTGTAATCAGTATGTCTCCAATTTTGTTATTTCTAGTGAGTATTTTAAATACAACTTAATTCCCCCTCTCTGCTCACCCATGAGAGGCAGAGTTCCCAGTTTCCCTGATTCTGAGGCTCTTTGGGCTCCACTCCCAGAAGCTGAGAAGGAGACGGCTTTGGCTCACAGCCCAGAGCCTGTGGAGCTGTGCTGGGTTATCCAATGGGGCATTCCATACAATGAACTTGGGACAGTGCCAATTAGAAACAACTTTACTCAACTTTGAAGTGAGAAGCCATCTAGGACCTTTCTGGGGACCCCCTTCTTTATCTCTAGTGACCACCAATACTGGCAGTGAGAGATTTCTTTTCTCTTGTCTGGGTTTTCCTTAAGAGAACCAATGGATCTAACACCTTTGCTTTCTCTGATTTTTCTTCTGCCATTTTTACAGGTCCATCATTTCTACTGGAATGAATTAGCTCTTTTGGAGGGTAAATTTGATTCAGGAGAGGGGTTTACCCCTCTTCTGTTTCTTTCAGCAATTCAGTATTTTTTTATTTTCATCATGGAAGGCTGCTCGCAACAGATTGATCTTACTCTTTTCTTCATTTAATTGTTTTTGCAAAATTTCAACTAGGTTTTGGAGGGAGTCTATTCTAGTTCTTTCCTCACTTCTTTGCTTAAAGCCAGTTTCTAGAGCTGCTGTAAAACAAGCTCCCAAAACTGAGCAGAGTATAGTTTTATTTTTGCCCAGTTTAAATTTTCTTTCATCTTGTAAAGAACATACTCTATCAATCACATTTTCCAAATTAAACCAGTAACTAAGCGCCCACTTTTCCCTTTTTGGAGAAGGTCTGGCATTGTGTTTTACTGACAGAGCATAAAATGTAGCTTTAACTTCTGCACTGCCCTTTTCAGTCATTTTTACAAAGGGAAAACCACTACAGGGAGGTATAAACTTCAATTATACACACACACACACATACACACACACACACTGCTGTTTGCTTCCCTGTATGCGTAAAAAGACCAAATCTGCTTGGGAGGCACTCTTTCAGTTTAAAATTCTGATTGTCTCTTCGCTACACCAAGCAGTCAAAATTCATACCCACAACAACAATAAAACCATTCCTGTCTGTTTGCACTAAGAGATCTTTTGTGAAATTCTGCAGACAGAGCCCTCAAGTGAGTGTGGGGTGCTTTTCACCTCGGCGTGTGCAGTTTGTGGGAAATTCGAGTCGCCCCCCTTGCTTTCTAGACACCGCTCACTCTTTTGGGAGTGTCGGGCTGGGTGCGGCTGGAGCAAAACGTCTTTCCCCTAATACAGACTGCACAACAAACCTGCAGCCCCTTCTGTCTGTCAGAAATCCTGTCCGTGACTCCAGTTTAAATGGCACATTTCGCTAACATGAGTGGGAGTCACGAGAAGTTTGTTTGATCTCAGAGTGCAAAAAGGACACAAGGGATTTCAGTTTAAATCACAACAACAATAATGTACCTTTATTTTAGCGATAACAAGGGTTATATGATGGAGGAGAGGGAGAGAGAGAGAGAGAAAGAAAACAAAGTAAAGAAAGAGAGAAGAGGAGGTTATAGCTACCAACAGATGAGACGGGGTCGCTGAGGTCTTTTTCCATGGGGAGATCTCGCCAAAATTAATTTAGCCTTGTGTAATTCTTCCCCAAAGTGACCTTGTTTCCAATGTGCTAATAAGCACCCCAAAGGAGAAGTACCTGGTATGAGAGCATTGCTGCCCAAAACCCCTTTAAGCTTCTCCATGTCACAACTACAATACACCACAAATGCCGAACCTGCAACGCTTTCGCAGTCGTCTGACGGACGGCGCCTAGGCAATACCAACAGGAATTCCTTTAGCCCAACCAAGCGCAGCTTTTGCTGCCTCTTATTGGCAGGCACCCAAACCAAAGTAAAAGCACCTTACCTCTTCTCCTGGGGACGCTGTGAGCAGCGCAGACGGTCGCGGCCGATGGGCTCCCCGAGAATCCCTCGGTGCCGGCTGGAGCAGGATCGGGTCGCGAGCTCGCTCAGCAGCACTCACAAGGTCCCATCTGGGTCACCAAAATGTCAGAGTTCAGGAACACACATCATCACAGAATGATTATATGAAGGTGCTTTATTGAAGAGCTCTGGGTGTCAGGGGTACACAGACCCAAATCTGACCCATCTTGGTTTAGAGCTGAACATGTTTTATACTCTATCATTATACAACTTACATATTAATTATTAAACTTACATTGTTCCATTGTATGCATTGTTTTTACCCAAGCATGGATTTCTGGTGATCCCCCCCAGCCCCCTAACGTTGTTCCTCATGTTCTTTAAACAATAATTATATCCAATCACATCTAAGAATTCTATCATTTATCATACATTGATTACACAGGTGCAGTTTCACATGATCTTTAGCAAGCACAAGGCCTAACATTTCCCACGGTCTACTTTTCCCGGGCTTGCCAAGCCACATTTTCTTTCTGAGTTCCTGAATTTCCTAAGATTTTAAAGCGTTTTACGATCACCTCCAGACAAAAACAGTCCTGCCTGAACAGTCAGAGAGCTACACCTATTTTTAATTTTAACTTTTTAAAATTTTTACTGAGCCTGCTGGCTGTGTTCAATGTTTTCTCCCTATTTTCTCCATAGTGCACATTCTCCAGAAACTGTGCTTTTCCATCCTTTTGCTTTGATTAAAGTTACCTGCAATGACCAGTCAATCCAAACCCTGGGAAAACTTGAACTTCGGGCTGTACCCAGGCAAAATATTTACCTCCCACATCTGAAGCCATGAGCTGCCAAATACTGTCCCCACTGTCATACCCTGTTCCCTGGAGGTCTGCTAATGCCATTTCAAAGGGGTTGCCAATGAAAACAAGTCTGAATATTTTTGTGGTTTCCTCATTGGCATTAAAATCCTTCACTGGAAAAATCACAAGTCAAGATTTCTAGGGTTCTTCCATACCAAAGCTGTCATTCTCACCCTGGATTTTAGAGTGTCTGAACAGTCAGACAAGGTTTTAGTTTTAGACACTACAGACAAAGTCCCTGCTGTTCGGTCATAACATTCCATCAGCATATAGTCCTGATGATTCCTTTAGGCAGGAGCAGCAAAGGCAAGAATGAGCCAAACAAGCTGTTCCTGTGTTCTCATGCCCTGCACAGCAGTAACTGGGAATTCAAGAATGGATTCAGGAGGCAATGGGTGCACAGGGAGCCACAAAGACTTTGGGATGCTGAAATGGACCAGCCTGGTGCCTGTGCCCGCGCTGCACCGCGCTGAGCTCCAACTGGACCATCTAACAATGGTTGAATGGACACACCATGGGCCACTGGAGACTCCTACTCCTAGTTCTGGGAGCTACACTATTCCCCTGTCATTCACCAGATGATTTTTTCATCTTTGCTTGAAATTCAGGAGAGGAAAAGGTCAACATGGAAAAGTGTTCTCCCAATTCTAGTGACGGCTGTGCCTGCACACCACCTGTGCCCATGGCAGGGTGGTTGGAGACTGAATGATGTTGATGATACTTTGCAACACCAAGTGCTCAGGGATTCTGGGATTGCCCAAGTGGAGAGCAAAACTGATCCATGTAAGTCCCTGCTTTTTTTCAGCACATGCTGCTTCTTCCTTTGTTCCAAGCAAGTCCAGGATTTTTTTTCATGTGTCTTTAAGGTTCCTGGACAGAAGAGAGGGAGGGCAGCTGCAGCACAGGGCTCCTGCCCCATCAGACTCTCTCTCTCTCTCTCTTTCTCTCACGATGGTACCAATGCCACTGCCTTGGGACCCCTGAGTGTGGAAGGCGAGCTCGCCCTCAAGCACGGCCATCCAAGTCAGTCACGGGCACAGGCTGCAGCTGAAGCTGGCAAGCGTTGCTGTGAGGCTGCAAGTGAAGAGAAAGCCATTGTGGCCAACTCTGCTGAAGCCTTTTGCCAAAGCAAAGGCAATTGTGCCCACAGCCTCCCCCTGTTTGGCACCCGGCTGCTGCGGACGCCTCAGTGCGCAGGTGCCGACGTTGGGGCTGCTGCTGTTCCTGTGCACACTCTGCTGCTGTTTCTGTGGGCTCCAGAGCCGCTTGGGCAGCAGCCACTGGGCAGCCCTGCTGGAGGAGACATGGCCACCCTCCCCATGGTGGCAGCAGCTCTGTGGGCCCCGAGCTCTGTGTCAGGGGAGCCTCGGTCACAGCAGCGTGGCCTGGGCAGCCGTGAGGGCCCGGGCTGGCCGCCAGCCCTGCCTCTGCCCACTGCCCCTTCCTGGAGGCACCCAGTGGCCGTGGCCTGGCAGCACCCCCCTGCCCTCCATGTCCCCAGCCAGCCCAGCCTGGCCACCTCGGGCTGTCCCCACCCTCCCGCTGCGGTGGTGTCCAGCCTCCAGGCCTTCTGCTGCAGGCCTGGGGGACATTTTGGGGAAGGACCAGAGCAGCCGGGTGTCAGGAACCAGGCGGCTGCCCGGGGGCCGCTTATGGACTCTGACACCCAATTCCTCAGGGCTTCCAACCAGCCCGGCTCCTCCAGGGCCTTCTGCTCCGTTGGAACCTCCTGCCACTCACTCCCTCACACATGCCCCTCGTGCCTTCCCACTGCCTTGTCCCGTCTGGGCCTCCGCAGCCCCTCATCCCTTCACGGCCTCCCAGCACCCCGTGCCCTCAGGGGCTCCCCCAGCCTGGCCCGGCAGCAGCGCCGCAGCCCCACAGCAGCTCCAGCAGCTCCTCAGCCATCACGGCAGCAACACACGGGCAGCAGGACACACATGGCGCTTCCTGCCTGGCACAGGGCTTGTGGCTTCAGCACAGCCACCAAAGGCCAAGGGGCTTCTGCCCATTTCCCCTGTACCACTGCACGCCCCGGCAGGTTGCTGAACACAAGCACCCATTTCCCTCTCTTCCCCTGTGCCCCACACTCCCTGGGCAGCAAAAGAAAGGTCCTGGGATTCTTGTGTATTACAACATATCCTATATTATTTACAGACTAAAAAGAAGAGAAAAAAGGAAAAGAACAATTCTTATATAACATAAAAATCCCATGTCGCCCAGGTAGCCCCAGTAGACAGAGCCTCTCAGGTCAGCTCTGACCACATCTCCAGCAGTGCAGCCAGCCCAGGCCCGACAGACGAGGCCGTGTCCTCCATGCCCTGAGGATTTGAGCTTGCATCCTCTGCAGGATGGAATATCGGGCACTCTGGATGGCCCGGAGGACATACAACGTTTCAAGTGCCAGGTCTGACACGGCACAGCTTCTGTCCTCCGTCAGGTGTTCAAGGGCTGGAAGAGAGACGAACAGAGCCATGGTCAGACCCCAGAGCTGTGGGGGCCCAGCGAGAGCCCCCTGCCAGGGCCATGCCAGCCGGCTCTTGCCTTGGCCAGGAGGGAGCAGGGACAAAGGGGATCAGCCCGAAGCTGCTGGCCACAAATACCCCACGTGGCCCTGAAACCTCGCTGTGCTCTGCCCACGCCGTCCCTCATCGGCATAGGGAGCAGAGCCCTCCAAAGCCAGGCCAGGCCTTGCAGCTGCCCCCGACAGCCACCGTTGTCAGCCCGCTGCCCTGGCTCACCTCTGCACAAGTCCTGGAGCTCCGCCTGCTGCCCCCTCAGCTGCTCCCCGGCCATCCCTGAGAACACAGAGCCTGTCAGGGTCCCAGCAGCACAGTTCCCTGCCAGGGGCACTGCCAGCCCTGTGGCCACACGGCCTCCTGCCCCGGCAGGGCTCAGCCCGGGCCCTTGCCGCATCTTGAGCCAGCCCAAGGGCACGGCTGCCAGAGGCCGGCAGCAGCAGCCCCGAGGGCAGCCGGGGCTCCAGGGCGCCGGGCCCGGGTGCCGCTGCCGGGGCAGCAGCCGGGGCTGGGGCCGAGCTGCGGCGGGGCGGGGAGGGGGCCCGGGCTCGTGACTCACCGATGACCCTGATGGCCACCGCTCGCAGGGTCTCCTGTGGGTCCTGCAGGTACTGCAGGGCCCGGCGCAGGTGCTCGGCCAAGGGGATCCTGTTGTCTGCCAGCTGGAGAGAGCGGCAGGAGGGAAGGGTTGGCGCGGGCTCTGCCCCTCGGCGGGGCGCTGCTGCCTGCGGCCAGCCCCGGCCTCCCGTGCCCGGCCAGCCCTGAGGCCCGGCCAGCAGCCGCTCCAGGGCGCCGGGCTCTGGAGGGGGCAGAGGGCCGGCTGCTGCCCGGGGAGCCGCGGTGCCGGCCCGGCCCGCAGCCCCGCTGGGCCGGGGCTCCATCGGCACCCGGCTCGGGGCCACAGGGGGCTGGAGAAGAAGCCGTGCGGCCCCCGGGTGCAGCAGTGGGCAGGGGCACAGCTGCCAGCCCCACACACTGAGCACCGGGGCCAGGGGGCTTCTCTAGCCTGAGGCTGGCACTTCCAGGCTGTCCTTACCAGGAGCTTGGCAAACTTCCACAGTTTCTCCTTCCTGACAGCTTTTTCCAGGTCTGGCCTCTTCAGGAATTCAGCCGCGCAAAGGAGCGTTGTCCGAGAGGCCTGGGGAGCAGCAGAGAGCCGCAAATGGCCCCACAAGCCAGGGCACAGGAGTGTCCCAGTGCCAAGGCCTGGAGGAGGCTGCAGCCTGCAAGCCTGCGTCAGGGCAGGAGGCAGCTGAGCCCCCTGCCAAGGTGCAGCAGCAGCCCAGGAGTCCTCACCTCTGCCACATGCCGATTCTCATCTTGGCAGTGGATAAAGAGTGGGAGCAGGCTCTGGTACACTTTTTTCTTCAGGGGCTTTCTTCCTTCTTCTTCTGCCAAAGATGTTATTCTTTGAAGGAGAGACATGGAGAGCAGCTGCACCTGGCTATCGGGCTGTATGAAAGAAAGGAAGGAAAAATGACCTCATCATTGGCTTCTTCTGGCCCACATTGGCACAGCCCTTCAAATGCAGAGGGCACAAAGTGTCCGGGCAGTGGCCAGTGGCCGTGGCTGGGGCACAGAGCCTTACATTGTCCAGGAGTTTCAGGAGCGGCTCAGCCAGCTGCAGGGCCCTGCGCCAGGATATTGGGGTGTCTATATCCAAGAAAATGTAGCCGAGGAGAACAATGCTCATCCTGACCACGTCATTATCAATGTCCCACAGGAGGTGCACTAGTCTTCCTGTCAGGCTCTGAATTCTTTCGGCCTGTGCAGAACACAAGGGTGTGAAAGCCCGGGCAGCTGGGGCAGGGCCCAGAGGCCAAAGGCCTGTCCCAAAGCACTCGGGCAGCTGAAGCAGGAGGCAGGAGAGCTGGGAGGAGCTGCCTCAGCGCCCAAGGCAAAGGCCAGCCAAGGCCAAGTGACAGCATTGCCCAGCCTCATGCTGCCCACACGGCTTCAGCTGCTGCCCCCTTCTCACCATGGAGGGATGGTCCCTTAGCAGGAGGAGAGCCCTGAGAACCTGGTGATGCATCTTCCTGCTATTGAACCACAGGTACTTGTACAAGATCTCCATTAGGCTGTCACCGCATTCACTCAAGTCCAGGCAATCTAGGAGCTGAAAGGCACAGGGCAGTGAGAGGGGAGCCGGCCGGCAGGAGCCTGGAAGTGCGCAGGGCTGGGCCCAGGCAGCAGCACAGGGCGCGGGTGCCGTGCCAGGCAGCTGTGGCTATGCAAGGGGACAGGGCTGGCAGGGAGCTGAGCGAGGTAGTGCTGGCCATCAGGCTCACCTCCACAAGGAATGCCATGGCAGGGACATCCCAGTGTGGCATCGGTTTGCTGAGCAGCTCAAGCAGGTAGCTTGAGATGCCTTTACACAAGTGGACAGCTGCACGGCGCATTTCCCTGGAAGGCAGAAAACGGCACAAAGAGCCTCAGCAAGGGGGAGAAAAACCTCTCCCAGGACTGACTGACACGGTTGTCATATTGCCCCAGCACCCTGTGAGGGGATGTGGGCCCTTGAGATGTGGCTGCTCTTGGACACCCTCCTCTCACAGCCTTTTCCAGTCTCCTTGCCCATCCCTCGGTGACGAGGCCCTCAGGCCCATGGCCACGGGGACTGTGGGGGGCATCCCGGGCCGGGTGCACAAATGTCAGAGGCAGTGGGGAGAAGGGGGGCTCACCTGGCCAGCAGACCCACGGCATAGCGGTGGGTGTCAGCACAGAGCAGCGTGTCCCAGCCACGCTTGCGTTCCATTGCCACCACCACATTCTCAAAGTGGAGACTGCAGAGCAGGGCCTTCAGGGTCCGCACTGCAAACCTGTGTGCACAGCAAAGCCCAGGTGACGCTGGGAGCACTGGCTCCGAGGCTGGAGAAGTGGCAGGGACAGGAGGACTGGCATGGAGCACCTGTTGGGGCTGGTGGAGAGGCCGTGTTGCTCCTGGCATTCCTTCCAGAAGGTCCGGACGTCCTCTGTCATATACAAAGTACTGAAGTGCATTTGGAAGAGCAAATGCACAAAGAGGCGGGGGAAATAGACTGTCAGGATCTGTGGGCAACAGGGCCCCTGGAGGATCTTCCACATCACCAGAGTTGCCTGCAGAGGACAAAGCAGCCCGAGACAGCGCTCAGTGCCGGGGCGTCCGTGTGGCAGGGCCTGAGCAGGGCTGGGAGAGGCCGGGGGGGACGCAGGAGGAGCAGCGGGCCTGGTGGCCCTGAAGCTGCCCCTAGGCCAGGTTTGTGCCCAGTGCCTGAAGCAGGGAGATGCAGTGGGGGAAGGAGGCAAGAGAGCTGCTGGAGAGGCGGCCGGCCTTGCGGTGAGCAAAGGCCAGCTCCAGAAACTCACAGCCAGGGAAAAGACAGCCGTCTTGTCCCCATCAGAGGTGCCCAGGTTTTTCTGCGGCCAGCTCCCCACCACATTGATGAGGAGCGGTGTCACTTCCTCAGAAATCCAGGGCGAGAGCAAGATGGTCGTCCACATGGCCATAGCAGCTCTGCGGGGTCAGACACAGCACCGTGGGCTGGGCAGCAGCGGGGAGCTGAGCTGGCCGCCAGCTCTGCCTGTGCCCACTGCCCCTCAGCGGCAGCAGCAGCCAGGCAGCCCAGCCCTGTGGGGACAGGCCCCTGAGGGGCAGGCTGGCAGCACGGCAGCAGGCTCGGGGGCCGACTTTGTAGCAGGGCTGGCAAAGGGAGCAGCCAGAGGGCCCTGGAACTCTGTGTTGCTCACAGCCCTGGGCCGGGCTGTCCAGGGTGATGGGCTGGGGAGCCCTGAGGCCTCGGGGCAGGTGGGCCCCATACCTGTCACACGTTGGGGCCACCCGCAGGAGAGTGATGGCCACATCATCGGGCTCTGCCTCGGCCACTTGCATCAGGGCCCAGTCCATCCTGTGCTCAGCAGACTCATTGGCCATGAGCCACTGGTGGATGTACCTCACCACGGCGGGCACCTGGAGAAGGCACAGGGAGACTTGGAATGCTAGCAGAGGGAGTCAGCAATGTGCCCAGCTTCTTCCCCAGACAAGTGCTTCTCTTCCACCACGCTGCCATGGCCTCAAAAGCTTCAAGTGAGCAGCAGGCGTGGCTTGGGAAAGCCAAGCAATTGCTGGAGGATCAAAGGCTGGCCACAGGCTGCTTACTTGCTCTGGACTGAAAAGAGCCGTCTCTACAAGCGAATCCAGCTGGGCAGCGCTGCTCTGTTCTTCCAAGACCTCTGAGGATGCTTTGACCTCAGTGTCCATGGGTCTGGGCTCTTCCTTGCCAATTGTCGTGACGAATTGGTAAAGAAGCTGTAGGAGAAGGGCAGGAAGGCAGGGAAGTTGCATGGAGTGCTCCAAGTGCGGTGCTGGGCTGAGCAGTGCCAGCAGGCCCAGCCCAGGTGGGGATGGCTGCAGGTACCTGCGCTGCTCTGCGGAAGCGGCCACGGGCGGTGTCCTGCTCTTGTGTCCCGTCCATGGCTGCATCTGGCAAAGAGCAGCCAGAGCTGAGGGGCTGCGGGAGAGGCCGGAGAACACAGCCCAGCCCTGCTTTCCCCAGGCAGGGACAGTCCCGGGATGCCCCAGGGGATGCAGCACGGTCACTGCGGGGAGAGGCAGCCCTGGCCTCTCTTCCGTCCTTTCTGTGGCCTTTTCCAGGGAACGGGACAGGATGGGACGGGACGGGATGGGGCCAAGCCGGCCACAGTCAGAACCCTGTTGGCCAGCTCTGCCACTCACCCTCCTCCAGTAGCTGGAACGGCTGCACCTCTTCAGTTTCCACTGCTGGGGCAGTTTGAGGGATTTCTTCCTCCTCCTCCTCCTCTTCAACCCAGGCCAACTTGGGCACTCTCGGGGGTCGCCGCTCCATGGCAGTGCCTGGATTTCTGGCTACCTGCAGGAGAGATGCCTGGGAGAAGCTCCGAGGCAGCAAGTCCTGCAGTCGTGCCTGGAAGGCACCTGCAAGACTCAAGGGTGTCCTGCCAAGACTACAGGACAGCAAGTCCTGCACTCGGCTCTTGAGGGCTCCTACCACAAAGACAGGAGTCTCCTGGTTGTGGTGTGGCCTCAGGGGCAGTGAGTGCAGGGATTGGAGATGCCTGGGACAAGCTCCAAGTCCCCAAGTGCTGCGGTGTGGTCCTGAGGTCAGCTGCAGGAATAAGCGCTCAGAAAGGCTCCGGGTCAGACACAAAGGAGTGCGCTGTGCGGGGGCTCCTCACAGCACCGCTCTGGCGCGTCCTGTCCCGTCGCGTGCACCGAGCACTGTGGCGTGGCCCTGTCACCGCCAGCTCCTATGTCAGCACGTGTCACAAAGGGCCCTTTGACATCTGCTCCCGTTGCCACCATCCCACGGTGACCGTGCTGCAGCGTGTCACAAAGGGCCCTTGCACACACTGCCCTCCTCCCTGGGGTCGCCCCCATCCCCCCCCAAGTGGCCCAGCTTGGAAGGAATCCCTTGCCCAAAGTGTCTAAGACAGCCTGATGGGATCTTTAGGAACAGTTTGTTAGAAATGAAATGGAGCCAAATTTATCAGTAAGAATTTAATTGGAAACTTTGTAAAATTTACTCATGGAAATGTCTCGGTATTGAGAGACAGGTGTCTGCTAGGGAGGGCAGGAGCCTCCCTTGGAATGAAAAATGTAGACCCCCTCCCTCCAAATTATGATAATTCTGAAATCAAGGGGCTCTCAGGCAGAGATTTGGGATTAGGAATAACAGTTCTTTACTAATATTTATAACCAGGCAAACAAACAACAATAACTACAGCGTTAACAAGAAAACAGAACCAGGGACCCCGTGACAGCTTTCTGGGCTGAGACGGGAAAGGATGGAGGAGAGGCTTTGTTTCACAAACCCCCTTGGGTTGGCAGTCAGTGCCAGTGCTCCTGCAGGGCTCTGAGGAACACTCAGCTGGAACAGCAGGGATGAGCTGAGAGCCCGGGCCAGTGGCTGAGGTGGATCAGCAGCTCCACGGTGGTGGCTGGCACTGCCACACGTCCCGGCAGGACAGGGGGTGCGAGGCCACCAATGAAGAGGGAAGGAGGAAAAGAAGCAGCAGCTCCATCTGGGTGATGGCGAAATTCCCTTCTCCTCACCACAACAGCTCTGCACCCAAAGTGTTCTTCTCCGAAGCTGAAGAAGCCACCAAACTGTCCCCACCCTCCCCTTTTCCTGCCCCCTTCCCCCCCTGGGCCCAGCCAAACTCTTTGTCTTTCCTCAAGCACCCACCAAGTACCCGCAGTTGAGTTTTCCCTGCAAGTCATGAGTAAAAATTCCACAGGCAAGCCAGAACTAAATGAAAAATAAAGGACACCTAACCCCCAACACCTGTAAGTTGTATCTTGAGAGTCAGCCAGGATCTTTGTTTGCCAGGAACACCTCTGAAGTTTAATCAAGGCATTAGTCATCAAAATTATTTTGTAAATTTAAAGATCAAAGTAGCCAAAATGCTCAATGTAACTAATTGCTGGGTATGTTCTCAGCTCAGGTTGGGAGGAATGGGGTTCCCTCGGAGGGCTCACCCTGTGGGGTGGCCAGAACTCCTGTCAATGGGCTCTGATTCGTAACAAATCCAGTGCAGGGACACTCACAGAAAACTGTGCTGTGGAACACAGGAATGCAATTATCAGTTTTACAGGATTGACTGAGATTTCCCTTCAGGAGAAACCAAGCCCTGTTCTAGTTGGAGGCCACAATGTGAAAGGATTTCTGTGCTTTACCATCACAAGCTTACTCATTCTTTTTCCTCACCCTCATTCACGTTAGGAACAATAATTCTGTTGTCCATGGAGCTGGCACCTTTTGAATTCCAGAATAATGTCCCCAAGGTCCTTTGCTGTTGAGCTTTACCGCGCTGTCTGTGGCTAACAAGGCTTGCTGGGGTCCTTTCCCCTTCAGCTGGAGAGGTGCCAGGTCCCAGTCCCTGAGGGACAGCCAGGCTCCTGGCTGGAATTGGTGTGGAAGTCCCTCAGGGTCCCATCAGCCTTCACATGGAGCCCCGTGGATCTGAGCATTTTCCAAAGGGGCTGTTGGGGCAAACAGGGAGATTTGGTCTGGCAGCATCTGTAAAACAATATCCCATCCCATTGACTTGTTCTGGCAGAGAACACTTGGCTGCAGGGACATATTGCCATTGTTCCTGCCCAGGTCTCAGGATTCAAACAGTGTTGTCTTTGCCCAGAGCTGTTCCTTCAGCTGGCTCGGGAGGGCCATTTGGCCTCTGGACCCACACTCTGGCTCCATTATTACGACTGCTGGATCCAAACCTTTTATCTCCAGAAATGGAGGTGATTTTAGGTGGATGTCCTTTTTTCACAATTGTTTTTTAAAACTGCAATATTGATAACTGTACTACCCTGCATTGTGTTGGAAAACCAAATCTTGTTCATTATTGTTTAACAGACTGACTTCAATTTCTCCTTGATAATCTGCATCAATTCCTCCTCCCTTGACATGAACACTTTGCAAGGCCAAGCTCCAGTGAGCAGTTACCAAACCAAAGTGTCCTGGAGGAATCTGAATTCTTATTCCTGTATTGTAAACTCTCATTTGCTTCTGATTGATCCTAATGAATTCCAGTGCATGAAGGTCCAGCCCTGCAGCCTGTGGGGTGGCCCTGGCGGGGGCCATCACACCCAGAACAATTTCCCAGGCAGTCCAAGTCTCACTGTCCATGGCTGTGTTTGCAAATTGGGTGCAGCCGTGCACACCCAGGGGTTTCCATTTCCCAGTGGGCCCATTGTTAAGGGCATGGAGCCCATCTGGGAGATGGGTTCTCCACCGGGACAGGTTCCCATCTCCTCATTTTATCAACTGCTCTTTTAACAATTGTTCAACCAATCCTGCAGCTTGTAGATAGTCTGGTACATGAAAAACCCAGCAGTCTTAATCACTGTGTTTTTCACAGGAACAGACAAAGCATTCCACATCACAGCATTGCCAAACCCTATAAAAACAGCCATTTTTATCCCTTCCTCCTTTATTCCTTGTATACAATTCACAAAGTTTACCATTGACATTTGGGTCTTTGCTAGTCCTTTTTTGTAGGGTATTTTAGTGTTACAGTGAACAGCCAAAGTTAACAAATTGGAATTGTCAGCATTATTTCACATGATCAATTTTTAGTTATATATATATATAAATATATATTATTGTATTATTATTGTTATTGTTGTTGTTGTTATTGTTATTGATATTGTTATTGTTATTGTTTTTGTTATTGTTATTATTATTTTACTTGGACAAACAAACCTGAGCTAAAGACTAAAACCTTCTTCTGTCACTCTACGTGGGAGCATTCCGAAAACAATTGTTCCTTCTGTTGGTGCCGTTAACAAAATCCATCCTTATCTTCCCAAACCCATAAGTTCTTTTCCTTTTTCCATATGCAATGTTTGGATGCATTTTAAGACATCCAGCGGTTCAGCCTCTTTTAACCGACTGCCCTACTGCTTGCACGGTGCTCCGACCTCAGCCCCACTCCAGAGCCAGCGAACTCTGGGGAGGGCTTCCCTTCCGGGAATTACAGACGGGACTGATTCCTTACATTTACCTTTTAAAAGTGACATTTTGTTGTGATCTGGCTAGACTTTGCCAATTTTGTTTCACCAGCGGGCAGAGTCAGCACCAAAGGCACAAACACCACCTGAAGGAATCAGTGTCACTTACTGCAGCTCCAAGCAGCTAAGGATCACAAAAGGAGTAGCTCAGCAATGAATCCAATCATCACTGCCAAAGATTGCCTGCAGGGATTAACAAAGATCCAGCACCAGTTCCCCTCAGACTTTGCCATCCCCAGATCCACACATCAGCTGGGGAAGCTGTCACAGCCAAGGGCTGGAGAGCCACTCCAGACCTGGGAATTCCTGCAGGGGCCTCCAGCCACAGGTGAGGCTCAACCCCTGCTGTGAGAGAGGGCCCAGCTTTGATAGTGCTGAATAAACAAACTGACAGCACTTCTGGTGTGGGAACATCTGGTTTCATCCTCCTCTTGGGTCCCTACCAAAGCCTGGCCAGGGCTCAAGGAGGAACCAAGGGAGTTGACTCTGATCATACACCCCAAACAAGGCCAGATGTCGGATTTCATAGCCTTGTCTGGCTTCTGATCACAGAAAGGTCAATCCATGTTTCATTGATGAGTGAATGCATCTATCACAGTGTTCATGACCATGCATATTTCAGTAATGAGCAGATGGACAGATAACCTTTGGCTGGAAGGTTCATCCAGAGATCACCTTTGGCTCAGGGCCTGTTGTTCAGGCCTCACTCAGGGCCTGTTGTGCAGACCTTGGCATTCAGAAACGAGGTTTAGTGCGGGGCTTGACACTGCTGGGTGACTGGCTGGACTGGATGAGCTCAGAGGTGTTTTCCAGCAGAATGGATTCTATAATACCAGGATTCTATCTGCTGCATTCAGCTGGTTCCATTACTTAGCAGCATTACTTTAGTCCAAAAGCCCCCTCTTGCTCAGCTCTTGTGGCCTGAGGCTTCAGCTCCTTCAGCTCCTGGTGCTGAGCTGCTCAAGCTGAAGGAGACAACTGGGAGAGAAGAATAAGTTCATTCAATTCCTTCTGGGACATGGAGAGGGGAAATGTGAAAACAGGAGCATTGTTTGGTGTGGCCTCCTCTCTGCCCTTCACACCTTTCAGTGCTTTGAACCAGCCAAGAGCTTTCTCCAGGATTCAGTGAAGCAGCTGTTCCTGCTCCCAGCTCTGGCTCTTCCCAGTCTCTGACCTTGACTGGTTTTGTCCCTCTTGCTGTGCCCTCTGTTCCCCCAGGGGGCTGCCCCAGGCTGAGGGATCAGATCCAGGCACTGCTGCTGTTCCCTCGGGACCAGCCCCAGTTTGGTTGTTGCTGTCAGTGCCAGCAGAAGCCGTGGCTGGAGCAGCGGGTGCTGACAGTGCCCCAAGGCCCGGGGCTGGAGGG
The DNA here is from genome assembly GCF_030490865.1 of Poecile atricapillus. Classification (NCBI taxonomy): domain Eukaryota; kingdom Metazoa; phylum Chordata; class Aves; order Passeriformes; family Paridae; genus Poecile; species Poecile atricapillus. Next base: position 1,034,777 of record NC_081282.1, on the reverse strand, counting down.
GTCCCTGGGCTGGGGCTGGGAGGGAGCTGCCCCTTGTTCTCCCTCTGCCTCACACAGAGCTGGGCCGGGCACAAGTGGGGCAGCAGAGCCAACAGGGAGCCTGCGAGTCTCTTCCAGCCGTGCCTGCTCAGAGTTTGGCCTTGGTGCTTCAGGTGGGCAAAGGCAGCTGCTCTGGTCCCTCTGCGTGTCCCCGTGTTCAGCACTGCTGCTCCATCAGTCTGTGCCCAGCAACGGGGAAAAGCCTCAGCCCTGCAGGGCCAGGAGCTGCCGGGCTCTGCCTGAGCAGCTCAGCCAGCGGGAAGGGAGCTGCTCCACATGGGAACCAGGAGCAAAGGACATGCCTTTTCTAGGACATGTTTTCTGTAAAAAAAAAACAACAAAAACAACAAAAGCAAGCAAAAAAATACGAAAAAAATATGAAAGATAAAAATTACCACCAAATGTGTAGTGAAAAATCTTCTATAACACTGGAGTAAGAAAGAGGTAACTGATCTTTTGAAAAAGAGAACTCAGCTTTGATTTTAGTTCCTAAGTTTGTACATGTGCTAGTGAAAAGGATCCATTTGCTGCCTTCCTTTAGAGATTTTATGGATGTTTTCCAATATTAAGATATTTTACACTGCAGTTAAAGGAATAGGAAATTGAAATACATGTTCTTCATGACTGTGTCTTGAGTGTAAAAATTTTGCAGTTTGAAACTTGGACCTAAATGATGAGTTTGGTGGGAGAAATGCAGCACTCAATATGAACGATCAGCAAGTCTCATTTATTGGTAACTCTGAAACCACTTATATAGCATCAATAATTAGGCTCATACATAGTGCAAAACCAAGCTCATTATTGGATATTTTTATTTAAGGTCAACTCCACCTAATTCCACATTCCTGTGATCGCTCATCTATGCTGAATTCACATTCTTCTGATCACAGTGTCCTGTTCTCAGTTAACAGTTATCACTAAGGTCTTCCTGACTTTGCAACATCTCACACCAACTGTACTCCATTGTCTAATTCTTTCCCAGCTAACTGCTGCATGGGAACATGACCTTTGCTAGCTAGCCATTCCTCTATAATTCCCCTGTGTTCTTTTTGTACTAACAAAACTGTAGAAGTAGCCTTCTTTACCATGTTTTGCAAGCATTGCAGTATGCAAGGAATAAACAGTAACACAATGACAATGATCAATATAACAACAATTGCTATCTGTGCCAAATGTTTTAACCATCCTGTGAGACCTAGGGATTGAAACCATTCCTCTAATGGATTTGTTTCCATGGTTAATTTTTTCATATTTTTCTGTAGTTGTTGAAGATGAGCATGAATAGACACTGAATGGTCAGAAAGATTCATGCAGCACATTCCATCAAAGTCTTCACAGCCATGGCCCTGTGCTAATAGCAAAAAATCAATAGCAGGTCTATTCTTTAATACAGCATGCCTAACACTGTTGATATCCAAAAGCAAATCAGACAAAACCTTTGATGTAATATTAAACTGTTTTCCTGTCCAGGACGCCAGTCGTTGTTGTTACCTCTCTCCCTTTGCCTCCTTTGGGCTCAATTCTCTGTGGATACAACTTTTCTCTAGTCTCTCTACCTTCTTTGGGCTGAATTTTTCTGGGATCCTCCCTCGTGGGGAGTTCTACTTATCTCAGTCCTTATTATTTGAAGAAAACTCCTGGGCTCATTAGACTCTGATTTCTCGTGTTTATTGAAGGATCCTTACAAAACTTGGCAGGTCTATCCAGACTAACTGCACAAGCTTAAATCACCACAGCCTGGCTCATCTTGTTCTAATGATACAAAATGGCCCCAAACCACGTGGTCTTTTTACCTTTATACTAACTTTTATCCTATTAGCCACAGACACGTATATTGTTATTATATCTCAACAAATAAGTTTTCTATATCTACTCACGTAATTAAAAGTGCGACTAACTCTAAACCAATTATATTTTGTGCTTTTATAAACTGCAGAAGCATGGAGAAGAAGGAAGAAGAAGGATTAAAAACTACACCCTTTATCTTCCATCTTTACTCCACGTGTAGAACCCTCTTAAAACTTATACTTTCACCTCTGTGTCAAAAGAAACATTTTTCTACCTTCTATTTAATTTCTTACAAACTCTGGCTTACTCAGGGATATTTGGAAGCCTTTTTATCAGTATTATATATAATTGATATATTTTTTAAAGGATTACATAGACAGAGAAATGTCCCTGCATTTCTAGACTCCTACAGTTGTAACTGTGTTAAAGCTTGGGCACTAGATACTCCAGGTGTAAAAATAGATGACACAATCACTGTAGGACGTTCCCAAAGTTCAACCTGATCTTTGCATTCTGGCCCCAGTTGGAACACACTTCTCTTTGTTCGTAACCTGGTTCTATTGGCTCCTAATAGTTGCTGTATAATGGGTGCAGACAATGTCAATTTCCCAAAATAACAAGGCCCTCCATAAATGTTTGCTGGCAGTCCTTGCCATGCACGATCTCCACAAATTAGAAAAATACCAGGTGGTAATTGTAGAGGTGAACTGCTAGAATTTACTTTGTGAGACCAATTGCCACAGTATGCATCATTATTTTGCAAATATAGCAAATTTTGTGGAGAAATATTTGTACAATTTGGTCCATGAGACTTTTTTGCATGATTGTTCCTAGCCCAATTGACAAAATTTAAACAGTAATTGCTAGGGGCTGAACCTAACAGTCTTAACTCTTGTGGCTCTGACCCAGTAACATTTAAACCTGTAACAATGTACCAAATTTGAGCACCAATGGGATTTGCTGGGATTAAACATATGTCAAACAGATATTGATCATGAATCTACCTGATGGGATTTCACATAATGTTTTGTTTGCTTCTTCGAGCGTTTTCCAATTCTTTGTCCATTTTTTAAACATTGTGGCATTGAGTGAATCGCCTAAAGGTGCGCCCACTAAACAAGTTCGAAAAGGATCTGAAGGGGTGGCCATTGAAAGGCAAAAATTATCCTGTCCAGTTTGATTAGCCCACATTACCCACATATTTTGTCTCTCATCCATGTCAATCAAAAACCCTTCATTTCCCTTTATCATGGTAAACCACCATAACAACCTGATCAGAGGTAGTCCTTTAAGGACTTTAAAAGGATTGTGGCAGTTCAGCCAGCATCTTGGCTGGATCCCATGTGAGATCTTGCTTCCCTTTTCTTTTACCCCTCTGCCTCGCCCGTCGATTCAGTTGCTTCGAACCACGGGGTGTTCCATCTTCTCGGCAGCAGGGATAACTTTCAGGGAAGGGCCCTTTCTCTTGAGACTGCCGTTTTAAGAATTGCTCCCAATTTTTATTTTTTACCCCTGGAATATCACACCTGACCTGTGTCTTATGACAGCTTATTGTGGTTATTTTAATAATATACGGCAAAGGGGTATTAGGATGATAACAATAGTTTTCTGGATTTATTCCAAAAGCAAAAATCTCCCACCATCTATCAGATCCTTTTTCAAATTGTCCTGTTTGCACACCTTCCTGTAATGCAACCTCAGTCAAATTTCTTTCAAAATTGTAACACTCTGTACAAATCCCTCTTGGGGATCGACCCCACTTAGAATGTGTCCACCACTTTTCTTTACACACTTTCCAAATGTAACATACAAAAGGATAACATTCACAATTTGGTACTGTACACAAGATTTGCATGTGAGAGTTCATCAGATCCCGTCTCTATGTTGATGGTAGAGAGCGAGAAGTATCTGCTGAATTTTCTGGATCAGCTGAAGGTAAATCACTGGGATCAGCAGGTTTAGTCCATCGGCTCGGCACCCAGACAGGCCCTGTGGGGGTAGACACACAAAGATAACCACGTCCCCAATAGAGTACCTTGCTAGGACCTCCTCACAGACCTGTTTTTGGATCCTTATAGACCAATCAGTTTGCCTTAGCATTTCTTTCTCTTAAACCCACATCCCATTTGTGACTACGAATATGGATAATAGCAAAGGCAGCAGTCCTCAACTTTACTGCTTCTTTGAAGCTGCAAAAACAGTTCATATAAACGAGGATTTTTTACTTCCTTAATGTCTGCATTTTCAATATGTTCACTTACTCCTGCAACATATAAAGAATCAGTTACCACATTAACAAAACCCTTAAACTTCACCAAAACCCAAACAACAGCGACTAATTCCAGAGTTTGTAATGTGTCTTCCTTTTGAGCTGGAATAATGTGATGATTCCATTGTCTTTCTGAATCTTGCCATGTAGCAGCTGTACGAGATTTCTTTCCAGCATCAGTGAACACAGTTGATGCCCCTGGTAATGGCACAAATGATTGTTTGGGCTTCTCAATCCAATTCTGCTGGCCTATCCATCGTAGTGGTATTCGAGGCACTTCCTCAGTACTGACCACACTGCTGTTGTCAAGCAATGCTTCTTGCAGTGTGGAGCTGTGAATTAAATACCAATCTAAAGTGTCTTTTTTATTGGTATCTGAATTACAGCTGGATCTGCACCCATAATTTGTCACAATCGCTTCTACCTTTGTTTTATTAAATTTGCTAAAATTTCAACTTTTTGAATTAAGGTATGTCTCTGTTGTAGTGGTGGTAACAACCACTCTAATACCCATATCTCCCCTGTTTTCTTTTGTTGCTGTGTCAGGGCACCAATGAGATGTTGAGGTCCAAACCATACAGTAAGATTAATGTCCAAGTCTGGATCTCGCCTACGAACAACACCTGTCTGGATACAGTCCATTATTTTATTGAGAGCTTCTTGTTGTTCACTGGTGACCTGTATGGGTGCTGTAGTATCAGTACCTTTTAACAAAGGTCGTAAAGATTGTAGAAGTTCATTAGGAATACTTACAACAGGTTTAAGCCATTGTAAATCTCCTAGCAATCGCTGAGCATCATGAACAGTATGAAGTGACATGTTTAATGACAGTTTCTGAGGGGCAACAGACTGCTCAGTTAAAGTCCACCCAAGATATTTCCATGGGGATGACAGCTGTATTTTCTCAGGTGCAACAATCAGTCCATTCTGAAGTAGTTGTGTTTGAATGTCCTTAACTTGTTTATCTGCAAAAGGTTGTGACTGAGCAAAAAGAACGTCATCCATATAGTGATAAATAATAGTTGTAGGCCACCGAACACGTAGTGGCTGCAAAGCATCAACATCAAGCTGGCACAAGGTAGGAGAATTACACATACCCTGTGGTAAAACTGTCCATTCAAATCTCTTGTCTGGTTCTGCTCGATTTAATGAGGGCAAGGTAAAAGCAAATCTGCAAGTATCCTGTTCATGCAGTGAGATAGTGAAAAAACAGTCCTTTAAATCAATTATTAACAAGGGCCAATCTTTTGGTAACGTTGCAGGATTGGGCAAACCAGGTTGTAGTGCCCCCATTGGCTCCATTTGTTCATTTACTGCACATAAGTCGTGCAGCAATCGATATTTTCCAGACTTCTTTTTTATAACAAAAATAGGAGTATTCCAAGGACTTGTTGACAACTTTAAATGTCCTTGTTGATATTGTTCCAGCACTAATTGATGAGCTTGTTGCAGACTTTCCCTTTTTAAAGGCCACTGTTCAACCCATACTGGTTCCTGAATTATCCATTTAAGTGGGAGTGGGGAAGTCCAAACAATGGCCTCTATTCTAAAGGGTGCTCATCGGTCAAAATAACAAGTTGTGACAAAATATCTCGCCCTATTAGACATTGAACCTTGTCTGGTAATGGAACAATTGACAAAGCAGAACTGATGACCTTCCCATCTAATTGAATCTGGATTTGTGGAGACCTTTTTTGCCAAAGTTAAGCCTCCCACCCCTGTAACAGTAACCATACTAGGCAACAAAGGCCATTCCTGGGGCCAATATTGTGGAGCAACAATACTTGAGTCCGCCCCAGTATCCAACAGTCCTTCTAATTGGTGGGATTCTCCGTTATAATTAAGAACAACTGTTTGCTTGGGTCGAGTGTTTAAGTCCAGGGTAAGTAATGTAAGTCCTCCTGTGGAATCAAATCCACCTGTACCCTGTGATTGATTTTTCAATGGTGTCAACTGATGGGTATATTGCAGTAGTGGCATAAATTGTGCAATTCACTGTCCTTTATCAATTCTGGCTGGTGGTGCCAGTGTATATGCCATGATATATATTTCACCAGAATAGTCCCCATCAATTACTCCAGGTGAAATAAACAATCCCATTAGACTAGCAGATGAACGTCCCAACACTATTTCACCCATGGCTTTTCCATTTATTATCACTGGTCCAATAATTCCCGTGGGAATCTTGTAAGGCTGAGATGTCAATAAATCCACAGTCACTGAGGCTGCCAGGTCCAGGCTGAGGCTCCCTGCTGTGGCAGGCTGGAGGGAAGTTGCACTGATGTTCTGGCAGCTGCTATTTGTGTCGTGGTGTAGCGGCTTTTCGCGCTGACCTTCCCGTTTCCCGATCTCCGGCAGCAAACACTGTCAGTGTGGGTATTGGACCAACACTGATTGCACCAAACAGATGGTACAGTACATTCCTTCCGAATATGTCCAAGGTTGCCACAGCGAAAACATTTGAGTCGGGAGGCTGGAATCCTGCCATTGTTGATTGTAGCCGCTTGTAGGGGTGCAAGAGCTGCTAAAACCTGGCTTTGAGTAGATGCAGCCTGCTTCTCTAACCCTTGTCCTAGTTCTTTAATTGCCTGGACTGACATTGCCTGTGACCCCACTGGTATATTAGACATCCTTTCTAATGCATCTTCAATAGTCCAGTTAGCATTTAGGGAATTTAAAACTGACCTGGTTGCTGGATTACAATTCTGTAATGCACACTGTTTTAATAATGCTCCCCTCATATATTCAGGAACACCTGCCTGCTCTATAGCTGCAGCTGCTTTATCAATAAATGCTCCAAATGGCTCATCTCGCCCCTGTTTAATACCCATATAAGATGGAATACCTCCTGGCTCTTTAATCTGGTGAAATGCAGCTCGCACTAACCACATTCCTTCTCTCAACTTGTCTGGCCCCAAAATACCTTGTGCTTCCACCCGACTATATGCTCCCAAGCCCATAAGTTCCTCTAAAGTTAGCCCATGCAGTGGATCACCTGCCTGTCTTTGCACATTTACACTTTCTTGACAATAAGCTTGCCAGTGTGCATTAAACAACAACTGCTGATGCTGACTAAGAATCAATTTCATAATACTCCTACAATCTGCAGGCAGCAAAATCTCTGTACCCCACAAATAATCAATCATTTGTCTAACCGGTTCACTGGTCACTCCAAACTGACTGACTGTAGATCGCAACTGTGATAACCATTTCCAATCTAAAGCTGTCATTTGAGCTTGCATTCCACCCCCTTGTATCGGTGCAAAGGTTACGGGACATGCTACTTCCAATACAGCGTCTGCTGTTTTTTGATCTCCCTCTTGCAAAATATTCCATGCCAATGCAGCCCATGTCTCCCTTCTTTCCAGTGCGACAGCCTCACCTAACTCATGCCCTAACTCAGGATTTCTCATAGGGGAGGGTGGTAAGGGTGCCAAAGGCTCCGTTCCAGAATCAAGGTTAGTAGGTGAAGGAATTGAAGATGGCACAAAAGGATTAATAGCTGTGGCAGGGGTCAGTGACTGTGCAGGGGGAGTCAAAATTACTGTATTCGTGGCGGGTGGCAATGGACACTCATTAATTCCCTCTAATAATCTATTTTTTGACATAGCTGCAGATGCCTTTGTGGCAGCTGCCTGTTCAGCCTGATACTGCAAGAGAGCATTATGAACTGTCCGCCACAGTTTCCCCAATTTTATAGCAGTTTTATCATTATTAAAAACAGCTTCCCACAATTTATCTCCAAATTTTCGCCACTCACTTAATTTATGGACTGTATGGGGATTCTGAAAACAACCCTGAGCATACCCATAAGCAAGAAGTCCAGGAAGCTCCTTGCGCAAATCAAAGTCTTTAACCTTTTGCTGTTCTAAAAAGCAGGTAAATAAATCATATGCTGCTTGCCTTTCCATCTTACCGTCAGCACGCGCTGTTGCAGCCCCTACAAGGTTTGGGCAGCACGTTACAGCCAGGACTCTCCTCTGAGGTCGCCTGGGGCACGGCACCATTGCTGTGTGATCAGGACTCTCCTGTGAGGTTGCCTGGAATGCAGCACAGCTGTTGCTTTTTGTAGTCCTTGCTGCAAAGGACCCGTCCCCTGTTGCCAAATCCCTTGGCCGACTCCTTTTTAAGGTCGCAAAGGTTCCAAAGATCCCAAAGGTTCCAAAGGTTGCAAGGGTTCCAAGGGTCCCTAGGGTCTCAAAGGTCCCAAAGGTCCCTGTTGTTCGGGCACCATTTGATGAGTCTGGCGGGAGAAATGGAGCACTCAATATGAATGATCAGCAAGTCTCATTTATTGGTAACTCTAAAACCACTTATATAGCATCAATAATCAGGCTCATACATCGTGCAAAAGCAAGCTCATTATTGGATATTTTTATTTAAGGTCAACTCCACCTAATTCCACATTCCTGTGATCGCTCATCTATGCTGAATTCACATTCTTCTGACTACAGTGTCCTGTTCTCAGTTCACAGTTATCATCAAGGTCTTCCTGACTTTGCAACATCTCACACCAACTGTACTCCATTGTCTAATTCTTTCCCAGCAAACTGCTGCATGGGAACATGAGCTTTGCTAGCTAGCCATTCCTCTATAGGACATATTGATCATTGCTGTGTCCACATCCCAAATGTGACTGCAGATGTAGAATATGACATCAATCAGTTGCAACAAATAGAGCACAAAGCACAGGAAGAGCAAAAGGATTTGACTATAAATTGGTTAGGCAAAATCTTCAAAGGGTTAGTGTGGAATGTGAGTTCATGGATTAAATCTATCATTGAGAGTGTGATAATCTTACTAATTGTATTCTTAGCAATTTGGTTAGTTTACAGCATCTTCAAGGGAGAAATACAGAAGAAAACGTCCTGGAACCAGAAAATAATAAAGGCACTGAGACGAGATCCACCCCCACCATCTTCTGGTTCTCCAGTTCCTGACAGCATCCAGGACAATGTTTACATCAATCAAGGATTCGAAGAACATCGAGTGTAAACTCAGAAACAAAGGACTGTATCAAGTGAAAACATTTGCACTTATAGTGAAGTGAAAATGCTTTCAAAGGGGGGAATGATAGTAAAAGGTTTTAAAATCACAGAAAATCTGGGGACTTAGAAAGAAAGTTGGGTTTGGCAAGCCCTGGGAAAAGTAGGCCCTGGGAAATGTTAGGCCTTGTGCTTGCTAAAGATCATGTGAAACTGCACCTGTGTAATCAATATATGAGAAATGATAGAATTCTTAGATGTGATTAGATATAATTATTGTTTAAAGAACATGAGGAACAATGTTAGGGGGTTGAGGGGGGATTACAAGAAATCCATGCTTGGGTAAAAACAATGCATACAATAGAACAACGTAAGCTTAATAATTAATATGTAAGTTGTATAATGATAGAGTATAAAACATGTTCAGCTCAAAAGCAAGATGGGTCAGATTTGGGTCTGTGTACCCCTGACACCCAGAGCTCTTCAATAAAGCACCTTCATATAATCATTCTGTGATTATGTGTGTTCCTGAATGCTAACAATTTCATCAGATTTTACTGGAATTTTGTGTGATATTTGTGAAATTTTGTGGACATTGGTGGACATTTTGTGGATGTTGCTGGAATTTGGTAGAGTTTTGAGAAAATTTAGGGAATTTTGTGGGATTTTTCTGGATTTTTTTTGGGCTTCTCTAAAATTTTGTGTGATATTGAGGAGATTTTGATGGATTTTTCTTTTATTTTGTGGGATTTTTGTGGGATTTTGTGGGATTCGGAGGAGACTTTAAGAGTTTTGAGGAATTATTCTTAGATTTTGTGGGAAATGTTGGAGATTTTGTGAGATGTTGCAGGAATTTAGTTGGGTTTTGAGAAGATCTAGGGAAATTTGTGGGATTTTTCTGGAATTTTGTGGTGCTTTTCGACAATTTTGTGGGATTTGGAAAAGACTTGAAGAATTTTGAGGGATTTTTCTTGGTTTTTGTGGAAATTGGTAATCATTTTGTGAGATGGTTCTGGTATTTTGTGGGATATTGAGGAGATTTAGGGAATTTTGTGGGATTTTTCTTTAATTTTGTGGACATTTGTGGATATTTTTGTGGGATGTGGGATGTCAGCAAAGGAAGGGCCCAGCGAGGTGGAGCAGGCAGGGGATGACGACAGCCTGCAGGGACAGAGGCACAGGGCATGGACACCGTAGGACAGCCTGGGCTGGAGAGGGCACAGGGATGGGCAGCAGCTGAAAGGCCCTGCCAGAGACAACTTGTGCAGCCCTTTGGCCATGGCTGCTGGCCCTGGGCCTGAGGCCAGCAGGGGACAAGTGACCCTGGCAGCCCTGGGGCCTCATTGCCTCCTTGTCCCTGCTCAGCAGCCTGGCAGGGGCCGCCCCATGGTGCTGCCCTTGGCATTGCACATCCCCACATGCCAGTGGCCCGGGAAGAGCCCTGAGCAATGAGGGAGGGACAGCATCTGCCTTGCCAGGGGCTGGGGCTCAGCCCTTGGCCCTTGGCATTCCTGAAACACATCCAGCTTTGCTCAGCACCACAGACACCTTTCCCTTGCTTGTCCCCAGCTGCCATCAGGGCCTCCAGTGTTCTGCTCTGCCTGCAACCTGGGGACGCTTTCTCAGCCGTGTCTCTCATTTCAACTACAAGAAACTTCAGTGTTTCCATCTGACTTGGAGCTCTTGAGAAGTTTCTGGAGCACACTCTGAGGGACTGAGTGTGATGCAAAGAGCCCCAAAGGGCCGAGAGGGTGATGAAAGTGCTGGTGCTGTGTCTGTGCTGCTGAGCTGGGCCGGGCTCCTGGCCCAGAGGCAGCTCCTGGCAAGGGCAGCGCTGCAGAGAGACAGCTCTGGCCAGGAGCAGCTCCTGAGCACAGCCCAGCAGGGCTGGGGCCCTGCCAGGGCAGCTCAGGGACACGAGCAGGCCCAGACAGAGCTCCCAGGGGCTCAGCACTGGCAGGGGCTGTGCGATGTCCCAGAGGGGGCTGTGTCACAGTGGCACCTCTGGGGCTGTGTCCTGGAGCCCCAGAGCAGCTGGGATGTCAGAAAGGGGCTGTGTGACAGCTCCGAGTGGGTTGTGTGAGGTCACAGATGGGGCTGGGACATCACAGAGTTTGTTGTGTGAGGTCACAGAGCAGCTACAGCATCATAGAGGGGATTCTGTGACATCACAGATCAGGCTGTGACATCACAGAGAGGACTGTGACATTAGACATTAGATATATGACATCACAGAGCAGACTGTGACATCATGGCATGGCTGTATGACATCACAGACCTGGCTGTGAGATCAAAGTGTGTTCTGTGACATCACAGGGTGTCTGTATGACATCACCAAGAGGGCTGAGTGACATCACTGATGGGGTTGTGACATCACAGGGCTGGCTGTGACATCACAGAGGAGGGTGTCAGGCCATAGAGCACACTCTGCCATCATAGAGGGTGGCTCTGTGACATCAGAGAGTGGTTTGTGACATCAGAATGTGGCTGTGTAACATCATAGAGCAGGCTGTGACATCACAGTAGACTGTGACAATACCTGGTGTCTTTGTGACATCACAGTCTTCTGTGACATCACAGCACAGTTGTATGACATCACAGGATGACAAACCAGAGTTGGCTCTGTGACATCACAAGGGCTGCCCAGAGTGGGCTGTGACATCACAGGGGGCAATGTGACATCCCAGGTGTCTGTCTGACATCCCAGGTGTCTGTGTGACATCCCAGGTGTCTGTGTGTCATCCCAGGTGTCTGTGTGACATCACAGGGGACAATGTGACATCCCAGGTGTCTGTGTGCCATCACAGGGGGCAATGTGGGGTCACTGGTGAGGTCACTCCACCCCAGCCCCCCTCACAGTTCCCCCCAGAGAAGTCCAACGCTGCTCCTGCACAGCGGGGTCCCCTGTCCCCCCGGGTTCCCCCACCCCTGGTGCCGCAGCCTCCCCCAGAGGATGTTCCATCAGATCCACCCCAGAGCCTGACACAGGGACGGGGCTGGGGCCGTGGGGGTGGGACAGGGGGACAGGGACCCCCCGGCAGCATCCCTGTGTCCCCCAGGGCCAGAGCCTGGGCCAGGGCTCCTTCACCCTGTCACCAACGAGGGCTTGAGAGCGCTTGAAAAATCCCCAGCAAGGGAGCAGCAAAAACCAGATTTAATATGAAGTGACAGCAGCACAAAGTTCCTTGGCAAGAGTCACTCTGTAACACATTGGGCTGGAGCTGATCTGGCTCTGTCACTCTGGGCCGCACCAGGAGTGGGTCACAGCCCAGGAGCAGGATGACCCCAGGTGTGACTGGAGCACTCGCTCTGTGGCTTTGGGCTGTCAGTCTGTGCTCTGAGGAGACAAGGACAAGAGGGAGGTCTTTTGCATGGGATAACAGAGGATTTATTGCTCTGGGGAATCTTGGGGGCAAAAGACAGAAAATGCTGAAATAGGGAGGCGGTTCAAAGGGAGGGTACAAAGGATCAGCTAATCAGAGATATCCTGGGGAGGGTAAAAGGCAGGGTTCACAAAATCATCATCCAATGAAGGAGGTAGGGAGGAAAATTGGGTCACATGGATTAATCAAACATCGAAATTGAGGGGATTTCTGAAGTGGAATTCAGAATTTTAGACCCAAGTGTGCAGTGGGTCTAAGGTAGAATTTACAGGCGACTCAGGGTAAATTGACCAAGTGATGTGGGAGGGTCTCATTTGGACCAAACCTTCAACTTGGGCAATAACAGAACACACCATGAACAAGAAACACACTGCAACAACCACCCTTTGTCCTGTTGTGGCAGGCCCCACTAAAACCTTTGTCCACCGTTGCATTTCCAATGAGCCGGGTTTCCATGGCAATTGCCAGGACAGGTGACCCAGGTGTGGTGTCCCAGGGAGGGTTGCCATGGAAACAGGTGGCAGCACTGACCCTTTGTGTCTGGCTGAGCTGACCTTTGGCCCTGGCAGTGGCGTTTGCTGCTGGTTCCACGACGCCTGAGCAGCCAGCGCGGCACAGGGCAGGTGGCCGTGGCACAAGCCCCCAGCAAGGGATCCCCTCTGGCTCTGGGCAGTGACAGCAGCCCTGAGCAAAGGGCTGGCACAGTGGGGTCAGTGCAGTGTCCATGGCAACAGCCCCTTGCAATGGCCCAGTGCAGGTTGGGATGATAATCCACCCTCACAGCTGGCCCAGGGCAGCTCTGCAGTGCCCTTCCCCACAGCCTGGCTGCACAGAAGCACTTCCAGGGCTCTCTGCATTTCCCTTCCCTCACTCTTGGCTCACTCACACACCTCCCAACCACCCACTTGGTGCTTTCAGCTGCAAGGAGTTCAAAGCTTGTCTGTCTTTCAGCAGCTGCTCGAATTCTGCCTTCAGCCACCTTGGGATTTGTGTTTATTGCAGAACTCCCTGTGTGTCTGAAACATTCCTTGCCTGGTTCTGCCTTAGGGAAGGGAAACCTCCTTGGTGTGGAGGCTAGCTTTGGAGCAAGCTGCAGGCCCCATGGCCTGCCAGGCCTGCCTGAGAAGCTAGCCTGGGAAATTCATGGGAGGATTCAAAACAATCCTCAAAGACAGAAAACAGCCTGCAGGTGCTGTTTATCTGTTCCCGTGTTTTCCTTGCAGGAGAAAGTCAGGGGGTGGTGAACCCCACTGACCAATGATGGTAATGTAGCACTTTACTAACCAATAAGAGTTTCCTTTCTGTACTTTCCACGAACTAGTCTATATAACATCACTGAAGCAATAAACTAGAGATTCTCTCCTGTTCTGACTCCTTTGAGAGTCCGTGTCGTTCTTTCCGCCGTTCCCAATTAGAACGACATCTGGTGACCCCGCGTGATGACGGACCGACCCTCCGAGGTCTGGTAACCCGACGTGATGTGCAGCCGACCCCCGAGGTCAGAAAGCAACCTACGTGAAGACATCTGCTAATCCCCTGAGGGTAAGCAGCGAGCGGGAAAAACACCGGCCCTTCCCCCTAGAGGGGAAAGTGGAATTCTCCCGGGCTTTCCAAGAGGAAGCTGGTTTCTAACCAACGGGATAGTGGAGCCTGCCAGAGAGCGGGCTTGGAACGGCCTATCTTGGTGAAGCAGAGCTTGAAATCCCGGGTCCAAGCCGACAGCGTTTGCATAATTGCATTCGCAGAGCCGCCAAGATAAAAAAAGTTTTCATAATGGAGAACTGTGATTTAGCTGATGAGCAACTTGTCAGCTTTGCATGGCAAGACGCCTTGCTGAGCATGGGACTCTGTATTCCTGAAGAAGATATACGCGCTTTGTTCCACTGGGTGAAAGCGCAGGAGTTTGCTATGACTGTGAATGATGTGTTTAACCTTGAGATTTGGTGGTCAGTGGGAGACCACCTGTGGACTAGGCTGGCTGCGGGAGATACCAGTGCGTGCAGCTTAGCAGCAACTTGGGGAGTGATTTTTAAGGCACTGAAACAGTGCCAGCCTAAAGACAGTGAAACCAAGCTGTGTGGCGGTCCTTCAGCTCTGCCCGGACCCTTAAAGAACTTTAGCAGCGGGCAGGAGCAGTCCGTGAGCCAGAGATCTCCCTCTCCAGAAAAATTTGAGCACCCACCAGCCGCAGAGCTCGGCGCGCAGGTTTTACCAGCAGAAAAACAACAGAAGAGCGAAAATCGCTCGGCTCTGCCTTTACCGCACCCAAAGGCGCCACCATCGCCAGCGCAGCGAGAGCCCCCTCCGCCTGCGCCCTCCGCGGAGCCTCCGCCGGCCCCTCCAAGACCAGCGCTGCGAGCACTGCTGCCAGCGGCCGCCGTGGAGCCTCCGCCGGTGCCCCGAGTCCCCACAGCGGCAGCAGCAGCGGTGAGAAAAAAACGAGAGAAAAGGTGGAAAAGAAAGAAAAAAAAGCTAACTCAGGACACCGCCCGCCGCCACCGGCCGCGGGCCGGGTGGCCAGCCAGGCCCCCTAGCTCCGGTCGGCTGCAAAAACCCCCTAAAAGCCGAGCCGAAGCTTGGATCTGGAGCCGGGGCCGGAGCCGTGGCGAGCATTCCCCCCCCCCGCACCCATCCAAAGTGCCAGCCAAAAAGCGGCGGGGGAGGGGGGGGGAGCCCAGGCCCCCTTTCGCTCGCGCGCGCGCGCCCTGTGAGCTCCTTTCTTCTGTGCCGCCGGAAGCGGCGCGAAACCGCGGCACCCGCGCGGACGCCCCTGCTCCCCCCGCGCGTGTGCGCCCCTCGCGTGTGCGCCCTGCGCGGAGCGAGCCGCGAGGGTCGCGCGGAGCCGCGGGACCTGCACAACACCCCCGCTGCCCCGCGCTCGCCCGCGCTCCAGCGGGGAAGCGGCGGGGAGGACGGGGAGCGAACTTCGCTCCCCCTCGCGCCCGTCAGTGCGGCCCGCGCGCGCGGACCGTGCTACAGGCGCCGGGCTGGGTTCTGCCAGCCTTGTGCTGCCAGGTTCTTCTCCTGCGAACCCGAGCTGCCCCGCGAGACGATGCCGGGGCTCGAGCAGTGCCCCGGCCAGCACGCGTTCCCCCCCACCTTGCAGGGGGTGAACCGCACCAAAGTCCTGCAATCCCTTCGAAACCCAGATTTGCTCACTTTGTACCACTTTAGTGCTCTTTTAAACTACTATATTGACAAGTTAGACTGTCAGTTTGAACAGACTAACAATGTTTTGTATTAGTTCACTGAGTTAAGGATATTTGACTCAACCGTCAAATCCTTGCAAGGAAAACAATCTTTAAACATCATCATAAACCAAAATTCCAAATTAATATCCATTCCAATATCTAGTAAAAGAAACCACTTGTGCCGTGTTTGTTCTCCCTCCTGCAGGGCCCAGCAGGATGTTACAAACACTGTACATTTTTTATTTTTTTCCTAAACCGAAAGGGTGAATTATGGAGGCTAGCTTTGGAGCAGGCTGTAGGCCCATGGCCTGCCAGACCTGCCTGAGAAGCTAGCCTGGGAAATTCATGGGAGGATTCAAAACAATCCTCAAAGACACAAAACAGCCTGCAGGTGCTGTTTGTCTGATTCCCGTGTTTTCCTTGCAGGAGAAAGTCAGGGTGTGGTGAACCCCACTGACCAATGATGGTGATGTAGTACTTTACTAACCAATAAGAGTTTCCTTTCTGTACTTTCCACGAACTAGTCTATATAAAATGGCTATAGCAATAAACTAGAGATTCTCTCCTGTTCAGACTCCCTTGAGAGTCTGTGTCGTTCTTCCTGCCGTTCCTAAATAGAACGACACTGAACTACCAGGAAAGTGACCAGGAAAGTGGTATCCTTAACACTCAGGGGACACTGGATATTCTCAAAGAGGGTCATAACAGATTCAAAGGAGAAGAAGGAAAGAAAAGGCTGAAAAGCCTCATCCCCTGCTCTTCCTCTAACAAACTGGGTACAATTACCAATAAACTCCCAAAATGTGCTACTGGGACTGGGAGGCAGGGTCGGGTGAAGAAACCATAAGCCAAACATACCTGAGAGAAACTTCAGTAGTTCTATAAACTTCTTATAAATCATTATCACTAAGTCCAGCACAATAACCATTCTAATCCATGCCCCTCTACTGTGAAAGAGGGCAAAGACAGGTATTAAAACCTCAAAAACTTTTAGGGACCAGATCGACATGAAGGCTTCCACCCCGAGAGATATTATTTATCCAAACAACATGGCTACTGACTGCTTTATCCCAATACAGAATAAATACACCCAACAATCAGTACAGGATTTCCACTTTCTCTTGCCCCATGTTGGGCGCCAGAACTGTATTTGTCCTAGTTTAGGGCAAATTAGGGAGGAAAACTCCAAATGGGGATTTCCCCAGAGAAATTCCCCCTCCCCACCAACTGGTCCAGGAAAAGGAAAAAAAAATTCCTTGGAGAGAAGTGGAAAAAGCTGTTTATTAACAGAAATTGAATAATATTAAATAATAAAACCTCTTGCTGTTCGATGGGATGGCAAATCTAGGAAGAAAAGTCCTTTTCATGTGGTGTAGCTCGGCTCGCTCAGGTTCCTTATCAGTCCCTCTGGCGCTGGAAAGTGCCGAGGCCCAGGCCCCGCTGGGCCACAGGCGTGAGCTCCCGGGGTTTGTCTGGGTGTTCAGTTCAGAGCAGGCTTGCACAGATCCAGGAAAAATGGAAAAAAACGAAGTTCCAGGGAACTCTTCTGTCTCAGCTAGCTAAAACTAACTAAACACCAGAGAGAAGCTCTGTCCCGCTGTCTGTCCGTGCTGCAGACACCACAGTCCAGGAGCGGGATGTGTGGGAGTGATGTTTTTTCTTTAACACAAACTGCAGCATTTTCTTCCCCCTCTCTTGCTCTCAGAGCCAGTCTTAAAGGTGCAGAACTTAATATATAACAAAAACCAGACGATTGGGGATACCAGTATCATAAAATCAGCCCAGGACACCTACCAAATCCCAGAAACATCCCACAAAATGCCCACAAATGTCCACAAAATTCAAGAAAAATTCCTCAAAACTCTTCAAGTATCCTACAAATCCCACAAAATTTGAGAGAAATTCAACAAAATTCCAGAAAAATCCCACAATATTGTATAAATCTTCTCAAAACCCAACCAAATTCCAGCAACAAAAAATCTCCATAAATGTCCATAAAATTCAAGAAAAATCCCAGAAATTCCCTAAAATTCCTCAATATCCCACAAAATTCCAGAACCATCTCACAAAATCTCCACAAATTTCCACAAAATTCAATAAAAATCCCACAGACTTCTTGAAAAGCCCCACAAAATTCCAGAAAAATCTCACAAAATTCCCTAAATCTTCTCAAAACCCTACCAAATTCCAGCAAAATCCCACAAAATCTTCACAAATGTCCTCAAAATTCCAGAAAAATCCTACAAAATTCCCTAAATCTCCTCAAAACCACACAAAATCTCCATAAATGTCCACAAAACTAAAGAAAAATCCAACTAAATTCTTCAAGTCTACTCCAAAACCCACAAAAATCCCACAAAAATCCCACAAAATCCCTGAAACATCCCACAGAATCTCCTCAATATCCCACAAAATTCTGGAAAAGCCCCACAACATACCCTAAATCTTCTCAAAATCCAACCAACTTCCTGCAACATCTCAAAAAATCTCCACCAATTTCCACAAAATTCAAGAAAAATCCCTCAAAATTCTTCAAGTCTCCTCAAAATCCTAGAAAAAATTCACAAAAATCCCACAAAATCCCACAATACACCCACAAAATCCTTTCCAAATCCATCAAAATTCTGGAAAAGCCCCACAAAATTCCAGAAAAATCTCACAAAATTTTCTAAATCTTCTCAAAACCCAACCAAATTCCAGAAACATCTCACAAAATCCCACAAATGTCCAGAAAATTTAAGAAAAATCCCTCAAAATTCTTCAAGTCTCCTCAAAATCCTAGAAAATTCGAGAGAAATTCCACAAAATTCCAGAATAAACACACAAAATTCCTTAAATTTTCTCAAAACCCAACCAAATTCTTGCAACATCTCACAAAATCTCCACCAATTTCCACTAAAATCTAAGAAAAATCCCTCAAAATTCTTTGAGTTACCTCAATATTCCGCAAAGTCCCACAAACATCCCACAAACATCCCACAAAAATCCCACCAAATCTTCTCAATATCCCACAAAATTCAAGAAAAATCCCACAAAATTCCAGAAAAATCCCACAAAATTCCCTGAATCTTCTCAAAATTCTACCAAATCCCTGAAACATCCCACAAAACACCCTCCAAATCCAACAAAATTCAGGAAAAGCCCCACAAAATTGCAGAAAAGTATCACAAATTTCCCTAAATCTTCTCAAAACCCGACCAAATTCCTGCAACATCCCGCAAAATCTCCACCAATTCCCACACAATCTAAGAAAAATCCCTCAAAATTCTTCAGGTCCCCTCCAAATCTCACAAATATCAAGAGAAATCCTCAAAATTCCAGGAAAATGCCACAGAATTCACTAAATCTTCTCAAAACCCTACTAAACTCTAGCAACATCCCACCAAATGTCCACAAATGTCCACAAAATTCAAGAAAAATCCCACAAAATTTTTAAAAAGCCCCGCAAAATTCCAGGAAAATTCCCACAAAATTCCCTAAAACTTCTCAAAATCCAACACAATTCCTGAAACCTTTGAAAAAATCTCCACAAATTTCCACCAAATCTAAGAAAAATTCCTCAAAATTCTTCAAGTCTCCTCAAAATACCACAAAATCCCACAAAAATCCCACAAAATTCCAGAAACATCCCACAAATTTTCCTCAATATCCCACAAAATTCTGGAAAAGCCCCACAAAATTCCACAAAAATGCTACAAAATTCCCTAAATCTCCTCAATTTCCCACAAAATTCCACAAAAAATCCACAGAATTTCACAAATATCACACAAAATTCCAGTAAAATCTGATGAAATTGTTAGCGTTCAGGAACACACATCATCACAGAATGATGATATGAAGGTGCTTTATTGAAGAGCTCTGGGTGTCAGGGGTACACAGACCCAAATCTGACCCATCTTGGTTTTCAGCTGAACATGTTTTATACTCTATCATTATACAACTTACATATTAATTATTTAACTTACATTGTTCTATTGTATGCATTGTTTTTACCCAAGCATGGATATCTCGTGATCCCCCCTCAACCCCCTAACATTGTTCCTCATGTTCTTTAAACAATAATTATATCTAATCACATCTAACAATTGTATCATTTCTCATATATTGATTACACAGGTGCAGTTTCACCTGATCTTTAGCAAGCACAAGGCCTAACATTTCCCAGGGCCTACTTTTCCCAGGGCTTGCCAAACCCAACTTTCTTTCTAAGTCCCCAAATTTTCTATGACTTTAAAACCTTTTACTATCATTCCCCCTTTTGAAAGCATTTTCACTTCACTATCAGTGGAAACGTTTTCACTTGATACAGTCCTTTGTTTCTGAGTTTACACTCGATGTTCTTCGAATCCTTGATTGATGTAAACACTGTCCTGGATGCTGTCAGGAACTGGAGAACCAGAAGATGGTGGGGGTGGATCTCGTCTCAGTGCCTTTATTATTTTCTGGTTCCAGGACGTTTTCTTCTGTATTTCTCCCTTGAAGATGTTGTAAACTAACCAAATTGCTAAGAATACAATTAGTAAGATTATCACACTCTCAATGATAGATTTAATCCATGAACTCACATTCCACCCTAACCCTTTGAAGATTTTGCCTAACCAACTTGTAGTCAAATCCTTTTGCTCTTCCTGTGCTTTGTGCTCTATTTGTTGCAACCGATTGATGTCATATTCTACATCTGCAGTCACATTTGGGATGTGGACACAGCAATGATCAAAATGTCCTATAGAGGAATGGCTAGCTAGCAAAGCTCATGTTCCCATGCAGCAGTTAGCTGGGAAAGAATTAGACAATGGAGTACAGTTGGTGTGAGATGTTGCAAAGTCAGGAAGACCTTGATGATAACTGTGAACTGAGAACAGGACACTGTGATCAGAAGAATGTGAATTCAGCATAGATGAGCGATCACAGGAATGTGGAATTAGGTGGAGTTGACCTTAAATAAAAATATCCAATAATGAGCTTGCTTTTGCACGATGTATGAGCCTGATTATTGATGCTATATAAGTGGTTTTAGAGTTACCAATAAATGAGACTTGCTGATCATTCATATTGAGTGCTGCTTTTCTCCCGCCGAACTCATCAAATGGTGCCCGAACAGCAGGGACCTTTGGGACCTTTGAGACCCTAGGGACCCTTGGAACCCTTGCAACCTTTGGAACCTTTGGGATCTTTGGAACCTTTGCGACCTTAAAAAGGAGTCGGCCAAGGGATTTGGCAACAGGGGACGGGTCCTCTGCAGCAAGGACGACGAAAAGCAACAGCTGTGCTGCATTCCAGGCGACCTCACAGGAGAGTCCTGATCACACAGCAATGGTGCCGTGCCCCAGGCGACCTCAGAGGAGAGTCCTGGCTGTAACGTGCTGCCCAAACCTTGTAGGGGCTGCAACAGCGCGTGCTGACGGTAAGATGGAAAGGCAAGCAGCATATGATTTATTTACCTGCTTTTTAGAACAGCAAAAGGTTAAAGACTTTGATTTACGCAAGGAGCTTCCTGGACTTCTTGCTTATGGGTATGCTCAGGGTTGTTTTCAGAATCCCCATACAGTCCATAAATTAAGTGAGTGGCGAAAATTTGGAGATAAATTGTGGGAAGCTGTTTTTAATAATGATAAAACTGCTATACAATTGGGGAAACTGTGGCGGACAGTTCATAATGCTCTCTTGCAGTATCAGGCTGAACAGGCAGCTGCCACAAAGGCATCTGCAGCTATGTCAAAAAATAGATTATTAGAGGGAATTAATGAGTGTCCATTGCCACCTGCCATGAATACAGTAATTTTGACTCCCCCTGCACAGTCACTGACCCCTGCCACAGCTATTAATCCTTTTGTGCCATCTTCAATACCTTCACCTACTAACCTTGATTCTGGAACGGAGCCTTTGGCACCGTTACCACCCTCCCCTATGAGAAATCCTGAGTTAGGGCGTGAGTTAGGTGAGGCTGTCGCACTGGAAAGAAGGGAGACATGGGCTGCATTGGCATGGAATATTTTGCAAGAGGGAGATCAGAAAACAGCAGACGCTGTATTGGAAGTAGCATGTCCCGTAACCTTTGCACCGATACAAGGGGGTGGAATGCAAGCTCAAATGACAGCTTTAGATTGGAAATGGTTATCACAGTTGCGATCTACAGTCAGTCAGTTTGGAGTGACCAGTGAACCGGTTAGACAAATGATTGATTATTTGTGGGGTACAGAGATTTTGCTGCCTGCAGATTGTAGGAGTATTATGAAATTGATTCTTAGTCAGCATCAGCAGTTGTTGTTTAATGCGCACTGGCAAGCTTATTGTCAAGAAAGTGTAAATGTGCAAAGACAGGCAGGTGATCCACTGCATGGGCTAACTTTAGAGGAACTTATGGGCTTGGGAGCATATAGTCGGGTGGAAGCACAAGGTATTTTGGGGCCAGACAAGTTGAGAGAAGGAATGCGGTTAGTGCGAGCTGCATTTCACCAGATTAAAGAGCCAGGAAGTATTCCATCTTATATGGGTATTAAACAGGGGCAAGATGAGCCATTTGGAGCATTTATTGATAAAGCAGCTGCAGCTATAGAGCAGGCAGGTGTTCCTGAATATATGAGGGGAGCATTATTAAAACAGTGTGCATTACAGAATTGTAATCCAGCAACCAGGTAAGTTTTAAATTCCCTAAATGCTAACTGGACTATTGAAGATGCATTAGAGAGGATGTCTAATATACCAGTGGGGTCACAGGCAATGTTAGTCCAGGCAATTAAAGAACTAGGGCAGGGGTTAGAGAAGCAGGCTGCATCTACTCAAAGTCAGGTTTTAGCAGCTCTTGCACCCCTACAAGCAGCTACAACCAACAATGGCAGGATTCCAGCCTCCCGACTCAAATGTTTTCGCTGTGGCAACCTTGGACATATTCGGAAGGAATGTACTGTACCATCTGTTTGGTGCAATCAGTGTTGGTCCAATACCCACACTGATAGTGTTTACCGCCGGAGATCGGGAAACGGGAAGGTCAGCACGAAAAGCCGCTACACCACGACACAAATAGCAGCTGCCAGAACATCAGTGCAACTTCCCTCCAGCCTGCCACAGCAGGGAGCCTCAGCCTGGACCTGGCAGCCTCAGTGACTGTGGATTTATTGACATCACAGCCCTACAAGATTCCCACAGGAATTATTGGACCAGTGATAATAAATGGAAAAGCTATGGGTGAAATAGTGTTGGGACGTTCATCTGCTAGTCTAATGGGATTGTTTATTTCACCTGGAGTAATTGATGGGGACTATTCTGGTGAAATATATATCATGGCATATACACTGGCACCACCAGCCAGAATTGATAAAGGACAGTGAATTGCACAATTAGTGCCACTACCGCAATATACCCATCAGTTGACACCATTGAAAAATCAATCACAGGGTACAAGTGGATTTGGTTCCACAGGAGGACTTACATTACTTACTCTGGACTTAAACACTCGACCCAAGCAAACAGTTGTTCCCAATTATAACGGAGAATCCCACCAATTAGAAGGACTGTTGGATACTGGGGCGGACTCAAGTATTGTTACTCCACAATATTGGCCCCAGGAATGGCCTTTGTTGCCTAGTATGGTTACTGTTACAGGGGTGGGAGGCTTAACTTTGGCAAAAAAGGTCTCCACAAATCCAGATTCAATTAGATGGGAAGGTCATCAGTTCTGCTTTGTCAATTGTTCCATTACCAGACAAGGTTCAATGTCTAATAGGGCGAGATATTTTGTCACTACTTGGTGTTATTTTGACCAATGAACACCCTTTAGAATAGAGGCCATTGTTTGGACTTCCCCACTCCAACTTAAATGGATAATTCAGGAACCAGTATGGGTTGAACAGTGGCCTTTAAAAAGGGAAAGTCTGCAACAAGCTCATCAATTAGTGCTGGAACAATATCAACAAGGACATTTAAAGTTGTCAACAAGTCCTTGGAATACTCCTATTTTTGTTATAAAAAAGAAGTCTGGAAAATATCGATTGCTGCACGACTTATGTGCAGTAAATGAACAAATGGAGCCAATGGGGGCACTACAACCTGGTTTGCCCAATCCTGCAACGTTACCAAAAGATTGGCCCTTGTTAATAATTGATTTAAAGGACTGTTTTTTCACTATCTCACTGCATGAACAGGATACTTGCAGATTTGCTTTTACCTTGCCTTCATTAAATCGAGCAGAACCAGACAAGAGATTTGAATGGACAGTTTTACCACAGGGTATGCGTAATTCTCCTACCTTGTGCCAGCTTGATGTTGATGCGTTGCAGCCACTACGTGTTTGGTGGCCTACAACTATTATTTATCATTATATGGATGATATTCTTTTTGCTCAATCACAAACTTTTACAGATAAACAAGTTAAAGATATTCAAACACACCTTCTTCAGAATAGACTGATTGTTGCACCTGAGAAAATACAGCTGTCATCCCCATGGAAATATCTTGGGTGGACTTTAACTGAGCAGTCTGTTGCCCCTCAGAAACTGTCGTTAAACATGTCACTTCATACTGTTCATGATGCTCAGCGATTGCTAGGAGATTTACAATGGCTTAAACCTGTTGTAAGTATTCCTAATAAACTTTTACAATCTTTATGACCTTTGTTAAAAGGTACTGATCCTACAGCACCTATACAGGTCACCAGTGAACAACAAGAAGCTCTCAATAAAATAATGGACTGTATCCAGACAGGTGTTGTTCGTAGGCGAGATCCAGACTTGGACATTAATCTTACTGTATGGTTTGGACCTCAACATCTCATCGGTGCCCTGACACAGCAACAAAAGAAAACAGGGGAGATATGGGTATTAGAGTGGTTGTTACCACCACTACAACAGAGACATACCTTAATTCAAAAAGTTGAAATTTTAGCAAATTTAATAAAACAAAGGTAGAAGCGATTGTGACAAATTATGGGTGCAGATCCAGCTGTAATTCAGATACCAATAAAAAAGACATTTTAGATTGGTATTTAATTCACAGCTCCACACTGCAAGAAGCATTGCTTGACAACAGCAGTGTGGTCAGTACTGAGGAAGTGCCTCGAATACCACTACGATGGATAGGCCAGCAGAATTGGATTGAGAAGCCCAAACGATCATTTGTGCCATTACCAGGGGCATCAACTGTGTTCACTGATGCTGGAAAGAAATCTCGTACAGCTGCTGCTACATGGCAAGATTCAGAAAGACAATGGAATCATCACATTATTCCAGCTTAAAAGGAACACACATTACAAACTCTGGAATTAGTCGCTGTTGTTTGGGTTTTGGTGAAATTTAAGGGTCCTGTTAATGTGGTAACTGATTCTTTATATGTTGCAGGAGTAAGTGAACATATTGAAAATGCAGACATTAAGGAAGTAAAAAATCCTCGTTTATATGAACTGTTTTTGCAGCTTCAAAGAAGCAGTAAAGTTGAGGACTGCTGCCTTTGCTATTATCCATATTCGTAGTCACAAATGGGATGTGGGTTTAAGAGAAAGAAATGCTAAGGCAAACTGATTGGTCTATAAGGATCCAAAAACAGGTCTGTGAGGAGGTCCTAGCAAGGTACTCTATTGGGGACGTGGTTATCTTTGTGTGTCTACCCCCACAGGGCCTGTCTGGGTGCCGAGCCGATGGACTAAACCTGCTGATCCCAGTGATTTACCTTCAGCTGATCCAGAAAATTCAGCAGATACTTCTCGCTCTCTACCATCAACATAGAGACGGGATCTGATGAACTCTCACATGCAAATCTTGTGTACAGTACCAAATTGTGAATGTTATCCTTTTGTATGTTACATTTGGAAAGTGTGTAAAGAAAAGTGGTGGACACATTCTAAGTGGGGTCGATCCCCAAGAGGGATTTGTACAGAGTGTTACAATTTTGAAAGAAATTTGACTGAGATTGCATTACAGGAAGGTGTGCAAACAGGACAATTTGAAAAAGGATCTGATAGATGGTGGGAGATTTTTGCTTTTGAAAAAAATCCAGAAAACTATTGTTATCATCCTAATACCCCTTTGCCGTATATTATTAAAATAACCACAATACGCTGTCATAAGACACAGGTCAGGTGTGATATTCCAGGGGTAAAAAATAAAAATTGGGAGCAATTCTTAAAACGGCAGTCTCGAGAGAAAGGGCCCTTCCCTGAAAGTTATCCCTGCTGCCGAGAAGATGGAACACCCCGTGGTTCGAAGCAACCGAATCGACGGGCGAGGCAGAGGGGTAAAAGAAAAGGGAAGCAAGATCTCACATGGGATCCAGCCAAGATGCTGGCTGAACTGCCACAATCCTTTTAAAGTCCTTAAAGGACTACCTCTGATCAGGTTGTCATGGTGGTTTACCATGATAAAGGGAAATGAAGGGTTTTTGATTGACATGGATGAGAGACAAAATATGTGGGTAATGTGGGCTAATCAAACTGGACAGGATAATTTTTGCCTTTCAATGGCCACCCCTTCAGATCCTTTTCGAACTTGTTTAGTGGGCGCACCTTTAGGCGATTCACTCAATGCCACAATGTTTAAAAAATGGACAAAGAATTGGAAAACACCCGAAGAAGCAAACAAAACATTATGTGAAATCCCATCAGGTAGATTCATGATCAATATCTGTTTGACATATGTTTAATCCCAGCAAATCCCATTGGTGCTCAAAATTGGTACATTGCTACAGGTTTAAATGTTACTGGGTCAGAACCACAAGAGTTAAGACTGTTAGGTTCAGCCCCTAGCAATTACTGTTTAAATTTTGTCAATTGGGCTAGGAACAATCATGCAAAAAGGTCTCATGGGCCAAATGGTACAAATATTTCTCCACAAAATTTGCTATATTTGCAAAATAATGATGCATACTGTGGCAATTGGTCTCACAAAGTAAATTCTAGCAGTTCACCTCTACAATTACCACCTGGTATTTTTCTAATTTGTGGAGATCGTGCATGACAAGGACTGCCAGCAAACCTTTATGGACGGCCTTGTTATTTTGGGAAATTGACATTGTTTGCACCCACTATACAGCAACTATTAGGAGCCAATAGAACCAGGTTACGAACAAAGAGAAGTGTGTTCCAATTGGGGCCAGAATGCAAAGATCAGGTTGAACTTTGGGAACGTCCTACAGTGATTGTGTCATCTATTTTTACACCTGGAGTATCTAGTGCTCAAGCCCTAACACAGTTACAACTGTAGGAGTCTAGAAATGCAGGGACATTTCTCTGTCTATGTAATCCTTTAAAAAATATATCAATTATATATAATACTGATAAAAAGGCTTCCAAATATCCCTGAGTAAGCCAGAGTTTGTAAGAAATTAAATAGAAGGTAGAAAAATGTTTCTTTTGACACAGAGGTGAAAGTATAAGTTTTAAGAGGGTTCTACACGTGGAGTAAAGATGGAAGATAAAGGGTGTAGTTTTTAATCCTTCTTCTTCCTTCTTCTCCATGCTTCTGCAGTTTATAAAAGCACAAAATATAATTGGTTTAGAGTTAGTCGCACTTTTAATTACGTGAGTAGATATAGAAAACTTATTTGTTGAGATATAATAACAATATACGTGTCTGTAGCTAATAGGATAAAAGTTAGTATAAAGGTAAAAAGACCGCGTGGTTTGGGGCCATTTTGTATCATTAGAACAAGATGAGCCAGGCTGTGGTGATTTAAGCTTGTGCAGTTAATCTGGATAGACCTGCCAAGTTTTGTAAGGATCCTTCAATAAACACGAGAAATCAGAGTCTAATGAGCCCAGGAGTTTTCTTCGAATAATAAGGACTGAGATAAGTAGAACTCCCCACGAGGGAGGATCCCAGAAAAATTCAGCCCAAAGAAGGAAGAGAGACTAGAGAAAAGTTGTATCCACAGAGAATTGAGCCCAAAGGAGGCAAAGGGAGAGAGGTAACAACAACGACTGGCGTCCTGGACAGGAAAACAGTTTAATATTACATCAAAGGTTTTGTCTGATTTGCTTTTGGACATGAACAGTGTTAGGCATGCTGTATTAAAGAATAGACCTGCTATTGATTTTTTGCTATTAGCACAAGGCCATGGCTGTGAAGACTTTGATGGAATGTGCTGCATGAATCTTTCTGACCATTCAGTGTCTATTCATGCTCGTCTTCAACAACTACAGAAAAATATGAAAAAATTAACCATGGAAACAAATCCATTAGAGGAATGGTTTCAATCCCTAGGTCTCACAGGATGGTTAAAACATTTGGCACAGATAGCAATTGTTGTTATATTGATAATTGTGATTGTGTTACTGTTTATTCCTTGCATACTGCAATGCTTGCAAAACATAGTAAAGAAGGCTACTTCTACAGTTTTGTTAGTACAAAAAGAACACAGGGGAATTATAGAGGAATGGCTAGCTAGCAAAGGTCATGTTCCCATGCAGCAGTTAGCTGGGAAAGAATTAGACAATGGAGTACAGTTGGTGTGAGATGTTGCAAAGTCAGGAAGACCTTAGTGATAACTGTTAACTGAGAACAGGACACTGTGATCAGAAGAATGTGAATTCAGCATAGATGAGCGATCACAGGAATGTGGAATTAGGTGGAGTTGACCTTAAATAAAAATATCCAATAATGAGCTTGCTTTTGCACGATGTATGAGCCTAATTATTGATGCTATATAAGTGGTTTCAGAGTTACCAATAAATGAGACTTGCTGATCATTCATATTGAGTGCTGCATTTCTCCCGCCAAACTCATCATTTAGGTCCAAGTTTCAAACTGCAAAAGTTTTACACTCAAGACACAGTCATGAAGAACATGTATTTCAATTTCCTATTCCTTTAACTGCAGTGTAAAATATCTTAATATTGGAAAACATCCATAAAATCTCTAAAGGAAGGCAGCAAATGGATCCTTTTCACTAGCACGTGTACAAACTAAGGAACTAAAATCAAAGCTGAGTTCTCTTTTTCAAAAGATCAGTTACCTCTTTCTTACTCCAGTGTTATAGAAGATTTTTCACTACACATTTGGTGGTAATTTTTATCTTTCATATTTTTTTCGTATTTTTTTGTTTGCATTTGTTGTTTTTGTTGGTTTTTTTTACAGAAAACATGTCCTAGAAAAGGCATGTCCTTTGCTCCTGGTTCCCGTGTGGAGCAGCTCCCTTCCCGCTGGCTGAGCTGCTCAGGCAGAGCCCGGCAGCTCCTGGCCCTGCAGGGCTGAGGCTTTTCCCCGTTGCTGGGCACAGACTGATGGAGCAGCACTGCTGAACACGGGGACACGCAGAGGGACCAGAGCAGCTGCCTTTGCCCACCTGAAGCACCAAGGCCAAACTCTGAGCAGGCACGGCTGGAAGAGACTCGCAGGCTCCCTGTTGGCTCTGCTGCCCCACTTGTGCCCGGCCCAGCTCTGTGTGAGGCAGAGGGAGAACAAGGGGCAGCTCCCTCCCAGCCCCAGCCCAGGGACCCCTCCAGCCCCGGGCCTTGGGGCACTGTCAGCACCCGCTGCTCCAGCCACGGCTTCTGCTGGCACTGACAGCAACAACCAAACTGGGGCTGGTCCCGAGGGAGCAGCAGCAGTGCCTGGATCTGATCCCTCAGTCTGGGGCAGCCCCCTGGGGGAACAGAGGGCACAGCAAGAGGGACAAAACCAGTCAAGGTCAGAGACTGGGAAGAGCCAGAGCTGGGAGCAGGAACAGCTGCTTCATTGAATCCTGGAGAAAGCTCTGGGCTGGTTCAAAGCACTGAAAGGTGTGAAGGGCAGAGAGGAGGCCACACCAAACAATGCTCCTGTTTTCACATTTCCCCTCTCCGTGTCCCAGAAGGAATTGAATGAACTTATTCTTCTCTCCCAGTTGTCTCCTTCAGCTTGAGCAGCTCAGCACCAGGAGCTGAAGGAGCTGAAGCCTCAGGCCACAAGAGCTGAGCAAGAGGGGGCTTTTGGACTAAAGTAATGCTGCTAAGTAATGGAACCAGCTGAATGCAGCAGATAGAATCCTGGTATTATAGAATCCATTCTGCTGGAAAACACCTCTGAGCTCATCCAGTCCAGCCAGTCACCCAGCAGTGTCAAGCCCCGCACTAAACCTCGTTTCTCAAGTGCCAAGGTCTGCACAACAGGCCCTGAGTGAGGCCTGAACAACAGGCCCTGAGCCAAAGGTGATCTCTGGATGAACCTTCCAGCCAAAGGTTATCTGTCCATCTGCTCATTACTGAAATATGCATGGTCATGAACGCTGTGATAGATGCATTCACTCATCAATGAAACATGGATTGACCTTTCTGTGATTAGAAGCCAGACAAGGCCATGAAATCCGACATCTGGCCTTGTTTGGGGTGTATGATCAGAGTCAACTCCCTTGGTTCCTCCTTGAGCCCTGGCCAGGCTTTGGTAGGGACCCAAGAGGAGGATGAAACCAGATGTTCCCACACCAGAAGTGCTGTCAGTTTGTTTATTCAGCACTATCAAAGCTGGGCCCTCTCTCACAGCAGGGGTTGAGCCTCACCTGTGGCTGAAAGGCACCTGCAGGAATTCCCAGGTCTGGAGTGGCTCTCCAGCCCTTGGCTGTGACAGCTTCCCCAGCTGATGTGTGGATCTGGGGATGGCAAAGTCTGAGGGGAACTGGTGCTGGATCTTTGTTAATCCCTGCAGGCAATCTTTGGCAGTGATGATTGGATTCATTGCTGAGCTACTCCTTTTGTGATCCTTAGCTGCTTGGAGCTGCAGTAAGTGACACTGATTCCTTCAGGTGGTGTTTGTGCCTTTGGTGCTGACTCTGCCCGCTGGTGAAACAAAATTGGCAAAGTCTAGCCAGATCACAACAAAATGTCACTTTTAAAAGGTAAATGTAAGGAATCAGTCCCATCTGTAATTCCCGGAAGGGAAGCCCTCCCCAGAGTTCGCTGGCTCTGGAGTGGGGCTGAGGTCGGAGCACCGTGCAAGCAGTAGGGCAGTCGGTTAAAAGAGGCTGAACCGCTGGATGTCTTAAAATGCATCCAAACATTGCATATGGAAAAAGGAAAAGAACTTATGGGTTTGGGAAGATAAGGATGGATTTTGTTAACGGCACCAACAGAAGGAACAATTGTTTTCGGAGTGCTCCCACGTAGAGTGACAGAAGAAGGTTTTAGTCTTTAGCTCAAGTTTGTTTGTCCAAGTAAAATAATAATAACAATAACAAAAACAATAACAATAACAATATCAATAACAATAACAACAACAACAATAACAATAATAATACAATAATATATATTTATATATATATATAACTAAAAATTGATCATGTGAAATAATGCTGACAATTCCAATTTGTTAACTTTGGCTGCTCACTGTAACACTAAAATACCCTACAAAAAAGGAGTAGCAAAGACCCAAATGTCAATGGTAAACTTTGTGAATTGTATACAAGGAATAAAGGAGGAAGGAATAAAAATGGCTATTTTTATAGGGTTTGGCAATGCTGTGATGTGGAATGCTTTGTCTGTTCCTGTGAAAAACACAGTGATTAAGACTGCTGGGTTTTTCATGTACCAGACTATCTACAAGCTGCAGGATTGGTTGAACAATTGTTAAAAGAGCAGTTGATAAAATGAGGAGATGGGAACCTGTCCCGGTGGAGAACCCATCTCCCAGATGGGCTCCATGCCCTTAACAATGGGCCCACTGGGAAATGGAAACCCCTGGGTGTGCACGGCTGCACCCAATTTGCAAACACAACCATGGACAGTGAGACTTGGACTGCCTGGGAAATTGTTCTGGGTGTGATGGCCCCTGCCAGGGCCACCCCAGAGGCTGCAGGGCTGGACCTTCATGCACTGGAATTCATTAGGATCAATCAGAAGCAAATGAGAGTTTACAATACAGGAATAAGAATTCAGATTCCTCCAGGACACTTTGGTTTGGTAACTGCTCACTGGAGCTTGGCCTTACAAAGTGTTCATGTCATGGGAGGAGGAATTGATGCAGATTATCAAGGAGAAATTGAAGTCAGTCTGTTAAACAATAGTGAACAAGATTTGATTGTTCAACCCCATGAAAAGGTAGAAGAAATATTGATATCGCAATTAAAAAAATAATTGTGAAGAAAGACTATCCACTTCAAATTGCCTCCAATTGTGGATAAAAAGAGTTTGGACCCAGCAGTCCTAATAATGGAGCCAGAGTGTGGGTCCAGAGGCCAAATGGCCCTCCTGAGCCAGCTGAAGGAACAGCTCTGGGCAAAGACAACACTGTTTGAATCCTGAGACCTGGGCAGGAACAATGGCAATATGTCCCTGCAGCCAAGTGTTCTCTGCCAGAACAAGTCAATGGGATGGGATATTGTTTTACAGATGCTGCCAGACCAAATCTCCCTGTTTGCCCCAACAGCCCCTTTGGAAAATGCTCAGATCCACGGGGCTCCATGTGAAGGCTGATGGGACCCTGAGGGACTTCCACACCAATTCCAGCCAGGAGCCTGGCTGTCCCTCAGGGACTGGGACCTGGCACCTCTCCAGCTGAAGGGGAAAGGACCCCAGCAAGCCTTGTTAGCCACAGACAGCGCGGTAAAGCTGAACAGCAAAGGACCTTGGGGACATTATTCTGGAATTCAAAAGGTGCCAGCTCCATGGACAACAGAATTATTGCTCCTAACGTGAATGAGGGTGAGGAAAAAGAATGAGTAAGCTTGTGATGGTAAAGCACAGAAATCCTTTCACATTGTGGCCTCCAACTAGAACAGGGCTTGGTTTCTCCTGAAGGGAAATCTCAGTCAATCCTGTAAAACTGATAATTGCATTCCTGTGTTCCACAGCACAGTTTTCTATGAGTGTCCCTGCACTGGATTTGTTACGAATCAGAGCCCATTGACAGAGTTCTGGCCACCCCACAGGGTGAGCCCTCCGAGGGAACCCCATTCCTCCCAACCTGAGCTGAGAACATACCCAGCAATTAGTTATATTGAGTATTTTGGCTACTTTGATCTTTAAATTTACAAAATAATTTTGATGACTAATGCCTTGATTAAACTTCAGAGGTGTTTCTGGCAAACAAAGATCCTGGCTGCCTCTCAAGATACAACTTACAGGTGTTGGGGGTTAGGTGTCCTTTATTTTTTATTTAGTTCTGGCTTGCCTGTGGAATTTTTACTCATGACTGGCAAGGAAAACTCAACTGCGGGTACTTGGTGGGTGCTTGAGGAAAGACAAAGAGTTTGGCTGGGCCCAGGGAGGGAAGGGGGCAGGAAAAGGGGAGGGTGGGGACAGTTTGGTGGCTTCTTCAGCTTCGGAGAAGAACACTTTGGGTGCAGAGCTGTTGTGGTGGGGAGAAGGGAATTTCACCATCACCGAGATGGAGCTGCTGCTTCTTCTCCTTCTTCCCTCTTCATTGGTGGCCTCGCACCCCCTGTCCTGCCGGGACGTGTGGCAGTGCCAGGCACCGTGGAGCTGCTAATCCACCTCAGCCACTGGTCCGGGCTCTCAGCTCATCCCTGCTGTTCCAGCTGAGTGTTCCTCAGAGCCCTGCAGGAGCACTGGCACTGACTGCCAACCCGAGGGGGTTTGTGAAACAAAGCCTCTCCCCCATCCTTTCCTGTCTCAGCCCAGAAAGTTGTCACGGGGTCCCTGGTTCTGTTTCCTTGCTAACGCTGTAGTTATTGTTGTTTGTTTGCCTGGTTATAAATATTAGTAAAGAACTGTTATTCCTAATCCCAAATCTCTGCCTGAGAGCCCCTTGATTTCAGGATTATCATAATTCAGAGGGAAGGGGTCTACATTTTTCATTCCAAGGGAGGCTCCTGCCCTCCCTGGCAGACACCTGTCTCTCAACACCGAGACATTTCCATGAGTAAATTTTACAAAGTTTTCAATAAAATTCTTACTGATAAATTTGGCTCCATTTCATTTCTAACAAGCTGCTCTTAAAGATCCCATCAGGCTGTCTTAGACACTTTGGGCAAGGGATTCCTTCCAAGCTGGGCCACTTGGGGGGGGATGGGGGCGGCCCCAGGGCGGAGGGCAGTGTGTGCAAGGGCCCTTTGTGACACGCTGCAGCACGGTCACCGTGGGATGGTGGCAACGGGAGCAGATGTCAAAGGGCCCTTTGTGACACGTGCTGACATAGGAGCTGGCGGTGACAGGGCCACGCCACAGTGCTCGGTGCACGCGACGGGACAGGACGCGCCAGAGCGGTGCTGTGAGGAGCCCCCGCACAGCGCACTCCTTTGTGTCTGACCCGGAGCCTTTCTGAGCGCTTATTCCTGCAGCTGACCTCAGGACCACACCGCAGCACCTGGGGACTTGGAGCTTGTCCCAGGCATCTCCAATCCCTGCAGTCACTGCCCCTGAGGCCAGACCACGATCAGGAGACTCCTGTCTTTGTGGTAGGAGCCCTCAAGAGCCGAGTGCAGGACTTGCTGTCCTGTAGTCTTGGCAGGACACCCTTGAGTCTTGCAGGTGCCTTCCAGGCACAACTGCAGGACTTGCTGCCTCGGAACTTCTCCCAGGCATCTCTCCTGCAGGTAGCCAGAAATCCAGGCACTGCCATGGAGCGGCGACCCCCGAGAGTGCCCAAGTTGGCCTGGGTTGAAGAGGAGGAGGAGGAGGAAGAAATCCCTCAAACTGCCCCAGCAGTGGAAACTGAAGAGGTGCAGCCGTTCCAGCCACTGGAGGAGGGTGAGTGGCAGAGCTGGCCAACAGGGTTCCGAGTGTGGCCGACTTGGCCCCATCCCAACCCCTCCCATCCCGTCCCCTGGAAAAGGCCACAGAAAGGATGGAAGAGAGGCCAGGGCTGCCTCTCCCCACAGTGACCGTGCTGCATCCCCTGGGGCATCCCGGGACTGTCCCTGCCTGGGGAAAGCAGGGCTGGGCTGTGTTCTCCGGCCTCTCCCGCAGCCCCTCAGCTCTGGCTGCTCTTTGCCAGATGCAGCCATGGACGGGACACAAGAGCAGGACACCGCCCGTGGCCGCTTCCGCAGAGCAGCACAGGTACCTGCAGCCATCCCCACCTGGGCTGGGCCTGCTGGCACTGCTCAGCCCAGCACCGCACTTGGAGCACTCCGTGCAACTTCCCTGCCTTCCTGCCCTTCTCCTACAGCTTCTTTACCAATTCGTCACGAGAATTGGCAAGGAAGAGCCCAGACCCATGGACACTGAGGTCAAAGCATCCTCAGAGGTCCTGGAAGAACAGAGCAGCGCTGCCCAGCTGGATTCGCTTGTAGAGACGGCTCTTTTCAGTCCAGAGCAAGTAAGCAGCCTGTGGCCAGCCTTTGATCCTCCAGCAATTGCTTGGCTTTCCCAAGCCACGCCTGCTGCTCACTTGACAATTTTGAGGCCATGGCAGCGTGGTGGAAGAGAAGCACTTGTCTGGGGAAGAAGCTGGGCACATTGCTGACTCCCTCTGCTAGCATTCCAAGGCTCCCTGTGCCTTCTCCAGGTGCCCGCCGTGGTGAGGTACATCCACCAGTGGCTCATGGCCAATGAGTCTGCTGAGCACAGGATGGACTGGGCCCTGATGCAAGTGGCCGAGGCAGAGCCCGATGATGTGGCCATCACTCTCCTGCGGGTGGCCCCAACGTGTGACAGGTATGGGGCCCACCTGCCCCGAGGCCTCAGGGCTCCCCAGCCCATCACCCTGGACAGCCTGGCCCAGGGCTGTGAGCAACACAGAGTTCCAGGGCCCTCTGGCTGCTCCCTTTGCCAGCCCTGCTACAAAGTCGGCCCCCGAGCCTGCTGCCGTGCTGCCAGCCTGCCCCTCAGGGGCCTGTCCCCACAGGGCTGGGCTGCCTGGCTGCTGCTGCCGCTGAGGGGCAGTGGGCACAGGCAGAGCTGGCGGCCAGCTCAGCTCCCCGCTGCTGCCCAGCCCACGGTGCTGTGTCTGACCCCGCAGAGCTGCTATGGCCATGTGGACGACCATCTTGCTCTCGCCCTGGATTTCTGAGGAAGTGACACCGCTCCTCATCAATGTGGTGGGGAGCTGGCCGCAGAAAAACCTGGGCACCTCTGATGGGGACAAGACGGCTGTCTTTTCCCTGGCTGTGAGTTTCTGGAGCTGGCCTTTGCTCACCACAAGGCCGGCCGCCTCTCCAGCAGCTCTCTTGCCTCCTTCCCCCACTGCATCTCCCTGCTTCAGGCACTGGGCACAAACCTGGCCTAGGGGCAGCTTCAGGGCCATCAGGCCCGCTGCTCCCCCTGCGTCTCCCCCGGCCTCTCCCTGCCACGCTCAGGCCCTGCCACACGGACGCCCCAGCACTGAGCGCTGTCTCGGGCTGCTTTGTCCTCTGCAGGCAACTCTGGTGATGTGGAAGATCCTCCAGGGGCCCTGTTGTCCACAGATCCTGACAGTCTATTTCCCCCGCCTCTTTGTGCATTTGCTCTTCCAAATGCACTTCAGTACTTTGTATATGACAGAGGACGTCCAGACCTTCTGGAAGGAATGCCAGGAGCAACACGGCCTCTCCACCAGCCCCAACAGGTGCTCCATGCCAGTCCTCCTGTCCCTGCCACTTCCCCAGCCTCGGAGCCAGTGCTCCCAGCGTCACCTGGGCTTTGCTGTGCACACAGGTTTGCAGTGCGGACCCTGAAGGCCCTGCTCTGCAGTCTCCACTTTGAGAATGTGGTGGTGGCAATGGAACGCAAGCGTGGCTGGGACACGCTGCTCTGTGCTGACACCCACCGCTATGCCGTGGGTCTGCTGGCCAGGTGAGCCCCCCTTCTCCCCACTGCCTCTGACATTTGTGCCCCCGGCCCGGGATGCCCCCCACAGTCCCCGTGGCCATGGGCCTGAGGGCCTCGTAACCGAGGGATGGCCAAGGAGACTGGAAAAGGCTGTGAGAGGAGGGTGTCCAAGAGCAGCCACATCTCAAGGGCCCACATCCCCTCACAGGGTGCTGGGGCAATATGACAACCGTGTCAGTCATATTGGGGAGAGGTTTTTCTCCCCCTTGCTGAGGCTCTTTGTGCCGTTTTCTGCCTTCCAGGGAAATGCGCCGTGCAGCTGTCCACTTGTGTAAAGGCATCTCAAGCTACCTGCTTGAGCTGCTCAGCAAACCGATGCCACACTGGGATGTCCCTGCCATGGCATTCCTTGTGGAGGTGAGCTTGATGGCCAGCACTACCTCGCTCAGCTCCCTGCCAGCCCTGTCCCCTGGCATAGCCACAGCTGCCTGGCACGGCACCCGCGCCCTGTGCTGCTGCCTGGGCCCAGCCCTGCGCACTTCCAGGCTCCTGCCGGCCGGCTCCCCTCTCACTGCCCTGTGCCTTTCAGCTCCTAGATTGCCTGGACTTGAGTGAATGCGGTGACAGCCTAATGGAGATCTTGTACAAGTACCTGTGGTTCAATAGCAGGAAGATGCATCACCAGGTTCTCAGGGCTCTCCTCCTGCTAAGGGACCATCCCTCCATGGTGAGAAGGGGGCAGCAGCTGAAGCCGTGTGGGCAGCATGAGGCTGGGCAATGCTGGCACTTGGCCTTGGCTGGCCTTTGCCTTGGGCGCTGAGGCAGCTCCTCCCAGCTCTCCTGCCTCCTGCTTCAGCTGCCCGAGTGCTTTGGGACAGGCCTTTGGCCTCTGGGCCCTGCCCCAGCTGCCCGGGCTCTCACACCCTTGTGTTCTGCACAGGCCGAAAGAATTCAGAGCCTGACAGGAAGACTAGTGCACCTCCTGTGGGACATTGATAATGACGTGGTCAGGATGAGCATTGTTCTCCTCGGCTACATTTTCTTGGATATAGACACCCCAATATCCTGGCGCAGGGCCCTGCAGCTGGCTGAGCCGCTCCTGAAACTCCTGGACAATGTAAGGCTCTGTGCCCCAGCCACGGCCACTGGCCACTGCCTGGGCACTTTGTGCCCTCTGCATTTGAAGGGCTGTGCCAATGTGGGCCAGAAGAAGCCAATGATGAGGTCATTTTTCCTTCCTTTCTTTCATACAGCCTGATAGCCAGGTGCAGCTGCTCTCCATGTCTCTCCTTCAAAGAATAACGTCTTTGGCAGAAGAAGAAGGAAGAAAGCCCCTGAAGAAAAAAGTGTACCAGAGCCTGCTCCCACTCTTTTTCCACTGCCAAGATGAGAATCGGCATGTGGCAGAGGTGAGGACTCCTGGGCTGCTGCTGCACCTTGGCAGGGGGCTCAGCTGCCTCCTGCCCTGACGCAGGCTTGCAGGCTGCAGCCTCCTCCAGGCCTTGGCACTGGGACACTCCTGTGCCCTGGCTTGTGGGGCCATTTGCGGCTCTCTGCTGCTCCCCAGGCCTCTCGGACAACGCTCCTTTGCGCGGCTGAATTCCTGAAGAGGCCAGACCTGGAAAAAGCTGTGAGGAAGGAGAAACTGTGGAAGTTTGCCAAGCTCCTGGTAAGGACATCCTGGAAGTGCCAGCCTCAGGCTAGAGAAGCCCCCTGGCCCCGGTGCTCAGTGTGTGGGGCTGGCAGCTGTGCCCCTGCCCACTGCTGCACCCGGGGGCTGCACGGCTTCTTCTCCAGCCCCCTGTGGCCCCGAGCCGGGTGCCGATGGAGCCCCGGCCCAGCGGGGCTGCGGGCCGGGCCGGCACCGCGGCTCCCCGGGCAGCAGCCGGCCCTCTGCCCCCTCCAGAGCCCGGCGCCCTGGAGCGGCTGCTGGCCGGGCCTCAGGGCTGGCCGGGCACGGGAGGCCGGGGCTGGCCGCGGGCAGCAGCGCCCCGCCGAGGGGCAGAGCCCGCGCCAACCCTTCCCTCCTGCCGCTCTCTCCAGCTGGCAGACAACAGGATCCCCTTGGCCGAGCACCTGCGCCGGGCCCTTCAGTACCTGCAGGACCCACAGGAGACCCTGCGAGCGGTGGCCATCAGGGTCATCGGTGAGTCACGAGCCCGGGCCCCCTCCCCGCCCCGCCGCAGCTCAGCCTCAGCCCCGGCTGCTGCCCCGGCAGCGGCACCCGGGCCCGGCGCCCTGGAGCCCCGGCTGCCGTCGGGGCTGCTGCTGCCGGCCTCTGGCAGCCGTGCCCTTGGGCTGAGTCAGGATGCGGCAAGGGCCCGGGCTGAGCCCTGCCGGGGCAGGAGGCCGTGTGGCCACAGGGCTGGCAGCGCCGCTGGCAGGGAGCTGTGCTGCTGGGACCCTGACAGGCTCTGTGTTCTCAGGGATGGCCGGGGAGCAGCTGAGGGGGCAGCAGGCAGAGCTCCAGGATTTGTGCAGAGGTGAGGCAGGGCAGCGGGCTGACAGCGGTGGCTGTCGGGGGCAGCTGCAAGGCCTGGCCTGGCTTTGGAGGGCTCTGCTCCCTGTGCTGATGAGGGACGGCGTGGGCAGAGCACAGCGAGATTTCAGGGCCACGTGGGGCATTTGTGGCCAGCAGCTTCGGGCTGATCCCCTTTGTCCCTGCTCCCTCCTGGCCAAGGCAAGAGCCGGCTGGCATGGCCCTGGCAGGGGGCTCTCGCTGGGCCCCCACAGCTCTGGGGTCTGACCGTGGCTCTGTTCGTCTCTCTTCCAGCCCTCGAACACCTGACGGAGGACAGAAGCTGTGCCGTGTCAGACCTGGCACTTGAAACATTGTATGTCCTCCGGGCCATCCAGAGTGCCCGATATTCCATCCTGCAGAGGATGCAAGCTCAAATCCTCAGGGCATGGAGGACACGGCCTCGTCTGTCGGGCCTGGGCTGGCTGCACTGCTGGAGATGTGGTCAGAGCTGACCTGAGAGGCTCTGTCTACTGGGGCTACCTGGGCGACATGGGATTTTTATGTTATATAAGAATTGTTCTTTTCCTTTTTTCTCTTCTATTTAGTCTGCAAATAATATAGGATATTATGGGATAATAAATAATATAGGATATGTTGTAATACACAAGAATCCCAAGGCCTTTCTTTTGCTGCCCAGGGTGTGCGGGGCATAGGGGAAGAGAGGGAAGAGGGTTCTTGTGTTCAGCAACCTGCCGGGGCGTGCAGTGGTGCAGGGGAAATGGGCAGAAGCCCCTTGGCCTTTGGTGGCTGTGCTGAAGCCACAAGCCCTGTGCCAGGCAGGAAGCGCCATGTGTGTCCTGCTGCCCGTGTGTTGCTGCCGTGATGGCTGAGGAGCTGCTGGAGCTGCTGTGGGGCTGCGGCGCTGCTGCCGGGCCAGGCTGGGGGAGCCCCTGAGGGCACGGGGTGCTGGGAGGCCGTGAAGGGATGAGGGGCTGCGGAGGCCCAGACGGGACAAGGCAGTGGGAAGGCACGAGGGGCATGTGTGAGGGAGTGAGTGGCAGGAGGCTCCAAGGGGACAGAAGGCCCTGGAGGAGCCGGGCTGGTGGGAAGCCCTGAGGAATTGGGTGTCAGAGGCCATAAGCAGCCCCCGGGCAGCCGCCTGGTTCTTCATAGCCAGCTGCTCCAGTGCTTCCCCAAAATGTCCCCCAGGCCTGCAGCAGAAGGCCTGGAGGCTGGGACACCACCCCAGTGGGAGGGTGGGGACAGCCCGAGGTGGCCAGGCTGGGCTGGCTGGGGACATGGAGGGCAGGGGGGTGCTGCCAGGCCACGGCCACTGGGTGCCTCCAGGAAGGGGCAGTGGGCAGAGGCAGGGCTGGCGGCCAGCCCGGGCCCTCGCGGCTGCCCAGCCCACGGTGCTGTGACCGAGGCTCCCCTGACACAGAGCTCGGGGCCCACAGAGCTGCTGCCACCATGGGGATGGTGGCCATGTCTCCTCCAGCAGGGCTGCCCAGTGGCTGCTGCCCAAGCAGCTCTGGAGCCCACAGAAACAGCAGCAGAGTGTGCACGGGAACAGCAGCAGCCCCAACGTCGGCACCTGCGCACTGAGGCGTCCGCAGCAGCCGGGTGCCAAACAGGGGGAGGCTGTGGGCACAATTGCCTTTGCTTTGGCAAAAGGCTTCAGCAGAGTTGGTCACAATGGCTTTCTCTTCACTTGCAGCCTCACAGCAACGCTTGCCAGCTTCAGCTGCAGCCTGTGCCCGTGACTGACTTGGATGGCCGTGCTTGAGGGCGAGCTCGCCTTCCACACTCAGGGGTCCCAAGGCAGTGGCATTGGTACCATTGTGAGAAAGAGAGAGAGAGAGAGAGAGAGAGAGAATCTTATGGAGCACGAGCCCTGTGCTGCAGCTGCCCTCCCTCTCTTCTTTCCAGGCACCTTAAAGACACATGAAACAAAATCCTGGACTTGCTTGGAACAAAGGAAGAAGCAGCATGTGCTGAAAAAAAGCAAGGACTTACACGGATCAGTTTTGCTCTTCACTTGGGCAATCCCAGAATCCCTGAGCACTTGGTGTTGCAAAGTATCATCAACATCATCCAGTCTCCAACCACCCTGCCATGGGTACAGGTGATGTGCAGGCACAGCTGTCACTAGAATTGGAAGAACACTTTTCCATGTTGACCTTTTCCTCTCCTGGATTTCAAGCAAAGATGAAAAAATCATCTGGTGAATGACAGGTGAATAGTGTAGCTCCCAGAACTAGGAGTAGGAGTCTCCAGTGGCCCATGGTGTGTCCATTCAACCATTGTTAGATGGTCCAGTTGGAGCTCAGCGCGGTGCAGCCCGGGCACAGGCACCAGGCTGGTCCATTTCAGCATCCCAAAGTCTTTGTGGCTCCCTGTGCACCCATTGCCCCCTGAATCCATTCTTGAATTCCCAGTTACTGCTGTGCAGGACATGAGAACACAGGAACAGCTTGTTTGGCTCATTCTTGCCTTTGCTGCTCCTGCCTAAAGGAATCATCAGGACTATATGCTGATGGAATGGTATCGTCAAACAGCAGGGACTTTGTCTGTAGTGTCTAAAACCTTGTCTGACTGTTCAGACACTCTAAAATCCAGGGTGAGAATGACAGCTTTGGTATGGTAGAACCCTAGAAATCTTGACTTGTGATATTTCTAGTCAAGGATTTTAATGCCAATGTGGAAACTACAAAAATATTCAAACTTGTTTTCATTGGCAACCCCTTTGAAATGGCATTAGCAGATTTCCAGGGGACAGGGTATGACAGTGGGGACAGTACTTGGTAGCTCATGGCTTCAGATGTGGGAGATAAATATTTTGCCTGGGTACAGCCCGAAGTTCAAGTTTTCCCAGGGTTTGGATTGACTGGTCATTGCAGGTAACTTTAATCAATGCAAAAGGATGTATAAGCACAATTTCTGAAGAATTTGCACTAGGGAGAAAATAGGGAGAAAACCTTGAACACAGCCAGCAGTCTCTGGAAAAATTTAAAAAAAGTTAAAATTAAAAATAGATGTAGCTCTGTGACTGTTCAGGCAGGACTCTTTTATCTGGAGGTGATCGTAAAACATTTTTAAATCTTAGGAAATTCAGGAACTCAGAAAGAATTTCGGCTTGGCAAGCTCGGGAAGAGTAGGCCGTGGGAAATGTTAGGCCTTGAGCTTGCTAAAGATCAGGTGAAACTGCACCTGTGTAACCAATATATGATAAATGATAGAATCGTTAGATGTGATTAGATATAATTATTGTTTAAAGAACATGAGGAACAATGTTAGGGGGTTTGAGGAGGGATCACGAGAAATCCATGCTTGGGTAAAAACAATGCATACAATAGAACAATGTAAGTTTAATAATTAATATGTAAGTTGTATAATGATAGAGTATAAAACATGTTCAGCTGAAAACCAAGATGGGTCAGATTTGGGTCTGTGTACCCCTGACACCCAGAGCTCTTCAATAAAGCACCTTCATATAATCATTCTGTGATGATGTGTGTTCCTGAACGCTAACAATTTCATCAGATTTTACTGGAATTTTGTGGGATTTTGAGGAGACTTGAAGAATTCTGAGGAATTTTTCTTAGATTTTTTTTAAT
Source organism: Poecile atricapillus (assembly GCF_030490865.1). NCBI lineage: Eukaryota > Metazoa > Chordata > Aves > Passeriformes > Paridae > Poecile > Poecile atricapillus. The sequence goes on along the minus strand of NC_081282.1, from coordinate 992,439 downwards.
TGTTGAAGATTTTGTCTGATTTTTATTGAATTTAGGTTTTGAGAAGATTTAGGGAATTTTGTGGGCTCTTTTTCAGAATTTTGTGGGGCTTTTCAAGAATTTTGTGGGATTTTTCTTGAATTTTGTAGACATTTCTGGATATTTTGTGTAATGTTGCTAAAATTTTGCTGGGTTTTGAGAAGATTTAGGGAATTTTGTGGCATTTTTCTGCAATTTTGTGGGATTTTTTTTGGATTTTGTGAGATTTTGAGAAGAAGAATTTTGAGGATGATTTTTCTTAGAATTTGTGAAAATTGGAGATTTTGTCATAGGTTTCAGGAATTTGATTGGGGTTTGAGAAAATTTAGGGAGTTGTGTGTGATTTTTCTGGAATTTTGTGGACATTTGTGGAGATTCTGCAGGATGTTGCTGGAAATTGGTAGGGTTTTGAGAAGATTTAGGGAATTTTGTGGGATTTTTCTGGAATTTTGAGGATTTATCTAGAATTTTGTGGGATTTGAATTAGACGAAGAATTTTTTGGGGTTTTTCTTAGATTTTGTGGAAATTAGTGGAGATTTTGTGATATGTTGCAGGAATTTGGTTGGATTTTGAGAAGATTTAGGGAATTTTGTGGGATGTTTCTGGAATTTCGTGGGATATTGAAAAAATTGAAGAATTTTGTGGGATTTTTCTGGAATTTTGTAAGGCTTTCAAGAATTTTGTGAAATTTTTCGTGAATTTTGTGGAAATTTGTGAGGATTTCCTGTTATGTTTCTGGAATTTGGAAGGACATTGAGGAGATTTTGTGGAAATTTATGGGATATTTGAGGAATTTCTCTAGAATTTTGTGGGATATTGAGGAGATTTTGTGGGATGGTTTTGCCGTTTTTTGGGATGTTTGTGGGATTTTGTGGGATTTCAAGGAGACTTGGAGAATTTTGAGGCATTTTTCTGGAATTTTGTGGATACTGGTGGAGATTTTGTGGGATGTTGCAGGAATTTGGTTGGGTTTTGAGAATATTTAGGGGATTTTATGGGATTTTTCTGGAATTCCTTGTAATTTCTCTAGAATTTTTTGGGGTATTGAGGAGATTTTGTGGGATGATTCTGGAATTTTGTGGGATTTTTGTGGCATTTGGAGGAGACTTGAAGAATTCTGAGGGATTTTTCTTAGTTTTTGTGGGAATTGGTGCAGATTTTGTCGGATGTTTCTGGAATTTGGTAGGGTTTTGAGAAAATATACGGAATTTGGTGGCAATTTCCTGGAATTTTGAGGATTTCTCTCGAATTTTGTGGGATTTGGAGGAGACTTGAAGAATTTTCTGGGATTTTTCTGGAATTTTGTGGAAATTGGTGGGGATTTTATGAGATAGTTCAGGAATTTTGTGGGATATTGCGAGGATTTATGAAAATTTGTCAGATTTTTCTGGAATTTTGTGGACATTTGTGGACATTTTGTGGTATGTTTCTGGAATTTGGTAGGGTTTTGAGAAGATTTAAGGAATTTGGTGGGATGCTACAGGAATTTTGTGAGATTTTCCTGATATTTTGTGGAATTTCTCTAGAATTTTGTGGGATTTTTCTTAGATTTTGTGGGATGTTTCTGGAATTTATTGGGATTTTTGTGGTATTGGGAGGAGATTTGTAGAATTTTGAGGGATTTTTCTTAGTTTTTGTGGGAATTGGTGGACATTTGTGGATGCTGCAAGACTTTGTTAGTGTTTTGAAAGGATTTAGGGAATTTGGTGGCATTTTCCTGGAATTTTGAGGATTTCTCTAGAATTTTGTGGGATTTGGAGGAAACTTGAAGAATTTTGAGGAATTTTTCTTAGATTTCGTGGAAATTGGTGGAGATTTTTTGAGATGTTGCAGGAATTTGGTTGGGTTTCTAGAAGATTTAGGGAATTTTGTGGCATTTTTCTGGAATTTTGTGGAATTTCTCTAAAATTTTGTGGGATTTAAAGGAGATTTTGTGGGATTTTTGTGGGATGTTTGTGCAATTTTGTGGAATTTGGAAAAGACTTGAAAAATTTTGAGGGATTTTTCTTGAATTTTGTAAAAATTGATGCTGATTTTGTGAGATGTTGCAGGAATTTGGTTGGGTTTTGAGAAGATTTAGGGAGTTTTGAGGGATTTTTCTAGAATTTTGTGGAAATTGTTGGAGATTTTGTGAGATGGTTCTAAAATTTTGTGGGATATTGAGAAGATTTATGCAAAGTTGTGAGATTTTTCTGGAATTTTGTGGACATTTTGTGGGATGTTGCTGGAATTTGGTAGATTTTGAGAAGATTAAGGGAATTTTGTGGGATTTTGAGGAAACTTGGAAAATTTTGTGGGATTTTTCTTAGAGTTTGTGGGACTTAGAGATTTTGTCAGTGTCATGGGGTGACTTTACCTTTAAGATAACTTTTGGAGCTGGGAGGAAGTTGAAGCTGCTGGTGACTGATGGGAGTCTTTTCTCCTGACCAATTCTCGGTCATTTCTAAGAATTGACAGCAGTTTTGACCATTGAAAAGTGAGATCAACTTGTGAACACCACCTTGAGATGTAAAGCCAGGGCTCTCTTGTTCTCTTTGGTTTCTGGCTTCTGACGAGGTAACAGGCTCTGTCTCGGCCTCCTCCCCCCCTCCAGGCCGGACAAGGCCGCAGAGGGCGGGGGGGGAGAAACGGAGCCGGCCGGCCTGGCTTGGTTTGCAGTTTCTGCTGCTGGACTGAAACCTGACACCATGAACATCTGCAGCTTTCCCAGACTTTAACTCTTTTACTACCTGGATAAAACATACAGATTACTCCTTTTTCCCAGAGAGACAGAGAGAGAGACAATCAACATGAAAAAGACATCATAAAACCATCAAAGACAGTGAAGAAAAGAGTTAAGTTTTAGATGGGGAAGAGAGAATAAGAAGATGCTTTATAAGCTGAAATATTTTTCTGTTAAAGCTATGGAGATGGAAAATAGTGTCCTGAAAAAACTCCTTTAATTCATGACAGAGTATATTGGAAGGAATTGAGTGTTCAAAGTGTGGATTTTGAGAAAACAGTGGAGTAATTGTGATACAGTGAGGTGCTGGAACAGAGGGGGGAGAAATAATAGTTGAAGATTTGGGGCCGTTGTAGAGGCAAAGAGAAAACTTCTGTTTCCAGGGAGGCTCACAGAGACAGATGAAGAGAACTTTTGCCTTTGAATAACTCATCCTTAAAATGACATCCCTAGACTCATGGCCCATACACACCTCAGAGTGATGTGAAATGGGAGGAGTGAACTGATGACATATTTTTCCGGGCAGTTGGCATCAGAGAAATAGAAAACTATAACAGAAATAGTTTTCTTGTGCAAAACTCCATAGACTAGCAGAAGAAGACTTCTGTTTCTCTACAAAGACTGATGAAAAGACTCTAGCAGGAATTAGGACTGTTTTAAACACCAAAGTTCCAAAGTTTTTGTCTCTATGTTGTCATGTGAACAAGGGAATGGTGGGTAGTGGGGGATAAAAGGGTTGTTCTGGAAGTTTATTCTGGTGTCCTTATACTTGTAGTTTTGTTAATAAACTTTCTTTATTCCTTTGAAGTTTTAAGCCTGTTTTGCTCTTGCTCTAATCCATATCTCACAGCAAGAAATAAGTGAGTTTTCGAGTAATTTTTTAGTTACTGCTTTAAAACCAAGACATAACTTTGGTGCTCCGCCCGGGAAAATGAAATTAGCAAATCTAAACCACTACACTTACTCCTGTGTGCCCGTGAGTAACCTTCCACGTGGATGGAGGAGATTGTGTACAGGACAATTGATTCCTGGATTGCCATTTGGCTTCACTGTCACTCAGTTGAACATGGTCCTTATCTAAGAAGGACTTCCAGGAAATGGGTAGGAGTTTTGGCTGTGAGAGGAGCAGAAAGCATATTTTCTACACCAAATTGCCAGCTGATGCAGTTTTCCTGCCAAAATAGTGATTGCCATTCATCTTCCTGGGAAGAATGTGAAGACCCATTCAGAGATGCCAGGTTCAGCTGTCCTGTGGCTTTGTGTACCTCATTTCACATGTCCAATTTCAAGGGCCACTAAAAGAGGCTCACGTTTGCCTTGCTACCCAGAAGTGCTGTAGGTATTTCCTGGAGAAAAAGGAAAAAATCGCTGTCCTGTGGTGTGGTAGAAATCCCAGCACAATTGTGACTCTGTGAGCAAAGACAGCCAGTGCTTTTTGGGGTTGCAGCAGCTGAGAGTGTGGCAGAGCGGTTTTGATATTCTTATTAGAGTCCTGAAAACATTGTTCCCAAAACAATCCACAACTTTGCAAATGTGCCCGAAGCAAATGCAAAGACAACTGGGGTGTGAAAAACAAAGAATGTTTATTTGTAGAAGAAAAGGAACAAGAATGAACTACACAACATATTTACATTGTAAGAATATTGGTAACAACAACAACAAACTATAGAACCTATTTACCTAAGAAAATATCTAACAAAACTACATGGAACGTATTTACAAAGACTTAAGCAAACTCTAAAACGTGGATCTGAACACAACAACTCCAAAACGTATATACAGCAGGGTGGCATCTCTGTCCGGGATGTGCCTCAGTCCTGGAAGAAAAACAAGTAGCACGGTCAGTGCAGTCAGGCATGGAGGGGTGTTCCATGTGCTGCCAGGCTGGGACACTGGCACAGGGGGACTCTGCTGCCAGAAGTGAGCCTGGCTGGGGCTGGGGGCTGTGGCCCAGGCACTGGAACAGGGCTTGTGTGGCCCAAAGCAAGGCCAGGCCAGGCCAGGGATGGCCACCAGAATCCAGTGCATGGGCTAGCGTGTCCCTGAGCAGGGAGTGCCCAGCCCAGCCCCAGCCTGGCAGCAGGGGACCCACTCTGCCCGTGGGGAGCACCTGCCTGTTCTGCTGCTGGCATCGGTCTTCATCCCAACACCATGTCCTCCTCCTCGTCCTCCATGTCTATATCCATCTCCTCAATATCGTCTTCCATATCCACCTCCATTTCCTCTTCCGTCTGACCCACATCCACTTCCATCTCTTCCTCTCCGGTGTTCTCTCCATCCACCTCCATGTCCTCTTCACTATTAATTTGTGTATCAACCTCCATCTCCTCCTCTGTGTCTGTGACAGCCTGCAGAGGTAGCAAAATCTCAGAGTGGGGTCCCTTTCCCACACTGTCCCACACAGCTCCAGCCCACCCAGGCAGCTGCCGGGTGTCCACCTCCATGGAATAGTACCATACCTTCTTTGGAGCAAATGCAGACATCGTGCAGGGATGGGCAGCAAAATCTAAGCAATGTGGAGCTTCCAGGACTGATGGGGGTATCACAGGGAGCAGATGATAAGCAAGGTGACAGGGGTGGCCTTGCAGCCGGGTGAAGAGCGTAGCACACAGGAGCAAGGAGCCAAGGGTTGTGTTGTGGCCGTTGCTGGATGCTGGAAGTTCTAGCTGGAGCGTGCACTGTGACATCACTGCCAGGAGTCCAGGCCCAGGCTGAAGTGGACAAGGGAGATCCTAGAATGATGGAATCCCTGGGTGCTTGGGCTTGGAAGGGACCCTGAAGACCATCTTGTTCCAAGCTGAGCAATCTTCCCCCAGAACAGGTTGCTCAGAGCCCTGCTCCCAGCTGGCCTTGGATGTTGCCAAGGATGGAGCATCCCCAGGCTGTGTGCACAGCCTGGGCCAGTGCCCCAGCAGCCTGAGTGGAAAAGAGCAGCTTCATTAGATCCAACTTCAATCTCACTCCTGCAGTTGAAAGGCTTCTCCTCTCTGTGCCCATCTTTCCTAGAGCTGCAGGGAGGCCTCCCCAGCACCTTCTCTTTCCAGGCTGAGCATCCCCAGCCCCACATGGACAGCACTCAGATCCGTGGGGGTCAAGGCTAAAGGGTAGCAAAGAGCATCAGGAAGGGAGAGATGGAAGCTTTGTCTCTCTGAAAACTCAGCCTCTGAGCTTGCTAACATAGTTTTCTAAAGACTTTCCCAGGACAGTAACTGTAAACATAGATATGTGTGCATTCTTTCTGTTACACGTCTTGTGATGGGCATCTCTCATGGCCAGTGCTGTGAGAAAGTGTTATCCTGACCATCCAATCCCTGGACGTGGTCAAAAGCCTATAAATCCAGGGAGGGAAAATAAACTCGGCTCTTCTTTTCACCACACCTCGACCTGTGTCCGTGTGATCTATTCATCTTCAGCGGTAACAAAGCTTTGCCTCTAAATGTAGAAAATCAATAAAAGTGGAGGGGAAAATGGTGGGACTCTGGCTTTGTTCTAACCGGTGAATATTTTCTTCTTTTCTGTCGTGCTGCCACAAGTTTGGTTGTTTGAAAGGAGGTTTGGCAAAATATCCATTGTCTTCTCCATTGGTGAAACACTGAGCAATGTCTGGGCAAGCTGAAGATGCAGAGCAAAACCTGGAAATATCTCCTGGGGATTCTGAACCTGGGGAATGCAGCTAAAGCCAGCCAAAAGTCATTTCTGGAAAGTCAAGCCTGGTTTACGTTTTCTGGAGTTTGGCTGTGCCAACTTCACCAGTCATTTATAAAAAAGGAAAAAATCTCAAACCAAAAGAGACAAAACCACAAACAAACAAACCCAAACCAAACAATCAAACAAATGGATAAAAAACCCCAAATCAAACCAAAGGCAATGAGAAGTTAGGATTAGTTGTAAGGATATCACAGCAGGCGAATGGCTGCTTCCTACAGGATCTCCATCCAAAGCCACCTAGAACAACTTCTCCCAAATATATCCAACAGGAGAAATCTAAGAAGTGATCCATGGCAGCTTTGGGGGCAGCTCTGCATTACGGTGAAGGATGAGCATGCAGTGGTACAGATGCAGCATTGCCCACCCTCCAGGCTGCTGTTTGCTCTGCTGAAAGACTCTTGCAGGACTGTGGCCCCTCTCAAAGCAATGGAAATCATTGCCACAGCTCTCAGTTGAGGCACTGGCATTTCCAGAGCCAGATTCAGGCACAATCCTGCTGCCTGCTGAGCATCTGGGAAAGATCCTGAGCATCTTCAGGCCTAGAAGCACAAAACAGCTCAGACTCTCCCTGAACTGGCTTTTCAGGGGAGCTTTCCATAGCTCTGCAAGATTTCTTCGTCCCTCAACACGTCTGACTTTATGTCCAATGATGCATTTGGGTTTCTTCCTTACTCCTGTGTGCCCGTGAGTAACCTTCCACGTGGATGGAGGAGATTGTGTACAGGACAATTGATTCCTGGATTGCCATTTGGCTTCACTGTCACTCAGTTGAACATGGTCCTTATCTAAGAAGGCTTGCAAGAAATGGGTAAGAGTTTTGGCTTTGAGAGGAGCAGAAAGCACATTTTCTGCACCAAATTGCCAGCTGATGCAGTTTCCCTGCCAAAATAGTCATTCCCATTCATCTTCCTGGGAAGAATGTGAAGACCCATTCAGAGATGCCAGGTTCAGCTGGCCTGTGGCTTTGTGTACCTCATTTCACATGTCCAATTTCAAGGGCCACTGAAAGAGGCTCATGTTTGCCTTGCTACCCAGAAGTGCTGTAGGTATTTCCAGGAGAAAAAGAAAAAAATCACTGTCCTGTGGTGTGGTAGAAATGCCACCACAATTGTGACTCTCTGAGCAAAGACAGCCAGTGCTTTTTGGGGCTGCAGCAGCTGAGAGTGTGGCAGAGTGGTTTTGATATTCTTATTAGAGTCATGATAACTTTGTTCCCAAAACAATCTTTCTCTCCTTTCTTCTGTCCTAAACTGTGGAATAGAGAAAATGGAAAGGAGCAGTGGTTTGTTTCAATTGGCTTTTTTATTTTGAAGTCCTCTAATAGTGTCAGCTTGATGCATGATGCTTTTGAAATTGGATGAGTAGCACCTATTTCATCCCACCAGAGAGTTGGGATTGAAGACTTCCAACAGCAGAAGTACTGGATGTGTAAGAGCCCAGTTTTCCACCCCTTATATCCTGGTATCTCGCTGGACTATCTTAAGCAGCCTCAGCCTATATTTAATATCTATATTTAATATCTACAATTAATAGATACATTTGAATACTGCTCCGAACAACAACAGAATGCAAATGTTCCACTAAATGGGGAAAAATAAGAAAAGTGGGCGGCAACCCTTTCTGAAGAGCTCGTGTTGATTTTGCAAAGTCAGATGCAAACAAGTTTTGCCATATTTCTTTCCTAGAAAAATGTAGATATTTGATAGAAATCTATCTCTGGGGCTGCTAAGTTGGTATGATTTTACATCTGGGAGGAATAGAACAGGTTGCAGAGAAGCTGTGATTGTCTGACCCTTGGAAGGGTTCAAGGCCAGGTTGGATGGGGCTTGGAGCAAGCTGGTCTAGGGGAAGGTGTCCTGAGTGTGCTGAGAGTTGGAACAAGAGGAGCTTTAAGGTCCCTTCCACGGCAACACATCCTGGGAGTCCATGAAGAGAAACTTGGACTTTTCCTGCGATGCTGCCTTTGCAAGGGCAAGTCCCAAACACCCCAAGTAGTTTGAAATGCCCTGAGCAGAACCCAGCTGTGCTTTCTCATAGGTTGCCGCGGCGGTGGAGGTGGCAGGGGTGCCGCGACTCCCGGAAAAGCGGTCCGCGGTTGGGCTGCCCGGGGCACAGACACGTCCTCTGCCCGGCGAGTGATTTCAGCTCAGCTCAGGTCAGCGGCAGCGTGCAGGCGACACGGAGGGAGAGAGCAGAGCGCTGTGTGGCGTTCCGCAGAGAACTGGCCTTTATTACAGCCGGGCCCTCGGCCAAGGGAGCCAGTGACAGCAGCTCTCTGGAACAGGGGATAAACTGGGGTATTTATAGGGGAGGAGAGGGGCTGGGGGAAACTGGGATACAGGTATTGGGGTGGGATGGCAGGGGAGAACAGCAATGGAGTGTAACAGTTTAACATAACTAACTCAAACATTGCTGGGAGTGATACTTTTCTCTCTCTTAGAGAAAGTGTCCTGCCTCCAAGGGAGGGCCAGGATCTCTGAATTAGCCGGTTTCCTGGCCCCCACAACTCCCCCTTCTTTACTTCTTAAAAAGGCATCTCCCAGAGATTTGGCTAGTAACTTCTTAAAACATGAAAACATATGTAGGAAAATAATAATAATTAGGAAAACTCAAAAAATGTTTTTGAGGAGGGAGGCAACCCATCCTTTGAGTCCCCAGCTCCCAAAAAGGTCTTCAAACCACTGGGGCTCCTTTTCAGTCTGGAGTTCCTGGACCGCGTGCTGGGGTCTCTGGATGCGGGCGTGGATGCCTTCACTGGGGCATCACAGCACAGCTGTATGACATCACAGGATGACATACCAGAGTTGGCTCTGTGACATCACAAGGGCTGCCCAGAGTAGGCTGTGACATCACAGGTGTCTGTGTGACATCCCAGGTGTCTGTGTGACATCACAGGAGCAGTGTGACATCACAGTTGTCTGTGTGACATCACAGGTGACTGTGTGACACCACAGGTGTCTGTGTGACATCACAGGTGTCTGTGTGACATCACAGGGGGCAGTGAGACATCCTAGGTGTCTGTGTGAAATCCCAGGTGTCTGTGTGACATCACAGGAACAGTGTGACATCCCAGGTGTCTGTGTGACATCCCAGGTGTCTGTGTGACATCACAGTTGTCTGTGTGACATCACAGTTGTCTGTGTGACATCACAGGTGACTGTGTGACACCACAGGTGTCTGTGTGACATCACAGGTGTCTGTGTGACATCACAGGGGGCAGTGAGACATCCTAGGTGTCTGTGTGACATCCCAGGTGTCTGTGTGACATCACAGGAACAGTGTGACATCCCAGGTGTCTGTGTGACATCCCAGGTGTCTGTGTGACATCACAGTTGTCTGTGTGACATCACAGTTGTCTGTGTGACATCACAGGTGACTGTGTGACACCACAGGTGTCTGTGTGACATCACAGGTGTCTGTGTGACATCACAGGGGGCAGTGAGACATCCTAGGTGTCTGTGTGACATCCCAGGTGTCTGTGTGACATCACAGGAACAGTGTGACATCCCAGGTGTCTGTGTGACATCACAGGTGTCTGTGTGACATCACAGGGGACAATGTGAGGTCACTGGGGAGGTCACTCCACCCCAGCCCCCCTCACAGTTCCCCCCAGAGAAGTCCAACGCTGCTCCTGCACAGCGGGGTCCCCTGTCCCCCCGGGTTCCCCCACCCCCGGTGCCGCAGCCTCCCCCAGAGGATGTTCCATCAGATCGACCCCAGAGCCTGACACAGGGACGGGGCTGGGGCCGTGGGGGTGGGACAGGGGGACAGGGACCCCCCGGCAGCATCCCTGTGTCCCCCAGGGCCAGAGCCTGGGCCAGGGCTCCTTCACCCTGTCACCAACGAGGGCTTGAGAGCGCTTGAAAAATCCCCAGCAAGGGAGCAGCAAAAACCAGATTTGATATGAAGTGACAGCAGCACAAAGTTCCTTGGCAAGAGTCACTCTGTAACACATTGGGCTGGAGCTGATCTGGCTCTGTCACTCTGGGCCGCACCAGGAGTGGGTCACAGCCCAGGAGCAGGATGACCCCAGGTGTGACTGGAGCACTCGCTCTGTGGCTTTGGGCTGTCAGTCTGTGTTCTGAGGAGACAAGGACGAGAGGGAGGTCTTTTGGATGGGATAACAGAGGATTTATTGCTCTGGGGAGTCTTGGGGGCAAAAGACAGAAAATGCTAAAATAGGGAGGCGGTTCAAAGGGAGGGTACAAAGCATCAGCTAATCAGAGATATCCTGGGGAGGGTAAAAGGCAGGGTTCACAAAATCATCATCCAATGAGGGAGGTAAAGTGGGAAATTGGGTCACATGGATTAATCAAACATCAAAATTGAGGGGATTTCTGAAGTGGAATTCCAAGCATGCAGTGGGTCTAAGGTAGAATTTACAGGTGACTCAGGGTAAATTGACCAAGTGATGTGTGAGGGTCTCATTTGGACCAAACCTTCAACTTGGGCAATAAAAGAACATACCATGAACAAGAAACACACTGCAACAACCACCCTTTGTCCTGTTGTGGCAGGCCCCACTAAAACCTTTGTCCACCGTTGCATTTCCAATGAGCCGGGTTTCCATGGCAATTGCCAGGACAGGTGACCCAGGTGTGGTGTCCCAGGGAGGGTTGCCATGGAAACAGGTGGCAGCACTGACCCTTTCTGTCTGGCTGAGCTGACCTTTGGCCTTGGCAGTGGCGTTTGCTGCTGGTTCCACGACGCCTGAGCAGCCAGTGCGGCACAGGGCAGGTGGCCGTGGCACAAGCCCCCAGCAAGGGATCCCCTCTGGCTCTGGGCAGTGACAGCAGCCCTGAGCAAAGGGCTGGCACAGTGGGGTCAGTGCAGTGTCCATGGCAACAGCCCCTTGCAATGGCCCAGTGCAGGTTGGGATGATAATCCACCCTCACAGCTGGCCCAGGGCAGCTCTGCAGTGCCCTTCCCCACAGCCTGGCTGCACAGAAGCACTTCCAGGGCTCTCTGCATTTCCCTTCCCTCACTCTTGGCTCACTCACACACCTCCCAACCACCCACTTGGTGCTTTCAGCTGCAAGGAGTTCAAAGCTTGTCTGTCCTTCAGAAGCTGCTCTAATTCTGCCTTCAGCCAACTCTGGGTTTGTGTTTATTGCAGAACTCCCTGTGTGTCTGAACATTCCTTGCCTGGTTCTGCCTTGGGGAAGGGGAACCTCCTTGGTGGCACCTTGGGCTGGCACACACTTGAGGAGGGTGTCTGTTTGCCATGGGGAAACTCAGCAGTTTTAGATGGCTAAAATAAAAGAAGAAAACCCCTCTTTGCCTGAGTGCTGCCAGTTCTCTAAGTAAAGCAGGTCCCAGGTGAGTGAGAAGAGACAGGATGGGGCTGGGGAAGGTGGAGCAAGGTTGTCCACACTGGGTCAGACCTCAAGGCACAGCTTCTCTGACCTGGCCAGACCTCCTTAGGAGAGACCCTGGATCAATATCCATCACTGAATGCTGCAATCACCTCTGCTCTAAAGAGAACAGGAATAAAAGACACCCTTTAAAATAGGAACACTTATTTCCTAGAAGCTCTTTGAAATATTTCTCCATAACTATTGTAGGAAACTTTCCTAATGAACTGCACCAGACCAGAGGGAAATCAAGGCACAGCCATGGTTTGTTGGGACTTGCTTGATCCTAATGAGCCCCGTGGTGCATTTGGAGCTGAGCCCTGGAACCTCAGGGCCTGAGAGGAGATTATTGCACAAACCTTTCCAGGAGCCAAAGTCAGAGGAAGACACCCAAAGTTTCTCCAAGCATTAATGGGTCCCACTGAGGTCCATCCCCAACACAGGCTCCTCATGGACTCCTTGGAGGAGAGAACTGGAAGCCAGGATTGCACAGAAACCTCTCAGAGACTCAGTGTGGAAAGGAAAATCCAAAGCAGCTGAAAAAACCCTGAGTATCTCAAAGTATTGATGAGCCCCACTGAGTGTCAATGCAAAGCTCCCCAGGGACTTGTTAAAGCAGATAATTGGGGCCATGATGGCACAAACTTCTCAGAGACTCAGTGTGGGAAGGAAAAAGGAAAGTACCTTAAGAACCTGAAGTACCTTGAAGCATTAATGAGCCCCACTGAGTGTTGTTACTGACAAAGCCTCTCAAGGGACTAATTACAGCAGATCATTGGAGGCCAGGATTGCACAAAACTCTCAAAGACTCCAAGACAAAAGCCAAAGTCCTTTGAAAAAGCTGCAGTTGCTGGGAGCATGAAGGAGCCCCCCAGGGCCATTCCTGAGCAAGGCTCCCCAGGGACTCCTTCCAGCAGATCCCTGAGGCCACTGGCATGTGGGCTAGGGGGGATGCTGAGGGCAGGCCAAGGGGGTGACAGTGGCCAGCCTTGCTGGGGCTGTGCCAGGAGGCCCCAGGGCCTCAGGACAAGGTGTATCCTCACAGCCCTTGGTGGCACAGCATTGGCTGCTGTGGCCCAGGGCACCAAGACTTGGCTTCTCTTTGACCCCACCTGTCATCAGTGCCTGCAGTTCTCTGCTCTGCCTGGGGCCTGGGGACACTTTCTCAGTCATGTCTCTCAGTGGGACCCATTAAAAGTAAAAGAAACTTTGGATTTCCATTCTGACTTGGAGTTCTTGAGAGGTTTCTTCCCCTCCCTCTCAGGGACTGATGTTCAGGTCCTCAGCACAAAGCCCCACGAGGCTCACTAAAGTCCTGCTGCTGTGTCTGTGCTGCTGAGCTGGGCCGGGCTCCTGGCACAGAGGGCAATCCTGGAAACCAAGAAGAGCTTCAAAAGCACATTTCTCTTGCTGAGCAGCTCTTCTGCCAGCCCAGCAGGGCTGGGGCACTGCCTGCAGCCACCCCGGGCACAGCCCAGAGGCACAGAGAGCTTCAATCAGTCAGGGCTGGGAAGGTGCTGAGAAGTGCCTGGGGCAGAATCACTGCCAGCCCTTGACACAGGAAGCCTCTGGCTGCAGGACAATGCAGCTGCAGCTCCTGCAGGCATCTCCTCAAGCTGGAACATGCCAGTGCCTCCAGACTCTGTGAGTACATTCTCTGCCTGTCCCTTGTGTAGAGCAGCCAGGGGTGCCCAGGGCTGTCCTGCAGAGCAGGGTCCTGCAGCCCAGGGCGCTGTGCTGGGGCAGGGACTCTGCTGCCTGCCAGGGACAGCTCTCAGCCGGCCCGGGGAGCTGCTCCCAGCGCTGGGGAGAAGCTGTGGGGGGAAGGAGCCACCCTGAGCAGGGCAGGGGCTGCTGCTGAGAGGGGCTGTGTGGGGCAGGGCTGCTCCCAGCTCCAGACCTGCCTGGACACAGCTCCAGAGGACACTTCCCAAAGGAAGGTGAGACTGGGATTGCTGTAAAGATCAGGAGATTTCCTGAGACTGTTTTCAATTTCTTTCTTTAAGCAGGGTGGGAAAGTTGCAATGATGACAAAAGGATTTTTACTTTTTATATATTTTTAATACATTTTTAGATCTGTCAACTATTATTGTATAGTTGTAAAATCATAATCCTTAAGTAACTCTATTAAACTACTATAATATACTTCTATAACTATTATCCTGATTTAGCTCTAGTACATTTCCTAACCTTTCTCTTAGATTTTAGAACAATAAACCGACCCTCTAAATAGATTTCTGAAATACTGTATAGTCTTATCATCAGAAAGAGGAGCTACTAGAAGAACATTTTGGTTTTTAACCAGAATGTGAGCGGTCATAACAAAAAGTGGGGCAAAGAAACCCTTGGACCTACTCCAGTGGGTTGAGTGAGGGGTGTGTAATTGGGGCAATGGATCTCCTACTGAATGTTTCTGTTAAATACCCTAATTAATCAACCTTCATAAATTGTTGAAATAAGGGGCCGGGTGTGCCACATCCCCACTGGGACACCTGGAAGCTTCCAGTAAAGCTGGTTTTTACTTTACTGTTCTAACACTGTTGCAAAAGGTTTTTGATTTTTTTTTTTCTCTTTTGATTATAGACAACAGGGTGATGAGAGAAGCAGAAGAGGAATTGTAATCCCAGAATCACAGAACATTCTGAGTTGAAAGGGACACACCAGGATTATCAAAGTAATGTTGGAACATTTACAGAGATGCCAGAATTGTAACTTTGGGTGCTCAGTCTCTCTGCTGGGAGCCTCCTAAATGGCTTAAATGCACTGCTCTGCTATTGTCATTGTTACCTGGGGCTCTCAGGGAGCCTCTGGCATCTGCAGCAGCTGAGTCAGGCCCTGCCCTTGGGATTGCTGCCAGGCAGGTGTGTCCATGGGAATGGGGTGTCCCAGCTTCCCTGTGACCTGTGGGGCTGTGGGCAAAGCAGTCCATGGGAAAGGGGAATGAGCTGAGCCCCTCCCTGAGATCCCATCACGGGCACACCTGGGGATCTCCTTGCTGTGTCCTTCCAAGCTCTGAGCTGCCCTTCTGGCTGCAAATCTGTGCCAGAGCCTCTTGGAGTTCCCTGAATGTCCCACAGGGAAGGGCAGAGATGTCACAGCTGAGGAAATGCTGTTGGTTTTGCCAAGGGAGCCGTGAGTGTCCTTGGCAGAGGAGGGTGCTGAGACCTTGCCCAGAGACCTTTAGAGAGGGTGAGACATTCAGGGATCCCTCTGCTCTGGGCAGGGTCTGGTTTATGCCAGGGTGACACAGGAGTGTGATTGTGCTCTGATTCCAGCCAAAGGTACAAACCCAGGGCAATTGGGAACAAGCCCATCCAGCCCCTCACCTTCCCTAAGCCACAGGGAATCCTTTGCCTCTCACATCTCTCAATGGCAAACTCTGAGTGCAAAAGAAAAGCTGGGGATTTCTGACCTCAGAGAACCAGGAATGATGTGTGGGCAGGAGAACAATTCCTAAAACCAACTCCTGCCTTACTTTAGAATTGTGTGTGCAGATGCTACCAAGCCTTTCTGCATTAGGAGTGATTCCCCTGACATATCCTGAATTTCCAGCCTTGTCCCTCTGCCACATGGCCACAAACCCAGGGCAGCAGGGCAGGGATGGCTCCTGGAGAGCCCCCAGGCACAGGCCTGGCTGCTCCTGGCACACTCAGCACAGCTGGAGCTCAGGCAGGGACCTGGGTGAAGGTTTTCCCAGAGCAGGAACAAAGGTGAGTCCCAGCCTCTCCTGACTTATCACTGTTCTTTTTCTTCATGAACAGGTTCCCATGTGCAGCCACAGCAAATGTCCAACAGCAGCTCCATCAGCCACTTCCTGCTGCTGGCACTGGCAGACACGCGGCAGCTGCAGCTCCTGCACTTCTGCCTCTTCCTGGGCATCTCCCTGGCTGCCCTCCTGGGCAACATCCTCATCATCAGTGCCATAGCCTGCAGCCACCACCTGCACAGCCCCATGTTCTTCTTCCTGCTCAACCTGGCCCTCAGCGACCTGGGCTCCATCTGCACCACTGTGCCCAAAGCCATGCACAATTCCCTCTGGGACACCAGAGACATCTCCTACACAGGATGTGCTGCACAGCTCTTTTTCTTTATGTTCTTGCTTGGATCAGAATATTTCCTCCTGACCATCATGTGCTATGACCGCTACGTGTCCATCTGCAAACCCCTGCACTACGAGACCCTCCTGGGCAGCAGAGCTTGTGCCCACATGGCAGCAGCTGCCTGGGCCAGTGGCTTTCTCTATTCACTGCTGCACACATCCAGTACATTTTCCCTGCCCCTGTGCCAGGGCAATGCCCTGGGCCAGTTCTTCTGTGAAATCCCACACATCCTCAAGCTCTCCTGTTCACACTCAAACCTCAGGGAACTGGGGCTTCTTGCAGTCAGTGCCTGTTTAGCACTTGGCTGTTTTGTGTTCATTGTTTTCTCCTATGTGCAGATCTTCAGGGCTGTGCTGAGGATCCCCTCTGAGCAGGGACAGCACAAAGCCTTTTCCACCTGCCTCCCTCACCTGGCTGTGCTCTCCCTCTTCCTCAGCACTGCCTCATTTGCACACCTGAAGCCTCCCTCCATCTCCTCCCCATCCCTGGATCTGTCAGTGTCAGTTCTGTACTCAGTGGTGGCTCCAGCCCTGAACCCCCTCATCTACAGCCTGAGGAACCAGGAGCTCAAGGCTGCAGTGTGGACACTGATGACTGGAAAATTTCAAAAACATTAAACTGCTGGCCAGTTTCTGCAAATCACTTGTAAGAAAAGTCATCTTTGATAGTTCTTGTTGTTTTCATTTTAGAGATTCTTTTTCTTTGTTTTACGTTTAAATCTTGTACACAAATAAATGTCATTGTTTGTGCCATTTCTCATTTTGTTTCTCTCCACCTTCCCTGTGGCCACGAGGGGCTGCGCTCTTGGTGGCTTTAAAGGAACTAAAGGGTCTCCCAGCAAAGTTTTCTCCAGAGATCTCCCTTTTGTTCCCTTCTCTGGAGCTGCAGCAGCAATGTCTGTATGCAGAGCTTGGGGCAAGTCAGTGGTGGCACTTAAGCTCTGCTCCTGCTGGCCACACCATTCCTGATCCAGGCCAGGGGCCATTGACCTCCTTGGCCACCTGGGCACACTGCTGGCTCATGTCCAGCCTGCTGTCCATCAGTACCCCAGGTCCCTTTCTGCCTGGCTGCTGTCCAGCCACTCTGTCCCCAGCCTGGAGCACTGCAGGGGTTGTTGTGGCCAAAGTGCAGGACCTGGCACTTGGACTTGTTAAACCTCACCTTGTTGGGTTTGGGCCCTGGATCCAGCCTGTCCAGGTCCCTGTGCAGAGCCCTCCTACCCTGCAGCACATCAACACCCCCAGCCAATTTGGTGTCACCACGGTTCCATGGGGCCCTGGAGTGTCACAATGGTCTTCATGATTCCATCAGGCCTCCCAGAGTCACAATGTTCCTTTGGTTCCATGGGACCCCTTGCTGTCACAAAATCCCTTGGATCCTTGTGCCCTGCAGTGTCACAATGGTGCCTTGGTCCCCCAAGGCCCCGCAGTGTCCCAGTGGATCCTTGGTTCCATGAGGTCTCACAGTGCAGCAATGCTCTCCTTGGTTCCACACTGTCACCACTGGGCCTCATGGTCCCAAGGGCACCATGGTGTCAAACATGTTTCCTTCATTCCATGAGTCCCTGAGGTGTAACACTGGCCCCTTGGTTCCATGGAGCCCTGCAGTGTCCCAATGGCCCCATCATGACACGAGGTCCTGCTCTGTTGCAATGCTCTGCATGGTTCCACAAGGCCCTGCAGTGTCACAGGGGCCTCTTGATTCCATGAGCCCAAGAAAGAGGTGGCCTCTGGAATAGTAAAATTGATCAACAGCCTCCAAGTGGCTGAGGATCCCTCCTCATCAGAACAGGAATGAACAGAATTGGGCACAGATTTCTGGCTATCCTGGCTTTGGGATGGGCCCTGGGCCTGGAGCAGGAGCAGCTCTTGAGGGCCCCAAGGCCGGGGCTGTGGTGCTGGCCTGGGCAGATGGGATGGCAGGAGGGGCTGAAGAGCTCTCAGCACCTCAGGGAGAGGAGAGCAGGGCACCCAGGGAGCCTCCTTTTCCCTTGGCCAAGCACCTTCCCCATGGCTGGGGCTGAGGCCTCTCTGAGCTGCAGCTGCTGCTGTGCCCTGCAGAGGGGCTGAGGCCGTGGGGCAGTGCCCAGAGCAGCCTGCCCTGAGCAGAGCTGTGGGGCCAGAGCCGGCTGGGCTGTGCTGGGGAGAGGCCCTGGCTGCTGCCGAGAGCTCAGGGCAGCTGGGACAGCTTGGAGGGAGCTGGGCTGGGCTCAGAGAGCCTGCCAGAGAAACCAGCAGTGTCCATCTCAGCCTGGGTGAGCGTGCAGGACTCACTGGTTCCATGTGGCCTCACAGTGTCACAATGGCCCCTTGGTTCCTTGAGGCTGTGAAGTGAATTAATGGTCTCTCCATGGTTCCATGAGTCCCAGCAATGTCACAGTGGTCTCCATGATTCCATGGTGCCCCACAGTGTCACAATGGTCCCTTGGTTCCATGGGCCCTGTGCTGGTGCATTCCCCCCTCCCCTTCTCAGGCCGCCCTGCCAGCTGAGAAATGCTCCTTGGGCCTGGGCCTTGGCCAACAGCCCCTGGGCTCAGCTCCTGTGCAGCTCATCAGAAACACTGTGTGCTCCCAGGCACTGCTGCTGCCAACCAGCTCCTGCTTGCTTCAGGAGCAGCCCTGGGAACTGTTTCTGTTCCCTCCGTGGCACAACATCCCTGTTCTCAGCCTTGCAAAGAAAGCTGTTGATGCCAAGTGCGGCCAGGATGAAACATTGCTGTGCCTGAAGCCCCTCTCTTGGGGCCCTACAAACAGCGCTCCAAAAGGAGCCCCTTGCAGCTCTCCTGGCCCAGCCACCTCCCTCTGAGCGGGGCCTCTGCGAGCCGGGAACTCTCCCGTTTGCTGCACTCGGGGCATCCCTGAACAACGACGGAGCCTGGGCCCATCCCCGCACTCCTCCAGGCTCAGCCCCTCGCCCACTGGGGAGATGCCAAAGCATCCACAGGGAGCATTTCCCTGCCCTGCAGGGGAATTTCTCACAGCTGCCTTGCACTGCCTCTTTGTGTCTGTGTGCACACACCAGCGCTGTGCCCTGGCAAATGTGGCAGAAATGCTGCTCTCAGAGGGGCTGGAGTGCCTCGGAGATCTGAGTCAGTCAGGCCTGTGAGTGAGGGTAAGCCACCAGGTATAAACTAAGTTAAATGCTGCTAAGAATGGTCCTCTTGTTCTGTTGTTACATTTAATAGAAGTTATAAGTTATGTTTAATAACGTTAAGTGTTTTTCCGGTGCTAAATCATGAAGTCATAGGTTATAAGTTAGTATAAATACTGTAAAGTGCTGATCTTTTGTTAAACTGTGAAGTTGAAGGTATCAATTAAGGTAAAGGTATAGGTTAAGTCCTGTTAAGTTTGAGCTCTGTTAAGCTTTTAGGCCATATTCCTTTTATCCTTGGCTTCACTGTCCTCTTGTGACACACACACACACACACACACACACACACACACACACACACACAGGGACAGTTCTGGGTTCATTTCTGGTTGGATTGCCTGAATTTTGTTTGGTTTTGTTGTTCCTTTGTTTCCTTGCTGTGCCTGAAGTGTCCAGTCAGGAGCAGAGTGACTCTTGCCAAGGAACTTTGTGCTGCTGTCACTTCATATTAAATCTGGTTTTTGCTGCTCCCTTGCTGGGGATTTTTCAAGCGCTCTCAAGCCCTCGTTGGTGACAGGGTGAAGGAGCCCTGGCCCAGGCTCTGGCCCTGGGGGACACAGGGATGCTGCCGGGGGGTCCCTGTCCCCCTGTCCCACCCCCACGGCCCCAGCCCCGTCCCTGTGTCAGGCTCTGGGGTCGATCTGATGGAACATCCTCTGTGGGAGGCTGCGGCACCGGGGGTGGGTGAACCCGGGGGGACAGGGGACCCCGCTGTGCAGGAGCAGCGTTGGACTTCTCTGGGGGGAACTGTGAGGGGGGCTGGGGTGGTGTCACCTCACCAGTGACCTCACACTGCCCCCTGTGATGTCACACAGACACCTGTGATGTCACACAGAAACCTGGGATGTCACATTGCCCCCTGTAATATCACATTGCCCCCTGTGATGTCACACAGACACCTGGGATATCACAGCCTACTCTGGGCAGCCCTTGCGACATCACAGAGCCAACTCTGGTATGTCATCCTGTGATGTCATACAGCTGTGGTGTGATGTCACCAGAAGACTGTGATGTCACAAAGACACCAAATATTGTCACAGTCTACTGTGATGTCACAGCCTGCTCTATGATGTTACACAGCCATAATCTGATGTCACAAACCACTCTCTGATGTCACAGAGCCACCCTCTATGATGGCAGAGTGTGCTCTATGGCCTCACACCCTCCTCTGAGATGTCACAGCCAGCTCTGTGATGTCACAACCCCATCAGTGATGTCACTCAGCCCTCTTGGTGATGTCATACAGACACCCTGTGATGTCACAGAACACACTTTGATCTCACAGCCAGGTCTGTGATGTCATACAGCCATGCCATGATGTCACAGCCTGCTCTGTGATGTCATCTATCTAATGTCTAATGTCACAGTCCTCTCTGTGATGTCACAGCCTGCTCTGTGATGTCACAGAATCCCCTCTATGATGCTGTAGCTGCTCAGTGACCTCACACAACAAACTCTGTGATGTCCCAGCCCCATCTGTGACCTCACACAACCCACTCGGAGCTGTCACACAGCCCCTTTCTGACATCCCAGCTGCTCTGGGGCTCCAGGACACAGCCCCAGAGGTGCCACTGTGACACAGCCCCCTCTGGGACATCCCACAGCCCCTGCCAGTGCTGAGCCCCTGGGAGCTCTGTCTGGGCCTGCTCGTGTCCCTGAGCTGCCCTGGCAGGGCCCCAGCCCTGCTGGGCTGTGCTCAGGAGCTGCTCCTGGCCAGAGCTGTCTCTCTGCAGCGCTGCCCTTGCCAGGAGCTGCCTCTGGGCCAGGAGCCCGGCCCAGCTCAGCAGCACAGACACAGCACCAGCACTTTCATCACCCTCTCGGGCCTTTGGGGCTCTTTGCATCACACTCAGTCCCTCAGAGTGTGCTCCAGAAACTTCTCAAGAGCTCCAAGTCAGATGGAAACCCTGAAGTTTCTTGTAGTTGAAATGAGAGGCACGAGTGAGAAAGCGTCCCCAGGTTCCAGGCAGAGCAGAACACTGGAGGCCCTGATGGCAGCTGGGGACAAGCAAGGGAAAGGTGTCTGTGGTGCTGAGCAAAGCTGGATGTGTTTCAGGAATGCCAAGGGCCAAGGGCTGAGCCCCAGCCCCTGGCAAGGCAGATGCTGTCCCTCCCTCATTGCTCAGGGCTCTTCCCGGGCCACTGGCATGTGGGGATGTGCAATGCCAAGGGCAGCACCATGGGGCGGCCCCTGCCAGGCTGCTGAGCAGGGACAAGGAGGCAATGAGGCCCCAGGGCTGCCAGGGTCACTTGTCCCCTGCTGGCCTCAGGCCCAGGGCCAGCGGCCATGGCCAAAGGGCTGCACAAGTTGTCTCTGGCAGGGCCTTTCAGCTGCTGCCCATCCCTGTGCCCTCTCCAGCCCAGGCTGTCCTACGGTGTCCATGCCCTGTGCCTCTGTCCCTGCAGGCTGTCGTCATCCCCTGCCTGCTCCACCTCGCTGGGCCCTTCCTTTGCTGACATCCCACATCCCACAAAAATATCCACAAATGTCCACAAAATTAAAGAAAATTCCCACAAAATTCCCTAAATCTCCTCAATATCCCACAAAATACCAGAACCATCTCACAAAATGTTCACCAATTTCCACAAAATCTAAGAAAAATCCGTCAAAATTCTTCAAGTCTCCTCCAAATGTTACAAAATTCTGGAAAAGCACCACAAAATTCCGGAAAAACCTCACAAAATTCTCTAAATCTTCTCAAAACTCGACCAAACTTCTGCAACATCTCACAAAATCTACACAAATGTCCACAAAATTCAAGAAAAACCCCTCAAAATTCATTAAAAGCCCCAGAAAGTTCCAGAAAAATCCCTCACAATTCTTCAAGTCTCCTCCAAATCCCACAAAAATCCTGAAAATCCCCACAAAAATCCAGAAAAATCCCACAAAATTCCCTAAATCCTCTCAAAACCAGACCTAATTCCTGAAACATCTGACAAAATCTCCAATTCCTACAAAATCCATGAAAAATTCCTCAAAATTCTTCAAATCTCCTCAAAATGCCACAAAATCCCACAAAAATCCACCAAAATTCCAGAAATATTCCACAAAATCTCCTCAATATCCCATAAAATTTTAGAGAAATGCCACAAAATTCCAGAAAAATCGCAAAAAAATAATTCTTGAAAAGTCCTAGAGAATTCCAGAAAAATCCCACAAAAGTCAAGAAAAATCTTCTCAAAACCCAACGAAATTCCTGCAACATCTCACAAAATCTCCACAAATGTCCACAAAATTCAAGAAAAATCTCACAAAGTTATTGAAAGCCTCACAAAATTCCAGAAAAATATCACAAAATTCCCCAAATCTCCTCAATATCCCACAAAATACCAGAACCATCCCACAAAATCTCCACCAATTTCCGCAAAATCTAAAAAAAATCCCTCAAAATTCTTCAAGTCTCCTCCAAATCCCACAAACTTCTGGAAAATCCCACAAAATTCCAGAAGAACCCCACAAAATTCCCTAAATCTTCTCAAAACACAACCTAATTCCTGCATCATCTCACAAAATGTTCACCATTTCACACAAAATCTAAGAAAAATCCCTCAAAACTCTTTAAGTGTCCTCTGAATCCCACAAAATCCCACAAAAATCCCACAAAATTCAGGAAAAATCCCACCAAATTTCCTCAATATCCCACAAAATTCAAGAGAAGCCCCACAAAAGTCCAGAAAAATTCCACAAAATTCCCTAAATGTTCTCAAAACTCTACCAAATTCCAGCAACATCCACAAAATGTCCACCAATGTCCACAAAATTTCATAAAAATCCCACAAAATTCCAGTAAAATCTGATGAAATTGTTAGCATTCAGGAAGACACATCATCACAGAATGATTATATGAAGGTGCTTTATTGAAGAGCTCTGGGTGTCAGGGGTACACAGACCCAAATCTGACCCATCTTGCTTTTGAGCTGAACATGTTTTATACTCTATCATTATACAACTTACATATTAATTATTAAACTTACACTGTTCTATTGTATGCATTGTTTTTACCCAAGCATGGATTTCACGTGATCCCCCCTCAATCCCCTAACATTGTTCCTCATGTTACTTGAACAATAATTATATCTAATCACATCTAACAATTGCATCATTTCTCATATATTGATTACACAGGTGCAGTTTCACATGATCTTTAGCAAGCACAAGGCCTAACATTTCCCAGGGCCTACTTTTCCCAGGGCTTTCCAAACCCAACTTTCTTTCTAAGTCCCCACATTTTCTAAGATTTTAAGACCTTTTACTACCAGTTCCATCTGATCCAGCTGTGCCTTTTCCTTTCTCCAGAGAACGATCACAAAGCTCTGCTGAAGGCGGCGTTTCCCGGAGGAAGCAGTGGCCCATGGGCAGCCTCTGCTGCAGGAAGGGAGGCCATGCCAGGCACAGATTCAGGAGGTAATTGCTGTGCCTCTGGGCCTGAGCCCTGCTGAGGCTTGAGCTGCCATCTCTGCTGCTTGGCTGTGCCTGCCCTTCAGGGGTGTTGCACAGAGCATGGAAAGGGTGTTGAGAGTGACCAGAGCCAGCCCAGAGCTCCCCAGGCCCCTCTGCAGCTTTGGCCATGTCCATTGACATCTGGCTCCCACAGCCTTACCCGACCTCCTCACAGTGCCCAGTTCCCTAAGGCAGAAGGGGATCCCAGCACACCATGGAATGGTTCTGATCTCTGCTCCCTTCTACATTGGGACCGTGACATGGATTATCTGGAAGTGCTGGTTAATGGTGGTTTGAAGCCCTTGCCAGACGCTGGAGGCAGGTTCTCAATGTCCCTTTCCACACAGAATAATCAGTGTCAATGTGGCAAGAGCACACTCATGTTCCATTTCCCTTAAGAGTCTGAAGGTTGATGGATTCTGGGAACCTCACCCTGCTCCCTTCTAGATCTCTGAGTGATCCCACAGCATCGCTGTCAGTGGTAGAAAGGAGCATTTAGCTGTCCATTTTCCTCCCGTGTGCAATGCCAGTGTCTCCTTCCGTGAGCTCTGTGCACCCACGGAGAGGAGCAGAGAGGGACGGGGCTGGACCCAGGGCTGTGCCCCGGGACTGTGCTTTGTGTGGCTCCTTTGCCAGCCCCAGGGAGCCTGAGCTGCTCCCACTGCTGCTGCCAAGCCCTGGCCCTGCCTGGGGCTCAGTTCAGAGCTGCTGGCAGCTCCAGGGAGTCCTTTCTCTCCTGACTGCCATGCAAGGGGCTCCTTCCATCCCAGTGTGGGCCCACTGCAGGCACGTGGTCCCCCTGCTCCTGCTCCGGAGTGCAAGGCAGAGATGAGGGAGTGCCTTGGAGGGCACCAGTCACCCAGGTGCACTCACTGCCACTCCAGCCTGAAGGAGAATCTTCAGCAGTGTCACGGGAGCTGTTCTGTCCTGCCTTTCTTTGCAGATGAACTTGATGATGAAGATGATCTGGATTCCCAGTCCATATCAGTTACTGAGACTGATGATGAGGAAGATGATGAGGGTAGGTCAAGGCCTTTCCTTCTGGGAGACCAATGGACGAATTCAAACATCTGGACATAATCCTGAGTGATCTGGAGAGATGCCGTGGTGGGTCCATGTCCCTCAGCCTTCTCCTGAGACTCAGCAGCCAGGGGCTTTCTCTGCACATCTGGACACGCCATGCCCAGCATGGCGGGAAGGGATCCACGGCAGCCTCGCTGCTCCACTGCTGCTTTCCTGGCCTGCAGGGCTGTTTCCCAGCCTGGCCTGGCTGCAGCTTCTCTCCAGCCTCTGCAGGAAGGCATTTGGCATCAGCTGCCAGGGAGCCCAAACTGCAGCACAGGCCATGCACACCCTGAGAGCCCCTGCAATTTCCCGGTCTCAGGGTAGATCAGGTGTAGGGGCTGTTTGGAGGAGGGAGGGCCGTGGAGCAGCTTCAAAAGCCTGGGCATTTTCCTGATCCTTATCCATGTCTTTGACAAGTATTGCCTGGAGAAGACCAGCAGAACACAGAGAAATTGTGCCATGCAAGCTCAGGGGCTTGAGCAGTCTAGTGCCAAGGGGTGGCAAGGTGCCTGCAGGCCCCAGCTCTGGGGGAAACAGAGAACGTCCTGGCCGTATCCAGCGTGCTGCCAGCTCAGCAGTGGAGCACAGCACAGGCTCACGCTGCCCATTGCTCCCACAGATGCAGCCAGCACCACAAGACATGCTCAGAATATCTGGGAGAGCATGAGAAGAGTTTTCTACCACGGAACACATGGTTTGATTAAGTTAATGGCCATTGTGGCTGGTGGAGCACTTTTCCTGATGATGTGCTATGCTGGAATCTGGTATTGCTGGAAGAGAAAATGGTGAGTGTTTTGCTGATCTCGGCCTCCAACAGCTTCTTGAAAGGCTGCTCATAGTTGGGAAACATTCCCAGTGAGGCTGCTGTGCACTTGTGGCTAGTTCTTGGTTGCCCAAATAACTCTGCTGAGAGTTCTGCTGCTGCCCAGGCCTTTAATTGGCCTCTTAATTGCTGGGCCTTGTCCTGGGGAGCCCGCTGGGGCTGCAGCCAGTGCTGGCTCCCACTGAGGCTGCCTGGCCAAGAGCAGCCCCAGGAGCAGCGGGCAGAGGCAAAGCAAGGTGGGCAGGAGAAAGAGCAGGGACGAGATTGCCCTTGAAAGGCAGAGGCGCTCTGGGGCCCGCTCCTGGCCAGGGACCCTGCCCAGAGCCATCCCCTGCTCGCCGGGGCCTTGAGGGGCAGCTGTCCAGCTGGGCCAAGCTGTGCCAGCAGCTCCAGCCGTGCTGGGGAGCCTTGGCAGCTCTGGGCCCTGCTGTGCAGGAGGGTCCCTGAGTGCCAGCGGCAGCTGGGGGCCTCAGCCACCTCCTCTCTCCACAGGAGCACCTCTGCACCTTCACAAGAGCAGCCAAAGACTTTAATCACCGAGAAGCTGACCTGTCATCCCCACTCTTCACCTCTGTCTCCCTCTGCTCTGCTGCAGCTTCATCCCTGTCTTGAGGGCGTCCCAAGACCCACAGCTGCAAAGTGAGAGCCTCTGCCCCTGAGCCCCCTGGCCCTGGTCCCTGGCCAGGACTGAAATTGGGCAGCCCCTGTCCACCAGAGCAGGGCTTGGCCCATGGTTTTTGTTCCAATAAAGAGATGGAGCTTTCACCTCAGTGTCTGGCTGGTACCACCAGCAAAGCCCTCATGGCACCAGCCCCGGCTGAGCTCCATGTCCAGGAGCAGCCAGGGGTGCCCACTGTGTGGGCAGGCAGGAGCCAGGCAGGGACTGCCATGACCAGTGGTGGGTCCATGAGGGGCTGGGGGAGCCCAGGCTGAGCGTCCCTGGGCTGTGAGGGCACATTTCCTTCAGTGGCATCACCTGGGCCTGCACCTCATGAGGCACCCAGGGCTAATTTGGGCTCTCTCCTAAGGTGTGCAGGGATCCCCCATGAGGTGTGCAGTGGGGTTAAATTGAGAGGGTTTTTTCCTCTTCTCAGCACAGCAAAGGGGACACTCTTGGCTGAGGTTTTGCAGAGCTGGGAGGAAGCCTCTTGCGAGCCCTTGGGCCTGGCCTGTGGGCACAGCGGGCAGGCAGAGCCCATCCCTTGAGGCCAGTCCGGGCTGCTCGGGCCGGGCAGGGCCGGGCCAGGTGAGGGCCCCGGCAGGGAAGGGCCGTGGCCGTGGGCTCTGATGAGGCTGCCGAGCTTCACCCTGGCCCTGTGCTGCAGCCAAACACACATTTACAGCCACAGCCATTCTCTGGGGCACAGGAGGCACCCGGGGCTATAACTGAGGCCATGGCTTCTCACCCTGAAGGGAGGCTGGCTCTGTTGGTTCTCAGGGCACAGCTTAGATCCCAGTTCCCTTTGTAAACCTGCTGGGGAAGTGTGGAGGGGCAGAGAGTTCCAACCCTTCTCATTGGGAAGTCTGGCTGATGCCGTGGGGTTTTTCAATTTTTTGCCCTCTAAATTTGTGTCCTGGCAGAGGGTTAAGTTTGCTTGCTCTCACAAAGGTCCTTTTCTTCTTGGTGCTCCGTGGGACTGCAATGCAGCCGGGGTTGAAGGAGGATCTGCGGCCGCTTGGGCCATGATTGTGGGACACCGTGTGGGACCTGCTGCTTTTGGCTGTGATTTGTGGTGCTGCTGGTTCAGGCCTTTTACAGTAACTGGCTTCAGTTCGTTCATCTTATCACCAAAGGCTTGGAATAAATCTCTTGAACACCCCTGTAGTATTAAGAGGCAGGCATTACTTTCTTGAAGTGCTGCATACACAGACCATGGGGATCACAGGGCCTTCTTGGTGGGGTCTTCAGGTAGCCTGGTGTTCACTGAGGAAGGAAGCTGATTCTACTGGAAAAAAGAGGGTTTTCCATGTGTGGAAAAGAATAACCTCTCACTTGCCCATCCCTTTTTTATACAAAGTTATACAGGCAAGTGCATTCAAATATCTCTATCTGCATTGTCAACCTATTTTTCTTTATCTATCTATCTATCTATCTATCTATCTATCTATCTATCTATCTATCCATCTACTTACCTACCTACCTACCTACCTTACTAATCTATTTCTATACATGAGGTTTTGTTTCTTTATAAATTATGACACTTCTATTGAGAGCGGGAAAATGATACCAGCCATGTTTGATATAGCAAAGCCTGGGTTTAGGAACACACATGAACTGTGATTTCTTTCTTGCTAGACATATGCTGGCTTGTTTAGATTGACTCTGAACTGAAATCCTGCACAGCTGGAAAATGCCTGGTGGCCATTGCTGTCATATCCTTAAAAATCCTTTTTTCATTTTTATTTCTTTCTTCTGTGCTGGTTGGTAAATACCTTTCTTCCTTAAGCTGTGTGCTGGCAATATTGGAGGTAGAAAATAACAGAATACTGCATCTTTTAGATACTTGATAGTTGTCCTGTGAAATTTTATTGAAGTATCTTCTGTCTAATACCCACTCAAAATTAAATCACCAGGTCAGCTACTGAGCACAACTTACTGCACAGCTGCAGCTCATGTTTCCACAGTGCAAGTAGCTTTTTCTTCTTCTGCATGTGTATCAAACACAACCAAGTGCAAGGCTGCTGACAGAGGAAAGAGCCTTGTTTAGTGGAGCCTGGACTTTGGGAAGGTGGTAGCTGTTAGATCAACACCCAGCAAACTGCCTAAATTCCTTTTTGTGACTGCTGTCTGGTGACTTTGGCCTGGCTTCTTGAGGAGGTTCAATTTTCATTTAGAAATGGCACGAGAACACTCCGTGTGCTCCTGTGGAGCCAGGGCTGTCCCAGGACACATGGAGCTGGGACAAACGGCACATTGATTTTCATCTCAAGAAGCCACCTGAGCTCCTCATGGCAGCAACCCCACGCACTGGTCATGGATCCATTACAATTAACTCAGCACACAGCTTGGAACTTGAAGCTCTGACATAAGGAGCTTGTTCAGTTCTGCCACGGAGGAATGGAGTTTGAAAACAAAGAGGTTTAGCAAGGAGATCCACGCACAGCAAAACTGTTTGTACTCTAGCAAAGGAAGTTTTAGGATGTAAACCCTCATCCATCCTCTGGTTTACCCCTTCATTGAGCCAAATTCTTGGTCTTCATTCCTGTGTCAGTAGGAAAATATGACAGGGACGTGGAGATCCTCCTTGGGTTCTTCAGCTGGCCAGCTTGTAACCTCATCCTCTGCCACAAACAGGAACAGACAAACTGGAATTTTGTTATGAAACCGTACATTGTGTTTGTTTTCACCCAGAAGTAACTGAGATTCACTGGAATATTTACAAGCCATAAATGATGGATTTATTGTGGTTGCTAGAATCTTTCAGATTTTACAACTTTTCTGCTGCACGAGAACCTGGCACTTGCAGAACTCTTGCCCCATGCACTTCTCTAGTGCTTCTTGCATAGAAGACCTTTGGGAATAATCAGGATGAGTGCCACGTTCACGTGTGGTTTATGGAGCCCACAGGACATGGAATTGTCTTTGCTGAGGGCACTGGCTGTTATTCCAACACCTGAATCACTTTTTCTACAGTAATCCTTGTGAGAAAAGTTGTTCTTTGCCATAGAGACTTTTAGTCCACATTTTTATCTCAAACAGCCAAAAGTTTTCCATCTCACATGTTTCTGATGCTGATTTATCCATTCCAGTCTGTTGTTGGCCTTCTCAGGAAAATTCATCTACAAACACCAGAGGTTTATGTCTAAAAAGGAGACAGAGGAGTCCTTTTACTTGATTTGTATAAAGGGAGAGGCCATGGGCCATTCTCCTGGGGTCTCTCAAATTTTTGGAGGACACAGCCTCCTTTTTATCCAAATTTCCCAGCCACGTCCCTGTCTCTTTCCCCATTGCCTGAGGTACTTGAGAGGTCCAGACTCCCTGGAGTGCCTGATACCTAAGATTCCCCTCTAATGTATAACCCTCCTTCTTCATTCTTATGGAATTTATGGTTTTCCCCCATTGTTTCTTTCACCTTTCAATATCAAATTTCATTTATCAGCAAACTTACAGTTTGTTTGTAAAGGCAAATATCTTTTTTCCATTCATCAATCAGAGGAATCCTTCCCATTGTTTCTTTTATCTCTCAGTGCTAGTTTTATTTACCAGCAGACCCACAGCTTGTTTCTAAACACAAATCTCTCATTCCTCTCAACCTTTTTTTTTTTTAATGTTTTAATAATTGTCTTTACAAACTCTAGTTATCATTGACTTAATTTCCTATTCCTGGATTTTATTTTTTTTTGTTTTGTTTTGCAATTATTTGCAGTGACATCAATTTCTGTCCTTTTGTAGCTATTCCTGCATTAGTTGCTATGGCTGCTACCTGCATCCTTTTTAGCACATGTTGAAGAAATTGTACTAAGCAAGGGATCATGCATGCTAAAAAGATTAGAGTTGCTACAGCACAAGAAAAGCATTTGTTAAACCGTTAGTTTACTAGATAACCATGAAAACACGTCTTATTCTCATTCTTTCCCTGTTTGGACTGATACATGAGTTAACTTTCCTATTGCTTTTGTAATTTGTTTCACCACCTTTTAGCTATCATTTAATTTGCCACACTCTCCCTTCTTCTGCTGACACAGTTTGCATTTCTAAGCTCTCACACAAGGCTTCTACCTGCAGTTACATTTAAATCTGTTTTGTTAGATCTGGACCAGAACCTATTACAAAGGATTTGAGTTTTGTTTCAGTGTTGCTCCTTCTACTGATCATCACGAACAACGCGTGTCCTGCTTGTGGAATTGTTTTGGGGGCAGCTTAAAAATAAGGGCTCCAAAAAACCTTCTCTTTCCCCTCTGCTTTATAGCCTTCAAAATCTTTTTGGTAATTATGGAAGGAACACCTTGCTTAGCTGCTAGTAGTGACCTTAACAAACATTTGATTCTATTTGCCTTGATATCTGAAACAATTATAAGGAAAGAAGTTTGGGGTCGTATAATCTAAACCTAAAGTCTAGTCAGAAATGCTTTTTCCCATGTATGTACTCCTTGTTCTATCTAGACAATAAATGCTTTTTTCAGAAGAATGAAGCCACCATGGACTTCCTTCTTCATCTCAAAATCTTGTTTATTATTGACTTAACTCACTGGTTAGGTTTGACTGGGCTGGCCACCCACGGCCAGTCTTCAGATCTTCCTGGCCTTCCACAGACTTCACAATTTTTAAGGTTAAAGGATTTGCTACTTCTTCTCTTATGGTTAAAAATTACTTTTCTACTTTTGGCTTCAACTTCAACTGGCTGACAAAATCAAGGGAAGATTCTTAAGGCAAACATTTTAATGGTGTAATTTAATTTCCTAACTTAAGTTTTACTTTCATGTTGTCTTTACACAACCTGTAAAGGTGAGTGAAGGCACAGAAAGAGCTTTAACATAAAGAAAACAATGACAGTGAGGATTGGCCTCTAATGACTGGAGATCTGAGAGAAGGGATGCCCACACAAACTATTTCAGCAGCCAGTCTGTGGGAGGCACACGGGGCTTCCCCTGATGTTGATGTCCTGGCTACTGCTCCAGTCCCCTCTTGTGGAGCATCAGTGGCAGCCTGCCGAGCTTCTCCTCTAGCTGAGATGTCTGAATTTCTGGGGCCTTAGAGACCTTGACTCGAGAGTGATGGCTCTACCCGTGTTCAGCTCTCCTGACGGCTGTTTCTGTGCTCAGCAACACTTGCACAGGTCTCCACTACTTTGCTGCTGCTGCTGCTTCTCTCTACTCCTTCACTAGGACTCAATCTCCTGGCTGGATGTTGTGAACAGCAAAGTCTAAAGGCAGGGTCTGTGCTAGCTGAGCTGCTTGTCAAAGAGCTTTGACAAGAGACGGTATCCAGGCTACATATTGTTTCCACTAGATATCCTTTATCCCTACCCCCAGGTAATTCTCAAGGCTGAGGATTACCAGGATAAGGAATTCTAAACATCAGTTCAAAGGGAGATAATTGAGTATCCCCACTGGGTCTGGCCCTTCTTCTTGCCCAAGCCAGTGGCAAGAGCCGGCATCTTAGTTTTTATCACCAGCTTCAGAAGGTGTTTCTTTATTTCCCCATTCATCTTTTCATCTCAGCCAGAACTCTGGGGGTGCCAGGGGCTATGGAGGTTCCATTGGATCCTTAGAGCAGTATAACTCTGAGACATAAACTTTGAAGAATTTAAGATTTTAGAGAAGCTGAGGCCTTAATTAGAAAGAAGCTTTGCTAAATCTAAATAAAATAAATAGATGGGCCTTGCTAAAATTAAAGGGAGCTAGAGAAGCTTTGCTAAAATTAAAAGTTAATCATTGGCTAATAACTAATTGTCTGTCAACTCCATGCTTGTTCAGCTGGGCTTATAATGAGAAGCAATGAATCCAGTAAAGAACTTGAAGAACAGAAGAGAATTGCAAATCAGAAACTCCTTGAAGACATGAAACTAGGAGCCCAGCCAAGGGTCCATTTGTCACTTTGCATTGAAAAGGTAGAAAGGTCAGAAGGAGGAGGAGCCATATCCCTTCCCTCCCTTCTCTCACCCCTCCTCATCAAAGGACCACCAACCCATTTCAAGGAATAAACTACTCATGCTTAATTGCTTTTTTCCTAATTAGCATAGGAAGCGGAGTGTGGGTGGCAATGGGGTTATGAATATGCATTTGTGTTCCATATTTCTGGAAATAAAAAGCCTGTATTCACCTGTATTCAGGGCCGTGTGTATTAAGGGGTGATCTGACACATCGGCCCAGCGCTGCTAATAAACATTCACTTTTTAACCCTAAAACACTTAAAGAGTCTTTGTCTGTCTCAATTGGATAGTGATACTAGATCATATCCATATTTTAGTAAATCGGTTTTCCAATGCATCCAAAAATTGCATGTGGAAAAAGGAAAAGAACGTGTGGGTTTGGGAAGACCAGGATGGATTTTGGTAACAGCACATTGGAAACAGCACCAAGAGAAGGAACAATTGTTTTTGGAATGCTCCCATGTGAAGGTACAGAAGGTTTTAGTCTTGAGCTCAGGTTTGTTTGTGCAAGTGAAACAACAACAACAACAACGATGATGATGATGATGATAATGATGATGATGATGATAATCATCATAATAATAATAATAATTATAAATAATAATAATAATAATAATACTCAATAATATATATTTATATCCAAAATGAAAAATTGATAATGTGAAATAATGTTGACAATACTAATTTGTGAGCTTTGGTTGCTCACTGTAACATTAAATACCCTACAATAAAGGACTGGCCAGAATCCCAATGTCAATGGTAAACTTTGCAAATTGTATACACAGAATAAAGGAGGAAGGGGTGAAGTTGGCTGTTTTTATATGGTTTGCCGATGCTGTGATGTGCAATGCTTTGTCTGTTCCTGGGAAAAATACAGAGATTAAAACTGCTGGGTTTTTCATGTACCACACTATCCACAAATGGCAGGATTGGTTCAATGGCTGAAGAGGCTGTTAAAAGAGCAGTTGATAAAATGAGGAGATGGGAACCTGTCCTGGTGGAGAACCCATCTCCCAGATGGGCTCCACGCCCTTAACAATGGGCCCACTGGGAAATGGAAACCCCTGGGTGTGCACGGCTGCACCCAATTTGCAAACACAACCATGGACAGTGAGACTTGGACTGCCTGGGAAATTGTTCTGGGTGTGATGGCCCCTGCCAGGGCCACCCCAGAGGCTGCAGGGCTGGACCTTCATGCACTGGAATTCATTAGGATCAATCAGAAGCAAATGAGAGTTTACAATACAGGAATAAGAATTCAGATTCCTCCAGGACACTTTGGTTTGGTAACTGCTCACTGGAGCTTGGCCTTACAAAGTGTTCATGTCATGGGAGGAGGAATTGATGCAGATTATCAAGGAGAAATTGAAGTCAGTCTGTTAAACAATAATGAACAAGATTTGGTTTTCCAACACAATGCAGGGTAGTACAGTTATTAATATTGCAGTTTTAAAAACAATTGTGAAAAAAGGACATCCACCTCAAATCACCTCCATTCGTGGAGATAAAAGGTTTGGATCCAGCAGTCCTAATAAAGGACCATGAGTGTGGGTCCAGAGGCCAAATGGCCCTCCTGAGCCAGCTGAAGGAACAGCTCTGGGCAAAGACAACACTGTTTGAATCCTGAGACCTGGGCAGGAACAATGGCAATATGTCCCTGCAGCCAAGTGTTCTCTGCCAGAACAAGTTGATGGGATGGGATATTGTTTTACAGATGCTGCCAGACCAAATCTCCCTGTTTGCCCCAACGGCCCCTTTGGAAAATGCTCAGATCCAGGGGGCTCCATGTGAAGGCTGATGGGACCCTGAGGGACTTCCACACCAATTCCAGCCAGGAGCCTGGCTGTCCCTCAGGGACTGGGACCCGGCACCTCTCCAGCTGAAGGGGAAAGGACCCCAGCAAGCCTTGTTAGCCACAGACAGCGCGGTAAAGCTGAACAGCAAAGGACCTTGGGGACATTATTCTGGAAATCAAAAGGTGCCAGCTCCATGGACAACAGAATTATTGTTCCTAACGTGAATGAGGGTGAGGAAAAAGAATGAGTAAGCTTGTGATGGTAAAGCACAGAAATCCTTTCACATTGTGGCCTCCAACTAGAACAGGGCTTGGTTTCTCCTGAAGGGAAATCTCAGTCAATCCTGTAAAACTGATAATTGCATTCCTGTGTTCCACAGCACAGTTTTCTATGAGTGTCCCTGCACTGGATTTGTTATGAATCAGAGCCCATTGACAGAGTTCTGGCCACCCCACAGGGTGAGCCCTCCGAGGGAACCCCATTCCTCCCAACCTGAGCTGAGAACATACCCAGCAATTAGTTACATTGAGCATTTTGGCTACTTTGATCTTTAAATTTACAAAATAATTTTGATGACTAATGCCTTGATTAAACTTCAGAGGTGTTCCTGGCAAACAAAGATCCTGGCTGACTCTCAAGATACAACTTACAGGTGTTGGGGGTTAGGTGTCCTTTATTTTTCATTTAGTTCTGGCTTGCCTGTGGAATTTTTACTCATGACTTGCAGGGAAAACTCAACTGCGGGTACTTGGTGGGTGCTTGAGGAAAGACAAAGAGTTTGGCTGGGCCCAGGGGGGGAAGGGGGCAGGAAAAGGGGAGGGTGGGGACAGTTTGGTGGCTTCTTCAGCTTCAGCGAAGAACACTTTGGGTGCAGAGCTGTTGTGGTGAGGAGAAGGGAATTTCGCCATCACCCAGATGGAGCTGCTGCTTCTTCTCCTCCTTCCCTCTTCATTGGTGGCCTCGCACCCCCTGTCCTGCCGGGACGTGTGGCAGTGCCAGCCACCACCGTGGAGCTGCTGATCCACCTCAGCCACTGGCCCGGGCTCTCAGCTCATCCCTGCTGTTCCAGCTGAGTGTTCCTCAGAGCCCTGCAGGAGCACTGGCACTGACTGCCAACCCGAGGGGGTTTGTGAAGCAAAGCCTCTCCTCCATCCTTTCCCGTCTCAGCCCAGAAAGCTGTCACGGGGTCCCTGGTTCTGTTTTCTTGTTAACGCTGTAGTTATTGTTGTTTGTTTGCCTGGTTATAAATATTAGTAAAGAACTGTTATTCCTAATCCCAAATCTCTGCCTGAGAGCCCCTTGATTTCAGGATTATCATAATTCGGAGGGAGGGGGTCTACATTTTTCATTCCAAGGGAGGCTCCTGCCCTCCCTAGCAGACACCTGTCTCTCAACACCGAGACATTTCCATGAGTAAATTTTACAAAGTTTCCAATTAAATTCTTACTGATAAATTTGGCTCCATTTCATTTCTAACAAACTGTTCCTAAAGATCCCATCAGGCTGTCTTAGACACTTTGGGCAAGGGATTCCTTCCAAGCTGGGCCACTTGGGGGGGGATGGGGGCGGCCCCAGGGCGGAGGGCAGTGTGTGCAAGGGCCCTTTGTGACACGCTGCAGCACGGTCACCGTGGGATGGTGGCAACGGGAGCAGATGTCAAAGGGCCCTTTGTGACACGTGCTGACATAGGAGCTGGCGGTGACAGGGCCACGCCACAGTGCTCGGTGCACGCAACGGGACAGGACGCGCCAGAGCGGTGCTGTGAGGAGCCCCCGCACAGCGCACTCCTTTGTGTCTGACCCGGAGCCTTTCTGAGCGCTTATTCCTGCAGCTGACCTCAGGACCACACCGCAGCACTTGGGGACTTGGAGCTTGTCCCAGGCATCTCCAATCCCTGCACTCACTGCCCCTGAGGCCACACCACAACCAGGAGACTCCTGTCTTTGTGGTAGGAGCCCTCAAGAGCCGAGTGCAGGACTTGCTGTCCTGTAGTCTTGGCAGGACACCCTTGAGTCTTGCAGGTGCCTTCCAGGCACGACTGCAGGACTTGCTGCCTCGGAGCTTCTCCCAGGCATCTCTCCTGCAGGTAGCCAGAAATCCAGGCACTGCCATGGAGCGGCGACCCCCAAGAGTGCCCAAGTTGGCCTGGGTTGAAGAGGAGGAGGAGGAGGAAGAAATCCCTCAAAGTGCCCCAGCTGTGGAAACTGAAGAGGTGCAGCCGTTCCAGCCACTGGAGGAGGGTGAGTGGCAGAGCTGGCCAACAGGGTTCTGAGTGTGGCCGGCTTGGCCCCATCCCATCCTGTCCCCTCCCTTCCCCTGAAAAAGGCCACAGAAAGGATGGAAGAGAGGCCAGGGCTGCCTCTCCCCGCAGTGACCATGCTGCATCCCCTGGGGCATCCCGGGACTGTCCCTGCCTGGGGAAAGCAGGGCTGGGCTGTGTTCTCCGGCCTCTCCCGCAGCCCCTCAGCTCTGGCTGCTCTTTGCCAGATGCAGCCATGGACGGGACACAAGAGCAGGACACCGCCCGTGGCCGCTTCCGCAGAGCAGCGCAGGTACCTGCAGCCATCCCCACCTGGGCTGGGCCTGCTGGCACTGCTCAGCCCAGCACCGCACTTGGAGCACTCCATGCAACTTCCCTGCCTTCCTGCCCTTCTCCTACAGCTTCTTTACCAATTCGTCACGACAATTGGCAAGGAAGAGCCCAGACCCATGGACACTGAGGTCAAAGCATCCTCAGAGGTCTTGGAAGAACAGAGCAGCGCTGCCCAGCTGGATTCGCTTGTAGAGACGGCTCTTTTCAGTCCAGAGCAAGTAAGCAGCCTGTGGCCAGCCTTTGATCCTCCAGCAATTGCTTGGCTTTCCCAAGCCACGCCTGCTGCTCACTTGAAGCTTTTGAGGCCATGGCAGCGTGGTGGAAGAGAAGCACTTGTCTGGGGAAGAAGCTGGGCACATTGCTGACTCCCTCTGCTAGCATTCCAAGTCTCCCTGTGCCTTCTCCAGGTGCCCGCCGTGGTGAGGTACATCCACCAGTGGCTCATGGCCAATGAGTCTGCTGAGCACAGGATGGACTGGGCCCTGATGCAAGTGGCCGAGGCAGAGCCCGATGATGTGGCCATCACTCTCCTGCGGGTGGCCCCAACGTGTGACAGGTATGGGGCCCACCTGCCCCGAGGCCTCAGGGCTCCCCAGCCCATCACCCTGGACAGCCCGGCCCAGGGCTGTGAGCAACACAGAGTTCCAGGGCCCTCTGGCTGCTCCCTTTGCCAGCCCTGCTACAAAGTCGGCCCCCGAGCCTGCTGCCGTGCTGCCAGCCTGCCCCTCAGGGGCCTGTCCCCACAGGGCTGGGCTGCCTGGCTGCTGCTGCCGCTGAGGGGCAGTGGGCACAGGCAGAGCTGGCGGCCAGCTCAGCTCCCCGCTGCTGCCCAGCCCACGGTGCTGTGTCTGACCCCGCAGAGCTGCTATGGCCATGTGGACGACCATCTTGCTCTCGCCCTGGATTTCTGAGGAAGTGACACCGCTCCTCATCAATGTGGTGGGGAGCTGGCCGCAGAAAAACCTGGGCACCTCTGATGGGGACAAGACGGCTGTCTTTTCCCTGGCTGTGAGTTTCTGCAGCTGGCCTTTGCTCACCGCAAGGCCGGCCGCCTCTCCAGCAGCTCTCTTGCCTCCTTCCCCCACTGCATCTCCCTGCTTCAGGCACTGGGCACAAACCTGGCCTAGGGGCAGCTTCAGGGCCACCAGGCCCGCTGCTCCCCCTGCGTCTCCCCCGGCCTCTCCCTGCCCCGCTCAGGCCCTGCCACACGGACGCCCCGGCACTGAGCGCTGTCTCGGGCTGCTTTGTCCTCTGCAGGCAACTCTGGTGATGTGGAAGATCCTCCAGGGGCCCTGTTGTCCACAGATCCTGACAGTCTATTTCCCCCGCCTCTTTGTGCATCTCCTCTTCCAAATGCACTTCAGTACTTTGTATATGACAGAGGACGTCCGGACCTTCTGGAAGGAATGCCAGGAGCAACACGGCCTCTCCACCAGCCCCAACAGGTGCTCCATGCCAGTCCTCCTGTCCCTGCCACTTCTCCAGCCTCGGAGCCAGTGCTCCCAGCGTCACCTGAGCTTTGCTGTGCACACAGGTTTGCAGTGCGGACCCTGAAGGCCCTGCTCTGCAGTCTCCACTTTGAGCATGTGGTGGTGGCAATGGAACGCAAGCGTGGCTGGGACACGCTGCTCTGTGCTGACACCCACCGCTATGCCGTGGGTCTGCTGGCCAGGTGAGCCCCCCTTCTCCCCACTGCCTCTGACATTTGTGCCCCCGGCCTGGGAGGCCCCCCACAGTCCCCGTGGCCATGGGCCTGAGGGCCTCGTCACCGAGGGATGGGCAAGGAGACTGGAAAAGGCTGTGAGAGGAGGGAGTCCAAGAGCAGCCACATCTCAAGGGCCCACATCCCCTCACAGGGTGCTGGGGCAATATGACAACCGTGTCAGTCAGTCCTGGGAGAGGTTTTTCTCCCCCTTGCTGAGGCTCTTTGTGCCGTTTTCTGCCTTCCAGGGAAATGCGCCGTGCAGCTGTCCACTTGTGTAAAGGCATCTCAAGCTACCTGCTTGAGCTGCTCAGCAAACCGATGCCACACTGGGATGTCCCTGCCATGGCATTCCTTGTGGAGGTGAGCTTGATGGCCAGCACTACCTCGCTCAGCTCCCTGCCAGCCCTGTCCCCTGGCATAGCCACAGCTGCCTGGCACGGCACCCGCGCCCTGTGCTGCTGCCTGGGCCCAGCCCTGC
The DNA here is from genome assembly GCF_030490865.1 of Poecile atricapillus. Classification (NCBI taxonomy): domain Eukaryota; kingdom Metazoa; phylum Chordata; class Aves; order Passeriformes; family Paridae; genus Poecile; species Poecile atricapillus. The sequence continues at coordinate 953,892 of NC_081282.1, read as the reverse complement.
GCACTTCCAGGCTCCTGCCGGCCGGCTCCCCTCTCACTGCCCTGTGCCTTTCAGCTCCTAGATTGCCTGGACTTGAGTGAATGCGGTGACAGCCTAATGGAGATCTTGTACAAGTACCTGTGGTTCAATAGCAGGAAGATGCATCACCAGGTTCTCAGGGCTCTCCTCCTGCTAAGGGACCATCCCTCCATGGTGAGAAGGGGGCAGCAGCTGAAGCCGTGTGGGCAGCATGAGGCTGGGCAATGCTGGCACTTGGCCTTGGCTGGCCTTTGCCTTGGGCGCTGAGGCAGCTCCTCCCAGCTCTCCTGCCTCCTGCTTCAGCTGCCCGAGTGCTTTGGGACAGGCCTTTGGCCTCTGGGCCCTGCCCCAGCTGCCCGGGCTCTCACACCCTTGTGTTCTGCACAGGCCGAAAGAATTCAGAGCCTGACAGGAAGACTAGTGCACCTCCTGTGGGACATTGATAATGACGTGGTCAGGATGAGCATTGTTCTCCTCGGCTACATTTTCTTGGATATAGACACCCCAATATCCTGGCGCAGGGCCCTGCAGCTGGCTGAGCCGCTCCTGAAACTCCTGGACAATGTAAGGCTCTGTGCCCCAGCCACGGCCACTGGCCACTGCCCGGACACTTTGTGCCCTCTGCATTTGAAGGGCTGTGCCAATGTGGGCCAGAAGAAGCCAATGATGAGGTCATTTTTCCTTCCTTTCTTTCATACAGCCCGATAGCCAGGTGCAGCTGCTCTCCATGTCTCTCCTTCAAAGAATAACGTCTTTGGCAGAAGAAGAAGGAAGAAAGCCCCTGAAGAAAAAAGTGTACCAGAGCCTGCTCCCACTCTTTTTCCACTGCCAAGATGAGAATCGGCATGTGGCAGAGGTGAGGACTCCTGGGCTGCTGCTGCACCTTGGCAGGGGGCTCAGCTGCCTCCTGCCCTGACGCAGGCTTGCAGGCTGCAGCCTCCTCCAGGCCTTGGCACTGGGACACTCCTGTGCCCTGGCTTGTGGGGCCATTTGCGGCTCTCTGCTGCTCCCCAGGCCTCTCGGACAACGCTCCTTTGCGCGGCTGAATTCCTGAAGAGGCCAGACCTGGAAAAAGCTGTGAGGAAGGAGAAACTGTGGAAGTTTGCCAAGCTCCTGGTAAGGACGGCCTGGAAGTGCCAGCCTCAGGCTAGAGAAGCCCCCTGGCCCCGGTGCTCAGTGTGTGGGGCTGGCAGCTGTGCCCCTGCCCACTGCTGCACCCGGGGGCTGCACGGCTTCTTCTCCAGCCCCCTGTGGCCCCGAGCCGGGTGCCGATGGAGCCCCGGCCCAGCGGGGCTGCGGGCCGGGCCGGCACCGCGACTCCCCGGGCAGCAGCCGGCCCTCTGCCCCCTCCAGAGCCCGGCGCCCTGGAGCGGCTGCTGGCCGGGCCTCAGGGCTGGCCGGGCACGGGAGGCCGGGGCTGGCCGCGGGCAGCAGCGCCCCGCCGAGGGGCAGAGCCCGCGCCAACCCTTCCCTCCTGCCGCTCTCTCCAGCTGGCAGACAACAGGATCCCCTTGGCCGAGCACCTGCGCCGGGCCCTGCAGTACCTGCAGGACCCACAGGAGACCCTGCGAGCGGTGGCCATCAGGGTCATCGGTGAGTCACGAGCCCCGGCTCCCTCCCCGCCCCGCCGCAGCTCGGCCCCAGCCCCGGCTGCTGCCCCGGCAGGGCACCCGGGCCCGGCGCCCTGGAGCCCCGGCTGCCCTCGGGGCTGCTGCTGCCGGCCTCTGGCAGCCGTGCCCTTGGGCTGAGTCAGGATGCGGCAAGGGCCTGGGCTGAGCCTTGCCGGGGCAGGAGGCCGTGTGGCCACAGGGCTGGCAGTGCCGCTGGCAGGGAGCTGTGCTGCTGGGACCCTGACAGGCTCTGTGTTCTCAGGGATGGCCGGGGAGCAGCTGAGGGGGCAGCAGGCAGAGCTCCAGGATTTGTGCAGAGGTGAGGCAGGGCAGCGGGCTGACAGCGGTGACTGTCGGGGGCAGCTGCAAGGCCTGGCCTGGCTGTGGAGGGCTCTGCTCCCTGTGCCGATGAGGGACGGCGTGGGCAGAGCAGAGCGAGGTTTCAGGGCCACGTGGGGCATTTGTGGCCAGCAGCTTCGGGCTGACCCCCTTGGTCCCTGCTCCCTCCTGGCCAAGGCAAGAGCCGGCTGGCATGGCCCTGGCAGGGGGTTCTCGCTGGGCCCCCACATCTCTGGGGTCTGACCGTGGCTCTGTTTGTTTCTCTTCCAGCCCTCGAATGCCTGATAGAGGACAGAAGCTGTGCCGTGTCAGACCTGGCACTTGAAACGCTTTATGTCCTCCGGGCCATCCAGAGTGCCCGATATTCCATCTTCCTGAGGATGCAAAACCAAATCGTCACTGCATGGAGGACACGGCCACGTCTGTCGGGCCTGGGCTGGCTGCGCTGCTGGAGCTGTGCTGAGAGATGATTTGGGCAGCTCTGTCTTTTGGGGCCACCTGGCCCAGCCGGGATTTTTTACTTCATAAGGATTGTTCTTTTCCTTTTCTCCTTTTTAGTTTATAAATAATATAGGATATGTTCTAGTACTCAAGAGTCCCAAGGCCTTTCTTTTGCTGCCCAGGGTGTGCGGGCATAGGGGAAGAGAGGGAAAAGGTTTCTTGTGTTCAGCAACCTGCCGGGGCGTGCAGTGGTGCAGGTGAAATGGGCAGAAGCCCCTTGGCCTTTGGTGGCTGTGCTGAAGCCACAAGCCCTGTGCCAGGCAGGAAGCGCCATGTGTGTCCTGCTGCCCGTGTGTTGCTGCCGTGATGGCTGAGGAGCTGCTGGAGCTGCTGTGGGGCTGCGGCGCTGCTGCCGGGTCAGGCTGGGGGAGCCCCTGAGGGCACAGGGTGCTGGGAGGCCGTGAAGGGATGAGGGGCTGCGGAGGCCCAAACGGGACAAGGCAGTGGGAAGGCACGAGGGGCATGTGTGAGGGAGTGGGTGGCAGGAGGCTCCAAGGGGACAGAAGGCCCTGGAGGAGCTGGGGTGGTGGGAAGCCCTGAGGAATTGGGTGTCAGAGGCCATAAGCAGCCCCCGGGCAGCCGCCTGGTTCCTGACACCCGGCTGCTCCGGTGCTTCCCCAAAATGTCCCCCAGGCCTGCAGCAGAAGGCCTGGAGGCTGGGACACCACCCCAGCGGGAGGGTGGGGACAGCCCGAGGTGGCCAGGCTGGGCTGGCTGGGGACATGGAGGGCAGGGGGGTGCTGCCAGGCCACGGCCACTGGGTGCCTCCAGGAAGGGGCAGTGGGCAGAGGCAGGGCTGGCAGCCAGCTCAGCTCCCCGCTGCTGCCCAGGCCACGGTGCTGTGTCTGACCCCGCAGAGCTGCTATGGCCATGTGGACGACCATCTTGCTCTCGCCCTGGATTTCAGAGGAAGTGACACCGCTGCTCATCAATGTGGTGGGGAGCTGGCCGCAGAAAAACCTGTGCACCTCCGATGGAGACTGCTGGCTGGGCCTCAGGGCTGGCTGGGCATGGGAGGCCGCTGCTGGCCGCAGGCAGCAGCGCGCGGCCGAGGGGCAGAGCTCACACCAACCCTTCCCTCCTGCCGCTCTCTCCAGCTGGCAGACAACAGGATCCCCTTGGCCGAGCACCTGCGCCGGGCCCTGCAGTACCTGCAGGACCCACAGGAGACCCTGCGAGCGGTGGCCATCAGGGTCATCGGTGAGTCACGAGCTTGGGCCCCCTCCCCGCCCCGCCGCAGCTCGGCCCCAGCCCCGGCTGCTGCCCCGGCAGCGGCACCCGGGCCCGGCGCCCTGGAGCCCCGGCTCCCCTCGGGGCTGCTGCTGCCGGCCTCTGGCAGCCGTGCCCTTGGGCTGAGTCAGGATGCGGCAAGGGCCCGGGCTGAGCCCTGCCGGGGCAGGAGGCCGTGTGGCCACAGGGCTGGCAGTGCCGCTGGCAGGGAGCTGTGCTGCTGGGACCCTGACAGGCTCTGTGTTCTCAGGGATGGCCGGGGAGCAGCTGAGGGGGCAGCAGGCAGAGCTCCAGGACTTGTGCAGAGGTGAGGCAGGGCAGCGGGCTGACAGCGGTGGCTGTCGGGGGCAGCTGCAAGGCCTGGCCTGGCTGTGGAGGGCTCTGCTCCCTGTGCTGATGAGGGACGGCGTGGGCAGAGCAGAGCAAGGTTTCAGGGCCACATGGGGTATTTGTGGCCAGCAGCTTCGGGCTGATCCCCTTTGTCCCTGCTCCCTCCTGGCCAAGGCAAGAGCCGGCTGGCATGGCCCTGGCAGGGGGCTCTCGCTGGGCCCCCACAGCTCTGGGGTCTGACCGTGGCTCTGTTTGTTTCTCTTCCAGCCCTCGAATGCCTGATAGAGGACAGAAGCTGTGCCGTGTCAGACCTGGTACTTGAAATGCTTTATGTCGTCCGGGCCATCCAGAGTGCCCGATATTCCATTCTCCAGAGGATGCAAAACCAAATCGTCAGGGCATGGAGGACACGGCCACGTCTGTCGGGCCTGGGCTGGCTGCGCTGCTGGAGCTGTGCTGAGATATGATTTGGGCAGCTCTGTCTTTTGGGGCCACCTGACCCAGCCAGGATTTTTTACTTCATAAGGATTGTTCTTTTCCTTTTCCCCTTTTTAGTGTATAAATAATATAGGATATGTTCTAGTACTCAAGAGTCCCAAGGCCTTTCTTTTGCTGCCCAGGGTGTGCGGGACATAGGGGAAGAGAGAGAAAAGGGTGCTTGTGTTCAGCAACCTGCCGGGGCGTGCAGTGGTGCAGGTGAAATGGCCAGAAGCCCCTTGGCCTTTGGTGGCTGTGCTGAAGCCACAAGCCCTGTGCCAGGCAGGAAGCGCCATGTGTGTCCTGCTGCCCGTGTGTTGCTGCCGTGATGGCTGAGGAGCTGCTGGAGCTGCTGTGGGGCTGCGGCGCTGCTGCCGGGCCAGGCTGGGGGAGCCCCTGAGGGCACGGGGTGCTGGGAGGCCGTGAAGGGATGAGGGGCTGCGGAGACCCAGACGGGACAAGGCAGTGGGAAGGCACGAGGGGCATGTGTGAGGGAGTGGGTGGCAGGAGGCTCCAAGGGGACAGAAGGCCCTGGAGGAGCCGGGCTGGTGGGAAGCCCTGAGGAATTGGGTGTCAGAGGCCATAAGCAGCCCCCGGGCAGCCGCCTGGTTCCTGACACCCGGCTGCTCCGGTGCTTCCCCAAAATGTCCCCCAGGCCTGCAGCAGAAGGCCTGGAGGCTGGACACCACCGCAGTGGGAGGGTGGGGACAGCCCGAGGTGGCCAGACTGGGCTGGCTGGGGACATGGAGGGCAGGGGGTTGCTGCCAGGCCACGGCCACTGGGTGCCTCCAGGAAGGGGCAGTGGGCAGAGGCAGGGCTGGCAGCCAGCTCAGCTCCCCGCTGCTGCCCAGGCCACGGTGCTGTGTCTGACCCCGCAGAGCTGCGATGGCCATGTGGACGACCATCTTGCTCTCGCCCTGGATTTCAGAGGAAGTGACACTGCTGCTCATCAATATGGTGAAGAGCTGGCCACAGAAAAACCTGTGCACCTCCAATGGGGACTGCTGGCCTGGCCTCAGGGCTGGCTGGGCATGGGAGGGCGCGGCTGGCCGCAGGCAGCAACGCCCGGCCAAGGGGCAGAGCTCGCGCCAACCCTTCCCTCCTGCCACTCTCTCCAGCTGGCAGACAACAGGATCCCCGTGGCCGAGCACCTGCGCCGGGCCCTGCAGTACCTGCAGGACCCACAGGAGACCCTGCGAGCGGTGGCCATCAGGGTCATCGGTGAGTCACGAGCTTGGGCCCCCTCCCCGCCCTACCGCAGCTCGGCCCCAGTCCTGGCTGCTGCCCCGGCTGCGGCACCCAGGCCCGGCGCCCTGGAGCCTCTGCTGCCCTTGGGGCTGCTGCTGCCGGCCTCTGGCAGCCGTGCCCTTGGGCTGAGTCAGGATGCGGCAAGGGCCTGGGCTGAGCCTTGCCGGGGCAGGAGGCCGTGTGACCACAGGGCTGGCAGTGCCGCTGGCAGGGAGCTGTGCTGCTGGGACCCTGACAGGCTCTGTGTTCTCAGGGATGGCCGGGGAGCAGGTGAGGGGGCAGCAGGCAGAGCTCCAGGATTTGTGCAGAGGTGAGCCAGGGCAGCGGGCTGACAGCGGTGACTGTCGGGGGCAGCTGCAAGGCCTGGCCTGGCTGTGGAGGGCTCTGCTCCCTGTGCCGATGAGGGACCGCGTGGGCAGAGCAGAGCGAGGTTTCAGGGCCACGTGGGGCATTTGTGGCCAGCAGCTTCGGGCTGACCCCCTTGGTCCCTGCTCCCTCCTGGCCAAGGCAAGAGCCGGCTGGCATGGCCCTGGCAGGGGGCTCTCGCTGGGCCCACACAGCTCTGGGGTCTGACCGTGGCTCTGTTTGTTTCTCTTCCAGCCCTCGAATGCCTGATAGAGGACAGAAGCTGTGCCGTGTCAGACCTGTCACTTGATACATTGTATGTCCTCCAGGCCATCCAGAGTGCCCGATATTCCATTCTCCAGAGGATGCAAGTCCAAATCATCAGGGCATGGAGGGCACGGCCTTGTCTGTCGGGCCTGGGCTGGCTGCACTGCTGGAGATGTGCTCACAGATGATTTGCGAGGCTCTGTCTACTGGGGCTGTTAAGAATAATTTGAATATTGTTACCATATTACTGTTTGTAAACCCCTTACTTACCTTGTACCCCTGTCCCAGGTTTACTTACCTTGTACCCCTGTCCCAGGTTTACTTACCTTGTACCCTTGTCCCAGGTTTACTTACCTTGTACCCCTGTCCCAAGTTGCACTGTACCCCTGCCCCAAGTTGCTGTACATTGTTCAGTTGGGCCCTGAGGAGGAGGATGACATAAGGACTTTCATGTAAACGAGAGAGAGACCAGAGACTCATGGGACGCACCCAGACTGGAAAAAACCCCGAGACAACGAGCCACACAAAAGGGAAGGAATAAAACCAGTACCATCGAACAAGGAAGACCCAGAGGAGTCCCCTGACTTCCCTCCAGAGGCCGACATAACCACGAGGGGACTCGACTGGGATGACACCCTAGGCTACGAGGCCAAGAGAACGAGTCTTCCCGGGGACTCCCGTGAGGAAGGAAGGCCCAGCTCTGCCCTAGTGACAAAGCTGCACGGATCCTCCTCTTCTGCGGTGTCCAAGTGGGAGCAGTGGCGGTGTGCGCGACCCCTTGGGCCCCCACCCCAGAGCTGTCCTGTTTAATAAAGGCCTTTTTAAAAGGAGCTGGTCTCCTGGCCCGTTCATCGCAGGGGCCACCTGGACTTTTAATTTCATGAGAATTGTTTTCTTCTGTGTTTTTCTTTTTAGTATGTTAATGATATAGGATATGTTCTAAAGCACAAGAATCCCAGGACCTTTCTTTTGCTGCCCAGGGTGTGTTGGGCATAGGGGAAGAGAGGGAAAAGGGTGCTTGTGTTCAGCAACCTGCCGGGGCGTGCAGTGGTACAGGGGAAATGGCCAGAGGCCCCTTGGCCTTTGGTGGCTGTGCTGAAGCCACAAGCCCTGTGCCAGGCAGGAAGCGCCATGTGTGTCCTGCTGCCCGTGTGTTGCTGCCGTGATGGCTGAGGAGCTGCTGGAGCTGCTGTGGGGCTGCGGCGCTGCTGCCGGGCCAGGCTGGGGGAGCCCCTGAGGGCACGGGGTGCTGGGAGGCCGTGAAGGGATGAGGGGCTGCGGAGGCCCAGACGGGACAAGGCAGTGGGAAGGCACGAGGGGCATGTGTGAGGGAGTGGGTGGCAGGAGGCTCCAAGGGGACAGAAGGCCCTGGAGGATCCGGGCTGGTGGGAAGCCCTGAGGAATTGGGTGTCAGAGGCCATAAGCAGCCCCCGGGCAGCCGCCTGGTTCCTGACACCCAGCTGCTCCGGTGCTTCCCCAAAATGTCCCCCAGGCCTGCAGCAGAAGGCCTGGAGGCTGGGACACCACCCCAGCGGGAGGTTGGGGACAGCCCGAGGTGGCCAGACTGGGCTGGCTGGGGACATGGAGGGCAGGGGGGTGCTGCCAGGCCACAGCCACTGGGTGCCTCCAGGAAGGGGCAGTGGGCAGAGGCAGGGCTGGCGGCCAGCCCGGGCCCTCACGGCTGCCCAGGCCACTCTGCTGTGACCGAGGCTCCCCTGACACAGAGCTCGGGGCCCACAGAGCTGCTGCCACCATGGGGAGGGTGGCGATGTCTCCTCCAGCAGGGCTGCCCAGTGGCTGCTGCCCAAGCGGCTCTGGAGCCCACAGAAACAGCAGCAGAGTGTGCACAGGAACAGCAGCAGCCCCAACGTCGGCACCTGCGCACTGAGGCGTCCGCAGCAGCCGGGTGCCAAACAGGGGGAGGCTGTGGGCACAATTGCCTTTGCTTTGGCAAAAGGCTTCAGCAGAGTTGGCCACAATGGCTTTCTCTTCACTTGCAGCCTCACAGCAACGCTTGCCAGCTTCAGCTGCAGCCTGTGCCCGTGACTGACTTGGATGGCCGTGCTTGAGGGCGAGCTCGCCTTCCACACTCAGGTGTCCCAAGGCAGCAGCATTGGCACCATCGTGAAAGAGAGACAGATAGAGAGAGAGAGAGACAGAGACAGAGAGAGAGAGAGAAAGAGAGAGAGAGAGTCGGATGGGGCAGGAGCCCTTTGCTGCAGCTGCCCTCCCTCTCTTCTGTTCAGGCACCTTAAAGACACATGAAACAAAATCATGCGCTTGCTTGGAACAAAGGAAGAAGCAGCATGCGCTGAAAAAAAGCAGGGACTTACATGGATCAGTTTTGCTCTCCACTTGGGCAATCCCAGAATCCCTGAGTACTTTGTGTTGCAAAGTATCATCAACATCATCCAGTCTCCAACCACCCTGCCATGGGCACAGGTGGTGTGCAGGCACAGCCGTCACTAGAATTGGGAGAACACTTTTCCATGTTGACCTTTTCCTCTCCTGGATTTCAAGCAAAGATGAAAAAAATCATCTGGTGAATCAAAGGTGAATAGTGTAGCTCACAGAACTAGGAGTAGGAGTCTCCAGTGGCCCATGCTGTGTCCATTCAACCATTGTTAGATGGTCCAGTTGGAGCTCAGCGCGGTGCAGCGCGGGCACAGGCACCAGGCTGGTCCATTTCAGCATCCCAAAGTCTTTGTGGCTCCCTGTGCACCCATTGCCTCCTGAATCCATTCTTGAATTCCTAGTTACTGCTGTGCAGGACATGAGAACACAGGAACAGCTTGTTTGGCTCATTCTTGCTTTTGCTGCTCCTGCCTAAAGGAATCATCAGGACTATATGCTGATGGAATGGTATCGTCAAACAGCAGGGACTTTGTCTGTAGTGTCTAAAACTAAAACCTTGTCTGACTGTTCAGACACTCTAAAATTTAGGGTGAGAACGACAGTATGGAAGAATCTTAGAAACTTGACTTGTGATTTAATGTCAATGTGGAAACTACAAAAATATTCAAACTTGTTTTCACTGGCAACCCCTTTGAAATGGCATCAGCAGACCTCCAGGGGACAGGGTATGACAGTGGGGACAGTACTTGGCGGTTCATGGCTTCAGGTGTGGGAGATAAATATTTTTCCTGGGTACAGCCTGAAGTTCAAGTTTTCCCAGGGTTTGGATTGACTGGTCATTGCAGGTAACTTTAATCAGTGCAGAAGGATGTATAAGCACAATTTCTGGAGAATGTGCACTAGGGAGGAAATAGGGAGAAAACCTTGAACACAGCCAGCAGAGTCTGAAAAAATTATAAAAGTTAAAATTAGAAATAGATGTAGCTCTGTGACTGTTCAGGCAGGACTCTTTTATCTGGAGGTGATTGTAAAACATTTTTAAATCTTAAAAAATTCAGGAACTCGGAAAGAAAGGCTTGGCAAGCCTGGGAAAAGTTGGTCCTGGAAATGTTAGGCCTTGTGCTTGCTAAAGATCATGTGAAACTGCACCTGTGTAATCAATATATGATAAATGATAGAATTGTTAGATGTGATTAGATGTAATTATTGTTTAAAGAACATGAGGAACAATGTTAGGGGGTTTGAGGGGGGAACACGAGAAATTCATGCTTGGGTAAAAACAATGCATACAATAGAATAATGTAAGTTTAATAATTAATATGTAAGTTGTATAATGATAGAGTATAAAACATGTTCAGCTCAAACCCAAGATGGGTCAGATTTGGGTCTGTGTACCCCTGACACCCAGAGCTCTTCAATAAAGCACCTTCATATAATCATTCTGTGATGATGTGTGTTCCTGAACTCTAACATTTTGGTGACCCAGATGGGACCTTGTGAGTGCTGCTGAGCGAGCTCGCGACCCGATCCTGCTCCAGCCGGCACCGAGGGATTCTCGGGGAGCCCATCGGCCGCGACCGTCTGCGCTGCTCACAGCGTCCCCAGGAGAAGAGGTAAGGTGCTTTTACTTTGGTTTGGGTGCCTGCCAATAAGAGGCAGCAAAAGCTGCCCTTGGTTGGGCTAAAGGAATTCCTGTTGGTATTGCCTAGGCGCCGTCCGTCAGACGACTGCGAAAGCGTTGCAGGTTCGGCATTTGTGGTGTATTGTAGTTGTGACATGGAGAAGCTTAAAGGGGTTTTAGGCAGCAATGCTCTCATTGTAGGTACTTCTCCTTTGGGGTGCTTATTAGCACATTGGAAACAAGGTCACTTTGGGGAAGAATTACATAAGGCTAAGTTGATCGATTATTGTAATACATGGTGGCCAGGATATGTCCTGGATAGTGGAGAAAAGTGGCCAAAGAATGGATCTTTGCAATATAATACTATTTTATAGTTGATGTTGTTTTGTAAGTGAGAGGGAAAATGGGATGAAAGTTCTGTATGTTGACTTGTTTTTCTATCTGCCAGGATAAGCCAGAATGTCAGGCTGAGTGTGGATTGATGGTGGTTAAAGCATTTGCGAATGATAAGTGTGAGGTTTGTGTAAAAGGGAAATGTTTAAAACACCTGGCACTAAAAGAAAGTTTGTGTCGGGGGAATGATATGGATGTTGATTTACAGGTGGCTTTAACAGAACCAAAAGAACCTGACTCTGTTTTGTCTGCCCCCACTTCACCCAATCTTATTCCACCTAACCCTGTTACCTAATCTATAACCTTATTCTAGCCCACTTAACCCTACCTCACCTCTCCCTCTTTACCCTCCTCTCCCGCCTACACCAGATCCTTCTTCCCCAGGAGATGATCAAAATTTAACCGTAATACAAGGAAATGTGAAAAATGCTGGGGGGGAAAATAGCAGTAGTGGGTGGAATGATAATAAATCATTATTATATAGTAACAGCGGTATCTCACCGGACACGTTCCAAGCTTGCCTCGGTCCTGTATAAAACGGAAAAAGACTTGGACAGACAAAAGCAGACTGTGATTGCCCTCTTGAGACAAGGAGTAGGAGTAGAGGGGCCGGTGTTTGTAAAGGTACCTTTGTCTCCTGCGGATTTGGTAATTTGGAAACAATCAGCTGGAACTTATAGAGAGAATCCTGACCAAGTGGCAAGGGTGGTAAAAATGGTTATGAAAACTCAGAATCCGGGTTGGGATGATATACAAGTAATATTAGATACTTTAATGGATCCTGCTGAAAAAGAGATGGTGCTTAGAGCAGCCAAGGAGAGAGCGAGAGAAGATCTCAGAACTGGGGTGGTGACGGGGACTTTAGATGAGAACTTTCCGACTGAGGATCCAGGGTGGGACCCTAATGTATTTAGGGATATGCAGAGGCTGAAGAGATATCAAGAATGGGTTCAGATAGGGGTTCAGAATGCTGTGCCTAAGACTATGAATTGGTGTAAATTGTGTGAGATAAGGCAGGAAAAGAAAGAATCCCCCACTGCGCTTTTGGAAAGGCTCAAAGAAGCAGCGAGAAAATATACAGATCTGCAAATAGAAACAGAACCAGCAAAAGTTCAGCTTGCTCTTCTTTTCCTTGGGCAGTGGCAAGATGATATCAGGAGAAAATGACAGAAGTTAGAAGGAGAGGAATAAAGGAGTTTGGATAAATTACTTGAAGTGGCCTGGAAGGTATACAATAGCAGGGAAAGGGAAGCTAGTAAGAAGCAGCAGCAAAATCTCTTGGCAGTGATACAAGGAAGAGAGAATCCAGGACATGGCAGGGGTGGTCATGGATTGGGGAGGGGCGGACTCGGCAGAGGACGAGGGGGATCGGTTTTGCCAAGATCAGGGTTAAACCAATGTGCATATTGCAAGCAGGAGGGGCATTGGAAAAAAGAATGCCCAAACAACCCGAAGAACCGGTTTAAGCAGGGCAATCAGTTCCAGCAGGAAGATGTTGCCAAGGCTCTGGTACTGGGAGAGTACAGCAGCTGACTAGAATCGGAACAAAAGTCAGTACAGGAACCTTTAGTAACTCTACAATTGGGAGATAAAGAAGTAAAATTCCTGGTGGATATAGGAGCTAAAATATTCTGTATTAAATTACCTGAAACAGCAAACTGGGGACAAAACAACAACAATAGTTGGGGCCACAGGGAAGGAGAAGAATCGGCCATTCCTGCAACCCCTGGATTTGTGTTTTGGAAACAAAGTTTTGACACATGAATTTTGATATATGCCTGAGTGTCCAATTCCACTTTTAGGATGAGATTTATTAGCAAAACTTGATGCAGTGATAACTTTTGAGAATGAAAAACTTTTAATGAAAATACCCAAATCAAAGACAGGACAAATTTTAATGAGAAAAGAAAAACCAGTCCCTGCTATCCCTCGGGAAGTAGAGGACGCAGTGATTCCCTCAGTATGGGAAAGAGACATACCAGGAAAATCTAAATTGGCACAACCAGTACATGTAGAATTAAAAGAAGGAGCAAAAGCTGTACAGGTTAAACAGTATCCTATAAAGGCAGAAGCATGGCAAGGAATAGTAAAGATTATTTAAAAGTTTTTGAAGCACCACATTTTAGAAGAATGTGAATCAGAATTTAATGCACCAATATATCCAGTGAAGAAACCAAATGGTGAGTACAGACTAGTACTTTGAGAGCGATAAATGGAATAACTAAAGATATTTACCCAGTGGTAGCTAATCCTTGCACATTGATAACATCTATAAAAGAGAAATAGAAATGGTTTACTGTACTTGGTTTAAAAGACGCATTTTTCGGCATACCCCTTTGACAAAAAAAGTAGGTGTCGTGGTTTTGAACCAGTAATTAACAAACAAGGGGGAAAAAAGAATTATTATTTTTTTGCTGTGAGATATGGATTAAAATAAGAGCAAACTAGGCATAAAACTTAAAAGGAATAAAGAGAAGTTTATTGACAAACTACAAGAACAAGAACACCAGAATAAACTTTTAGAAAAACTTTTTCATTTTTTACTGCTTACTATTCTTTTGTTCACATGACAACAGAGACAAAAACTGTATAATCTTGATGGTTTAAACAGTTCTAATTTTTTCTATAGTCTTTTTCTCAGTTTCTGTAGAGAAACAGAAGTTTCTTTCTGTTAATTTATGGAGTTTTTCACAAGAAAACTATTTTTGTTATAGTTTCTCGTTTCTCTGATATCAGCTGCTCAGAGCTACTGTTATTAAAGCTCACCCCTCCCATTCTACATCACTGAAAATGTGTTATGGGTCATGAGTTTGAAGATAGCATTTTTAAGGATAAGTTAGTCAAAGGCAAAAAAAGTATTCTTCATCTGCTTCTGTGAGCTTCACTAAGAAACAGTTTTTCTCATTGCCTCTCAAGTTTTAAATTTCTCAGCACTTCACTATACCACAATTACTTCACTTATTACTTAAATTTACACTTTGAACACCTTATTCCTCTCCATACTCTATTATGAATTAAAGGGGTTTTTCTCAAGACTTCATTGTCCATTTCCATAGTTTTAACAGAAAGATATTTCAGCTTAATTAAAGCATCTCCTTAATTCTCTACCTTTCTTGAAGCCTCTTTTCTTTCTTGCCACTAGTAGTTTATAAAGTCTCTTTTCATGTTGATTCCTTTCTTTTTCTCTCTCTGGATGAAAAGATTAATCCGCAAATCTCATCTGGATAAGAAAGAGTTAAAATCTTGCCCAAGCTTTTGTAGATGGTTCGGTGATCTCTGCTGAACAGGAGCTAGAGCCGTCTGCGCTGGAAAGTTCTTCATAGCTGCTTTTAGAGAGCGTGGTCTCTGTCTTTGCTTGCTGCAGGCTCAGAGTTCCTTTCCTCTTTCACTCAGCAGTTTTCTAGTGAATGTAGTTACAGCAAAACCTCCAGCTGAACCAGAGATCGGGCCGAGCCCGGCCCTGCCCAACCTAGCTCGGGGCAAGCCTCATCTCCCGGCCGGGAGACGAGAGACGCGGCGGGCCCGGCTCGGCCCCGGCCCGGCCCCTGCCCGGCCACATGGCTTGGGCAGGGAACCGGAGGCCAGCCGGAGCTCCGCCACGCTTCACAGTCAGGAAAACAAAAGAGCACCACAGACTTCTGGGTGTACACTTTAAGGTGGGGTTCACAAGTTGATTCTACTTTTCAATGGCTAAAACTGCTGTCAATTCTCAGCAATGACCGATAATTGGTCAAGAGAAAAGACTCCCAGGAGACCCCAGCAACTTTAACTTTCTTAAAGGTAAAGAAAGTTTATGACAGTGCGCCACCCAGGAAAATGAAATTAGCAAATCTAAACCACTACACTTACTCCTGTGTGCCCGTGAGTAACCTTCCACATGGATGGAGGAGATTGTGTACAGGACAATTGATTCCTGGATTGCCATTTGGCTTCGCTGTCACTCAGTTGAACATGGTCCTTATCTAAGAAGGACTTCCAAGAAATGGGTAGGAGTTTTGGCTGTGAGAGGAGCAGAAAGCACATTTTCTGCCCCAAATTGCCAGCTGATGCAGTTTCCCTGCCAAAATAGTGATTGCCATTCATCTTCCTGGGAAGAATGTGAAGACCCATTCAGAGATGCCAGGTTCAGCTGGCCTTTGGCTTTGTGTACCTCATTTCACATGTCCAATTTCAAGGGCCACTAAAAGAGGCTCATGTTTGCCTTGCTACCCAGAAGTGCTGTAGGTATTTACAGGAGAAAAAGAAAAAAATCGCTGTCCTGTGGTGTGGTAGAAATCCCAGCACAATTGTGAGTCTGTGAGCAAAGCCAGCCAGTGCTTTTTGGGGCTGCAGCAGCTGAGAGCGTGGCAGAGCGGTTTTGATATTCTTATTAGAGTCCTGAAAACATTGTTCCCAAAACAATCCACAACTTTGCAAATGTGCCCGAAGAAAATGCAAAGAGAACTGGGGTGTGCAAAACAAAGAATGTTTATTTGTAGAAGAAAAGGAACAAGAATGAACTACACAACATATTTACATTGTAAGAATATTGGTAACACCAACAACAAACTATAGAACCTATTTACCTAAGAACATATCTAACAAAACTACATGAAACGTATTTACAGAAGACTTAAGCAAACTAAAACGTGGATCTGAACACAACAACTGTAAAACGTATATACAGCAGGGTGGCATCTCTGTCCGGGATGTGCCTCAGTCCTGGAAGAAAAACAAGTAGCACGGTCAGTGCAGTCAGGCATGGAGGGGTGTTCCATGTGCTGCCAGGCTGGGACACTGGCACAGGGGGACTCTGCTGCCAGAAGTGAGCCTGGCTGGGGCTGGGGGCTGTGGCCCAGGCACTGGAACAGGGCTTGTGTGGCCCAAAGCAAGGCCAGGCCAGGCCAGGGATGGCCACCAGAATCCAGTGCATGGGCTAGCGTGTCCCTGAGCAGGGAGTGCCCAGCCCAGCCCCAGCCTGGCAGCAGGGGACCCACTCTGCCCGTGGGGAGCACCTGCCTGTTCTACTGCTGGCATTGGTCTTCATCCCAACACCATGTCCTCCTCCTCATCTTTCCCATCAATCTCCATCTCCTCAACCTGGTCTTCCATTTCCACCTCCATTTCTTCCTCTGTCTCATCCGTATCCACTTCCATCTTTTCCTCCATCTCTTTCACATCCACCTCCATCTCCTCCTCTGTGTCTGTGACAGCCTGCAGAGGCAGCAAAATCTCTGAGTGGGGTCCCTTTCCCACACTATCCCACACAGCTCCAGCCCACCCAGGCAGCTGCGGGGTGTCCACCTCCATGGAATAGTACCATACCTTCTTTGGAGCAAATGCAGACATCGTGCAGGGATGGAGAGCAAAATGCACACAATGGGGAGCTTTAGGGACTGCTGGGGGTATGAGGGAGCAGGTGACAACAAGGTGACAGGGGTAGGCTTGGAGCAGGGAGAAGAGCGTGCTGACACAAGGAGCCAAGGGTTGTGTTGTGGCCGTTGCTGGATGCTGGAAGTTCTAGCTGGAGCGTGCACTGTGACATCACTGCCAGGAGCCCAGGCCCAGGCTGAAGTGGACAAGGGAGATCCTAGAATGATGGAATCCCTGGCTGCTTGGGCTTGGAAGGGACCCTAAAGACCATCTTGTTCCAAGCTGAGCAATCTTCCCCCAGAACAGGTTGCTCAGAGCCCTGCTCCCAGCTGGCCTTGGATGCTGCCAAGGATGGAGCATCCCCAGGCTCTGTGCACAGCCTGGGCCAGTGCCCCAGCAGCCTGAGTGGAAAAGAGCAGCTTCATTAGATCCAACTTCAATCTCACTCCTGCAGTTAAAAGCCTTCTCCTCTCGGTGCCCATCTTTCCTAGAGCTGCAGGGAGGCCTCCCCAGCACCTTCTCTTTCCAGGCTGAGCATCCCCAGCCCCACATGGACAGCACTCAGATCCGTGGGGGTCAAGGCTAAAGGGTAGCAAAGAGCATCAGGAAGGGAGAGATGGAAGCTTTTGGAGATGGAAGGTTTGCCTCTAAATGTAGAAAATCAATAAAAATGGAGGGGAAAATGGTGGGACTCTGGCTCTGTTCTAACTGGGGAATATTTTCTTTTCTTCTTTTCTGTCGTGCTGCCACAAATTTTGTTGTGTGAAAGGAGGTTTGGCAAAATATCCATTGTCTTCTCCATTGGTGAAACACTGAGCAAAGTCTGGGCAAGCTGATGATGCAGAGCAAAACCTGCAAATATCTACTGGTGATCCTGATCCTGGGGAATGCAGCTAAAGCCAGCCAAAAGCAATTTCTGGACAGTCAAGCCTGGTTTACGTTTTCTTGAGTTTGGCTGTGCCAACTTCACCAGTCATTTATAAAAAAGGAAAAAAACTCAGACCAAAACAGACAAAAACACAAACAAACCAACCCAAAGAAACCAATCAAACAAATGGATAAAAAACCCCAAATAAAACCAAAGGCAATGAGAAGTTAGGATTAGTTGTAAGGATATCACAGCAGGCGAATGGCTGCTTCCTACAGGATCACCATCCAAAGCCACCTAGAACAACTTCTCCCAAATATATCCAACAGGTGAAATCTAAGAAGTGATCCATGGCAGCTTTGGAGGCAGCTCTGCATTACGGTGAAGGATGAGCATGCAGTGGTACAGATGCAGCATTGCCCACCCTCCAGGCTGCTGTTTGCTCTGCTGAAAGACTCTTGCAGGACTGTGGCCCCTCTCCATGCAATGGAAATCATTGCCACAGCTCTCAGTTGAGGCACTGGCATTTCCAGAGCCAGATTCAGGCACAATCCTACTGCCTGCTGAGCATCTGGGAAAGATCCTGAGCATCTTCAGGCCTAGAAGCACAAACCAGCTCAGGATCTTCCTGAACTGGCTTTTCAGGGCAGGTTTCCATAGCTCTGCAAGATTTCTTTGTCCCTCAACATGTCTGACTTTATGTCCAATGATGCATTTGGGTTTCTTCCTTACTCCTGTGTGCCCGTGAGTAACCTTCCACGTGGATGGAGGAGATTGTGTACAGGACAATTGATTCCTGGATTGCCATTTGGCTTCACTGTCACTCAGTTGAACATGGTCCTTATCTAAGAAGGACTTCCAAGAAATGGGTAAGAGTTTTGGTTTTGAGAGGAGCAGAAAGCACATTTTCTGCACCAAATTGCCAGCTGATGCAGTTTCCCTGCCAAAATAGTGATTGCCATTCATCTTCCTGGGAAGAATGTGAAGACCCATTCAGAGATGCCAGGTTCAGCTGGCCTTTGGCTTTGTGTACCTCATTTCACATGTCCAATTTCAAGGGCCACTAAAAGAGGCTCATGTTTGCCTTGCTACCCAGAAGTGCTGTAGGTATTTCCAAGAGAAAAAGAAAAAAATCGCTGTCCTGTGGTGTGGTAGAAATCCCAGCACAATTGTGACTCTGTGAGCAAAGACAGACAGTGCTTTTTGGGGCTGCAGCAGCTGAGAGTGTGGCAGAGCAGTTTTGATATTCTTTTTAGAGCCCTGAAAACATTGTTGCCAAAACAATCTTTCTCTCCTGTCTTCTGTCCTAAACTGTGGAACAGAGAAAATGGAAAGGAGCAGAGGTTTGTTTAAATTGGCTTTTTTATTTTGAAGTCTTCAAATAGTGTCAGCTTGATGCACGATACTTTAGAAATTGGATGAGTAGCACCTATTTCATCCCAGCAGAGAGGTGGGATTGAAGACTCCCAACAAGAGAAGTACTGGATGTGTAAGAGCTCAGTTTTCCACCCCTCACCCCCTGGTATCTCACTGGACTATTTGAAGCAGCCTCAGCCAGATACATTAAAATACTGCTCCAAACAACAACAGAATGCAAATGTTCCACCAAATGGGGAAAAATAAGCAAAGTGGGTGGGCGGCAGCCCTTTCTGAAGAGCTCGTGTTGATTTTGCAAAGTCAGATGCAAACAAGTTTTGCCATATTTCTTTCCTAGAAAAATGTAGATATTGAATAGAAATCGATCTCTGAGGCTGCTAAGTTTGGTATGATTTTCGATGTGGGAGGAATAGACCAGGTTGCAGAGAAGCTGTGATTGTCTGACCCTTGGAAGGGTTCAAGGCCAGGTTGGATGGGGCTTGGAGCAAGCTGGTCTAGGGGAAGGTGTCCTGAGTGTGCTGAGAGTTGGAACAAGAGGAGCTTTAAGGTCCCTTCCAAGCCAACACATCCTGGGAGTCCATGAAGAGAAACTTGGACTTTTCCTGAGATGCTGCCTTTGCAAGGGCAAGTCCCAAACACCCCAGGTAGTTTGAAATGCCCTGAGCAGAACCCAGCTGTGCTTTCTCATAGGTTGCCGCGGCGGTGGAGGTGGCAGGGGTGCCGCGACTCCCGGAAAAGCGGTCCGCGGTTGGGCTGCCCGGGGCACAGACACGTCCTCTGCCCGGCGAGTGATTTCAGCTCAGCTCAGCTCAGCGGCAGCGTGCAGGCGACACGGAGGGAGAGAGCAGAGCGCTGTGTGGCGTTCCGCAGAGAACTGGCCTTTATTACAGCCGGGCCCTCGGCCAAGGGAGCCAGTGACAGCAGCTCTGTGGAACAGGGGATAAACTGGGGTATTTATAGGGGAGGAGAGGGGCTGGGGGAAACTGGGAAACAGGTATTGGGGTGGGATGGCAGGGGAGAACAACAATGGAGTGTAACAGTTTAACATAATTTACTCAAAGTTTGCTGGGAGTGATACTTTACTCACTCTTAGAATAATGTATCTTGCCTCCAAGGGAGGGCCAGGATCTCTGAATCAGGCAGTTCCCCAGCCCCCACAGTCAACCATGGAAAAGCAGCTTCTGAACAATAAAGATTGCTCTTGCCGAGCCAACCTCGCTGCGTCGTGTGTCCGTCTCGAGCGCCACAGTGACACTCTGCAAACAGAGCTGCACCTGACTGAAAATGAATGGGACAGAAATCAGGAACTCTCAAAGTTTGATTTCCTATCAAATACAGCCCAGCCAGCCAGCCCCACACAATCCCCATCCCACCGCTCCAAATGTGGATCCCACTTCTCCCAACCTCCTTCTGGCCTGGGGTGTCTTTGTGATCCTTGGATCCCCAGGCGTCTGTTCTGTTTCTGCTGCCTATTAAGTTCTGCACCTTCAAGACTGGCTCTGAGAGCCAAGGGGTGGAAGAAGAAGCTGCAGTTTGTTTGCAGAAATGGCACTCAGTGCCCCGCACGCTTCCCTGGCCTGTGTCGTCTGCAGCAGGGACAGAGAGTGGGACAGAACTCTCCTTTGCTTCTAGGCACTTCAGTTCAGTTTCCTTTTTAGTTAGTTTTTAGTTTAGTTTAGTTGGTTTTTAGCTAGCTGAGGCACAGGAGTTCCCCAGAGTGTTTTTTGCCTTTTTCCTTGGATCTGTTCAAAGCTGCTCTGGACTGAGAACCCAGACAAACCCCGGGAGCTCACGGCTGTGGCCCACGGGGGCCTGGGCCTGGGCCCTTTCCAGCGCCGGAGGAACTGATAAGAGACTGAGGGAGCTGAGCTACACCCCATGGAAAGGACTTTTCTGGCTTTGCCATCTCTTCAAACAGCCAGAGGATTTATTCTTTAATATTATTCATATTATTCATATTATTCATATTCAAGGGACAACTTTAATTTGCTTTTTACAGGCACCCCATTCAGAGGTTTTCTTCCAAATTTGCCCTAAACGAGAACACCTTCTCACTCCATCTCACCTGGCGGCAGTACAACTGAGTAATTTTGGTGTGGGATTGAGATTTTCTGAGGCGGAACAAGCCCTTTTGAGTTGGGATTGAGCCCTTGTGGGGTAAAATAGAGCTGTTTTCAGTGGGATTGAGTGGTTTTGAGGTGACAGATCGATCCCTCCTGGCTTTTGGAGTGCAAAGAGATGGAGATGAGAAGCTGTTGGGGGGTTAGGTGTCCTTCTTTTTGTTCTGGCTCAACTGTGGAATTTTTACCCATTAGTTGTGGGAAAAACCTGACTGCGGGTGGTACTTGAGAAACACAAACAGTTCGGGTGGGCCCAGGGCTGAAGGGGGCAGGAAAAGGGGAAGGTGGGCACAGTTTGGCAGCTTCTTCAGCTTCAGCGAAGGACACTTTGCTGCGAGCTGTTGCTGCAGAGAGAAGGGAATTTGCCATCACCCAGACGGAGCTGCTGCTTCTCCTTCTCCTTCCCTCTTCGTTGGTGGCCTCACACCCCCTGTCCTGCCGGGACGTGTGGCAGTGCCAGCCACCACCACGGAGCAGATGATCCACCTCAGCCACCAGCCCAGGATCTCAGCTCATCCCTGCTGTTCCAGCTGAGTGTTCCTCAGAGCCCTGCAGGAGCACTGGCACTGACTGCCAACCCGAGGGGGTTTGTGAAGCAAAGCCTCTCCTCCATCCTTTCCCGTCTTGGCCGAGAAGGCTGTCACGGGGTTCCTGGTTCTGTTTTGTTGTTAACGCTGTAGTTATTGTTGTTTGTGTGCCTCGTTATACACACTAGTAAAGAACTGTTATTCCTATCCCCAGATCTCTGTCTGAGAGCCCCTTGAGTTACAAATTATAATGATTCAGAAGGAGGGGGTCTACATTTCCATTCCAGGGGAGGCCCCTGCCCTCCCTAGCAGAAACCTATCTTCCAAAACAAAGACAGATGGGGAGTTTCTCCATCCTCCTTACCTTTGTGGGGCCGGCAGTGCTCTTGGTTCCCCATGCTCTTTTCGTGGGGTCTTTTATGTCTGTCCCCCTCCGCTATGGGGTGGTGGGCGTTGTTTCTGTGCCCCTCTGACTTTGGAGGACAGGGGATATTTGCTGCCCCCTTTCTTCTCCTGGGAAGCCTGTGCGGGCTCTTTGTCCCACTCTGATTTGGGGGGTGCCAGTGTTGTCACCATCCTGGCAGCCCCCGGCCGCTCTTTGCCCTTTGCCAGGCCAGGGCTGTTCTCTGTCCTCTTGCAATCTGTGGGGCTGGCACAGGCACAATTCCCCTCCTCTTTAGGGGGGCTGGCAGTCTCCCCTTCCCCCTCCGACTTGGGGGCCGCTGTGGGCTCCATCCATCTCTTATTTTTGGGGGGCCGGGTATTTATCTCCTGTCATGGGGTTACTTTACCTTTAAGAAAGTTAAAGTTGCTGGGGACTGCCGGGAGTCTTTTCTCATGACCAATTATCGGTCATTGCTGAGAACTGACAGCAGTTGTAGCCATTGAAAAGTGAGATCAACTTGTGAACCCCACCTTAAAGTGTACAATCAGATCTCTGTTGCTCTCTTTGTTTCCTGGCTGTGAAAGGTAGCAGAGCTTCGGCCTCTCGCTCTCTGCCCGGCCACGTGGCCGGGCGGGGGCCGGGCTGGGCCTGCCGTTCTCCCGGCCGGGAGATGGGGCCTGCGGGAGCTTGCTCCGAGCCAAGCCGGGCCAGGCCGGTTCCTGCCTTGGCTGCAGGTTTTGCCGTGATGGAATTTACCAGAAAACTGTCAAGTAAAGAAGAAGAAGAGCTCTAAGCCTGCAGCAAGCAGAGACACTACACTCTCTACAGCAGCTATGAGGAACTTTCTATCGCAGACGGCTCCAGCTCCTGTTCAGCAGAGATCACCGAACCATTTATAAAAGCTTGGGCAGGATTTTAACTCTTTCTTATCCAGATGAGACTTGCGGATTAATCTTTTTATCCAGAGAGAGAAAAGGAGAGTGATCAACATGGAAAGAGACTTTATAAACTATTAGTGGCAAGAAAGAAAAGAAGCGTCAAGAAACGTAGAGAATTAAGAAGATGCTTTAATTAAGCTGAAATATCTTTCTGTTAAAACTATGGGGATGGACAATGAAGTCCTGAAAAGAACTCCTTTAATTCATGATGGAGTATGGGGAGGAATAGAGTGTTCAGAGTGTAAATTTGAGTAAAAAGTAGAGTAATTGTGGTATAGAGAAGTGCTGGGAGATTTGAAGCCTTGAGAGGCAATGAGAA
The DNA here is from genome assembly GCF_030490865.1 of Poecile atricapillus. Lineage (NCBI taxonomy): Eukaryota > Metazoa > Chordata > Aves > Passeriformes > Paridae > Poecile > Poecile atricapillus. The sequence goes on along the minus strand of NC_081282.1, from coordinate 931,272 downwards.
AACTGTTTTCTAGTGAAGCTCACAGAAACAGATGAAGAATACTTTTTGCCTTTGACAAACTTATCCTTAAAAATACTATCCCTAAACATCATGACCCATAACACATTTCAGAGTGATGTGGAATAGGAGGGGTGGGCTTTGATAACAGCAGCTCTGAGCAGCTGATATCAGAGAAACGGGAAACTATAACAAAAATAGTTTTCTTGTGAGAAACTCCATAAATTAACAAAGGAACTTCTGTTTCTCTACAGAGACTGATAAAAAGACTATAGAAAGAATTAAGAATTGTTTAAACCATCAAAATTCTAAAGTTTTTGTCTCTGTTGTCATGTGAACAAAAGAATGGTGGGCAGTGAGAAATGAAAAGGTTTTTCTAAAAGTTTATTCTGGTGTTCTTATTCTTGTAGTTTGTCAATAAACTTTCTTTATTCCTTTTAAGTTTTATGCCTGGTTTGCTCTTGTTTTAATCCGTATCTCACAGCAAGAAATAAATAATTCTTTTTTCCCCTTTTTGTTAATTACTGGTTCAAAACCACGACATATCCCTTCAGTGTTGTGGGCCCAGGGATTGTCTCCATCCTCCTCCAGTTTTGAGGGGCCTGGGAGTAGTCTCTGCCTCCCACCAATTTGGGGGGACTGGTGCAGGCTCCAACCCCTCTCTGATTTTGAGGGACAACCTGGAGGAAACGCATCAAAAGCTTGACAAAGGCTGAAGGGAACGCTCTGATTACCCCTTTTGCCAAGAGGTTCCCTTAGCTGAAGTTGCTATCAAGGACCAGACTTGCCAGCCCGCACTGGGTTTCGGGTTCTTTTATTTCCTGGGCCCTCAGTCCTGCGTGGGACACAGGAACTGGGTGCTGCAGAGGCTGCGGCAAGGCATCAGAAATGGCTGCCTAACACCCAAGGGTGGTAGAAGATCTGCTCCAGCACTGGCCGATCCATGGGGTGCTTGGACAAACAGCAGCGGATCAGATGTTGGCACTCTGGGGAGAGAAGGCAGAAAGCAGCGCTCACTTGCAGAAGGCTCCTGCCCAGCTGCTCCCGGCGCCTGCAGAAGCCGGGCCACGCTGCGTGTGCTGGGAGCTGCCCTTGGCGGGAGAGCGGCACGGCAGGACAAGCGTCCCCTCCTTCAGCCAAGCGTGCCACAGCCAGCCTGCCACGGGCCACCTGCTGCAGCCGGCCCTTGAGGGCACATGGACGTCCCGCGCAGCTGCGGGAGGGCCGGGCTGGGCTGCGCGGTGCCACCTGCCAAAGCCTGCCTTCTTCAGGCCCCATAGCAACCTGGAGAGGCCTCCTGCGGGAAGAAGAGCTGCCCCAAGACGATGTCTCGCTCCTTCTCCAAGGGTAAGTACCCGCACACCATCTCAAACAGCAGCACGCCCAGGGACCAGATGGTCGCCCCATCGCCGTGGTAGCAGCGAAGGCCGATCCACTCGGGCGGGCAGCACGTGCGTGTTCCTAGGGGAGACGGGCCTTCAAGTCTGCTCAGAATCCAACAAAATTCTTGAAAAACCCCACAAAATTCGAGGGAAGTCCCACAAAATTCCCTAAATCATTTCAAAACCATACCAATTCACAGGAATGTCCCACAAAATCTCCACCAATTCCCACAAAATCCCACAAAAATCCCACAAAAATCCCTCAAAATTCCCTAAATCTTCTGAAAACCATACCAAAGTCCAGAAACGCCCCATAAAATCTCCACAAATTCCCACAAAATCCAAGAAAAATCCCTCAAAATGCCAAAATCTTTTCAATATCCAACGAAATTCCACAAAAATTACACAAATACTCCACAAGTTTCCACAAAATATAAGAAAAATTCCTCAAAATTCTTCAAGTCTCCTCAAAACCACACAAAGTCCTTAAAAAGGCCCACAAAATTCCAAAAGAATCCCAGAGAATCTCCACCAATTACCACAAAATCTAAAAAAAATTCCTGAAAATTCTTCAAGCTCCTCAGAATTTCACAGAATTCCAGAAAAATCCACAAAATTTCTGAAAAATCCCACAAAATTCCCTAAATCTTCTCAAAACCCTAACAAATTCCAGAAACATCCCGCAATATCCTCACAAATTTCCACAAACTCTAAGAAAAATCCCGCAAAATTTCCTAAGTATCTCAAAAACCTTCCAAATTAAAGAAACATCACACAAAACGTACTCAAATTTATACAAAATCTAAGAGAAATTCCTTCAAATTCTTCAAGTCTCCTCAGAATCCCACAAAATTCTTGAAAATGCCCACAAAATTCCAGAGAATTCCCACAAAATCTCTTCAATATCCCACAAAATTAGAAAAAAAATTTCCTCATAATTCTTCAAGTCTCCTCAAATACCCTACCAAATTCCAGAAAAATCCCACAAAATCTCCACAAATATCCACAAAATTCAAGAAAAATCCCTCAAAATTCCCTAAATCTCCTCAAAACCCTACCAAATTCCAGGAACGTCCCACAAAATCTCCACAAATGTCCACAATATTATGGAAAAATCCCACAAAATCCACAAAATCTCCTCAAAATTATACAAAATACCACAAAACCCACACAAAACCTCCACAAGTTCCCACAAAATTCAAGGAAAATCTCTCAAATAGCTTCAGGTCTCCTCAAAATCCCACAGAATTCCAGAAAAGTCCCACAAAATTCAAGAAAAACCCCACAAAATCCCTAAATCCCTGCAATATCCCACCAAAATCCACAAAAATCCCACAAAATCACCACCAAATTTCCACAAAATCTAAGAAAAAAATCCCTCTACATTCCCTAAATCTTTTCAAAACCCTACTGAATTCCAGGAACATCCCACAAAATTACCTAAATATTCAGAAAACTCTACCAAATTCCAGAAACATCCCACAAAATCTCCACCAATTTTCACAAAACTCAAGAAAAATCCATCAAAATTATTTAAATTTTCCCAAAATATAACAAAATTCCAGAAAAATACACCAAGTTCCAAAAACATCCCACAAAATCTCCAGAAAAGCCCAAAAAACTCAAGAAAATCCCTCAAAATCCCTAAATCTCCTCCATATCTTACAAAATTCCACAAAAATCCCACAAAATCTCCACAAATTCCCACAAAATCTAAAAAAAAAATTTTCAAAAGTCTGCAAGTCTCCTCAGAATTCCACAAAATTCTTGAAAAAACCCACAAAATTCCAGGGAAGTCCCACAGAATTCCCTAAATCATTTCAAAACCGTACCAATTCACAGGAATGTCCCACAAAATCTCCACCAATTCCCACAAAATCCCACAAAAATCCCTCAAAAATCCCACAAATTTCCCCAAAACTTCAGAAAAACCTTACAAATTCCAGAAACACCCCACAAAATCTCCACAAATTTCCACTAAATCTTAGAAAAATTCCTGAAACATCTCCAAGTCTTCTCAAAATCCCACAAAATCCTTGAAAAGAGTTATAAAAATCCATAAAAATCCCACAGAATTCCCTAAATCTTCTAAAAACTCTGCCAAATTCCAAAAGCATTCCGCAAATATTCAACAAATGACCACAAAATTCAAGAAAAATCCCACAAAATCCCTAAATCTCCTCAATATCCCACCAAATTCCACAAAAATCCCACAAAATCACCAACAAATTTCGACAAAATCTAACAAAAAATCCCTCTACATTCCCAAAATCTCTTAAAAACCCTACTGAATTCCAGGAACATCCAACAAAATTACCTAAATCTCCTCAAAAACCTACTGAATTCCAGAAAAATCACACAAAATTCCCTGAATATTCAGAAAACTCTACCAAATTCCAGAAACATCCCACTAAATCTCCACAAATTCCCACAAAATACATGAAAAATTTCTCAAAATCCCTAAATCTCCTCAATATCCCACAAAATTCCACAAAAATCACACAAAAGCTCCACAAGTTTCCACTAAATCTAAGAAAAATTCCTCAAAATTCTTCAGGTTTCCTCAAAACCACACAAAGTCCTTGAAAAGGCACACAAAATTCCAGAAAAATCCCAGAGAATCTCCACCAATTACCAGAAAATCTAAAATAAATTCCTGAAAATTCTTCAAGCTCCTCAGAATTTCACAGAATTTCTGAAAAATCCCACAAAATTCCCTAAATCTTCTCAAAACCCTAACAAATTCCAGAAACATCCTCCAATATCCTCACAAATTTCTACAAAATCTAAGAAAAATCCCTCAAAATTCCCTAAATATTCTCAAAAACATCCAAATTCCAGAAACATCCCAAAAAACATATACGAATTTCCACAAAATCTCAGAGAAATTACTTCAAATTCTTCAAGTCTCCTCAGAATCCCACAAAATTCTTGAAAAAGCCCACAAAATTCCAGAGAAGTTCCAGAAAATTCCCTAAATCTTCTTAAAACCCAACTGAATTCCAGAAACATCCCACAAAATCTCAACAAATAACCACAAAATACATGAAAAATCCCTCAAAATCCTTAAATCTCATCAATATCCCACAAAATTCCACAAAAATCACACAAAACCTCCACAAGTTTCCACAAAATCTATGAAAAATTCCTCAAAATTCTTCAAGCCTCCTCAGAATCCCACACAATTCACAGGAAAAATACACAAAATTCCTGGAAAATCCCACAAAATTCACAAAATCTTCTCAAAATCCCACCAAATTCCAGAAACATCCCACAAAATCCCCACTAATTTCCATAAAATTTAAGGGTAATCCCACAAAATTCCCTAAATCACCTTAAAACCATACCAAATTCCAGAAACATCCCACAAAATTCCCTAAACCTTCTCAAAACCCAACTGAATTTCAGAAACATCCCACAAAATCTACGCAAATTCCCGCAAAATACATGAAAAATCCCTCAACATGCCAATATCTTTTCAATATCCCACAAAGTCCTTGAAAAGGCCCACAATATTCCAGAAAAATCCTACAGAATCTCCACAAATTCTCACAAAATCTAAAAAAAAAATCCTCAAAATTGTTCAAGTCTCCGCAGAATCCCACAGAATTCCAGAAAAATCCACAAAATTCCTGAGAAATCCCACAAAATTCCATAAATCTCCATAAAACCCAACTGAATTCCAGAAACATTCCAAAAAATCTCCCCCATTTCCCACAAAATACATGAAAAATCCCTCAAAATGCCAAAATCTTCTCTATATCCCACAAAATTCCACAAAAAATCCCACAAAACCTCCACAAGTTTCCACAAAATCTAAGAAAAATTCCTCAAAAGTCTTCAAGTCTCCTCAAAACCACACAAAGTCCATGAAAAGACCCACAAAATTCCAGAAAAAGCCCTCAAAATTCCTTAAATCTTCACAAAACCCTACCAAGTTCCAGAAACATCCCACAAAATATCCACAAATGTTCATAAAATCTAAGAAAAACCCAGCAAAATTCATCAAGTCTTCTCTATATCCCACCAAATCACGGAAAAATCCCAGAACATTCCCTAAATCTCCTCAATATCCCACAAAATTGCAGTAACATCCCCCAAAATCTCCACAAATGTCCACAAAAATTAAAAAAAAAATCCCTCAAAATCTCCAGAAGTTTCCACAAAATCTAAGAAAAATTCCTCAAACCTCTTGAAGTCTCTACAAAATCCCACAAAATTCCAGAAAATACCACATTATGAAGAATCCAACAAAATCCCTACATCTCCTCAATATCCAACAAAATTCCACAAAAATCCCACAAAATCCCCACAAATTTCCATCAAATCTAAGAAAAATTCCTCAAAATTCTTCAGGTCTCTTCTGAAACCCTCAGAATTCTTGAAAACAGCCCAAAAATTCCAGAAAAATCCCACAGAATTCCCCAAATTTTTTCAAAACCCCATCAAATTTAAGCAACATCCCACAAAATCTCCACAAATCTCAAAATCTAAGAAAAATCCTTCAAAATTCTTCAAGTCTCCTCAAAATCTTAGAGAATACCAGAAAAATCCTCAAAATTCCAGAAAAATACCACAAAATTCCTTAAATAATCTCAAAACCTTACCAAATTCCAGAAACATCCCACAAAATCTCCACAAATTTCCAAAAATTACAGAAAAATCCCTCAAAATTCCAGAAAAATCCCACAAATTCCACAAAAATCCCACAAAATTATTTCAATCTCCTCAAGATCCTATAAACTTCTACAAAAATCCCTCAAGATTCCCCAGATCTCTTCAAAATGCCACAAAGTTTTTCTCCTGGCCAACAAGTGGCCATTGCTGAGAACTGACAGCAGTTGGGACCATTGAAAAGTGACATCAAGCTGGGAACAGCACTTGAAGACCTAAGGCCGGCAATTCCTTGCTCTCTTTGCTTTCCGCCTTTTCAAGAGGTACCAGGGCTCCCCTTCAGCCTCCTTCCCCCCAGGCCAGCCAAGGCCACGGGAGGGGAGCGGGGCTGGCCGCAGCTCTGCGCTTCCCGGGGAGGATGGAGACTGGCAAGTGACAGGAGCCCCTTCTCAGAGGCTTGGCTGGGCCTTGCACAGCGGGGCTGCCGGGCCAGGCCGCTCCCTGCCTGGCCTGCACTTGCTGCCGCTGCTCAGTTTCACCACAGGCTGCCCACTAAAGATATGCAGGGAAAGAGATGAGCTTGCAGCTTTGTGCTCAGATAATGGCCACACTCCCCACAGCAGCCATGGGAAACAAATTATCTGTGTTCCTGAATGCCAACCATTTCGTCAGATTGTACGGGAATTTTGTGAGATTTTCTGGAATTTTGTGGGATTTTGAGGAGACGTGAAGAATTTCATGAGATTTTTCTTAGATTTTGTGGAAATTTGTTGAGATTTTGTTGCATGTTTCTAGAATTTGGTAGGGTTTTGAGAAGATTTAAGGAATTCTGAAGGATTATTGTGGAATTTTTGAGGGGCTTTTCAAAAATTTTGTGGGAGGTTTCTGCAATTCTGTGGAAATTTCTGGGGATTTGGTCGGATGTTTTTGGAATTTGGTAGGGTTTTGAGAAGATTTAGGGAAATTTGTGGGATTATTCTGGAATTTTGTGGTATTTTTATGGGATTTTGTGGGAGTTTAAGGAGACTTTAAGAATTTTGAGGGTTTTTTCTTAGCTTTTGTGGGAATTGGTGGAGATTTTGTGAGATGTTTCTGGAATTTTGTTTGATGTTTCTGGAATTTTGTGGGTGTTTTCATGAATTTTGTGAGATTTAGTGGAGACTTGAAGAATTTTCAGGGATTTTTCTGGAATTGTTGGAGATTTTGTGAGATGTTTCTGGAATTTGGTAGTGTTTTGAGAAGATTTAGGGAATTTTGTGGGTTTTTTCAGAAAATTTATGAGATTTTGAGAAAAATTTAAGAATATTGTGGGATTTTTCTGGAATTTTGTGGGGTTTTGAGAAGATTTAGTGAATTTTGTGGGATTTGTCTGGTATTTTGTGAGATTTTGAGAAAATTTTAAGAATTCTGTGGGATGTTTCTGAAATTTTGTGGGATTCTGAGGAGACTTGAAGAATTTTGTGAGATTTTTCTTAGATTTTGTGGGAACTGATGGAGATTTAGGGAATTTTTCTGCAATTCTGTGGGATTTTGTGGGATTTTGAAGAGAGTTGAACAACTTTGAGGGATTTTACTTAGATTTTGAGGAAATTTGTGGGGATTTTGTGGGAAGTTTCTGAAATTTGGTTGTGTTTTGAGAACATTTAGGGAATTTTTGTGGGATTTTTCTGGAATTTTGTGTGGCTTTTCAAGAATTTAGTGGGATTTTGAAGAGACTTGAGGAATTTTGAGGGATTTTTCTTAGACTTTGTGGAAATTGGTGGAGATTTTGTGGGATGTTTCTGGAATTTTGTGGGGTATTGAGGAGATTTATTAGGATGTTGCTTCAGTTTGGAAGGGTGTCATGGGGTTAGTTTACCTTTAAGGAAGTTAAAGTTGCTGGGGGCTCTTGGGAGTCTTTTCTCTTTTCTCTTATCGGTCATTGCTGAGAATTGACAGCAGTTTTAGCCATTGAAAAGTAGAATCAACTTGTGAACCCCACCTTAAAGTGTACACCCAGAAGTCCGTGGTGCTTCTTTGTTTTCCTGACTGTGAAGGGTGGCGGAGCTCCGGCTGGCCTCCGGTTCTCTGCCCAGGCCATGCGGCCGGGCAGGGGCCGGGCCGGGCCCGCCGCGTCTCTCGTCTCCCGGCCGGGAGATGAGGCTTGCCCCGGGCCAGGTCGGGCAGGGCCGGGCCCGGCCCGATCTCTGGCTCGGCTGGAGGTTTTGCTGTAACTACATTCACTAGAAAACTGCCGAGTGAAGAAAGAGAGGAGCTCTGGGCCTGCAGCAAGCAGAGACACCGACCACACTTTTTAGAGCAGCTATAAAGAACTTTCCATCGCAGACGGCTCCAGCTCCTGTTCAGCAGAGATCACCGAACCATCTACAAAAGCTTGGGCAGGATTTTAACTCTTTCTTATCCAGATGAGACTTGCAGATTAATCTTTTTATCCAGAAAGAGAAGAAGAGAGTGATCAACATGAGAAGAGACTTTATAAACTACTAGTGGCAACAAAGAAAAGAGACTTCAAGAAAGGTAGAGAATTAAGAAGATGCTTTAATTAAGCTGAAATATCTTTCTGTTAAAACTATGGGGATGGACAATGAAGTCCTGAAAGGAACTCCTTTAATTCATAATAAAGTATGGGGAGGAATAGAGTGTTCAAAGTGTAAATTTGAGTAAAAAACAGAGTAATTGTGGTATAGTGAAGTGCTGAGAGATTTGAAGCCTTGAGAGGCAATGAGAAAACTGTTTTCTAGTGAAGCGCATAGAAACAGATAAAAAATACTATTTGCCTTTGACTAACTTATCCTTAAAAATGCTATCCCCAAACTAATGACCCATAACACATTTCAGAGTGATGTGAAATGGGAAGAGTGAGCTTTGATAGCAGCAGCTCTGAGCAGCTGATATCAAGGAGACAGAAAACTATAACAAAATAGCTTTCTTGTGAGAAACTCCATAAATTAACAGAAAGGAACTTCTGTTTCTCTACAGAAACTGAGGAAAAGACTATAGAAAGAATTAGAACTATTTAAACCATCAAAATTATAAAGTTTTTGTCTCTGTTGTCATGTGAACAAAAGAATAGTGAGCAGTGAGAAATGAAAAGGTTTTTCTAAAAGTTTATTCTGGTGTTCTTATTCTTGTAGTTTGTCAATAAACTTTCTTTATTCCTTTTAAGTTTTATGCCTGGTTTGCTCTTATTTTAATCCATATCTCACAGCAAGAAATAAATAATTCTTTTTCCCCCTTTTTATTAATTACTGGTTCAAAACCACGACAGCAAGTTACTCTTGGTTAATCCACACAGGTTTACATTTTTTTCTCTTATACACAAGGATATTGTTTTGCTTCATTCTCTCTGCTTCAGGAAAGGTTCAAGGACATGAGCCTTTAATATCACGACTTATACCAAAGGCAGGTTTGTGCAGACAGGCCTTTACTAAACTATCATGCCCACCTTCTGTTCAAATATTCTCTACACACTATTGCTGTAATCAGTATGTCTCCAGTTTTGTTCTTTCTAGTGAGCATTTGAAATAAAAGCAACCTCTGCCTCTCTGCTCACCCATGAGAGGCAGAGTTCCCAGTTTCCCTGATTCTGAGGCTCTTTGGGCTCCACTCCCAGAAGCTGAGAAGGAGACGGCTTTGGCTCACAGCCCAGAGCCTGTGGAGCTGTGCTGGGTTATCCAATGGGGCATTCCATACAATGAACTTGGGACAGTGCCAATTAGAAACAACTTTACTCAACTTTGAAGTGAGAAGCCATCTATGACCTTTCTGGGGACCCCCTTCTTTATCTCTAGTGACCACCAATACTGGCAGTGAGAGATTTCTTTTCTCTTCTCTGGGTTTTCCTTAAGAGAACCAATGGATCTAACACCTTTGCTTTCTCTGATTTTTCTTCTGCCATTTTTACAGGTCCATCATTTCTACTGGAATGAATTAGCTCTTTTGGAGGGTAAATTTGATTCAGGAGAGGGGTTTCCCCCTCTTCTGTTTCTTTTAGTGATTCAGCATTTTTGAATTTTCATCATGGAGGGCTGCTCGCAACAGATTGATCTTACTCTTTTCTTCATTGAATTGTTTTTGCAAAATTTCAACTGGGTTTTGGAGGGAGTCTATTCTAGTTCTTTCCTCACTTCTTTGCTTAAAGCCAGTTCCTAGAGCTGCTGTAAAACAAGCTCCCAAAACTGAGCAGAGTATAGTTTTATTTTTCCCCAGTTAAATTTTCTTTCATTTTGTAAAGAACATACGCTATCAATCACATTTTCCAAATTAAACCAGTAACTAAGGGCCCACTTTTCCCCTCTTGGAGAAGGTCTGGCATTGTGTTTTACTAACAGAGCATAAAATGTAGCTTTAACTTCTGCACTGCCCTTTTCAGTCATTTTTACAAAGGGAAAACCTCTACAGGGAGGTATAAACTTCAATTATACACACACACACACACACACACACACACACACACACACACTGCTTTTTGCTTCCCTGTATGGGTAAAAAGACCAAATCTGCTTGGGAGGCACTCTTTCAGTTTAAAATTCTGATTGTCTCTTCGCTACACCAAGCAGTCAAAATTCATACACACAACAACAACAAAACCATTCCTGTCTGTTTGCACTAAGAGATCTTTTGTGAAATTCTGCAGACAGAGCCCTCAAGTGAGTGTGGGGTGCTTTTCACCTCGGCGTGTGCAGTTTGTGGGAAATTCGAGTCGCCCCCCTTGCTTTCTAGACACCGCTCACTCTTTTGGGAGTGTCGGGCTGGGTGCGGCTGGAGCAAAACGTCTTTCCCCTAATACAGACTGCACAACAAACCTGCAGCCCCTCCTGTCTGTCAGAAATCCTGTCCGTGACTCCAGTTTAAATGGCACATTTCGCTAACATGAGTGGGAGTCACGAGAAGTTTGTTTGATCTCAGAGTGCAAAAAGGACACAAGGGATTTCAGTTTAAATCACAACAACAATAATGTACCTTTATTTTAGCGATAACAAGGGTTTTATGATGGAGGAGAGGAAGAGAGAGAGAGAGAGAGAGAGAGAGATAAAGAAAACAAAGTAAAGAAAGAGAGAAGAGGTGGTTATAGCAACCAACAGACGAGATGGGGTCGCTGGGGTCTTTTTCCATGGGGAGATCTCACCAAAATTAATTTAGCCTTATGTAATTCTTCCCCAAAGTTACCTTGTTTCTAATGTGCTAATAAGCACCCCAGAGATGCTATGAGAGCATTGCTGCCCAAAACCCCTTTAAGCTTCTCCATGTCACAACTACAATACACCACAAATGCCGAACCTGCAGCGCTTTCGCAGTCGTCTGACGGACGGCGCCTAGGCAATACCAACAGGAATTCCTTTAGCCCAACCAAGGGCAGCTTTTGCTGCCTCTTATTGGCAGGCACCCAAACCAAAGTAAAAGCACCTTACCTCTTCTCCTGGGGACGCTGTGAGCAGCGCAGACGGTCGCGGCCGATGGGCTCCCCGAGAATCCCTCGGTGCCGGCTGGAGCAGGATCGGGTCGCGAGCTCGCTCAGCAGCACTCACAAGGTCCCATCTGGGTCACCAAAATGTTAGAGTTCAGGAACACACATCATCACAGAATGATTTTATGAAGGTGCTTTATTGAAGAGCTCTGGGTGTCAGGGGTACACAGACCCAAATCTGACCCATCTTGGTTTTGAGCTGAACATGTTTTATACTCTAACATTATACTACTTACATATTAATTATTAAACCTACACTGTTCTATTGTATGCATTGTTTTTACCCAAACATGAATTTCTCGTGTTCCCCCCTCAAACACCGTAACATTGTTGCTCATGTTCTTTAAACAATAATTATATCTAATCACATCTAACAATTCTATCATTTATCATACATTGATTACACAGGTGAAGTTTGACCTGATCTTTAGCAAGCTCAAGGCCTAACATTTCCCACGGCCTACTCTTCCCGAGCTTGCCAAGCCGAAATTCTTTCCGAGTTCCTGAATTTCCTAAGATTTAAAAACGTTTTACGATCACCTCCAGATAAAAGAGTCCTGCCTGAACAGTCACAGAGCTACATCTATTTTTAATTTTAACTTATTTTAAATTTTTCCAGAGACTGCTGGCTGTGTTCAAGGTTTTCTCCCTATTTTCTCCCTAGTGCACATTGTCCAGAAAAGGTGCTTTTACATCATTTTGCATTGATTAAAGTTACCTGCAATGACCAGTCAATCCAAACCCTGGGAAAACTTGAACTTCGGGCTGTACCCAGGCAAAATATTTACCTCCCACATCTGAAGCCATGAGCTGCCAAATACTGTCCCCACTGTCATACCCTGTCCCCTGGAAATCTGCTAATGCCATTTCAAAGGGGTTGCCAATGAAAACAAGTTTGAATATTTTTGTGGTTTCCACATTGGCATAAAAATCCTTGACTAGAAAAATCACAAGTCAAGATTTCCAGGATTCTCCCATACCAAAGCTGTCATTCTCACCCTGGATTTTAGAGTGTCTGAACAGTCAGTCATGGTTTTAGTTTTAGACACTACAGACCAAGTCCCTGCTGTTTGACAATACCATTCCATCAGCATATAGTTTTGATGATTCCTTTAGGCAGGAGCAGCAAAGGCAAGAATGAGCCAAACAAGCTGTTCCTGTGTTCTCATGTCCTGCACAGCAGTAACTGGGAATTCAAGAATGGATTCAGGAGACAATGGGTGCAGAGGGAGCCACAAAGACTTTGGGATGCTGAAATGGACCAGCCTGGTGCCTGTGCCCGCGCTGCACCGCGCTGAGCTCCAACTGGACCATCTAACAATGGTTGAATGGACACACCATGGGCCACTGCAGACTCCTACTCCTAGTTCTGGGAGCTACACTATTCACCTGTCATTCACCAGATGATTTTTTCGTCTTTGCTTGAAATCCAGGAGAGGAAAAAGTCAACATGGAAAAGTGTTCTCTCAATTCTAGTGACAGCTGTGCCTGCACACCACCTGTACCCATGGCAGGGTGGTTAGAGACTGGATGATGATGATACTTTGCAATACCAAGTGCTCAGGGATTCTGGGATTGCCCAAGTGAAGAGCAAAACTGATCCATGTAAGTCCCTGCTTTTTTCAGCGCATGCTGCTTCTTCCTTTGTTCCAAGCAAGTCCAGGATTTTGTTTCATGTGTCTTTAAGGTTCCTGGACAGAAGAGAGGGAGGGCAGCTGCAGCACAGGGCTCGTGCTCCATAAGATTCTCTCTCTCTCTCTCTCTCTCTCTCTCTTTCTCACGATGGTACCAATGCCACTGCCTTGGGACCCCTGAGTGTGGAAGGCGAGCTAGCCCTCAAGCACGGCCATCCAAGACAGTCACGGGCACAGGCTGCAGCTGAAGCTGGCAAGCGTTGCTGTGAGGCTGCAAGTGAAGAGAAAGCCATTGTGGCCAACTCTGCTGAAGCCTTTTGCCAAAGCAAAGGCAATTGTGCCCACAGCCTCCCCCTGTTTGGCACCCGGCTGCTGCGGACACCTCAGTGCGCAGGTGCCGACGTTGGGGCTGCTGCTGTTCCCGTGCACACTCTGCTGCTGTTTCTGTGGGCTCCAGAGCCGCTTGGGCAGCAGCCACTGGGCAGCCCTGCTGGAGGAGACATTGCCACCCTCCCCATGGTGGCAGCAGCTCTGTGGGCCCCAAGCTCTGTGTCAGGGGAGCCTCGGTCACAGCAGCGTGGCCTGGGCAGCCGTGAGGGCCCGGGCTGGCCGCCAGCCCTGCCTCTGCCCACTGCCCCTTCCTGGAGGCACCCAGAGGCCATGGCCTGGCAGCAGCCCCCTGCCCTCCATGTCCCCAGCCAGCCCAGCCTGGCCACCTCGGGCTGTCCCCACCCTCCCGCTGCGGTGGTGTCCAGCCTCCAGGCCTTCTGCTGCAGGCCTGGGGGACATTTTGGGGAAGCACCGGAGCAGCCGGGTGTCAGGAACCAGGCGGCTGCCCGGGGGCTGCTTATGGCCTCTGACACCCAATTCCTCAGGGCTTCCCACCACCCCAGCTCCTCCAGGACCTTCTGTCCCCTTGGAGCCTCCTGCCACCCACTCCCTCACACATCCCCCTCGTGCCTTCCCACTGCCTTGTCCCGTCTGGGCCTCCGCAGCCCCTCATCCCTTCACGGCCTCCCAGCACCCCGTGCGTCAGGGGCTCCCCCAGCCTGGCCCGGCAGCAGCGCCGCAGCCCCACAGCAGCTCCAGCAGCTCCTCAGCCATCACGGCAGCAACACACGGGCAGCAGGACACACATGGTGCTTCCTGCCTGGCACAGGGTTTGTGGCTTCAGCACAGCCACCAAAGGCCAAGGGGCTTCTGGCCATTTCACCTGCACCACTGCACGCCCCGGCAGGTTGCTGAACACAAGCACCCTTTTCTCTCTCTTCCCCTATGCCCCGCACACCCTGGGCAGCAAAAGAAAGGCCTTGGGATTCTTGTGTATTACAACATATCCTATATTATTTACAGACTAAAAAGAAGAGAAAAAAGGAAAAGAACAATTCTTATATAACATAAAAATCCCATGTCGCCCAGGTAGCCCCAGTAGACAGAGCCTCTCAGGTCAGCTCTGACCACATCTCCAGCAGTGCAGCCAGCCCAGGCCCGACAGACGAGGCCGTGTCCTCCATGCCCTGAGGATTTGAGCTTGCATCCTCTGCAGGATGGAATATCGGGCACTCTGGATGGCCCGGAGGACATAAAGCGTTTCAAGTGCCAGGTCTGATACGGCACTACTTCTGTCCTCCGTCAGGCATTCGAGGGCTGGAAGAGAGATGAACAGAGCCACGGTCAGACCCCAGAGCTGTGGGGGCCCAGCGAGAGCCCCCTGCCAGGGCCATGCCAGCCGGCTCTTGCCTTGGCCAGGAGGGGGCAGGGACCAAGGGGGTCAGCCCGAAGCTGCTGGCCACAAATACCCCACGTGGCCCTGAAACCTCGCTGTGCTCTGCCCACACCGTCCCATATCGGCACAGGGAGCAGAGCCCTCCACAGCCAGGCCAGGCCTTGCAGCTGCCCCCGACAGTCACCGCTGTCAGCCCGCTGCCCTGCCTCACCTCTGCACAAATCCTGGAGCTCTGCCTGCTGCCCCCTCAGCTGCTCCCCGGCCATCCCTGAGAACACAGAGCCTGTCAGGGTCCCAGCAGCACAGCTCCCTGCCAGCGGCACTGCCAGCCCTGTGGCCACACGGCCTCCTGCCCCGGCAGGGCTCAGCCCAGGCCCTTGCCGCATATTGACTCAGCCCAAGGGCACGGCTGCCAGAGGCCGGCAGCAGCAGCCCCGACGGCAGCCGGGGCTCCAGGGCGCCGGGCCCGGGTGCCGCTGCCGGGGCAGCAGCCGGGGCTGGGGCCGAGCTGCGGCGGGGCGGGGAGGGAGCCGGGGCTCGTGACTCACCGATGACCCTGATGGCCACCGCTCGCAGGGTCTCCTGTGGGTCCTGCAGGTACTGCAGAGCCCGGCGCAGGTGCTCGGCCAAGGGGATCCTATTGTCTGCCAGCTGGAGAGAGCGGCAGGAGGGAAGGGTTGGCGCGGGCTCTGCCCCTCGGCGGGGCGCTGCTGCCCGCGGCCAGCCCCGGCCTCCCGTGCCCGGCCAGCCCTGAGGCCCGGCCAGCAGCCGCTCCAGGGCGCCGGGCTCTGGAGGGGGCAGAGGGCCGGCTGCTGCCCGGGGAGCCGCGGTGCCGGCCCGGCCCGCAGCCCCGCTGGGCCGGGGCTCCATCGGCACCCGGCTCGGGGCCACAGGGGGCTGGAGAAGAAGCCGTGCGGCCCCCGGGTGCAGCAGTGGGCAGGGGCACAGCTGCCAGCCCCACACACTGAGCACCGGGGCCAGGGGGCTTCTCTAGCCTGAGGCTGGCACTTCCAGGATGTCCTTACCAGGAGCTTGGCAAACTTCCACAGTTTCTCCTTCCTCACAGCTTTTTCCAGGTCTGGCCTCTTCAGGAATTCAGCCGCGCAAAGGAGCGTTGTCCGAGAGGCCTGGGGAGCAGCAGAGAGCCGCAAATGGCCCCACAAGCCAGGGCACAGGAGTGTCCCAGTGCCAAGGCCTGGAGGAGGCTGCAGCCTGCAAGCCTGCGTCAGGGCAGGAGGCAGCTGAGCCCCCTGCCAAGGTGCAGCAGCAGCCCAGGAGTCCTCACCTCTGCCACATGCCGATTCTCATCTTGGCAGTGGAAAAAGAGTGGGAGCAGGCTCTGGTACACTTTTTTCTTCAGGGGCTTTCTTCCTTCTTCTTCTGCCAAAGACGTTATTCTTTGAAGGAGAGACATGGAGAGCAGCTGCACCTGGCTATCAGGCTGTATGAAAGAAAGGAAGGAAAAATGACCTCATCATTGGCTTCTTCTGGCCCACATTGGCACAGCCCTTCAAATGCAGAGGGCACAAAGTGTCCGGGCAGTGGCCAGTGGCCGTGGCTGGGGCACAGAGCCTTACATTGTCCAGGAGTTTCAGGAGCGGCTCAGCCAGCTGCAGGGCCCTGCGCCAGGATATTGGGGTGTCTATATCCAAGAAAATGTAGCCGAGGAGAACAATGCTCATCCTGACCACGTCATTATCAATGTCCCACAGGAGGTGCACTAGTCTTCCTGTCAGGCTCTGAATTCTTTCGGCCTGTGCAGAACACAAGGGTGTGAAAGCCCGGGCAGCTGGGGCAGGGCCCAGAGGCCAAAGGCCTGTCCCAAAGCACTCGGGCAGCTGAAGCAGGAGGCAGGAGAGCTGGGAGGAGCTGCCTCAGCGCCCAAGGCAAAGGCCAGCCAAGGCCAAGTGCCAGCATTGCCCAGCCTCATGCTGCCCACACGGCTTCAGCTGCTGCCCCCTTCTCACCATGGAGGGATGGTCCCTTAGCAGGAGGAGAGCCCTGAGAACCTGGTGATGCATCGTCCTGCTATTGAACCACAGGTACTTGTACAAGATCTCCATTAGGCTGTCACCGCATTCACTCAAGTCCAGGCAATCTAGGAGCTGAAAGGCACAGGGCAGTGAGAGGGGAGCCGGCCGGCAGGAGCCTGGAAGTGCGCAGGGCTGGGCCCAGGCAGCAGCACAGGGCGCGGGTGCCGTGCCAGGCAGCTGTGGCTATGCCAGGGGACAGGGCTGGCAGGGAGCTGAGCGAGGTAGTGCTGGCCATCAGGCTCACCTCCACAAGGAATGCCATGGCAGGGACATCCCAGTGTGGCATCGGTTTGCTGAGCAGCTCAAGCAGGTAGCTTGAGATGCCTTTACACAAGTGGACAGCTGCACGGCGCATTTCCCTGGAAGGCAGAAAACGGCACAAAGAGCCTCAGCAAGGGGGAGAAAAACCTCTGCCAGGACTGACTGACACGGTTGTCATATTGCCCCAGCACCCTGTGAGGGGATGTGGGCCCTTGAGATGTGGCTGCTCCTGGACACCCTCCTCTCACAGCCTTTTCCAGTCTCCTTGGCCATCCCTCGGTGACGAGGCCCTCAGGCCCATGGCCACGGGGACTGTGGGGGGCATCCCAGGCCGGGGGCACAAATGTCAGAGGCAGTGGGGAGAAGGGGGGCTCACCTGGCCAGCAGACCCACGGCATAGCGGTGGGTGTCAGCACAGAGCAGCGTGTCCCAGCCACGCTTGCGTTCCATTGCCACCACCACATGCTCAAAGTGGAGACTGCAGAGCAGGGCCTTCAGGGTCCGCACTGCAAACCTGTGTGCACAGCAAAGCCCAGGTGACGCTGGGAGCACTGGCTCCGAGGCTGGAGAAGTGGCAGGGACAGGAGGACTGGCATGGAGCACCTGTTGGGGCTGGTGGAGAGGCCGTGTTGCTCCTGGCATTCCTTCCAGAAGGTCCGGACGTCCTCTGTCATATACAAAGTACTGAAGTGCATTTGGAAGAGGAGATGCACAAAGAGGCGGGGGAAATAGACTGTCAGGATCTGTGGGCAGCAGGGCCCCTGGAGGATCTTCCACATCACCAGAGTTGCCTGCAGAGGACAAAGCAGCCCGAGACAGCGCTCAGTGCCGGGGCGTCCGTGTGGCAGGGCCTGAGCGGGGCAGGGAGAGGCCGGGGGAGACGCAGGGGGAGCAGCGGGCCTGGTGGCCCTGAAGCTGCCCCTAGGCCAGGTTTGTGCCCAGTGCCTGAAGCAGGGAGATGCAGTGGGGGAAGGAGGCAAGAGAGCTGCTGGAGAGGCGGCCGGCCTTGCGGTGAGCAAAGGCCAGCTGCAGAAACTCACAGCCAGGGAAAAGACAGCCGTCTTGTCCCCATCAGAGGTGCCCAGGTTTTTCTGCGGCCAGCTCCCCACCACATTGATGAGGAGCGGTGTCACTTCCTCAGAAATCCAGGGCGAGAGCAAGATGGTCGTCCACATGGCCATAGCAGCTCTGCGGGGTCAGACACAGCACCGTGGGCTGGGCAGCAGCGGGGAGCTGAGCTGGCCGCCAGCTCTGCCTGTGCCCACTGCCCCTCAGCGGCAGCAGCAGCCAGGCAGCCCAGCCCTGTGGGGACAGGCCCCTGAGGGGCAGGCTGGCAGCACGGCAGCAGGCTCGGGGGCCGACTTTGTAGCAGGGCTGGCAAAGGGAGCAGCCAGAGGGCCCTGGAACTCTGTGTTGCTCACAGCCCTGGGCCGGGCTGTCCAGGGTGATGGGCTGGGGAGCCCTGAGGCCTCGGGGCAGGTGGGCCCCATACCTGTCACACGTTGGGGCCACCCGCAGGAGAGTGATGGCCACATCATCGGGCTCTGCCTCGGCCACTTGCATCAGGGCCCAGTCCATCCTGTGCTCAGCAGACTCATTGGCCATGAGCCACTGGTGGATGTACCTCACCACGGCGGGCACCTGGAGAAGGCACAGGGAGCCTTGGAATGCTAGCAGAGGGAGTCAGCAATGTGCCCAGCTTCTTCCCCAGACAAGTGCTTCTCTTCCACCACGCTGCCATGGCCTCAAAAGCTTCAAGTGAGCAGCAGGCGTGGCTTGGGAAAGCCAAGCAATTGCTGGAGGATCAAAGGCTGGCCACAGGCTGCTTACTTGCTCTGGACTGAAAAGAGCCGTCTCTACAAGCGAATCCAGCTGGGCAGCGCTGTTCTGTTCTTCCAAGACCTCTGAGGATGCTTTGACCTCAGTGTCCATGGGTCTGGGCTCTTCCTTGCCAATTCTCGTGACAAATTGGTAAAGAAGCTGTAGGAGAAGGGCAGGAAGGCAGGGAAGTTGCACGGAGTGCTCCAAGTGCGGTGCTGGGCTGAGCAGTGCCAGCAGGCCCAGCCCAGGTGGGGATGGCTGCAGGTACCTGCGCTGCTCTGCGGAAGCGGCCACGGGCGGTGTCCTGCTCTTGTGTCCCGTCCATGGCTGCATCTGGCAAAGAGCAGCCAGAGCTGAGGGGCTGCGGGAGAGGCCGGAGAACACAGCCCAGCCCTGCTTTCCCCAGGCAGGGACAGTCCCGGGATGCCCCAGGGGATGCAGCATGGTCACTGTGGGGAGAGGCAGCCCTGGCCTCTCTTCCATCCTTTCTGTGGCCTTTTTCAGGGGACGGGATGGGAGGGGTTGGGATGGGGCCAAGTCGGCCACACTCAGAACCCTGTTGGCCAGCTCTGCCACTCACCCTCCTCCAGTGGCTGGAACGGCTGCACCTCTTCAGTTTCCACTGCTGGGGCACTTTGAGGGATTTCTTCCTCCTCCTCCTCCTTTTCTTCAACCCAGGCCAACTTGGGCACTCTCGGGGGTCGCCGCTCCATGGCAGTGCCTGGATTTCTGGCTACCTGCAGGAGAGATGCCTGGGAGAAGCTCCGAGGCAGCAAGTCCTGCAGTTGTGCTTGGAAGGCACCTGCAAGACTCAAGGGTGTCCTGCCAAGACTACAGGACAGCAAGTCCTGCACTCGGCTCTTGAGGGCTCCTACCACAAAGACAGGAGTCTCCTGGTTGTGGTGTGGCCTCAGGGGCAGTGACTGCAGGGATTGGAGATGCCTGGGACAAGCTCCAAGTCCCCAAGTGCTGCAGTGTGGTCCTGAGGTCAGCTGCAGGAATAAGCGCTCAGAAAGGCTCCGGGTCAGACACAAAGGAGTGCGCTGTGCGGGGGCTCCTCACAGCACCGCTCTGGCGCGTCCTGTCCCGTCGCGTGCACCGAGCACTGTGGCGTGGCCCTGTCACCGCCAGCTCCTATGTCAGCACGTGTCACAAAGGGCCCTTTGACATCTGCTCCCGTTGCCACCATCCCACGGTGACCGTGCTGCAGCGTGTCACAAAGGGCCCTTGCATGTGGCTACGGAGGAGCCCGCTGGGCCCGAGATACTGGCCCTCCCCTGGAGAGGAGATACTTCTCTGTAAGAGCGACACAACGTTGCTCCCAGGGGTCTTTGAGTTAGTTATGTTAAACTGTTGTGTTTCATTGGTGTTCCCCCCTGCTGTCCCACCCCGATACAGGTATCTCGGGCTTGCCCCTGCCCCTCTCCTTCCCCATAAATATCTCGGGTTTTCCTCTGTTCGAGAGATTCGCTGTTACCGGCACCCTTTGCCGAAGCTTTGCCTGAATAGAGGCTTGTGCCTCGGTGGAACGCTGGACCAGCTGTCTCGTCCCTGCTTTCTGTGTTGCCTGCCGCCGCCGCTGCCGAGCTGAGCTGAGCTGAAATCACTATACTATTACTGAGCTGAGCTGGAATCACTCGACTGCTCGAAGCTGCTCGCATGCGCTTCGGGCCAGCCTTTCTCAAGGCTGCTTCTGGAGAAGTCGCGGTGCTCCGGGCTTTCCGCCGCCGCGGCAAGTGGCGCCCAACGTGGGGCTTTGAAGAAGCCCTGAAGAAGCGTCCGCCCGCACCTTCAGCTGTGAGGCGAGCCGCCGTCGGAGCCGCCGCCCCTCGAGGAAGCTTGCTTGCGTTCTAGCAAGAAGTGATCCAAGAGGCTGCGACCGGGACCCTCGCTGACCATCTGGGGCAAGGGAAAGCCCCTGAGGACCGGTCGCCAGGTGACCACCCACCCAGCAGCTTTGTTTTCGCCCGCCGGCATCTGCCGAAGAGAAATTGTAAGTGTATCCCGTGAAAGGTTTTTTCTTCGGGCTTTTTTTCTTTTTTTTTGCTGTTTTACTGCTGGGCGGGGAGTGAAAAAGGATGGGGAATGAGTCCTCTGTATTGAGGCTGACTCCACCTGAGAGGGACTTTTATATCCAAGTTGTAACTACCTTAAAAGCGGGAAATGTCAAGTTTTCTAAAGGGGATTTAAAAAGATTTATTCATTGGGTTTTTAAACATTTTAAGATTAATTCGGACTCTGCTAAATCAGGAATTTTTTGGGATAATGTGGGGAGAAAGTTATATACAGTTCAAGCTAAAGGGGATTTTTCTGTTGCAAAGTTTTTTCCTGTGTTTCAAAATATTATTTTCTCATTGGAAAAAGAGGGAAAAAAAGAAGAGGGAGTTTTGAGTCCCCAGTTAAATCCCCCAACCCCGTCAGCCCCTCCAGGTGTCCCTGAACCCCTTTCCCTATCTGAGAGCCGGTCGGCGGGTGGACGTTGCCCCCAGGCACAGAGCTGCTGCCGACTCCCTGACACCTTCCCACTGTCTCTCTACCCCTACCAGGGTGGCAATGGCCGTGCCGCTCTGGGTCTTTCCTCTACCCTCTCTCCTATGCCCTCACACCCGGTTGTGTCCCTCCCAGTTCCTAGCGTTAGCACAGATGGCGCCAGCAGCGTGGCCAGCCCCGCCATTTTGTCCCACTCCCACCCCGGTTTTCCTGCCCTCGATGCCCAAAATGGCCACTTTCCCGCCTTCACCCCTTCTCTTCCTTCCGCGTCCTGCGGCTCCTCCCCCCCCACTGCGTCGTTGGGTGTAACCGCGTCGGGCCCTCCCCCATCCATGGGGAAACCCCTCCCCATCGCGGACCCCGGTCCTGTCCCTTTGTGCCGGGGCCCCGTCCCCAGCGGCGCTCCCGCTCCAGGGTCCCTGTGCCCCGGAGGCCGGGACGGCTCCAGCCAGAGCGGGGCCATCTCGGCTTCCCCACCCGGCCACAAAAGGGCCAGCTCTAGACACCCGAGCCGGCCCCGCGCTGCCAGCAAGCACCCCCCATCTCCACTAGGAGATGAGAGCAGTGAATTTCTTCTTCAGATTCTGAATATGGAGCTCACTGGGCTGAAGTGCAGAGGGAAGCCACACGGGCGGGGAACTCAGCTCTGTCCCAGAAAATACTTGCCTTTCCGGTAATAATGAAGAGAGACAGGACAGGGGCACAGGTTGCTGCATGGGAATCCCTTCACTATAGGGAACTGCAGGAACTTTGCAAAGCTGCCGAGGAACATGGCAGGAGTTCACATTTTTTTAAACACTTGCTGGAAGCCTCCTTCTCTGCCCACATCATGGTCCCTCATGACATCAAAAATATTATGAACTGCCTCCTCTCTCCAGCAGAATACATGTTGTGGGAGAGGCAGTGGAAAAAACATTTAAAGCAATTGGCAGATGTTTATGCAAGAGATGCTAACAGACCCAATTTTACTTTAGAGCAATTAGCAGGAGAAGGAGATTTCCAAAAGCCCCGAGATCAGGCCCGAGATCTGCCTGAAGCAGCCTTACAGGATATAGCTAATGCTGCCAAGATATCTCTTTTTACCACCCCTGATGATAAAGTGCCAACGCAGTGCTTCACCAATATTAAGCAGGGGGCAACTGAGTCTTTTATTAAGTATATTGATAAGTTAAAAATAGCCATTGAAAAACAGATAGAGAGCCCTCAGGCACAAAAGGAATTATTAGTAAAAATAGCAATGGCCAATGCTAATCAGGAGTGCAAAGCAGTTTTGCGAGCCCTCCCTCTGGACCCCGAACCAACCATAGATCAGATGGTTGAAGCCTGCACCAAACACTCCTCTGCCTCAAGTGAGAATACAGTGGCACTTGCAGTGGCTAAAGGAGTGGCAGAGGCAATATCTGGAGCTTATGCTGCAGACCCCAATAGAAATTGTTGTTTTAATTGTGGTGAGCCTGGACATTTTTTCAAAGACTGTCCGGAGAGACATTCTATACAACCACCAGCCCACCAACGATTCCCCAGACAGAACTGGCATTCGGGAAACTTCAAGCAGAGCGCGGGACGGCCCCGCGCTTCGACATCAAATCAAATGCCGCACCGCTCCGCCCCTCCTGCCAAACCCACCACCCTGCCTCCACGGGGGCCCCAATATTAAACCCAGCAGGTGGAGCGCTCCAGATGGGAACTCGGCGTCAACTGGTAACTAGACTCTCTTTATATATGAAAGGTGACTGTGTTTACAAAGTCCCCACAGGGAAACGTGGACCACCAGGCGGTCCCTCTAACATCTTAATACTTGGGGATCCAACTAACTGTCCAGGACAAATTCATACTGTTCCTGAGGTTCAGACCATATACCCTGGAGATGAAATTTCCATCTCTTTGACCTGCATAGACCCTCCTTATTATTTAAAGGAACAGACTCCTGTGGCACAGGCCTTTTTACTTCCTAGTGACTGCCCAGATCATGTTCCCCTCAACCCCAGTGCTATGTGGACACAGGTTGTGGGCTCCTGCAAACCCATTGTGGACTGCAGCCTGTTTTGTTATGGGGAAAGGATTCAGCGCCCAGGAATGCTAGACACTGGAGCAGATGTTACCATCATCGCCCGCTCCGAGTGGCCAGACAATTGGGAATTACAACCTGTGGCAGGCATGATTTCAGGAATTGGAGGGATGACAGCCTCCATGAGGAGCAAACGGAATATTGTCATCGAAGGACCTGAGGGACAAATGGCAACCATCAGGCCATTTGTGGTGAGAGCACCAATCACCCTCTGGGGACGGGATCTCCTGTCCCAATGGGGAGCTTCTCTGAGGATTCCCAGCAGGGATTTTTAGTGGGGGTCACTGAGAAGCGCGCCACGCCTACCATCCCCCAACTCACCTGGAAACAGCACCATCCAGTGTGGGTTGATCAGTGGCCCCTATCTGAGACCAAACTGCGTGCACTGGAAGCCCTCATAGAAGAGCAGCTTGCCAAGGGCCACATTACAGAGACCAATAGCCCTTGGAACTCCCCTGTCTTTGTCCTACACAAACCAGGCAAGGACAGGTGGAGACTCCTTCATGACCTCAGGAAAATCAATGATGTCATTGAAGACATGGGCCCCCTTCAGCCTGGCATGCCCTCCCCTTCAATGCTCCCCCGGGATTGGAAGCTGGCTGTCATTGACATAAAGGACTGTTTTTTCAACATACCACTCCATCCTCAGGACGCCCCCAGATTTGCATTCTCGGTTCCCTCTCCAAACAGGCAAGCACCTTTAAAAAGATACCATTGGCTAGTCCTTCCTCAGGGGATGAAAAATTCTCCTACCATCTGCCAATGGTACGTGGCCCGCATCCTGTCACGTGTGAGGACCCTGTTCCTGGATGCCATCATCCTCCACTACATGGATGACATCCTGGTTAGTGCTGCTGACGATGACTATCTGCACCGGACTTTACAAAAAACTATCCAGACGATCGAGGACGCTGGATTTGAGATCCGTGAGGACAAGATCCAGCACACCTGCCCGTGGACCTACCTAGGACTCCAGATCCGTGAACGGACCATCGTGTCCCAGCAGCTGAGCATCAAAGATGACCCCAAGACCCTGCGGGACCTACATCAGCTCTGTGGGTCCATCAACTGGATACGCCCTTTGCTTGGGGTAACAACAGAAGTCCTTGCGCCCCTATTCAACCTGCTCCATGGCAGCGAAGCCCTCGATTCACCACACTCCCTCACGCCGGAGGCCCGGGAATCCATCACCAAGGTCCAGGAGGCCCTGTCTTCACGGCAAGCCCACCGCTATGAACCCAGCCTGCCCTTCCAGCTGGTTATCCTGGGTAAGGCCCTGCGCTTACACGCGCTCATTTTTCAATGGGACATGGCATTGAAGGATCCACTCCTTATCATCGAGTGGATCTTTACACATAACCAGCCCACTAAGACTATCACCACTCCACAAGAAATCATGGCTGAACTCATTAAAAGAGCTAGAGTCCGTCTCCGCACTCTTGCAGCCTGTGAGTTCACCTGCATCTTCCTCCCATTGGCAACTGGAAGTTTGGAGCCTTTGCTCCAAACCAATGAGAGCCTTCAGTTCGCTCTCGATAGCTATTCAGGCCAAATTTCTATACACCCACCTGGCCACAGACTTTTCAAAACCACATTTAATTTGGTCCCCAAATCATTACAGAGCAAAACACCGCTCCAGGCCCTGACGGTTTTCACAGATGGCTCAGGGAAATCCCACAAGTCAGTCATGACTTGGAAGGACCCCAGGACACAGAAATGGGAGTCTGATGTCCAAGTGGTCGAGGGATCACCACAAATTGCTGAATTAGCAGCCGTTGTCAGAGCTTTTGAGAAATTCCAAGAACCTTTCAACCTGGTGACTGATTCGGCTTATGTGGCTGGAATAGCTATGAGAGCAGAACATGCATTTCTGAAAGAAGTCTCTAACCCAAATTTATACAAATTGCTTTCTGAATTAGTATATCTTATCTCTCACAGAAAGCAACCTTACTATGTCATGCATGTGAGGGCGCACACCGACCTCCCAGGTGCCATTGCCGAAGGAAACAGGAGGGCAGACGCCTTAGCCATGCCTGCTGGGGCAGCCAATGTCCCTGACATTTTTGCACAAGCGAAATTGTCCCACCAGTTCTTCCACCAAAATGTGCCTGCACTGATGAGAATGTTCAGACTACCCAGAGACCAGGCTAGTGCGATAGTTGCCACCTGTCCTAATTGCCAATCGTTCCAAATACCTGTCGTTAACTCCGGGGTTAACCCCCGAGGACTTAACAGCTGCCAGATATGGCAAACCGATGTCACTCACGTCCCGTCCCTCGGGAGAGTCAAATATGTACATGTCTCCGTAGACACCTTCTCTGGCGCAGTGTTTGCCTCAGCCCATGCAGGAGAAAATGCCAAGCACACCATCTGATATTTTCTCCTTGCTTTTGCTACCCTGGGAGTCCCAGAACAAATTAAAACAGACAACAGACCTGCTTACACCTCTCACAAACTAAGAGACTTTTTCAATGAGTGGGGGGTGAAACACACCACGGGCATTCCTCATTCCCCTACAGGGCAATCAATAGTAGAAAGGACCCACCAAAACCTGAAAAGAGTCCTTGATCACCAGCGGGGAGGAACAGAGATCATTCCTCCCATTGAGAGGCTCTGTAAGGCTCTATATGTCATGAACTTTCTAAATTGCTCAGCTACAGAGCCTGACCCCCCTGTAATTCGGCACTTCTCTAACTCAACTCATGCCAAACTCACAGAGAAGCCACCAGTGCTGATCAAGGATCCTGAATCACAACTGGTATCAGGACCTTTCCCGTTGATTACCTGGGGGAGAGGGTATGCGTGTGTGTCCACACCATCAGGACCTAAGTGGCTCCCAGGGAAAAATGTAAAACCTTATTTAGGCCCTACAAACCCTGCACCAAATTCAGAACTTTCAAAGTCTCCTGAGACCCACACAGGTCCAGAAAAACAGCAGCCCACTGCAGCCTGGAAACGGAGACGTAATCGGAGTCCACAGAACCGACCTGCCACCAGACCAACAACCAGACAGAGGCCAAACCGTCCTGCTACCAGAGCTGCAACGAGACGAATGCCAACGTCACGCCTGACACCGTGACAGTACGCAAGTCTTCTTAACTCCCTCCCCCTTCCCCTTCTTGCCCTCGTTGCCCAGCCCAAATTGCCAGTTTACACCAAAATGCACCTCTGTGCTGCTGCTGGTGTCAGGTCATGTGTCCCCAATACACAGAATAACCTTGCTTATAATTGTTTCGTTTTTTGTTTGTTTTTTTTAAAAGAGGGGGGAGATGGGAGAGGAAAGGGAAAAAGAAAATAGCTCCCCCCCCCCCCTCCAAAAATCAGAGCTAATCTTTTATGTCCTGTTGTAGAAAATGGAGAGCAAAACCATCCTTGAGTTCCGGATGTTCCTGATTATCTGGATGCTCCTGAAAACATCGGCTGTGGATGCCTGGCCAGTAGCACAGCCCCAGGAGAACATGTGGATCACCCTGGCAAAGACGCTCAAACAAGACCACATGTGCTTGTCCATGGGCAGTGCCACCAACCCTCTAGACTTTTTGCTCCTGGCCCATGGACACGGCTGCGAAGAATTTAACGGACTGTGCTGCTTTGACCTCCCCAGCCCCAGTGAAGGCATCCACGCCCTCATCCAGAGACCCCAACACGCGGTCCGGTCCAGGAACTCCAGACTGAAAAGCAGCCCCAGTGGCTTGAGGACCATTTTGGGAGCTAAGGGCTCAAAGGATGGGTTGCCTCCCTCCTGAAAAAAGTTTTTTGGGTTTTTCCTAATTGTTATTATCTTCCCAAGTATGTTTTCATGTTTTAAGAATCTATTAGCTAACTCTCTAGGAGATGCCTTTTTAATAAGTAAAGAAGGGGGAGTTGTGGCTAAGGAGGAGCCCGCTGGGCCTGAGATTCTGGCTCTACCCTGGAGACAAGATACTGCTCTGTAAGAGAGAGACAATGTGTCGCTCCCAGGGGTCTTTGAGTTAGATATGTTAAACTGTTGTGTCCCATTGGTGTTCCCGCCTGCTGTCCCATCCCGATACAGGTATCTCGGGCTTCCCCCCGCCCCTCTCCTTCCCCATAAATACCCCGGCTTTTCCCCTGTTCGACGGATTCGCTGTTGCCGGCACCCTTCGCCGAAGCTCTGCCTGAATAAAAGGTTTTGCCTTGGTGGAACGCTGGACCAGCATTCCCGTCCCTGCTTCCTGTGTTGCCTGCCTGCCGCTGCTGCTGAGCCGAGCTAAGCTGAGCTGAAATCACTCAACTACTGCTGAGCCTGAGCCGAATCACTCGCCTGCTCGAAGCTGCTCACGCGCCTCGGCCCAGCCCTTATCAGGGCTGAATATCTAGAGAAGTCGCGGTGCTCCGGGCTTTCCGTCGCTGCGGCATTGAAACAAGGAAATGCTCTTGGCACTTGATGTGCACAAATGCACAGCAGGAGAGGAAGAGCAGAGCAGCTACAAGCTGCCAGTACTTGCAGAAGAATGAATGGAAGTAACTTCCTGTTTAGGCTGGAAATTCGGAGAAAATTTGACCCCATCCAGAAGGGTGCTGAAGTGAAGCAGCTGTCTAGTGACAAGAGACAGATGGAGAAGTGAAACCCCAAAGGAAAGGCCTTGAATCTGGAGTTTTTTGGATGGTGGGGTCTTTAGAAACAGATCTTGCAAATCCCATGGGTGATGCAGGCGGCTTGCCAAGGGAGCATCCCTGTCCCCATGCCAGGGAGCTGCTGCTCTGGTCGCACAGGGTGCTTTGTGTTGTACCTGATGGCTCAGCAGAGCTTGGGGAGATGCCTCAATGTTTTTTGGATTTGAATGGCATTTGGGTCAAATCCAATTTCTCCTCTGTGGGATGAAGTCTTGAGCTCTGATGGGTTTCACTTGAAGATTTCTTTAATCTATGCCCCAGCCCAAAACCCCCCAGCAGATCCCCTGCTCCTCCCACTCTGTGTCTGCCCCAGCTATGATCCTTGGAGCTTTTCCCTTCAACTGAAAGAACTGGAAATTGGCTGGGTTTTGTCACCTCTTGGCAACAAAATTGTCTCCTGTTGTGCAGCTCAGGGGGATAGAAACTTCTTCCTCCCTTCAGTTTGCTGCAACCAAGTGTTTTGTTCCTCTTGGTGAAGAGCTGGGAAGAAAGACTTCTTTTTAAGCTGAGGGAGCCAAATTCAATTCTTTTATCATTTGGAGCAAAATCACCCAGTTATTTATGTTGAAAGTAACTCCAAAATTTTTAAGAGATCTTTTGAGAAAATATTTCTCTTGGAGACTGATTGCAAGTGGGTGTAGGAAGAAACTCTTTGCCTTGAACCATTCAAAGCAGTAATTTCTTCCCAAAGAGGAGAAGCAATTACATTTTCTGGGTGGAAAAAATAGAATAAAATAAAATAAAATAAAATAAAAAAATAAAATAAAATAAAATAAAATAAAATAAAATAAAATAAAATAAAATAAAATAAAATAAAATAAAATAAAATAAAAATAAAATAAAATAAAATAAAATAATAGTGGACCAAAGGAGCTTAAAGCCAATCTCCATGTGCTGCCAATGACTGAATTAAATGCACTGGGCTCCTATCAGCTGGGCCAGACCAAACACTGTTTTTGGCTTCTTGGGGGTTTTGTCAGAAATCTTTGTAGCACCAATAGTTCATGGACTTCTCTCTGCTGGCTTCAGCCATTCCTGCTGCCCATCATATCTTGCTATTATAAGGCAGCTCTTTTCATGATGTTGTCTTTGAAGTCAGCTGAGCCTTTTTCTACTTCTAACCCCAGTTTTCAGTAGGACCAACATTTTCTTTTCTGGGAGTGTATTCAGTGGTGGCCACACAAGTGAAGGCAAGGAGGTGGCAGGTGATAATTGATGGAACTTCCTGGAATGGGAAAAAACTCAGCATTCAATGTCCAATTCCTTAGAAATCTCTATTTTTCTTAGTTTTCCGGCCTCTTGTGCTCTTTGTGGCTGCTCTGAGTTTAGTCCTTGGAAATGCAATTCTATGGCTCCAAATGATTTGGAGACAGAATAATCTTGTACATAAAACCAACAAAATTTAACTTTCCAATAGGAAGGCAGTTTGACATCCAGGCTTGGGGGGAGCTGGCAGTAGTTAGTGCCTGGCCAATGACAGAACACAGAGTTCGTCTGATTGAGGTGAAATTTCATTCACTGGAGACAAAGTCAAATTGCCTTGTATTTGCTCAGCACTACAAATCCATTTGAAGCTGGTTGCCAAGACTTGCTGCAAGTGCTGAGTGATGGGATAAAGCCCTGCAATGGCACCATGAAATGGGAGAGCTGGAGAGAAATCTCAAAGAATGGCATTTCCAAGCATTTTCAGGCACTGATGTTCTGCTGCTGGCTTGGTGCTGTCCAAGGGGCTGATTGGAATGGTTTTAGAGGAACTAAGCTGGGCAGTTGTTGAGGGTTAGGTGGGAATTTTTACCCATTATGTGCTGGGAAACCTAACTACCGGTACTTAAGGGTGCTCACAAAAGACAAAGAGTAGCCGGGCCCAGGGTGGCGGGGAAGGGGGCAGAAAAAGGAGGGTGGGGACAGTTTTTAGCTGGCTTTTTCCTCGGCTTCGGAAAAGAAGGACGTTCGTGCGCTGGGTCGCGGAGCTGCTTCTTCTCCTTCTCCCCTCTTGGTTGGTGGCCTCGCACCCGCTGTCCTGCCAGGCATCGCCGTGGAGCTGCTGATACACCTCATCCACCAGCCCAGGATCGCAGCTCGTCCCTGCTGTCCCAGCTGACTGTTTCCTCGGAGCCCTGCAGGAGCACCGGGACTGACTGCCCGAGGGGTTTGTGAAAACAAAGCCTCTCCTCCATCCCGTCTCAGCCGAGAAAGCTGTCCCGGGGTCCCTGGTTCTGTTTTCTTGTTATTGCTGTAGTTATTGTTTGTTTGTTTACCCGGTTATACTAGTAAAGAACTGTTATTCCTATCCCCAGATCTCTGCCTGAAAGCCCCTTGATTTCAAAATTATAATAATTCGGAGGGAGGGGGTCTACATTCTTTCATCCCAAGGGAGGCTCCTGCTCTCCCTAGCAGACACCTGTCTTCTAAAACCAAGACAGATTTTGGCGCCCAACGTGGGGCACTGAGAGAAAAAGGGCAAAAAAGGAATAACAGTTCTTAAATAACCTAACTTTTGTGTGCTGGATTTAGAAACCTTGTTAGGTAGAACCATGTTGTTTAGCTTACCCAGGTTCGTGGGCCATGTGGTCACAGCTATATTTCTCCCATTTGCTGCACCTTACCTAAATATGGGTCCTATAACTAAAGCTACTGTGACTATTATCCAGCTTGTTTTGTGGGTTGATAAGGTGAAGAATTCATGGATGTTTAACGTCCTCTGGACGGCGGGCTCATGGATTCAGAGCTGTCACACACTAACTGGATGGTTTTCAGGTTACTTTAATAATGGTACCTACTGAGAGAAAAAGACAGCTGGGGAAATTTTCTCCCAACCTTTCACCCAGTTCCTTGGGCCTACCCCGCCAGTTTTCAAAGGGTTAAAATCTTCTCTGGATGCTAATGACATCATACAGTGGCTGGTGTTGCTGATAAGCCTGTTCTACTTAGCCTTCAGAGACAAAGGGAAAGAGACCGGAGGTGCTGCTCCAGAGCCTGGCACAGCCCCAGAGCGAGGGGGTGATGCCCCAGAGCCTGCCCCTGCCCCAGAGACAGGGAGTGGTGCTCCAGAGCCTGCCCCTGCCCCAGAGACAGGGAGTGCTGCTCCAGAGCCTGCCCCTGCCCCAGAGACAGGGAGTGCTGCTCCAGAGCCTGCCCCTGCCTCACAGCCCACCTCAGAAATGAACCACCCAGGGTGGGTGGGGGTGCTGGTGAAGGAGATACGTGAGATGAGCCAGATGCTAAAGGAGTGCATTTCCTCAGCTGCTGAGAAACCCTCCCCCTGCCCCAAAGAGGAAGAGTCTGATGGTGCAGCAGTGAAACCCACAGATGTTACAACCATCCAGGTTCCAGATGAACCACAAGGGCAGTCACAGCCAGCAGCTGTTGCCCCTGTGGAAACGAGGAAGTCTAAGATGAAGTCACAGCACCCTGTTGATAAGGATAAGAAAGGAGGGTCCTCACAACCCACAGGGGAGCCAGAAGTTGAAATCATCACTGAGTCTCTGACATATGACAGTCTCCGTAAGTTACAAAAAGACATTGTGAGGCGGGGGCGTGAGCCTTATACCAGCTGGTTACTTCAGGTCTGGGACCTTATGGGTACAGGCGTGCAGCTGGATGGTGGTGAGGCAAAGAATGTGGGACCCTTGACCCAGGACTCAGGTGTGAATCAGATATTCGTCAGGGAGCAAGGGCCCCTTTCCCTCTGGGAGCGGCTTTTGATGAGTGTAAGAGAAAGGTTTGTCCATAGAGAGAGAATGGAGGAGCACTATCATAGAAGGGAATAGAAAACCATTGAAGAAGGGATCCAACAGCTGAGAGAAGTGGCGATATTAGAAGTCCTTTTTAGAAGGGGTGGACAGCATGATAATGACCCCGACAAAGTCAGGTGCACTGGGCAGATGTTGTGGAGTCTGGCAAATCTAAGGCCACGTGACTACACCACCTATATTGCAACAATTAATGCCGATAACGGCCGAGAGACGGTGGGTTCTGTTGCCACCAGGCTTAGAAATTATGACAGTATAGTCCATGGCCCACATCAGGCTAAGATTTCTGCTGTGATTAAGGAACTCAAAGAGGAGATGAGGGAAATGAGGGAAGAGATGAGGAAGAGCAGTTCCCATATGGCACCAGTGCGGGTCACAAGCCCAAAACTCCAAGCCCCACGTCCCCCAGCTAGAGAGAGAGGGTACACCTCACGAACTGAGCTGTGGTTCTTTCTACGTGACCATGGGGAAGACATGGGAAAGTGGGATGGGAAACCCACTTCTGCCCTGGCAGCACGAGTGCGTCAACTCAGGCAGGGAACCAGTAACCAGAAAGGTTCCACTAAAGTGAAGGTAGCCTCAACCTCCCGTGATGAAACTGCCAGATATTACAGAAAAGAGGATGATCCCCTTGAAGGAACCTCTAGCATGTATGCCCAGGGAGGAGAGGATGACCAGTGCTAGAGGGGCCCTGCCTCTAGCCAGGAAGAGGCACGGGAAAACCGGGTCTTTTAGACGGTGTGGATCCGATGGCCTGGCACATCAGAGCCACAAAAATACGAAGCTTTAGTTGATACTGGTGCACAGTGTACCCTAATGCCATCAGGACATGTGGGGGCAGAACCTGTTTCCATTGCTGGGGTGACGGGGGGATCGCAGCAGTTGACTCTGTTAGAAGCTGAGGTGAGCCTGACTGGGAAGGAGTGGCAGAAACATCCCATTGTGACTGGCCCAGAGGCCCCGTGTATTCTGGGCATGGACTTCCTTCGAAATGGCTATTACAAAGACCCAAAGAGACTCAGGTGGGCTTTTGGAATAGCTGCTGTGAAGGCAGAAGACATTAAGCAATTGAACACCTTGCCTGGACTATCAGAGAACCCATCTGCAGTAAGACTCCTGAAGGTGGAAGAACAGCGAGTGCCAATTGCCACCTCGACGGTGCACCGCCGGCAGTATAGGACAAATCGAGATGCTGTGATCCCCATCCACAAGATGATCCGAGAACTGGAGAGCCAAGGGGTGGTCAGCAAAACCCACTCACCCTTCAACAGCCCCATCTGGCCTGTGCGCAAGTCTGACAGAGAATGGAGACTGACTGTGGACTATCGTGCATTGAATGAAGTGACTCCACCGCTGAGCGCTGCCGTGCCGGACATGCTGGAGCTCCAGTATGAGCTGGAGTCCAAAGCAGCGAAGTGGTACGCCACTATCGACATTGCTAATGCATTTTTCTCCATTCCCTTGGCAGCAGAATGCAGGCCTCAGTTTGCCTTCACGTGGAGGGGAGTGCAGTACACCTGGAACCGACTGCCCCAGGGGTGGAAGCACAGCCCCACCATCTGCCATGGACTGATCCAGGCTGCACTGGAAAAGGGTGAGGCTCCAGAACATCTGCAGTACATTGATGACATCATTGTCTGGGGAAACACAGCAGTGGAAGTATTTGAGAAAGAAGAAAAGATCATCCAGATTCTGCTAGAAGCCGGCTTTGCCATCAAGAAGAGCAAAGTCAAAGGACCTGCTCGAAAGATCCAGTTCCTGGGAGTAAAGTGGCAAGATGGACGGCGTCAGATTCCCACTGAGGTCGTCAATAAGATCACTGCAATGTCTCCACCAGCCAACAAGAAGGAAACACAAGCTTTCCTAGGTGCCATAGGTTTTTAGAAGATGCATATTCCTGAGTACAGCCAGATCGTGAGCCCTCTCTACCTGGTTACCCGAAAAAAGAATGATTTCCACTGGGGCCCTGAACAGCAGCAAGCCTTTGCTCAGATCAAACAGGAGATTGCTCATGCAGTAGCCCTTGGCCCAGTCAGGACAGGACCAGACGTGAAAAACGTGCTCTACTCTGCAGCTGGGAACAATGGTTTGTCCTGGAGCCTTTGGCAGAAAGTGCCTGGAGAGACTCGAGGCCGACCACTGGGATTCTGGAGCCGAAGCTACAGAGGGTCCGAAGCCAACTACACTCCCACAGAGAAGGAAATCTTAGCTGCCTATGAAAGAGTTCAAGCTGCCTCAGAAGTGATTGGCACGGAAGCACAACTTCTCTTGGCACCCCGACTGCCAGTGCTGGGGTGGATGTTCAAAGGAAAAGTTCCTGCTACTCACCACGCCACCGACGCTACATGGAGCAAGTGGATCGCCCTCATCACGCAGCGCGCCCGTATTGAAAACCCAAATCGCCCTGAGATTTTGGAGATAATTACAAATTGGCCTGAAGGTGAAAACTTTGGTCTCACTGATGAAGAGGAGCAGGAACAAGTGACACGAGCTGAAGAAGCTCCACCGTATAACCAGCTGCCAGCAGAAGAAACACGCTACGCTCTGTTCACTGATGGTTCCTGTCGCATTGTAGGGATGAACCGGAAGTGGAAAGCAGCCGTATGGAGCCCCACACGACAGGTCGCAGAGGCCACTGAAGGAGAAGGTGGATCAAGCCAACTTGCTGAACTCAAAGCTGTTCAACTGGCCCTGGACATTGCTGAAAGAGAGAGGTGGCCAAAGCTCTACCTCTACACAGATTCATGGATGGTAGCCAATGCTCTGTGAGGATGGCTGGAAAAGTGGAAAAAGGCCAACTGGCAACGCAGAGGAAAGCCAATCTGGGCTGCTGATGAGTGGAAAGACATTACCACCAGGGTAGAGAAACTGTCTGTGAAGGTCCGTCATGTAAATGCCCATGTCCCCAAGAGTAGAGCTAATGAAGAGCACCGAAACAATGAGCAGGTGAATCAAGCTGCAAAGATAGAGGTGTCAAAGACAGACTTAGATTGGCAACACAAGGGAGAGTTGTTCCTAGCTCGATGAGCCCATGACGCCTCAGGTCATCAGGGTAGAGATGCCACCTATAAGTGGGCACGAGACCGAGAGGTAGATCTAACCATGGACAGTATTTCTCAGGTTATCCATGACTGTGAGACGTGTGCCACGATCAAGCAGGCCAAGCAGTTGAAGCCCCTCTGGTACGGTGGGCGGTAGTCCAGGTACAAGTATGGGGAGGCCTGGCAGATTGACTACATCACACTGCCCCAAACCCGCCAAGGCAAGCGCTACGTGCTCACCATGGTAGAAGCCACCACTGGATGGTTGGAAACCTACCCTGTGCCTCATGCCACTGCCTGGAACACCATCCTGGGACTTGAAAAGCAGGTCCTTTGAAGGCATGGCACCCCTGAGAAGATTGAGTCAGACAATGGGACTCATTTCAAGAACAGCCTTATAAACAGCTGAGCTAGAGAACATGGCATTGAGTGGGTGTATCATATCCCCTACCATGCACCCGCTGCTGGAAAAGTTGAACGGTGCAATAGCCTGCTTAAAACCAGCTTGAAGGCACTGGGCGGGGGAACTTTCAAGAACTGGGAGATTAATTTAGCAAAAGCCACATGGTTAGTGAACACCCGAGGTTCCACTAACCGAGCAGGCCCTGCCCAATCTGAGCCCTTTAGAACGACAGATAGAGATAAGGTTCCAGTGGTACATATGAGAGGTATGCTGAGAAAAACTGTTTGGGTTAATTCTGCCTCCAGCAAAGACAATCCAATCCGTGAGGTTGTCTTTGCTCAAGGACCGGGTTGCACTTGGTGGGTGATGCAAAAAGATGGAGAGACCCGGTGCATACCTCAAGGGGACCTGGTTTTAGGGTGAACTACCCATGACACTGTGCTTGTATCTGTATCTGCATGTACATATGTATATAGTTAAAGTAGTATGTGTTAGTGTATAATTTAAAGGTTTAATATTTGATGTAACATTTTGGTATAGGAAAAAATTCGGGGTGGATAGTGTTGAGGGTTAGGTGGGAATTTTTACCCATTATGTGCTGGGAAACCTAACTACCGGTACTTAAGGGTGCTCACAAAAGACAAAGAGTAGCCGAGCCCAGGGTGGCGGGGAAGGGGGCAGAAAAAGGAGGGTAGGGACAGTTTTTAGCTGGCTTTTTCCTCGGCTTCGGAAAAGAAGGACGTTCGTGCGCTGGGTCGCGGAGCTGCTTCTTCTCCTTCTCCCCTCTTGGTTGGTGGCCTCGCACCCGCTGTCCTGCCAGGCATCGCCGTGGAGCTGCTGATACACCTCATCCACCAGCCCAGGATCGCAGCTCGTCCCTGCTGTCCCAGCTGACTGTTTCCTCGGAGCCCTGCAGGAGCACCGGGACTGACTGCCCGAGGAGTTTGTGAAAACAAAGCCTCTCCTCCATCCCGTCTAAGCCGAGAAAGCTGTCCCGGGGTCCCTGGTTCTGTTTTCTTGTTATTGCTGTAGTTATTGTTTGTTTGTTTACCCGGTTATACTAGTAAAGAACTGTTATTCCTATCCCCAGATCTCTGCCTGAAAGCCCCTTGATTTCAAAATTATAATAATTCGGAGGGAGGGGGTCTACATTCTTTCATCCCAAGGGAGGCTTCTGCTCTCCCTAGCAGACACCTGTCTTCTAAAACCAAGACAGCAGTGGAATGCACCTCAGGCAGAAAATGCATCTCTGGTCTCTGCAAGTGCCTTTATCTCCCTTCATGCTCCTCAGCACTGAAATCCTGCAAGGACTGAGGGAATCTGAGGCTTTGGGAATGGCCAATAGTGAGAGATATTGGTGAGATTTGACTCAGGAGATGGAAGCAGCAGCAGAAGGTGCTGTCATCTTCATCCTAGTGCTCTCCTGCGTGCTGATGCATCGTGAAGGAGGCAGGATTCCATCAAGTACCTTCTGTGTCTCCCGTGGCAAATTCTTTCATGTCTTAGAGTTTCAGGCATGTGTTGTGTGGCTGTGCTGCACCCCAGGGCCAGGCTCTGCCTCTCTTTGCTCTGGCTGCTGCTTCCAAGCTGTCCGCTGTGATTTTGATTTGCAAGCCACCTCTCTGACCAGCTTCCACTTTGCTTGAAAAATTCAGCACCATGTTGGGGGCTGAACAAGTCCCAGAGCTGGGGAGAAGGATTTGAGCTGCAATTTGCATCACAGAGTTGTTAGAGTGGGGAAAATGTCGCATCCCTCCTGGACCTGGAGCTTCTAATCTTGTTGCAAACACTGAAAACCTCTTCAGCTTCTCTCATTCTACCTAAATTTGATTCCTGCTTTGATTTCACACCTCTTTCATGCAGCTTTTTCCTCTGTCCTTGGCTAGAATTGTCAGGCCTGAGAAATTTGGTCGAGCCTTGGGACAGCTCCCATCATCTCTCCCTGCTGCTAATGCTGCTTTGAATTCTCTTGGGAATCTGAGCATGAGGGAAACTGGGGGGACTTTAGTGAGAGGAAAAGTGAGGCACAGAGGCTGAAGTGCAAATGCAGAGTGTGGGTCACCAGAGTCTGCAGTGTTGTGGGGATTTGGGCCACTCAAACAGATGTTTCTTCTCTAGGAATGGCTGATTCCTTCAGTGTGTCGCCTCCTGAAATTCCTGTGCTCCAGGGCTGGTGCTGGAGCTGCAGCAGCACAAAGTTGCCAGGGAGCCGTGTGGGACCCAGTGGGAATCATTTCTTTGCTGCTTTTGATGAAAAGTTGTGACATGAATCTCAGTGTCAGGGAGGTGCCCCGTTAATGCTGCTGCAGTGCCCACACACTGTGTCTGGAGACAGCTCAGGAGAAAATGAAGAAAAGCCAGGATGAAATCCCATGTGCTACTGAACTCTATCAGAACCTGCTTGGAGTGAAGTGTGTGAAGTGACTGGGGAGAGCTGGATAGAAGGGACAGCTCTGAGAAGTGTGTGATATATCACTGACATCCTTCCAGTGATCTTTGCACACAGACGAAAAAGTATCAGTTTGCATGGCCTGAATCTCTGGGTCTGGAAATCCTGCGTGTTTCACAAGCTGTGCTGAGCTCATCTGGCTCTGAAATATCATCTCTGCATGTTAGGCAAAAAAACCTAAGTTCTGTAGAGATGAATAAAAATCAGTGGTAACCCAGAAGCAAACCTTGGCAATAGACATGTGTGGCAGGTGAGGAGACTGAAAGCTTTCATTCTTGTTGTGGGAGAATGAATTCAGCAATAAAAATCCTGTCTCTTGGCATTAAAATACTTTAGTTTCAGCTCTGCCCCAGCCCATCAATGTCCCTGTGTGGTTGGGGGTAGGTTCTCCCCCTGTAGCTCTCTGCAGGTTGGTGCTAATTCAAGATGTTCTGGCAGGTTCCAGTGTTTTGGTGCCTGAGCAGGGAGTGCAGAAGAGGGATTCCAAGCGCTGCCATTTGCTGTGCTAGAAAGTCCAAGGGACAAATTTGTGCCAATTAAGGTCTCCCCTTGAAGTAGGAGGAACAATTGATGTTGTGCTTGTAGCAGAGTGTGGTGACAGAGGGGGTTTCCAAAGGAAATGTTGGTGCATGTAGGCCAGAGGCCCCTGTGCTGAGGCTCCCTCCAGGCTGGCTCCAGCCCCTCAGGGTGCCCAGGAAGCAGGCTGCCCGCAGCCCAGTGCAGCCTCCTTAGCCCTGGGGCTAGCCAGGGAAGAGCCATGGATGAGGCTGAGCCCTGCTCCCATGTGGGATGCCATGGGACAGGGCCCACTGGGATTTGCCCCTCCAGCCCCCAAGTGTGTCCAGAGAAACTGCAAGGAGAGGGTGAGCTCTGTCAGTGGGACCCCCTGTGCACAGGGAGCCACTGCTGGGGTGGCTGTGCCAGCTCCCTCCGGGACATCCAGCCCTGGGAACCTGGAGCGAGTGGAAAGCACAACTTTGCAAATGTGCCCGAAGCAAATGCAAAGAGAACTGGGGTGTGAAAAACAAAGAATGTTTATTTGTAGAAGAAAAAGAACAAGAATGAACTACACAACATATTTACATTGTAAGAATATTTGTAACAACAACAACAACAACAAACTATAGAACCTATTTACCTAAGAACTTATCTAACAGAACTATATGAAACGTATTTACAGAACACTTAAACAAACCCTAAAACCTCTATCCTGAACACAACAACTTCAAAACGTATGTACAGAAGGGTGTCATCTCTGTCTGGGATGTGCCTCGGTCCTGGAAGAAAAACAAGTAGCACGGTCAGTGCAGTCAGGCATGGAGGGGTGTTCCATGTGCTGCCAGGCTGGGACACTGGCACAGGGGGACTCTGCTGCCAGAAGTGAGCCTGGCTGGGGCTGGGGGCTGTGGCCCAGGCACTGGAACAGGGCTTGTGTGGCCCAAAGCAAGGCCAGGCCAGGCCAGGGATGGCCACCAGAATCCAGTGCATGGGCTAGCGTGTCTCTGAGCAGGGAGTGCCCAGCCCAGCCCCAGCCTGGCAGCAGGGGACCCGCTCTGCCCGTGGGGAGCACCTGCCTGTTCTGCTGCTGGCATCGGTCTTCATCCCAACACCATGTCCTCCTCCTCGTCTTTTATATCTACATCCATCTCTTCAATATCATCTTTCGTTTCCACCTCCATCTTTTCCTCTGTCTCGTCCATATCCACATCCATCTCTTCATCTCCAGTATCTTCTCCGTCCACTTCCATTTTCTCTTCTATGTCAATCTGTGGATCGACCTCCATCTCCTCCTCTCTGTCCATGACAGCCTGCAGAGGTAGCAAAATCTCAGAGTGGGGTCCCTTTCCCACAGTATCGAACAGAGCTCCAGCACACCCAGGCTGCTGCGGGGTGTCCACCTCCATGGAATAGTACCATACCTTCTTTGGAGCAAATGCAGACATCCTGCAGGGATGGATAACGAAATCCAGGCAATGGGCAGCTTTCAGGACTGAGGGGGGTATCAGGGAGCAGGTGACAATCAAAGTGGCAGGGGTAGCTGTGGAGCAGGGTGAAGAGCGTGCTGACACAAGAGGAGCCAAGGGTTGTGTTGTGGCCGTTGCTGGATGCTGGAAGTTCTAGCTGGAGCGTGCACTGTGACATCACTGCCAGGAGTCCAGGCCCAGGCTGAAGTGGACAATGGAGACCATAGAATGATGGAATCCCTGGGTGGCTGGGCTTGGAAGGGACCCTAAAGACCATCTTGTTCCAAGCTGAGCAATCTTCCCCCAGAACAGGTTGCTCAGAGCCCTGCTCCCAGCTGGCCTTGGATGTTGCCAAGGATGGAGCATCCCCAGGCTCTGTGCACAGCCTGGGCCAGTGCCCCAGCAGCCTGAGTGGAAAAGAGCAGCTTCATTAGATCCAACTTCAATCTCACTCCTGCAGTTGAAAGGCTTCTCCTCTCTGTGCCCATCTTTCCTAGAGCTGCAGGGAGGCCTCCCCAGCACCTTCTCTTTCCAGGCTGAGCATCCCCAGCCCCACATGGACAGCACTCAGATCCGTGGGGGTCAAGGCTAAAGGGTAGCAAAGAGCATCAGGAAGTGAGAGATGGAAGCTTTTGGAGATGGAAGCTTTGCCTCTAAATGTAGAAAATCAAGAAAAGTGGAGGGGAAAATGGTGGGACTCTGGCTCTGTTCTAAGTGGCGAAGATTTTCTTTCCTTCTTTTCTGTCGTGCTGCCCCAAGTTTTGTTGTTTGAAAGGAGGTTTGGCAAAATATCCATTGTCTTCTCCATTGGTGAAACACTGAGCAAAGTCAGGGCAAGCTGATGATGCAGAGCAAAACCTGGAAATATCTCCTGGGGATCCTGAACCTGGGGAATGCAGCTAAAGCCAGCCAAAAGTCATTTCTGGAAAGTCAAGCCTGGTTTACATTTTCTGGAGTTGAACTGTTCCAACTTTACCAGTCATTTATAAAAAAGGAAACAACTCAATCCAAAGGAGACAAAAACACAAAGAAACAACCCCAAACAAACGAATCAAACAAACAGATAAAAAACCCCAAATAAAACCAA
Organism: Poecile atricapillus; assembly: GCF_030490865.1. Classification (NCBI taxonomy): domain Eukaryota; kingdom Metazoa; phylum Chordata; class Aves; order Passeriformes; family Paridae; genus Poecile; species Poecile atricapillus. Next base: position 890,448 of record NC_081282.1, on the reverse strand, counting down.
AGGCAATGAGAAGTTAGGATTAGTTGTAAGGATATCACAGCAGGCGAATGGCTGCTTCCTACAGGATCTCCATCCAAAGCCACCTAGAACAACTTCTCCAAAATATATCCAACAGGAGAAATCTAAAACGTGATCCATGGCAGCTTTGGGGGCAGCTCTGCATTACAGTGAAGGATGAGCATGCAGTGGTACAGATGCAGCATTGCCCACCCTCCAGGCTGCTGTTTGCTCTGCTGAAAGACTCTTGCAGGACTGTGGCCCCTCTCCATGCAATGGAAATCATTGCCACAGCTCTCAGTTGAGGCACTGGCATTTCCAGAGCCAGATTCAGGCACAATCCTGCTGCCTGCTGAGCATCTGAAAAAGATCCTGGGCATCTTCAGGCCTAGAAGCACAAAACAGCTCAGGCTCTTCCTGAACTGGGTTTTCAGGGCAGGTTTCCATAGCTCTGCAAGATTTCTTCATCCCTCAACACGTCTGACTTTATGTCCAATGATGCATTTGGGTTTCTTCCTTCCTCCTGTGTGCCTGTGAGTAACCTTCCACGTGGATGGAGGAGATTGTGTACAGGACAATTGATTCCTGGATTGCCATTTGGCTTCACTGTCACTCAGTTGAACATGGTCCTTATCTAAGAAGGACTTCCAAGAAATGGGTAGGAGTTTTGGCTGTGAGAGGAACAGAAAACACATTTTCTACACCAAATTGCCAGCTGATGCAGTTTCTCTGCCAAAATAGTGATTGCCATTCATCTTCCTGGGAAGAATGTGAAGACCCATTCAGAGATCCCAGGTTCAGCTGGCCTGTGGCTTTGTGTACCTCATTTCACATGTCCAATTTCAAGGGCCACTAAAAGAGGCTCATGTTTGCCTTGCTAGCCAGAAGTGCTGTAGGTATTTCCAGGAGAAAAGAAAAAACATCGCTGTCCTGTGGTGTGCTAGAAATGCCACCACAATTGTGAGTCTGTGAGCAAAGCCAGCCAGTGCTTTTTGGGGCTGCAGCAGCTGAGAGTGTGGCAGAGTGGTTTTGATATTCTTTTTAGAGTCCTGAAAGCATTGTTGCCAAAACAATCTTTCTCTCCTGTCTTCTGTCCTAAACTGTGGAACAGAGAAAATGGAAAGGAGCAGAGGTTTGTTTAAATTGGCTTTTTTATTTTGAAGTCTTCAAATAGTGTCAGCTTGATGCACGATACTTTAGCAATTGGATGAGTAGCACCTATTTCATCCCAGCAGAGAGGTGGGATTGAAGACTTCCAACAGCAGAAGTACTGGATGTGTAAGAGCTCAGTTTTCCACCCCTCACCCCCTGGTATCTCGCTGGACTATTTGAAGCAGCCTCAGCCAGATACATTAAAATACTGCTCCAAACAACAACAGAATGCAAATGTTCCACCAAATGGGCAAAGATAAGAAAAGTGGGTGGCATCCCTTTCTGAAGAGCTCGTGTTGATTTTGCAAAGTCAGATGTAAAAAAGTTTTGCCATATTTCTTTCCTAGATAAATGGAGATATTGAATAGAAATCTGTCTCTGAGGCTGCTAAGTTTGGTATGATTTTAGATCTGGGAGGAATAGAACAGGTTGCAGAGAAGCTGTGATTGTCTGACCCTTGGAAGGGTTCAAGGCCAGCTTGGATGGGGCTTGGAGCAAGCTGGTCTAGGGGAAGGTGTCCTGAGGGTGCTGAGAGTTGAAACAAGAGGAGCTTTAAGGTCCCTTCCAAGGCAACACATCCTGGGAGTCCATGAAGAGAAACTTGGACTTTTCCTGAGATGCTGCCTTTGCAAGGGCAAGTCCCAAACACCCCAGGTAGTTTGAAATGCCCTGAGCAGAACCCAGCTGTGCTTTCTCATAGGTTGCCGCGGCGGTGGAGGTGGCAGGGGTGCCGCGACTCCCGGAAAAGCGGTCCGCGGTTGGGCTGCCCGGGGCACAGACACGTCCTCTGCCCGGCGAGTGATTTCAGCTCAGCTCAGCTCAGCGGCAGCGTGCAGGCGACACGGAGGGAGAGAGCAGAGCGCTGTGTGGCGTTCCGCAGAGAACTGGCCTTTATTACAGCCGGGCCCTCGGCCAAGGGAGCCAGTGACAGCAGCTCTCTGGAACAGGGGAAAACCTGGGGAATTTATAGGGGAGGAGAGGGGCTGGGGGAAACTGGGATACAGGTATTGGGGTGGGATGGCAGGGGAGAACAGCAATGGAGTGTAACAGTTTAACATAACTAACTCAAAGATTGCTGGGACTGATACTTTTCTCTCCCTTAGAGCAAAGTGCCCTGCCTCCAAGGGAGGGCCAGGATCTCTGAATTAGCCGGTTTCCTGGCCCCCACAACTCCCCCTTCTTTACTTCTTAAAAAGGCATCTCCCAGAGATTTGGCTAATAACTTCTTAAAACATGAAAACATACGTAGGAAAATAATAATAATTAGGAAAACTCAAAAAATGTTTTTGAGGAGGGAGGCAACCCATCCTTTGAGTCCCCAGCTCCCAAAAAGGTCTTCAAACCACTGGGGCTCCTTTTCAGTCTGGAGTTCCTGGACCGCGTGTTGGGGTCTCTGGATGCGGGCATGGATGCCTTCACTGGGGCAGGCAGGATGACAGAGGGTTGGTGGCGCTGCCCATGGACAAGCACACGTGGTCTTGTTTGAGAGTCTTTGCCAGGGTGATCCACACGTTCTCCTGGGGCTGTGCTACTGGCCAGGCCTCCACAGCTGATGTTTTCAGGAGCATCCAGATGGTCAGGAACGTCAGGAACTCAAGGATGGTTTTGCTCTCCATTTTCTATAACAAAGTATAAAAGATTAGCTCTGACATTTTTTGGGGGGGGACTATTTTCTTTTTCCCCTTCCTCTCCTGTCTCCCCCCTCTTTCTAAAATAAATAACTGTAAGCGAGGTACGGGTATTGGGGATGAGGTGGTTGGTTGCTGGTGGGGTTATTTTGTGCATAGGGGACACATGAGCAGACACCAGCAGCAGCACTGAGGTGCATTTTGGTGTAAACTGGCAATTTGGGTTAGGTAATGAGGGTAAGAAGGGGAAGTTTAATAATTGATATGTAAATTATACAACAAGAGAGAATAAAAAGATGTTCAGCTGAAAACCAAGATGGGTCAGATTTGGGTCTGTGAACCCCTGACACCCAGATCCCTTAATAAAGCACCTGCAAATAATCATTCTGTGGTTATGAGTGTTCCTGAACGCCAGCAATTTCATCAGATTTTACTGGAACTTTGTGGGATTTTTCTGGAATTTTGTAGATTTTTGTGGGATTTTGCAGGTTTTGGAGGAGACTTGAAGAATTTTGTGGGATAGTTCTGGAATTTGGTGGAAATTGGAGGAGGTTTTGTAAGATGTTTCTGGAATTTCGTAGGGTTTTTTGATAATTTATGGAATTTTGTGGATTTTTCTGGAATTTTGTGGGATTTTTTTGAATGTTGTGTAATTTCTGCAATTTTGTGGGATTTTGAAAAGACTTGAAGAATTTTGAGGGATTTTTCTTATATTTTGTGGAATTTTGTGGAGATTTTGTGAGATGTTGCTGAAATTTGGTAGGGTTTTGAGAAGATTTAGGGAATTTTGTGGGATTTTTCTGGAGTTTTGTGGGATCTTGAGAAAATTTAAAGAATTTTGTGAATGTTTCTGGAAGTTTGTGGGATATTTTTGAGGATGTTGTGGAGTTTTCTGGCATTTTGAAAAGACTTGAAAAATTTTGAGGAATTTTTCTTGAATTTTGTGGAAAATTGTGGAAATTTTGTGGGATTTTTCTTGAATTTTGTGGGGCATTTGAATAATTGTGTAGGGTTTTTCTGAATTTTTTGGGGCTTTTCAAGAATTTTGAAGGATTTATCTGTAATTTTGTGGAAATCGGAGGACAACTTGTAAGATGTTTCCAGAAATTTGGTAAGGTTTTGAGAAGATTTCAAAAATTTTGTGGGATTTTTTAGAATTTTATGGATTTTTCTATTATTTTGTAGGAATTCGAGGAAATTTGAGGAATGATGAGCAATTTTTGTGGGATTTTTCTGGAATTTTGTGCGATTTTGTGAGATTTATGGAATTTTGTAGAAATTTTATGGAATTTCATAGAAATTTGTGGAATTGTGTGGGATTCATCTGGAATTTTGTGGGAATTTGAGGAGATTTAAATAATTTTGTCGGCTTTATATTGGAATTCGTGGGATTTTGTGGGATTTCTGTGAAAATTAAATAATTTTGTGAAATTTTTGTGGAAATTTCTTGGAATTTTGTGGATTTTTTTTGATTTTTAATGGATTTTTAAAAAATTTTGTTGGATTATTAGAAAATTTAAATAGTTTTATAGGATTTTAGTGGAATTTTTTGGTTTTTTCAAGAGATTTAGGGTATTTTGTGGAATTTTTGTAAAATTTTGTGTAATTTTGAGGAAATTCTGGGAATTTTGAGGGATTTATGTGAAATTTTGTCAGATTTTGAGGAAATTTGGGGAATTTTGAGGAATTTTTGTGAGATTTTTTTAAAATTTTGTGCTATTTGTGTGGAATTTGTTGGGATTTTGAGGATATTTTAAAATTTATTTAAAGATTTTTTTGAAATTTTGTGGAATTTTGAGGTGGTTTATGGAATTCCGTGGAATTTTGTGGGATGTTTCTGGAAATTTGTGAGACTTTGAGATGATTTAAATAATTTTGTGGTATTTCTGTAAAATTTTGTGGTATTTCGATGAGATTTAAATAATTTTGTGGAATTTTTGAGGGATTTTTGTGGAATTTTGAGGGATTTTTGTGGATTTTGTGGAATTTTGTAGGATTTTGAGAAGATTTGGAGAATTTTGTGGGATGTTTCTGGGATTTTGTGGGACGTTTCTTGAATTTTGTGGGATTTTAAGGAGATTTAAATAGTTTTGCGAGCTTTTGTGGAGATTTATGGAATTTTGTGAAAATTTTGTCAGATTTTTGTCGAATTCTCTGGGATGTTTCTGGAATTTTGTGGATTTTTACTGGAATTTTTAAGGAGATTTAAATAAATTTTTGGGATTTTGTGGAGATTTATGTTGCTATATTGTTGTGGTTTTAAAGCAGTAACTAAAAAAATTACTAGATAACTTATTTATTCCTTGCTGTGAGATGTGGATTAGAACAAGAGCAAAACAGGCTTAAAACTTAAAAGAAATAAAGTTTATTAACAAAACTAAAAGAATAAGAACACCAGAATAAACCTCCAGAAAACCACTTTATCCCCCACTACCCAACCATTCTCTTGTTCACATGACAATATAGAGACAAAAAAACTTGGAACTTTGGTGCATAAACAATCCCCAGTTCCTGAAAGAATCTTTTCATCAGCCTTTGTAGAGAAACAGAAGTCTTCTTCTGTTAATCTATGGAGTTTTTCACAAGAAAACTATTTCTGTTATAGCTTTCTATTTATGTGATGCCAGCTGCACAGAAATCTGTCATCAGTTCACTCCTCCCATTTCACATCACTCTGAGGTGTGTATGGGCCATGAGTCTAGAGATGTCATTTTTAAGGATGAGTTATTCAAAGGCAAAAGTTCTCTTCATCTGTCTCTGTGAGCTTTCCTGGAAACAGAAGTTTTCTCTTTGCCTCTACAATGGCCTCAAATCTTCAACTATTACTTCTCCCCTCTGTCCCAGCACCTCACTGTATCACAATTACTTTCACCTTTTCCTCAAAATCCACACTTCGAACACTCTATTCCTCCCAATATACTCTGTCATGAATTAAAGGAGTTTTCTCAGGACACTATTGTCCATCTCCATAACTTTAACAGAAAAATATTTCAGCTTAATTAAAGCATCTCCTTATTCTCTACCTCTTCTGAAGCTTAATTCTTTTCTTTACTTTACTGTCTCTGATAGTTTATAAAGTCTCTTTACATGTTGATTCCTCTCTTTTTCTCTCTCTGGGTAAAAGGATTAATCTGCAAGTCTCATCTGGGTAATGAAAAGGTTAAAATCTTGCCCAGGCTTTGTAGATGGTTCTGTGATCTCTGCTGGAGCAGCGGCTGGAGTTGTCTGCGATGGAAGATTCCTCATGGCTGCTCTGGAGAGTGTGGTCACTGTCTCAGCCCGCCGCAGGTCAAGAGCTTTTTCTTTCTTTCCTCGGCAGTCTCTGGGGTGAATTCAGTCCCAGCAAAAACTGCAGCCGAGGCAGGGACCGGCCTGGCCCGGCCAGAGCCCGGGGCAAGCCCCGCAGGCCCCATCTCCCGGCCGGGAGCCGCGGCAGGCCCAGCCCAGCCCCTGCCCGGGCCGCATGGGCTGGGCAGGGGACGGGAAGCCAGCTAAAGCTCAGTTACCTTTCACAGCCAGGACACCAAGAGACAAAGAAATTCCCAGCCTTAGGGCTTAAGGTGCTGTTCACAGGTTGATCTCACTTTTCACTGGTTAAAACTGCTGTCAATTCTTAGAAATGGCCAGCTGTTGGCTAGGAGACAAACTCCCATCAGCTGCCAGCGATTTTAACATCCTTAGGTGTTTCTCTTTGTTTTCTTCAATACCAATCTATCACAACACCGTAGGGCAGCCTGGGCTGGAGAGGGCACAGGGATGGGCAGCAGCTGAAAGGCCCTGCCAGAGGCAACTTGTGCAGCCCTTTGGCCATGGCTGCTGGCCCTGGGCCTGAGGCCAGCAGGGGACAAGTGACCCTGGCAGCCCTGGGGCCTCATTGCCTCCTTGTCCCTGCTCAGCAGCCTGGCAGGGGCCGCCCCATGGTGCTGCCCTTGGCATTGCACATCCCCACATGCCAGTGGCCCGGGAAGAGCCCTGAGCAATGAGGGAGGGACAGCATCTGCCTTGCCAGGGGCTGGGGCTCAGCCCTTGGCCCTTGGCATTCCTGAAACACATCCAGCTTTGCTCAGCACCACAGACACCTTTCCCTTGCTTGTCCCCAGCTGCCATCAGGGCCTCCAGTGTTCTGCTCTGCCTGGAACCTGGGGACGCTTTCTCACTCGTGTCTCTCATTTCAACTACAAGAAACTTCAGGGTTTCCATCTGACTTGGAGCTCTTGAGAAGTTTCTGGAGCACACTCTGAGGGACTGAGTGTGATGCAAAGAGCCCCAAAGGCCCGAGAGGGTGATGAAAGTGCTGGTGCTGTGTCTGTGCTGCTGAGCTGGGCCGGGCTCCTGGCCCAGAGGCAGCTCCTGGCAAGGGCAGCGCTGCAGAGAGACAGCTCTGGCCAGGAGCAGCTCCTGAGCACAGCCCAGCAGGGCTGGGGCCCTGCCAGGGCAGCTCAGGGACACGAGCAGGCCCAGACAGAGCTCCCAGGGGCTCAGCACTGGCAGGGGCTGTGCGATGTCCCAGAGGGGGCTGTGTCACAGCGGCACCTCTGGGGCTGTGTCCTGGAGCCCCAGAGCAGCTGGGATGTCAGAAAGGGGCTGTGTGACAGCTCAGAGTGGGTTGTGTGAGGTCACAGATGGGGCTGGGACATCACAGAGTTTGTTGTGTGAGGTCACTGAGCAGCTGCAGCATCATAGAGGGGATTCTGTGACATCACAGAGCAGGCTGTGACATCACAGAGAGGACTGTGACATTAGACATTAGATATATGACATCACAGAGCAGGCTGTGACATCATGGCATGGCTGTATGACATCACAGACCTGGCTGTGAGGTCAAAGTGTGTTCTGTGACATCACAGGGTGTCTGTATGACATCACAAAGAGGGCTGAGTGACATCACTGATGGGGTTGTGACAGCACAGAGCAGGCTGTGACATCACAGAGGAGGGTGTAAGGCCATAGAGCACACTCTGCCATCATAGAGGGTGGCTCTGTGACATCAGAGAGTGGTTTGTGACATCAGATTATGGCTGTGTAACATCATAGAGCAGGCTGTGACATCACAGTAGACTGTGATAATATCTGCTGTCTTTGTGACATCACAGTCTTCTGTGACATCACAGCACAGCTGTATGACATCACAGGATGACATACCAGAGTTGGCTCTGTGACATCACAAGGGCTGTCCAGAGTGGGCTGTGACATCACAGGGGGCAGTGTGACATCCCAGGTGTCTGTGTGACATCACAGGAACAGTGTGACATCCCAGGTGTCTGTGTGACATCACAGGTGTCTGTGTGACATCACAGGGGGCAATGTGAGGTCACTGGGGAGGTCACTCCATCCCAGCCCCCCTCACAGTTCCCCCCAGAGAAGTCCAACTCTGCTCCTGCACAGCGGGGTCCCCTGTCCCCCCGGGTTCCCCCACCCCCGGTGCCGCAGCCTCCCCCAGAGGATGTTCCATCAGATCCACCCCAGAGCCTGACACAGGGACGGGGCTGGGGCCGTGGGGGTGGGACAGGGGGACAGGGACCCCCCGGCAGCATCCCTGTGTCCCCCAGGGCCAGAGCCTGGGCCAGGGCTCCTTCACCCTGTCACCAACGAGGGCTTGAGAGTGCTTGAAAAATCCCCAGCAAGGGAGCAGCAAAAACCAGATTTAATATGAAGTGACAGCAGCACAAAGTTCCTTGGCAAGAGTCACTCTGTGACACATTGGGCTGGAGCTGATCTGGCTCTGTCACTCTGGGCCGCACCAGGAGTGGGTCACAGCCCAGGAGCAGGATGACCCCAGGTGTGACTGGAGCACTCGCTCTGTGGCTTTGGGCTGTCAGTCTGTGCTCTGAGGAGACAAGGACAAGAGGGAGGTCTTTTGGAATGGATAACAGAGGATTTATTGCTCTGGGGAATCTTGGGGACAAAAGACAGAAAATGCTAAAATAGGGAGGTAGTTCAAAGGGAGGGTACAAAGCATCAGCTAATCAGAGATATCCTGAGGAGGGCAAAAGGCAGGGTTCACAAAATCATCATCCAATGAGGGAGGTAGGGGGGGGAAATTGGGTCACATGGACTAACATCGAAGTCACATGGACTAACTAATCCCCTAAACATCGAAGTTTAGGGGATTTCTGAAGTGGAATTCCAAGCATGTGGTGGGTCTAAGGTAGAATTTACAGGTGACTCAGGGTAGATTGACAATGTGCTGTGGGAGGGTCTCATTTGGACCAAACCTTCAACTTGGGCAATAACAGAACAGACCATGAACAAGAAACACACTGCAACAACCACCCTTTGTCCTGTTGTGGCAGGCCCCACTAAAACCTTTGTCCACCGTTGCATTTCCAATGAGCCGGGTTTCCATGGCAATTGCCAGGACAGGTGACCCAGGTGTGGTGTCCCAGGGAGGGTTGCCATGGAAACAGGTGGCAGCACTGACCCTTTCTGTCTGGCTGAGCTGACCTTTGGCCCTGGCAGTGGCGTTTGCTGCTGGTTCCACGACACCTGAGCAGCCAGCACGGCACAGGGCAGGTGGCCGTGGCACAAGCCCCCAGCAAGGGATCCCCTCTGGCTCTGGGCAGTGACAGCAGCCCTGAGCAAAGGGCTGGCACAGTGGGGTCAGTGCAGTGTCCATGGCAACAGCCCCTTGCAATGGCCCAGTGCAGGTTGGGATGATAATCCACCCTCACAGCTGGCCCAGGGCAGCTCTGCAGTGCCCTTCCCCACAGCCTGGCTGCACAGAAGCACTTCCAGGGCTCTCTGCATTTCCCTTCCCTCACTCTTGGCTCACTCACACACCTCCCAACCACCCACTTGGTGCTTTCAGCTGCAAGGAGTTCAAAGCTTGTCTGTCCTTCAGCAGCTGCTCTAATTCTGCCTTCAGCCAACTCTGGATTTGTGTTTATTGCAGAACTCCCTGTGTGTCTGAACATTCCTTGCCTGGTTCTGCCTTGGGGAAGGGGAACCTCCTTGGTGGCACCTTGGGCTGGCACACACTTGAGGAGGGTGTCTGTTTTCCATGGGGAAACTCAGCAGTTTTAGATTGCTAAAATAAAAGAAGAAAACCCCTCTTTGCCTGAGTGCTGCCAGTTCTGTGAGCAAAGCAGGTCCCAGGGGAGTGAGGAGAGACAGGATGGGGCTGGGGAAGGTGGAGCAAGGTTGTCCACACTGGGTCAGACCTCAAGGCACAGCTTCTCTGACCTGGCCAGACCTCCTTAGGAGAGACCCTGGATCAATATTGATCACTGAATGCTGCAATCACCTCTGCTCTAAAGAGAACAGGAATAAAAGACACCCTTTAAAATAGGAATACATATTTCTTAGAAGTTCTTTGAAGTATTTCTCCATAACTATTGCAGGGAATTTTCCTAAGAACTGCACCACACCAGAGGGAAATCAAGGCACAGCCATGTTTTTTTAGGACTTGCTTGATCTTAATGAGCCCCATGGTGCATTTGGAGATGAGCCCTGGAACCTCAGGGCCTGAGGGGAGATTGCACAAACCTTTCCAGGAGTCTAAGTCAGAGGAAAACAGCCAAAGTTTCTCCAAGCATTAATGGGTGCCACTGAGGTCCATCCCCAACACAGGCTCCTCATGGACTCCTTGGAGGAGAGAACTGGAGGCCAGGATTGCACAGAAACCTCTCAGAGACTCAGTGTGGAAAGGAAAATCCAAAGCAGCTGAAAAAGCCCTGAGTATCTCAAAGTATTGATGAGCCCCACTGAGTGTCAATGGAAAGCTCCCCAGGGACTCATTAAAGCAGATAATTGGGGCCATGATGGCACAAACTTCTCAGAGACTCAGTGTGGGAAGGAAAAAGTAAAGTACCTTAAGAACCTGAAGTACCTTGAAGCATTAATGAGCCCCACTGAGTGTTGTTACTGACAAAGCCTCTCAAGGGACTAATTACAGCAGATAATTGGAGGCCAGGATTGCACAAACTCTCAAAGACTCCAAGACAAAAGCCAAAGTCCTTTGAAGAAGCTGCAGTTGCTGGGAGCATGAAGGAGCCCCCCAGGGCCATTCCTGAGCAAGGCTCCCCAGGGACTCCTTCCAGCAGATCCCTGAGGCCACTGGCATGTGGGCTAGGGGGGATGCTGAGGGCAGGCCAAGGGGGTGACAGTGGCCAGCCTTGCTGGGGCTGTGCCAGGAGGCCCCAGGGCCTCAGGACAAGGTGTCTCCTCACAGCCCTTGGTGGCACAGAGGCTGCTGTGGCCCAGGGCACCAAGACTTGGCTTCTCTTTGTCCCCATCTGTCATGAGTGCCTGCAGTTCTCTGCTCTGCCTGGGGCCTGGGGACACTTTCTCAGTCATGTCCCTCAGTGGGACCCATTAAAAGTAAAAGAAACTTTGGATTTCCATTCTGACTTGGAGTTCTTGAGAGGTTTCTTCCCCTCCCTCTCAGGGACTGATGTTCAGGGCCTCAGCACAAAGCCCCACGAGGCTCATTAAAGTCCTGCTGCTGTGTCTGTGCTGCTGAGCTGGGCCAGGCTCCTGGCACAGAGGGCAATCCTGGAAACCAAGAAGAGCTTCAAAAGCACATTTCTCTTGCTGAGCAGCTCTTCTGCCAGCCCAGCAGGGCTGGGGCACTGCCTGCAGCCACCCCGGGCACAGCCCAGAGGCACAGAGAGCTTCAATCAGTCAGGGCTGGGAAGGTGCTGAGAAGTGCCTGGGGCAGAATCACTGCCAGCCCTTGACACAGGAAGCCTCTGGCTGCAGGACAATGCAGCTGCAGCTCCTGGAGCCATCTCCTAAAGCTGGAACATGCCAGTGCCTCCAGACTCTGTGAGTACATTCTCTGCCTGTCCCTTGTGTAGAGCAGCCAGGGGTGCCCAGGGCTGTCCTGCAGAGCAGGGTCCTGCAGCCCAGGGCGCTGTGCTGGGGCAGGGACTCTGCTGCCTGCCAGGGACAGCTCTCAGCCGGCCCGGGGAGCTGCTCCCAGCGCTGGGGAGAAGCTGTGGGGGGAAGGAGCCACCCTGAGCAGGGCAGGGGCTGCTGCTGAGAGGGGCTGTGTGGGGCAGGGCTGCTCCCAGCTCCAGACCTGCCTGGACACAGCTCCGGAGGACACTTCCCAAAGGAAGGTGAGACTGGGATTGCTGTAAAGATCAGGAGATTTCCTGAGACTGTTTTCAATTTCTTTCTTTAAGCAGGGTGGGAAAGTTGCAATGATGACAAAAGGATTTTTACTTTTTATATATTTTTAATATATTTTTAGATCTGTCAACTATTATTGTATAGTTGTAAAATCATGATCCTTAAGTAACTCTATTAAACTACAATTATATACTTCTATAACTATTATCCTGATTTAGCTCTAGTACATTTCCTAACCTTTCTCTTAGATTTTAGAACCATAAACTGACGTTCTAAATAGATTTCTGAAATACTGTATAGTCTTATCATCAGAAAGAGGAGCTACAAGAAGAACATTTTGGTTTTTAACCAGAATGTGAGCAGTCATAACAAAAAGTAGGGCAAAGAAACCCTTGGACCTACTCCAGCGGGTTGAGTGAGGGGTGTGTAATTGGGGCAATGGATCTCCTATTGAATGTTTCTGGTAAATATCCTAATTAATCAACCTTAATAAATTGTTGAAATAAGGGGCCAGGTGTGCCACATCCCCACTGGGACACCTGGAAGCTTCCAGTAAAGATGGTTTTTACTTTACTCTACTGTTCTAACACTGTTGCAAAAGGTTTTTGTCTTTTTTTTTCTCTTTTGATTATAGACAACAGGGTGATGAGAGAAGCAGAAGAGGAATTGTAATCCCAGAATCACAGAACATTCTGAGTTGAAAGGGACACACCAGGATTATCAAAGTAATGTTGGAACATTTACAGAGATGCCAGAATTGTAACTTTGTGTGCTCAGTCTCTCTGCTGGGAGCCTCCTAAATGGCCTGAATGCACTGCTCTGCTATTGTCATTGTTACCTGGGGCTCTCAGGGAGCCTCTGGCATCTGCAGCAGCTGAGTCAGGCCCTGCCCTTGGGATTGCTGCCAGGCAGGTGTGTCCATGGGAATGGGGTGTCCCAGCTTCCCTGTGACCTGTGGGGCTGTGGGCAAAGCAGTCCATGGGAAAGGGGAATGAGCTGAGCCCCCTCCCTGAGATCCCATCACGGGCACACCTGGGGATCTCCTTGCTGTGTCCTTCCAAGCTCTGAGCTGCCCTCCTGGCTGCAAATCTGTGCCAGAGCCTCTTGGAGTTCCCTGAATGTCCCACGGGGAAGGGCAGAGATGTCACAGCTGAGGAAATGCTGTTGGCTTTGCCAAGGGAGCTGTGAGTGTCCTTGGCAGAGGAGGGTGCTGAGACCTTGCCCAGAGACCTTTAGAGAGGGTGAGACATTCAGGGATCCCTCTGCTCTGGGCAGGGTCTGGTTTATGCCAGGGTGACACAGGAGTGTGATTGTGCTCTGATTCCAGCCAAAGGTGCAAACCCAGGGCAGTTGGGAACAAGCCCATCCAGCCCCTCACCTTCCCTAAGCCACAGGGAATCCTTTGCCTCTCACATCTCTCAATGGCAAACTCTGAGTGCAGAAGAAAAGCTGGGGATTTCTGACCTCAGAGAACCAGGAATGATGTGTGGGCAGGAGAACAATTCCTAAAACCAACTCCTGCCTTACTTTAGAATTGTGTGTGCAGATGCTACCAAGCCTTTCTGCATTAGGAGTGATTCCCCTGTCAAATCCTGAATTTCCAGCCTTGTCCCTCTGCCACATGGCCACAAACCCAGGGCAGCAGGGCAGGGATGGCTCCTGGAGAGCCCCCAGGCACAGGCCTGGCTGCTCCTGGCACACCCAGCACAGCTGGAGCTCAGGCAGGGACCTGGGTGAAGGTTTCCCCAGAGCAGGAACAAAGGTGGGTGAGTCCCAGCGGGACATTCTACAGGGAATGGCCCAGGTTTGGCTCAAAGCACCCTCTCCTGACTTGTCACTGTTCTTTTTCTTCATGAACAGGTTCCCATGTGCAGCCACAGCAAATGTCCAACAGCAGCTCCATCAGCCACTTCCTGCTGCTGGCACTGGCAGACACGCGGCAGCTGCAGCTCCTGCACTTCTGCCTCTTCCTGGGCATCTCCCTGGCTGCCCTCCTGGGCAACATCCTCATCATCAGTGCCATAGCCTGCAGCCACCACCTGCACAGCCCCATGTTCTTCTTCCTGCTCAACCTGGCCCTCAGCGACCTGGGCTCCATCTGCACCACTGTGCCCAAAGCCATGCACAATTCCCTCTGGGACACCAGAGACATCTCCTATGCAGGATGTGCTGCACAGCTCTTTTTCTTTATGTTCCTCATCTCAGCAGAGTTTTATCTCTTGACCATCATGTGCTATGATCGCTACGTGTCCATCTGCAAACCCCTGCACTACGAGACCCTCCTGGGCAGCAGAGCTTGTGCCCACATGGCAGCAGCTGCCTGGGCCAGTGCCTTTCTCAATGCCCTGCTGCACACAGCCAATACATTTTCCCTGCCCCTGTGCCAGGGCAATGCCCTGGACCAGTTCTTCTGTGAAATCCCACACATCCTCAAGCTCTCCTGCTCAAATTCCTATACTAGAGAACTTGGGCTCATTGCTGTTAGTGCGTGTTTGCTACTTGGCTGTTTTGTGTTCATTGTTTTCTCCTATGTGCAGATCTTCAGGGCCGTGCTGAGGATCCCCTCTGAGCAGGGACGGCACAAAGCCTTTTCTACCTGCCTCCCTCACCTGGTTGTGGTCTCCCTGTTTGTCAGCACTGGCACATTTGCACACCTGAAGCCCCCCTCCATCTCCTCCCCATCCCTGGATCTGGCAGTGTCAGTTCTGTACTCAGTGGTGGCTCCAGCCCTGAACCCCCTCATCTACAGCCTGAGGAACCAGGAGCTCAAGGCTGCAGTGTGGACACTGATGACTGGATGGTTTCAAAAACATTAAACTGCTGGCCAATTTCTGCAAATCACTTGTAATAAAAGTAATCTTTGATACTTCTTGTTTGTTTGGTTGTGGGTTTTTTTCCCTTTCTTTCTGTTTTCCGTATTTTCCGCAAAAAAATTGTCATTGTTTGTGCCACTTCTCATTTTGTTTCTCTATAGCTTCCCTGTGGCCACAGACTGTGTCCATGAGGGGCTGCACTCTTGGTGGCTTTAAAGGAACTAAAGCATCTCCCAGCAAAATTTTCTCCAGAGATCTCCCTTTTGTTCCCATTTCTGGAGCTGCAGCAGCAGTGTCTGTGTGCAGAGCTGGGGCAGATCAGTGCTGGCACAGCAGCTGTGCCCAGGAGCAGCAGCACTTGGTGTTGCCAGTGCTGTTCCCATGTCTCTGCCCCGCTGCCCTCCTGGCCCTGGTGTTGCTGCAGGGCCTGAGTGCTCTCGGGGCCGGGCACAGCCCTGGGGGTGGCAGTGCCGGGGCTGCAGCAGGGACAGGCCATGGGCACTGCTGGGGCAGCGCTGACGCCTCAGGGCAGGGCCTGGGGGCTCCAGGCTCCTTGTCCAGGCTCTCTCAAGAACACAGCCAGGCCAAAGCTCGGCACAGAAAACCCCCGTGAGCAGCCCCAGGGTGGCCGTGGGCAGGCTGGGGGCAAACAGCATGGCTGGGGCTCTGCAAGGTCCCTGGGGGAGACGGGAAGGAGCAGCAGAGCAGGGGCTGATCCATCCCCACTGCTCTGGACACCCCAGGGCAGCATCCCAGAGCATCCTCATGGAGCTGCCAACAACATCCCCCCTGTGCAGCCCTGGCCTCTCCCCCAGCTCAGAGAGGTGCCGCATCCTTGCAGGCACAGCCACGGCAGCACTGGCTCAGGAGCCCCTGTTTGCACTGCCCAGAGCAGGCGTCAGCACCCCCATGGTGCTGCTGTGGGGAGATGAACCTGAGGGAGCACAAATGCCATCAGCCCCTGGGGCCAGGAAGGGCTGGGGGACAGGAGGGAAACCACTCAGGGCTGTTGTGGCCTCTGAAGTCACACAGAAAGTTTGTTCCCATGAGCTGTGAGTTTCCTGTGCCACTGCAGACGTTGTTGCTCAGAGCCAGGGCTGCCTGGCAGCCACTCCCAAACTGCCCTGAGCATTTCCTTTGCTTCTCCTTTGCTTTCTTTACTCTTCCTGATCCAGATTTCTTCCTATTGCCCACCTCTGTTCCTTCCCCTGCTAACACCACATCCCTGTTTGCCCTTTCCTCTCTGACCCCACTCCCCATTTCAGTTCCCCAGTTGGCACCATGGGAACGTCCCTTGGGGAGCAGGATCATCCTACAAGTGCTTCAGGAATTGTCTGCAGGGTCCTGCAGTGCCTTGTGCTGCTCCCTTGCCAGAGGCAGCACAGGCCAGGGGGGCACATCTGGGCTGCTGTGTCTGGCTGTGGGGCTCCCTGTTCTGGGCAATGAGGAGGAGCTGCAGAGGCTCTGCAGGACTGACAGGATGGGCTTTGGGGCCTGTGTGGAGAAGCTGAGGGACCTGGGCTGCTGCACCTTCTGAAAAGGATGCCCAGGGCTCATCCGGCACCTGCTCCAAGGGTGATTTCAGGTAATCATGAAATCAGCAAGGTTGGAAAACACCTTAGGCATCATCAATTCCAACTTCTGCCCTGACACCGCCTTATCTTCCCTGAGCCTCCTCTTCTCCAGGATAAACAACCCCAGCTCCCTCAGCCACTCCTCACAGGATTTGTGCTCCAGATCCCTCATCAGCCTTGTTGGCCTTCTTGGGTGTCATGGGGTGACTTTACCTTTAAGCTTTGGGAGCTGGGAGGAAATTGAAGCTGCTGGTGACTGATGGGAGTCTTTTCTCCCGACCAATTCTCGGTCATTTCTAAGAATTGACAGCAGTTTTGACCATTGAAAAGTGAGATCAGCTTGTGAACACCACCTTGAGATGTAAAGCCAGGGCTCTCTTGTTCTCTTTGGTTTCTGGCTTCTGACGAGGTAACAGGCTCTGTCTCGGCCTCCTCCCCCCCTCCAGGCCGGACAAGGCTGCAGAGGGCGGGGGGGAAGAAACGGAGCCGGCCGGCCTGGCTTGGTTTGCAGTTTCTGCTGCTGGACTGAAACCTGACACCATGAACATCTGCAGCTTTCCCAGACTTTAACTCTTTTACTACCTGGATAAAACATACAGATTACTCCTTTTTCCCAGAGAGACAGAGAGAGAGAGACAATCAACATGAAGAAGACATCGTAAAACCCTCAGAGACAGTGAGGAAAAGAGTTAAGTTTTAGATGGGGAAGAGAGAATAAGGAGATGCTTTATAAGCTGAAATATTTTTCTGTTAAAGCTATGGAGATGGACAATAGTGTTCTGAAAAAACTCCTTTAATTCATGACAGAGTATATTGGGAGGAATGGAGTGTTCAAAGTGTGGATTTTGAGCAAAAGGGAAAGTAATTGTGATACAGTGAGCTGCTGGAACAGAAGGGGAGAAGTAATGGTTGAAGATTTGGGGCCATTGTAGAGGCAAAGAAGAAAACTTCTGTTTCCAGGGAAGCTCACAGAGAGAGATGAAGAATAAAACTTTTGCCTTTGAATAACTCATCCTTAAAAAATGACATCCCTGGACTCATGGCCCATACACACCTCAGAGTGATGTGAAATGGGAGGAGTGAACTGATGACAGATTTCCGGACAGCTGGCATCAGAGAAATAGAAAGCTATAACAGAAATAGTTTTCCCATGAAAAACTCCATAGATTAGCAGAAGACTTCTGTTTCTCTACAAAGGGTGATGAAAACACTCCAGCAAGAATTAGGACTGTTTTAAACACCAAAGTTCCAAAGTTTTTGTCTCTATGTTGTCATGTGAACAAGGGAATGGTGGGTAGTGGGGGATAAAAGGGTTGTTCTGGAAGTTTATTCTGGTGTCCTTATTCTTGTAGTTTTGTTAACAAACTTTCTTTATTCCTTTTAAGTTTTAAGCCTGTTTTGCTCTTGCTCTAATCCATATCTCACAGCACGAAATAAGTGAGTTTTCTAGTAATTTTTTAGTTACTGCTTTAAAACCACGACATAACTTTGGTGCTCCGCCCGGGAAAATGAAATTAGCAAATCTAAACCACTACACTTACTCCTGTGTGCCCGTGAGTAACCTTCCACCTGGATGGAGGAGATTGTGTACAGGACAATTGATTCCTGGATTGCCATTTGGCTTCACTGTCACTCAGTTGAACATGGTCCTTATCTAAGAAGGACTTCCAAGAAGTGGGTAGGAATTTTGGCTGTGAGAGGAGCAGAAAGGACATTTTCTACACCAAATTGCCAGCTGATGCAGTCTCCCTGCCAAAATAGTGATTGCCATTCATCTTCCTGGGAAGAATGTGAAGACCCATTCAGAGATCCCAGGTTCAGCTGGCCTGTGGCTTTGTGTACCTCATTTCACATGTCCAATTTCAAGGGCCACTAAAAGAAGCTCACATTTGCCTTGCTACCCAGAAGTGCTGTAGGTATTTCCAGGAGAAAAAGAAAAAAATTGCTGTCCTGTGGTGTGGTAGAAATCCCAGCACAATTGTGACTCTGTGAGCAAAGACAGCCAGTGCTTTTTGGGGCTGCAGCAGCTGAGAGTGTGGCAGAGCGGTTTTGATATTCTTTTTAGAGTCCTGAAAACATTGTTCCCAAAACAATCTTTCTTTCTTGTCTTCTGTCCTAAACTGTGGAACAGAGAAAATGGAAAGGAGCAGCCATTTCTTTAAATTGGCTTTTTTATTTTGAAGTCTTCAAATAGTGTCAGCTTGATGCATGATACTTTAGCAATTGGATGAGTAGCACCTATTTCATCCCAGCAGAGAGGTGGGATTGAAGACTTCCAACAGCAGAAGTACTGGATGTGTAAGAGCTCAGTTTTCCACCCCTCATACCCTGGTATCTCGCTGGACTAGTTTAAGCAGCCTCAGCCAGATACATTAAAATATTGCTCCCAACAACAAGAGAATGCAAATGTTCCACCAAATGGGGAAAAATAAGCAAAGTGGGTGGGCAGCAGCCCTTTCTGAAGAGCTCGTGTTGATTTTGCAAAGTCAGATGCAAACAAGTTTTGCCATATTTCTTTCCTAGAAAAATGTAGATATTGAATAGAAATCGATCTCTGAGGCTGCTAAGTTTGGTATGATTTTAGATCTGGGAGGAATAGAACAGGTTGCAGAGAAGCTGTGATTGTCTGACCCTTGGAAGGGTTCAAGGCCAGGTTGGATGGGGCTTGGAGCAAGCTGGTCTAGGGGAAGGTGTCCTGAGGGTGCTGAGAGTTGGAACAAGAGGAGCTTTAAGGTCCCTTCCAAGGCAACACATCCTGGGAGTCCATGAAGAGAAACTTGGACTTTTCCTGCGATGCTGCCTTTGCAAGGGCAAGTCCCAAACAGCCCAGGTAGTTTGAAATGCCCTGAGCAGAACCCAGCTGTGCTTTCTCATAGGTTGCCGCGGCGGTGGAGGTGGCAGGGGTGCCGCGACTCCCGGAAAAGCGGTCCGCGGTTGGGCTGCCCGGGGCACAGACACGTCCTCTGCCCGGCGAGTGATTTCAGCTCAGCTCAGCTCAGCGGCAGCGTGCAGGCGACACGGAGGGAGAGAGCAGAGCGCTGTGTGGCGTTCCGCAGAGAACTGGCCTTTATTACAGCCGGGCCCTCGGCCAAGGGAGCCAGTGACAGCAGCTCTCTGGAACAGGGGAAAACCTGGGGTATTTATAGGGGAGGAGAGGGGCTGGGGGAAACTGGGATACAGGTACTGGGGTGGGGTGGCAGGGGAGAACAGCAATGGAGTGTAACAGTTTAACATAACTAACTCAAAGATTGCTGGGACTGATACTTTTCTCTCCCTTAGAGCAAAGTGCCCTGCCTCCAAGGGAGGGCCAGGATCTCTGAATTAGCCGGTTTCCTGGCCCCCACAACTCCCCCTTCTTTACTTCTTAAAAAGGCATCTCCCAGAGATTTGGCTAATAACTTCTTAAAGCATAAAAACATACGTAGGAAAATAATAATAATTAGGAAAACTCAAAAAATGTTTTTGAGGAGGGAGGCAACCCATCCTTTGAGTCCCCAGCTCCCAAAAAGGTCTTCAAACCACTGGGGCTCCTTTTCAGTCTGGAGTTCCTGGACCGCGTGTTGGGGTCTCTGGATGCGGGCGTGGATGCCTTCACTGGGGCAGGCAGGATGACAGAGGGTTGGTGGCGCTGCCCATGGACAAGCACACGTGGTCTTGTTTGAGAGTCTTTGCCAGGGTGATCCACACGTTCTCCTGGGGCTGTGCTACTGGCCAGGCATCCACACCTGATGTTTTCAGGAGCATCCAGATGGTCAGGAACGTCAGGAACTCAAGGATGGTTTTGCTCTCCATTTTCTATAACAAAGTATAAAAGATTAGCTCTGACATTTTGGGGGGGGGGGACTATTTTATTTTTCCCCTTCCTCTCCTGTCTCCCCCCTCTTTCTAAAATAAATAACTGTAAGCAAGGTACGGGTATTGGGGATGAGGTGGTTGGTTGCTGGTGGGGTTATTTTGTGCATAGGGGACACATGAGCAGACACCAGCAGCAGCACTGAGGTGCATTTTGGTGTAAACTGGCAATTTGGGTTAGGTAATGAGGGTAAGAAGGGGAAGTTTAATAATTAATATGTAAATTATACAACAAGAGAGAATAAAAAGATGTTCAGCGGAAAACCAAGATGGGTCAGATTTGGGTCTGTGAACCCCTGACACCCAGATCCCTTAATAAAGCACCTGCAAATAATCATTCTGTGGTTATGAGTGTTCCTGAACGCTAACAATTTCATCAGATTTTACTGGAATTTTGAGGGATTTCTCTGGAATTTTGTAGATTTTTGTAGAATTTTGTGGGATTTTGTGGGATTGGGAGGAGTCTTGAAGAATTTTGTGGGATATTTCTGGAATTTGGTGGAAATTGCAGGAGATTTTGTGAGATGTTTCTGGAATTTGGTAGGGTTTTGAGGAGATTTATCAAATTTTGTGGATTTTTCTGGAATTTTGTGGGATTTTTCTGCAATTTTTTGGGATGTTTCTTGAATATTGTGGGATTTTTTTGGAATGTTGTGGAATTTTCTGCAATTTTGTGGGATTTTGAAAAGACTTGAAGAATTTTGTGGGATTTTTCTTATATTTTGTGGAATTCTGTGGAGATTTTGTGGGATGTTTCTAGAATTTGGTTGGGTTTTGAGAAGATTTAGGGAATTTTGTGGGATTTTTCTGGAATTTTGTGGGGCTTTACCAGAACTTTGTGGGTTTTTTTGAAATGTGTGGGATATTTAAGAGATTTGGGAAATTTTGTGGGATTTTTCTTGAATTTTGTGGACAATTGTTGAGATTTTGTGGGATGTTTCTGGGATTTGGTTGGATTTTGAAAAGATTTAAGGAATTTTGTGGGATTCTTCTGGAATGTTGTGAAATTGTTTTCGTGAATTTTGTGGATTTTGCTGGAATTTCATGGGATTTTGCTGGAATTTTGTGGGATTTTGAGGAGATTTGAAGGATTTTGAGGGATTTTTCTTAGATTTTGTGGAAATATGTGGCGATTTTGTGGGATCTTTCTGGAATTTGGTTGGTTTTTGAGAAGATTTAGGGAATTTTGTGGAATTTTTCTGCAAATTTGTGGGATCTTGAGAAATTTTAAAGAATTTTGTGAATGTTTCTGGAAATTTGTGGGATTTTTTTAGGGATGTTGTGGAGTTTTCTGAAATTCTGAAGAGACTTGAAGAATTTTGAGGAATTTTTCTTAGATTTTATGGAAATTTTTGGGGATTTTTTGAGATTTTTCTTTTAATTTGTGGGGCATTTAAAGACTTTTGTGGGGTGTTTCTGGAATTTTTGTGGCTTTTCAAGAATTTTGTGGGATTTTTCTGGAATTTTGTGGAGATTGGAGGAGAATTTGTGGAATGTTTCCAGAATTTGGTATGGTTTTGAGAATATTTCAGGAATTTTGAGGGATTTTTTAGAATTTTGTGGATTTTTTTTATAATTTTGTGGGATTTTGAGGAGATTTAAAGAATTTTGAGGGATTTTTGTGGGATTTTGTGGGATTTTGAAGAGATTTTATCGGATTTTTTTGAGGTTTATGGGATTTTGTGTATGTTTTCTGGGATTTTGCGGGATTCCCCTGGAATTTAGTAGGAATTTGAGAAAATTTAAAGAATTTTGAGGAATTTTTGTGGAATTTTTTGGGATTCATCTGGAATTTTGTAGGAATTTGAGGAGATGTAAATAATTTTGTGGGATTTTTATTGGATTTTGTGGGATTTTGAGGGATTTTTATGAAAATTAAATAACTTCATGCGATTTTTGTGGAATTTTGTGGGAATTTTGTAAATTTTTTTTTTTTAATGGATTTTTTTTTAATTTTGTGGGATTATTAAAAATTTAAATAGTTTTGTGGTATTTTTGTGGCATTTTGTTGGTTTTTTCAAGAGATTTAGGGTATTTTGTGTAATTTTTGTAAAATTTTATGGGATTTTGAGGAAATTCTGGGAATTTTGAGGGATTTCTTTAGAATTTTGTGGGATTTTGAGGATTTTTTGTGGGATTTTTGTAAAATTTTGTGCGATTTCTGTGGAATTTGTTGGGATTTTAAGGAGATTTTAAACTTTTTTGAAGCATTGTGGAATTTTGTGGGATTTTGAGGAGGTTTATGGAATTCCATGGAATTTCGTGGGATGTTTCTGGAAATTTGTGGGATGTTTCTTGAATTTTGTGGGATTTTGAGGAGATTTAAATAATTTTGTGGGATTCTTGTGGAATTTTGTAGGATCTTGTGGAGGATTATGGAAGTTTGTAGAAATTTTGTCGACTTCCATGGAAATTTTGTGGAATTTTGTGAGATTCATCTGGAATGTTTCAGGAATTTGAGAAAATTTAAATAATTTTGTGGGATTTTTGTGGGATTTTGTTGGATTTTGAAGAGATTTGGGGAAATACGTGGAATTTTTGTGGGACGTTTCTGGGATTTTGTGGGATGTTTCTGGGATTTTGTGGGATGTTTCCAGAATTCTGTGGGAAGTTTTTTTGATTTTGTGGGATGTTTCTGGAATTTTGTGGATTTTGAGGAGATTTACATAGTTTCGTGAGTCTTTGTGGAGATTTATGGAATTTTGTGAAAATTTTGTCAGATTTTTGTCGAATTTTGTGGGATGTTTCTGGAATTTTGTGGATTTTTTGTGGAATTTTTTTGGGATTTTTAGGAGATTTAAATAAATTTGTGGGATTTTGTGGAGATTTATGTTGCTATATTGTTGTGGTATTAAAGCAGTAACTAAAAAAATTACTAGATAACTAACTTATTCCTTGCTGTGAGATGTGGATTAGAACAAGAGCAAAACAGGCTTAAAACTTAAAAGAAATAAAGTTTATTAAGAAAACTACAAAAATAAGAACACCAGAATAAACCTCCAGAAAACCACTTTATCCCCCACTACCCAACCATTCTCTTGTTCACATAACAATATAGAGACAAAGAAACTTGGAACTTTGGTGCATAAACAGTCTCCAGTTCCTGAAAGAATCTTTTCATCAGTCTTTGTAGAGAAACAGAAGTCTTCTTCTGCTAATCTATGGAGTTTTTCACAAAAAAACTATTTCTGTTATAGTTTTCTATTTCTCTGATGCCAGCTGTCCAGAAATCTGTCATCAGTTCACTCCTCCCATTTCACATCACTCTGAGGTGTGTATGGGCCATGAGTCTAAGGATGTCATTTTAAGGATGAGTTATTCAAAGGCAAAAGTTCTCTTCATCTGTCTCTGTGAGCTTCCCTGGAAACAGAAGTTTTCTCTTTGCCTCTCAAAAGGCCACAAATCTTCAACTATTACTTCTCCCCTTCTGTTCCAGCACCTCACTGTATCACAATTATTCCACCTTTTGCTCAAAATCCACACTTTGAACACTCCATTCCTCCCAATATACTCTGTCATGAATTAAAGGAGTTTTTTCAGAACATTTTTTTCCATCTCCGTAACTTTAACAGAAAAATATTTCAGCTTAATTAAAGCATCTCCTTATTCTCTACCAATTCTGAAGCTTAATTCTTTTCTTTACTGTCTCTGATAGTTTATAAAGTCTGTTTACATGTTGATTCCTCTCTTTTTCTCTTTCTGGGTAAAAGGATTGATCTGCAAGTCTCATCTGGGTAATGAAAAGGTTAAAATCTTGCCCAGGCTTTGTAGATGGTTCTGTGATCTCTGCCGGAGCAGCGGCTGGAGTTGTCTGCGATGGAAGATTCTTCATGGCTGCTCTGGAGAGTGTGGTCACTGTCTCAGCCCGCCGCAGGTCAAGAGCTTTTTCTTTCTTTCCTCGGCAGTCTCTGGGGTGAATTCAGTCCCAGCAAAAACTGCAGCCGAGGCAGGGACCGGCCTGGCCCGGCCAGAGCCCGGGGCAAGCCCCGCAGGCCCCACCTCCCGGCCGGGAGCCGCGGCAGGCCCAGCCCAGCCCCTGCCCGGGCCGCATGGGCTGGGCAGGGGACGGGAAGCCAGCTAAAGCTCAGTTACCTTTCACAGCCAGGACACCAAGAGACAAAGAAATTCCCAGCCTTAGGGCTTAAGGTGCTGTTCACAGGTTGATCTCACTTTTCACTGGTTAAAACTGCTGTCAATTCTTAGAAATGGCCAGCTGTTGGCTAGGAGAAAAACTCCCATCAGCCTCCAGCAGTTTCAACTTCCTTAGGTGTTCCTCTTCGTTTTCTTCAATGCCAATCTATCACAACACCATAGGGCAGCCTGGGCTGGAGAGGGCACAGGGATGGGCAGCAGCTGAAAGGCCCTGCCAGAGACAACTTGTGCAGCCCTTTGGCCATGGCTGCTGGCCCTGGGCCTGAGGCCAGCAGGGGACAAGTGACCCTGGCAGCCCTGGGGCCTCATTGCCTCCTTGTCCCTGCTCAGCAGCCTGGCAGGGGCCGCCCCATGGTGCTGCCCTTGGCATTGCACATCCCCACATGCCAGTGGCCCGGGAAGAGCCCTGAGCAATGAGGGAGGGACAGCATCTGCCTTGCCAGGGGCTGGGGCTCAGCCCTTGGCCCTTGGCATTCCTGAAACACATCCAGCTTTGCTCAGCACCACAGACACCTTTCCCTTGCTTGTCCCCAGCTGCCATCAGGGCCTCCAGTGTTCTGCTCTGCCTGCAACCTGGGGACGCTTTCTCACTCGTGTCTCTCATTTCAACTACAAGAAACTTCAGTGTTTCCATCTGACTTGGAGCTCTTGAGAAGTTTCTGGAGCACACTCGGAGGGACTGAGTGTGATGCAAAGAGCCCCAAAGGCCCGAGAGGGTGATGAAAGTGCTGGTGCTGTGTCTGTGCTGCTGAGCTGGGCCGGGCTCCTGGCCCAGAGGCAGCTCCTGGCAAGGGCAGCGCTGCAGAGAGACAGCTCTGGCCAGGAGCAGCTCCTGAGCACAGCCCAGCAGGGCTGGGGCCCTGCCAGGGCAGCTCAGGGACACGAGCAGGCCCAGACAGAGCTCCCAGGGGCTCAGCACTGGCAGGGGCTGTGGGATGTCCCAGAGGGGGCTGTGTCACAGTGGCACCTCTGGGGCTGTGTCCTGGAGCCCCAGAGCAGCTGGGATGTCAGAAAGGGGCTGTGTGACAGCTCAGAGTGGGTTGTGTGAGGTCACAGATGGGGCTGGGACATCACAGAGTTTGTTGTGTGAGGTCACAGAGCAGCTACAGCATCATAGAGGGGATTCTGTGACATCACAGAGCAGGCTGTGACATCACAGAGAGGACTGTGACATTAGACATTAGATATATGACATCACAGAGCAGGCTGTGACATCATGGCATGGCTGTATGACATCACAGACCTGGCTGTGAGATCAAAGTGTGTTCTGTGACTCACAGGGTGTCTGTATGACATCACAAAGAGGGCTGAGTGACATCACTGATGGGGTTGTGACAGCACAGAGCAGGCTGTGACATCTCAGAGGAGGGTGTAAGGCCATAGAGCACACTCTGCCATCATAGAGGGTGGCTCTGTGACATCAGAGAGTGGTTTGTGACATCAGAGTGTCACTGTGTAACATCATAGAGCAGGCTGTGACATCACAGTAGACTGTGACAATATCTGGTGTCTTTGTGACATCACAGTCTTCTGGTGACATCACACCACAGCTGTATGACATCACAGGATGACATACCAGAGTTGGCGCTGTGACGTCGCAAGGGCTGCCCAGAGTAGGCTGTGACATCCCAGGAGCAGTGTGACATCCCAGGTGTCTGTGTGACATCACAGGGGGCAATGTGATATTACAGGGGGCAATGTGACATCCCAGGTTTCTGTGTGACATCACAGGTGTCTGTGTGACATCCCAGGTGTCTGTGTGACATCACAGGGGGCAATGTGAGGTCACTGGGGAGGTCACACCACCCCAGCCCCCCTCACAGTTCCCCCCAGAGAAGTCCAACGCTGCTCCTGCACAGCGGGGTCCCCTGTCCCCCCGGGTTCCCCCACCCCCGGTGCCGCAGCCTCCCCCAGAGGATGTTCCATCAGATCGACCCCAGAGCCTGACACAGGGACGGGGCTGGGGCCGTGGGGGTGGGACAGGGGGACAGGGACCCCCTGGCAGCATCCCTGTGTCCCCCAGGGCCAGAGCCTGGGCCAGGGCTCCTTCACCCTGTCACCAACGAGGGCTTGAGAGCGCTTGAAAAATCCCCGGCAAGGGAGCAGCAAAAACCAGATTTAATATTAAGTGACAGCAGCACAAAGTTCCTTGGCAAGAGTCACTCTGTGACACATTGGGCTGGAGCTGATCTGGCTCTGTCACTCTGGGCCGCACCAGGAGTGGGTCACAGCCCAGGAGAAGGATGACCCCAGGTGTGACTGGAGCACTCGCTATGTGGCTTTTGGCTGTCAGTCTGTGCTCTGAGGAGACAAGGATGAGAGGGAGGTCTTTTGCATGGGATAACAGAGGATTTATTGCTCTGGGGAATCTTGGGGGCAAAAGACAGAAAATGCTGAAATAGGGAGGCGGTTCAAATGGAGGGTACAAAGCATCAGCTAAACAGAGATATCCTGGGGAGGGTAAAAGGCAGGGTTCACAAAATCATCATCCAATGAGGGAGGTAGGGGGGAAATTGGGTCACATGGATTAATCAAACATCGAAGTTCAGGGAATTTCTGAAGTGGAATTCCAAGCATGCAGTGGGTCTAAGGTAGAATTTATAGGCAACTCAGGGTAAATTGACCAAGTGCTGTGGGAGGGTCTCATTTGGACCAAACCTTCAACTGGGGCAATAACAGAACAGACCATGAACAAGAAACACACTGCAACAACCACCCTTTGTCCTGTTGTGGCAGGCCCCACTAAAACCTTTGTCCACCGTTGCATTTCCAATGAGCCGGGTTTCCATGGCAATTGCCAGGACAGGTGACCCAGGTGTGGTGTCCCAGGGAGGGTTGCCATGGAAACAGGTGGCAGCACTGACCCTTTCTGTCTGGCTGAGCTGACCTTTGGCCCTGGCAGTGGCGTTTGCTGCTGGTTCCACGACGCCTGAGCAGCCAGCGCGGCACAGGGCAGGTGGCCGTGGCACAAGCCCCCAGCAAGGGATCCCCTCTGGCTCTGGGCAGTGACAGCAGCCCTGAGCAAAGGGCTGGCACAGTGGGGTCAGTGCAGTGTCCATGGCAACAGCCCCTTGCAATGGCCCAGTGCAGGTTGGGATGATAATCCACCCTCACAGCTGGCCCAGGGCAGCTCTGCAGTGCCCTTCCCCACAGCCTGGCTGCACAGAAGCACTTCCAGGGCTCTCTGCATTTCCCTTCCCTCACTCTTGGCTCACTCACACACCTCCCAACCACCCACTTGGTGCTTTCAGCTGCAAGGAGTTCAAAGCTTGTCTGTCCTTCAGCAGCTGCTCTAATTCTGCCTTCAGCCAACTCTGGATTTGTGTTTATTGCAGAACTCCCTGTGTGTCTGAACATTCCTTGCCTGGTTCTGCCTTGGGGAAGGGGAACCTCCTTGGTGGCACCTTGGGCTGGCACACACTTGAGGAGGGTGTCTGTTTGCCATGGGGAAACTCAGCACTTTTAGGTTGCTAAAATAAAAGAAGAAAACCCCTCTTTGCCTGAGTGCTGCCAGTTCTCTGAGCAAAGCAGGTCCCAGGTGAGTGAGGAGAGACAGGATGGGGCTGGGGAAGGTGGAGCAAGGTTATCCACACTGGGTCAGACCTCAAAGCACAGCTTCTCTGACCTGGCCAGACCTCCTTAGGAGAGACCCTGGATCAATATTGATCACTGAATGCTGCAATCACCTCTGCTCTAAAGAGAACAGGAATAAAAGACACCCTTTAAAATAGGAATACATATTTCTTAGAAGCTCTTTGAAGTATTTCTCCATAACTATTGCAGGGAATTTTCCTAAGAACTGCACCAGACCAGAGGGAAATCAAGGCACAGCCATGGTTTGTTGGGACTTGCTTGATCCTAATCAGCCCCGTGGTGCATTTGGAGCTGAGCCCTGGAACCTCAGGGCCTGAGAGGAGATTATTGCACAAACCTTTCCAGGAGCTAAAGTCAGAGGAAAACAGCCAAAGTTTCTCCAAGCATTAATGGGTGCCACTGAGGTCCATCCCCAACACAGGCTCCTCATGGACTCCTTGGAGGAGAGAACTGGAGGCCAGGATTGCACAGAAACCTCTCAGAGACTCAGTGTGGAAAGGAAAATCCAAAGTAGCTGAAAAAGCCCAGAGTATCTCAAAGTATTGATGAGCCCCACTGAGTGTCAATGCAAAGCTCCCCAGGGACTCATTAAAGCAGATAATTGGGGCCATGATGGCACAAACTTCTCAGAGACTCAGTGTGGGAAGGAAAAAGGAAAGTACCTTAAGAACCTGAAGTACCTTGAAGCATTAATGAGCCCCACTGAGTGTTGTTACTGACAAAGCCTCTCAAGGGACTAATTACAGCAGATCATTGGAGGCCAGGATTGCACAAAACTCTCAAAGACTTCAACACAAAAGCCAAAGTCCTTTGAAGAAGCTGCAGTTGCTGGGAGCATGAAGGAGCCCCCCAGGGCCATTCCTGAGCAAGGCTCCCCAGGGACTCCTTCCAGCAGATCCCTGAGGCCACTGGCATGTGGGCTAGGGGGGATGCTGAGGGCAGGCCAAGGGGGTGACAGTGGCCAGCCTTGCTGGGGCTGTGCCAGGAGGCCCCAGGGCCTCAGGACAAGGTGTCTCCTCACAGCCCTTGCTGGCACAGCATTGGCTGCTGTGGCCCAGGGCACCAAGACTTGGCTTCTCTTTGTCCTCACCTGTCATCAGTGCCTGCAGTTCTCTGCTCTACCTGGGGCCTGGGGACACTTTCTCAGTGCTGTTCCTCAGTGGGACCCATTAAAAGTAAAAGAAACTTTGGATTTCCATTCTGACTTGGAGTTCTTGAGAGGTTTCTTCCCCTCCCTCTCAGGGACTGATGTTCAGGGCCTCAGCACAAAGCCCCACGAGGCTCATTAAAGTCCTGCTGCTGTGTCTGTGCTGCTGAGCTGGGCCAGGCTCCTGGCACAGAGGGCAATCCTGGAAACCAAGAAGAGCTTCAAAAGCACATTTCTCTTGCTGAGCAGCTCTTCTGCCAGCCCAGCAGGGCTGGGGCACTGCCTGCAGCCACCCCGGGCACAGCCCAGAGGCACAGAGAGCTTCAATCAGTCAGGGCTGGGAAGGTGCTGAGAAGTGCCTGGGGCAGAATCACTGCCAGCCCTTGACACAGGAAGCCTCTGGCTGCAGGACAATGCAGCTGCAGCTCCTGCAGGCATCTCCTCAAGCTGGAACATGCCAGTGCCTCCAGACTCTGTGAGTACATTCTCTGCCTGTCCCTTGTGTAGAGCAGCCAGGGGTGCCCAGGGCTGTCCTGCAGAGCAGGGTCCTGCAGCCCAGGGCGCTGTGCTGGGGCAGGGACTCTGCTGCCTGCCAGGGACAGCTCTCAGCCGGCCCGGGGAGCTGCTCCCAGCGCTGGGGAGAAGCTGTGGGGGGAAGGAGCCACCCTGAGCAGGGCAGGGGCTGCTGCTGAGAGGGGCTGTGTGGGGCAGGGCTGCTCCCAGCTCCAGACCTGCCTGGACACAGCTCCGGAGGACACTTCCCAAAGGAAGGTGAGACTGGGATTGCTGTAAAGATCAGGAGATTTCCTGAGACTGTTTTCAATTTCTTTCTTTAAGCAGGGTGGGAAAGTTGCAATGATGAAAAAAGGATTTTTACTTTTTATATATTTTTAATTTATTTTTAGATCTGTCAACTATTACTGTATAGTTATAAAATCATAATTCTTATGTAACTCTATTAAACTACAATTATATACTTCTATAACTATTATCTTGATTTAGCTCTAGTACATTTCCTAACCTTTCTCTTAGATTTTAGAACAATAAACTGACCCTCTAAATAGATTTCTGAAATACTGTATAGTCTTATCATCAGAAAGAGGAGCTACAAGAAGAACATTTTGGTTTTTAACCAGAATGTGAGCAGTCATAACAAAAAGTGGGGCAAAGAAACCCTTGGACCTACTCCAGTGGGTTGAGTGAGGGGTGTGTAATTGGGGCAATGGATCTCCTATTGAATGTTTCTGGTAAATATCCTAATTAATCAACCTTAATAAATTGTTGAAATAAGGGGCCGGGTGTGCCATATCCCCACTGGGACACCTGGAAGCTTCCAATAAAGCTGGTTTTTACTTTACTGTTCTAACACTGTTGCAAAAAGTTTTTGGATTTTTTTTTTTCTCTTTTGATTATAGACAACAGGGTGATGAGAGAAGCAGAAGAGGAATTGTAATCCCAGAATCACAGAACATTCTGAGTTGAAAGGGACACACCAGGATCAGCAAAGTAATGTTGGAACATTTACAGAGATGCCAGAATTGTAACTTTGGGTGCTCAGTCTCTCTGCTGGGAGCCTCCTAAATGGCCTGAATGCACTGCTCTGCTATTGTCATTGTTACCTGGGGCTCTCAGGGAGCCTCTGGCATCTGCAGCAGCTGAGTCAGGCCCTGCCCTTGGGATTGCTGCCAGGCAGGTGTGTCCATGGGAATGGGGTGTCCCAGCTTCCCTGTGACCTGTGGGGCTGTGGGCAAAGCAGTCCATGGGAAAGGGGAATGAGCTGAGCCCCTCCCTGAGATCCCATCATGGGCACACCTGGGGATCTCCTTGCTGTGTCCTTCCAAGCTCTGAGCTGCCCTCCTGGCTGCAAATCTGTGCCAGAGCCTCTTGGAGTTCCCTGAATGTCCCACGGGGAAGGGCAGAGATGTCACAGCTGAGGAAATGCTGTTGGCTTTGCCAAGGGAGCTGTGAGTGTCCTTGGCAGAGGAGGGTGCTGAGACCTTGCCCAGAGACCTTTAGAGAGGGTGAGACATTCAGGGATCCCTCTGCCCTGGGCAGGGTCTGGTTTATGCCAGGGTGACACAGGAGTGTGATTGTGCTCTGATTCCAGCCAAAGATGCAAACCCAGAGCAGTTGGGAACAAGCCCATCCAGCCCCTCACCTTCCCTAAGCCACAGGGAATCCTTTGCCTCTCACATCTCTCAATGGCCAACTCTGAGTGCAGAAGAAAAGCTGGGGATTTCTGACCTCAGAGAACCAGAAATGATGTGTGGGCAGGAGAACAATTCCTAAAACCAACTCCTGCCTTATTTAGAATTGTGTGTGCAGATGCTACCAAGCTCTTCTGCATTAGGAGTGATTCCCCTGGCATATCCTGAATTTCCAGCCTTGTCCCTCTGCCACATGGCCACAAACCCAGGGCAGCAGGGCAGGGATGGCTCCTGGAGAGCCCCCAGGCACAGGCCTGGCTGCTCCTGGCACACCCAGCACAGCTGGAGCTCAGGCAGGGACCTGGGTGAAGGTTTCCCCAGAGCAGGAACAAAGGTGAGTCCCAGCCTCTCCTGACTTGTCACTGTCCTTTTTCCATGAACAGGTCCCCATGTGCAGCCACAGCAAATGTCCAACAGCAGCTCCATCAGCCACTTCCTGCTGCTGGCATTGGCAGACACGCGGCAGCTGCAGCTCCTGCACTTCTGCCTCTTCCTGGGCATCTCCCTGGCTGCCCTCCTGGGCAACATCCTCATCATCAGTGCCATAGCCTGCAGCCACCACCTGCACAGCCCCATGTTCTTCTTCCTGCTCAACCTGGCCCTCAGTGACTTGGGCTCCATCTGCACCACTGTGCCCAAAGCCATGCACAATTCCCTCTGGGACACCAGAGACATCTCCTACACAGGTTGTGGTGCACAAGTATTCTTTTATGTTCTCTTCACTACAACAGGGTTTTCCCTCCTGACCATCATGTGCTATGACCGCTACGTGTCCATCTGCAAACCCCTGCACTACGAGACCCTCCTGGGCAGCAGAGCTTGTGCCCACATGGCAGCAGCTGCCTGGGCCAGTGGCTTTCTCTATTCACTGCTGCACACAGCCAATACATTTTCCCTGCCCCTGTGCCAGGGCAATGCCCTGGACCAGTTCTTCTGTGAAATCCCACACATCCTCAAGCTCTCCTGTTCACACTCAAACCTCAGGGAAATTTGGCTTCTTGCTGTTAGTGTCTGTTTAGCACTTGGCTGTTTTGTGTTCATTGTTTTCTCCTATGTGCAGATCTTCAGGGCTGTGCTGAGGATCCCCTCTGAGCAGGGACAGCACAAAGCCTTTTCCACCTGCCTCCCTCACCTGGCCGTGGTCTCCCTGTTCCTCAGCACTGCCTCATTTGCACACCTGAAGCCTCCCTCCATCTCCTCCCCATCCCTGGATCTGGCAGTGTCAGTTCTGTACTCAGTGGTGGCCCCAGCCCTGAACCCCCTCATCTACAGCCTGAGGAACCAGGAGCTCAAGGCTGCAGTGTGGACACTGATGACTGTATGGTTTCAAAAACATTAAAGAACTGGCCAATTTCTGCAAATCACTTGTAATAAAAGTCATCTTTGATACTTCTTGTTAGTTTTGTTGTGGGGTTTTTTCTCTTTCTTTCTGTTTTTCCATATTTTCCACAAAAAAAATTGTCATTGTGCCACTTCTCATTTTGTTTCTCTATAGCTTCCCTGTGGCCACAGACTGTGTCCATGAGGGGCTGCACTCTTGGTGGCTTTAAAGGAACTAAAGCATCTCCCAGCAAAGTTTTCTCCAGAGATCTCCCTTTTGTTCCCTTCTCTGGAGCTGCAGCAGCAGTGTCTGTGTGCAGAGCTGGGGCAGATCAGTGCTGGCACAGCAGCTGTGCCCAGGAGCAGCAGCACTTGGTGTTGCCAGTGCTGTTCCCGTGTCTCTGCCCCGCTGCCCTCCTGGCCCTGGTGTTGCTGCAGGGCCTGAGTGCTCTCGGGGCCGGGCACAGCCCTGGGGGTGGCAGTGCCGGGGCTGCAGCAGGGACAGGCCATGGGCACTGCTGGGGCAGCGCTGACGCCTCAGGGCAGGGCCTGGGGGCTCCAGGCTCCTTGTCCAGGCCCTCTCAAGAACACGGCCAGGCCAAAGCTCAGCACAGAAAACCCCCGTGAGCAGCCCCAGGGTGGCCGTGGGCAGGCTGGGGGCAAACAGCATGGCTGGGGCTCTGCAAGGTCCCTGGGGGAGACGGGAAGGAGCAGCAGAGCAGGGGCTGATCCATCCCCACTGCGCTGGACACCCCAGGGCAGTGTCCCAGAGCGTCTTCATGGAGCTGCCAACAACATCCCCCCTGTGCAGCCCTGGCCTCTCCCCCAGCTCAGAGAGGTGCCGCATCCTTGCAGGCACAGCCACGGCAGCACTGGCTCAGGAGCCCCTGTTTGCACTGCCCAGAGCAGGCGTCAGCACCCCCATGGTGCTGCTGTGGGGAGATGAACCTGAGGGAGCACAAATGCCATCAGCCCCTGGGGCCAGGAAGGGCTGGGGGACAGGAGGGAAACCACTCAGGGCTGTTGTGGCCTCTGAAGCCACACAGAAAGTTTGTTCCCATGAGCTGTGAGTTTCCTGTGCCACTGCAGACGTTGTTGCTCAGAGCCAGGGCTGCCTGGCAGACACCCCCAAACTGCCCTGAGCATTTCCTTTGCTTCTCCTTTGCTTTCTTTACTCTTCCTGATCCAGATTTCTTCCTATTGCCCACCTCTGTTCCCTCCCCTGCAAACAGCCCATCCCTGTTTGCCCTTTCCTCTCTGACCCCACTCCCCATTTCAGTTCCCCAGTTGGCACCATGGGAACGTCCCCTGGGGAGCAGGATCATCCTACAAGTGCTTCAGGAATTGTCTGCAGGGTCCTGCAGTGCCTTGTGCTGCTCCCTTGCCAGAGGCAGCACAGGCCAGGGGGGCACATCTGGGCTGCTGTGTCTGGCTGTGGGGCTCCCTGTTCTGGGCAATGAGGAGGAGCTGCAGAGGCTCTGCAGGACTGACAGGATGGGCTTTGGGGCCTGTGTGGAGAAGCTGAGGGACCTGGGCTGCTGCACCTTCTGAAAAGGATGCCCAGGGCTCATCCTGCACCTGCTCCAAGGGTGGTTTAAGGTAATCATGAAATCAGCAAGGTTGAAAAGACCTTGGGCATCATCAATTCCAACTTCTGCCCTGACATCGCCTTATCTTCCCTGAGCCTCCTCTTCTCCAGGATAAACAACCCCAGGTCCCTCAGCCACTCCTCACAGGATTTGTGCTCCAGATCCCTCATCAGCCTTGTTGGCCTTCTTCGGTGTCATGGGGTGACTTTACCCTTAAGATAGCTTTGGGAGCTGGGAGGAAGTTGAAGCTGCTGGTGACTGATGGGAGTCTTTTCTCCTGACCAATTCTCGGTCATTTCTAGAAATTGACAGCAGTTTTGACCATTGAAAAGTGAGATCAACTTGTGAACACCACCTTGAGATGTAAATATGTAAAGCTCTGTTGTTCTCTTTGGTTTCTGGCTTCTGACGAGGTAACAGGCTCTGTCTCGGCCTCCTCCCCCCCTCCAGGCCGGACAAGGCCGCAGAGGGCGGGGGGGGAGAAACGGAGCCGGCCGGCCTGGCTTGGTTTGCAGTTTCTGCTGCTGGACTGAAACCTGACACCATGAACATCTGCAGCTTTCCCAGACTTTAACTCTTTTACTACCTGGATAAAACATACAGATTACTCCTTTTTCCCAGAGAGACAGAGAGAGAGAGACAATCAACATGAAAAACACATCATAAAACTATCAACGACAGTGAAGAAAAGAGTTAAGTTTTAGATGAGGAAGAGAGAATAAGGAGATGCTTTAATAAAGCTGAAATATTTTTTCTGTTAAAGTTATGGAGATGGAAAATAGTGTTCTGAAAAAACTCCTTTAATTCATGACAGAGTATATTGGGAGGAATGGAGTGTTCAAAGTGTGGATTTTGAGCAAAAGGGATAGTAATAGTGATACAGCGAGGTGCTGGAACTGAGTAAAGCAAAGATTTGAGGCGTTGAGGGCAATGAGAAAACTGTTTTTCCAGGGAAGCTCACAGAGACAGATGAAGAGAACTTTTGCCTTTGAATAACTCATCCTTAAAATGACATCCCTAGACTCATGGCCCATACACACCTCAGAGTGATGTGAAATGGGAGGAGTGAACTGATGACAGATTTTTCCGGGCAGTTGGCATCAGAGAAATAGAAAGCTATAACAGAAATAGTTTTCTCGTAAAAAACTCCATAGGTTAACAGAAGAAGACTTCTGTTTCTCTACAGAGGGTGATGAAAACACTCCAGCAAGAATTAGGACTGTTTTAAACACCAAAGTTCCAAAGTTTTTGTCTCTACGTTGTCATGTGAACAAGGGAATGGTGGGTAGTGGGGGATAAAAGGGTTGTTCTGGAAGTTTATTCTGGTGTCCTTATACTTGTAGTTTTGTTAACAAACTTTCTTTATTCCTTTGAAGTTTTTTTGCCTGTTTATTTGTAGAAGAAAAGGAACAAGAATGAACTACACAACATATTTACATTGTAAGAATATTGGTAACAACAACAACAACAAACTATGGAACCTATTTACCTAAGAACATATCTAACAAAACTACATGAAACGTATTTACAGAACACTTAAGCAAACTCTAAAACATCTATGTGAACACAACAACTGTAAAACGTATATACAGCAGGGTGGCATCTCTGTCTGGGATGTGCCTCAGTCCTGGAAGAAAACCAAGTAGCACGGTCAGTGCAGTCAGGCATGGAGGGGTGTTCCATGTGCTGCCAGGCTGGGACACTGGCACAGGGGGACTCTGCTGCCAGAAGTGAGCCTGGCTGGGGCTGGGGGCTGTGGCCCAGGCACTGGAACAGGGCTTGTGTGGCCCAAAGCAAGGCCAGGCCAGGCCAGGGATGGCCACCAGAATCCAGTGCATGGGCTAGCGTGTCCCTGAGCAGGGAGTGCCCAGCCCAGCCCCAGCCTGGCAGCAGGGGACCCACTCTGCCTGTGGGGAGCACCTGCCTGCTCTGCTGCTGGCATCGGTCTTCATCCCAACACCATGTCCTCCTCCTCGTCTCCCATGTCAATATCCATCTCCTCAATATCATCCTTTATGTCCACCTCCATTTCCTCCTCTGTCTCATCCACATCCACTTCCATCTCTTCCTCTCCGTTGTTCTCTCCATCCACCTCCATTTTCTCTTCACTATTAATTTGTGTATCCACCTCCATCTCCTCCTCTGTGTCTGTGACAGCCTGCAGAGGTAGCAAAATCTCCGAGTGGGGTCCCTTTCCCACACTGTCCCACACAGCTCCAGCCCACCCAGGCAGCTGCGGGGTGTCCACCTCCGTGGAATAGTACCATACCTTCTTTGGAGCAAATGCAGACATCGTGCAGGGATGGAGAGCAAAATGCACACAATGGGGAGCTTTAGGGACTGCTGGGGGTATGAGGGAGCAGGTGACAACAAGGTGACAGGGGTAGCCTTGGAGCAGGGTGAAGAGCGTGCTGACACAAGGAGCCAAGGGTTGTGTTGTGGCCGTTGCTGGATGCTGGAAGTTCTAGCTGGAGCGTGCACTGTGACATCACTGCCAGGAGTCCAGGCCCAGGCTGAAGTGGACAAGGGAGATCCTAGAATGATGGAATCCCTGGGTGGCTGGGCTTGGAAGGGACCCTGAAGACCATCTTGTTCCAAGCTGAGCAATCTTCCCCCAGAACAGGTTGCTCAGAGCCCTGCTCCCAGTTGGCCTTGGATGTTGCCAAGGATGGAGCATCCCCAGCCTGTGTGCACAGCCTGGGCCAGTGCCCCAGCAGCCTGAGTGGAAAAGAGCAGCTTCATTAGATCCAACTTCAATCTCACTCCTGCAGTTGAAAGCCTTCTCCTCTCGGTGCCCATCTTTCCTAGAGCTGCAGGGAGGCCTCCCCAGCACCTTCTCTTTCCAGGCTGAGCATCCCCAGCCCCACATGGACACCAGTCCGACGCGTTGGGGTCAAGGCTAAAGGGTAGCAAAGAGCATCAGGAAGTGAGAGATGGAAGCTTTGTCGCTCTGAAAACTCAGCTTCTGAGCTTGCTAACATGGTTTTCTAAAGACTTTCCCAGGACAGTAACTGTAAACATAGATATGTGTGCATTCTTTCTGTTACACGTCTTGTGATGGGCATCTCTCATGGCCAGTGCAGTGAAAAAGTGTTATCCTGACCATCCAATCCCTGGACGTGGTCAAAAGCCTATAAATCCTGGGAGGGAAAATAAACTCAGCTCTTCTTTTCACCACACCTCGACCTGTGTCCGTGTGATCTATTCATCTTCAGCGGTAACAAAGCTTTGCCTCTAAATGTAGAAAATCAATAAAAGTGGAGGGGAAAATGGTGGGACTCTGGCTCTGTTCTAACTGGGGAAGATTTTCTTTTTCTTCTTTTTTGTCGTGCTGCCACAAGTTTGGTTGTTTGAAAGGAGGTTTGGCAAAATATCCATTGTCTTCTCCATTGGTGAAACACTGAGCAATGTCTGGGCAAGCTGAAGATGCAGAGCAAAACCTGCAAATATCTACTGGTGATCTTGATCCTGGGGAATGCAGCTAAAGCCAGCCAAAAGCAATTTCTGGAAAGTCAAGCCTGGTTTACGTTTTCTGGAGTTTGGCTGTGCCAACTTCACCAGTCATTTATAAAAAAGGAAAAAAACTCAGACCAAAACAGACAAAAACACAAACAAGCAAACCCAAAGAAACCAATCAAACAAATGGATAAAAAACCCCAAATCAAACCAAAGGCAATGAGAAGTTAGGATTAGTTGTAAGGATATCACAGCAGGTGAATGGCTGCCTCCTACAGGATCACCATCCAAAGCCACCTAGAACAACTTCTCCCAAATATATCCAACGGGAGAAATCTAAAAAGTGATCCATGGCAGCTTTGGGGGCAGCTCTGCTTTGTGGTGGAGGATGAGCATGCAGTGGTACAGATGCAGCATTGCCCACCCTCCAGGCTGCTGTTTGCTCTGCTGAAAGACTCTTGCAGGACTGTGGCCCCTCTCCATGCAATGGAAATCATTGCCACAGCTCTCAGTTGAGGCACTGGCATTTCCAGAGCCAGATTCAGGCACAATCCTGCTGCCTGCTGAGCATCTGGGAAAGATCCTGGGCATCTTCAGGCCTAGAAGCACAAACCAGCTCAGGCTCTTCCTGAACTGGCTTTTCAGGGCAGGTTTCCATATCTCTGCAAGATTTGTTCATCCCTCAACACGTCTGACTGTTGATATATTTTATATATTAGTAAAGGCCTGTCTGCACAAACCAGCCTTTGAAATAAGTTGTGATATTAAGGGCTAAAGTCCTTGAAACCTTCCTGCAGAAGAGAGAGTAAAGCAAAGCAATATCCTTGTGTATAAGAGAAAGAATGTAAACCTGTGTGTATTAGCCAATAGTAATTTGCTTAGCCTGCGGACCCTGTAAAACCCTATAAAAGTGTGCTAAAGATAGAAATAAACGATGTTCACTTTTACTTCTGTGAAGAGTGGTGAAAATGCTGGCGGTCTCTCAATACAAAATTTCAGAAACATCCCACAAAATCACCTCAATATCCCACAAAATTGAAAACAAATCCAACAAAATTCCAGAAACATCTTACAAAATAACCTAAATCTTCTCAAAAGGCTACCAAATTCCAGAAACATCCCACAAAATCTCAAACATATCCCACCAAATTCCTCCAACATACCAGAAAATTCATTAAATTTTCTCAAAATTCTCACAGAATTCCAGAAAAATCCCACAAAATTCCCTATATACTCTCAAAACCCTGCAAATTCCAGAAACATCCCTCAAAATCTGCACAAATTTCTACAAAATCTAAGAAAAATTCCTCAAAATTCTTGAACTCTCCTCAAAATCCCTCAAAATTCTTGAAAAGCCCCACAAAATTCCAGAAAAAACCCACACAATTCCCTAAGTCTTAAAACCCTTCCAAATTGCAGAAACATCCTAATAAATCTCCTCAATATCCCACAAAATTCAAGAAAAATCTCACAAAATTCCCTAAATCTTCTCAAAACCCCACAAAATTCCAGAAACATCCCACAAAATCTCCACGAATTTCCACAAAGTCTAAGAAAAATCTCTCAAAATTCCTCAAGTCTCTTCAAAATCCCACAAAATTCTTGAAAAGCCACATAAAAATCAAGAAAAATCCCACAAAATTCCCTAAATATTCCCAAAACCCTACCAAATTCCAGAAATATCCTACAAAATGTCCTCTATATCCCTCAAAATTCCAGAAAAATCCCACAAAACTCCAGAAAATTTCACAACATTCAGAAAAAATCACACCAAATTCCAGAAACGTTCAAAAAAATTGTTTAAATTATCCCCAAATCTCACAAAATTCCAGAAGTATCCCACAGAATTCCAGAAACATCCTACAAAATTCCCTAAATATTCCCAAAACCCTACCAAATTCCAGAAACATCCACAAAATTTCCTCAATATCCCTCAAAATTCCAGAAAAATTCCCAAAAACTGCAGAAAATTCCACAACATTCCAAAAAAATCACACCAAATTCCAGAAATATCCCACAAAATTCTTTACATTTTCCCCAAATCCAACAAAATTCCAAAACATCTTACAAAATCTCCACCAATTTCCACACAATCTAAGAAAAATCTTGCTAAATTCTTCAAGTCCCCTACAAATCCCACAAAATTCTGGAAAAGCCCCACAAAATTCCAGAAAAATCCCACAAAAAATTCCCTAAATCCTCTCGAAACACAACCAAATTTCAGAAACATCCCATAAAATCCCCACAAATTTCCTCAAAATCTAAGAAAAATCCCTCAAAATTCTTCAACTCTCTTCAAAATCCCACAAAATCCCACAAAATTCCAGAAAAATTCCCTAAATCTCCATCAATTCCCACAAAATCTAAGAAAAATCTCACAAAATTCTTCAAGTCCCCTCAGAATCCCACAAAATTTCAGAAACATCCCACAGAATTCTTAAAATTTTCTCAAAATCTCACAAAATTCCAGACAAATCCCACAAAATTCACTAAATCTTCTCAAAACCCCACAAAATTCCAGAAACATCCCACAATACTCTTAAATTTTTCCCAAAATCTCATAAATTTTCTGAAAAAACCCACAAAATTCCCTAAATCTTCTCAAGACCCTACCAAATTCCAGCAACATCTCACAAAATCTCCAACTATTCCAGAAAAATCCCTCAAAATTCTTCAAGGCTCCAGTAAATCTCACAAAATTCATGAAAATACCCACAAAATTCCAGCAACATCAAACAAAATTCCAGAAACATCTCACAAAATCTCCACCAATTCCCACAAAAGCTAAGAAAAAACCCTCAAAATTCTTCAAGTCTCCTTAAACTCCCACAAAATCCCATAAAAATACCACAAAATTCCAGAACAATCCCGCACAATTCCCTAAATCTTCTCAAAACCCTACCAAATTCCAGAAACATCCGTCCAAATCCCCACAAATTTCCACAAAATTCCAGAAACCTCCCACGAAATTTTTGAAAAGCCCCTCAAAAGTTCCACAATAATCCTTCAGAATTCCTTAAATCTTCTCAAAACCGTACCAAATTCTAGAAACATGCAACAAAAGCTCAACAAATTTCCACAAAATCTAAGAAAAATATCATTAAATTCTTCAAGTCTCCTCCAAATCCCACAAAATTCCAGAAAATCCCACAAAATTGCAGTAAAATCTGATGAAATGGTTGGCATTCAGGAACACAGATAATTTGTTTCCCATGGCTGCTGTGGGGAGTGTGGCCATTATCTGAGCACAAAGCTGCAAGCTCATCTCTTTCCCTGCATATCTTTAGTGGGCAGTGTGTGGTGAAACTGAGCAGCGGCACAAAGTGCAGGCCAGGCAGGGAGCGGCCTGGCCCGGCAGCCCCGCTGTGCAAGGCCCAGCCAAGCCTCTGAGAAGGGGCTCCTGTCACTTGCCAGTCCCCATCCTCCCCGGGAAGCGCAGAGCTGCGGCCAGCCCCGCTCCCCTCCCGTGGCCTTGGCTGGCCTGGGGGGAAGGAGGCTGAAGGGGAGCCCTGGTACCTCTTGAAAAGGCGGAAAGCAAAGAGAGCAAGGAATTGCCGGCCTTAGGTCTTCAAGTGCTGTTCCCAGCTTGATGTCACTTTTCAATGGGCAAAACTGCTGGCAGTTCTCAGCATCGGCCATTTGTTGGCAGTTTGAAGAGATTTGGGGAATCTTGAGGGATTTTTGTTGAAGGTTATAGGAACTTGAGCAGATTGAAATAATTTTGTGGGATTTTTGTGGATTTTGTGGGATTTTTCTGGAATTTTGAGGGATTTTTCTTGAATTTTATGGAAATTAGTGGGGATTTTGCAAGATGTTTGTGGAATTTGGTGGGGTATTGAGGAGATTTAGGGAATTTTGAGGGATTTTTCAGGAATTTTATGTATTTTTTCTGTGAATTGTGTGGGATTCTGAAGAGACTTGAAGAATTTTGAGGAATTTTTCTTAGATTTTTTGAACATTTGTGGAGATTTTGTGTGATTTTTTGTGGAATTTTGTGGTATATTGAGGAGATTTGGCATTTTGAGGGATTTTTAATGAATTTTGTGGTTATTTGTGGAGATTTTGTGGGATTTTTCTGGAATTCAATTGGGTTTTCAGAAGATTTAGCGAATTTTGTGGCATGTTCCTGGAATTTGGTATGGTTTTAAGGTGATTTAGGGAATTTTGAGGGATTTTCCTTGAACTTTATGGAAATCTGTGGGGATTTTGTGGGATGTTTCTGGAACTTGGTAGGCTATTGAGGAGATTTTGTGAATTTTGTGGGATTTTTAAGGAATTTTGTGGGATTTTTCTGGAACTCTGTGGGATTCTGAGGAGACCTGAAGAATTTGGAGGAATTTTTCTTAGATTTAGTGGAAACTTGCAAAGGTTTTGTGTGATTTTTGTAGAATTTTGAGGGATATTGAGGAGATTGAAGGGTTTTGAGGGATTTTTCATGTATTTTGTGGTTATTTGTGGAGATTCTGTGGGATGTTTCTGGAATTCAGTTGGGTTTTGAGAAGATTTAGGGAATTTTGTGGCTTGTTCCTGGAATTTGGTATGGTTTTAAGGCGATTTAGGTAATTTTGAAAGATTTTCCTTGAATTTTATGGAAATTAGTTGGGACTTTGTGCGATATTCCTGGAATTTTGTGGGATATTGAGGAGATTTTGGCATTTTGAGGGATTTTGCATGTATTTTGTGGGAATTTGTGGAGATTTTGTGGGATGTTTCTGCAATTTGGTAGGGTTTTGAGAAGATTTTGCGAATTTTGTGGGATTTTTCAGGAATTTTGTGTATTTTTCCTGTGAATTGTGTGGGATTCTGAGGAGGCTTGAAGAATTTTGTGATATTTTTCTTAAATTTTGTGGGAACATTTGTGGGGATTTTGTGGGATTTTCCTGGAATTTTGTGGGATATTGAGGAGAT
Organism: Poecile atricapillus; assembly: GCF_030490865.1. Classification (NCBI taxonomy): domain Eukaryota; kingdom Metazoa; phylum Chordata; class Aves; order Passeriformes; family Paridae; genus Poecile; species Poecile atricapillus. The sequence continues at coordinate 847,984 of NC_081282.1, read as the reverse complement.
TGAAGGGTTTTGAGGGATTTTTCATGTATTTTGTGGTTATTTGTGGAGATTTTGTGGGATTTTTTTGGAAATTTGGGGGGCTTTACTGCCATTTGTTGGGATGTTGTGAAAATGTCAAGAATTTACTGGGATTTTTATGGAATTTTGTGGAATTTTTTTTGAATGTTGTGGAATATCTTCTATTTTGTATAATTTTGAGGAGAACTGAAGAATTCTGAGGGATTTGTCTTAGATTTTGTGGAGATTTCTTAGGGTGTTCCAGGAATTTAGTAGGGTTTTGAGGAGATTGAGGGATTTTTGAGGGATTTCTCTTGAATTTTGTGGTAATTTGTGGGGATTTTGTGGGATGTTTCTGGAACTTTGAGGGACTTTTCTGGGATTTTGTGGGATTCTGCAGAGAATTGACGAATTATCAGGAATTTTTCTCAGATTTTGTGGAAATTGGTGGAGATTTTGTGGGATGTTTCTGGAATTCAGTTGGGTTTTGAGAAGATTGAGGGAATTTAGAGGGATTTTTCTTGAATTTTGGAGAAATTTGTGGGGATTTTCTTGGATTTTTCTGGAATTTGGTGGGTTTTTTTGTGGTATTTTGTGGGATATTGAGGAGATTCAGAGATTTTTGTGGGATTTTTCTTGAATTTTGTGGACATCTGTGGAGATTTTGCGGGATGCTTGTGGAATTTGGTAGGGTTTTGAGAAGATTTGGGGAATTTTGAGGGATTTTTCAGGAATTTTGTGAATTTTTCCAGGATTCTGTGGGATTCTGAAAAAACCTGAAGAATTTTGGGGAATTTTTCTTAGATTTTGTGGAAATTTGTGGAGGTTTTGTGGAATTTTTGTGGAATTTTGTGGGATATTGAGGAGATTTAGGGATTTTGAGGGATGTTTCTTGAATTTTGTGGGAATTTGTGGAGATTTTGGGGGATGTTTCTGGAATTCAGTTGGGTTTTTAGAAGATTTAGGGAGTTTTGTGGGATGTTTCTGGAATTTTGTTGGATATTGAGGAGATTTTGTGGGATGTTTCTGGACTCTTGTGGGGCTTTTCAAGAATTTTGTGGCATTTGGAAAAGATTGAGCGAATTTTGTGGTGTTTTTCTTGAATTTTGTGGGAATTTGTGGAGATTTTATGGGGCGTTTCTGGAATTTGGCAGAGTTTTCAGAAGATTCAGGGAATTTGGAGGGATTTTTCTGGAATTTTGGAAGGCTTTTCAAGGATTTTGTGGGATTTAGAGGAGACTTGATGAATTTTGCGGGATTTTTCTTAGATTTTGTGGACATTTGTGGAGATTTTGTGGGGTGTTTCTGGAACTTGGTAGGGTTTTGTGGAGATTTAGGGAAATTTGAGGGATTTTTCTAGAATTTTGTAGGCCTTTTCAAGGACTTTGTGTGGTTTTGAGGAGGCTTGAAGAATTTTGTGATATTTTTCTTAGATTTTGTGGGAAGATTTATGGGCATTTTGTGGGATTTTCCTTGAAATTTGTGAGATTGTGATGCAGCTTGAAGAATTTTGAGGGATTTTTCATGTATTTTGTGGGAATTTGTGGAGATTTTGTGGGATGTTTCTGAAATTCAGTTAGGTTTTGAGATGATTTAGGGAATTTTGTGGGACTTCTCTGGAATTTTGTGGATTTTTCTGGAATTCTGTGGGATTCTGCATAGACTTGAAGAATTTTGAGGAAATTTTCTTAGATTTGTGGAAATGTGTGGAGATTCTGTGGGATTTTTCTGGAATTTCGTGGACATTTCTGGAGATTTTGCGGGATGTTTGTGGAATTTGGTAGAGTTTTCAGAAGATTTAGGGAATTTTGAGGGAATTTTGAGGGATTTTCCTTGAATTTTAAGAAAAATTTGTGGGGATTTTGTGGGATGCTTTTGGAATTTGGTGGGGTTTTGAAAAAATTTAGGGAATTTTGTGGGATGTCTCTGGAATTTTTGGGACATTTTTCAAGAATTCTGCGGGTTTCAGAGGAGACTGGAAGAATTTTGAGGAATTTTTCTTAGATTTTGTGGAAACTTGTGGAGGTTTTGTGTGATTTTTGTAGAATTTTGTGGGATATTGAGGAGATTGAAGGGTTTTGAGGGATTTTTCATGTATTTTGTGGTTATTTGTGGAGATTTTGTGGGATGTTTCTGCAATTCAGTTGGGTTTTGAGAAGATTTAGGGAATTTTGGGGCTTGTTCCTGGAATTTGGTATGGTTTTAAGGTGATGTAGGTAATTTTGAGGGATTTTCCTTGAATTTTATGGAAATTAGTTGGGACTTTGTGCGATATTCCTGGAATTTTGTGGGATATTGAGGAGATTACGGGAATTTTGTGGGATATTTCTCGGATTTTGTGGTTATTTGTATAGATTTTGTGGGATGTTTCTGAAATTTGGTAGGGTTTTGAGAAGATTTTGTGAATTTTGTGGGATTTTTCAGGAATTTTGTGTATTTTTCCTGTGAATTGTGTGGGATTCTGGGGAGCCTTGAAGAATTTTGAGGATTTTTCTTAAATTTTGTGGGAACATTTGTGGGGATTTTGTGGGATTTTCCTGGAATTTTGTGGGATATTGAGGAGATTGAAGGGTTTTGAGGGATTTTTCATGTATTTTGTGGTTATTTGTGGAGATTTTGTGGGATTTTTTTGGAAATTTGGGGGGCTTTACTGCCATTTGTTGGGATGTTGTGAAAATGTCAAGAATTTACTGGGATTTTTATGGAATTTTGTGGAATTTTTTTTGAATGTTGTGGAATATCTTCTATTTTGTATAATTTTGAGGAGAACTGAAGAATTCTGAGGGATTTGTCTTAGATTTTGTGGAGATTTCTTAGGGTGTTCCAGGAATTTAGTAGGGTTTTGAGGAGATTGAGGGATTTTTGAGGGATTTCTCTTGAATTTTGTGGTAATTTGTGGGGATTTTGTGGGATGTTTCTGGAACTTTGAGGGACTTTTCTGGGATTTTGTGGGATTCTGCAGAGAATTGACGAATTATCAGGAATTTTTCTCAGATTTTGTGGAAATTGGTGGAGATTTTGTGGGATGTTTCTGGAATTCAGTTGGGTTTTGAGAAGATTGAGGGAATTTAGAGGGATTTTTCTTGAATTTTGGAGAAATTTGTGGGGATTTTCTTGGATTTTTCTGGAATTTGGTGGGTTTTTTTGTGGTATTTTGTGGGATATTGAGGAGATTCAGAGATTTTTGTGGGATTTTTCTTGAATTTTGTGGACATCTGTGGAGATTTTGCGGGATGTTTCTGGAATTTGGTAGGGTTTTGAGAAGATTTGGGGAATTTTGAGGGATTTTTCAGGAATTTTGTGAATTTCTCTGGGATTCTGTGGGATACTGAGGAAACCTGAGGATTTTTTCTTAGATTTTGTGGAAATTTGTGGAGGTTTTGTTTGATTTTTGTGGAATTTTGTGGGATATTGAGGAGATTTAGGGATTTTGAGGGATGTTTCTTGAATTTTGAGGGAATTTGTGGAGATTTTGTGCGATGTTTCTGGAACTCAGTTGGGTTTTCAGAAGATTTAGGGAGTTCTGTGGGATGTTTCTGGAATTTTGCTGGATATTGAGGAGATTTTGTGGGATGTTTCTGGACTCTTGTGGGGCTTTTCAAGAATTTTGTGGTATTTGGAAAAGATTCAGAGATTTTTGTGGGATTTTTCTTGAATTTTGTGGACATTTGTGGAGATTTTGCGGGATGCTTGTGAAATTTCGTAGGATTTTGAGAAGATTTAGGGAATTTTCAGGGAATTTTGAGGGATTTTCCTTGAATTTTATGGAAATTTGCGGGGATTTTGTGGGATATTCCTGGAATTTGGTAGGGTATTGAGGAGATTTGGGGAATTTGGTGGGATTTTTCAGGAATTTTGTGAATTTCTCTGGGATTCTGTGGGATTCTGAGGAAACCTGAAGAATTTTGAGGAATTTTTCTTAGATTTTGTGAACATTTGTGGAGATTTTGTGAGACTTTTGTGGAGTTTTGTGAGATTGTGAGGCGGCTTGAAGAATTTTGAGGGATTTTGCATGTATTTTGTGGGAATTTGCGGAGATTTTGTGAGATGTTTCTGCAATTTGGTATGGGTTTGAAAAGATTTTGTGAATTTTGGGGATTTTTCAGGAATTTTGTGTATTTTTCCTGTGAATTGTGTGGGATTCTGAGGAGGCTTGAAGAATTTTGAGGAATTTTTCATAGATTTTGTGAAAACTTGTGGAGGTTTTGCGAGATTTTTGTGGAGTTCTGTTGGATATTGAGGAGATTTAGGGAATTTTGACGGATTTTTCTTGAATTTTGTTGGACATTTGTGGAGTTTTTGTGGGATGTTTCTGGAATTTTGTGGGATTTTGCGAAGATTTAGGGAATTTTGGGGTAGTTTTCTTGAATTTTGTGGATTTTTCTTGAATTTTGTGGGATTTTCAGGAGACTTGAAGAACTTTGAATGATTTTTCTTGAATTTTGTGGCAATTTGTGTGTGCTGTTTCTTGAATATGGTGGGGTTATGAGGTTTAGGGAATTCTGTAAATATCTCTGGAATTTTGTGGGGTTTTTCAAGAATTTTGAGGCATTCTGAGGAGATTTTAAAAAAATTTCAGGATTTTTTCTCAGATTTTGTGGGATTTTTGTGGAATTTTGTTGATTATTTATGAGATTTAGGGATTTTGAGGGATTTTTCTTGAATTTTTTGGGAAATTGTGGAGATTTTGCGGGATGTTTCTGGAATTTGGTATAATTTTCTGACTATTTAGGGAATTTTGTGGGATTTCTCTGGAATTTTATAATATTTTGGGAAAATGTAAATAATTTTGAGGGATTTTTCATGAGTTTTGTGGAAATTGTTGGATATTTTCTGGGATTTTTCTGGAATTTTGTGGGGTTTTTCAAGAATTTTGTTGGATTCTGAGGGGACTTGAAGGCCCGTCTCCCCTAGGAACACGCACGTACTGCCCGCCTGAGTGGATCGGCCTTCGCTCCTACCACGGCGATGGGGCGACCATCTGGTCCCTGGGCGTGCTGCTGTTTGAGATGGTGTGCGGGTACTTACCCTTGGAGAAGGAGCGAGACATCGTCTTGGGGCAGCTCTTCTTCCCGCAGGAGGCCTCTCCAGGTTGCTATGGGGCCTGAAGAAGGCAGGCTTTGGCAGGTGGCAGCGCGCAGCCCAGCCCGGCCCTCCCGCAGCTGCGCGGGACGTCCATGTGCCCTCAAGGGCCGGCTGCAGCAGGTGGCCCGTGGCAGGCTGGCTGTGGCACGCTTGGCTGAAGGAGGGGACGCTTGTCCTGCCGTGCCGCTCTCCCGCCAAGGGCAGCTCCCAGCACACGCAGCGTGGCCCGGCTTCTGCAGGCGCCGGGAGCAGCTGGGCAGGAGCCTTCTGCAAGTGAGCGTCGCTTTCTGCCTTCTCTCCCCAGAGTGCCAACATCTGATCCGCTGCTGTTTGTCCAAGCACCCCATGGATCGGCCACTGCTGGAGCAGATCTTCTACCACCCTTGGGTGTTGGGCGGCCATTTCTGATGCCTTGCCGCAGCCTCTGCAGCACCCAGTTCCCGTGTCCCACGCAGGACTGAGGGCCCAGGAAATAAAAGAACCCGAAACCCAGTGCGGGCTGGCAAGTCTGGTCCTTGTTAGCAACTTCAGCTAAGGGAACCTCTTGGCAAAAGGGGTAATCAGAGCATTCTCTTCAGCCTTTGTCAAGCTTTTGATGCCTTTCCTCCAGGTTGTCCCTCAAAATCAGAGAGGGGTTGGAGCCTGCACCAGTCCCCCCCCAAATCGGTGGGAGGCAGAGACTACTCCCAGGCCCCTCAAAACTGGAGGAGGATGGAGACGATCCCTGGGCCCCCAACACTGAAGGGAGATAAATACCCAGCCCCCCCAAAAATAAGAGATGGATGGAGCCCACAGCAGCCCCCAAGTCGGAGGGGGAAGGGGAGACTGCCAGCCCCCCTAAAGAGGAGGGGAATTCTGCCTGTGCCAGCCCCACAAATTTCAAGTGGACAGAGAACACCCCAGGCCTGGCAAAGGGCAAAGAGCGGCCGGGGGCTGCCAGGATGGTGACAACACCTGCACCCCCCAAATCAGAGAGGGACAAAGAGCCCGCACAGGCTTCCCAGGAGGAGAAAGGGGGCAGCAAATATCCCCTGTCCCTTAAAGTCAGAGGGGCACAGACTGAACGCCCACTTTGTCCCTTAAAGTCAGAGGGGAAAGACACAAAAGGCCCCACAAAAAGAGCATGGGGAACCAAGAGCACTGCTGGCCCCACAAAGGTAAGGAGGATGGAGAAACTCCCCACCTGTCTTTGTTTTGGAAGACAGGTTTCTGCTAGAGAGGGCAGGGGCCTCCCCTGGAATGGAAATGTAGACCCCCTCCCTCGGAATCATTATAATTTGTAACTCAAGGGGCTCTCAGACAGAGATCTGGGGATAGGAATAACAGTTCTTTACTAGTGTGTATAACGAGGCACACAAACAACAACAACTACAGCGTTAACAACAAAACAGAACCAGGGACCCCGTGACAGCCTTCTCGGCCAGGACGGGAAAGGATGGAGGAGAGGCTTTGCTTCACAAACCCCCTCGGGTTGGCAGTCAGTGCCAGTGCTCCTGCAGGGCTCTGAGGAACACTCAGCTGGAACAGCAGGGATGAGCTGAGATCCTGGGCTGGTGGCTGAGGTGGATCATCTGCTCCGTGGTGGTGCCTGGCACCGCCACACGTCCTGGCAGGACAGGGTGTGTGAAGCCACCAATGAAGAGGGAAGAAAGAGAAGAAAAAGCAGCAGCTCCGTCTGGGTGATGGCAAATTCCCTTCTCTCTGCAGCAACAGCTCGCAGCAAAGTGTCCTTCGCTGAAGCTGGAGAAGCCGCCAAACTGTGCCCACCTTCCCCTTTTCCTGCCCCCTTCAGCCCTGGGCCCACCCGAACTGTTTGTGTTTCTCAAGTACCACCCGCAGTCAGGTTTTCCCCGCAACTAATGGGTAAAAATTCCACAGTTGAGCCAGAACTAAAAGAAGGACACCTAACCCCCAACAGCTTCTCATCTCCATCTCTTTGCACTCCAAAAGCCAGGAGGGATCGATCTGTCACCTCGAAACAACTCAATCCCACTGAAAACAGCTCTATTTTACCCCACAAGGGCTCAATCCCAACTCAAAAGGGCTTGTTCCTCCTCAGAAAATCTCAATCCCACACCAAAATTACTCAGTTCCACCACCGCCAGGAGAGATGGAGTGGGAAGGTATTGGAGAGTAAAAAATTCTCGCTCGCGGTGAGAGACTTCTCCAGGGTCAAACTGTTTAAGTATAAGCAATTTATTATAAGGGTAAAAGGAGGGGAGACCCGTGTCCGCCACCAGCCTTGGCGTCCACGTGGTCCGGGGGAGGGGAGAGAGAACAGGTAGAGCAGGGGACGTGAAGTTGGATGAGGGAGGGAGGGAGTAAGAGAGCAGAGAGAAAGAGGGAAAAAGCAGAGGGAGAGAGCAGGGAAGACGAGAGGGGTAGGAGCAGGGAGAGGGGGCTGAGAGTTAGGAGTGGGGGAGAGGGGTAATGGGGTAAGAGGGAAAGGGTAAGGGGTCAGAGAGAAGAGAGAAGAGTAAAGAGTAAAAAGTAAAGAGAGCGAAGTTCTTGTTACAATTCAATATATCTTTTTCTATCGTGAATATTCTAATTCTTAGTAACCAATCACCATGAGACACACCCACTAAAGAATTTACATTCAGCCTATGCACTTCCCTCTATTAACATACAGTGTTGCATTTTAGATTCTACAAAACCTTACAAGTTCTTTCCTTGCTTCTTGACCTTTGCATTCTTTATCAGCAGAAGGACATTGTTTTATCAACAGGGATTCTCCTCTAGCTGGCTAAGCTATTGTTCTTTGGTTAACCAGTACTCAGTATCCTATGATTCAAAGCAGGCTTTCATTTCTACTTTGATTCTAGCCTTCATATTTCCAGAATCTTTTGTTAAACCATCACATTCATAAGGTTTCCCTGTTTCACCTTCCCCAACAGGAAGGTGTTCTCGTTTAGGGCAATTTTGGAAGAAAACCTCTGAATGGGGTCCCTGTAAAAAGCAAATTAAAGTTGTCCCTTGAATATGAATAATATGAATATTATGAATAATATTAAAGAATAAATCCTCTGGCTGTTTGAAGAGATGGCAAAGCCAGAAAAGTCCTTTCCATGGGGTGTAGCTCAGCTCGCTCAGTCTCTTATCAGTTCCTCCGGCACTGGAAAGGGCCCAGGCCCAGGCCCCCGTGGGCCACAGCCGTGAGCTCCCGGGGTTTGTCTGGGTTCTCAGTCCAGAGCAGCTTTGAACAGATCCAAGGAAAAAGGCAAAAAACACTCTGGGGAACTCCTGTGCCTCAGCTAGCTAAAAACCAACTAAACTAAACTAAAAACTAACTAAAAAGGAAACTGAACTAAAGTGCCGAGAAGCAAAGGAGAGCTCTGTCCCACTGTCTGTCCCTGCTGCAGACAACACAGGCCAGGGAAGCGTGCGGGGCAGTGAGTGCCATTTCTGCAAACAAACTGCAGCTTCTTCTGCCCCCCCTTGGCTGTCAGAGCCAGTCTTGAAGGTGCAGAACTTAATAGGCAGCAGAAACAGAACAGACGCCTGGGGATCCAAGGATCACAAAGTCACCCCAGGCCAGAAGGAGGTTGGGAGAAGTGGGATCCACATTTGGAGCAGTGGGATGGGGATTGTGTGGGGCTGGCTGGCTGGGCTGTATTTGATAGGAAATCAAACTTTCAGAGTTCCTGATTTCTGTCCCATTCATTTTCAGTCAGGTGCAGCTCTGTTTGCAGAGGGTCGCTGTGGCGCTCGAGACGGACACACGACGCAGCGAGGTTGGCACGGCAAGAGCAATCTTTATTGTTCAGAAGCTGCTTTTCCATGGTTGACTGTGGGGTCTGGGGAACTGCCTGATTCAGAGATCCTGGCCCTCCCTTGGAGTCAAGATACTTTTTTCTAAGAGAGAGAAAAGTATCACTCCCAGCAATCTTTGAGTTAGTTATGTTAAACTGTTACACTCCATTGCTGTTCTCCCCTGCCATCCCACCCCGATACCTGTATCCCAGTTTCCCCCAGCCCCTCTCCTCCCCTATAAATACCCCAGTTTATCCCCTGCTCCACAGAGCTGCTGTCACTGGCTCCCTTGGCCGAGGGCCCGGCTGTAATAAAGGCCAGTTCTCTGCGGAACGCCACACAGCGCTCTGCTCTCTCCCTCCGTGTCGCCTGCACGCTGCCGCTGAGCTGAGCTGAGCTGAAATCACTCGCCGGGCAGAGGACGTGTCTGTGCCCCGGGCAGCCCAACCGCGGACCGCTTTTCCGGGAGTCGCGGCACCCCTTCCACCTCCACCGCTGCGGCAACCTATGAGAAAGCACAGCTGGGTTCTGCTCAGGGCATTTCAAACTACCTGGGGTGTTTGGGACTTGCCCTTGCAAAGGCAGCATCTCAGGAAAAGTCCAAGTTTCTCTTCATGGACTCCCAGGATGTGTTGCCTTGGAAGGGACCTTAAAGCTCCTCTTGTTCCAACTCTCAGCACACTCACGACACCTTCCCCTAGACCAGCTTGCTCCAAGCCCCATCCAACCTGGCCTTGAACCCTTCCCAGGGTCAGACAATCACAGCTTCTCTGCAACCTGGTCTATTCCTCCCAGATGTAAAATCATACCAAACTTAGCAGCCCCAGAGATCGATTTCTATCAAATATCTACATTTTTCTAGGAAAGAAATATGGCAAAACTTGTTTGCATCTGACTTTGCAAAATCAACACGAGCTCTTCAGAAAGGGCTGCCACCCACTTTTCTTATTTTTGCCCATTTGATGGAACATTTTTATTCTGTTGTTGTTTGGAGCAGTATTCTAATGTATCTATTAATTGTAGATATTAAATATAGATATTAAATATAGGTTGAGGCTGCTTCAAATAGTCCAGTGAGATACCAGGGTGTGAGGGGTGGAAAACTGAGCTCTTACACATCCAGTACTTCTCTTGTTGGAAGTCTTCAATCCCACCTCTCTGCTGGGATGAAATAGGTGCTACTCATCCAATTTCTAAAGTATCATGCATCCAGCTGACACTATTTGAAGACTTCAAAATAAAAAAGCCAATTGAAACAAACCTCTGCTCCTTTCCATTTTCTCTGTTCCACAGTTTAGGACAGAAGAGAGGAGAGAAAGATTGTTTTGGGAACAATGTTTTCAGGACTCTAAAAAGAATATCAAAACCGCTCTGCCACACTCTCAACTCTTGCAGTGCCGAAAAGCACTGGCTGTCTTTGCTCACAGGCTCACAATTGTGGTGGCATTTCTAGCACACCACAGGACAGTGATTTTTTCCTTTTTCTCCTGGAAATACCTACAGCACTTCTGGGTAGCAAGGCAAACATGAGCCTCTTTTAGTGGCCCTTGAAATTGGACATGTGAAATGAGGTACACAAAGCCACAGGCCAGATGAACCTGGCATCTCTGAATGGGTCTTCACATTCTTCCCAGGAAGATGAATGGCAATCACTATTTTGGCAGGGAAACTGCATCAGCTGGCAATTTGGTGCAGAAAATGTGCTTTCTGCTCCTCTCACAGCCAAATCTCCTACCCATTTCTTGTAGGTCCTTCTTAGATAAGGACCATGTTCCACTGAGTGACAGTGAAGCCAAATGGCAATCCAGGAATCAATTGTCCTGTACACAATCTCCTCCATCCACGTGGAAGGTTACTCACGGGCACACAGGAGTAAGTGTAGTGGTTTAGATTTGCTAATTTCATTTTCCCGGGCGGAGCACCAAAGTTATGTCATGGCTTTAAAGCAGTTACTAAAAAATTACTAGAAAACTCACTTATTTCTTGCTGTGAGATATGGATTAGAACAAGAGCAAAACAGGCTTAAAACTTAAAAGGAATAAAGAAAGTTTGTTAACACAACTACAAGAATAAGATCACCAGAATAAACCTCCAGAACAACCCTTTTATCCCCCACTACCCACCATTCTCTTGTTCACATGACAACATAGAGACAAAAACTTTGGAACTTGGGTGTTTAAAACAGTCCTAATTTTTGCTAGAGTCTTTTCATCAGTCTTTGTGGAGAAACAGAATTCTTCTTCGGCTAATCTATGGACTTTTTCATGGGAAAACTTTTTCTGTTATAGTTTTCTATTTCTCTGATGCCAGCTGTCCAGAAATCTGTCATCAGTTCACTCCTCCCATTTCACATCACTCTGAGGTGTGTATGGGTTGATGAGTCTAGGGATGTCATTTTTTAAGGATGAGTTATTCAAAGGCAAAAGTTCTCTCCATCTCTCTCTGTGAGCTTCCCTGGAAAGAGAAGTTTTCTCTTTGCCTCTACAACGGCCCCAAATCTTCAACTATTACTTCTCCCCCCTCTGTTCCAGCACCTCACTGTATCACAATTACTCCACCTCTTGCTCAAAATCCACCCTTTGGACACTCTATTCCTTCCAATATACTCTGTCATGAATTAAAGGAGTTTTTTTCAGGACGCTATTGTCCATCTCCATAGCATTAACAGAAAAATATTTCAGCTTAATTAAAGCATCTCCTTATTCTCTCTTCCCCATCTAAAACTTAACTCTTTTCCTCACTGTCTTTGATGGTTTTATGATGTCTCCTTCATGTTGATTGTCTCTCTCTCTCTGTCTCTCTGAGAAAAAGGAGTAATCTGTATGTTTTATCCAGGTAGTAAAAGAGTTAAAGTCTGGGAAAGCTGCAGATGTTCATGGTGTCAGGTTTCAGTCCAGCAGCAGAAACTGCAAACCAAGCCAGGCCGGCCGGCTCCGTTTCTCCCCCCCCGCCCTCTGCGGCCTTGTCCGGCCTGGAGGGGGGGAGGAGGCCGAGACAGAGCCTGTTACCTCGTCAGAAGCCAGAAACCAAAGAGAACAAGAGAGCCCTGGCTTTACATCTCAAGGTGGTGTTCACAAGCTGATCTCACTTTTCAATGGTCAAAACTGCTGTCAATTCTTAGAAATGACCGAGAATTGGTCAGGAGAAAAGACTCCCATCAGTCACCAGCAGCTTCAACTTCCTCCCAGCTCCCAAAGCTTAAAGGTAAAGTCACCCCATGACACCGACAAAATCTCTAATTCCCACAAACTCTAAGAAAAATCCCACAAAATTCTCCAAGTGTCCTCTATATCCCACAAAATCCCACAAACATCCCACAAAAATCCCACAAAATCTCCTGCAAATCCCACAAAATTCTAGAGAAATTCCACAAAACTACAGAAAAATCCCACTAAGTTACCTAAATCTTCTCAAAACCCTACCAAATTCCTGCAACATCTCACAAAATCTTTACCAATTTCCACGAAATCTAAGAAAAATCCCACAAAATTCTTCAAGTCTCCTCAGAATCCCTCAAAATTAAAGAGAAATCCTCAAAATTCCAGGAAAATGCCACAAAATTCCCTATATCCTTTCAAAACCCTACCAAATTCCAGAAACATCCAACAAAATCTTCACCAATTCCCACAAAATCTAAGAAAAATGCCTCAAAATTCTTCAAGCCTCCTCAAAACCCCAAAAAATCCCACAAACATCCTACAAAAATCCCACAAAATCTCCTCCAAATCCCACAAAATTCTAGTAAATTCCACAAAATTCCAGAAAAAATCCCATTAAATTTCCTAAATCGTCTCAAAACCCAACCAAATTCCTGCAACATCTCACAAAATCTCCACCAATTTCCACAAAATTCCAGAAAAATGCCTCAAAATTCTTCAATTCTCCTCCAAATCCTACAAAATTTGAGAGAAATCCTCAAAATCCCACAACATGCCACCAAATTCCCTATATTTTCTGAAAATCCTAGCAAATTCCAGAAACATCTGACAAAATCACCACCAATTCCCACAAAAACGAAGAAAATTTACTCAAAATTCTTCAAGTCGCCTCAAAATCCCACAAAATTCAGGAGAAATCCTCAATATTCCAGGAAAATGCCACCGAATTCCCTAAATCCTTTCATAACCCTACCAAATTCCAGAAACATCCAACAAAATTTCTTCAATTCCCACAAAATCTAAGAAAAATCCCTCAAAATTCTTCAAGTTTCCTCCAAATCCCACAAAAATCCCACAAAAATTCCAGAAACATCCCACAAAATTACCTCAATATTCCACAAAATTCTGGAAAAGCCGCACAAAATTCCAGAAAAATGCCACAAAATTCCATAAATCTTCTCAAAAACAACCAAATTCCTGTAACATCTCACAAAATGTCCACCAATTCCCACAAAATCTAAGAAAAACCATCCTCAAAATTCTTCAAGTCTCCTCCAAATGCCACAAAAATCCCACAAAATTCCAGAAACATCCCACAAAATCTCCTCAATAACCCACACAATTCTAGAGAAATTCCACAAAATTCCAGGAAAATCTCACAAAATTCCTTAAATCTTGTCAAAACCCTAGCAAATTCCAGAAACATCCAACAAAATGTCCAGAAATGTCCTCAAAATTTCAGAAAAATCCCACATATTTCCATAAATCTTTTCAATATCCCACAAAATTCCAGAACGATCTCACAAAATCTCCACAAATTTCAAAAAAATTCCAGAAAAATCCCACAAAATTCCCTAAATCTTCTCAAAACCCAACTAAATTCCTGCAACATCCCACAAAATCTCCACCAATTTTCATGAAATCTAAGAAAAATCCCTCAAAATTCTTCAAGTCTTCTCAAATCTTACAAAATCCCATAAAATTCCAGAATCATTCCACAAAATCTCCTCAATACTCCACAAAATTCTGGAAAAGCCTCACAAAATTCCTGAAAAATGCCACAAACTTTCCTAAATCTTCTTAAAATTCTACCAAATTCCTTCAACAACTCACAAAATCTCCACCAATTTCCACAAAATCATGTAGCCTTTCAAGCAAGGCAGACACCCTGGTTCAGGAGCCAGCACGGTGACCACACCCAGGCCACTCGGACCATTTTACCCACAAGACATCAATGGGATGGATGGCGAAGAAATGGCGTTTATTGCAGGAGAATTTGACATTTTATAACCTGGGGTCACTGTGTTACTCCCATCTGCTTTCATCACAGCCAGGTGCTATTGGCTAATTGCAGGGGTCATTACCATATTACGGAGAGGGCGTTCACTAACTTTCCGTTACATCCCGAGATCTTCAGAACGCCAGACCTCACTACTACAACATCTAAGAAAACTCCCTCAAAATTCTTCAAGTCTCCTTCAAATCCCACAAAATTCTGGAAAAGCCTCCCAAAATTCCAGGAAAATCGCACAAAATTCCCTAAATTTTCACAAAACTCAACGAAATTCCAAAAACATCCCACAAAATCTCCACAAATGGCCACAAAATTCAAGAAAAATCCCTCAAAATTCTTCAAGTCTCCTCCAAATCCCACAAAATCCCACAGAAATCCCACAAAATCTCCTCAATATCCCAGAAAATTCTAGAGAAATTCCAAAAAATTCCAGAAAAATGCCAAAAAATTCCCTAAATCTTCTCAAAACCCAACCAAATTCTGGCAACATCTCACAAAATCTCCACCAATTCCCACAAAATCTAACAAAATCATCCTCAAAATTCTTAAACTCCTTTCAAAATCCCATAAAAATCTCACAAAACTCCAGAAACATCCCACAAAATCTTGTCAATATCCCACAGAATTCTGGAAAAGCCCCACAAAATTCCAGAAAAATGCCACAAAATTCCCTAAATAATCTCAAAACATTAAAAATTTCCAGAGACATCTAAAGAAATCTCCACCAATTTCCACTAAATCTAAGAAAAATCCCTCAAAATTCTTCAAGTCTCCTTTAAATCCCACAAAATTCTTGAAAAGCCACACAAAATTCCCTAAATCTTCTCAAAATTCTGCCAAATAACAGCAACATCTCACAAAATGTCCACAAATCCCACAAAATTCCAGAATAATCCCTCAAAATTCTTGAAGTCTCCTACAAATCCCACAAAATCCTACAAACATCCCACAAAAATCCCACAAAATCTCCTCAATATCCCATAAAAATTCCAGAAAAATCCCACAAAATTCACAAAATTTTTTTAAAACCCTACCAAATTCCAGTACCATCTCACAAAATCTCCACAAATGTCTACAAAATTCAAGAAAAATCCCACAAAATTCTTGAAAAGGCCCACAAAATTCCAGAAAAATTTCAGAAAATTTCCTAAATCTTCTCAAAACCCTACCAAATTCCTGAAAAATCCCAGAAAATCTCCGCCAATTTCCACAAAATCTAAGAAAAATCATCCTCAAAATTCTTCAAGTCTGTTCAAAATCTCATAAAATCCAAAAAAAATCTTACAAAACTCAAGAAAAATCCCACAAAATTCTTGAAAAGCCCGACAGAATCCCAAAAAGAGCCCACAAAATTCTCTAAATCTTCTCAAAACCCAAATTCAAGAAAAATCCAACAAAATCTCCAACAATTCCCAAAAAATCTAAGAAAAATTCCTCAAAATTCTTCAAGTCACCTCAAAATCACACAAAATTCCAGTAAAATCTGATGAAATTGTCAGCGTTCAGGAACACACATCATCACAGAATGATTATATGAAGGTGCTTTATGGAAGAGCTCTGGGTGTCAGGGGTACACAGACCCAAATCTGACCCATCTTGCTTTTGAGCTGAACATGTTTTATACTCTATCATTATACAACTTACATATTAATTATTAAACTTACATTGTTCTATTGTAGGCATTGTTTTTACCCAAGCATGGATTTCTCGTGATCCCCCCTCAAACCCCCTAACATTGTTCCTCATGTTCTTTAAACAATAATTATATCTAATCACATCTAACAATTGTATCATTTCTCATATATTGATTACACAGGTGCAGTTTCACATGATCTTTAGCAAGCACAAGGCCTAACATTTCCAGGGCCTACTTTTCCTGGGATTTCCAAACCTAACTTTCTTTCTAAGTCCCCAAATTTTCTGGTTTTAAAACCTTTTACTATCATTCCCCCCTTTGAAAGCATTTTCACTTCACTATAAGTGCAAATGTTTTCACTGGATACAGTCCTTTGTTTCTGAGTTTACACTCGATGTTCTTCGAATCCTTGATTGATGTAAACGCTGTCCTGGATGCTGTCAGGAACTGGAGAACCAGAAGATGGTGGGGGTGGATCTCGTGTCAGTGCCTTTATTATTTTCTGGTTCCTGGACATTTTCTTCTGTATTTCTCCTTTTAAGATGTTGTAAACTGACCAAATTGCTAAGAATACAATTAGTAAGATTATCACACTCTCAATGATAGATTTAATCCATGAACTCACATTCCACCCTAACCCTTTGAAGATTTTGCCAAACCAACTTGTAGTCAAATCCTTTTGCTCTTCCTGTGCTTTGTGCTCTATTTGTTGCAACTGATTGATGTCATATTCTACATCTGCAGTCACATTTGGGATGTGGACACAGCAATGATCAATCCATCCCTTTAAAAACCCACACACTCCATGCTCTTTCAGGAGTAGTAAATTGTAATTGTATGTTTAGTTCTTTACATCTTTCCTGGGTGACTCTTGCTAATTTATCTACCTGACCTGTAGGTTTGTACAACATTTCTTTATTCTGATAGTTTGCTATAGGACTGAGCAAAGACTCTAAGTCTCACCCAAATTTCTCATCACTAGAGGGTTCTTGCCAAGTGTCATCCTGATCCTGTTCCTATCCTAATCTTCCCTAGCTATGCCTCTGTCTTGCTACTGAGTTGTTTTTAAGATTTCACATTCTGACATTACTGATTTTGCCATTGTTAGCATCCGTACCCAGATTAATTTTTGTTTCATCCATTTTACCAATGCCTCTGCACCCTAATGACATTTGTTGTGATTAATTTATAGAATTTCTCTCATTATCAAGGGGGTTAACACTATTTGTCTTTGTGCAGTTATGTACCACTCTTCTGAATTCTTTTGTGCATTTAGCAAATGGCCCAATTTCTCATCTCCTATTGAATATTTTGGTTTTGGAGGCAAATTAAATTGAGATACATTAACTTTTAAAGATATCAATGCCATTGTTCTTTGCACTTTTCGAGCAATCTGTCGAGCTGTCCAGTCTGCTTTTCAATTTTTTTTACAAATTTTGGAGTTTCTTGATTGGTGAGCTTTGCAGTGCATAATTGCTACTTGTTCAGGTTTTTGTATTGCTTTTATCAATTGCAGGACTGCATCTTGATGTTTAATGTGTGTACCTTGAGAAGAGAGTAGTCTTCTTTCTTTCCACAGTACTCTGTGGACATGCACTACTCCAAAGCATACTTTGAGCCAGTCCAGATGTTTACCCTTTTCCCTGTACTCAATTCTAGTGCTCTGCTTAAGGCAACCAGTTCTGCCCTCTGGGCAGATGGATTTGCTGATAATGCTTTTGCCTCCACCATTGTACTGACTGTTGTTACTGCATATCCAGCGTATCTGGTCCCATTCTCCACCAAGCTGCTTCCATCTGTGAATAGCTCTCACTCTGCTTGCTCCAGTGGGATGTCTTTCAGGTCTTCTCTTGCCAAATAGGTGTCCTCTATTCCTTCTACACAGTCATGCTCTAACGGGCCTTCTTCAGTTGTGGTACCTAGGAACAAAGCTGGATTCAAGAGGTCAGTTGTCTTTAGTGTGACATCATCCTGCCCAGTCAGGATTACCTGGAATTTCATCATCCTGCTTGCAGATAGCCAATGGCCCCTCTTTTGTTCTAAAACAGTGCTCACCATGTGTGGCACATAGACATCTATGTGTCTCCCCATCGTGAGTTTCCTGGCTTCTTGTGTCAGCATCACGCTGGCTGCAACTGCCCGCAGGCATGAAGGCCATCCAGCACTCACCTTGTCAAGCTGTTTGGAAAAGCAGCCTACCGGCCTTTCCCAGCTTCCCAAACCTTGGGTCAGCACTCCCAGTGCTAGGTGGAGTCTTTCATGCACAAACAGCTGGAAATCTTTGGACAAATCTGGCAATCCTAACGCCGGAGCAGTTGTCAATGCCTCCTTCAGTTTGAGGAAGGCCTCCTTCTGTGCTCTGCCCCAGGTAAACGGCTGCGTCTTCTGGGCCTCATCCAGGGCTTTTGCAATTAGTCCATAGTCCATGATCCACAGGCAGCACCACCCTGTCATCCCAAGGAAGACTCGCAGCTCATGCAGGTTCTGGGGTTCTGCAATAGCACAAATAGCTTGAATACAATTAGTACCCAGCCTACACTGCCCTTGTGAGATTTCACATCCCAGGGAAATCACAGTCTGCCAGGCAATTTGTGCCTTTTCTTTAGACTCCTTATATCCTCCCATTCCCAGCTGATTTAAAATTTCAATTGTTACCTTTATGCAGGTTGTTTTCTCTTCTGTAGCTATCAGTATATCATCAACATACTGTAACAGCAGGTATTGTTTTCTCAGTACTTTCCCATTCTCGGTCCAAATCTCCAGCTCCTTCCCCAGCTGGCTTCCAAATAGGGTTGGACTGTTCTTGTATCCTTGTGGGAGTCGTGTTCAGGTGAGCTGGGTTTTCCTTCCATTTTCTGGATTTTCCCACTCAAAGAAAAACTGTTTCGTACTTTCTTTGTCAATGGGTATGCAGAAAAAGGCATCTTTTAAATCAAGTACAGTAGACCATTTATATTTCTCTTTTATAGATTTTAAAAATGTGCAAGGATTACCTACCACTGGGTAAATTTCTTTAGTTATTGCATTTATTACTCTCAAATCCTGCACTAGTCTTTATTGGTCAACACAGAAATTTGGGCTCCAGTGTTAACTACAAAAGCAATAGGTGCATGTTTAGGACTTACTATTGCTGTAATCAGTATGTCTCCAATTTTGTTATTTCTAGTGAGTATTTTAAATACAACTTAATTCCCCCTCTCTGCTCACCCATGAGAGGCAGAGTTCCCAGTTTCCCTGATTCTGAGGCTCTTTGGGCTCCACTCCCAGAAGCTGAGAAGGAGACGGCTTTGGCTCACAGCCCAGAGCCTGTGGAGCTGTGCTGGGTTATCCAATGGGGCATTCCAGACAATGAACTTGGGACAGTGCCAATTAGAAACAACTTTACTCAACTTTGAAGTGAGAAGCCATCTAGGACCTTTCTGGGGACCCCCTTCTTTATCTCTAGTGACCACCAATACTGGCAGTGAGAGATTTCTTTTCTCTTGTCTGGGTTTTCCTTAAGAGAACCAATGGATCTAACACCTTTGCTTTCTCTGATTTTTCTTCTGCCATTTTTACAGGTCCATCATTTCTACTGGAATGAATTAGCTCTTTTGGAGGGTAAATTTGATTCAGAATAGGGGTTTCCCCCTCTTCTGTTTCTTTCAGCAATTCAGTATTTTTTTATTTTCATCATGGAAGGCTGCTCGCAACAGATTGATCTTACTCTCTTCTTCATTGAATTGTTTTTGCAAAATTTCAACTAGGTTTTGGAGGGAGTCTATTCTAGTTCTTTCCTCACTTCTTTGCTTAAAGCCAGTTCCTAGAGCTGCTGTAAAACAAGCTTCCAAAACTGAGCAGAGTATAGTTTTATTTTTGCCCAGTTTAAATTTTCTTTCATCTTGTAAAGAACACACTCTATCAATCACATTTTCCAAATTAAACCAGTAACTAAGGGCCCACTTTTCCCCTCTTGGAGAAGGTCTGGCATTGTGTTTTGCTAACAGAGCATAAAATGTAGCTTTAACTTCTGCACTGCCCTTTTCAGTCATTTTTACAAAGGGAAAACCACTACAGGGAGGTATAAACTTCAATTATACACACATACACACACACACACACACACACACACACACACTGCTTTTTGCTTCCCTGTATGGGTAAAAAGACCAAATCTGCTTGGGAGGCCCTCTTTCAGTTTAAAATTCTGATTGTCTCTTCGCTACACCAAGCAGTCAAAATTCATACCCACAACAACAACAAAACCATTCCTGTCTGTTTGCACTAAGAGATCTTTTGTGAAATTCTGCAGACAGAGCCCTCAAGTGAGTGTGGGGTGCTTTTCACCTCGGCGTGTGCAGTTTGTGGGAAATTCGAGTCGCCCCCCTTGCTTTCTAGACACCGCTCACTCTTTTGGGAGTGTCGGGCTGGGTGCGGCTGGAGCAAAACGTCTTTCCCCTAATACAGACTGCACAACAAACCTGCAGCCCCTTCTGTCTGTCAGAAATCCTGTCCCTGACTCCAGTTTAAATGGCACATTTCGCTAACATGAGTGGGAGTCACGAGAAGTTTGTTTGATCTCAGAGTGCAAAAAGAACACAAGGGATTTCAGTTTAAATCACAACAACAATAATGTACCTTTATTTTAGCGATAACAAGGGTTTTATGATGGAGGAGAGGAAGAGAGAGAGAGAGAGAGAGAGATAAAGAAAACAAAGTAAAGAAAGAGAGAAGAGGAGGTTATAGCAACCAACAGACGAGATGGGGTCGCTGGGGTCTTTTTCCATGGGGAGATCTCGCCAAAATTAATTTAGCCTTATGTAATTCTTCCCCAAAGTTACCTTGTTTCTAATGTGCTAATAAGCACCCCAGAGATGCTATGAGAGCATTGCTGCCCAAAACCCCTTTAAGCTTCTCCATGTCACAACTACAATACACCACAAATGCCGAACCTGCAGCGCTTTCGCAGTCGTCTGACGGACGGCGCCTGGGCAATACCAACAGGAATTCCTTTAGCCCAACCAAGCACAGCTTTTGCTGCCTCTTATTGGCAGGCACCCAAACCAAAGTAAAAGCACCTTACCTCTTCTCCTGGGGACGCTGTGAGCAGCGCAGACGGTCGCGGCCGATGGGCTCCCCGAGAATCCCTCGGTGCCGGCTGGAGCAGGATCGGGTCGCGAGCTCGCTCAGCAGCACTCACAAGGTCCCATCTGGGTCACCAAAATGTTAGAGTTCAGGAACACACATCATCACAGAATGATTATATGAAGGTGCTTTATGGAAGAGCTCTGGGTGTCAGGGGTACACAGACCCAAATCTGACCCATCTTGGTTTTCAGCTGAACATGTTTTATACTCTATCATTATACAACTTATATATTAATTATTAAACTTACATTGTTCTATTGTATGCATTGTTTTTACCCAAGCATGGATTTCTCGTGATCCCCCCCAGCCCCCTAACATTGTTCCTCATGTTCTTTAAACAATAATTATATCTAATCACATCTAACAATTCTATCATTTCTCATATATTGATTACACAGGTGCAGTTTCACATGATCTTTAGCAAGCACAAGGCCTAATTTACTATCACCTCCAGACAAAAAGTCCTGCCTGAACAGTCACAGAGCTACATCTATTTTTAATTTTAACTTTTTTTAGATTTTTCCAGAGGCTGCTGACTGTGTTCAAGCTTTTCTCCCTATTTTCTCCCTAGAGCAAATTCTCCAGAAACTGTGGTTTTACATCCTTTTGCTTTGATTAAAGTTACCTGCAATGACCAGTCAATCCAAACCCTGGGAAAACTTGAACTTCACGCTGTACCCAGGCAAAATATTTACCTCCCACATCTGAAGCCATGAGCTGCCAAGTACTGTCCCCACTGTCACACCCTGTTCCCTGGAGGTCTGCTGATGCCATTTCAAAGGGGTTGCCAATGAAAACAAGTTTGAATATTTTTTGTAGTTTCCACATTGGTATTAAAATCCTTGACTAGAAAAATCACAAGTCAAGATTTCTAGGATTCTTCCATACAGTCATTTTCAACCTGGATTTCAGAGTGTCTGAACAGTCAGACAAGGTTTTAGTTTTAGACACTATAGAAAAAGTCCCTGCTGTTCGGTCATAACATTCCATCAACATATAGTCCTGATGATTCCTTTAGGCAGGAGCAGCAAAGGCAAGAATGAGCCAAACAAGCTGTTCCTGTGTTCTCATGTCCTGCACAGCAGTAACTGGGAATTCAAGAATGGATTCAGGAGACAATGAGTGCACAGGGAGCCACAAAGACTTTGGGATGCTGAAATGGACCAGCCTGGTGCCTGTGCCTGGGCTGCACCGCGCTGAGCTCCAACTGGACCATCTAACAATGGTTGAATGGACACACCATGGGCCACTGCAGACTCCTACTCCTAGTTCTGGGAGCTACACTATGCACCTGTCATTCACCAGATGATTTTTTCATCTTTGCTTGAAATTCAGGAGAGGAATAGGTCAACATGGAAAAGTGTTCTCCCAGTTCTAGCGACAGCTGTGCCTGCACACCACCTGTGCCCATGGCAGGGTGGTTGGAGACTGGATGATGTTGATGATACTTTGCAACACCAAGTGCTCAGGGATTCTGGGATTGCCCAAGTGAAGAGCAAAACTGAGCTGTGTAAGTCCCTGCTTTTTTTCAGCGCATGCTGCTTCTTCCTTTGTTCCAAGCAAGTCCAGGATTTTGTTTCATGTGTCTTTAAAGTTCCTGGACAGAAGAGAGGGAGGGCAGCTGCAGAACAGGGCTCGTGCCCCATCAGATTCTCTCCCTCTCTCTCTCTCTCTCTCATGATGGTGCCAATGCCGCTACCTTGGGACCCCTGAGTGTGGAAGGCGAGCTCGCCCTCAAGCACGGCCATCCAAGTCAGTCACGGGCACAGGCTGCAGCTGAAGCTGGCAAGCGTTGCTGTGAGGCTGCAAGTGAAGAGAAAGCCATTGTGGCCAACTCTGCTGAAGCCTTTTGCCTAAGCAAAGGCAATTGTGCCCACAGCCTCCCCCTGTTTGGCACCCGGCTGCTGCGGACACCTCAGTGCGCAGGTGCCGACGTTGGGGCTGCTGCTGTTCCCGTGCACACTCTGCTGCTGTTTCTGTGGGCTCCAGAGCCGCTTGGGCAGCAGCCACTGGGCAGCCCTGCTGGAGGAGACATCGCCACCCTCCCCATGGTGGCAGCAGCTCTGTGGGCCCCGAGCTCTGTGTCAGGGGAGCCTCGGTCACAGCAGCGTGGCCTGGGCAGCCCTGAGGGCCTGGGCTGGCCACCAGTCCTGCCTCTGCCCACTGCCCCTTCCTGGAGGCACCCAGTGGCCGTGGCCTGGCAGCACCCCCCTGCCCTCCATGTCCCCAGCCAGCCCAGCCTGGCCACCTCGGGCTGTCCCCACCCTCCCGCTGCGGTGGTGTCCCAGCCTCCAGGCCTTCTGCTGCAGGCCTGGGGGACATTTTGGGGAAGCATCGGAGCAGCCGGGTGTCAGGAACCAGGCGGCTGCCCGGGGGCTGCTTATGGCCTCTGACACCCAATTCCTCAGGGCTTCCCACCAGCCCGGCTCCTCCAGGGCCTTCTGTCCCCTTGGAGCCTCCTGCCACCCACTCCCTCACACATGCCCCTCGTGCCTTCCCACTGCCTTGTCCCGTCTGGGCCTCCGCAGCCCCTCATCCCTTCACGGCCTCCCAGCACCCCGTGCCCTCAGGGGCTCCCCCAGCCTGGCCCGGCAGCAGCGCCGCAGCCCCACAGCAGCTCCAGCAGCTCCTCAGCCATCACGGCAGCAACACACGGGCAGCAGGACACACATGGCGCTTCCTGCCTGGCACAGGGCTTGTGGCTTCAGCACAGCCACCAAAGGCCAAGGGGCTTCTGCCCATTTCCCCTGCACCACTGCACACCCCGGCAGGTTGCTGAACACAAGAACACTTTTCCCTCTCTTCCCCTATGTCCCGCACACCCTGGGCAGCAAAAGAAAGGCCTTGGGACTCTTGTGTACTAGAACATATCATATATTATTTATAAACTAAAAAGGAGAAAAGGAAATAAACAATCCTTATGAAATAAAAAATCCCGGCTGGGCCAGGTGGCCCCAAAAGACAGAGCTGCCCAAATCATCTCTCAGCACAGCTCCAGCAGCGCAGCCAGCCCAGGCCTGACAGACGTGGCCGTGTCCTCCATGCCCTGACGATTTGGACTTGCATCCTCTGGAGAATGGAATATCGGGCACTCTGGATGGCCCGGAGGACATAAAGCGTTTCAAGTGCCAGGTCTGATACGGCACTACTTCTGTCCTCCGTCAGGCATTCGAGGGCTGGAAGAGAGATGAACAGAGCCACGGTCAGACCCCAGAGCTGTGGGGGCCCAGCGAGAGCCCCCTGCCAGGGCCATGCCAGCCGGCTCTTGCCTTGGCCAGGAGGGGGCAGGGACCAAGGGGGTCAGCCCGAAGCTGCTGGCCACAAATACCCCACGTGGCCCTGAAATCTCGCTGTGCTCTGCCCACACCGTCCCTCATCGGCACAGGGAGCAGAGCCCTCCACAGCCAGGCCAGGCCTTGCAGCTGCCCCCGACAGTCACCGCTGTCAGCCCGCTGCCCTGCCTCACCTCTGCACAAATCCTGGAGCTCTGCCTGCTGCCCCCTCAGCTGCTCCCCGGCCATCCCTGAGAACACAGAGCCTGTCAGGGTCCCAGCAGCACAGCTCCCTGCCAGCGGCACTGCCAGCCCTGTGGCCACACGGCCTCCTGCCCCGGCAGGGCTCAGCCCAGGCCCTTGCCGCATCCTGAGCCAGCCCAAGGGCACGGCTGCCAGAGGCCGGCAGCAGCAGCCCCGAGGGCAGCCGGGGCTCCAGGGCGCCGGGCCCGGGTGCCGCTGCCGGGGCAGCAGCCGGGGCTGGGGCCGAGCTGCGGCGGGGCGGGGAGGGAGCCCGGGCTCGTGACTCACCGATGACCCTGATGGCCACCGCTCGCAGGGTCTCCTGTGGGTCCTGCAGGTACTGCAGAGCCCGGCGCAGGTGCTCGGCCAAGGGGATCCTGTTGTCTGCCAGCTGGAGAGAGCGGCAGGAGGGAAGGGTTGGCGCGGGCTCTGCCCCTCGGCCGGGCGCTGCTGCCCGCGGCCAGCCCCGGCCTCCCGTGCCCGGCCAGCCCTGAGGCCCGGCCAGCAGCCGCTCCAGGGCGCCGGGCTCTGGAGGGGGCAGAGGGCCGGCTGCTGCCCGGGGAGCCGCGGTGCCGGCCCGGCCCGCAGCCCCGCTGGGCCGGGGCTCCATCGGCACCCGGCTCGGGGCCACAGGGGGCTGGAGAAGAAGCCGTGCGGCCCCCGGGTGCAGCAGTGGGCAGGGGCACAGCTGCCAGCCCCACACACTGAGCACCGGGGCCAGGGGGCTTCTCTAGCCTGAGGCTGACACTTCCAGGCCGTCCTTACCAGGAGCTTGGCAAACTTCCACAGTTTCTCCTTCCTCACAGCTTTTTCCAGGTCTGGCCTCTTCAGGAATTCAGCCGCGCAAAGGAGCGTTGTCCGAGAGGCCTGGGGAGCAGCAGAGAGCCGCAAATGGCCCCACAAGCCAGGGCACAGGAGTGTCCCAGTGCCAAGGCCTGGAGGAGGCTGCAGCCTGCAAGCCTGCGTCAGGGCAGGAGGCAGCTGAGCCCCCTGCCAAGGTGCAGCAGCAGCCCAGGAGTCCTCACCTCTGCCACATGCCGATTCTCATCTTGGCAGTGGATAAAGAGTGGGAGCAGGCTCTGGTACACTTTTTTCTTCAGGGGCTTTCTTCCTTCTTCTTCTGCCAAAGACGTTATTCTTTGAAGGAGAGACATGGAGAGCAGCTGCACCTGGCTATCAGGCTGTATGAAAGAAAGGAAGGAAAAATGACCTCATCATTGGCTTCTTCTGGCCCACATTGGCACAGCCCTTCAAATGCAGAGGGCACAAAGTGTCCGGGCAGTGGCCAGTGGCCGTGGCTGGGGCACAGAGCCTTACATTGTCCAGGAGTTTCAGGAGCGGCTCAGCCAGCTGCAGGGCCCTGCGCCAGGATATTGGGGTGTCTATATCCAAGAAAATGTAGCCGAGGAGAACAATGCTCATCCTGACCACGTCATTATCAATGTCCCACAGGAGGTGCACTAGTCTTCCTGTCAGGCTCTGAATTCTTTCGGCCTGTGCAGAACACAAGGGTGTGAAAGCCCGGGCAGCTGGGGCAGGGCCCAGAGGCCAAAGGCCTGTCCCAAAGCACTCGGGCAGCTGAAGCAGGAGGCAGGAGAGCTGGGAGGAGCTGCCTCAGCGCCCAAGGCAAAGGCCAGCCAAGGCCAAGTGCCAGCATTGCCCAGCCTCATGCTGCCCACACGGCTTCAGCTGCTGTCCCCTTCTCACCATGGAGGAATGGTCCCTTAGCAGGAGGAGAGCCCTGAGAACCTGGTGATGCATCTTCCTGCTATTGAACCACAGGTACTTGTACAAGATCTCCATTAGGCTGTCGGCGCATTCACTCAAGTCCAGGCAATCTAGGAGCTGAAAGGCACAGGGCAGTGAGAGGGGAGCCGGCCGGCAGGAGCCTGGAAGTGCGCAGGGCTGGGCCCAGGCAGCAGCACAGGGCGCGGGTGCCGTGCCAGGCAGCTGTGGCTATGCCAGGGGACAGGGCTGGCAGGGAGCTGAGCGAGGTAGTGCTGGCCATCAGGCTCACCTCCACAAGGAATGCCATGGCAGGGACATCCCAGTGTGGCATCGGTTTGCTGAGCAGCTCAAGCAGGTAGCTTGAGATGCCTTTACACAAGTGGACAGCTGCACGGCGCATTTCCCTGGAAGGCAGAAAACGGCACAAAGAGCCTCAGCAAGGGGGAGAAAAACCTCTCCCAGGACTGACTGACATGGTTGTCATATTGCCCCAGCACCCTGTGAGGGGATGTGGGCCCTTGAGATGTGGCTGCTCTTGGACACCCTCCTCTCACAGCCTTTTCCAGTCTCCTTGCCCATCCCTCGGTGACGAGGCCCTCAGGCCCATGGCCACGGGGACTGTGGGGGGCATCCCGGGCCGGGGGCACAAATGTCAGAGGCAGTGGGGAGAAGGGGGGCTCACCTGGCCAGCAGACCCACGGCATAGCGGTGGGTGTCAGCACAGAGCAGCGTGTCCCAGCCACGCTTGCGTTCCATTGCCACCACCACATGCTCAAAGTGGAGACTGCAGAGCAGGGCCTTCAGGGTCCGCACTGCAAACCTGTGTGCACAGCAAAGCCCAGGTGACGCTGGGAGCACTGGCTCCGAGGCTGGAGAAGTGGCAGGGACAGGAGGACTGGCATGGAGCACCTGTTGGGGCTGGTGGAGAGGCCGTGTTGCTCCTGGCATTCCTTCCAGAAGGTCCGGACGTCCTCTGTCATATACAAAGTACTGAAGTGCATTTGGAAGAGGAGATGCACAAGGAGGCGGGGGAAATAGACTGTCAGGATCTGTGGACAACAGGGCCCCTGGAGGATCTTCCACATCACCAGAGTTGCCTGCAGAGGACAAAGCAGCCCGAAACAGCGCTCAGTGCTGGGGCGTCCGTGTGGCAGGGCCTGAGCATGGCAGGGAGAGGCCGGGGGAGATGCAGGGGGAGCAGCGGGCCTGGTGGCCCTGAAGCTGCCCCTAGGCCAGGTTTGTGCCCAGTGCCTGAAGCAGGGAGATGCAGTGGGGGAAGGAGGCAAGAGAACTGCTGGAGAGGCGGCCGGCCTTGCGGTGAGCAAAGGCCAGCTGCAGAAACTCACAGCCAGGGAAAAGACAGCCGTCTTGTCCCCATCAGAGGTGCCCAGGTTTTTCTGCGGCCAGCTCCCCACCACATTGATGAGGAGCGGTGTCACTTCCTCAGAAATCCAGGGCGAGAGCAAGATGGTCGTCCACATGGCCATAGCAGCTCTGCGGGGTCAGACACAGCACCGTGGGCTGGGCAGCAGCGGGGAGCTGAGCTGGCCGCCAGCTCTGCCTGTGCCCACTGCCCCTCAGCGGCAGCAGCAGCCAGGCAGCCCAGCCCTGTGGGGACAGGCCCCTGAGGGGCAGGCTGGCAGCACGGCAGCAGGCTCGGGGGCCGACTTTGTAGCAGGGCTGGCAAAGGGAGCAGCCAGAGGGCCCTGGAACTCTGTGTTGCTCACAGCCCTGGGCCGGGCTGTCCAGGGTGATGGGCTGGGGAGCCCTGAGGCCTCGGGGCAGGTGGGCCCCATACCTGTCACACGTTGGGGCCACCCGCAGGAGAGTGATGGCCACATCATCGGGCTCTGCCTCGGCCACTTGCATCAGGGCCCAGTCCATCCTGTGCTCAGCAGACTCATTGGCCATGAGCCACTGGTGGATGTACCTCACCACGGCGGGCACCTGGAGAAGGCACAGGGAGCCTTGGAATGCTAGCAGAGGGAGTCAACAATGTGCCCAGCTTCTTCCCCAGACAAGTGCTTCTCTTCCACCACGCTGCCATGGCCTCAAAATTGTCAAGTGAGCAGCAGGCGTGGCTTGGGAAAGCCAAGCAATTGCTGGAGGATCAAAGGCTGGCCACAGGCTGCTTACTTGCTCTGGACTGGAAAGAGCCGTCTCTACAAGCGAATCCAGCTGGGCAGCGCTGCTCTGTTCTTCCAGGACCTCTGAGGATGCTTTGACCTCAGTGTCCATGGGTCTGGGCTCTTCCTTGCCAATTCTCGTGACAAATTGGTAAAGAAGCTGTAGGAGAAGGGCAGGAAGGCAGGGAAGTTGCATGGAGTGCTCCAAGTGCGGTGCTGGGCTGAGCAGTGCCAGCAGGCCCAGCCCAGGTGGGGATGGCTGCAGGTACCTGCGCTGCTCTGCGGAAGCGGCCACGGGCGGTGTCCTGCTCTTGTGTCCCGTCCATGGCTGCATCTGGCAAAGAGCAGCCAGAGCTGAGGGGCTGCGGGAGAGGCCGGAGAACACAGCCCAGCCCTGCTTTCCCCAGGCAGGGACAGTCCCGGGATGCCCCAGGGGATGCAGCACGGTCACTGTGGGGAGAGGCAGCCCTGGCCTCTCTTCCATCCTTTCTGTGGCCTTTTCCCGGGAACGGGACAGGATGGGACGGGACGGGATGGGGCCAAGTCGGCCACAGTCAGAACCCTTTTGGCCAGCTCTGCCACTCACCCTCCTCTAGTGGCTGGAACGGCTGCACCTCTTCAGTCTCCACTGCTGGGGCAGTTTGAGGGATTTCTTCCTCCTCCTCCTCCTCTTCAACCCAGGCCAACTTGGGCACTCTCGGGGGTCGCCGCTCCATGGCAGTGCCTGGATTTCTGGTTACCTGCAGGAGAGATGCCTGGGAGAAGCTCTGAGCTGGGAGAAGCTGCAGTTGTGCCTGGAAGGCACCTGCAAGACTCAAGTCCTGCCAAGACTACAGGACAGCAAGTCCTGCACTCGGCTCTTGAGGGCTCCTACCACAAAGACAGGAGTCTCCTGGTTGTGGTCTGGCCTCAGGGGCAGTGACTGCAGGGATTGGAGATGCCTGGGACAAGCTCCAAGTCCCCAAGTGCTGCGGTGTGGTCCTGAGGTCAGCTGCAGGAATAAGCGCTCAGAAAGGCTCCGGGTCAGACACAAAGGAGTGCGCTGTGCGGGGGCTCCTCACAGCACCGCTCTGGCGCGTCCTGTCCCGTCGCGTGCACCGAGCACTGTGGCGTGGCCCTGTCACCGCCAGCTCCTATGTCAGCACGTGTCACAAAGGGCCCTTTGACATCTGCTCCCGTTGTCCCCATCCCACGGTGACCGTGCTGCAGCGTGTCACAAAGGGCCCTTGCACACACTGCCCTCCGCCCTGGGGCCGCCCCCATCCCCCCCCATGTGGCCCAGCTTGGAAGGAATCCCTTGCCCAAAGTGTCTAAGACAGCCTGATGGGATCTTTAGGAACAGCTTGTTAGAAATGAAAATGGAGCCAAATTTATCAGTAAGAATTTTATTGAAAACTTTGTAAAATTTACTCATGGAAATGTCTTGGTGTTGAGAGGCAGGTGTCTGCTAGGGAGGGCAGGAGCCTCCCTTGGAATGAAAAATGTAGACCCCTTCCCTCTGAATTATGATAATCCTGAAATCAAGGGGCTCTCAGGCAGGATCAGTTCTTTACTAATATTTATAACCAGGCAAACAAACAATAACTACAGCGTTAACAAGAAAACAGAATCAGGGACCCCGTGACAGCTTTCTGGGCTGAGACGGGAAAGAATGGAGGAGAGGCTTTGTTTCACAAACCCCCTCGGGTTGGCAGTCAGTGCCAGTGCTCCTGCAGGGCTCTGAGGAACACTCAGCTGGAACAGCAGGGATGAGCTGAGAGCCCGGGCCAGTGGCTGAGGTGGATTAGCAGCTCCACGGTGGTGGCTGGCACTGCCACACGTCCCGGCAGGACAGGGGGTGCGAGGCCACCAATGAAGAGGGAAGGAGGAGAAGAAGCAGCAGCTCCATCTGGGTGATGGCAAAATTCCCTTCTCCTCACCACAACAGCTCTGCACCCAAAGTGTTCTTCTCCGAAGCTGAAGAAGCCACCAAACTGTCCCCACCCTCCCCTTTTCCTGCCCCCTTCCCCCCCGGGCCCAGCCAAACTCTTTGTCTTTCCTCAAGCACCCACCAAGTACCCGCAGTTGAGTTTTCCCTGCAAGTCATGAGTAAAAATTCCACGGGCAAGCCAGAACTAAATAAAAAATAAAGGACACCTAACCCCCAACACCTGTAAGTTGTATCTTGAGAGTCAGCCAGGATCTTTGTTTGCCAGAAACACCTCTGAAGTTTAATCAAGGCATTAGTCATCAAAATTATTTTGTAAATTTAAAGATCAAAGTAGCCAAAATGCTCAATGTAACTAATTGCTGGGTATGTTCTCAGCTCAGGTTGGGAGGAATGGGGTTCCCTCGGAGGGCTCACCCTGTGGGGTGGCCAGAACTCTGTCAATGGGCTCTGATTCATAACAAATCCAGTGCAGGGACACTCACAGAAAACTGTGCTGTGGAACACAGGAATGCAATTATCAGTTTTACAGGATTGACTGAGATTTCCCTTCAGGAGAAACCAAGCCCTGTTCTAGTTGGAGGCCACAATGTGAAAGGATTTCTGTGCTTTACCATCACAAGCTTACTCATTCTTTTTCCTCACCCTCATTCACGTTAGGAACAATAATTCTGTTGTCCATGGAGCTGGCACCTTTTGAATTCCAGAATAATGTCCCCAAGGTCCTTTGCTGTTCAGCTTTACCGCGCTGTCTGTGGCTAACAAGGCTTGCTGGGGTCCTTTCCCCTTCAGCTGGAGAGGTGCCGGGTCCCAGTCCCTGAGGGATAGCCAGGTGTCCTGGGTTGATTATGATGTTAAATTCTATCCCCATTCGTCCACCTAACCCAGACACAGGTTTTGTATTCCTAAAATTTCTTCTAAGAATAAAAGTGAGTGGAAAAGAAGCACCGAGTCTGTTATCAGAGACTGTACTTGCTCCCCCCGCATCGGGAGTTTTGACTACAGCACAGACAGACAACAAGACACAGATCGCCTTGGCTTTCCAACTAGCAGGAGCAGAGAGGTCTTCCTGGACTGTTTTCTTTCCCTTTCTCTGAAAGAAATCGAACCTGCTTTGGACTGGGGACTCAGGGGAGCACCGGGAGCTTGCATCCGTGGACTACCGGGAGCCCAGCCTGGGCAGCGGCATTTTCCAGCGCCAGAGGGACTGATAACAGAGAGAACACCCACAGGAAAGAGACTCTCTGAAGTTTGTCATCTCTTCTGAACGGCGAGAGGTTTTGTAATTTGATATCATTCATTTTTGTGCTGGGTGGTGCTGTGCCTGTGAAATAAACAGGTTTATTCCACTTCTCTCAGAGAAATGTCTTCCCGAACCGGTTGGGGGGTGGAGGAAAAGAGCCACGTGGGTTTGCTTCCCGAGGGGGGGAAGTCCCACTGGAGGTTTTCTCCTAAATTTGCCCTAAACCAGGACACAAAGGTAGAAGTGATTGTGACAAATTATGGGTGCAGATCCAGCTGTAATTCAGATACCACTTAAAAAGGCATTTTAGATTGGTATTTAATTCACAGCTCCACACTGCAAGAAGCATTGCTTGACAACAGCAGTGTGGTCAGTACTGAGGAAGTGCCTCGAATACCACTACGATGGATAGGCCAGCAGAATTGGATTGAGAAGCCCAAACGATCATTTGTGCCATTACCAGGGGCATCAACTGTGTTCACTGATGCTGGAAAGAAATCTCGTACAGCTGCTGCTACATGGCAAGATTCAGAAGGACAATGGAATCATCACATTATTCCAGCTTAAAAGGAGGACACATTACAAACTCTGGAATTAGTCGCTGTTGTTTGGGTTTTGGTGAAGTTTAAGGGTTCTGTTAATGTGGTAACTGATTCTTTATATGTTGCAGGAGTAAGTGAACATATTGAAAATGCAGACATAAAGGAAGTAAAAAATCCTCGTTTATATGAACTGTTTTTGCAGCTTCAAAGAAGCAGTAAAGTTGAGGATTGCTGCCTTTGCTATTATCCATATTCGTAGTCACAAATGGGATGTGGGTTTAAGAGAAAGAAATGCTAAGGCAAACTGATTGGTCAATAAGGATCCAAAAACAGGTTTGTGAGGAGGTCCTAGCAAGGTACTCTATTGGGGATGTGGTTATCTTTGTGTGTCTACCCCCACAGGGCCTGTCTGGGTGCCGAGCCGATGGACTAAACCTGCTGATCCCAGTGATTTACCTTCAGCTGATCCAGAAAATTCAGCAGATGCTTCTCGCTCTCTACCATCAACATAGAGACGGGATCTGATGAACTCTCACATGCAAATCTTGTGTACAGTACCAAATTGTGAATGTTATCCTTTTGTATGTTACATTTGGAAAGTGTGTAAAGAAAAGTGGTGGACACATTCTAAGTGGGGTCGATCCCCAAGAGGGATTTGTACAGAGTGTTACAACTTTGAAAGAAATTTGACTGAGATTGCATTACAGGAAGGTGTGCAAACAGGACAATTTGAAAAAGGATCTGATAGATGGTGGGAGATTTTTGCTTTTGGAATAAATCCAGAAAACTATTGTTATCATCCTAATACCCCTTTGCCGTATATTATTGAAATAACCACAATACGCTGTCATAAGACACAGGTCAGGTGTGATATTCCAGGGGTAAAAAATAAAAATTGGGAGCAATTCTTAAAAAGGCAGTCTCGAGAGAAAGGGCCCTTCCCTGAAAGTTATCCCTGCTGCCGAGAAGATGGAACACCCCGTGGTTCGAAGCAACTGAATCGACGGGCGAGGCAGAGGGGTAAAAGAAAAGGGAAGCAAGATCTCACATGGGATCCAGCCAAGATGCTGGCTGAACTGCCACAATCCTTTTAAAGTCCTTAAAGGACTACCTCTGATCAGGTTGTTATGGTGGTTTACCATGATAAAGGGAAATGAAGGGTTTTTGATTGACATGGATGAGAGACAAAATATGTGGGTAATGTGGGCTAATCAAACTGGACAGGATAATTTTTGCCTTTCAATGGCCACCCCTTCAGATCCTTTTCGAACTTGTTTAGTGGGCACACCTTTAGGCGATTCACTCAATGCCACAATGTTTAAAAAATGGACAAAGAATTGGAAAACGCCCGAAGAAGCAAACAAAACATTATGTGAAATCCCATCAGGTAGATTCATGATCAATATCTGTTTGACATATGTTTAATCCCAGCAAATCCCATTGGTGCTCAAAATTGGTACATTGCTACAGATTTAAATGTTACTGGGTCAGAGCCACAAGAGTTAAGACTGTTAGGTTCAGCCCCTAGCAATTACTGTTTAAATTTTGTCAATTGGGCTAGGAACAATCATGCAAAAAAGTCTCATGGACCAAATTGTACAAATATTTCTCCACAAAATTTGCTATATTTGCAAAATAATGATGCATACTGTGGCAATTGGTGTCACAAAGTAAATTCTAGCAGTTCACCTCTACAATTACCACCTGGTATTTTTCTAATTTGTGGAGATCGTGCATGGCAAGGACTGCCAGCAAACATTTATGGAGGGCCTTGTTATTTTGGGAAATTGACATTGTTTGCACCCACTATACAGCAACTATTAGGAGCCAATAGAACCAGGTTACGAACAAAGAGAAGTGTGTTCCAATTGGGGCCAGAATGCAAAGATCAGGTTGAACTTTGGGAACGTCCTACAGTGATTGTGTCATCTATTTTTACACCTGGAGTATCTAGTGCTCAAGCCTTAACACAGTTACAACTGTAGGAGTCTAGTAATGCAGGGACATTTCTCTGTCTATATAATCCTTTAAAAAATATATCAATTATATATAATACTGATAAAAAGGCTTCCAAATATCCCTGAGTAAGCCAGAGTTTGTAAGAAATGAAATAGAAGGTAGAAAAATGTTTCTTTTGACACAGAGGTGAAAGTATAAGTTTTAAGAGGGTTCTACACGTGGAGTAAAGATGGAAGAAAAGGGGTGTAGTTTTTAATCCTTCTTCTTCCTTCTTCTCCATGCTTCTGCAGTTTATAAAAGCACAAAATATAATTGGTTTAGAGTTAGTCGCACTTTTAATTACGTGAGTAGATATAGAAAACTTATTTGTTGAGATATAGTAACAATATACGTGCCTGTAGCTAATAGGATAAAAGTTAGTATAAAGGTAAAAAGACCGCGTGGTTTGGGGCCATTTTGTATCATTAGAACAAGATGAGCCAGGCTGTGGTGATTTAAGCTTGTGCAGTTAGTCTGGATAGACCTGCCAAGTTTTGTAAGGATCCTTCAATAAACACGAGAAATCAGAGTCTAATGAGCCCAGGAGTTTTCTTCGAATAATAAGGACTGAGATAAGTAGAACTCCCCACGAGGGAGGATCCCAGAAAAATTCAGCCCAAAGAAGGAAGAGAGACTAGAGAAAAGTTGTATCCACAGAGAATTGAGCCCAAAGGAGACAAAGGGAGAGAGGTAACAACAACGACTGGCGTCCTGGACAGGAAAACAGTTTAATATTACATCAAAGGTTTTGTCTGATTTGCTTTTGGATATGAACAGTGTTAGGCATGCTGTATTAAAGAATAGACCTGCTATTGATTTTTTGCTATTAGCACAGGGCCATGGCTGTGAAGACTTTGATGGAATGTGCTGCATGAATCTTTCTGACCATTCAGTGTCTATTCATGCTCATCTTCAACAACTACAGAAAAATATGAAAAAATTAACCATGGAAACAAATCCATTAGAGGAATGGTTTCAATCCCTAGGTCTCACAGGATGGTTAAAACATTTGGCACAGATAGCAATTGTTGTTATATTGATCATTGTCATTGTGTTACTGTTTATTCCTTGCATACTGCAATGCTTGCAAAACATGGTAAAGAAGGCTACTTCTACAGTTTTGTTAGTACAAAAAGAACACAGGGGAATTATAGAGGAATGGCTAGCTAGCAAAGGTCATGTTCCCATGCAGCAGTTAGCTGGGAAAGAATTAGACAATGGAGTACAGTTGGTGTGAGATGTTGCAAAGTCAGGAAGACCTTAGTGATAACTGTTAACTGAGAACACGACTCTGTGATCAGAAGAATGTGAATTCAGCATAGATGAGCGATCACAGGAATGTGGAATTAGGTGGAGTTGACCTTAAATAAAAATATCCAATAATGAGCTTGCTTTTGCACTATGTATGAGTCTAATTATTGATGCTATATAAGTGGTTTCAGAGTTACCAATAAATGAGACTTGCTGATCGTTGATATTGAGTGCTGCATTTCTCCCACCAAACTCATCATTTAGGTCCAAGTTTCAAACTGCAAAATTTTTACACTCAAGACACAGTCATGAAGAACATGTATTTCAATTTCCTATTCCTTTAACTGCAGTGTAAAATATCTTAATATTGGAAAACATCCATAAAATCTCTAAAGGAAGGCAGCTAATGGATCCTTTTCACTAGCACATGTACAAACTTAGGAACTAAAATCAAAGCTGAGTTCTCTTTTTCAAAAGATCAGTTACCTCTTTCTTACTCCAGTGTTATAGAAGATTTTTCACTACACATTTGGTGGTAATTTTTATCTTTCATATTTTTTTCGTATTTTTTTGTTTGCATTTGTTGTTTTTGTTGTTTTTTTTTACAGAAAACATGTCCTAGAAAAGGCATGTCCTTTGCTCCTGGTTCCCGTGTGGAGCAGCTCCCTTCCCGCTGGCTGAGCTGCTCAGGCAGAGCCCGGCAGCTCCTGGCCCTGCAGGGCTGAGGCTTTTCCCCGTTGCTGGGCACAGACTGATGGAGCAGCACTGCTGAACACGGGGACACGCAGAGGGACCAGAGCAGCTGCCTTTGCCCACCTGAAGCACCAAGGCCAAACTCTGAGCAGGCACGGCTGGAAGAGACTCGCAGGCTCCCTGTTGGCTCTGCTGCCCCACTTGTGCCCGGCCCAGCTCTGTGTGAGGCAGAGGGAGAACAAGGGGCAGCTCCCTCCCAGCCCCAGCCCAGGGACCCCTCCAGCCCCGGGCCTTGGGGCACTGTCAGCACCCGCTGCTCCAGCCACGGCTTCTGCTGGCACTGACAGCAACAACCAAACTGGGGCTGGTCCCCAGGGAGCAGCAGCAGTGCCTGGATCTGATCCCTCAGTCTGGGGCAGCCCCCTGGGGGAACAGAGGGCACAGCAAGAGGGACAAAACCAGTCAAGGTCAGAGAGTGGGAAGAGCCAGAGCTGGGAGCAGGAACAGCTGCTTCACTGAATCCTGGAGAAAGCTCTTGGCTGGTTCAAAGCACTGAAAGGTGTGAAGGGCAGAGAGGAGGCCACACCAAACAATGCTCCTGTTTTCACATTTCCCCTCTCCGTGTCCCAGAAGGAATTGAATGAACTTATTCTTCTCTCCCAGTTGTCTCCTTCAGCTTGAGCAGCTCAGCACCAGGAGCTGAAGGAGCTGAAGCCTCA
Organism: Poecile atricapillus; assembly: GCF_030490865.1. Taxonomy (NCBI): domain Eukaryota; kingdom Metazoa; phylum Chordata; class Aves; order Passeriformes; family Paridae; genus Poecile; species Poecile atricapillus. The sequence goes on along the minus strand of NC_081282.1, from coordinate 811,473 downwards.
GGCCACAAGAGCTGAGCAAGAGGGGGCTTTTGGACTAAAGTAATGCTGCTAAGTAATGGAACCAGCTGAATGCAGCAGATAGAATCCTGGTATTATAGAATCCATTCTGCTGGAAAACACCTCTGAGCTCATCCAGTCCAGCCAGTCACCCAGCAGTGTCAAGCCCCGCACTAAACCTCGTTTCTCAAGTGCCAAGGTCTGCACAACAGGCCCTGAGTGAGGCCTGAACAACAGGCCCTGAGCCAAAGGTGATCTCTGGATGAACCTTCCAGCCAAAGGTTATCTGTCCATCTGCTCATTACTGAAATATGCATGGTCATGAACACTGTGATAGATGCATTCACTCATCAGTGAAACATGGATTGACCTTTCTGTGATTAGAAGCCAGACAAGGCCATGAAATCCGACATCTGGCCTTGTTTGGGGTGTATGATCAGAGTCAACTCCCTTGGTTCCTCCTTGAGCCCTGGCCAGGCTTTGGTAGGGACCCAAGAGGAGGATGAAACCAGATGTTCCCACACCAGAAGTGCTGTCAGTTTGTTTATTCAGCACTATCAAAGCTGGGCCCTCTCTCACAGCAGGGGTTGAGCCTCACCTGTGGCTGAAAGGCACCTGCAGGAATTCCCAGGTCTGGAGTGGCTCTCCAGCCCTTGGCTGTGACAGCTTCCCCAGCTGATGTGTGGATCTGGGGATGGCAAAGTCTGAGGGGAACTGGTGCTGGATCTTTGTTAATCCCTGCAGGCAATCTTTGGCAGTGATGATTGGATTCATTGCTGAGCTACTCCTTTTGTGATCCTTAGCTGCTTGGAGCTGCAGTAAGTGACACTGATTCCTTCAGGTGGTGTTTGTGCCTTTGGTGCTGACTCTGCCCGCTGGTGAAACAAAATTGGCAAAGTCTAGCCAGATCACAACAAAATGTCACTTTTAAAAGGTAAATGTAAGGAATCAGTCCCATCTGTAATTCCCGGAAGGGAAGCCCTCCCCAGAGTTCGCTGGCTCTGGAGTGGGGCTGAGGTCGGAGCACCGTGCAAGCAGTAGGGCAGTCGGTTAAAAGAGGCTGAACCGCTGGATGTCTTAAAATGCATCCAAACATTGCATATGGAAAAAGGAAAAGAACTTATGGGTTTGGGAAGATAAGGATGGATTTTGTTAACGGCACCAACAGAAGGAACAATTGTTTTCGGAATGCTCCCACGTGGAGTGACAGAAGAAGGTTTTAGTCTTTAGCTCAGGTTTGTTTGTCCAAGTAAAATAATAATAACAGTAACAAAAACAATAACAATGTCATAAAGTTCCTTTACCTTTAAGAAAGTTAAAGTTGCTGGGGTCTCCTGGGAGTCTTTTCTCTTGACCAATTATCGGTCATTGCTGAGAATTGACAGCAGTTTTAGCCATTGAAAAGTAGAATCAACTCGTGAACCCCACCTTAAAGTGTACACCCAGAAGTCTGTGGTGCTCTTTTGTTTTCCAGACTGTGAAGCGTGGCGGAGCTCCGGCTGGCCTCCGGTTCCCTGCCCAAGCCATGTGGCCGGGCAGGGGCCGGGCCGGGGCCGAGCCGGGCCCGCCGCGTCTCTCGTCTCCCGGCCGGGAGATGAGGCTTGCCCCGAGCTAGGTCGGGCTGGGCCGGGCTCGGCCCGATCTCTGGTTCAGCTGGAGGTTTTGCTGTAACTACATTCACTAGAAAACTGCTGAGTGAAAGAGGAAAGAAACTCTGAGCCGGCAGCAAGCAAAGACAGAGACCACGCTCTCTAAAAGCAGCTATGAAGAACTTTCCAGCGCAGACGGCTCTAGCTCCTGTTCAGCAGAGATCACCGAACCATCTACAAAAGCCTGGGCAAGATTTTAACTCTTTCTTATCCAGATGAGACTTGCGGATTAATCTTTTCATCCAGAGAGAGAAAAGGAGAGTGATCAACATGAAAAGAGACTTTATAAACTACTAGTGGCAAGAAAGAAAAGAGACTTCAAGAAAGGTAGAGAATTAAGGAGATGCTTTAATTAAGCTGAAATATCTTTCTGTTAAAACTATGGAAATGGACAATGAAGTCTTAAGAAAAACCCCTTTAATTCATAATAGAGTATGGAGAGGAATAAGGTGTTCAAAGTGTAAATTTAAGTAATAAGTGAAGTAATTGTGGTATAGTGAAGTGCTGAGAAATTTGAAGCCTTGAGAGGCAATGAGAAAAACTGTTTCTTAGTGAAGCTCACAGAAGCAGATGAAGAATACTTTTTTTGCCTTTGACTAACTTATCCTTAAAAATGCTATCTTCAAACTCATGACCCATAACACATTTTCAGTGATGTAGAATGGGAGGGGTGGGCTTTAATAACAGTAGCTCTGAGCAGCTGATATCAGAGAAACGAGAAACTATAACAAAAATAGTTTTCTTGTGACAAACTCCATAAATTAACAGAAAGGAACTTCTGTTTCTCTACAGAAACTGAGGAAAAGACTATGGAAAGAATTAGAACTGTTTAAACCATCAAAATTATACAGTTTTTGTCTCTGTTGTCATGTAAACAAAAAAATAGTGAGCAGTGAGAAATGAAAAGGTTTTTCTAAAAGTTTATTCTGGTGTTCTTATTCTTGTAGTTTGTCAATAAACTCTTCTTTATTCCTTTTAAGTTTTATGCCTGGTTTGCTCTTATTTTAATCCATATCTCACAGCAAGAAATAAATAATTCCTTTTTTCCCCTTTTTGTTAATTACTGGTTTAAAACCACGACATTTCTTGGTGGAGAATGCGGGCAATCAAAATTAGCAAATCTAGACCACTACATTAATAGTGTTACTGTGAGATAAAAGGTTAATTAAAAGCAAAACATAATTGTCTTAAGTTTATATATAGCAGTGATAATAAAAGTCTAGGGGTGGAAAATAGTGAATGTTCTGTTTCTTCTTTTCTGTCAATTTATTGTGTTAAGTTGTATATTAAATATAATTGATAATTTTTTAGGTGAGGGTTCACAAGTTGAAGGGGTGGAATGTCATAAAGTTCCTTTACCTTTAAGAAAGTTAAAGTTGCTGGGGTCTCCTGGGAGTCTTTTCTCTTGACCAATTATCGGTCATTGCTGAGAATTGACAGCAGTTTTAGCCATTGAAAAGTAGAATCAACTCGTGAACCCCACCTTAAAGTGTACACCCAGAAGTCTGTGGTGCTCTTTTGTTTTCCAGACTGTGAAGCGTGGCGGAGCTCCGGCTGGCCTCCGGTTCCCTGCCCAAGCCATGTGGCCGGGCAGGGGCCGGGCCGGGGCCGAGCCGGGCCCGCCGCGTCTCTCGTCTCCCGGCCGGGAGATGAGGCTTGCCCCGAGCTAGGTCGGGCTGGGCCGGGCTCGGCCCGATCTCTGGTTCAGCTGGAGGTTTTGCTGTAACTACATTCACTAGAAAACTGCTGAGTGAAAGAGGAAAGAAACTCTGAGCCTGCAGCAAGCAAAGACAGAGACCACGCTCTCTAAAAGCAGCTATGAAGAACTTTCCAGCGCAGACGGCTCTAGCTCCTGTTCAGCAGAGATCACCGAACCATCTACAAAAGCCTGGGCAAGATTTTAACTCTTTCTTATCCAGATGAGACTTGCGGATTAATCTTTTCATCCAGAGAGAGAAAAGGAGAGTGATCAACATGAAAAGAGACTTTATAAACTACTAGTGGCAAGAAAGAAAAGAGACTTCAAGAAAGGTAGAGAATTAAGGAGATGCTTTAATTAAGCTGAAATATCTTTCTGTTAAAACTATGGAAATGGACAATGAAGTCTTAAGAAAAACCCCTTTAATTCATAATAGAGTATGGAGAGGAATAAGGTGTTCAAAGTGTAAATTTAAGTAATAAGTGAAGTAATTGTGGTATAGTGAAGTGCTGAGAAATTTGAAGCCTTGAGAGGCAATGAGAAAAACTGTTTCTTAGTGAAGCTCACAGAAGCAGATGAAGAATACTTTTTTTGCCTTTGACTAACTTATCCTTAAAAATGCTATCTTCAAACTCATGACCCATAACACATTTTCAGTGATGTAGAATGGGAGGGGTGGGCTTTAATAACAGTAGCTCTGAGCAGCTGATATCAGAGAAATGAGAAACTATAACAAAAATAGTTTTCTTGTGACAAACTCCATAAATTAACAGAAAGGAACTTCTGTTTCTCTACAGAAACTGAGGAAAAGACTATGGAAAGAATTAGAACTGTTTAAACCATCAAAATTATACAGTTTTTGTCTCTGTTGTCATGTAAACAAAAAAATAGTGAGCAGTGAGAAATGAAAAGGTTTTTCTAAAAGTTTATTCTGGTGTTCTTATTCTTGTAGTTTGTCAATAAACTCTTCTTTATTCCTTTTAAGTTTTATGCCTGGTTTGCTCTTATTTTAATCCATATCTCACAGCAAGAAATAAATAATTCCTTTTTTCCCCTTTTTGTTAATTACTGGTTTAAAACCACGACAAACAATAACAATAACAATAACAATATCAATAACAATAACAACAATAACAACAATAATACAATAATATATATTTATATATATATATAACTAAAAATTGATCATGTGAAATAATGCTGACAATTCCAATTTGTTAACTTTGGCTGTTCACTGTAACACTAAAATACCCTACAAAAAAGGACTAGCAAAGACCCAAATGTCAATGGTAAACTTTGTGAATTGTATACAAGGAATAAAGGAGGAAGGGATAAAACTGGCTATTTTTATAGGGTTTGGCAATGCTGTGATGTGGAATGCTTTGTCTGTTCCTGTGAAAAACACAGTGATTAAGACTGCTGGGTTTTTCATGTACCAGACTATCTACAAGCTGCAGGATTGGTTGAACAATTGTTAAAAGAGCAGTTGATAAAATGAGGAGATGGGAACCTGTCCCGGTGGAGAACCCATCTCCCAGATGGGCTCCATGCCCTTAACAATGGGCCCACTGGGAAATGGAAACCCCTGGGTGTGCAGGGCTGCACCCAATTTGCAAACACAACCATGCACAGTGAGACTTGGACTGCCTGGGAAATTGTTCTGGGTGTGATGGCCCCAGCCAGGGCCACCCCAGAGGCTGCAGGGCTGGACCTTCATGCACTGGAGTTCATTAGGATCAATCAGAAGCAAATGAGAGTTTACAATACAGGAATAAGAATTCAGATTCCTCCAGGACACTTTGGTTTGGTAACTGCTCACTGGAGCTTGGCCTTGCAAAGTGTTCATGTCATGGGAGGAGGAACTGATGCAGATTATCAAGGAGAAATTGAAGTCAGTCTGTTAAACAATAATGAACAAGATTTGATTGTTCAACCCCATGACAAGGTAGAAGAAATATTGATATCGCAATTTAAAAAATAATTGTGAAGAAAGACTATCCACTTCAAATTGCCTCCAATTGTGGATAAAAAGAGTTTGGACCCAGCAGTCCTAATAATGGAGCCAGAGTGTGGGTCCAGAGGCCAAATGGCCCTCCTGAGCCAGCTGAAGGAACAGCTCTGGGCATAGACAACACTGTTTGAATCCTGAGACCTGGGCAGGAACAATGGCAATATGTCCCTGCAGCCAAGTGTTCTCTGCCAGAACAAGTCGATGGGATGGGATATTGTTTTACAGATGCTGCCAGACCAAATCTCCCTGTTTGCCCCAACAGCCCCTTTGGAAAATGCTCAGATCCATGGGGCTCCATGTGAAGGCTGATGGGACCCTGAGGGACTTCCACACCAATTCCAGCCAGGAGCCTGGCTGTCCCTCAGGGACTGGGACCCGGCACCTCTCCAGCTGAAGGGGAAAGGACCCCAGCAAGCCTTGTTAGCCACAGACAGCGCGGTAAAGCTGAACAGCAAAGGACCTTGGGGACATTATTCTGGAATTCAAAAGGTGCCAGCTCCATGGACAACAGAATTATTGTTCCTAACGTGAATGAGGGTGAGGAAAAAGAATGAGTAAGCTTGTGATGGTAAAGCACAGAAATCCTTTCACATTGTGGCCTCCAACTAGAACAGGGCTTGGTTTCTCCTGAAGGGAAATCTCAGTCAATCCTGTAAAACTGATAATTGCATTCCTGTGTTCCACAGCACAGTTTTCTATGAGAGTCCCTGCACTGGATTTGTTACGAATCAGAGCCCATTGACAGAGTTCTGGCCACCCCACAGGGTGAGCCCTCCGAGGGAACCCCATTCCTCCCAACCTGAGCTGAGAACATACCCAGCAATTAGTTACATTGAGCATTTTGGCTACTTTGATCTTTAAATTTACAAAATAATTTTGATGACTAATGCCTTGATTAAACTTCAGAGGTGTTTCTGGCAAACAAAGATCCTGGCTGACTCTCAAGATACAACTTACAGGTGTTGGGGGTTAGGTGTCCTTTATTTTTTATTTAGTTCTGGCTTGCCTGTGGAATTTTTACTCATGACTGGCAGGGAAAACTTAACTGCGGGTACTTGGTGGGTGCTTGAGGAAAGACAAAGAGTTTGGCTGGGCCCAGGGAGGGAAGGGGGCAGGAAAAGGGGAGGGTGGGGACAGTTTGGTGGCTTCTTCAGCTTCGGAGAAGAACACTTTGGGTGCAGAGCTGTTGTGGTGGGGAGAAGGGAATTTCGCCATCACCCAGATGGAGCTGCTGCTTCTTTTCCTCCTTCCCTCTTCATTGGTGGCCTCGCACCCCCTGTCCTGCCGGGACGTGTGGCAGTGCCAGCCACCACCGTGGAGCTGCTGATCCACCTCAGCCACTGGCCCGGGCTCTCAGCTCATCCCTGCTGTTCCAGCTGAGTGTTCCTCAGAGCCCTGCAGGAGCACTGGCACTGACTGCCAACCCGAGGGGGTTTGTGAAACAAAGCCTCTCCTCCATCCTTTCCCATCTCAGCCCAGAAGGCTGTCACGGGGTCCCTGGTTCTGTTTCCTTGCTAACGCTGTAGTTATTGTTGTTTGTTTGCCTGGTTATAAATATTAGTAAAGAACTGTTATTCCTAATCCCAAATCTCTGCCTGAGAGCCCCTTGATTTCAGGATTATCATAATTCAGAGGGAAGGGGTCTACATTTGAAAATGCTCCTGCCCTCCCTGGCAGACACCTGTCTCTCAATACCGAGACATTTCCATGAGTAAATTTTACAAAGTTTCCAATTAAATTCTTACTGATAAATTTGGCTCCATTTCATTTCTAACAAACTGTTCCTAAAGATCCCATCAGGCTGTCTTAGACACTTTGGGCAAGGGATTCCTTCCAAGCTGGGCCACTTGGGGGGGGATGGGGGCGGCCCCAGGGCAGAGGGCAGTGTGTGCAAGGGCCCTTTGTGACACGCTGCAGCACGGTCACCGTGGGATGGGGACAACGGGAGCAGATGTCAAAGGGCCCTTTGTGACACGTGCTGACATAGGAGCTGGCGGTGACAGGGCCACGCCACAGTGCTCGGTGCACGCAACGGGACAGGACGCGCCAGAGCGGTGCTGTGAGGAGCCCCCGCACAGCGCACTCCTTTGTGTCTGACCCGGAGCCTTTCTGAGCGCTTATTCCTGCAGCTGACCTCAGGACCACACCGCAGCACTTGGGGACTTGGAGCTTGTCCCAGGCATCTCCAATCCCTGCAGTCACTGCCCCTGAGGCCACACCACAACCAGGAGACTCCTGTCTTTGTGGTAGGAGCCCTCAAGAGCCGAGTGCAGGACTTGCTGTCCTGTAGTCTTGGCAGGACACCCTTGAGTCTTGCAGGTGCCTTCCAGGCACAACTGCAGGACTTGCTGCCTCGGAACTTCTCCCAGGCATCTCTCCTGCAGGTAGCCAGAAATCCAGGCACTGCCATGGAGCGGCGACCCCCGAGAGTGCCCAAGTTGGCCTGGGTTGAAGAGGAGGAGGAGGAGGAAGAAATCCCTCAAACTGCCCCAGCAGTGGAAACTGAAGAGGTGCAGCCGTTCCAGCCACTGGAGGAGGGTGAGTGGCAGAGCTGGCCAACAGGGTTCTGAGTGTGGCCGGCTTGGCCCCATCCCAACCCCTCCCATCCCGTCCCCTGAAAAAGGCCACAGAAAGGATGGAAGAGAGGCCAGGGCTGCCTCTCCCTGCAGTGACCGTGCTGCATCCCCTGGGGCATCCCGGGACTGTCCCTGCCTGGGGAAAGCAGGGCTGGGCTGTGTTCTCCGGCCTCTCCCGCAGCCCCTCAGCTCTGGCTGCTCTTTACCAGATGCAGCCATGGACGGGACACAAGAGCAGGACACCGCCCGTGGCCACTTCCGCAGAGCAGCGCAGGTACCTGCAGCCATCCCCACCTGGGCTGGGCCTGCTGGCACTGCTCAGCCCAGCACCGCACTTGGAGCACTCCGTGCAACTTCCCTGCCTTCCTGCCCTTCTCCTACAGCTTCTTTACCAATTCGTCACGAGAATTGGCAAGGAAGAGCCCAGACCCATGGACACTGAGGTCAAAGCATCCTCAGAGGTCCTGGAAGAACAGAGCAGCGCTGCCCAGCTGGATTCGCTTGTAGAGACGGCTCTTTTCAGTCCAGAGCAAGTAAGCAGCCTGTGGCCAGCCTTTGATCCTCCAGCAATTGCTTGGCTTTCCCAAGCCACGCCTGCTGCTCACTTGACAATTTTGAGGCCATGGCAGCGTGGTGGAAGAGAAGCACTTGTCTGGGGAAGAAGCTGGGCACATTGCTGACTCCCTCTGCTAGCATTCCAAGTCTCCCTGTGCCTTCTCCAGGTGCCCGCCGTGGTGAGGTACATCCACCAGTGGCTCATGGCCAATGAGTCTGCTGAGCACAGGATGGACTGGGCCCTGATGCAAGTGGCCGAGGCAGAGCCCGATGATGTGGCCATCACTCTCCTGCGGGTGGCCCCAACGTGTGACAGGTATGGGGCCCACCTGCCCCGAGGCCTCAGGGCTCCCCAGCCCATCACCCTGGACAGCCCGGCCCAGGGCTGTGAGCAACACAGAGTTCCAGGGCCCTCTGGCTGCTCCCTTTGCCAGCCCTGCTACAAAGTCGGCCCCCGAGCCTGCTGCCGTGCTGCCAGCCTGCCCCTCAGGGGCCTGTCCCCACAGGGCTGGGCTGCCTGGCTGCTGCTGCCGCTGAGGGGCAGTGGGCACAGGCAGAGCTGGCGGCCAGCTCAGCTCCCCGCTGCTGCCCAGCCCACGGTGCTGTGTCTGACCCCGCAGAGCTGCTATGGCCATGTGGACGACCATCTTACTCTCGCCCTGGATTTCTGAGGAAGTGACACCGCTCCTCATCAATGTGGTGGGAAGCTGGCCGCAGAAAAACCTGGGCACCTCTGATGGGGACAAGACGGCTGTCTTTTCCCTGGCTGTGAGTTTCTGCAGCTGGCCTTTGCTCACCGCAAGGCCGGCCGCCTCTCCAGCAGCTCTCTTGCCTCCTTCCCCCACTGCATCTCCCTGCTTCAGGCACTGGGCACAAACCTGGCCTAGGGGCAGCTTCAGGGCCACCAGGCCCGCTGCTCCCCCTGCGTCTCCCCCGGCCTCTCCCTGCCACGCTCAGGCCCTGCCACACGGACGCCCCAGCACTGAGCGCTGTCTCGGGCTGCTTTGTCCTCTGCAGGCAACTCTGGTGATGTGGAAGATCCTCCAGGGGCCCTGTTGCCCACAGATCCTGACAGTCTATTTCCCCCGCCTCTTTGTGCATTTGCTCTTCCAAATGCACTTCAGTACTTTGTATATGACAGAGGACGTCCGGACCTTCTGGAAGGAATGCCAGGAGCAACACGGCCTCTCCACCAGCCCCAACAGGTGCTCCATGCCAGTCCTCCTGTCCCTGCCACTTCTCCAGCCTCGGAGCCAGTGCTCCCAGCGTCACCTGGGCTTTGCTGTGCACACAGGTTTGCAGTGCGGACCCTGAAGGCCCTGCTCTGCAGTCTCCACTTTGAGCATGTGGTGGTGGCAATGGAACGCAAGCGTGGCTGGGACACGCTGCTCTGTGCTGACACCCACCGCTATGCCGTGGGTCTGCTGGCCAGGTGAGCCCCCCTTCTCCCCACTGCCTCTGACATTTGTGCCCCCGGCCCGGGATGCCCCCCACAGTCCCCGTGGCCATGGGCCTGAGGGCCTCATCACCGAGGGATGGGCAAGGAGACTGGAAAAGGCTGTGAGAGGAGGGTGTCCAAGAGCAGCCACATCTCAAGGGCCCACATCCCCTCACAGGGTGCTGGGGCAATATGACAACCGTGTCAGTCAGTCCTGGGAGAGGTTTTTCTCCCCCTTGCTGAGGCTCTTTGTGCCGTTTTCTGCCTTCCAGGGAAATGCGCCGTGCAGCTGTCCACTTGTGTAAAGGCATCTCAAGCTACCTGCTTGAGCTGCTCAGCAAACCGATGCCACACTGGGATGTCCCTGCCATGGCATTCCTTGTGGAGGTGAGCCTGATGGCCAGCACTACCTCGCTCAGCTCCCTGCCAGCCCTGTCCCCTTGCATAGCCACAGCTGCCTGGCACGGCACCCGCGCCCTGTGCTGCTGCCTGGGCCCAGCCCTGCGCACTTCCAGGCTCCTGCCGGCCGGATCCCCTCTCACTGCCCTGTGCCTTTCAGCTCCTAGATTGCCTGGACTTGAGTGAATGCGGTGACAGCCTAATGGAGATCTTGTACAAGTACCTGTGGTTCAATAGCAGGAAGATGCATCACCAGGTTCTCAGGGCTCTCCTCCTGCTAAGGGACCATCCCTCCATGGTGAGAAGGGGGCAGCAGCTGAAGCCGTGTGGGCAGCATGAGGCTGGGCAATGCTGGCACTTGGCCTTGGCTGGCCTTTGCCTTGGGCGCTGAGGCAGCTCCTCCCAGCTCTCCTGCCTCCTGCTTCAGCTGCCCGAGTGCTTTGGGACAGGCCTTTGGCCTCTGGGCCCTGCCCCAGCTGCCCGGGCTCTCACACCCTTGTGTTCTGCACAGGCTGAAAGAATTCAGAGCCTGACAGGAAGACTAGTGCACCTCCTGTGGGACATTGATAATGACGTGGTCAGGATGAGCATTGTTCTCCTCGGCTATATTTTCTTGGATATAGACACCCCAATATCCTGGCGCAGGGCCCTGCAGCTGGCTGAGCCGCTCCTGAAACTCCTGGACAATGTAAGGCTCTGTGCCCCAGCCACGGCCACTGGCCACTGCCCGGACACTTTGTGCCCTCTGCATTTGAAGGGCTGTGCCAATGTGGGCCAGAAGAAGCCAATGATGAGGTCATTTTTCCTTCCTTTCTTTCATACAGCCTGATAGCCAGGTGCAGCTGCTCTCCATGTCTCTCCTTCAAAGAATAACGTCTTTGGCAGAAGAAGAAGGAAGAAAGCCCCTGAAGAAAAAAGTGTACCAGAGCCTGCTCCCACTCTTTTTCCACTGCCAAGATGAGAATCGGCATGTGGCAGAGGTGAGGACTCCTGGGCTGCTGCTGCACCTTGGCAGGGGGCTCAGCTGCCTCCTGCCCTGACGCAGGCTTGCAGGCTGCAGCCTCCTCCAGGCCTTGGCACTGGGACACTCCTGTGCCCTGGCTTGTGGGGCCATTTGCGGCTCTCTGCTGCTCCCCAGGCCTCTCGGACAACGCTCCTTTGCGCGGCTGAATTCCTGAAGAGGCCAGACCTGGAAAAAGCTGTGAGGAAGGAGAAACTGTGGAAGTTTGCCAAGCTCCTGGTAAGGACGGCCTGGAAGTGCCAGCCTCAGGCTAGAGAAGCCCCCTGGCCCCGGTGCTCAGTGTGTGGGGCTGGCAGCTGTGCCCCTGCCCACTGCTGCACCCGGGGGCCGCACGGCTTCTTCTCCAGCCCCCTGTGGCCCCGAGCCGGGTGCCGATGGAGCCCCGGCCCAGCGGGGCTGCGGGCCGGGCCGGCACCGTGGCTCCCCGGGCAGCAGCCGGCCCTCTGCCCCCTCCAGAGCCCGGCGCCCTGGAGCGGCTGCTGGCCGGGCCTCAGGGCTGGCCGGGCACGGGAGGCCGGGGCTGGCCGCGGGCAGCAGCGCCCGGCCGAGGGGCAGAGCCCGCGCCAACCCTTCCCTCCTGCCGCTCTCTCCAGCTGGCAGACAACAGGATCCCCTTGGCCGAGCACCTGCGCCGGGCCCTGCAGTACCTGCAGGACCCACAGGAGACCCTGCGAGCGGTGGCCATCAGGGTCATCGGTGAGTCACGAGCCCCGGCTCCCTCCCCGCCCCGCCGCAGCTCGGCCCCAGCCCCGGCTGCTGCCCCGGCAGCGGCACCCGGGCCCGGCGCCCTGGAGCCCCGGCTGCCCTCGGGGCTGCTGCTGCCGGCCTCTGGCAGCCGTGCCCTTGGGCTGGCTCAGGATGCGGCAAGGGCCTGGGCTGAGCCCTGCCGGGGCAGGAGGCCGTGTGGCAGGGAGCTGTGCTGCTGGGACCCTGACAGGCTCTGTGTTCTCAGGGATGGCCGGGGAGCAGCTGAGGGGGCAGCAGGCAGAGCTCCAGGATTTGTGCAGAGGTGAGGCAGGGCAGCGGGCTGACAGCGGTGGCTGTCGGGGGCAGCTGCAAGGCCTGGCCTGGCTTTGGAGGGCTCTGCTCCCTGTGCCGATGAGGGACGGTGTGGGCAGAGCACAGCGAGATTTCAGGGCCACGTGGGGCATTTGTGGCCAGCAGCTTCGGGCTGACCCCCTTGGTCCCTGCTCCCTCCTGGCCAAGGCAAGAGCTGGCTGGCATGGCCCTGGCAGGGGGCTCTCACTGGGCCCCCACAGCTCTGGGGTCTGACCGTGGCTCTGTTCGTCTCTCTTCCAGCCCTCGAACACCTGACGGAGGACAGAAGTAGTGCCGTGTCAGACCTGGCACTTGAAACTTTGTATGTCCTCCGGGCCATCCAGAGTGCCCGATATTCCATCTTCCAGAGGGTGCACGATCAATTCCTCAGGGCATGGAGGACACGACCTCGTCGGTTGGGCCTGGGCTGGCTGCGCTGCTGGAGCTGTGCTCAGAGATGATCTGAGAGGCTCTGTGTTCAGAGGCCACATGGGCCATCTGTTATTTTTTGTTTTATAGAGATTTTCTTTTCATTTCCATTTAATCTGTATATAATATAGAATATGTTCTAAAGCACAAGAGTCCAAAGGCCTTTCTTTTGCTGCCCAGGATGTGCGGGGCATAGGGGAGGAGAGGGAAAAGGGTTCTTGTGTTCAGCAACCTGCCGGGGCGTGCAGTGGTACAGGGGAAATGGGCAGGAGCCCCTTGGCCTTTGGTGGCTGTGCTGAAGCCACAAGCCCTGTGCCAGGCAGGAAGCGCCATGTGTGTCCTGCTGCCCGTGTGTTGCTGCCGTGATGGCTGAGGAGCTGCTGGAGCTGCTGTGGGGCTGCGGCGCTGCTGCCGGGCCAGGCTGGGGGAGCCCCTGAGGGCACGGGGTGCTGGGAGGCCGTGAAGGGATGAGGGGCTGCGGAGGCCCAGACGGGACAAGGCAGTGGGAAGGCACGAGGGGCATGTGTGAGGGAGTGGGTGGCAGGAGGCTCCAAGGGGACAGAAGGCCCTGGAGGAGCCGGGCTGGTGGGAAGCCCTGAGGAATTGGGTGTCAGAGGCCATAAGCAGCCCCCGGGCAGCCGCCTGGTTCCTGACACCCGGCTGCTCCGGTGCTTCCCCAAAATGTCCCCCAGGCCTGCAGCAGAAGGCCTGGAGGCTGGACAGCACCCCAGCGGGAGGGTGGGGACAGCCCGAGGTGGCCAGGCTGGGCTGGCTGGGGACATGGAGGGCAGGGGGGTGCTGCCAGGCCACGGCCACTGGGTGCCTCCAGGAAGGGGCAGTGGGCAGAGGCAGGGCTGGCGGCCAGCCCGGGCCCTCGCGGCTGCCCAGGCCACTCTGCTGTGACCGAGGCCCCCCTGACACAGAGCTCGGGGCCCACAGAGCTGCTGCCACCATGGGGAGGGTGGCGATGTCTCCTCCAGCAGGGCTGCCCAGTGGCTGCTGCCCAAGCGGCTCTGGAGCCCACAGAAACAGCAGCAGAGTGTGCACAGGAACAGCAGCAGCCCCAATGTCGGCACCCGCGCACTGAGGCGTCCGCAGCAGCCGGGTGCCAAACAGGGGGAGGCTGTGGGCACAATTGCCTTTGCTTAGGCAAAAGGCTTCAGTAGAGTTGGCCACAATGGCTTTCTCTTCACTTGCAGCCTCACAGCAACGCTTGCCAGCTTCAGCTGCAGCCTGTGCCCATGATTGTCTTGGATGGCCGTGCTTGAGGGTGAGCTTGCCTTCCACACTCAGGTGTCTCAAGGCAGCAGCATTGGCACCATAATGAGAAAGAGAGAGAGAGAGAGAGAGAGAGAGTCTGATGGGGCAGGAGCCCTGTGCTGCAGCTGCCCTCCCTCTCTTCTGTCCAGGCGCCTTAAAGACACATGAAAAAAAATCCTGTGCTTGCTTGGAACAAAGGAAGAAGCAGCATGTGCTGAAAAAAAGCAGGGACTTACACAGATCAGTTTTGCCCTTCACTTGGGCAATCCCAGAATCCCTGAGCACTTGGTGTTGCAAACTATCATCAACATCATCCAGTCTCCAACCACCCTGCCATGGGCACAGGTGGTGTGCAGGCACAGCCATCACTAGAATTGGGAGAACACTTTTCCATGTTGACCTTTTCCTCTCCTGGATTTCAAGCAAAGATGAAAAAATCATCTGGTGAATGACAGGTGAATAGTGTAGCTCCCAGAACTAGGAGTAGGAGTCTCCAGTGGCCCATGGTGTGTCCATTCAACCATTGTTAGATGGTCCAGTTGGAGCTCAGCGCGGTGCAGCCCAGGCACAGGCACCAGGCTGGTCCATTTCAGCATCCCAAAGTCTTGGTGGCTCCCTGTGCACTCATTGTCTCCTGAATCCATTCTTGAATTCCCAGTTACTGCTGTGCAGGACATGAGAACACAGGAACAGCTTGTTTGGCTCATTCTTGCCTTTGCTGCTCCTGCCTAAAGGAATCATCAGGACTATATGCTGATGGAATGGTATCGTCAAACAGCAGGGACTTTGTCTGTAGTGTCTAAAACTAAAACCTTGTCTGACTGTTCAGACACTCTAAAATCCAGGGTGAGAATGACAGCTTTGGTATGGTAGAACCCTAGAAATCTTGACTTGTGATATTTCTAGTCAAGGATTTTAATGCCAATGTGGAAACTACAAAAATATTCAAACTTGTTGTCATTGGCAACCTCTTTGAAATGGCATCAGCAGACCTCCAGGGAACAGGGTATGACAGTGGGGACAGTACTTGGCAGCTCATGGCTTCAGGTGTGGGAGATAAATATTTTTCCTGGGTACAGCCCGAAGTTCACGTTTTCCCAGGGTTGGGATTGACTGGTCATTGCAGGTAACTTTAATCAAAGCAATGGATGTAAAACCACAGTTTCTGGAGAATGTGCACTAGGGAGAAAATAGGGAGAAAACCTTGAACACAGCCAGCAGTCTCTGGAAAAATTTAAAAAAAGTTAAAATTAAAAATAGATGTAGCTCTGTGACTGTTCAGGCAGGACTCTTTTATCTGGAGGTGATCGTAAAACGTTTTTAAATCTTAGGAAATTCAGGAACTCGGAAAGAATTTCGGCTTGGCAAGCTCGGGAAGAGTAGGCCGTGGGAAATGTTAGGCCTTGAGCTTGCTAAAGATCATGTGAAACTGCACCTGTGTAATCAATGTATGATAAATGATAGAATTCTTAGATGTGATTGGATATAATTATTGTTTAAAGAACATGAGCAACAATGTTAGGGGGTTGAGGGGGGAACAGGAGAAATCCATGCTTGGGTAAAAACAGTACATACAATAGAACAGTGTAAGTTTAATAATTAATATGTAAGTTGTATAATGATAGAGTATAAAACATGTTCAGCTCAAACCCAAGATGGGTCAGATTTGGGTCTGTGTACCCCTGACACCCAGAGCTCTTCAATAAAGCACCTTCATATAATCATTCTGTGATGATGTGTGTTCCTGAACTCTGACATTTTGGTGACCCAGATGGGACCTTGTGAGTGCTGCTGAGCGAGCTCGCGACCCGATCCTGCTCCAGCCGGCACCGAGGGATTCTCGGGGAGCCCATCGGCCGCGACCGTCTGCGCTGCTCACAGCGTCCCCAGGAGAAGAGGTAAGGTGCTTTTACTTTGGTTTGGGTGCCTGCCAATAAGAGACAGCAAAAGCTGCCCTTGGTTGGGCTAAAGGAATTCCTGTTGGTATTGCCCAGGCGCCGTCCGTCAGACGACTGCGAAAGCGCTGCAGGTTCGGCATTTGTGGTGTATTGTAGTTGTGACATGGAGAAGCTTAAAGGGGTTTTGGGCAGCAATGCTCTCATAGCAGGTACTTCTCCTTTGGGGTGCTTATTAGCACATTGGAAACAAGGTCACTTTGGGGAAGAATTACATAAGGCTAAATTAATTTTGGCGAGATCTCCCCATGGAAAAAGACCCCAGCGACCCCATCTCGTCTGTTGCTTGCTATAACCTAAACTTCTCTCTTTCTTTACTTTGTTTTCTTTATCTCTCTCTCTCTCTCTCTCTCTCTCTCTCTTCCTCTCCTCCATCATAAAACCCTTGTTATCGCTAAAACAAAGGTACATTATTGTTGTTGTGATTTAAACTGAAATCCCTTGTGTCCTTTTTGCACTCTGAGATCAAACAAACTTCTTGTGACTCCCACTCATGTTTGTGAAATGTGCCATTTAAACTGGAGTCACGGACAGGATTTCTGACAGACAGAAGGGGCTGCAGGTTTGTTGTGCAGTCTGTATTAGGGGAAAGACGTTTTGCTCCAGCCGCACCCAGCCCAACACTCCCAAAAGAGTGAGCGGTGTCTAGAAAGCAAGGGGGGCGACTCGAATTTCCCACAAACTGCACACGCCGAGGTGAAAAGCACCCCACACTCACTTGAGAGCTCTGTCTGCAGAATTTCACAAAAGATCTCTTAGTGCAAACAGACAGCAATGTTTTTGTTGTTGTTGTGGGTATGAATTTTGACTGCTTGGTGTAGCGAAGAGACAATCAGAATTTTAAACTGAAAGAGTGCCTCCCAAGCAGATTTGGTCTTTTTACCCATACAGGGAAGCAAAAAGCAGTGTGTGTGTGTGTGTGTGTGTGTGTGTGTGTGTGTGTGTGTGTGTGTGTATAATTGAAGTTTATACTTCCCTGTAGAGGTTTTCCCTTTGTAAAAATGACTGAAAAGGGCAGTGCAGAAGTTAAAGCTGCATTTTATGCTCTGTTAGTAAAACACAATGCCAGACCTTCTCCAAGAGGGGAAAAGTGGGCCCTTAGTTACTGGTTTAATTTGGAAAATGTTATTGATAGAGTATGTTCTTTACAAGATGAAAGAAAATTTAAACTGGGCAAAAATAAAACTATATTCTGCTCAGTTTTGGGAGCTTGTTTTACAGCAGCTCTAGAAACTGGCTTTAAGCAAAGAAGTGAGGAAAGAACTAGAATAGACTCCCTCCAAAACCCAGTTGAAATTTTGCAAAAACAATTCAATGAAGAAAAGAGTAAGATCAATCTGTTGCGAGCAGCCCTCCATGATGAAAATTCAAAAATGCTGAATTGCTAAAAGAAACAGAAGAAAGGGAAACCCCTCTCCTGAATCAAATTTACCCTCCAAAAGAGCTAGTTCATTCCAGTAGAAATGATGGACCTGTAAAAATGGCAGAAGAAAAATCAGAGAAAGCAAAGGTGTTAGATCCATTGGTTCTCTTAAGGAAAACCCAGACAAGAGAAAAGAAATCTCTCACTGCCAGTATTGGTGGTCACTAGAGATAAAGAAGGGGGTCCCCAGAAAGGTCATAGATGGCTTCTCACTTCAAAGTTGAGTAAAGTTGTTTCTAATTGGCACTGTCCCAAGTTCATTGTATGGAATGCCCCATTGGATAACCCAGCACAGCTCCACAGGCTCTGGGCTGTGAGCCAAAGCCGTCTCCTTCTCAGCTTCTGGGAGTGGAGCCCAAAGAGCCTCAGAATCAGGGAAACTGGGAACTCTGCCTCTCATGGGTGAGCAGAGAGGCAGAGGTTGCTTTTATTTCAAATGCTCACTAGAAAGAACAAAACTGGAGACATACTGATTACAGCAATAGTGTGTAGAGAATATTTGAACAGAAGGTGGGCATGATAGTTTAGTAAAGGCCTGTCTGCACAAACCAGCCTTTGGTATAAGTCGTGATATTAAAGGCTCATGTCCTTGAACCTTTCCTGAAGCAGAGAGAATGAAGCAAAACAATATCCTTGTGTATAAGAGAAAAAATGTAAACCTGTGTGGATTAACCAAGAGTAACTTGCTTTGCCCGGGGACCCTGTAAAACCCTATAAAAGTGTGCTAAAAACAGAAATAAATGACATTGTCCATACTTCTGTGAAGATTAGGCTGAATAGTCTGAGCGGTTTCTCAATAATAGTGGGTCCTATACATCCACTTTTTACTTTTGTAGTTAACACTGGAGCCCAAATTTCTGTGTTGACCAATAAAGACTAGTGCAGGATTTGAGAGTAATAAATGGAATAACTGAAGATATTTTCCCAGTGGTAGCTAATCCTTGTTAGCATCTGTATTGTTAGCATCTATAAAAGGGAAACAGAAATGATTTACTGTAACTAATTTAAAAGATGCCTTTTTCTGCATACCCCTTGATAAAAAAAGTAGGAAACTGTTTACCTTTGAGTGGAAAAATCCAGAAAATGGAAGGAAAACTCAGCTCACCTGGACACGACTCCCACAAGGATACATGAACAGTCCAACCCTATTTGGAAGCCAGCTGGGGAAGGAGCTGGAGATTTGGACCGAGAATGGGCAAGTACTGAGAAAACAATACCTGCTGTTACAGTATGTTGATGATATACTGATAGCTAGAGAAGAGAAAACAACCTGCATAAAGGTAACAATTGAAATTTTAAATCAGCTGGGAATGGGAGGATATGAGGAGTCTAAAGAAAAGGCACAAATTGCCTGGCAGACTGTGATTTGCCTGGGATGTGAAATCTCACAAGGGCAGTGTAAGCTGGGTACTAATTGTATTCAAGCTCTTTGTGCTATTGCAGAACCCCAGAACCTGCATGAGCTGCGAGTCTTCCTTGGGATGACAGGGTGGTGCTGCCTGTGGATCATGGACTATGGACTAATTGCAAAAGCCCTGGATGAGGCCCAGAAGACGCAGCCGTTTACCTGGGGCAGAGCACAGAAGGAGGCCTTCCTCAAACTGAAGGAGGCATTGACAACTGCTCCGGCGTTAGGATTGTCAGATTTGTCCAAAGATTTCCAGCTGTTTGTGCATGAAAGACTCCACCTAGCACTGGGAGTGCTGACCCAAGGTTTGGGAAGCTGGGAAAGGCCGGTAGGCTGCTTTTCCAAACAGCTTGACAAGGTGAGTGCTGGATGGCCTTCATGCCTGCGGGCAGTTGCAGCCAGCGTGATGCTGACACAAGAAGCCAGGAAACTCACGATGGGGAGACACACAGATGTCTATGTGCCACACATGGTGAGCACTGTTTTAGAACAAAAGAGGGGCCATTGGCTATCTGCAAGCAGGATGATGAAATTCCAGGTAATCCTGACTGGGCAGGATGATGTCACACTAAAGACAACTGACCTCTTGAATCCAGCTCTGTTCCTAGGTACCACAACTGAAGAAGGCCCATTAGAGCATGACTGTGTAGAAGGAATAGAGGACACCTATTTGGCAAGAGAAGACCTGAAAGACATCCCACTGGAGCAAGCAGAGTGAGAGCTATTGACAGATGGAAGCAGCTTTGTGGAGAACGGGACCAGATACGCTGGATATGCGATAACAACAGTCAGTACAATGGTGGAGGCAAAAGCATTATCAGCAAATCCATCTGCCCAGAGGGCAGAACTGGTTGCCTTAAGCAGAGCACTAGAATTGAGTAAAGGGAAAAGGGTCAACATCTGGACTGGCTCAAAGTGTGCTTTGGAGTAGTGCATGTCCACAGAGTGCTGTGGAAAGAAAGAAGACTACTGTCTTCTCAAGGTACACACATTAAACATCAAGATGCAGTCCTGCAATTGATAAAAGCAATACAAAAACCTGAACAAGTAGCAATTATGCACTGCAAAGCTCACCAATCAAGAAACTCCAAAATTTGTAAAAAAAATTGAAAAGCAGACTGGACAGCTCAACAGATTGCTCGAAAAATGCAAAGAACAATGGCATTGATATCTTTAAAAGTTAATGTATCTCAATTTAATTTGCCTCCAAAACCAAAATATTCAATAGGAGATGAGAAATTGGGCCATTTGCTAAATGCACAAAAGAATTCAGAAGAGTGGTATGTAACTGCACAAAGACAAATAGTGTTAACCCCCTTGATAATGAGAGAAGTTCTACAAATTAAACATAACAAATGTCATTAGGGTGCGGAGGCATTGGTAAAATGGATGAAACAAAAATTAATCTGGGTATGGGTGCTAACAATGGCAAAATCAGTAATGTCAGAATGTGAAATCTGCTTAAAAACAACTCAGTGGCAAGACAGAGGCATAGCTAGGGAAGATTAGGATAGGAACAGAATCAAGATGACACTTGGCAAGAACCCTCTTGTAGAGTGAAATTTGGGTGGGCCCTGGAGTCTTTGCTCGGTCCTATAGCAAACTATCAGAATAAAGAAATGTTGTACAAACTTACAGGTCAGGGAGATAAATTAGCAAGCGTGACCTGGGAAAGATTTAAAGAACTAAACATACAATTACAATTTACTACTCCTGAAAGAGCATGGAGTGTGTGGGTTTTTAAAGGGATGGATTGATCATTGCTGTGTCCACATCCCAAATGTGACTGCAGATGTAGAATATGACATCAATCAGTTGCAACAAATAGAGCATAAAGCACAGAAAGTGCAAACGGATTTGACTACAAGATGGTTTGGCAATATCTTCAAAGGGTTAGGGTGGAATGTGAGTTCATGGATTAAATCTATCATTGAGAGTGTGATAATCTTACTGATTATATTCTTAGCAATTTGGTTAGTTTACAGCATCTTCAAGGGAGAAATACAGAAGAAAACGTCCTGGAACCAGAAAATAATAAAGGCACTGAGACGAGATCCACCCCCACCATCTTCTGGTTCTCCAGTTCCTGACAGCATCCAGGACAGCGTTTACATCAATCAAGGATTCGAAGAACATCGAGTGTAAACTCAGAAACAAAGGACTGTATCCAGTGTAAACATTTGCACTTATAGTGAAGTGAAAATGCTTTCAAAAGGGAGAATGATAGGAAAGGGTTTTAAAATCTTAGAAAATGTGAGGACTCAGAAAGAAAGTTAGGCTTGGCAAGCTCTGGGAAAAGTAGGCCCTGGGAAATGTTAGGCCTTGTGCTTGCTAAAGATCATGTGAAACTGCACCTGTGTAATCAATCTATGATAAATGATAGAATTGTTAGATGTGATTAGATATAATTATTGTTTAAAGAACATGAGGAACAATGTTAGGGGGTTGAGGGGGGTTCACGAGAAATCCATGCTTGGGTAAAAACAATGCCTAAAATAGAACAATGTAAGTTTAATAATTAATATGTAAGTTGTATAATGATAGAGTATAAAACATGTTTAGCTGAAAACCAAGATGGGTCAGATTTGGGTCTGTGTACCCCTGACACCCAGAGCTCTTCCATAAAGCACCTTCATATAATCATTCTGTGATGATGTGTGTTCCTGAACGCTAACAATTTCATCAGATTTTACTGGAATTTTGTGGGATTTTGAGGTGACTTGAAGAATTTTGAGGAATTTTTCTTAGATTCTTTGGGAATTGTTGGAGATTTTGTCAGATTTTTCTTGAATTTGGGTTTTAAAAAGATTCAGAAAATTTTGTGGGATTTTTCTGAAATTTTGTGTGGCTTTCCAAGAATTTTGTGGGAATTTTTTTTAATTTTGTGGATATTTCTGGACATTTTGTGGGATGTTGCTAAAATTTTGTTGGGTTTTGAGAAGATTTAGGGAATTTTATGGCATTTTTCTGGAAATTTGTAGGATTTTCTTTGATTTTGTGAGATTTTGAGGAGATTTGAAGAATTTTGAGGATGATTTTTCTAAGAATTTGTGAAAATTGTAGATTTTGTCAGAGCTTTCAGGAATTTGGTTGGGGTTTGAGAAAATTTTGGGAGTTGTGTGAGATTTTTCTTGAATTTTGTTGACATTTATGGAGATTTTGTGGGATGTTGCTGGAAATTGGTAGGGTTTTGAGAAGATTTAGGGAATTTTGTGGGATTTTTCTTGAATTTTCTGGAAATTTGTGGACATTTTGTGAGATCATTCTGGAATTTTGTGGGATATTGAAAAGATTTATGGAAATTTGTGGGATTTTTCTGGAATTTTGTGGACATTTCTGGACATTTTGTGAGATGTTGCAGGAATTTGGTAGGGTTTTGAGAAGATTTAGGGAATTTTCTGGGATTTTTCTGGAATTTTGTGAGATTTTTCCAGAATTTTGTGGGATATTGAGGAGATGTTGTGGGATGGTTCTGAAATTTTGTGAGATATTGAAAAAATTGAAGAATTTTGTGGGATTTTCCTGGAATTTTGTGGGGTTTTCCAAAAATTTTGTGAAGTTTTTCTTGAATTTTGTGGAAATTTGTGAAGATATTCTGATATGTTTCTGGAATTTTGTGGGATATTGAGGAGATTTTGTGAGATGTTCTTGAGGTTTTGTGGGATTTTTGTGGGATTTTGAGGAGACTTGAAGAATTTGGTGAGATTTTTCTTAGATTATGTGGAAATTGGTGGAGATTTTGTCGGATGTTGCAGGAATTTGGTAGGGTTTTGAGAAGATTTAGGGAATTTTGTGAATTTTTTCTTGAATTTTGTGGGGCTTTTCCAGAACTTGTGGGATATTGGGGAGATTTTTTGGGATGTTTCCAGAATTTTGTGGGATTTTTATGAGTATTTCTGTGTTTTTGAGGAGACTTAAAGAATTCTGAGATATCTTTCTTAGATTTTGTGGGAATTGGTGGAGATTTTGTCGGATATTTCTGGAATTTGATTGGATTTTTAGAACATTTAGGGAATTTTTTAAGGCTTTTCCAGAATTTTGTGGGATTTGGAGGGGACTTGAAGAATTTTGAGGGATTTTTCTTAGATTTTGTGGAAATTGGTGGAGATTTTTTTGATGTCTCTGGAAATTTTTAATGTTTTGAGACGATTTGGGCAATTTTGTGGCATTTTTCTGGAATGTTGTGTGGCTTTTCCACAATTTTGTGGGATACTGAGGAGAATTTGTGGGATGTTTCTGGAGTTTTGTGAGATTTTTATGGGATTTTGAAAGGAGTTGAAGAATTTTGAGGATTATTTTCTTAGATTTTGTGGGAATTGGTGGAGATTTTATGAGATGTTGCAGGAATTTGGTTGGGTTTTGAGAAGATTTAGGGAATTTTGTGGCATTATTCCGAAATTTTTTGGAATTTCTCTAGAATTTTCTGGGATATTGAGGAGATTTTGTGGGATTTTGTGGGGTTTGGAGGAGACTAAGAATTTTGAGAGATTTTTCTTGAATTTTGTGGCCATTTGTGGAGATTTTGTGGGATGTTTTTGGAATTTGCTTGGGTTTTGTGAAAATTTAGGGAATTTTGTGCAATTTTCCTGGAATTTTGGTGGGCTTTTCCAGATTTTTGTGCGATTTGGAGGAGACTTGAAGAATTTTGAGGGATTTTTCTTAGATGTTGTAGTAGTAAGGTCTGGCGTTCTGAAGATCTCGGGATGTAACGGAAAGTTAGTGAACGCCCTCTCCGTAATATGGTAATGACCCCTGCAATTAGCCAATAGCACCTGGCTGTGATGAAAGCAGATGGGAGTAACACAGTGACCCTAGGCTATAAAATGTCAAATTCTCCTGCAATAAACGCCATTTCTTCGCCCTCCATCACATTGATGTCTTGTGGGTAAAATGGTGTTGCCGTCTGTTCATTTTGTTCTGGTTATTAAGTTAAATGGTTTGTTCCTAATGTTATTCCCCCATGAGTTGTAATGGTTTTACCCTCTTGTCAGTTCTGTAAACCCCTCCCCTCTTTCCTGAACCTTCCTTGTCCATCACCCTGTTCCTGCCCCTGAACCCCATCAATCTATGTAAACCCCACCTTTTGTTCTAGCTCCTTCCCTGCCATTCATCCCTCACTCGAGGCCCCATTGGCCTTGTGGCTGCCGCCCCTCCCACATGTTATTCCCATTGGTCCGCAACATTGTAAACCCTCCCCCCAACTCCTCCCCTGAGATGCCCTGATTGGTTCCTGTGTTTGTACCCTCCCCACCTTAAATTGGGGCGCACAGAGGTGCTCCTGGCTCAGAGTCCTTGATTCCCCGTGTGCCTTTCCAGCCCTCGTCCTGTCACCGCTCCCTCTCTCTTAATAAATCCTGTTTCTGGAAAGCTGCTTGGACTCTGGGTCTCCTCCATCTCCTTGCCGAAGCCCACGACGCCGAGATCCGCAGAGCCCTGTGTGGCAGAAGGGCTCTGAAGGTTCGGTCTGGGGAAAACAGCTCCCAGACCGTTCCCCACTCCTGGCACTGCCAGCGGCCAGTGGACAGAGCTAGCCCAAGCGTGACGGGCCGCGGGTGGGCAGCGTCAAAATGGTCCGAGTGGCCTGGGTGTGGTCACCGTGCTGGCTCCTGAACCAGGGTGTCTGCCTTGCTTGAAAGACTACATGATTTTGTGGAAATTGGAGGAGATTTTGTGAGTTGTTGCAGGAATTTGGTAGAATTTTGAGAAGATTTAGGGAAGTTTGTAAAAATTTTTCAGGAATTTTGTGGGGCTTTTCCAGAATTTTGTGGGATATTGAGGAGATTTTGTGGAATGATTCCGGGATTTTGTAGGATTTTGTGGAATTTTGAGGAGACCTGAAGAATTTTTTGTGATTTTTCTGGAATTTTGTGGAAATTGGTGGAGATTTTGTGAGATAGTTCAGGAATTTGGTTAGGTTTAGAGAAGATTTAGGGAAATTTGTGGGATTTTTCTTGAATTTTTTAAAATTTCTCTAGAATTTTTTGGGGTATTGAGGAGATTTTGTGGGATGTTTCTGGAATTTTGTGGGATTTTTGTGGGATTTGGAGGAGACAAAGAATTTTCAAGGATTTTTCTGGAATTTTGAGGAAATTGGTGGAGATTTTGTGATATGTTGCAGGAATTTAGTTGGGTTTTGAGAAGATTTAGGGAATTTTGTGGGATTTTTCTTGAATTTTGTGGAAATTTGTGGAGATATTGTGAGATTGTTCAGGAATTTTGAGGGATATTCCGAAGATTTAGGTAATTTTGTAGGATTTTTCTGGAATTTTGTGGACATTTCTGGACATTTTGTGGGATGTTTCTGGAATTTGGTAGGCTTTTTAGAAGATCTAAGAAATTTTGTGGGGTTTTCCTGGAATTTTGTGGAATTTTCCTGGAATTTTGTGGAAATTCTCTTGAATTTTGTGGGATATTGAGGAGTTTTTGTGGGATGTTTCAAGAATTTTGTAGGATTTTTGTGTGATTTGGAAGAGACTTGAAGAATTCTGAGGATGATTTTTCTTACATTTTGTGAAAATTGGTGGAGACTTTGTGAGATGTTGCAGGAATTTGGTTGGGTTTTGAGAAGATTTAGGGAATTTTGTGGGATTTTTCTGGAATTTTGTGGGGTTTTTCCAGAATTTTTTCAAATATTGAGGAGATTTTGTGAGATGTTTGTGGAATTTTTGTGGGATATTTGTGGGATTTGGAGGAGACTTGAAGAATTTTGAGGGATTTTTCTTAGATTTTGTGGGAATTGGTGGAGATTTTGTTGGATGTTTCTGGAATTTGGTAGGGTTTTGTAAAAATATATGGAGTTTGGTGGCATTTTCCTGGAATTTTGAGGATTTCTCTTTAATTCTGTGGGATTTGAAGGATGCTTGTAGAATTTTGAGGGATTTTTCTTAGATTTCGTGGAAATTGGAGGAGTTTTTGTGAGATGTTGCAGGAATTTGGTTGGGTTTTGAGAAGATTCAGGGAATTTTGTGGGATATTTCTGGAATTTTGTGGAATTTCTCTAGAATTTTGTGGGATTTGGAGGAGATTTTGTGGGATTTTTGTGCGATGTTTGTGGGATTTTGTGGGATTTTGAGGAGGCTTGGGGAATTTTGTGGGATTTTTCTTAGAGTTTGTGGGAATTAGAAATTTTGTCGGTGTCATGGGGTGACTTTACCTTTAATATAACTTTGGGGGCTGGGAGGAAGTTGAAGCTGCTGGTGACTGATGCGAGTCTTTTCTCCCGACCAATTATCGGCCATTTCTAAGAATTGACAGCAGTTTTGACCATTGAAAAGTGAGATCAGCTTGTGAACACCACCTTGAGATGTAAAGCCAGGGCTCTCTTGTTCTCTTTGGTTTCTGGCTTCTGACGAGGTAACAGGCTCTGTCTCGGCCTCCTCCCCCCCTCCAGGCCGGACAAGGCCGCAGAGGGCGGGGGGGGAGAAACGGAGCCGGCCGGCCTGGCTTGGTTTGCAGTTTCTGCTGCTGGACTGAAACCTGACACCATGAACATCTGCAGCTTTCCCAGACTTTAACTCTTTTACTACCTGGATAAAGCATACAGATTACTCCTTTTTCCCAGAGAGACAGAGAGAGAGACAATCAACATGAAGAAGACATCATAAAACCATCAAAGACAGTGAAGAAAAGAGTTAAGTTTTAGATGGGGAAGAGAGAATAAGGAGATGCTTTAATTAAGCTGAAATATTTTTCTGTAAAAGCTATGGAGATGGACAACAGTGTTCTGAAAAAACTCCTTTAATTCATGACAGAGTATATTGGGAGGAATGGAGTGTTCAAAGTGTGGATTTTGAGCAAAAGGTAGAGTAATTGTGATACAGCGAGGTGCTGGAAATAAGTGAAGCGAAGATTTGAGGCGTTGAGGGCAATGAGAAAACTGTTTTTCCAGAGAAGCTCACAAAAACAGATGAAGAGAGCTTTTGCCTTTGAATAACTCATCCTTAAAAAATGACATCCCTAGACTCATGGCCCATACACACCTCAGAGTGATGTGAAATGGGAGGAGTGAACTGATGACAGATTTCCGGGCAGCTGGCATCAGAGAAATAGAAAACTATAACAGAAATAGTTTTCTTGTGAGAAACACTAGAGATTAGCAGAAGACTTCTGTTACTATACAAAGGCTGATGAAAAGACTCTAGCTGGAATTGGGACTGTTTTAAACACCAAAGTTCCAAAGTTTTTGTCTCTATGTTGTCATGTGAACAAGAGAATGATGGGTAGTGGGGGATAAAAGGGTTGTTCTGGAAGTTTATTCTGGTGTTCTTATTCTTGTAGTTTTGTTAACAAACTTTCTTTATTCCTTTGAAGTTCTAAGCCTGTTTTGCTTTTGATCTAATCCATGTCTCACAGCAAGAAATAAGTGAGTTTTCGAGTAATTTTTTAGTAACTGCTTTAAAGCCAGGACATAACTTTGGTGCGCTGCCTGGGAAAATGAAATTAGCAAATCTAAACCACTACACTTACTCCTGTGTGCCCATTAGTAACCTTCCACGTGGATGAAGGAGATTGTGTACAGGACAATTGATTCCTGGATTGCCATTTGGCTTCACTGTCACTCAGTTGAACATGGTCCTTATCTAAGAAGGACTTCCAAGAAATGGGTAGGAATTTTGGCTCTGAGAGGAGCAGAAAGCACATTTTCTACACCAAATTGCCAGCTGATGCAGTTTCCCTGCCAAAATAGTGATTGCCATTCATCTTCCTGGGAAGAATGTGAAGACCCATTCAGAGATCCCAGGTTCAGCTGGCCTGTGGCTTTGTGTACCTCATTTCACATGTCCAATTTCAAGGGCCACTAAAAGAGGCACACGTTTGCCTTGCTACCCAGAAGTGCTGTAGGTATTTCCAGGAGAAAAAGAAAAAAATCGCTGTCCTGTGGTGTGGTAGAAATCCCAGCACATTTGTGACTCTGTGAGCAAAGCCAGCCAGTGCTTTTTGGGGCTGCAGCAGCTGAGAGTGTGGCAGAGTGGTTTTGATATTCTTATTAGAGTCCTGAAAACATTGTTCCCAAAACAATCCACAACTTTGCAAATGTGCCCAAAGAAAATGGAAAAGAGAACTGGGGTGTGAAAAACAAAGAATGTTTATTTGTAGAAGAAAAGGAACAAGAATGAACTACACAACATATTTACATTGTAAGAATATTGGTAACAACAACAACAAACTATGGAACCTATTTACCTAAGAACATATCTAACAAAAGTACATGGAACGTATTTACAGAAGACTTAAGCAAACTCTAAAACGTGGATCTGAACACAACAACTGTAAAATGTATATACAGCAGGGTGGCATCTCTGTCCGGGATGTGCCTCGGTCCTGGAAGAAAAACAAGTAGCACGGTCAGTGCAGTCAGGCATGGAGGGGTGTTCCATGTACTGCCAGGCTGGGACACTGGCACAGGGGGACTCTGCTGCCAGAAGTGAGCCTGGCTGGGGCTGGGGGCTGTGGCCCAGGCACTGGAACAGGGCTTGTGTGGCCCAAAGCAAGGCCAGGCCAGGCCAGGGATGGCCACCAGAATCCAGTGCATGGGCTAGCGTGTCCCTGAGCAGGGAGTGCCCAGCCCAGCCCCAGCCTGGCAGCAGGGGACCCGCTCTGCCCGTGGGGAGCACCTGCCTGTTCTGCTGCTGGCATCGGTCTTCATCCCAACACCATGTCCTCCTCCTCGTCTTCCATGTCAATATCCATCTCCTCAATATCGTCTTCTGTGTCCAGATCCATTTCTTCCTCTCCAGTCTCCACTCCGTCAACTTCCATCTCCTCTTCTGTATCCATCTCTGTATCCACTTCCATCTCTTCCTCCATCTCTTTCACATCCACCTCCATCTCCTCCTCTGTGTCTGTGACAGCCTGCAGAGGTAGCAAAATCTCCGAGTGGGGTCCCTTTCCCACACTGTCCCACACAGCTCCAGCCCACCCAGGCAGCTGCGGGGTGTCCACCTCCGTGGAATAGTACCATACCTTCTTTGGAGCAAATGCAGACATCGTGCAGGGATGGGCAGCAAAATCTAAGCAATGTGGAGCTTCCAGGACTGATGGGGGTATCACAGGGAGCAGATGATAAGCAAGGTGACAGGGGTGGCCTTGCAGCCGGGTGAAGAGCGTAGCACACAGGAGCAAGGAGCCAAGGGTTGTGTTGTGGCCGTTGCTGGATGCTGGAAGTTCTAGCTGGAGCGTGCACTGTGACATCACTGCCAGGAGCCCAGGCCCAGGCTGAAGTGGACAAGGGAGATCCTAGAATGATGGAATCCCTGGGTGGCTGGGCTTGGAAGGGACCCTAAAGACCATCTTGTTCCAAGCTGAGCAATCTTCCCCCAGAACAGGTTGCTCAGAGCCCTGCTCCCAGCTGGCCTTGGATGTTGCCAAGGATGGAGCATCCCCAGCCTGTGTGCACAGCCTGGGCCAGTGCCCCAGCAGCCTGAGTGGAAAAGAGCAGCTTCATTAGATCCAACTTCAATCTCACTCCTGCAGTTGAAAGGCTTCTCCTCTCTGTGCCCATCTTTCCTAGAGCTGCAGGGAGGCCTCCCCAGCACCTTCTCTTTCCAGGCTGAGCATCCCCAGCCCCACATGGACAGCACTCAGATCCGTGGGGGTCAAGGCTAAAGGGTAGCAAAGAGCATCAGGAAGTGAGAGATGGAAGCTTTGTTGCTCTGAAAACTCAGCTTCTGAG
The DNA here is from genome assembly GCF_030490865.1 of Poecile atricapillus. Classification (NCBI taxonomy): domain Eukaryota; kingdom Metazoa; phylum Chordata; class Aves; order Passeriformes; family Paridae; genus Poecile; species Poecile atricapillus. Next base: position 781,943 of record NC_081282.1, on the reverse strand, counting down.
CTTGCTAACATAGTTTTCTAAAGACTTTCCCAGGATAGTAACTGTAAACATAGATATGTGTGCATTCTTTCTGTTACACGTCTTGTGATGGGCATCTCTCATGGCCAGTGCAGTGAGAAAGTGTTATCCTGACCATCCAATCCCTGGCCGTGGTCAAAAGCCTATAAATCCTGGGAGGGAAAATAAACTCGGCTCTTCTTTTCACCACACCTCGACCTGTGTCCGTGTGATCTATTCATCTTCAGCGGTAACAAAGCTTTGCCTCTAAATGTAGAAAATCAATAAAAGTGGAGGGGAAAATGGTGGGACTCTGGCTTTGTTCTAACCGGTGAATATTTTCTTCTTTTCTGTCGTGCTGCCACAAGTTTGGTTGTTTGAAAGGAGGTTTGGCAAAATATCCATTGTCTTCTCCATTGGTGAAACACTGAGCAATGTCTGGGCAAGCTGAAGATGCAGAGCAAAACCTGGAAATATCTCCTGGGGATTCTGATCCTGGGGAATGCAGCTAAAGCCAGCCAAAAGTCATTTCTGGAAAGTCAAGCCTGGTTTACGTTTTCTGGAGTTTGGCTGTGCCAACTTCACCAGTCATTTATAAAAAAGGAAAAAATCTCAAACCAAAAGAGACAAAACCACAAACAAACAAACCCAAAGGAACCAAACAATCAAACAAATGGATAAAAAACCCCAAATAAAACCAAAGGCAATGAGAAGTTAGGATTAGTTGTAAGGATATCACAGCAGGCGAATGGCTGCTTCCTACAGGATCTCCATCCAAAGCCACCTAGAACAACTTCTCCCAAATATATCCAACAGGAGAAATCTAAGAAGTGATCCATGGCAGCTTTGGGGGCAGCTCTGCATTATGGTGAAGGATGAGCATGCAGTGGTACAGATCCAGCATTGCCCACCCTCCAGGCTGCTGTTTGCTCTGCTGAAAGACTCTTGCAGGACTGTGGCCCCTCTCCATGCAATGGAAATCATTGCCACAGCTCTCAGTTGAGGCACTGGCATTTCCAGAGCCAGATTCAGGCACAATCCTACTGCCCGCTGAGCATCTGGGAAAGATCCTGAGCATCTTCAGGCCTAGAAGCACAAAACAGCTCAGACTCTCCCTGAACTGGCTTTTCAGGGCAGGTTTCCATAGCTCTGCAAGATTTGTTCATCCCTCAACACGTCTGACTTTATGTCCAATGATGCATTTGGGTTTCTTCCTTACTCCTGTGTGCCCCTGAGAAACCTTCCACGTGGATGGAGGAGATTGTGTACAGGACAATTGATTCCTGGATTGCCATTTGGCTTCACTGTCACTCAGTTGAACATGGTCCTTATCTAAGAAGGCTTGCAAGAAATGGGTAAGAGTTTTGGCTTTGAGAGGAGCAGAAAGCACATTTTCTGCACCAAATTGCCAGCTGATGCAGTTTCCCTGCCAAAATAGTGATTGCCATTCATCTTCCTGGGAAGAATGTGAAGACCCATTCAGAGATGCCAGGTTCAGCTGGCCTGTGGCTTTGTGTACCTCATTTCACATGTCCAATTTCAAGGGCCACTGAAAGAGGCTCATGTTTGCCTTGCTACGCAGAAGTGCTGTAGGTATTTCCAGGAGAAAAAGAAAAAAATCACTGTCCTGTGGTGTGGTAGAAATGCCACCACAATTGTGACTCTCTGAGCAAAGACAGCCAGTGCTTTTTGGGGCTGCAGCAGCTGAGAGTGTGGCAGAGTGGTTTTGATATTCTTATTAGAGTCATGATAACTTTGTTCCCAAAACAATCTTTCTCTCCTTTCTTCTGTCCTAAACTGTGGAATAGAGAAAATGGAAAGGAGCAGTGGTTTGTTTCAATTGGCTTTTTTATTTTGAAGTCTTCTAATAGTGTCAGCTTGATGCATGATGCTTTTGAAATTGGATGAGTAGCACCTATTTCATCCCACCAGAGAGTTGGGATTGAAGACTTCCAACAGCAGAAGTACTGGATGTGTAAGAGCCCAGTTTTCCACCCCTTATATCCTGGTATCTTGCTGGACTATCTTAAGCAGCCTCAGCCTATATTTAATATCTATATTTAATATCTACAATTAATAGATACATTTGAATACTGCTCCGAACAACAACAGAATAAAAATGTTCCACTAAATGGGGAAAAGTAAGAAAAGTGGGCGGCAACCCTTTCTGAAGAGCTCGTGTTGATTTTGCAAAGTCAGATGCAAACAAGTTTTGCCACATTTCTTTCCTAGAAAAATGTAGATATTTGATAGAAATCTATCTCTGGGGCTGCTAAGTTGGTATGATTTTACATCTGGGAGGAATAGAACAGGTTGCAGAGAAGCTGTGATTGTCTGACCCTTGGAAGGGTTCAAGGCCAGGTTGGATGGGGCTTGGAGCAAGCTGGTCTAGGGGAAGGTGTCCTGAGTGTGCTGAGAGTTGGAACAAGAGGAGCTTTAAGGTCCCTTCCAAGGCAACACATCCTGGGAGTCCATGAAGAGAAACTTGGACTTTTCCTGCGATGCTGCCTTTGCAAGGGCAAGTCCCAAACACCCCAGGTAGTTTGAAATGCCCTGAGCAGAACCCAGCTGTGCTTTCTCATAGGTTGCCGCGGCAGTGGAGGTGGCAGGGGTGCCGCGACTCCCGGAAAAGCGGTCCGCGGTTGGGCTGCCCGGGGCACAGACACGTCCTCTGCCCGGCGAGTGATTTCAGCTCAGCTCAGCTCAGCGGCAGCGTGCAGGCGACACGGAGGGAGAGAGCAGAGCGCTGTGTGGCGTTCCGCAGAGAACTGGCCTTTATTACAGCCGGGCCCTCGGCCAAGGGAGCCAGTGACAGCAGCTCTGTGGAACAGGGGATAAACTGGGGTATTTATAGGGGAGGAGAGGGGCTGGGGGAAACTGGGATACAGGTATTGGGGTGGGGTGGCAGGGGAGAACAGCAATGGAGTGTAACAGTTTAACATAACTAACTCAAAGATTGCTGGGACTGATACTTTTCTCTCCCTTAGAGCAAAGTGCCCTGCCTCCAAGGGAGGGCCAGGATCTCTGAATTAGCCGGTTTCCTGGCCCCCACAACTCCCCCTTCTTTACTTCTTAAAAAGGCATCTCCCAGAGATTTGGCTAATAACTTCTTAAAGCATAAAAACATACATAGGAAAATAATAATAATTAGGAAAACCCAAAAAATGTTTTTGAGGAGGGAGGCAACCCATCCTTTGAGTCCCCAGCTCCCAAAAAGGTCTTCAAGCCACTGGGGCTCCTTTTCAGTCTGGAGTTCCTGGACCGCGTGTTGGGGTCTCTGGATGCGGGCGTGGATGCCTTCACTGGGGCATCACAGCACAGCTGTATGACATCACAGGATGACATACCAGAGTTGGCTCTGTGACATCACAAGGGCTGCCCAGAGTAGGCTGTGACATCACAGGAGGCTCTGTGACATCCCAGGTGTCTGTGTGACATCCCAGGTGTCTGTGTGACATCACAGGTTGCTGTGTGACATCCCAGGGGACAATGTGAGGTCACTGGGGAGGTCACTCCACCCCAGCCCCCCTCACAGTTCCCCCCAGAGAAGTCCAACGCTGCTCCTGCACAGCGGGGTCCCCTGTCACCCCGGGTTCCCCCACCCCCGGTGCCGCAGCCTCCCCCAGAGGATGTTCCATCAGATCCACCCCAGAGCCTGACACAGGGACGGGGCTGGGGCCGTGGGGGTGGGACAGGGGGACAGGGACCCCCCGGCAGCATCCCTGTGTCCCCCAGGGCCAGAGCCTGGGCCAGGGCTCCTTCACCCTGTCACCAACGAGGGCTTGAGAGCGCTTGAAAAATCCCCGGCAAGGGAGCAGCAAAAACCAGATTTAATATTAAGTGACAGCAGCACAAAGTTCCTTGGCAAGAGTCACTCTGTAACACATTGGGCTGGAGCTGATCTGGCTCTGTCACTCTGGGCCGCACCAGGAGTGGGTCACAGCCCAGGAGCAGGATGACCCCAGGTGTGACTGGAGCACTCGCTCTGTGGCTTTGGGCTGTCAGTCTGTGCTCTGAGGAGACAAGGACAAGAGGGAGGTCTTTTGGAATGGATAACAGAGGATTTATTGCTCTGGGGAATCTTGGGGACAAAAGACAGAAAATGCTAAAATAGGGAGGTAGTTCAAAGGGAGGGTACAAAGCATCAGCTAATCAGAGATATCCTGGGGAGGGCAAAAGGCAGGGTTCACAAAATCATCATCCAATGAAGGAGGTAGGGGGGAAAATTGGGTCACATGGACTAATCAAGCGTCGAAATTTAGGGGATTTCTGAAGTGGAATTCCAAGCATGCGGTGGGTCTAAGGTAGAATTTACAGGTGACTCAGGGTAAATTGACAATGTGGTGTGGGAGGGTCTCATTTGGACCAAACCTTCAACTTGGGCAATAACAGAACAGACCATGAACAAGAAACACACTGCAACAACCACCCTTTGTCCTGTTGTGGCAGGCCCCACTAAAACCTTTGTCCACCGTTGCATTTCCAATGAGCCGGGTTTCCATGGCAATTGCCAGGACAGGTGACCCAGGTGTGGTGTCCCAGGGAGGGTTGCCATGGAAACAGGTGGCAGCACTGACCCTTTCTGTCTGGCTGAGCTGACCTTTGGCCCTGGCAGTGGCGTTTGCTGCTGGTTCCACGACGCCTGAGCAGCCAGCGCGGCACAGGGCAGGTGGCCGTGGCACAAGCCCCCAGCAAGGGATCCCCTCTGGCTCTGGGCAGTGACAGCAGCCCTGAGCAAAGGGCTGGCACAGTGGGGTCAGTGCAGTGTCCATGGCAACAGCCCCTTGCAATGGCCCAGTGCAGGTTGGGATGATAATCCACCCTCACAGCTGGCCCAGGGCAGCTCTGCAGTGCCCTTCCCCACAGCCTGGCTGCACAGAAACACTTCCAGGGCTCTCTGCATTTCCCTTCCCTCACTCTTGGCTCACTCACACACCTCCCAACCACCCACTTGGTGCTTTCAGCTGCAAGGAGTTCAAAGCTTGTCTGTCCTTCAGCAGCTGCTCTAATTCTGCCTTCAGCCAACTCTGGATTTGTGTTTATTGCAGAACTTCCTGTGTGTTTGAAACATTCCTTGCCTGGTTCTGCCTTGGGGAAGGGGAACCTCCTTGGTGGCACCTTGGGCTGGCACACACTTGAGGAGGGTTTCTGTTTGCCATGGGGAAACTCAGCAGTTTTAGGTTGCTAAAATAAAAGAAGAAAACCCCTCTTTGCCTGAGTGCTGCCAGTTCTCTAAGTAAATCAGGTCACAGGTGAGAGAGGAGAGACAGGATGGGGCTGGGGAAGGTGGAGCAAGGTTGTCCACACTGGGTCAGACCTCAAAGCACAGCTTCTCTGACCTGGCCAGACCTCCTTAGGAGAGACCCTGGATCAATATTGATCACTGAATGCTGCAATCACCTCTGCTCTAAAGAGAACAGGAATAAAAGACACCCTTTAAAATAGGAACACATATTTCTTAGAAGCTCTTTGAAGTATTTCTCCATAACTATTGCAGGGAGTTTTCCTAAGAACTGCACCAGACCAGAGGGAAATCAAGGCACAGCCATGGTTTGTTGGGACTTGCTTGATCCTAATGAGCCCCGTGGTGCATTTGGAGCTGAGCCCTGGAACCTCAGGGCCTGAGAGGAGATTATTGCACAAACCTTTCCAGGAGCCAAAGTCAGAGGAAAACACCCAAAGTTTCTCCAAGCATTAATGGGTGCCACTGAGGTCCATCCCCAACACAGGCTCCTCATGGACTCCTTGGAGGAGAGAACTGGAGGCCAGGATTGCACAGAAACCTCTCAGAGACTCAGTGTGGAAAGGAAAATCCAAAGCAGCTGAAAAAGCCCTGAGTATCTCAAAGTATTGATGAGCCCCACTGAGTGTCAATGCAAAGCTCCCCAGGGACTCCTTAAAGCAGATAATTGGGGCCATGATGGCACAAACTTCTCAGAGACTCAGGGTGGGAAGGAAAAAGGAAAGTACCTTAAGAACCTGAAGTACCTTGAAGCATTAATGAGCCCCACTGAGTGTTGTTACTGACAAAGCCTCTCAAGGGACTAATTACAGCAGATCATTGGAGGCCAGGATTGCACAAACTCTCAAAACTCCAAGACAAAAGCCGAAGTCCTTTGAAAAAGCTGCAGTTGCTGGGAGCATGAAGGAGCCCCCCAGGGCCATTCCTGAGCAAGGCTCCCCAGGGACTCCTTCCAGCAGATCCCTGAGGCCACTGGCATGTGGGCTAGGGGGGATGCTGAGGGCAGGCCAAGGGGGTGACAGTGGCCAGCCTTGCTGGGGCTGTGCCAGGAGGCCCCAGGGCCTCAGGACAAGGTGTCTCCTCACAGCCCTTGGTGGCACAGAGGCTGCTGTGGCCCAGGGCACCAAGACTTGGCTTCTCTTTGTCCCCACCTGTCATCAGTGCCTGCAGTTCTCTGCTCTACCTGGGGCCTGGGGACACTTTCTCAGTCATGTCCCTCAGAGGGACCCATTAAAAGTAAAAGAAGCTATGGATTTCCATTCTGACTTGGAGTTCTTGAGAAGTTTCTTCCCCTCCCTCTCAGGGACTGATGTTCAGGGCCTCAGCACAAAGCCCCAGGAGGCTCATTAAAGTCCTGCTGCTGTGTCTGTGCTGCTCTGCTGGGCCAGGCTCCTGGCACAGAGGCAGCCCCTGGAAACCAAGAAGAGCTTCAAAAGCACATTTCTCTTGCTGAGCAGCTCTTCTGCCAGCCCAGCAGGGCTGGGGCACTGCCTGCAGCCACCCCGGGCACAGCCCAGAGGCACAGAGAGCTTCAATCAGTCAGGGCTGGGAAGGTGCTGAGAAGTGCCTGGGGCAGAATCACTGCCAGCCCTTGACACAGGAAGCCTCTGGCTGCAGGACAATGCAGCTGCAGCTCCTGCAGGCATCTCCTAAAGCTGGAACATGCCAGTGCCTCCAGACTCTGTGAGTACATTCTCTGCCTGTCCCTTGTGTAGAGCAGCCAGGGGTGCCCAGGGCTGTCCTGCAGAGCAGGGTCCTGCAGCCCAGGGCGCTGTGCTGGGGCAGGGACTCTGCTGCCTGCCAGGGACAGCTCTCAGCCGGCCCGGGGAGCTGCTCCCAGCGCTGGGGAGAAGCTGTGGGGGGAAGGAGCCACCCTGAGCAGGGCAGGGGCTGCTGCTGAGAGGGGCTGTGTGGGGCAGGGCTGCTCCCAGCTCCAGACCTGCCTGGACACAGCTCCGGAGGACACTTCCCAAAGGAAGGTGAGACTGGGATTGCTGTCAAGATCAGGAGATTTCCTGAGACTGTTTTCAATTTCTTTCTTTAAGCAGGGTGGGAAAGTTGCAATGATGACAAAAGGATTTTTACTTTTTATATATTTTAAATTTAATTTTAGATCTGTAAACTATTATTATATAGTTATAAAATCATAATCCTTAAGTAACTCTATTAAACTACTATTATATACTTCTATAACTGAATTTAGCTCTAGTACATTTCCTAACCTTTCTCTTAGATTTTAGAACAATAAACTGACCCTCTAAATAGATTTCTGAAATACTATATAGTCTTATCATCAGAAAGAGGAGCTACAAGAAGAACATTTTGGTTTTTAACCAGAATGTGAGCAGTCATAACAAAAAGTGGGGCAAAGAAACCCTTGGACCTACTCCAGTGGGTTGAGTGAGGGGTGTGTAATTGGGGCAATGAATCTCCTATTGAATGTTTCTGTTAAATACCCTAATTAATCAACCTTCATAAATTGTTGAAATAAGGGGGCGGGTGTGCCACATCCCCACTGGGACACCTGGAAGCTTCCAGTAAAGCTGGTTTTTACTTTACTTTACTGTTCTATCACTGTTGCAAAAGGTTTTTGTCTTTTTTTTTCTGTTTTGATTATAGACAACAGGGTGATGAGAGAAGCAGAAGAGGAATTGTAATCCCAGAATCACAGAACATTCTGAGTTGAAAGGGACACACCAGGATCAGCAAAGCAATGTTGGAACATTTACAGAGATGCCAGAATTGTAAGTTTGTGTGCTCAGTCTCTCTGCTGGGAGCCTCCTAAATGGCCTGAATGCACTGCTCTGCTATTGTCATTGTTACCTGGGGCTCTCAGGGAGCCTCTGGCATCTGCAGCAGCTGAGTCAGGCCCTGCCCTTGGGATTGCTGCCAGGCAGGTGTGTCCATGGGAATGGGGTGTCCCAGCTTCCCTGTGACCTGTGGGGCTGTGGGCAAAGCAGTCCATGGGAAAGGGGAATGAGCTGAGCCCCCTCCCTGAGATCCCATCATGGGCACACCTGGGGATCTCCTTGCTGTGTCCTTCCAAGCTCTGAGCTGCCCTCCTGGCTGCAAATCTGTGCCAGAGCCTCTTGGAGTTCCCTGAATGTCCCACGGGGAAGGGCAGAGATGTCACAGCTGAGGAAATGCTGTTGGCTTTGCCAAGGGAGCCGTGAGTGTCCTTGGCAGAGGGGGGTGCTGAGACCTTGCCCAGAGACCTTTAGACAGGGTGAGACATTCAGCGTTCCCTCTGCTCCAGGCAGGGTCTGGTTTATGCCAGGGTGACACGGGAGTGTGATTGTGCTCTGATTCCAGCCAAAGGTGCAAACCCAGAGCAGTTGGGAACAAGCCCATCCAGCCCCTCACCTTCCCTAAGCCACAGGGAATCCTTTGCCTCTCACATCTCTCAGTGGTAAACTCTGAGTGCAGCAGAAATGCTGGGGATTTCTGACCTCAGAGAACCAGGAATGATGTGTGGGCAGGAGAAAAATTCCTAAAACCAACTCCTGCCTTACTTTAGAATTGTGTGTGCAGATGCTACCAAGCCCTTCTGCATTAGGAGTGATTCCCCTGACATATCCTGAATTTCCAGCCTTGTCCCTCTGCCACATGGCCACAAACCCAGGGCAGCAGGGCAGGGATGGCTCCTGGAGAGCCCCCAGGCACAGGCCTGGCTGCTCCTGGCACACCCAGCACAGCTGGAGCTCAGGCAGGGACCTGGGTGAAGGTTTTCCCAGAGCAGGAACAAAGGTGAGTCCCAGCCTCTCCTGACTTGTCACTGTTCTTTTTCTTCATGAACAGGTTCCCATGTGCAGCCACAGCAAATGTCCAACAGCAGCTCCATCAGCCACTTCCTGCTGCTGGCATTGGCAGACACGCGGCAGCTGCAGCTCCTGCACTTCTGCCTCTTCCTGGGCATCTCCCTGGCTGCCCTCCTGGGCAACATCCTCATCATCAGTGCCATAGCCTGCAGCCACCACCTGCACAGCCCCATGTTCTTCTTCCTGCTCAACCTGGCCCTCAGTGACCTGGGCTCCATCTGCACCACTGTGCCCAAAGCCATGCACAATTCCCTCTGGGACACCAGAGACATCTCCTATTCAGGATGTGCTGCACAGCTCTTTATCTTTCTGTTCTTTATCTCAGCAGAGTTTTATCTCCTGACCATCATGTGTTACGACCGCTACGTGTCCATCTGCAAACCCCTGCACTACGAGACCCTCCTGGGCAGCAGAGCTTGTGCCCACATGGCAGCAGCTGCCTGGGCCAGTGCCTTTCTCAGTGCTCTCATGCACACAGCCAATACAATTTCCCTCCCCCTGTGCCATGGCAATGCCCTGGACCAGTTCTTCTGTGAAATTCCACAGATCTTAAAGCTCTCCTGCTCAAATTCCTATACTAGAGAACTTGGGCTCATTGCTGTTAGTGCGTGTTTGCTACTTGGCTGTTTTGTGTTCATTGTTTTCTCCTATGTGCAGATCTTCAGGGCTGTGCTGAGGATCCCCTCTGAGCAGGGACGGCACAAAGCCTTTTCCACCTGCCTCCCTCACCTGGCCGTGGTCTCCCTCTTCCTCAGCACTGCCTCATTTGCACACCTGAAGCCTCCCTCCATCTCCTCCCCATCCCTGGATCTGGCACTGTCACTTCTGTACTCAGTGGTGGCCCCAGCCCTGAACCCCCTCATCTACAGCCTGAGGAACCAGGAGCTCAAGGCTGCAGTGTGGACACTGATGACCGGAAAATTTCAAAAACATTAAACTGCTGGCCAGTTTCTGCAAATCACTTGTAATAAAAGTCATCTTTGATACTTCTTGTTCGTTTCATTTTGGAGGTTTTCTTTCTTTTCCCTTTTTAATCTTGTCCACAAAGAAATGTCATTGTTTGTGCCATTTCTCATTTTGTTTCTCTCCACCTTCCCTGTGCCCACACACTGTGTCAATGAGGGGCTGCGCTCTTGGTGGCTTTAAAGGAACTAAAGGGTCTCCCAGCAAAGTTTTCTCCAGAGATCTCCCTTTTGTTCCCTTCTCTGGAGCTGCAGCAGCAATGTCTGTGTGCAGAGCTGGGGACAAGTCAGTGGTGGCACTGAAGCTCTGCTCCTGCTGGCCACACCATTCCTGATCCAGGCCAGGGGCCATTGACCTCCTTGGCCACCTGGGCACACTGCTGGCTCATGTCCAGCCTGCTGTCTGTCAGTACCCCAGGTCCCTTTCTGCCTGGCTGCTGTCCCTCCACTCTGTCCCCAGCCTGGAGCACTGCGGGGGTTGTTGTGGCCAAAGTGCAGGACCTGGCACTTGGTCTTGTTAAACCTCACCTTGTTGGGTTTGGGCCCTGGATCCAGCCTGTCCAGGTCCCTGTGCAGAGCCCTCCTACCCTGCAGCACATCAACACCCCCAGCCAACTTGGTTTCACCACGGTTCCATGGGGCCCTGGAGTGTCACAATGGTCTCCATGATTCCATGAGGCCTCCCAGAGTCACAATGTCCCTTTGGTTCCATGGGACCCTTTGGTGTCACAAAATCCCTTGGATCCTTGGGCCCCGCAGTGTCACAATGGCACCTTGGTCCCCCAAGGCCCCGCAGTGTCCCAGTGGATCCTTGGTTCCATGAGGTCTCACAGTGCAGCAATGCTCTCCTTGGTTCCACACTGTCACCACTGGGCCTCATGGTCCCAAGGGCACCATGGTGTCAAACATGTTTCCTTCATTCCATGAGTCCCTGAGGTGTAACACTGGCCCCTTGGTTCCATGGAGCCCTGCAGTGTCCCAATGGCTCCACCATGACACGAGGTCCTGCTCTGTTGCAATGCTCTGCATGGTTCCACAAGGCCCTGCAGTGTCACAGGGGCCTCTTGGTTCCATGAGCCCAAGAAAGAGGTGGCCTCTGGAATAGTAAAATTGATCAACAACCTCCAAGTGGCTGAGGATCCCTCCTCATCAGAACAGGAATGAATAGAAATAGGCACAGATTTCTGGCTATCCTGGCTTTGGGATGGGCCCTGGGCCTGGAGCAGGAGCAGCTCTTGAGGGCCCCAAGGCCGGGGCTGTGGTGCTGGCCTGGGCAGATGGGATGGCAAGAGGGGCTGAAGAGCTCTCAGCACCTCAGGGAGAGGGGAGCAGGGCACCCAGGGAGCCTCCTTTTCCCTTGGCCAAGCACCTTCCCCATGGCTGGAGCTGAGGCCTCTCTGAGCTGCAGCTGCTGCTGTGCCCTGCAGAGGGGCTGAGGCCGTGGGGCAGTGCCCAGAGCAGCCTGCCCTGAGCAGAGCTGTGGGGCCAGAGCCGGCTGGGCTGTGCTGGGGAGAGGCCCTGGCTGCTGCCGAGAGCTCAGGGCAGCTGGGACAGCTTGGAGGGAGCTGGGCTGGGCTCAGAGAGCCTGCCAGAGAAACCAGCAGTGTCCATCTCAGCCTGGGTGAGCGTGCAGGACTCACTGGTTCCATGTGGCCTCACAGTGTCACAATGGCCCCTTGGTTCCTTGAGGCTGTGAAGTGAATTAATGGTCTCTCCATGGTTCCATGAGTCCCAGCAATGTCACAGTGGTCTCCATGATTCCATGGTGCCCCACAGTGTCACAATGGTCCCTTGGTTCCATGGGCCCTGTGCTGGTGCATTCCCCCCTCCCCTTCTCATGCAACCCTGCCAGCTGAGAAATGCTCCTTGGGCCTGGGCCTTGGCCAACAGCCCCTGGGCTCAGCTCCTGTGCAGCTCATCAGAAACACTGTCTGCTCCCAGGCACTGCTGCTGCCAACCAGCTCCTGCTTGCTTCAGGAGCAGCCCTGGGAACTGTTTCTGTTCCCTCCGTGGCACAACATCCCTGTTCTCAGCCTTGCAAAGAAAGCTGTTGATGCCAAGTGCGGCCAGGATGAAACATTGCCGTGCCTGAAGCCCCTCTCTTGGGGCCCTACAAACAGCGCTCCAAAAGGAGCCCCTTGCAGCTCTCCTGGCCCAGCCACCTCCCTCTGAGCGGGGCCTCTGCGAGCCGGGAACTCTCCCGTTTGCTGCACTCGGGGCATCCCTGAACAACGACGGAGCCTGGGCCGATCCCCGCACTCCTCCAGGCTCAGCCCCTTGCCCGCTGGGGAGATGCCAAAGCATCCACAGGGAGCATTTCCCTGCCCTGCAGGGGAATTTCTCACAGCTGCCTTGCACTGCCTCTTTGTGTCTGTGTGCACACACCAGCGCTGTGCCCTGGCAAATGTGGCAGAAATGGTGCTCTCAGAGGGGCTGGAGTGCCCTGGAGATCTGAGTCAGTCAGGCCTGTGAGTGAGGGTAAGTCACGAGGTATAAACTAAGTTAAATGCTGCTAAGAATGGTTCTCTTGTTATGTTGTTACATTTAATAGAAGTTATAAGTTATGTTTAATAATGTTAAGTGTTTTTCCGGTGCTAAATCATGAAGTCATAGGTTATAAGTTAGTATAAATACTGTAAAGTGCTGATCTTTTGTTAAACTGTGAAGTTGAAGGTATCAATTAAGGTTAAGGTATAGGTTAAGTCCTATTAAGTTTGAGCTCTGTTAAGCTTTTAGGCCGTATTCCTTTTATCCTTGCCCTCACTGTCCTCTTGTCACCCACACACACACACACACACACACACACACAGAGAGCGACAGTTCTGGGTTCATTTCTGGTTTATTTGCCTGAATTTTGTTTGGTTTTGTTGTTGCTTTGTTTCCTTGCTGTGCCTGAAGTGTCCAGTCAGGACCAGAGTGACTCTTGCCAAGGAACTTTGTGCTGCTGTCACTTCATATCAAATCTGGTTTTTGCTGCTCCCTTGCCGGGGATTTTTCAAGCACTCTCAAGCCCTCGTTGGTGACAGGGTGAAGGAGCCCTGGCCCAGGCTCTGGCCCTGGGGGACACAGGGATGCTGCCGGGGGGTCCCTGTCCCCCTGTCCCACCCCCACGGCCCCAGCCCCGTCCCTGTGTCAGGCTCTGGGGTCGATCTGATGGAACATCCTCTGGGGGAGGCTGCGGCACCGGGGGTGGGGGAACCCGGGGGGACAGGGGACCCCGCTGTGCAGGAGCAGCGTTGGACTTCTCTGGGGGGAACTGTGAGGGGGGCTGGGGTGGAGTGACCTCCCCAGTGACCTCACATTGCCCCCTGTGATGTCACACAGACACCTGTGATGTCATACAGACACCTGGGATGTCACACTGTTCCTGTGATGTCACACAGACACCTGTGATGTCACACAGACACCTGGGATGTCACACAGACACCTGGGATGTCACACAGTCACCTGGGATGTCACACTGCCCTTTGTGATGTCACACAGACACCTGGGATGTCACACTGACACCTGGGATGTCACACTGCCCCCTGTGATGTCACAGCCCAGTCTGGGCAGCCCTTGTGATGTCACAGAGCCAACTCTGGTATGTCATCCTGTGATGTCATACAGCTGTGCTGTGATGTCACAGAAGACTGTGATGTCACAAAGACACCAGATATTGTCACAGTCTACTGTGATGTCACAGCCTGCTCTATGATGTTACACAGCCACATTCTGATGTCACAAACCACTCTCTGATGTCACAGAGCCACCCTCTATGATGGCAGAGTGTGCTCTATGGCCTGACACCCTCCTCTGTGATGTCACAGCCAACTCTGTGATGTCACAACCCCATCAGTGATGTCACTCAGCCCTCTTTGTGATGTCATACAGACACCCTGTGATGTCACAGAACACACTTTGATCTCACAGCCAGGTCTGTGATGTCATACAGCCATGCCATGATGTCACAGCCTACTCTGTGATGTCATATATCTAATGTCTAATGTCACAGTCCTCTCTGTGATGTCCCAGCCTGCTCTGTGATGTCACAGAATCCCCTCTATGATGCTGTAGCTGCTCTGTGACCTCACACAACAAACTCTGTGATGTCCCAGCCCCATCTGTGACCTCACACAACCCACTCTGAGCTGTCACACAGCCCCTTTCTGACATCCCAGCTGCTCTGGGGCTCCAGGACACAGCCCCAGAGGTGCCACTGTGACACAGCCCCCTCTGGGACATCCCACAGCCCCTGCCAGTGCTGAGCCCCTGGGAGCTCTGTCTGGGCCTGCTCGTGTCCCTGAGCTGCCCTGGCAGGGCCCCAGCCCTGCTGGGCTGTGCTCAGGAGCTGCTCCTGGCCAGAGCTGTCTCTCTGCAGCGCTGCCCTTGCCAGGAGCTGCCTCTGGGCCAGGAGCCCGGCCCAGCTCAGCAGCACAGACACAGCACCAGCACTTTCATCACCCTCTCGGGCCTTTGGGGCTCTTTGCATCACACTCAGTCCCTCCGAGTGTGCTCCAGAAACTTCTCAAGAGCTCCAAGTCAGATGCAAACACTGAAGTTTCTTGTAGTTTGAAATGAGAGACACGAGTGAGAAAGCGTCCCCAGGTTGCAGGCAGAGCAGAACACTGGAGGCCCTGATGGCAGCTGGGGACAAGCAAGGGAAAGGTGTCTGTGGTGCTGAGCAAAGCTGGATGTGTTTCAGGAATGCCAAGGGCCAAGGGCTGAGCCCCAGCCCCTGGCAAGGCAGATGCTGTCCCTCCCTCATTGCTCAGGGCTCTTCCCGGGGCACTGGCATGTGGGGATGTGCAATGCCAAGGGCAGCACCATGGGGCGGCCCCTGCCAGGCTGCTGAGCAGGGACAAGGAGGCAATGAGGCCCCAGGGCTGCCAGGGTCACTTGTCCCCTGCTGGCCTCAGGCCCAGGGCCAGCAGCCATGGCCAAAGGGCTGCTCAAGTTGCCTCTGGCAGGGCCTTTCAGCTGCTGCCCATCCCTGTGCCCTCTCCAGCCCAGGCTGCCCTACGGTGTTGTGATAGATTGGCATTGAAGAAAACAAAGAGAAACATTTAAGGATGTTAAAATCGCTGGCAGCTGATGGGAGTTTTTCTCCTAGCCAACAGCTGGCCATTTCTAAGAATTGACAGCAGTTTTAACCAGTGAAAAGTGAGATCAACCTGTGAACAGCACCTTAAGCCCTAAGGCTGGGAATTTCTTTGTCTCTTGGTGTCCTGGCTGTGAAAGGTAACTGAGCTTTAGCTGGCTTCCCGTCCCCTGCCCAGCCCATGCGGCCCGGGCAGGGGCTGGGCTGGGCCTGCCGCGGCTCCCGGCCGGGAGATGGGGCCTGCGGGGCTTGCCCCGGGCTCTGGCCGGGCCAGGCCGGTCCCTGCCTCGGCTGCAGTTTTTGCTGGGACTGAATTCACCCCAGAGACTGCCGAGGAAAGAAAGAAAAAGCTCTTGACCTGCGGCGGGCTGAGACAGTGACCACACTCTCCAGAGCAGCCATGAAGAATCTTCCATCGCAGACAACTCCAGCCGCTGCTCCGGCAGAGATCACAGAACCATCTACAAAGCCTGGGCAAGATTTTAACCTTTTCATTACCCAGATGAGACTTGCAGATCAATCCTTTTACCCAGAGAGAGAAAAAGAGAGTAATCAACATGTAAAGAGACTTTATAAACTATCAGAGACAGTAAAGAAAAGAATTAAGCTTCAGAAATGGTAGAGAATAAGGAGATGCTTTAATTAAGCTGAAATATTTTTCTGTTAAAGTTATGGAGATGGACAATAGTGTTCTGAAAAAACTCCTTTAATTCATGACAGAATATTGTGGGAGGAATAGAGTGTTCAATGTGTGGATTTTGAGCAAAAGGTGGAGTAATTGTGCTACAGTGAGGTGCTGGAACAGAGGGGAGAAGTAATAGTTGAAGATTTGGAGCCGTTGTAGAGGCAAAGAGAAAACTTCTGTTTCCAGGGAAGCTCACAGAGACAGATGAAGAGAACTTTTGCCTTTGAATAACTCATCCTTAAAAAATTGTTGGGTAGTGAGGGATAAAGGGGTTTTCTGGAGGTTTATTCTGGTGTTCTTATTCTTTTAGTTTTGTTAATAAACTTTCTTTATTCCTTTTAAGTTTTAAGCCTGTTTTGCTCTTGTTCTAATCCACATCTCACAGCAAGGAATAAGTAAGTTATCTAGTAATTTTTTTAGTTACTGCTTTAAAACCACAACAATATAGCAACATCAATCTCCACAAAATCCCACAAATTTATTTAAATCTCCTAAAAATCCTACAAAATTCCACAAAAAATCCACAAAATTCCAGAAACATCCCACAAAATTCGACAAAAATATGACAAAATTTCCACAAAATTCCATAAATCTCCACAAAGTCTCACAAAACTATTTAAATCTCCTCAAAATCCACAAAATTCCAGAAACATCCCACAGAATCCCAAAAAACATCCCACAAAATTCCGGAAACATACCACAAAATCCCAGAAACATCCCACAAAATTCCAGAAACATCCCACATAATCCCAGAAACATCCCACAAAATCCCAGAAACATCCCACAAAATTCAAGAAACATCCCACATATTTCCAGAAACATCCCACGAAATTCCATGAAATTCCATAAACCTCCTCAAAATCCCACAAAATTTCACAATGCTTCAAAAAATTTTAAAATCTCCTTAAAATCCCAAAAAATTCACACAAATTGCACAAAATTTTACAAAAATCCCACAAAAAATCCTCAAAATTCCACAAATTTCCTCAAAATCCCACAAAATTCAACAGAAATCTTTCAAAATTCCCAGAATTTCCTCAAAATCCCACAAAATTTTGCAAAAATTTAACAAAATACCCTAAATCTCTTGAAAAATAAAAAAAATCCACAAAACCCCACAAAACTATTTAAATTTTTTAATAATCTAACAAAATTAAAAAAAAATTCCATTAAAAATCCCCAGGAAATCCATAGAATTCCCACAAAATTCCACAAAAATCCCACAAAGTTAATTACTTTTCCTAAAACTCCCACAAAATCCCACAAAATCTAATAAAAATCCCACAAAATTCCTCAAATCTCCTCAAAATCCTACAAAATTCTAAAAAAATCCCACAAAATTATTTAAATTTTCTCAAATTCCTACAAAACTCCAGGGGAATCCCGCAAAATCCCAGAAAACAGACACAAAATCCCATAAACCTCAAAAAAATCCGATAAAATCTCTTCAAAATCCCACAAAATCCCACAAAAATCCCTCAAAATTCCTTAAATCTCTTCAAAATCCCACAAAATTATAAAAATATCCACAAAATTCTAAAAAATCCCTCAAAATTCCTGAAATATTCTCAAAACCGTACCAAATTCTGGAAACATTCCACAAATTCCCCTCCAATCTCCACAAAATTCCAGAAAAATCCCACAAAATTCTTGAAAAGCCACAAAAATTCCAGAAATACCCCACAAAAGTCTTTAAATGCCCCACAAATTGAAAGAAAAATCCCAAAAAATCCCCACAAATTTCCATAAAATCTAAGAAAAATTCCTCAAAATTCTTCAAGTCTCTTCAGAATTTCAGAAAACTCCACAACATCCCTAAAAAAATCCCACAAATTTCCAGAAACATTCACAAAATTCATTAAAATTTCTCAAGATCCCACAAATTTGCAGAAAAATTCCACAAAATTCCCTAAATCTTCTCAAAAACCAACCAAATTCCAGAAAGATCCCACAAAATTGCCACGTATTTCCACAAAATCTAAGAAAAATCCCTCAAAATCCTTCAAATCTCCTCAAAATCCCACAAAATTCCAGCAAAATCCCATGAAATTCCAGCAAAATCCACAAAATTCACGAAAATAATTTCACAACATTCCAGAAGAATCCCACAAAATTCCTTAAATCTTTTCAAAATCCAACCAAATCCCAGAAACATCCCACAAAATCTCAACAATTGTACACAAAATTCAAGAAAAATCCCACAAAATTTCCCAAATCTCTTAAATATCCCCCACATTTCAAAAAAACCCACAAAGTTGTGGTAAAACCCAACAAAATTCCAGAAAAATCCCACAAAATTCCCTAAATCTTCTCAAAACCCAACCAAATTCTAGAAACATCCCACAAAATCTCCACAGAATTCCACAAAATATAAGAAAAATCCCACAAAATTCTTCAAGTCTTTTCAAAATCCCACAAAATTGCAGAAAATTCCACAACATTCCAAAAAAATCCCACAACATTCAAGAAACATCCCACAAAATTGCAGAAAAATCCCACAAAATTCCAGAGAAATCCACAAAATTTGATAAATCTCCTCAAAACCCTACCAAATTCCAGAAACATCTCACAAAATCTCCTGCAATTTCCACCAAATTCCAGAAATGTCCCACAAAATTCTTCAAGACTCCTCCAAATCCCACAAAATCCCACAAAATTCTACAAAAATCTACAAAATTCCAGAAAAATCCCACAAAATTCCAGTAAAATCTGATGAAATCGTTGGCGTTCAGGAACACTCATAACCACAGAATGATTATTTGCAGGTGCTTTATTAAGGGATCTGGGTGTCAGGGGTTCACAGACCCAAATCTGACCCATCTTGGTTTTCAGCTGAACATCTTTTTATTCTCTCTTGTTGTATAATTTACATATTAATTACTAAACTTCCCCTTCTTACCCTCATTACCTAACCCAAATTGCCATTTTACACAAAAATGCACCTCAGTGCTGCTGCTGGTGTCTGCTCATGTGTCCCCTATGCACAAAATAACCCCACCAGCAACCAACCACCTCATCCCCAATACCCGTACCTCACTTACAGTTATTTATTTTAGAAAGAGGGGGGAGACAGGAGAGGAAGGGGAAAAAGAAAATAGTCCCCCCCCAAAAAATGTCAGAGCTAATCTTTTATACTTTGTTATAGAAAATGGAGAGCAAAACCATCCTTGAGTTCCTGACGTTCCTGACCATCTGGATGCTCCTGAAAACATCAGGTGTGGATGCCTGGCCAGTAGCACAGCCCCAGGAGAACGTGTGGATCACCCTGGCAAAGACTCTCAAACAAGACCACGTGTGCTTGTCCATGGGCAGCGCCACCAACCCTCTGTCATCCTGCCTGCCCCAGTGAAGGCATCCACGCCCGCATCCAGAGACCCCAACACGCGGTCCAGGAACTCCAGACTGAACAGGAGCCCCAGTGGTTTGAAGACCTTTTTGGGAGCTGGGGACTCAAAGGATGGGTTGCCTCCCTCCTCAAAAACATTTTTTGAGTTTTCCTAATTATTATTATTTTCCTACATATGTTTTCATGTTTTAAGAAGTTACTAGCCAAATCTCTGGGAGATGCCTTTTTAAGAAGTAAAGAAGGGGGAGTTGTGGGGCCCAGGAAACCGGCTAATTCAGAGATCCTGGCCCTCCCTTGGAGGCAGGGCACTTTGCTCTAAGGGAGAGAAAAGTATCAGTCCCAGCAATCTTTGAGTTAGTTATGTTAAACTGTTACACTCCATTGCTGTTCTCCCCTGCCATCCCACCCCAATACCTGTATCCCAGTTTCCCCCAGCCCCTCTCCTCCCCTATAAATACCCCAGTTTTTCCCCTGTTCCAGAGAGCTGCTGTCACTGGCTCCCTTCGCCGAGGGCCCGGCTGTAATAAAGGCCAGTTCTCTGCGGAACGCCACACAGCGCTCTGCTCTCTCCCTCCGTGTCGCCTGCACGCTGCCGCTGAGCTGAGCTGAGCTGAAATCACTCGCCGGGCAGAGGACGTGTCTGTGCCCCGGGCAGCCCAACCGCGGACCGCTTTTCCGGGAGTCGCGGCACCCCTGCCACCTCCACCGCCGCGACAACCTATGAGAAAGCACAGCTGGGTTCTGCTCAGGGCATTTCAAACTACCTGGGGTGTTTGGGACTTGCCCTTGCAAAGGCAGCATCTCAGGAAAAGTCCAAGTTTCTCTTCATGGACTCCCAGGATGTGTTGCCTTGGAAGGGACCTTAAAGCTCCTCTTGTTCCAACTCTCAGCACCCTCAGGACACCTTCCCCTAGACCAGCTTGCTCCAAGCCCCATCCAACCTGGCCTTCAACCCTTCCAAGGGTCAGACAATCACAGCTTCTCTGCAACCTGGTCTATTCCTCCCACATCTAAAATCATACCAAACTTAGCAGCCTCAGAGACAGATTTCTATTCAATATCTCCATTTTTCTAGGAAAGAAATATGGCAAAACTTGTTTGCATCTGACTTTGCAAAATCAACACGAGCTCTTCACAAAGGGCTGCCGCCCACCCACTTTGCTTATTTTTGCCCATTTGGTGGAACATTTTTATTCTGTTGTTGTTTGGAGCAGTATTTTAATGTATCTGGCTGAGGCTGCTTCAAATAGTCCAGCGAGATACCAGGGGGTGAGGGGTGGAAAACTGAGCTCTTACACATCCAGTACTTCTCTTGTTGGAAGTCTTCAATCCCACCTCTCTGCTGGGATGAAATAGGTGCTACTCATCCAATTGTTAAAGTATCGTGCATCAAGCTGACACTATTTGAAGACTTCAGAATAAAAAAGCCAATTGAAACAAACTTCTGCTCCTTTCCATTTTCTCTGTTCCACAGTTTAGGACAGAAGACAAGAAAGAAAGATTGTTTTGGGAACAATGTTTTCAGGACTCTAAAAAGAATATCAAAACCACTCTGCCACACTCTCAGCTGCTGCAGCCCCAAAAAGCACTGGCTGGCTTTGCTCACAGACTCACAATTGTGCTGGGATTTCTAGCACACCACAGGACAGCGATTTTTTTCTTTTTCTCCTGGAAATACCTACAGCACTTCTGGGTAGCAAGGCAAACGTGAGCCTCTTTTAGTGGCCCTTGAAATTGGACATGTGAAATGAGGTACACAAAGCCACAGGCCAGCTGAATCTGGGATCTCTGAATGGGTCTTCACATTCTTCCCAGGAAGATGAATGGCAATCACTATTTTGGCAGGGAAACTGCATCAGCTGGCAATTTGGTGTAGAAAATGTGCTTTCTGCTCCTCTCACAGCCAAAACTCCTACCCATTTCTTGCAAGTCCTTCTTAGATAAGGACCATGTTCAACTGAGTGACAGTGAAGCCAAATGGCAATCCAGGAATCAATTGTCCTCTACACAATCTCCTCCATCCACGTGGAAGGTTACTCAGGGGCACACAGGAGTAAGGAAGAAACCCAAATGCATCATTGGACATAAAGTCAGACGTGTTGAGGGGTGAAGAAATCTTGCAGAGCTATGGAAACCTGCCCTGAAAACCCAGTTCAGGAAGAGCCTGAGCTCTTTTGTGCTTCTAGGCCTGAAGATGCTCAGGATCTTTCCCAGATGCTCAGCAGGCAGCAGGATTGTGCCTGAATCTGGCTCTGGAAATGCCAGTGCCTCAACTGAGAGCTGTGGCAATGATTTCCATTGCATGGAGAGGGGCCACAGTCCTGCAAGAGTCTTTCAGCAGAGCAAACAGCAGCCTGGAGGGTGGGCAATGCTGGATCTGTACCACTGCATGCTCATCCTTCACCATAATGCAGAGCTGCCCCCAAAGCTGCCATGGATCACTTTTTAGATTTCTCCTGTTGGATATATTTGGGAGAAGTTGTTCTAGGTGGCTTTGGATGGTGATCCTGTAGGAAGCAGCCATTCGCCTGCTGTGATATCCTTACAACTAATCCTAACTTCTCATTGCCTTTGGTTTGATTTGGGGTTTTTTATCCATTTGTTTGATTGGTTCCTTTGGGTTTGTTTGTTTGTGTTTTTGTCTCTTTTGGTTTGAGATTTTTTCCTTTTTTATAAATGACTGGTGAAGTTGGCACAGCCAAACTCCAGAAAACGTAAACCAGGCTTGACTTTCCAGAAATTGCTTTTGGCTGGCTTTAGCTGCATTCCACAGGATCAGGATCATCAGTAGATATTTCCAGGTTTTGCTCTGCATCATCGGCTTGCCCAGACATTGCTCAGTGTTTCACCAATGGAGAAGACAATGGATATTTTGCCAAACCTCCTTTCAAACAACCAAACTTGGGGCAGCACGACAAAAAAGAAGAAAAGAAAATCTTCGCCAGTTAGAACAGAGCCAGTCCCACCATTTTCCCCTCCACTTTTCTTGATTTTCTACATTTAGAGGCAAACCTTCCATCTCCAAAAGCTTCCATCTCTCACTTCCTGATGCTCTTTGCTACCCTTTAGCCTTGACCCCCATGCGTCGGACTGCTGTCCATGTGGGGCTGGGGATGCTCAGCCTGGAAAGGGAAGGTGCTGGGGAGGCCTCCCTGCAGCTCTAGGAAAGATGGGCACCGAGAGGAGAAGGCTTTCAACTGCAGGAGTCAGATTGAAGTTGGATCTAATGAAGCTGCTCTTTTCCACTCAGGCTGCTGGGGCACTGGCCCAGGCTGTGCAGAGAGCCTGGGGATGCTCCATCCTTGGCAACATCCAAGGCCAGCTGGGAGCAGGGCTCTGAGCAACCTGTTCTGGGGGAAGATTGCTCAGCTTGGAACAAGATGGTCTTTAGGGTCCCTTCCAAGCCCAAGCAGCCAGGGATTCCATCATTCTAGGATCTCCCTTGTCCACTTCAGCCTGGGCCTGGACTCCTGGCAGTGATGTCACAGTGCACGCTCCAGCTAGAACTTCCAGCATCCAGCAACGGCCACAACACAACCCTTGGCTCCTTGTGTCAGCACGCTCTTCACCCTGCTCCAAGCCTACCCCTGTCACCTTGTTGTCACCTGCTCCCTCATACCACCAGCAGTCCCTAAAGCTCCCCAGTGTGTGCATTTTGTTCTCCATCCCTGCAGGATGTCTGCATTTGCTCCAAAGAAGGTATGGTACTATTCCACGGAGGTGGACACCCCGCAGCTGCCTGGGTGGGCTGGAGCTGTGTGGGATAGTGTGGGAAAGGGACCCCACTCTGAGATTTTGCTACCTCTGCAGGCTGTCACAGATCAAGAGGAGGAGATGGAGGTTGATGTGAAAGAGATGGAGGAAGAGATGGAAGTGGATACACAGATGGATTCAGAAGACGACATGGAAGTGGATGAAGAGGATACTAAAGAGGAAGAGATGGAGGTGGAGGTGGAAATGGAAGACCATGTTGAGGAGATGGAGATTGATATGGAAGACGAGGAGGAGGACATGGTGTTGGGCTGAAGACCGATGCCAGCAGCAGAACAGGCAGGTGCTCCCCACAGGCAGAGTGGGTCCCCTGCTGCCAGGCTGGGGCTGGGCTGGGCACTCCCTGCTCAGGGACACGCTAGCCCATGCACTGGTTTCTGGTGGCCATCCCTGGCCTGGCCTGGCCTTGCTTTGGGCCACACAAGCCCTGTTCCAGTGCCTGGGCCACAGCCCCCAGCCCCAGCCAGGCTCACTTCTGGCAGCAGAGTCCCCCTGTGCCAGTGTCCCAGCCTGGCAGCACATGGAACACCCCTCCATGCCTGACTGCACTGACCGTGCTACTTGGTTTTCTTCCAGGACCGAGGCACATCCCAGAGACGACACCCTTCTGTATATACATTTTACAGTTGTTGTCTTCAGATCCACGTTTTAGGGTTTGCTTAAGTGTTCTGTAAATACGTTCCATGTAGTTTTGTTAGATATGTTCTTAGGTAAATAAGTTCTATAGTTTGTTGTTGTTGTTGTTGTTACCAATATTCTTACAATGTAAATATGTTGTATAGTTCATTCTTGTTCCTTTTCTTCTACAAATAAACATTCTTTGTTTTTCACACCCCAGTTCTCTTTGCATTTTCTTCGGGCACATTTGCAAAGTTGTGGATTGTTTTGGGAACAATGTTTTCAGGACTCTAATAAGAATATCAAAACCACTCTGCCACACTCTCAGCTGCTGCAGCCCCAAAAAGCACTGGCTGGCTTTGCTCACAGAGTCACAATTGTGCTGGGATTTCTACCACACCACAGGACAGCGATTTTTTCCTTTTTCTCCTGGAAATACCTACAGCACTTCTGGGTAGCAAGGCAAACGTGAGCCTCTTTTAGTGGCCCTTGAAATTGGACATGTGAAATGAGGTACACAAAGCCAAAGGCCAGCTGAACCTGGCATCTCTGAATGGGTCTTCACATTCTTCCCAGGAAGATGAATGGCAATCACTATTTTGGCAGGGAAACTGCATCAGCTGGCAATTTGGTGCAGAAAATGTGCTTTCTGCTCCTCTCACAGCCAAAACTCCTACCCATTTCCTGGAAGTCCTTCTTAGATAAGGACCGTGTTAAACTGAGTGACAGTGAAGCCAAATGGCAATCCAGGAATCAATTGTCCTGTACACAATCTCCTTCATCCACGTGGAAGGTTACTCACGGGCACGCAGGAGTAAGTGTAGTGGTTTAGATTTGCTAATTTCATTTTCCCGGGCGGCGCACCAAAGTTATGTCGTGGTTTTAAAGCAGTAACTAAAAAATTACTAGAAAACTCATTTATTTCTTGCTGTGAGATATGGATTAGAGCAAGAGCAAAACAGGCTTAAAACTTCAAAGGAATAAAGAAAGTTTAACAAAACTACAAGAATAAGAACACCAGAATAAACTTCCAGAACAACCCTTTTATCCCCCACTACCCACCATTCCCTTGTTCACATGACTACATAGAGACAAAAACTTTGGAACTTTGGTGTTTAAAGCAGTCCTAATTCTTGCTAGAGTCTTTTCATCACCCTTTGTAGAGAAACAGAATTCTTCTGTTAATTTATGTACTTTTTCACGGGAAAACTTTTTCTGTTATAGTTTTCTATTTCTGTGATGCCAGCTGTCCAGAAATCTGTCATCAGTTCACTCCTCCCATTTCACATCACTGAGGTGTGTATGGGCCATGAGTCTAGGGATGTCATTTTTTAAGGATGAGTTATTCAAAGGCACAAGTTTTATTCTTCATCTCTCTCTGTGAGCTTCCCTGGAAACAGAAGTTTTCTTCTTTGCCTCTACCATGGCCCCAAATCTTCATCTATTATTTCTCCCCTTCTGTTCCAGCACCTCACTGTATCACAATTACTCCACCTTTTGCTCAAAATCCACACTTTGAACACTCCATTCCTCCCAATATACTCTGTCATGAATTAAAGGAGTTTTTTCTGAACACTATTGTCCATCTCCATAGCATTAACAGAAAAATATTTCAGCTTAATTAAAGCATCTCCTTATTCTCTCTTCCTCATCTAAAACTTAACTCTTTTCTTCACTGTCTTTGATGGTTTTATGAAGTCTTTTTCATGTTGATTGTCTCTGTCTCTCTGAGAAAAAAGAGTAATCTGTATGTTTTATCCAGGTAGTAAAAGAGTTAAAGTCTGGGAAAGCTGCAGATGTTCATGGTGTCAGGTTTCAGTCCAGCAGCAGAAACTGCAAACCAAGCCAGGCCGGCCGGCTCCGTTTCTCCCCCCCCGCCCTCTGCGGCCTTGTCCGGCCTGGAGGGGGGGAGGAGGCCGAGACAGAGCCTGTTACCTCGTCAGAAGCCAGAAACCAAAGAGAACAAGAGAGCCCTGGCTTTACATCTCAAGGTGGTGTTCACAAGCTGATCTCACTTTTCAATGGTCAAAACTGCTGTCAATTCTTAGAAATGACCGAGAATTGGTCAGGAGAAAAGACTCCCATCAGTCACCAGCAGCTTCAACTTCCTCCCAGCTCCCAAAGCTTAAAGGTAAGGTCACCCCATGACACCGACAAAATCTCTAATTCCCACAAACTCTAAGAAAAAACCCACAAAATTCTCCAACTCTCCTCAAAATCCCACAAAAATCCCACAAAATCTCCTCCAAATCCCACAAAATTCTAGAGCAGTTCCACAAAATTCCAGAAAAATACCACAAAATTCCATAAATCTTCTCAAAACCCTACCAAATTCCTGAAACATCTCGCGAAATCTCCACCAATTTCCACAAAATCTAAGAAAAATCCCCCAAAATTCTTCAAGTCGCCTCAAAATCCCACAAAATTCAGGAGAAATCCTCAATATTCCAGGAAAATGCCACCAAATTCCCTAAATCCTTTCATAACCCTACCAAATTCCAGAAACATCCGACAAAATTTCTACCAATTACCACAAAATCTAAGAAACATCCCTCAAAATTCTTCAAGTCGCCTCAAAATCCCACAAAAATCCCACAAAAATTCCACAAACATCCCACAAAATCTCCTCAATATTCCACAAAATTCTGGAAAAGCCCCACAAAATTCCAGAAAAATGCCACAAAATTCCATAAATCTTCTCAAAAAACAACCAAATTCCTGTAACATCTCACAAAATGTCCTCCAATTCCCACAAAATCTAAGAAAAACCATTCTCAAAATTCTTCAAGTCTCCTCCAAATGCCACAAAAATCCCACAAAATTCCAGAAACATCCCACAAAATCCCCTCAATAACCCACACAATTCTAGAGAAATTCCACAAAATTCCAGGAAAATCTCACAAAATTCCTTAAATCTTGTCAAAACCCTAGCAAATTCCAGAAACATCCCACAAAATGTCCAGAAATGTCCTCAAAATTTCAGAAAAATACCACATATTTCCATAAATCTTTTCAATATCCCACAAAATTCCAGAACGATCTCACAAAATCTCCACAAATTTCCACAAAATTCCAGAAAAATCCCACAAAATTCCCTAAATCTTCTCAAAACCCAACCAAATTCCTGCAACATCCCACAAAATCTCCACCAGTTTCCACAAAATTCCAGAAAAGTCCCTCAAAATTCTTCAAGTCTCCTCCAAATCCCACAAAATCCTACAAAATTCCAGAATCATTCCACAACATCTCCTCAATATCTCAGAAAATTCTGGAAAAGCCCCACAAAATTCCTGAAAAATGCCACAAACTTCCCTAAATCTTCTTAAAATTCTACCCAATTTCTGCAACAACTCACAAAATCTCCACCAATTTCCACAAAATCATGTAGCCTTTCAAGCAAGGCAGACACCCTGGTTCAGGAGCCAGCACGGTGACCACACCCAGGCCACTCGGACCATTTTACCCACAAGACATCAATGGGATGGATGGCGAAGAAATGGCGTTTATTGCAGGAGAATTTGACATTTTATAACCTGGGGTCACTGTGTTACTCCCATCTGCTTTCATCACAGCCAGGTGCTATTGGCTAATTGCAGGGGTCATTACCATATTACGGAGAGGGCGTTCACTAACTTTCCGTTACATCCCGAGATCTTCAGAACGCCAGACCTTACTACTACAACATCTAAGAAAAATCCCTCAAAATTCTTCAAGTCTCCTCCAAATCGCACAAAAATCTGGAAAAGCCCACCAAAATTCCAGGAAAATTGCACAAAATTCCCTAAATTTTCACAAAACCCAAGCAAATTCCAAAAACATCCCACAAAATCTCCACAAATGGCCACAAAATTCAAGAAAAATCCCTCAAAATTCTTAGTCTCCTCCAAACCCCACAAAATCCCACAAAATCTCCTCAATATCCCAGAAAATTCTAGAGAAATTCCCTAAAATTTCGGAATAATGCCACAAAATTCCCTAAATCTTCTCAAAACCCAACCAAATTCCTGCAACATCTCATAAAATCTCCACCAATTCCCACAAAATCTAAGAAAATAATCCTCAAAATTCTTCAACTCCTTTCAAAATCCCATAAAAATCTCACAAAACTCCAGATACATCCCACAAATTCTTCTCAGTATCCCACAAAATTGTGGAAAAGCCACACAACATTCCAGAAAAATGCCACAAAATTCCCTAAATCGTCTCAAAACATTAAAAATTTCCAGAGACATCGAAAAAAATCTCCACCAATTTCCACAAAATCTAAGAAAAATCCCACAAAATTCTTCAAGTCCCCTCCAAATCCCACAAAATCCTGGAAAAGCCTTAAAAACTTCCCTAAATGTTCTAAAAATCCAATCAAATTCCAGAAACATCCGACAAAATCTCCACCAATTCCCACAAAATCTAAGAAAGATATCTCAGAATTCTTCAAGTCTCCTCAAAAACACAGAAATACTCATAAAAATCCCACAAAATTCTGGAAACATCCCACAAAATCTCCTCAATATCCCACAAGTTCTTGAAAAGCCCCACAAAATTCAAGAAAAAATTCACAAAATTCCCTAAATCTTCTCAAAACCCTACCAAATTCCTGCAACATCCGACAAAATCTCTACCAATTTCCACATAATCTAAGAAAAATCCCTCAAAATTCTTCAAGTCTCCTCAAAATCCCACAAAATCCCACAAAAATCCCACAAAACCTCAAGAACATCTCACAAAATCTCCTCAATATCCCACAAAATTCCACAAACATATCAGAAAATCTTCACAGATTTCCACAAAATTCAAGAAAAATTTCACAAAATTCTTGGAAAACCCCACAAAATTCCAGGAAAATCCCACAAAATTCTTCAATTTTTTCAATATCTCACAAAATTTCAGAAACATCCCACATCATCTCCTCAATATCCCACAAAATTCTGGAAAAATCTCACAAAATTCCAGGGAAATCCCAGAAAATTCCCTAAATCTTCTCAAAACCCTACCAAATTCCAGAAACATCCCACAAAATGTCCAGAAATGGCCACAAAATTAAAGAAAAATCCCACAAATTTCCATAAATCTTTTCAATATCCCACAAAATTCCAGAATGATCTCACAAAATGTCCACAAATTTCCACAAAATTCAAGAAAAATCCCACAAAATTCCCTAAGTCTTCTCAAAACCCTACCAATTTCCAGCAACATCCCACAAAATCTCCAAAAATGTCCACAAAATTCAAGAAAAATCACACACAACTCCCAAAATTTTCTCAAACCCCAACCAAATTCCTGAAAGCTCAATTTTCACAAATTCTAAGAAAAATCATCCTCAAAATTCATGTCTCTTCAAAATCTCACAAAATCCCCCAAAAATCCCACAAAATTCCAGAAAAATGCCACAAATTTCCCTAAATCTTCTCAAAACCCTACCAAATTCCTGCAAAATTCCACAAAATCTCCACCAATTTCCACAAAATCTAAGAAAAATCTCACAAAATTCGTAAAGTCACCTCCAAATCCCACAAAGTCCCACAAAAATCCCACAAAATGCCAAGAACATCCCACAAAATCTCCTCAATATCCCACAAAATTCTAGAGAAATTCTGCAACATTCCAGAAAATTCCCCCAAAATTCCCTAAATCTCCTCAACATCCCACAAAATTCCAGAAACATAACAGGAAATCTCCACTAATTTCCACAAAATTCAAGAAAAATTTCACAAAATTCTGGAAAAACCCCACAAAATTCTTCAATTTTTTCAATATCCCACAAAATTGCAGAAACATCCCACAACATCTCCTCCATATCCCACAAAATTCTGGAGAAATCTCACAAAATTCCAGGGAAATCCCACAAAATTCCCTAAATCTTCTCAAAACCCAACCAACTTCTAAAAACATCCCACAAAATCTATACAAATGTCCACAAAATTCCAGAAAAATCCGACAAAATTCCCTAAATCTTCTCAAAATCCAACCAAATTCCTGCCACATATCACAAAATCTCCACCACTTTCCACGAAATCAAAGAAAAATCCCACAAAATTCTTCAAGTCTCCTCCAAATCCCACAAAATTGTAGATAAATTCTCAAAATTCAAGAAAAATCCCACCAAATTCCCTAAATCTTCTCAAAACCCTACCAATTTCCAGCAACATCTCACAAAATCTCCACAAACGTCCACAAAATTCAAGAAAAATCACACACAACTCCCAAAATTTTCTCAAACCCCAACCAAATTTCTGAAAGCTCTGACAAAATCTACAATTTTCACAAATTCTAAGAAAAATAATCCTCAAAATTCTTCAAGTCTCCTCAAAATCTCACAAAATCCCCCCAAAAATCCCACAAAATTCCAGAAAAATGCCACAAAATTCCCTAAGTCTTCTCAAAACCCAACAAAATTTTAGCAACATTACACAAAATATCCAGAAATGTCCACAAAATTCCAGAAAAATCCCACAAAATTTTTGAAAAGCCCCACAGAATCCCAAAAAGAGCCCACAAAAATCCCTAAATCTTCTCAAAACCCAAATTCAAGAAAAATCCAACAAAATCTCCAACAATTCCCAAAAAATCTAAGAAAAATTCCTCAAAATTCTTCAAGTCACCTCAAAATCCACAAAATTCCAGTAAAATCTGATGAAATTGTTAGCGTTCAGGAACACACATCATCACAGAATGATTATATGAAGGTTCCTTATTGAAGAGCTCTGGGTGTCAGGGGTACACAGACCCAAATCTGACCCATCTTGGTTTTGAGCTGAACATGTTTTATACTCTATCATTATACTACTTACATATTAATTATTAAACTTACACTGTTCTATTGTATGCATTGTTTTTACCCAAGCATGGATTTCTCGTGATCCCCCCTCAACCCCCTAACATTGTTCCTCATGTTCTTTAAACAATAATTATATCTAATCACATCTAACAATTCTATCATTTATCATACATTGATTACACAGGTGCAGTTTGACCTGATCTTTAGCAAGCACAAGGCCTAACATTTCCCAGGGCCTACTTTTCCCAGGGCTTGCCAAGCCTAACTTTCTTTCTCAGTCCTCACATTTTCTAAGATTTTAAAACCCTTTCCTATCATTCTCCCCTTTGAAAGCATTTTCACTTCACTATAAGTGCAAATGTTTTCACTTGATACAGTCCTTTGTTTCTGAGTTTACACTCGATGTTCTTCGAATCCTTGATTGATGTAAACGCTGTCCTGGATGCTGTCAGGAACTGGAGAACCAGAAGATGGTGGGGGTGGATCTCGTCTCAGTGCCTTTATTATTTTCTGGTTCCAGGACGTTTTCTTCTGTATTTCTCCTTTCAAGATGCTGTAAACTAACCAAATTGCTAAGAATATAATCAGTAAGATTACCACACTCTCAATGATAGATTTAATCCATGAACTCACATTCCACCCTAACCCTTTGAAGATTTTGCCTAACCAACTTGTAGTCAAATCCTTTTGCACTTTCTGTGCTTTGTGCTCTATTTGTTGCAACTGATTGATGTCATATTCTACATCTGCAGTCACATTTGGGATGTGGACACAGCAATGATCAATCCATCCCTTTAAAAACCCACACACTCCATGCTCTTTCAGGAGTAGTAAATTGTAATTGTATGTTTAGTTCTTTAAATCTTTCCCAGGTCACTCTTGCTAATTTATCTACCTGACCTGTAAGTTTGTACAACATTTCTTTTTTCTGATAGTTTGCTATAGGACCGAGGAAAGACTCCAGGGCCCACCTAAATTTCACTCTACAAGAGGGTTCTTGCCAAGTGTCATCCTGATTCTGTTCCTATCCTAATCTTCCCTAGCTATGCCTGTGTCTTGCCTCTGAGTTAATTTTGCCGTTTTTAGCATCCGTACCAAAATTAATTTTTGCTTTAGCGGTTTTACCAATGCCTCTGCACCCCAATGACATTTGTTACGTTTAATTCATAGAACTTCTCTCATTATCAAGGGCTTTAACACTATTTGTCTTTGTGCAGTTATGTACCACTCTTCTGAATTCTTTTGTGCATTTAGCAAATGTCCCAATTTCTCATCTTCTATGGAATATTTTGGTTTTGGAGGCAAATTAAATTGAGATACATTAACTTTTAAAGATATCAATGCCATTGTTTTTTGCACTTTTCGAGCAATCTGTTGAGCTGTCCAGTCTGCTTTTCAACTTTTTTTACAAATTTTGGAGTTTCTTGATTGGTGAGCTTTGCAGTGCATAATTGCTACTTGTTCAGGTTTTTGTATTGCTTTTCTCAATTGCAGGACTGCATCTTGATGTTTAATGTGTGTACCTTGAGAAGACAGTAGTCTTCTTTCTTTCCACAGCACTCTGTGGACATGCACTATTCCAAAGCACACTTTGAGCCAGTCCAGATGTTTACCCTTTTCCCTTTACTCAATTCTAGTGCTCTGCTTAAGGCAACCAGTTCTGCCCTCTGGGCAGATGGATTTGCTGATCATGCTTTTGCCTCCACCATTGTACTGACTGTTGTTACCGCATATCCAGCGTATCTGGTCCCGTTCTCCACCAAGCTGCTTCCATCTGTCAATAGCTCTCACTCTGCTTGCTCCAGTGGGATGTCTTTCAGGTCTTCTTTTGCCAAATAGGTGTCCTCTATTCCTTCTACACAGTCATGCTCTAATGGACCTTCTTCAGTTGTGGTACCTAGGAACAAAGCTGGATTCAAGAGGTCAGTTGTCTTTAGTGTGACATCACCCTGCTCAGTCAGGATTACCTGGAATTTCATTATCCTGCTTGCAGATAGCCAATGGCCCCTCTTTTGTTCTAAAACAGTGCTCACCATGTGTGGCACATAGACATCTATGTGTCTCCCCATCGTGAGTTTCCTGGCTTCTTGTGTCAGCATCACGCTGGCTGCAACTGCCCGCAGGCATGAAGGCCATCCAGCACTCACCTTGTCAAGCTGTTTGGAAAAGCAGCCTACCGGCCTTTCCCAGCTTCCCAAACCTTGGGTCAGCACTCCCAGTGCTAGGTGGAGTCTTTCATGCACAAACAGCTGGAAATCTTTGGACAAATCTGGCAATCCTAACGCCGGAGCAGTTGTCAATGCCTCCTTCAGTTTGAGGAAGGCCTCCTTCTGTGCTCTGCCCCAGGTAAACGGCTGCGTCTTCTGGGCCTCATCCAGGGCTTTTGCAATTAGTCCATAGTCCATGATCCACAGGCAGCACCACCCTGTCATCCCAAGGAAGACTCACAGCTCATGCAGGTTCTGGGGTTCTGCAATAGCACAAAGAGCTTGAATACAATTAGTACCCAGCTTACACTGCCCTTGTGAGATTTCTCATCACAGGTAAATCACAGTCTGCCAGGCAATTTGTGCCTTTTCTTTAGACTCCTCATATCCTCCCATTCCCAGCTGATTTAAAATTTCAATTGTTACCTTTATGCAGGTTGTTTTCTCTTCTCTAGCTATCAGTATATCATCAACATACTGTAACAGCAGGTATTGTTTTCTCAGTACTTTCCCATTCTCGGTCCAAATCTCCAGCTCCTTCCCCAGCTGGCTTCCAAATAGGGTTGGACTGTTCTTGTATCCTTGTGGGAGTCGTGTTCAGGTGAGCTGAGTTTTCCTTCCATTTCTGGATATTCCCATTCAAAGGCAAACAGTTTCCTACTGTCATGAGGTTAGTTTACCTTTAAGAATTTAAAGTTGCTGGGGGCTCTTGGGAGTCTTTTCTCTTGACCAATTATCGGTCATTGCTGAGAATTGACAGCAGTTTTAGCCATTGAAAAGTAGAATCAACTTGTGAACCCCACCTTAAAGTGTACACTCAGAAGTCTGTGGTGGGTCTTTTGTTTCTTGACGGTGAAAGGTGGCGGAGCTCCGGCTGGCCTCCGGTTCCCTGCTCAGGCCATGCGGCCGGGCAGGCGCCGGGCCGGGCCCGCCGCGTCTCTCGTCTCCCGGCTGGGAGATGAGGCTTGCCCCGGGCCAGGTCGGGCTGGGCCGGGCTCGGCCCAATCTCTGGCTCAGCTGCCGGTTTTGCTGTAACTACATTCACTAGAAAACTGCCGAGTGAAGAAGGAGAAGAGCTCTAAGCCTGCTGCAAGCAGAGACAGAGACCACGCTCTTCAAAAGCAGCAATGAAGAACTTTCCATCGCAAATGGCTCCAGCTCCTGTTCAGCAGAGATCACCGAACCATTTACAAAAGCTTAGGCAAGATTTTAACTTTTTCTTATCCAGATGAGACTTGTGGATTAATCTTTTCATCCAGAAAGAGAAAAGGAGAGTGATCAACATGAAAAGAGACTTCATAAACTACTAGTGGCAAGAAAGAAAAGAAACTTCAAGAAAAGTAGAGAATTATGAAGATGCTTTAATTAAGCTGAAATATCTTTCTGTTAAAACTATGAGGATGGACAATGAAGTCCTAAAAAGAACTCCTTTAATTCATGATAAAGTATGGGGAAGAATAGAGTGTTCAAAGTGTAAATTTGAGAAAAAGTAGAGTAATTATAGTATAGTGAAGTGCTGAGAGATTTGAAGCCTTGAGAGGCAATGAAAAAACTGTTTTCTAGTGAAGCTCACAAAAACAGATAAAGAATACCTTTTGCCTTTAAATAACTTATCCTTAAAATGCTATCCCCAAACTAATGACCTATAACATTTCAGAGTGATGTGGAATAGGAGGGGTGGGCTCTGATAATAACAGCTCTGAACAGCTGATATCAGAGGAACGAGAAACTATAACAAAATAGTTTTCTTGTGAAAAACTCCATAAATTAACAGAAAGAAACTTCCGTTTCTCTACAGAAACTGAGAAAAAGACTATAGAAAAAATTAGAACTGTTTAAACCATCAAGATTATAAAGTTTTTGTCTCTGTTGTCATGTGAAGAAAAGAATAGTAAGCAGTAAGAAATGAAAAAGTTTTTCTAAAAGTTTATTCTGGTGTTCTTGTTCTTGTAGTTTGTCAATAAACTTCTCTTTATTCCTTTTAAGTTTTATGCCTAGTTTGCTCTTATTTTAATCCATATCTCACAGCAAAAAAATAATAATTCTTTTTTCCCCCTTGTTTGTTAATTACTGGTTCAAAACCACGACACCTACTTTTTTTGTCAAAGGGGTATGCCAAAAAATGCGTCTTTTAAACCAAGTACAGTAAACCATTTCTATTTCTCTTTTATAGATGTTATCAATGTGCAAGGATTAGCTACCACTGGGTAAATATCTTTAGTTATTCCATTTATCGCTCTCAAAGTACTAGTCTGTACTCACCATTTGGTTTCTTCACTGGATATATTGGTGCATTAAATTCTGATTCACATTCTTCTAAAATGTGGTGCTTCAAAAACTTTTAAATAATCTTTACTATTCCTTGCCATGCTTCTGCCTTTATAGGATACTGTTTAACCTGTACAGCTTTTGCTCCTTCTTTTAATTCTACATGTACTGGTTGTGCCAATTTAGATTTTCCTGGTATGTCTCTTTCCCATACTGAGGGAATCACTGCGTCCTCTACTTCCCGAGGGATAGCAGGGACTGCTTTTTCTTTTATCATTAAAATTTGTCCTGTCTTTGATTTGGGTATTTTCATTAAAAGTTTTTCATTCTCAAAAGTTATCACTGCATCAAGTTTTGCTAATAAATCTCATCCTAAAAGTGGAATTGGACACTCAGGCATATATCAAAATTCATGTGTCAAAACTTTGTTTCCAAAACACAAATCCAGGGGTTGCAGGAATGGCCGATTCTCCTCCTTCCCTGTGGCCCCAACTATTGTTGTTGTTTTGTCCCCAGTTTGCTGTTTCAGGTAATTTAATACAGAATATTTTAGCTCCTATATCCACCAGGAATTTTACTTCTTTATCTCCCAATTGTAGAGTTACTAAAGGTTCCTGTACTGACTTTTGTCCTGATTCTAGTCAGCTGCTGTACTCTCCCAGTACCAGAGCCTTGGCAACATCTTCCTGCTGGAACTGATTGCCCTGCTTAAACCGGTTCTTCGGGTTGTTTGGGCATTCTTTTTTCCAATGCCCCTCCTGCTTGCAATATGCACATTGGTTTAACCCTGATCTTGGCAAAACCGATCCCCCTCGTCCTCTGCCGAGTCCGCCCCTCCCCAATCCACGACCACCCCTGCTGCGTCCTGGATTCTCTCTTCCTTGTATCACTGCCAAGAGATTTTGCTGCTGCTTCTTACTAGCTTCCCTTTCCCTGCTATTGTATACCTTCCAGGCCACTTCAAGTAATTTATCCAAACTCCTTTATTCCTCTCCTTCTAACTTCTGTCATTTTCTCCTGATATCATCTTGCCACTGCCCAAGGAAAAGAAGAGCAAGCTGAACTTTTGCTGGTTCTGTTTCTATTTGCAGATCTGTATATTTTCTCGCTGATTCTTTGAGCCTTTCCAAAAGCGCAGTGGGGGATTCTTTCTTTTCCTGCCTTATCTCACACAATTTACACCAATTCATAGTCTTAGGTACAGCATTCTGAACCCCTATCTGAACCCATTCTTGATATCTCTTCAGCCTCTGCATATCCCTAAATACATTAGGGTCCCACCCTGGATCCTCAGTCGGAAATTCTCATCTAAAGTCCCCGTCACCACCCCAGTTCTGAGATCTTCTCTCGCTCTCTCCTTGGCTGCTCTAAGCACCATCTCTTTTTCAGTAGAATCCATTAAAGTATCTAATATTACTTGTATATCATCCCAACCCGGATTCTGAGTTTTCATAACCATTTTTACCACCCTTGCCACTTGGTCAGGATTCTCTCTATAAGTTCCAGCTGATTGTTTCCAGATTACCAAATCCGCAGGAGATAAAGGTACCTTTACAAACACCGGCCCCTCTACTCCTACTCCTTGTCTCAAGAGGGCAATCACAGTCTGCTTTTGTCTGTCCAAGTATTTTTCCGTTTTATACAGGACCAAGGCAAGCTTGGATCGTGTCCGGTGAGATACCGCTGTTACTATATAATAATGATTTATTATCATTCCACCCACTACTGCTATTTTCCCCCCCAGCATTTTTCACATTTCCTTGTATTACGGTTAAATTTTGATCATCTCCTGGGGAAGAAGGATCTGGTGTAGGCGGGAGAGGAGGGTAAAGAGGGAAGGGTGAGGTAGGGTTAAGTGGGCTAGAATAAGGTTATAGATTAGGTAACAGGGTTAGGTGGAATAAGATTGGGTGAAGTGGGGGCAGACAAAACAGAGTCAGGTTCTTTTGGTTCTGTTAAAGCCACCTGTAAATCAACATCCATATCATTCCCCCGACACAAACTTTCTTTTAGTGCCAGGTGTTTTAAACATTTCCCTTTTACACAAACCTCACACTTATCATTTGCAAATGTTTTAACCACCATCAATCCACACTCAGCCTGACATTCTGGCTTATCCTGGCAGATAGAAAAACAAGTCAACATACGGAACTTTCATCCCATTTTCCCTCTCACTTACAAAACAACATCAACTATAAAATAGTATTATATTGCAAAGATCCATTCTTTGGCCACTTTTCTCCACTATCCAGGACATATCCTGGCCACCATGTATTACAATAATCGATCAACTTAGCCTTATGTAATTCTTCCCCAAAGTGACCTTGTTTCCAATGTGCTAATAAGCACCCCAAAGGAGAAGTACCTGCTATGAGAGCATTGCTGCCCAAAACCCCTTTAAGCTTCTCCATGTCACAACTACAATACACCACAAATGCCGAACCTGCAGCGCCTTCGCAGTCGTCTGACGGACGGCGCCTGGGCAATACCAACAGGAATTCCTTTAGCCCAACCAAGGGCAGCTTTTGCTGCCTCTTATTGGCAGGCACCCAAACCAAAGTGAAAGCACCTTACCTCTTCTCCTGGGGACGCTGTGAGCAGCGCAGACGGTCGCGGCCGATGGGCTCCCCGAGAATCCCTCGGTGCCGGCTGGAGCAGGATCGGGTCGCGAGCTCGCTCAGCAGCACTCACAAGGTCCCATCTGGGTCACCAAAATGTTAGAGTTCAGGAACACACATCATCACAGAATGATTATATGAAGGTGCTTTATGGAAGAGCTCTGGGTGTCAGGGGTACACAGACCAAAATCTGACCCATCTTGGTTTTGAGCTGAACATGTTTTATACTCTATCATTATACAACTTACATATTAATTATTAAACTTACATTATTCTATTGTATGCATTGTTTTTACCCAAGCATGAATTTCTCGTGTTCCCCCCTCAAACCCCCTAACATTGTTCCTCATGTTCTTTAAACAATAATTATATCTAATCACATCTAACAATTCTATCATTTCTCATATATTGATTACACAGGTGCAGTTTCACATGATCTTTAGCAAGCACAAGGCCTAAAATTTCCAGGACCAACTTTTCCCAGGCTTGCCAAGCCTTTCTTTCCGAGTTCCTGAATTTTTTAAGATTTAAAAATGTTTTACAATCACCTCCAGATAAAAGAGTCCTGCCTGAACAGTCACAGAGCTACATCTATTTCTAATTTTAACTTTTATAATTTTTTCAGACTCTGCTGGCTGTGTTCAAGGTTTTCTCCCTATTTCCTCCCTAGTGCACATTCTCCAGAAATTGTGCTTTTACATCCTTCTGCACTGATTAAAGTTACCTGCAATGACCAGTCAATCCAAACCCTGGGAAAACTTGAACTTCAGGCTGTACCCAGGAAAAATATTTATCTCCCACACCTGAAGCCATGAACCGCCAAGTACTGTCCCCACTGTCATACCCTGTCCCCTGGAAGTCTGCTGATGCCATTTCAAAGGGGTTGCCAGTGAAAACAAGTTTGAATATTTTTGTAGTTTCCACATTGACATTAAATCACAAGTCAAGTTTCTAAGATTCTTCCATACTGTCGTTCTCACCCTAAATTTTTGAGTGTCTGAACAGTCAGACAAGGTTTTAGTTTTAGACACTACAGACCAAGTCCCTGCTGTTTGACGATACCATTCCATCAGCATATAGTCCTGATGATTCCTTTAGGCAGGAGCAGCAAAGGCAAGAATGAGCCAAACAAGCTGTTCCTGTGTTCTCATGTCCTGCACAGCAGTAACTGGGAATTCAAGAATGGATTCAGGAGGCAATGGGTGCACAGGGAGCCACAAAGACTTTGGGATGCTGAAATGGACCAGCCTGGTGCCTGTGCCCGCGCTGCACCGCGCTGAGCTCCAACTGGACCATCTAACAATGGTTGAATGGACACACCATGGGCCACTGGAGACTCCTACTCCTAGTTCTGTGAGCTACACTATTCACCTTTGATTCACCAGATGATTTTTTCATCTTTGCTTGAAATCCAGGAGAGGAAAAGGTCAACATGGAAAAGTGTTCTTCCAATTCTAGTGACGGCTGTGCCTGCACACCACCTGTGCCCATGGCAGGGTGGTTGGAGACTGGATGATGTTGATGATACTTTGCAACACAAAGT
This sequence comes from Poecile atricapillus, assembly GCF_030490865.1. Classification (NCBI taxonomy): domain Eukaryota; kingdom Metazoa; phylum Chordata; class Aves; order Passeriformes; family Paridae; genus Poecile; species Poecile atricapillus. The sequence goes on along the minus strand of NC_081282.1, from coordinate 743,013 downwards.
ACTCAGGGATTCTGGGATTGCCCAAGTGGAGAGCAAAACTGATCCATGTAAGTCCCTGCTTTTTTCAGTGCATGCTGCTTCTTCCTTTGTTCCAAGCAAGTGCATGATTTGTTTCATGTGTCTTTAAGGTGCCTGAACAGAAGAGAGGGAAGGCAGCTGCAGCACAGGGCTCCTGCCCCATCCGACTCTCTCTCTCTTTCTCTCTCTCTCTCTGTCTCTGTCTCTCTCTCTCTCTATCTGTCTCTCTTTCATGATGGTGCCAATGCTGCTGCCTTGGGACCCCTGAGTGTGGAAGGCGAGCTCGCCCTCAAGCACGGCCATCCAAGTCAGTCACGGGCACAGGCTGCAGCTGAAGCTGGCAAGCGTTGCTGTGAGGCTGCAAGTGAAGAGAAAGCCATTGTGGCCAACTCTGCTGAAGCCTTTTGCCAAAGCAAAGGCAATTGTGCCCACAGCCTCCCCCTGTTTGGCACCCGGCTGCTGCGGACGCCTCAGTGCGCAGGTGCCGACGTTGGGGCTGCTGCTGTTCCTGTGCACACTCTGCTGCTGTTTCTGTGGGCTCCAGAGCCGCTTGGGCAGCAGCGACTGGGCAGCCCTGCTGGAGGAGACATCGCCACCCTCCCCATGGTGGCAGCAGCTCTGTGGGCCCCGAGCTCTGTGTCAGGGGGGCCTCGGTCACAGCAGCGTGGCCTGGGCAGCCGCAAGGGCCCGGGCTGGCCGCCAGCCCTGCCTCTGCCCACTGCCCCTTCCTGGAGGCACCCAGTGGCCGTGGCCTGGCAGCACCCCCCTGCCTTCCATGTCCCCAGCCAGCCCAGCCTGGCCACCTCGGGCTGTCCCCACCCTCCCACTGGGGTGCTGTCCAGCCTCCAGGCCTTCTGCTGCAGGCCTGGGGGACATTTTGGGGAAGCACCGGAGCAGGTGGCTATGAAGAACCAGGCGGCTGTCCGGGGGCTGCTTATGGCCTCTGACACCCAATTCCTCAGGGCTTCCCACCAGCCCGGCTCCTCCAGGGCCTTCTGTCCCCTTGGAGCCTCCTGCCACCCACTCCCTCACACATGCCCCTCGTGCCTTCCCACTGCCTTGTCCCGTCTGGGCCTCCGCAGCCCCTCATCCCTTCACGGCCTCCCAGCACCCCGTGCCCTCAGGGGCTCCCCCAGCCTGGCCCGGCAGCAGCGCCGCAGCCCCACAGCAGCTCCAGCAGCTCCTCAGCCATCACGGCAGCAACACACGGGCAGCAGGACACACATGGCACTTCCTGCCTGGCACAGGGCTTGTGGCTTCAGCACAGCCACCAAAGGCCAAGGGGCTTCTGCCCATTTCCCCTGTACCACTGCACGCCCCGGCAGGTTGCTGAACACAAGCACCCTTTTCCCTCTCTTCCCCTATGCCCAACACACCCTGGGCAGCAAAAGAAAGGTCCTGGGATTCTTGTGCTTTAGAACATATCCTATATCATTTACATACTAAAAAGAAAAACACAGAAGAAAACAATTCTCATGAAATTAAAAGTCCAGGTGGCCCCAGTAGACAGAGCCTCGCAAATCATCTGTGAGCACATCTCCAGCAGTGCAGCCAGCCCAGGCCCGACAGACGAGGCCGTGCCCTCCATGCCCTGACAATTTGGACTTGCATCCTCTGGAGAAGGGAATATCGGGCACTCTGGATGGCCTGGAGGACATACAACTGATCAAGTGACAGGTCTGACACGGCACAGCTTCTGTCCTCTATCAGGTGTTCGAGGGCTGGAAGAGAAACAAACAGAGCCACGGTCAGATCCCAGAGCTGTGGGGGCCCAGCGAGAGCCCCCTGCCAGGGCCATGCCAGCCGGCTCTTGCCTTGGCCAGGAGGGAGCAGGGACCAAGGGGGTCAGCCCGAAGCTGCTGGCCACAAATACCCCACGTGGCCCTGAAACCTCGCTGTGCTCTGCCCACGCCGTCCCTCATCGGCACAGGGAGCAGAGCCCTCCACAGCCAGGCCAGGCCTTGCAGCTGCCCCCGACAGCCACCGCTGTCAGCCCGCTGCCCTGCCTCACCTCTGCACAAATCCTGGAGCTCTGCCTGCTGCCCCCTCAGCTGCTCCCCGGCCATCCCTGAGAACACAGAGCCTGTCAGGGTCCCAGCAGCACAGCTCCCTGCCAGCGGCACTGCCAGCCCTGTGGCCACACGGCCTCCTGACCCGGCAGGGCTCAGCCCAGGCCCTTGCCGCATCTTGAGCCAGCCCAAGGGCACGGCTGCCAGAGGACGGCAGCAGCAGCCCCGAGGGCAGCCGGGGCTCCAGGGCGCCGGGCCCGGGTGCCGCTGCCGGGGCAGCAGCCGGGGCTGGGGCCGAGCTGCGGCGGGGCGGGGAGGGAGCCGGGGCTCGTGACTCACCGATGACCCTGATGGCTACCGCTCGCAGGGTCTCCTGTGGGTCCTGCAGGTACTGCAGGGCCCGGCGCAGGTGCTCGGCCAAGGGGATCCTGTTGTCTGCCAGCTGGAGAGAGCGGCAGTAGGGAAGGGTTGGCACGAGCTCTGCCCCTCGGCCGGGCGTTGCTGCCTGTGGCCAGCCCCGGCCTCCCATGTCCAGCTAGCCCTGAGGCCCAGCCAACAGTCCCCATCGGAGGTGCACAGGTTTTTCTGCGGCCAGCTCCCCACCACATTGTTGAGCAGCGGTGTCACTTCCTCTGAAATCCAGGGCGAGAGCAACATGGTCGTCCACATGGCCATAGCAGCTCTGCGGGGTCAGACACAGCACCGTGGGCTGGACAGCAGCAGGGGGCTGAGCTGGCTGCCAGCCCTGCCTCTGCCCACTGCCCCTTCCTGGAGGCACCCTGTGGCCGTGGCCTGGCAGCACCCCCCTGCCCTCCATGTCCCCAGCCAGCCCAGCCTGGCCACCTCGGGCTGTCCCCACCCTCCCGCTGCGGTGGTGTCCAGCCTCCAGGCCTTCTGCTGCAGGCCTGGGGGACATTTTGGGGAAGCAGCGGAGCAGCCGGGTGTCAGGAACCAGGCGGCTGTCTGGGGGCTGCTTATGGCCTCTGACATTCAATTCCTCAGGGCTTCCCACCAGCCCGGCTCCTCCAGTGCCTTCTGTCCCCTTGGAACCTCCTGCCACCCACTCCCTCACACATCCCCCTCGTGCCTTCCCACTGCCTTGTCCCGTCTGGGCCTCCGCAGCCCCTCATCCCTTCACGGCCTCCCAGCACCCCGTGCCCTCAGGGGCTCCCCCAGCCTGGCCCGGCAGCAGCGCCGCAGCCCCACAGCAGCTCCAGCAGCTCCTCAGCCATCACGGCAGCAACACACGGGCAGCAGGACACACATGGCGCTTCCTGCCTGGCACAGGGCTTGTGGCTTCAGCACAGCCACCAAAGGCCAAGGGGCTCCTGCCCATTTCCCCTGTACCACTGCACGCCCCGGCAGGTTGCTGAACACAAGCACCCTTTTCCCTCTCTTCCCCTATGTCCCGCACACCCTGGGCAGCAAAAGAAAGGTCCTGGGATTCTTGTGTATTACAACATATCCTATATTATTTACAGACTAAAAAGAAGAGAAAAAAGGAAAAGAACAATTCTTATATAACATAAAAATCCCATGTCGCCCAGGTAGCCCCAGTAGACAGAGCCTCTCAGGTCAGCTCTGACCACATCTCCAGCAGTGCAGCCAGCCCAGGCCCGACAGACGAGGCCGTGTCCTCCATGCCCTGAGGATTTGAGCTTGCATCCTCTGCAGGATGGAATATCGGGCACTCTGGATGGCCCGGAGGACATACAACGTTTCAAGTGCCAGGTCTGACACGGCACAGCTTCTGTCCTCCGTCAGGTGTTCGAGGGCTGGAAGAGAGACGAACAGAGCCACGGTCAGACCCCAGAGCTGTGGGGGCCCAGTGAGAGCCCCCTGCCAGGGCCATGCCAGCCGGCTCTTGCCTTGGCCAGGAGGGAGCAGGGACAAAGGGGATCAGCCCGAAGCTGCTGGCCACAAATGCCCCACGTGGCCCTGAAACCTCGCTGTGCTCTGCCCACGCCGTCCCTCATCGGCACAGGGAGCAGAGCCCTCCACAGCCAGGCCAGGCCTTGCAGCTGCCCCCGACAGTCACCGCTGTCAGCCCGCTGCCCTGCCTCACCTCTGCACAAGTCCTGGAGCTCTGCCTGCTGCCCCCTCAGCTGCTCCCCGGCCATCCCTGAGAACACAGAGCCTGTCAGGGTCCCAGCAGCACAGCTCCCTGCCAGCGGCACTGCCAGCCCTGTGGCCACACGGCCTCCTGCCCCGGCAGGGCTCAGCCCAGGCCCTTGCCGCATCCTGAGCCAGCCCAAGGGCACGGCTGCCAGAGGCCGGCAGCAGCAGCCCCGAGGGCAGCCGGGGCTCCAGGGCGCCGGGCCCGGGTGCCGCTGCCGGGGCAGCAGCCGGGGCTGGGGCCGAGCTGCGGCGGGGCGGGGAGGGAGCCGGGGCTCGTGACTCACCGATGACCCTGATGGCCACCGCTCGCAGGGTCTCCTGTGGGTCCTGCAGGTACTGCAGGGCCCGGCGCAGGTGCTCGGCCAAGGGGATCCTGTTGTCTGCCAGCTGGAGAGAGCGGCAGGAGGGAAGGGTTGGCGCGGGCTCTGCCCCTCGGCCGGGCGCTGCTGCCTGCGGCCAGCCCCGGCCTCCCGTGCCCGGCCAGCCCTGAGGCCCGGCCAGCAGCCGCTCCAGGGCGCCGGGCTCTGGAGGGGGCAGAGGGCCGGCTGCTGCCCGGGGAGCCGCGGTGCCGGCCCGGCCCGCAGCCCCGCTGGGCCGGGGCTCCATCGGCACCCGGCTCGGGGCCACAGGGGGCTGGAGAAGAAGCCGTGCGGCCCCCGGGTGCAGCAGTGGGCAGGGGCACAGCTGCCAGCCCCACACACTGAGCACCGGGGCCAGGGGGCTTCTCTAGCCTGAGGCTAGCACTTCCAGGATGTCCTTACCAGGAGCTTGGCAAACTTCCACAGTTTCTCCTTCCTCACAGCTTTTTCCAGGTCTGGCCTCTTCAGGAATTCAGCCGCGCAAAGGAGCGTTGTCCGAGAGGCCTGGGGAGCAGCAGAGAACCGCAAATGGCCCCACAAGCCAGGGCACAGGAGTGTCCCAGTGCCAAGGCCTGGAGGAGGCTGCAGCCTGCAAGCCTGCGTCAGGGCAGGAGGCAGCTGAGCCCCCTGCCAAGGTGCAGCAGCAGCCCAGGAGTCCTCACCTCTGCCACATGCCGATTCTCATCTTGGCAGTGGAAAAAGAGTGGGAGCAGGCTCTGGTACACTTTTTTCTTCAGGGGCTTTCTTCCTTCTTCTTCTGCCAAAGACGTTATTCTTTGAAGGAGAGACATGGAGAGCAGCTGCACCTGGCTATCAGGCTGTATGAAAGAAAGGAAGGAAAAATGACCTCATCATTGGCTTCTTCTGGCCCACATTGGCACAGCCCTTCAAATGCAGAGGGCACAAAGTGTCCGGGCAGTGGCCAGTGGCCGTGGCTGGGGCACAGAGCCTTACATTGTCCAGGAGTTTCAGGAGCGGCTCAGCCAGCTGCAGGGCCCTGCGCCAGGATATTGGGGTGTCTATATCCAAGAAAATGTAGCCGAGGAGAACAATGCTCATCCTGACCACGTCATTATCAATGTCCCACAGGAGGTGCACTAGTCTTCCTGTCAGGCTCTGAATTCTTTCGGCCTGTGCAGAACACAAGGGTGTGAGAGCCCGGGCAGCTGGGGCAGGGCCCAGAGGCCAAAGGCCTGTCCCAAAGCACTCGGGCAGCTGAAGCAGGAGGCAGGAGAGCTGGGAGGAGCTGCCTCAGCGCCCAAGGCAAAGGCCAGCCAAGGCCAAGTGCCAGCATTGCCCAGCCTCATGCTGCCCACACGGCTTCAGCTGCTGCCCCCTTCTCACCATGGAGGGATGGTCCCTTAGCAGGAGGAGAGCCCTGAGAACCTGGTGATGCATCTTCCTGCTATTGAACCACAGGTACTTGTACAAGATCTCCATTAGGCTGTCACCGCATTCACTCAAGTCCAGGCAATCTAGGAGCTGAAAGGCACAGGGCAGTGAGAGGGGAGCCGGCCGGCAGGAGCCTGGAAGTGCGCAGGGCTGGGCCCAGGCAGCAGCACAGGGCGCGGGTGCCGTGCCAGGCAGCTGTGGCTATGCCAGGGGACAGGGCTGGCAGGGAGCTGAGCGAGGTAGTGCTGGCCATCAGGCTCACCTCCACAAGGAATGCCATGGCAGGGACATCCCAGTGTGGCATCGGTTTGCTGAGCAGCTCAAGCAGGTAGCTTGAGATGCCTTTACACAAGTGGACAGCTGCACGGCGCATTTCCCTGGAAGGCAGAAAACGGCACAAAGAGCCTCAGCAAGGGGGAGAAAAACCTCTCCCAGGACTGACTGACACGGTTGTCATATTGCCCCAGCACCCTGCGAGGGGATGTGGGCCCTTGAGATGTGGCTGCTCTTGGACACCCTCCTCTCACAGCCTTTTCCAGTCTCCTTGCCCATCCCTCGGTGACGAGGCCCTCAGGCCCATGGCCACGGGGACTGTGGGGGGCATCCCGGGCCGGGGGCACAAATGTCAGAGGCAGTGGGGAGAAGGGGGGCTCACCTGGCCAGCAGACCCACGGCATAGCGGTGGGTGTCAGCACAGAGCAGCGTGTCCCAGCCACGCTTGCGTTCCATTGCCACCACCACATGCTCAAAGTGGAGACTGCAGAGCAGGGCCTTCAGGGTCCGCACTGCAAACCTGTGTGCACAGCAAAGCCCAGGTGACGCTGGGAGCACTGGCTCCGAGGCTGGGGAAGTGGCAGGGACAGGAGGACTGGCATGGAGCACCTGTTGGGGCTGGTGGAGAGGCCGTGTTGCTCCTGGCATTCCTTCCAGAAGGTCCGGACGTCCTCTGTCATATACAAAGTACTGAAGTGCATTTGGAAGAGCAAATGCACAAAGAGGCGGGGGAAATAGACTGTCAGGATCTGTGGACAACAGGGCCCCTGGAGGATCTTCCACATCACCAGAGTTGCCTGCAGAGAACAAAGCAGCCCGAGACAGCGCTCAGTGCTGGAGCGTCCGTGTGTCAGGGCCTGAGCGTGGCAGGGAGAGACCGGGGGGGACGCAGGGGGAGCAGCGGGCCTGGTGGCCCTGAAGCTGCCCCTAGGCCAGGTTTGTGCCCAGTGCCTGAAGCAGGGAGATGCAGTGGGGGAAGGAGGCAAGAGAGCTGCTGGAGAGGCGGCCGGCCTTGCGGTGAGCAAAGGCCAGCTCCAGAAACTCACAGCCAGGGAAAAGACAGCCGTCTTGTCCCCATCAGAGGTGCCCAGGTTTTTCTGCGGCCAGCTCCCCACCACATTGATGAGGAGCGGTGTCACTTCCTCAGAAATCCAGGGCGAGAGCAAGATGGTCGTCCACATGGCCATAGCAGCTCTGCGGGGTCAGACACAGCACCGTGGGCTGGGCAGCAGCGGGGAGCTGAGCTGGCCGCCAGCTCTGCCTGTGCCCCCTGCCCCTCAGCGGCAGCAGCAGCCAGGCAGCCCAGCCCTGTGGGGACAGGCCCCTGAGGGGCAGGCTGGCAGCACGGCAGCAGGCTCGGGGGCCGACTTTGTAGCAGGTCTGGCAAAGGGAGCAGCCAGAGGGCCCTGGAACTCTGTGTTGCTCACAGCCCTGGGCCGGGCTGTCCAGGGTGATGGGCTGGGGAGCCCTGAGGCCTCGGGGCAGGTGGGCCCCATACCTGTCACACGTTGGGGCCACCCGCAGGAGAGTGATGGCCACATCATCGGGCTCTGCCTCGGCCACTTGCATCAGGGCCCAGTCCATCCTGTGCTCAGCAGACTCATTGGCCATGAGCCACTGGTGGATGTACCTCACCACGGCGGGCACCTGGAGAAGGCACAGGGAGCCTTGGAATGCTAGCAGAGGGAGTCAGCAATGTGTCCAGCTTCTTCCCCAGACAAGTGCTTCTCTTCCACCATGCTGCCATGGCCTCAAAATTGTCAAGTGAGCAGCAGGCGTGGCTTGGGAAAGCCAAGCAATTGCTGGAGGATCAAAGGCTGGCCACAGGCTGCTTACTTGCTCTGGACTGAAAAGAGCCGTCTCTACAAGCGAATCCAGCTGGGCAGCGCTGCTCTGTTCTTCCAGGACCTCTGAGGATGCTTTGACCTCAGTGTCCATGGGTCTGGGCTCTTCCTTGCCAATTCTCGTGACGAATTGGTAAAGAAGCTGTAGGAGAAGGGCAGGAAGGCAGGGAAGTTGCATGGAGTGCTCCAAGTGCGGTGCTGGGCTGAGCAGTGCCAGCAGGCCCAGCCCAGGTGGGGATGGCTGCAGGTACCTGCGCTGCTCTGCGGAAGCGGCCACGGGCGGTGTCCTGCTCTTGTGTCCCGTCCATGGCTGCATCTGGCAAAGAGCAGCCAGAGCTGAGGGGCTGCGGGAGAGGCCGGAGAACACAGCCCAACCCTGCTTTCCCCAGGCAGGGACAGTCCCGGGATGCCCCAGGGGATGCAGCACGGTCACTGTGGGGAGAGGCAGCCCTGGCCTCTCTTCCATCCTTTCTGTGGCCTTTTCCAGGGGACGGGATGGGAGGGGTTGGGATGGGGCCAAGTCGACCACACTCAGAACCCTGTTGGCCAGCTCTGCCACTCACCCTCCTGCAGTGGCTGGAACGGCTGCACCTCTTCAGTTTCCACTGCTGGGGCAGTTTGAGGGATTTCTTCCTCCTCCTCCTCCTCTTCAACCCAGGCCAACTTGGGCACTCTCGGGGGTCGCCGCTCCATGGCAGTGCCTGGATTTCTGGTTACCTGCAGGAGAGATGCCTGGGAGAAGTTCCGAGGCAGCAAGTCCTGCAGTTGTGCCTGGAAGGCACCTGCAAGACTCAAGGGTGTCCTGCCAAGACTACAGGACAGCAAGTCCTGCACTCGGCTCTTGAGGGCTCCTACCAGAAAGACAGGAGTCTCCTGGTTGTGGTGTGGCCTCAGGGGCAGTGAGTGCAGGGATTGGAGATGCCTGGGACAAGCTCCAAGTCCCCAAGTGCTGTGGTGTGGTCCTGAGGTCAGCTGCAGGAATAAGCGCTCAGAAAGGCTCCGGGTCAGACACAAAGGAGTGCGCTGTGCGGGGGCTCCTCACAGCACCGCTCTGGCGCGTCCTGTCCCGTCGCGTGCACCGAGCACTGTGGCGTGGCCCTGTCACCGCCAGCTCCTATGTCAGCACGTGTCACAAAGGGCCCTTTGACATCTGCTCCCGTTGTCCCCATCCCACGGTGACCGTGCTGCAGCGTGTCACAAAGGGCCCTTGCACACACTGCCCTCCGCCCTGGGGCCGCCCCCATCCCCCCCGAAGTGGCCCAGCTTGGAAGGAATCCCTTGCCCAAAGTGTCTAAGACAGCCTGATGGGATCTTTAGGAACAGTTTGTTAGAAATGAAATGGAGCCAAATTTATCAGTAAGAATTTAATTGGAAACTTTGTAAAATTTACTCATGGAAATGTCTCGGTATTGAGAGACAGGTGTCTGCTAGGGAGGGCAGGAGCCTCCCTTGGAATGAAAAATGTAGACCCCCTCCCTCCGAATTATGATAATCCTGAAATCAAGGGGCTCTCAGGCAGAGATTTGGGATTAGGAATAACAGTTCTTTACTAATATTTATAACCAGGCAAACAAACAACAATAACTACAGCGTTAACAAGAAAACAGAACCAGGGACCCCGTGACAGCTTTCTGGGCTGAGACAGGAAAGGATGGAGGAGAGGCTTTGTTTCACAAACCCCCTTGGATTGGCAGTCAGTGCCAGTGCTCCTGCAGGGCTCTGAGGAACACTCAGCTGGAACAGCAGGGATGAGCTGAGAGCCCGGGCCAGTGGCTGAGGTGGATCAGCAGCTCCACGGTGGCTGGCACTGCCACACGTCCCGGCAGGACAGGGGGTGCGAGGCCACCAATGAAGAGGGAAGGAGGAGAAGAAGCAGCAGCTCCATCTGGGTGATGGCAAAATTCCCTTCTCCTCACCACAACAGCTCTGCACCCAAAGTGTTCTTCTCCGAAGCTGAAGAAGCCACCAAACTGTCCCCACCCTCCCCTTTTCCTGCCCCCTTCCCCCCCGGGCCCAGCCAAACTCTTTGTCTTTCCTCAAGCACCCACCAAGTACCCGCAGTTGAGTTTTCCCTGCAAGTCATGAGTAAAAATTCCACGGGCAAGCCAGAACTAAATAAAAAATAAAGGACACCTAACCCCCAACACCTGTAAGTTGTATCTTGAGAGTCAGCCAGGATCTTTGTTTGCCAGAAACACCTCTGAAGTTTAATCAAGGCATTAGTCATCAAAATTATTTTGTAAATTTAAAGATCAAAGTAGCCAAAATGCTCAATGCAACTAATTGCTGGGTATGTTCTCAGCTCAGGTTGGGAGGAATGGGGTTCCCTCGGAGGGCTCACCCTGTGGGGTGGCCAGAACTCTGTCAATGGGCTCTGATTCATAACAAATCCAGTGCAGGGACACTCACAGAAAACTGTGCTGTGGAACACAGGAATGCAATTATCAGTTTTACAGGATTGACTGAGATTTCCCTTCAGGAGAAACCAAGCCCTGTTCTAGTTGGAGGCCACAATGTGAAAGGATTTCTGTGCTTTACCATCACAAGCTTACTCATTCTTTTTCCTCACCCTCATTCACGTTAGGAACAATAATTCTGTTGTCCATGGAGCTGGCACCTTTTGAATTCCAGAATAATGTCCCCAAGGTCCTTTGCTGTTCAGCTTTACCGCGCTGTCTGTGGCTAACAAGGCTTGCTGGGGTCCTTTCCCCTTCAGCTGGAGAGGTGCCGGGTCCCAGTCCCTGAGGGACAGCCAGGCTCCTGGCTGGAATTGGTGTGGAAGTCCCTCAGGGTCCCATCAGCCTTCACATGGAGCCCCGTGGATCTGAGCATTTTCCAAAGGGGCTGTTGGGGCAAACAGGGAGATTTGGTCTGGCAGCATCTGTAAAACAATATCCCATCCCATTGACTTGTTCTGGCAGAGAACACTTGGCTGCAGGGACATATTCCCATTGTTCCTGCCCAGGTCTCAGGATTCAAACAGTGTTGTCTTTGCTCAGAGCTGTTCCTTCAGCTGGCTCGGGAGGGCCATTTGGCCTCTGGACCCACACTCATGGTCCTTTATTAGGACTGCTGGATCCAAACCTTTTATCTCCACGAATGGAGGTGATTTGAGGTGGATGTCCTTTCTTCACAATTATTTTTAAAATTGCGATATCAATATTTCTTCTACATTGTCATGGGGTTGAACAATCAAATCTTGTTAACTGTTGTTTAACAGACTGACTTCAATTTCTCCTTGATAATCTGCATCAATTCCTCCTCCCATGACATGAACACTTTGTAAGGCCAAGCTCCAGTGAGCAGTTACCAAACCAAAGTGTCCTGGAGGAATCTGAATTCTTATTCCTGTATTGTAAACTCTCATTTGCTTCTGATTGATCCTAATGAATTCCAGTGCATGAAGGTCCAGCCCTGCAGCCTCTGGGGTGGCCCTGGCGGGGGCCATCACACCCAGAACAATTTCCCAGGCAGTCCAAGTCTCACTGTGCATGGTTGTGTTTGCAAATTGGGTGCAGCCGTGCACACCCAGGGGTTTCCATTTCCCAGTGGGCCCATTGTTAAGGGCATGGAGCCCATCTGGGAGATGGGTTCTCCACCGGGACAGGTTCCCATCTCCTCATTTTATCAACTGCTCTTTTAACAGCCTCTTCAGCCATTGAACCAATCTTGCCATTTGTGGATAGTGTGGTACATGAAAAACCCAGCAGTCTTAATCACTGTGTTTTTCACAGGAACAGACAAAGCATTCCACATCACAGCATTGCCAAACCCTATAAAAATAGCTAGTTTTATCCCTTCCTCCTTTATTCCTTGTATACAATTCACAAAGTTTACCATTGACATTTGGGTCTTTACTAGTCCTTTATTGTAGGGTATTTTAGTGTTACAGTGAGCAGCCAAAGCTAACAAATTGGAATTGTCAGCATTATTTCACATTATCGATTTTTAGTTATATATATATATCAATATATATTATGGTGTTATTCTTATTCTTATTGTTATTGTTATTATTATTTTACTTGGACAAACAAACTTGAGCTAAAGACTAAAACCTTCTTCTGTCACTCTACGTGGGAGCATTCCGAAAACAATTGTTCCTTCTGTTGGTGCCGTTAACAAAATCCATCCTTATCTTCCCAAACCCATAAGTTCTTTTCCTTTTTCCATATGCAATGTTTGGATGCATTTTAAGACATCCAGCGGTTCAGCCTCTTTTAACCGACTGCCCTACTGCTTGCACGGTGCTCCGACCTCAGCCCCACTCCAGAGCCAGCGAACTCTGGGGAGGGCTTCCCTTCCGGGAATTACAGATGGGACTGATTCCTTACATTTACCTTTTAAAAGTGACATTTTGTTGTGATCTGGCTAGACTTTGCCAATTTTGTTTCACCAGCGGGCAGAGTCAGCACCAAAGGCACAAACACCACCTGAAAAAATCAGTGTCACTTACTGCAGCTCCAAGCAGCTAAGGATCACAAAAGGAGTAGCTCAGCAATGAATCCAATCATCACTGCCAAAGATTGCCTGCAGGGATTAACAAAGATCCAGCACCAGTTCCCCTCAGACTTTGCCATCCCCAGATCCACACATCAGCTGGGGAAGCTGTCACAGCCAAGGGCTGGAGAGCCACTCCAGACCTGGGAATTCCTGCAGGTGCCTTTCAGCCACAGGTGAGGCTCAACCCCTGCTGTGAGAGAGGGCCCAGCTTTGATAGTGCTGAATAAACAAACTGACAGCACTTCTGGTGTGGGAACATCTGGTTTCATCCTCCTCTTGGGTCCCTACCAAAGCCTGGCCAGGGCTCAAGGAGGAACCAAGGGAGTTGACTCTGATCATACACCCCAAACAAGGCCAGATGTCGGATTTCATAGCTTTGTCTGGCTTCTGATCACAGAAAGGTCAATCCATGTTTCATTGATGAGTGAATGCATCTATCACAGCGTTCATGACCATGCATATTTCAGTAATGAGCAGATGGACAGATAACCTTTGGCTGGAAGGTTCATCCAGAGATCACCTTTGGCTCAGGGCTTGTTGTTCAGGCCTCACTCAGGGCCTGTTGTGCAGACCTTGGCACTTGAGAAACGAGGTTTAGTGCGGGGCTTGACACTGCTGGGTGACTGGCTGGACTGGATGAGTTCAGAGGTGTTTTCCAGCAGAATGGATTCTATAATACCAGGATTCTATCTGCTGCATTCAGCTGGTTCCATTACTTAGCAGCATTACTTTAGTCCAAAAGCCCCCTCTTGCTCAGCTCTTGTGGCCTGAGGCTTCAGCTCTTTCAGCTCCTGGTGCTGAGCTGCTCAAGCTGAAGGAGACAACTGGGAGAGAAAAATAAGTTCATTCAATTCCTTCTGGGACACGGAGAGGGGAAATGTGAAAACAGGAGCATTGTTTGGTGTGGCCTCCTCTCTGCCCTTCACACCTTTCAGTGCTTTGAACCAGCCCAGAGCTTTCTCCAGGATTCAATGAAGCAGCTGTTCCTGCTCCCAGCTCTGGCTCTTCCCAGTCTCTGACCTTGACTGGTTTTGTCCCTCTTGCTGTGCCCTCTGTTCCCCCAGGGGGCTGCCCCAGACTGAGGGATCAGATCCAGGCACTGCTGCTGCTCCCTCGGGACCAGCCCCAGTTTGGTTGTTGCTGTCAGTGCCAGCAGAAGCCGTGGCTGGAGCAGCGGGTGCTGACAGTGCCCCAAGGCCCGGGGCTGGAGGGGTCCCTGGGCTGGGGCTGGGAGGGAGCTGCCCCTTGTTCTCCCTCTGCCTCACACAGAGCTGGGCCGGGCACAAGTGGGGCAGCAGAGCCAACAGGGAGCCTGCGAGTCTCTTCCAGCCGTGCCTGCTCAGAGTTTGGCCTTGGAGCTTCAGGTGGGCAAAGGCAGCTGCTCTGGTCCCTCTGCGTGTGCCCGTGTTCAGCAGTGCTGCTCCATCAGTCTGTGCCCAGCAACGGGGAAAAGCCTCAGCCCTGCAGGGCCAGGAGCTGCAGGGCTCTGCCTGAGCAGCTCAGCCAGCGGGAAGGGAGCTGCTCCACACGGGAACCAGGAGCAAAGGACATGCCTTTTCTAGGACATGTTTTCTGTAAAAAAAACAACAAAAACAACAAATGCAAACAAAAAAATACGAAAAAAATATGAAAGATAAAAATTACCCCCAAATGTGTAGTGAAAAATCTTCTATAACACTGGAGTAAGAAAGAAGTAACTGATCTTTTGAAAAAGAGAACTCAGCTTTGATTTTAGTTCCTTAGTTTGTACACGTGCTAGTGAAAAGGATCCATTAGCTGCCTTCCTTTAGAGATTTTATGGATGTTTTCCAATATTAAGATATTTTACACTGCAGTTAAAGGAATAGGAAATTGAAATACATGTTCTTCATGACTGTGTCTTGAGTGTAAAAATTTTGCAGTTTGAAACTTGGACCTAAATGATGAGTTTGGCGGGAGAAATGCAGCACTCAATATGAATGATCAGCAAGTCTCATTTATTGGTAACTCTAAAACCACTTATATAGCATCAATAATTAGACTCATACATCGTGCAAAAGCAAGCTCATTATTGGATATTTTTATTTAAGGTCAACTCCATCTAGTTCCACATTCCTGTGATTGCTCATCTATGCTGAATTCACATTCTTCTGATCACAGTGTCCTGTTCTCAGTTAACAGTTATCACTAAGGTCTTCCTGACTTTGCAACATCTCACACCAACTGTACTCTATTGTCTAATTCTTTCCCAGCTAACTGCTGCATGGGAACATGACCTTTGCTAGCTAGCCATTCCTCTATAATTCCCCTGTGTTCTTTTTGTACTAACAAAACTGTAGAAGTAGCCTTCTTTACCATGTTTTGCAGGCATTGCAGTATGCAAGGAATAAACAGTAACACAATCACAATGATCAATATAACAACAATTGCTATCTGTGCCAAATGTTTTAACCATCCTGTGAGACCTAGGTGTTGGAGTCTGAAATACAAACTGTGTGCCCTTGTTTTTAGTGTTTAGTTCTGAGATTCAAGAGAACACTGAATTTCATATAACATGAAATTCATGAGTATGTTTTCATGGTGATACATGAAAACAAATTATAAAGTTAGATAAGAAAGGTAGATGTGTAGATTAGAAAGTTTCTTAAATCACTGGGTGAAAAAGTAGTTTAGAGAACAGGAGACAAGATGGAGAATTTAGGGTGTTGTCCCTTGTCTTTCTTCTTTCTTCTTCATGTTCTTCTCCTAGGAGTTTTTGGGTAATAGTTAGTGATTGGATAAAAAATGCCGCAGTGCATCACAGAGGTGATGGGTCATTGGGTCATTAAGAAAAATAATATACGTGTCTATTGTTAATTGGGTAAAAATAGGTATAAAGATAAAAGAACTGCGTAGTTCAGGGCCATTTTGTGTATCAGACACAAAGTGTGCCACAAGGCCTTGTTTGTACCATCAGAAGAAAGAAATGTACCAGATTGCAAAGATTAACCTTGTAACCAGCCTAGAGAAACCTGTTAAGTTTTGTAAGGATCCTTCAATAAACACGAGAAACAAGATTCTAACGAGCTCGAGAGTTTACTTCAAATAATGAAGATTGAGATAAGTGGAACTCCCCACGAGGGAGGATCCCAGAAGAATTCAGCCCAGAGAAGGCTGGGGAACTATAGAAAGCTGTATCTACAGAGAATTCAGCCCAGAGGAGGCTGGGAGACTATAGAAACCTGTATCTACAGAGAATTGAGCCCAGAGAAGGCTGAGAGACTAAAGAAAAGATATATCCACAGAGAACAGAGCTCAAAGGAGGCAAAGAAAAGAGAGACAGAGGTAACACTAGGGATTGAAACCATTCCTCTAATGGATTTGTTTCCATGGTTAATTTTTTCATATTTTTCTGTAGTTGTTGAAGATGAGCATGAATAGACACTGAATGGTCAGAAAGATTCATGCAGCACATTCCATCAAAGTCTTCACAGCCATGGCCTTGTGCTAATAGCAAAAAATCAATAGCAGCTCTATTCTGCAATACAGCATGCCTAACACTGTTCATATCCAAAAGCAAATCAGACAAAACCTTTGATGTAATATTAAACTGTTTTCCTGTCCAGCATGCCAGTCGTCGTAACTGTGTTAAGGCTTGAGCACTAGATACCCCAGGTGTAAAAATAGATGACACAATCACTGTAGGACGTTCCCAAAGTTCAACCTGATCTTTGCATTCTGGCCCCAATTGGAACACACTTCTCTTTGTTCGTAACCTGGTTCTATTGGCTCCTAATAGTTGCTGTATAGTGGGTGCAAACAATGTCAATTTCCCAAAATAACAAGGCCCTCCATAAAGGTTTGCTGGCAGTCCTTGCCATGCACGATCTCCACAAATTAGAAAAATACCAGGTGGTAATTGTAGAGGTGAACTGCTAGAATTTACTTTGTGAGACCAATTGCCACAGTATGCATCATTATTTTGCAAATATAGCAAATTTTGTGGAGAAATATTTGTACCATTTGGCCCATGAGACTTTTTTGCATGATTGTTCCTAGCCCAATTGACAAAATTTAAACAGTAATTGCTAGGGGCTGAACCTAACAGTCTTAACTCTTGTGGTTCTGACCCGGTAACATTTAAACCTGTAGCAATGTACCAAATTTGAGCACCAATGGGATTTGCTGGGATTAAACATATGTCAAACAGATATTGATCATGAATCTACCTGATGGGATTTCACATAATGTTTTGTTTGCTTCTTCGGGCGTTTTCCAATTCTTTGTCCATTTTTTAAACATTGTGGCATTGAGTGAATCGCCTAAAGGTGCGCCCACTAAACAAGTTCGAAAAGGATCTGAAGGGGTGGCCATTGAAAGGCAAAAATTATCCTGTCCAGTTTGATTAGCCCACATTACCCACATATTTTGTCTCTCATCCATGTCAATCAAAAACCCTTCATTTCCCTTTATCATGGTAAACCACCATGACAACCTGATCAGAGGTAGTCCTTTAAGGACTTTAAAAGGATTGTGGCAGTTCAGCCAGCATCTTGGCTGGATCCCATGTGAGATCTTGCTTCCCTTTTCTTTTACCCCTCTGCCTCGCCCGTCGATTCAGTTGCTTCGAACCACGGGGTGTTCCATCTTCTCGGCAGCAAGGATAACTTTCAGGGAAGGGCCCTTTCTCTCGAGACTGCCGTTTTAAGAATTGCTCCCAATTTTTATTTTTTACCCCTGGAATATCACACCTGACCTGTGTGTCTTATGACAGCGTATTGTGGTTATTTCAATAATATACGGCAAAGGGGTATTAGGATGATAACAATAGTTTTCTGGATTTATTCCAAAAGCAAAAATCTCCCACCATCTATCAGATCCTTTTTCAAATTGTCCTGTTTGCACACCTTCCTGTAATGCAACCTCAGTCAAATTTCTTTCAAAATTGTAACACTCTGTACAAATCCCTCTTGGGGATCGACCCAACTTAGAATGTGTCCACCACTTTTCTTTACACACTTTCCAAATGTAACATACAAAAGGATAACATTCACAATTTGGTACTGTACACAAGATTTGCATGTGAGAGTTCATCAGATCCCGTCTCTATGTTGATGGTAGAGAGCGAGAAGTATCTGCTGAATTTTCTGGATCAGCTGAAGGTAAATCACTGGGATCAGCAGGTTTAGTCCATCGGCTCGGCACCCAGACAGGCCCTGTGGGGGTAGACACACAAAGATAACCATGTCCCCAATAGAGTACCTTGCTAGGACCTCCCCACAGACCTGGTTTTGGATCCTTATAGACCAATCAGTTTGCCTTAGCATTTCTTTCTCTTAAACCCACATCCCATTTGTGACTATGAATATGGATAATAGCAAAGGCAGCAGTCCTCAACTTTACTGCTTCTTTGAAGCTGCAAAAACAGTTCATATAAACGAGGGTATTTTACTTCCTTTATGTCTGCATTTTCAATACGTTCACTTACTCCTGCAACATATAAAGAATCAGTTACCACATTAACAGGACCCTTAAACTTCACCAAAACCCAAACAACAGCAACTAATTCCAGAGTTTGTAATGTGTCTTCCTTTTGAGCTGGAATAATGTGATGATTCCATTGTCTTTCTGAATCTTGCCATGTAGCAGCAGCTGTACGAGATTTCTTTCCAGCATCAGTGAACACAGTTGATGCCCCTGGTAATGGCACAAATGATCGTTTGGGCTTCTCAATCCAATTCTGCTGGCCTATCCATCGTAGTGGTATTCTAGGCACTTCCTCAGTACTGACCACACTGCTGTTGTCAAGCAATGCTTCTTGCAGTGTGGAGCTGTGAATTAAATACCAATCTAAAATGTCTTTTTTTTTGGTATCTGAATTACAGCTGGATCTGCACCCATAATTTGTCACAATCGCTTCTACCTTTGTTTTATTAAATTTGCTAAAATTTCAACTTTTTGAATTAAGGTATGTCTCTGTTGTAGTGGTGGTAACAACCACTCTAATACCCATATCTCCCCTGTTTTCTTTTGTTGCTGTGTCAGGGCACCGATGAGATGTTGAGGTCCAAACCATACAGTAAGATTAATGTCCAAGTCTGGATCTCGCCTACGAACAACACCTGTCTGGATACAGTCCATTATTTTATTGAGAGCTTCTTGTTGTTCACTGGTGACCTGTATAGGTGCTGTAGGATCAGTACCTTTTAACAAAGGTCGTAAAGATTGTAAAAGTTCATTAGGAACACCCACAACAGGTTTAAGCCATTGTAAATCTCCTAGCAATCGCTGAGCATCATGAACAGTATGAAGTGACATGTTTAATGACAGTTTCTGAGGGGCAACAGACTGCTCAGTTAAAGTCCACCCAAGATATTTCCATGGGGATGACAGCTGTATTTTCTCAGGTGCAACAATCAGTCCATTCTGAAGTAGTTGTGTTTGAATGTCTTTAACTTGTTTATCTGCAAAAGTTTGTGATTGAGCAAAAAGAACGTCATCCATATAATGATAAATAATAGTTGTAGGCCACCGAACACGTAGTGGCTGCAAAGCATCAACATCAAGCTGGCACAAGGTAGGAGAATTACACATACCCTGTGGTAAAACTGTCCATTCAAATCTCTTGTCTGGTTCTGCTCGATTTAATGAAGGCAAGGTAAAAGCAAATCTGCAAGTATCCTGTTCATGCAGTGAGATAGTGAAAAAACAGTCCTTTAAATCAATTATTAACAAGGGCCAATCTTTTGGTAACATTGCAGGATTGGGCAAACCAGGTTGTAGTGCCCCCATTGGCTCCATTTGTTCATTTACTGCACATAAGTCGTGCAGCAATCGATATTTTCCAGACTTCTTTTTTATAACAAAAATAGGAGTATTCCAAGGACTTGTTGACAACTTTAAATGTCCTTGTTGATATTGTTCCAGCACTAATTGATGAGCTTGTTGCAGACTTTCCCTTTTTAAAGGCCACTGTTCAACCCATACTGGTTCCTGAATTATCCATTTAAGTGGGAGTGGGGAAGTCCAAACAATGGCCTCTATTCTAAAGGGTGCTCATTGGTCAAAATAACACCAAGTTGTGACAAAATATCTCGCCCTATTAGACATTGAACCTTGTCTGGTAATGGAACAATTGACAAAGCAGAACTGATGACCTTCCCATCTAATTGAATCTGGATTTGTGGAGACTTTTTTGCCAAAGTTAAGCCTCCCACCCCTGTAACAGTAACCATACTAGGCAACAAAGGCCATTCCTGGGGCCAATATTGTGGAGCAACAATACTTGAGTCCGCCCCAGTATCCAACAGTCCTTCTAATTGGTGGGATTCTCCGTTATAATTGGGAACAACTGTTTGCTTGGGTCGAGTGTTTAAGTCCAGAGTAAGTAATGTAAGTCCTCCTTTGGAACCAAATCCACCTTTACCCCGTAATTGATTTTTCAATGGTGTCAACTGATGGGTATATTGCGGTAGTGGCACTAATTGTGCAATTCACTGTCCTTTATCAATTCTGGCTGGTGGTGCCAGTGTATATGCCATGATATATATTTCACCAGAATAGTCCCCATCAATTACTCCAGGTGAAATAAACAATCCCATTAGACTAGCAGATGAACGTCCCAACACTATTGCACCCATGGCTTTTCCATTTATTATCACTGGTCCAATAATTCCTGTGGGAATCTTGTAAGGCTGAGATGTCAATAAATCCACAGTCACTGAGGCTGCCAGGTCCAGGCTGAGGCTCCCTGCTGTGGCAGGCTGGAGGGAAGTTGCACTGATGTTCCGGCAGCTGCTATTTGTGTCGTGGTGTAGCGGCTTTTCGCGCTGACCTTCCCGTTTCCCGATCTCCGGCGGCAGACACTGTCAGTGTGGGTATTGGACCAACACTGATTGCACCAAACAGATGGTACAGTACATTCCTTCCGAATATGTCCAAGGTTGCCACAGCGAAAACATTTGAGTCGGGAGGCTGGAATCTTGCCATTGTTGGTTGTAGCTGCTTGTAGGGGTGCAAGAGCGGCTAAAACCTGACTCTGAGTAGATGCAGCCTGCTTCTCTAACCCTTTCCCTAGTTCTCTAATTGCCTGGACTAACATTGCCGGTATATTAGACATCCTCTCTAATGCCTCTTCAATAGTCTAGTTAGTATTTAGGGAATTTAAAACTTACCTGGTTGCTGGATTACAATTCTGTAATGCACATTGTTTTAATAATGCTCCCCTCATATATTCAGGAACACCTGCCCTCTCTATAGCTGCAGCTGCTTTATCAATAAATGCTCCAAATGGCTCATCTCGCCCCTGTTTAATACCCATATAAGATGGAATACCTCCTGGCTCTTTAATCTGGTCAAATGCAGCTCGCATTAACCGCATTCCTTCTCTCAACTTGTCTGGCCCCAAAATACCTTGTGATTCCACCCGACTATATGCTCCCAAGCCCATAAGTTCCTCTAAAGTTAGCCCATGCAGTGGATCACCTGCCTGTCTTTGCACATTTACACTTTCTTGACAATAAGCTTGCCAGTGCGCATTAAACAACAACTGCTGATGCTGACTAAGAATCAATTTCATAATACTCCTACAATCTGCAGGGAATAAAATCTGTGTACCCCACAAATAATCAATCATTTGTCTAACCAGTTCACTGGTCACTCCAAACTGACTGACTGTAGATCGCAACTGTGATAACCATTTCCAATCTAAAGCTGTCATTTGAGCTTGTATTCCACCCCCTTGTATCGGTGCAAAGGTTACGGGACATGCTACTTCCAATACAGCGTCTGCTGTTTTCTGATCTCCCTCTTGCAAAATATTCCATGCCAATGCAGCCCATGTCTCCCTTCTTTCCAGTGCGACAGCCTCACCTAACTCACGCCCTAACTCAGGATTTCTCATAGGGGAGGGTGGTAACGGTGCCAAAGGCTCCGTTCCAGAATCAAGGTTAGTAGGTGAAGGTATTGAAGATGGCACAAAAGGATTAATAGCTGTGGCAGGGGTCAGTGACTGTGCAGGGGGAGTCAAAATTACTGTATTGGTGGCAGGTGGCAATGGACACTCATTAATTCCTTCTAATAATCTATTTTTTGACATAGCTGCAGATGCCTTTGTGGCAGCTGCCTGTTCAGCCTGATACTGCAAGAGAGCATTATGAACTGTCCGCCACAGTTTCCCCAATTTTATAGCAGTTTTGTTATTATTAAAAACAGCTTCCCACAATTTATCTCCAAATTTTCGCCACTCACTTAATTTATGGACTGTATGGGGATTCTGAAAACAACCCTGAGCATACCCATAAGCAAGAAGTCCAGGAAGCTCCTTGCGCAAATCAAAGTCTTTAACCTTTTGCTGTTCTAAAAAGCAGGTAAATAAATCATATGCTGCTTGCCTTTCCATCTTACCGTCAGCACGCGCTGTTGCAGCCCCTACAAGGTTTGGGCAGCACGTTACAGCCAGGACTCTCCTCTGAGGTCGCCTGGGGCGCGGCACCGTTGCTGTGTGATCAGGACTCTCCTGTGAGGTTGCCTGGAATGCAGCACAGCTGTTGCTTTTCACCATCCTTGCTGCAGAGGACCCGTCCCCTGTCGCCAAATCCCTTGGCCGACTCCTTTTTAAGGTCCCAAAGGTTCCAAAGACCCCAAAGGTTCCAAAGGTTGCAAGGGTTCCAAGGGTCCCTAGGGTCCCAAAGGTCCCAAAGGTCCCTGTTGTTCAGGCGCCATTTGATGAGTTTGGCGGGAGAAATGCAGCACTCAATATGAATGATCAGCAAATCTCATTTATTGGTAACTCTAAAACCACTTATATAGCATCAATAATTAGGCTCATACATCGTGCACAAGCAAGCTCATTATTGGATATTTTTATTTAAGGTCAACTCCATCTAGTTCCACATTCCTGTGATCGCTCATCTATGCTGAATTCACATTCTTCTGATCACAGTGTCCTGTTCTCAGTTCACAGTTATCATCAAGGTCTTCCTGACTTTGCAACATCTCACACCAACTGTACTCCATTGTCTAATTCTTTCCCAGCTAACTGCTGCATGGGAACATGACCTTTGCTAGCTAGCCATTCCTCTATAGGACATATTGATCATTGCTGTGTCCATATCCCAAATGTGACTGCAGATGTAGAATATGACATCAATCAGTTGCAACAAATAGAGCACAAAGCACAGGAAGAGCAAAAGGATTTGACTACAAGTTGGTTAGGCAAAATCTTCAAAGGGTTAGGGTGGAATGTGAGTTCATGGATTAAATCTATCATTGAGAGTGTGATAATCTTACTAATTGTATTCTTAGCAATTTGGTTAGTTTACAACATCTTCAAGGGAGAAATACAGAAGAGAACGTCCTGGAACCAGAAAATAATAAAGGCACTGAGACGAGATCCACCCCCACCATCTTCTGGTTCTCCATTTCCTGACAGCATCCAGGACAGCGTTTACATCAATCAAGGATTCGAAGAACATCGAGTGTAAACTCAGAAACAAAGGACTGTATCAAGTGAAAACATTTGCACTTATAGTGAAGTGAAAATGCTTTCAAAGGGGGAAATGATAGTAAAAGGTTTTAAAATCAGAAAATTTGGGGACTGAGAAAGAAAGTTGGGTTTGGAAAGCCCAGGAAAAGTAGGCCCAGGGAAATGTTAGGCCTTGTGCTTGCTAAAGATCATGTGAAACTGCACCTGTGTAATCAATATATGAGAAATGATACAATTGTTAGATGTGATTAGATATAATTACTGTTTAAAGAACATGAGGAACAATGTTAGGGGGTTTGAGGGGGGATCACGAGAAATCCATGCTTGGGTAAAAACAATGCCTACAATAGAACAATGTAAGTTTAATAATTAATATGTAAGTTGTATAATGATAGAGTATAAAACATGTTCAGCTGAAAACCAAGATGGGTCAGATTTGGGTCTGTGTACCCCTGACACCCAGAGCTCTTCAATAAAGCCCCTTCATAAAATCATTCTGTGATGATGTGTGTTCCTGAACGCTAACAATTTCATCAGATTTTACTGGAATTTTGTGGGATTTTGAGGTGAATTGAAGAATTTTGAGGAATTTTTCTTGGATTTTTTGGGAATTGTTGGAGATTTTGTTGGATTTTTCTTGAATTTGGGTTTTGAGAAGATTTAGGGAATTTTGTGGGCTCTTTTTGGGATTCTGTGGGGCTTTTCAAAAATTTTGTGGGATTTTTCTGGAATTTTGTGGACATTTCTGGATATTTTGTGTAATGTTGCTAAAATTTTATTGGGTTTTGAGAAGATTTAGGGAATTTTGTGGCATTTTTCTGGAATTTTGTGGGATTTTTGGGGGGATTTTGTGAGATTTTGTGGAGACTTGAAGAATTTTGAGGATGATTTTTCTTAGAATTTGTGAAAATTGTAGATTTTGTCAGAGCTTTCAGGAATTTGGTTGGGGTTTGAGAAAATTTTGGGAGTTGTGTGTGATTTTTCTTGAATTTTGTGGACGTTTGTGGAGATTTTGTGGGATGTTGCTGGAAATTGGTAGGGTTTTGAGAAGATTTAGGGAATTTTGTGGGATTTTTCTTGAATTTTGTGGAAATTTGTGGACATTTTGTGAGATCATTCTGGAATTTTGTGGGATATTGAAAAGATTTATGGAAATTTGTGGGATTCTTCTGGAATTTTGTGGCCATTTCTGGACATTTTGTGAGATGTTGCAGGAATTTGGTAGGGTTTTGAGAAGATTTAGGGAATTTTCTGGGAGTGCCCTGGAATTTTGTGAGATTTTTCCAGAATTTTGTGGGATATTGAGGAGATGTTGTGGGATGATTCTGAAATTTTGTGAGATATTGAAAAAATTGAAGAATTTTGTAGGATTTTCCTGGAATTTTGTGGGGTTTTCCAAGAATTTTGTGAAATTTTTCTTGAATTTTGTGGAAATTTGTGAAGATTTTCTGATATGTTTCTGGAATTTTGTGGGATATTGAGGAGATTTTCTGAGATGTTCTTGAGGTTTTGTGGGATTTTTGTGGGATTTTGTGGGATTTTGAGGAGACTTGAAGAATTTTGAGGGATTTTTCTTAGATTATGTGGAAATTGGTGGAGATTTTGTCGGATGTTGCAGGAATTTGGTAGGGTTTTGAGAAGATTTAGGGAATTTTGTGAATTTTTTCTTGAATTTTGTGGGGCTTTTCAAGAACTTGTGGGATATTGATGAGATTTTGTGGGATGTTTCCAGAATTTTGTGGGATTTTTATGAGTATTTCTGTGTTTTTGAGGAGACTTGAAGAATTCTGAGATATCTTTCTTAGATTTTGTGGGAATTGGTGGAGATTTTGTCGGATATTTCTGGAATTTGATTGGATTTTTAGAACATTTAGGGAATTTTTTAAGGCTTTTCCAGAATTTTGTGGGATTTGGAGCAGACTTGAAGAATTTTGAGGGATTTTTCTTAGATTTTGTGGAAATTGATGGAGATTTCTTTAGATGTCTCTGGAAATTTTTAATGTTTTGAGATTATTTAGGGAATTTTGTGGCATTTTTCTGGAATTTTGTGGGGCTTTTCCAGAATTCTGTGGGATATTGACAAGATTTTGTGGGATGTTTCTGGAGTTTTGTGAGATTTTTATGGGATTTTGAAAGGAGTTTAAGAATTTTGAGGATGATTTTCTTAGATTTTGTGGGAATTGGTGGATATTTTGTGAGATGTTGCCGGAATTTGGTTGGGTTTTGAGAAGATTTAGGGAATTTTGTGGCATTTTTCTGGAATTTTGTTGGATTTCTCAATAATTTTGTGGGATATTGAGGAGATTTTGTGGGATTTTTGTGGGATGTTTGTGGGATTTTTTGGGATTTGGAGGGGACTTGAAGAATTTTGAGGGATTTTTCTGAGGTGTTGTAGTAGTGAGGTCTGGCGTTCTGAAGATCTCGGGATGTAACGGAAAGTTAGTGAACGCCCTCTCCGTAATATGGTAATGACCCCTGCAATTAGCCAATAGCACCTGGCTGTGATGAAAGCAGATGGGAGTAACACAGTGACCCTAGGCTATAAAATGTCAAATTCTCCTGCAATAAACGCCATTTCTTCGCCATCCATCACATTGATGTCTTGTGGGTAAAATGGTCCGAGTGGCCTGGGTGTGGTCACCGTGCTGGCTCCTGAACCAGGGTGTCTGCCTTGCTTGAAAGGCTACATGATTTTGTGGAAATTGGTGGAGATTTTGTGAGTTGTTGCAAGAATTTGGTAGAATTTTAAGAAGATTTAGGGAAGTTGGTGGCATTTTTCAGGAATTTTGTGGGGCTTTTCCAGAATTTTGTGGGATATTGAGCAGATTTTGTGGAATGATTCTGGAATTTTGTAGGATTTTGAGGGATTTTAGAAGACTTGAAGAATTTTTTGTGATTTTTCTGGAATTAGGTGGAAATTGGTGGAGATTTTGTGAGATGTGGCAGGAATTTGGTTGGGTTTTGAGAAGATTTAAATAATTTTTCTTGATTTTCCTGGAATTTTGTGGGGCTTTTCCGGAATTTTGTGGAATTTCTCTAGAATTTTTTTGGATATTGAGGAGACTTGGAGAATTTTGTGGGATTTTTCTTAGAGTTTGTGGGAGATAGAGATTTTGTTGGTGTCATGGAGTGACTTTTCCTTTAAGATAACTTTGGGGGCTGGAAGGAAATTGAAGCTGCTGGTGACTGATGGGAGTCTTTTCTCCTGACCAATTCTCGGTCATTTCTAAGAATTGACAGCAGTTTTGACCATTGAAAAGTGAGATCAACTTGTGAACACCACCTTGAGATGTAAAGCCAGGGCTCTCTTGTTCTCTTTGGTTTCTGGCTTCTGACGAGGTAACAGGCTCTGTCTCGGCCTCCTCCCCCCCTCCAGGCCGGACAAGGCCGCAGAGGGCGGAGGGGGAGAAACGGAGCCGGCCGGCCTGGCTTGGTTTGCAGTTTCTGCTGCTGGACTGAAACCTGACACCATGAACATCTGCAGCTTTCCCAGACTTTAACTCTTTTACTACCTGGATAAAACATACAGATTACTCCTTTTTCCCAGAGAGACAGAGAGAGACAGACAATCAACATGAAAAAGACATCATAAAACCATCAAAGACAGTGAAGAAAAGAGTTAAGTTTTAGATGGGGAAGAGAGAATAAGGAGATGCTTTATAAGCTGAAATATTTTTCTGTAAAAGCTATGGAGATGGACAATAGTGTTCTGAAAAAACTCCTTTAATTCATGACAGAGTATATTGGAAGGAATAGAGTGTCCAAAGGGTGGATTTTGAGCAAGAGGTGGAGTAATTGTGATATAGTGAGGTGCTGGAACAGAAGGGGAGAAGTAATAGTTGAAGATTTGGAGCCGTTGTAGAGGCAAAGAGAAAACTTCTGTTTCCAGGAAAGCTCACAGAGACAGATGAAGAGAACTTTTGCCTCTGAATAACTCATCCTTAAAAATGACATCTCTAGACTCATTGACCCATACACACCTCAGAGTGATGTGAAATGGGAGGAGTGAACTGATGACAGATTTCCCGACAGCTGGCATCACAGAAATAGAAAGCTATAACAGAAATAGTTTTCTCGTGAAAAACTCCATAGAGTAACAGAAGAAGACTTCTGTTTCTCTACAAAGACTGATGAAAAGACTCGAGCAAGAATTAGGACTGTTTTAAACACCAAAGTTCCAAAGTTTTTGTCTCTATGTTGTCATGTGAACAAGGGAATGGTGGGTAGTGGGGGATAAAAGGGTTTTTCTGGAAGTTTATTCTGGTGTTCTTATTCTTGTAGTTTTGTTAACAAACTTTCTTTATTCCTTTGAAGTTTTAAGCCTGTTTTGCTCTTGCTCTAATCCATATCTCACAGCAAGAAATAAGTGAGTTTTCTAGTAATTTTTTAGTTACTACTTTAAAACCACAACATAACTTTTGTGCGCCGCCCAGGAAAATGAAATTAGCAAATCTAAACCACTACACTTACTCCTGTGTGCCCGTGAGTAACCTTCCACGTGGATGGAGGAGATTGTGTACAGGACAATTGATTCCTGGATTGCCATTTGGCTTCACTGTCACTCAGTTGAACATGGTCCTTATCTAAGAAGGACTTACAAGAAATGGGTAGGAGTTTTGGCTGTGAGAGGAGCAGAAAGCACATTTTCTGCCCCAAATTGCCAGCTGATGCAGTTTCCCTGCCAAAATAGTGATTGCCATTCATCTTCCTGGGAAGAATGTGAAGACCCATTCAGAGATGCCAGGTTCAGCTGGCCTTTGGCTTTGTGTACCTCATTTCACATGTCCAATTTCAAGGGCCACTAAAAGAGGCTCATGTTTGCCTTGCTACCCAGAAGTGCTGTAGGTATTTCCAGGAGAAAAAGGAAAAACATCGCTGTCCTGTGGTGTGGTAGAAATCGCAGCACAATTGTGACTCTGTGAGCAAAGACAGCCAGTGCTTTTTGGGGCTGCAGCAGCTGAGAGTGTGGCAGAGCGGTTTTGATATTCTTATTAGAGTCATGAAAACATTGTTCCCAAAACAATCTTTCTCTCCTCTCTTCTGTCCTAAACTGTGGAACAGAGAAAATGGAAAGGAGCAGAGGTTTGTTTAAATTGGCTTTTTTATTTTGAAGTCTTCTAATAGTGTCAGGTTGATGCATGATTCTTTTGAAATTGGATGAGTAGCACCTATTTCATCCCACCAGAGAGGTGGGATTGAAGACTTCCAACAGCAGAAGTACTGGATGTGTAAGAGCCCAGTTTTCCACTCCTCACACCCTGGTATCTC
Organism: Poecile atricapillus; assembly: GCF_030490865.1. NCBI lineage: Eukaryota > Metazoa > Chordata > Aves > Passeriformes > Paridae > Poecile > Poecile atricapillus. The sequence goes on along the minus strand of NC_081282.1, from coordinate 714,788 downwards.
GCTGAACTATTTTAAGCAGCCTCAACCTATATTTAATATCAATATTTAATATCTATAATTAATAGATATATTAGAATACTGCTCTGAACAACAACAGAATGCAAATGTTCCACTAAATGGGGAAAAATAAGAAAAGCGGGCGGCATCCCTTTGATTTTGCAAAGTCAGATGCAAACAAGTTTTGCCATATTTCTTTCCTAGATAAATGTAGCTATTGAATAGAAATCTGTCTCTGAGGCTGCTAAGTTTGGTATGATTTTACATCTGGGAGGAATAGACCAGGTTGCAGAGAAGCTGTGATTGTCTGACCCTTGGAAGGGTTCAAGGCCAGGTTGGATGGGGCTTGGGGCAAGCTGGTCTAGGGGAAGGTGTCCTGAGTGTGCTGAGAGTTGGAACAAGAGGAGCTTTAAGGTCCCTTCCAAGCCAACACATCCTGGGAGTCCATGAAGAGAAACTTGGACTTTTCCTGCGATGCTGCCTTTGCAAGGGCAAGTCCCAAACACCCCAGGTAGTTTGAAATGGCCTGAGCAGAACCCAGCTGTGCTTTCTCATAGGTTGCCGCGGCGGTGGAGGTGGCAGGGGTGCCGCGACTCCCGGAAAAGCGGTCCGCGGTTGGGCTGCCCGGGGCACAGACACGTCCTCTGCCCGGCGAGTGATTTCAGCTCAGCTCAGCTCAGCGGCAGCGTGCAGGCGACACGGAGGGAGAGAGCAGAGCGCTGTGTGGCGTTCCGCAGAGAACTGGCCTTTATTACAGCCGGGCCCTCGGCCAAGGGAGCCAGTGACAGCAGCTCTCTGGAACAGGGGATAAACTGGGGTATTTATAGGGGAGGAGAGGGGCTGGGGGAAACTGGGATACAGGTATTGGGGTGGGGTGGCAGGGGAGAATTGCAATGTAGTGTAACAGTTTAACATAACTAACTCAAAGATTGCTGGGAGTGATACTTTTCTCTCCCTTAGAGCAAAGTGTCCTGCCTCCAAGGGAGGGCCAGGATCTCTGAATTAGCCGGTTTCCTGGCCCCCACAACTCCCCCTTCTTTACTTCTTAAAAAGGCATCTCCCAGAGATTTGGCTAGTAACTTCTTAAAACTTGAAAACATACATAGGAAAATAATAATAATTAGGATAACCCAAAAAATGTTTTTGAGGAGGGAGGCAACCCATCCTTTGAGTCCCCAGCTCCCAAAAAGGTCTTCAAACCACTGGGGCTCCTTTTCAGTCTGGAGTTCCTGGACCGCGTGTTGGGGTCTCTGGATGCGGGCGTGGATGCCTTCACTGGGGCATCACAGCACAGCTGTATGACATCACAGGATGACATACCAGAGTTGGCTCTGTGACATCACAAGGGCTGCCCAGAGTAGGCTGTGACATCACAGGTGTCTGTGTGACATCCCAGGAACAGTGTGACATCCCAGGTGTCTGTGTGACATCCCAGGGGGCAATGTGAGGTCACTGGGGAGGTCACTCCACCCCAGCCCCCCTCACAGTTCCCCCCAGAGAAGTCCAACGCTGCTCCTGCACAGCGGGGTCCCCTGTCCCCCTGGGTTCCCCCACCCCCGGTGCCGCAGCCTCCCCCAGAGGATGTTCCATCAGATCGACCCCAGAGCCTGACACAGGGACAGGGCTGGGGCCGTGGGGGTGGGACAGGGGGACAGGGACCCCCCGGCAGCATCCCTGTGTCCCCCAGGGCCAGAGCCTGGGCCAGGGCTCCTTCACCCTGTCAGCAACGAGGGCTTGAGAGCGCTTGAAAAATCCCCAGCAAGGGAGCAGCAAAAACCAGATTTAATATTAAGTGACAGCAGCACAAAGTTCCTTGGCAAGAGTCACTCTGTAACACATTGGGCTGGAGCTGATCTGGCTCTGTCACTCTGGGCTGCACCAGGAGTGGGTCACAGCCCAGGAGCAGGATGACCCCAGGTGTGACTGGAGCACTCGCTCTGTGGCTTTGGGCTGTCAGTCTGTGCTCTGAGAAGACAAGGACAAGAGGGAGGTCTTTTGCATGGGATAACAGAGGATTTATTGCTTTGGGGAATCTTGGGGGCCAAAGACAGAAAATGCTGAAATAGGGAGGCGGTTCAAAGGGAGGGTACAAAGCATCAGCTAATCAGAGATATCCTGGGGAGGGTAAAAGGCAGGGTTCACAAAATCATCATCCAATGAGGGAGGTATGGGGTGAAACTGGGTCACATGGATTAATCAAACTTCGAAATTGAGGGGATTTCTGAAGTGGAATTCCAAGCATGCAGTGGGTCTAAGGTATAATTTACAGGCGACTCAGGGTAAATTGACCAAGTGATGTGTGAGGGTCTCATTTGGACCAAACCTTCAACTTGGGCAATAACAGAACAGACCATGAACAAGAAACACACTGCAACAACCACCCTTTGTCCTGTTGTGGCAGGCCCCACTAAAACCTTTGTCCACCGTTGCATTTCCAATGAGCCGGGTTTCCATGGCAATTGCCAGGACAGGTGACCCAGGTGTGGTGTCCCAGGGAGGGTTGCCATGGAAACAGGTGGCAGCACTGACCCTTTCTGTCTGGCTGAGCTGACCTTTGGCCCTGGCAGTGGCGTTTGCTGCTGGTTCCACGACGCCTGAGCAGCCAGCGCGGCACAGGGCAGGTGGCCGTGGCACAAGCCCCCAGCAAGGGATCCCCTCTGGCTCTGGGCAGTGACAGCAGCCCTGAGCAAAGGGCTGGCACAGTGGGGTCAGTGCAGTGTCCATGGCAACAGCCCCTTGCAATGGCCCAGTGCAGGTTGGGATGATAATCCACCCTCACAGCTGGCCCAGGGCAGCTCTGCAGTGCCCTTCCCCACAGCCTGGCTGCACAGAAACACTTCCAGGGCTCTCTGCATTTCCCTTCCCTCACTCTTGGCTCACTCACACACCTCCCAACCAACCACTTGGTGCTTTCAGCTGCAAGGAGTTCAAAGCTTGTCTGTCCTTCAGCAGCTGCTCTAATTCTGCCTTCAGCCAACTCTGGGTTTGTGTTTATTGCAGAACTCCCTGTGTGTCTGAAACATTCCTTGCCTGGTTCTGCCTTGGGGAAGGGGAACCTCCTTGGTGGCACCTTGGGCTGGCACACACCTGAGGAGGGTGTCTGTTTGCCATGGGGAAACTCAGCAGTTTTAGGTTGCTAAAATAAAAGAAGGAAAACCTCTCTTTGCCTGAGTGCAGCCAGTTCTCTGAGCAAAGCAGGTCCCAGGTGAGTGAGGAGAGACAGGATGGGGCTGGGGAAGGTGGAGCAAGGTTGTCCACACTGGGTCAGACCTCAAAGCACAGCTTCTCTGACCTGGCCAGACCTCCTTAGGAGAGACCCTGGATCAATATTGATCACTGAATGCCGCAATCACCTGTGCTCTAAAGAGAACAGGAATAAAAGACACCCTTTAAAATAGGAATACATATTTCTTAGAAGCTCTTTGAAGTATTTCTCCATAACTACTGCAGGGAATTTTCCTAAGAATTGCACCAGACCAGAGGGAAATCAAGGCACAGCCATGGTTTGTTGGGACTTGCTTGATCCTAATGAGCCCCGTGGTGCATTTGGAGATGAGCCCTGGAACCTCAGGGCCTGAGGGGAGATTATTGCACAAACCTTTCCAGGAGCCAAAGTCAGAGGAAACACCCAAAGTTTCACCAAGCATTAATGGGTGCCACTGAGGTCCATCCCCAACACAGGCTCCTCATGGACTCCTTGGAGGAGAGAACTGGAGGCCAGGATTGCACAGAAACCTCTCAGAGACTCAGTGTGGAAAGGAAAATCCAAAGTAGCTGAAAAAGCCCTGAGTAGCTCAAAGTATTGATGAGCCCCACTGAGTGTCAATGCAAAGCTCCCAAGGGACTCATTAAAGCAGATAATTGGGGCCATGATGGCACAAACTTCTCAGAGACTCAGTGTGGGAAGGAAAAAGGAAAGTACCTTAAGAACCTGAAGTACCTTGAAGCATTAATGAGCCCCACTGAGTGTTGTTACTGACAAAGCCTCTCAAGGGACTAATTACAGCAGATCATTGGAGGCCAGGATTGCACAAACTCTCAAAGACTCCAAGACAAAAGCCAAAGTCCTTTGAAGAAGCTGCAGTTGCTGGGAGCATGAAGGAGGCCCCCAGGGCCATTCCTGAGCAAGGCTCCCCAGGGACTCCTTCCAGCAGATCCCTGAGGCCACTGGCATGTGGGCTAGGGGGGATGCTGAGGGCAGGCCAAGGGGGTGACAGTGGCCAGCCTTGCTGGGGCTGTGCCAGGAGGCCCCAGGGCCTCAGGACAAGGTGTCTCCTCACAGCCCTTGGTGGCACAGAGGCTGCTGTGGCCCAGGGCACCAAGACTTGGCTTCTCTTTGTCCCCACCTGTCATCAGTGCCTGCAGTTCTCTGCTCTGCCTGGGGCCTGGGGACACTTTCTCAGTCATGTCCCTCAGTGGGACCCATTAAAAGTAAAAGAAACTTTGGATTTCCATTCTGACTTGGAGTTCTTGAGAGGTTTCTTCCCCTCCCTCTCAGGGACTGATGTTCAGGGCCTCAGCACAAAGCCCCACGAGGCTCATTAAAGTCCTGCTGCTGTGTCTGTGCTGCTGAGCTGGGCCAGGCTCCTGGCACAGAGGGCAATCCTGGAAACCAAGAAGAGCTTCAAAAGCACATTTCTCTTGCTGAGCAGCTCTTCTGCCAGCCCAGCAGGGCTGGGGCACTGCCTGCAGCCACCCCGGGCACAGCCCAGAGGCACAGAGAGCTTCAATCAGTCAGGGCTGGGAAGGTGCTGAGAAGTGCCTGGGGCAGAATCACTGCCAGCCCTTGACACAGGAAGCCTCTGGCTGCAGGACAATGCAGCTGCAGCTCCTGCAGGCATCTCCTAAAGCTGGAACATGCCAGTGCCTCCAGACTCTGTGAGTACATTCTCTGCCTGTCCCTTGTGTAGAGCAGCCAGGGGTGCCCAGGGCTGTCCTGCAGAGCAGGGTCCTGCAGCCCAGGGCGCTGTGCTGGGGCAGGGACTCTGCTGCCTGCCAGGGACAGCTCTCAGCCGGCCCGGGGAGCTGCTCCCAGCGCTGGGGAGAAGCTGTGGGGGGAAGGAGCCACCCTGAGCAGGGCAGGGGCTGCTGCTGAGAGGGGCTGTGTGGGGCAGGGCTGCTCCCAGCTCCAGACCTGCCTGGACACAGCTCCGGAGGACACTTCCCAAAGGAAGGTGAGACTGGGATTGCTGTAAAGATCAGGAGATTTCCTGAGACTGTTTTCAATTTCTTTCTTTAAACAGGGTGGGAAAGTTGCAATGATGAAAAAAGGATTTTTACTTTTTATATATTTTTAATATATTTTAGATCTGTCAACTATTATTATATAGTTATAAAACCATGATCCTTAAGTAACTCTATTAAACTACTATTATATACTTCTATAACTATTATCCTGATTTAGCTCTAGTACATTTCCTAACCTTTCTCTTAGATTTTAGAACAATAAACTGACTTTCTAAATAGATTTCTGAAATACTATATAGTTTTATCATCAGAAAGAAAAGCTACTAGAAGAACATTTTGGTTTTTAACCAGAATGTGAGCAGTCATAACAAAAAGTGGGGCAAAGAAACCCTTGGACCTACTCCAGTGGGTTGACTCAGGGGTGTGTAACTGGGGCAATGAATCTCCTATTGAATGTTTCTGTTAAATACCCTAATTAATCAACCTTCATAAATTGTTGAAATTAGGGGCCAGGTGTGCCACATCCCCACTGGGACACCTGGAAGCTTCCAATAAAGCTGGTTTTTATTTTACTGTTCTAACACTGTTGCATAAGGTTGTTTTTTTTTTTTTTTTCTCTTTTGATTATAGACAACAGGGTGATGAGAGAAGCAGAAGAGGAATTGTAATCCCAGAGTCACAGAACATTCTGAGTTGAAAGGGACACACCAGGATCAGCAAAGTAATGTTGGAACATTTACAGAGATGCCAGAATTGTAACTTTGGGTGCTCAGTCTCTCTGCTGGGAGCCTCCTAAATGGCCTGAATGCACTGCTCTGCTATTGTCATTGTTACCTGGGGCTCTCAGGGAGCCTCTGGCATCTGCAGCAGCTGAGTCAGGCCCTGCCCTTGGGATTGCTGCCAGGCAGGTGTGTCCATGGGAATGGGGTGTCCCAGCTTCCCTGTGACCTGTGGGGCTGTGGGCAAAGCAGTCCATGGGAAAGGGGAATGAGCTGAGCCCCCTCCCTGAGATCCCATCATAGGCACACCTGGGGATCTCCTTGCTGTGTCCTTCCAAGCTCTGAGCTGCCCTCCTGGCTGCAAATCTGTGCCAGAGCCTCTTGGAGTTCCCTGAATGTCCCACGGGGAAGGGCAGAGATGTCACAGCTGAGGAAATGCTGTTGGCTTTGCCAAGGGAGCCGTGAGTGTCCTTGGCAGAGGAGGGTGCTGAGACCTTGCCCAGAGACCTTTAGAGAGGGTGAGACATTCAGGGATCCCTCTGCCCCGGGAAGGGTCTGGTTTATCCCAGGTTGACACAGGAGTGTGATTGTGCTCTGATTCCAGGCAAAGGTACAAACCCAGGGCAATTGGGAACAAGCCCATGCAGCCCCTCACTTTCCCTAAGCCACAGGGAATCCTTTGCCTCTCACATCTCTCAATGGCAAACTCTGAGTGCAGCAGAAAAGCTGGGGATTTCTGACCTCAGAGAACCAGAAATGATGTGTGGGCAGGAGAAAAATTCCTAAAACCATCTCCTGCCGTATTTATAATTGTGTGTGCAGATGCTACCAAGCTCTTCTGCATTAGGAGTGATTCCCCTGGCATATCCTGAATTTCCAGCCTTGTCCCTCTGCCACATGGCCACAAACCCAGGGCAGCAGGGCAGGGGTGGCTCCTGGAGAGCCCCCAGGCACAGGCCTGGCTGCTCCTGGCACACCCAGCACAGCTGGAGCTCAGGCAGGGACCTGGGTGAAGGTTTTCCCAGAGCAGGAACAAAGGTGAGTCCCAGCCTCTCCTGACTTGTCACTGTCCTTTTTTCATGAACAGGTTCCCATGTGCAGCCACAGCAAATGTCCAACAGCAGCTCCATCAGCCACTTCCTGCTGCTGGCATTGGCAGACACGCGGCAGCTGCAGCTCCTGCACTTCTGCCTCTTCCTGGGCATCTCCCTGGCTGCCCTCCTGGGCAACATCCTCATCATCAGTGCCATAGCCTGCAGCCACCACCTGCACAGCCCCATGTTCTTCTTCCTGCTCAACCTGGCCCTCAGTGACCTGGGCTGCATCTGCACCACTGTGCCCAAAGCCATGCACAATTCCCTCTGGGACACCAGAGACATCTCCTACACAGGATGTGCTGCACAGGTTTTTTGTTTTGTGTTCTTCATCTCAGCAGAATATTTCCTCCTGACCATCATGTGCTATGATCGCTACGTGTCCATCTGCAAACCCCTGCACTACGAGACCCTCCTGGGCAGCAGAGCTTGTGCCCACATGGCAGCAGCTGCCTGGGCCAGTGGCTTTCTCTATTCACTGCTGCACACAGCCAATACATTTTCCCTGCCCCTGTGCCAGGGCAATGCCCTGGGCCAGTTCTTCTGTGAAATCCCACACATCCTCAAGCTCTCCTGTTCACACTCAAACCTCAGGGAAATTTGGCTTCTTGCTGTTAGTGTCTGTTTAGCACTTGGCTGTTTTGTGTTCATTGTTTTCTCCTATGTGCAGATCTTCAGGGCCGTGCTGAGGATCCCCTCTGAGCAGGGACGGCACAAAGCCTTTTCCACCTGCCTCCCTCACCTGGCCGTGCTCTCCCTCTTCCTCAGCACTGCCTCATTTGCACACCTGAAGCCTCCCTCCATCTCCTCCCCATCCCTGGATCTGGCACTGTCAGTTCTGTACTCAGTGGTGGCCCCAGCCCTGAACCCCCTCATCTACAGCTTGAGGAACCAGGAGCTCAAGGCTGCAGTGTGGACACTGATGACTGTATGGTTTCAAAAACATTAAACTGCTGGCCAGTTTCTGCAAATCACTTGTAATAAAAGTCATCTTTGATACTTCTTGTTCATTTCATTTTGAAGGTTCTTCTACTTTGTTTTACTTTTTTAATCTTTCCCATAACAAAATATTATTGTTTGTGTCATTTCTCATTTTGTTTCTCACCACTTTCCCTGTGCCCACACACTGTGTCAATGAGGGGCTGCAGTCTTGGTGGCTTTAAAGGAATTAAAGGGTCTCCCAGCAAAGTTTTCTCCAGAGATCTCCCTTTTGTTCCCTTCTCTGGAGCTGCAGCAGCAGTGTCTGTGTGCAGAGCTGGGGCAGATCAGTGCTGGCACAGCAGCTGTGCCCAGGAGCAGCAGCACTTGGTGTTGCCAGTGCTGTTCCCGTGTCTCTGCCCCGCTGCCCTCCTGCCCCTGGTGTTGCTGCAGGGTCTGAGTGCTCTCGGGGCCGGGCACAGCCCTGGGGGTGGCTGTGCCGGGGCTGCAGCAGGGACAGGCCATGGGCACTGCTGGGGCAGCGCTGACGCCTCAGGGCAGGGCCTGGGGGCTCCAGGCTCCTTGTCCAGGCTCTCTCAAGAACACGGCCAGGCCAAAGCTCAGCACAGGAAACCCCCGTGAGCAGCCCCAGGGTGGCCGTGGGCAGGCTGGGGGCAAACAGCATGGCTGGGGCTCTGCAAGGTCCCTGGGGGAGACGGGAAGGAGCAGCAGAGCAGGGGCTGATCCATCCCCACTGCTCTGGACACCCCAGGGCAGCATCCCAGAGCGTCTTCATGGAGCTGCCAACAACATCCCCCCTGTGCAGCCCTGGCCTCTCCCCCAGCTCAGAGAGGTGCCGCATCCTTGCAGGCACAGCCACGGCAGCACTGGCTCAGGAGCCCCTGTTTGCACTGCCCAGAGCAGGCGTCAGCACCCCCATGGTGCTGCTGTGGGGAGATGAACCTGAGGGAGCACAAATGCCATCAGCCCCTGGGGCCAGGAAGGGCTGGGGGACAGGAGGGAAACCACTCAGGGCTGTTGTGGCCTCTGAAGTCACACAGAAAGTTTGTTCCCATGAGCTGTGAGTTTCCTGTGCCACTGCAGATGTTGTTGCTCAGAGCCAGGGCTGCCTGGCAGACACTCCCAAACTGCCCTGAGCATTTCCTTCCTTCACCTTTGCTTTCTTTACTCTTCCTGATCCAGATTTCTTCCTATTGCCCACCTCTGTTTCCTCCCCTGCAAACAGCCCATCCCTGTTTGCCCTTTCCTCTCTGACCCCACTCCCCATTTCAGTTCCCCAGTTGGCACCATGGGAATGTCCCCTGGGGAGCAGGATCATCCTACAAGTGCTTCAGGAATTGTCTGCAGGGTCCTGCAGTGCCTCGTGCTGCTCCCTTGCCAGAGGCAGCACAGGCCAGGGGGGCACATCTGGGCTGCTGTGTCTGGCTGTGGGGCTCCCTGTTCTGGGCAATGAGGAGGAGCTGCAGAGGCTCTGCAGGACTGACAGGATGGGCTTTGGGGCCCGTGTGGAGAAGCTGAGGGACCTGGGCTGCTGCACCTTCTGAAAAGGAGGCCCAGGGCTCATCCTGCACCTGCTCCAAGGGTGATTTCAGGTAATCATGAAATCAGCAAGGTTGGAAAAGACCTTGGACATCATCAAGTCCAACTTCTGCCCTGACACCGCCTTATCTTCTCTGAGCCTCCTCTTCTCCAGGATAAACAACCCCAGCTCCCTCAGCCACTCCTCACAGGATTTGTGCTCCAGATCCCTCATCAGCCTTGCTGGCCTTCTTGGGTGTCAGGGGGTGACTTTACCTTTAAGCTTTGGGAGCTGGGAGGAAGCTGAAGCTGCTGGTGACTGATGGGAGTCTTTTCTCCTGACCAATTCTCGGTCATTTCTAAGAATTGACAGCAGTTTTGACCATTGAAAAGTGAGATCAACTTGTGAACACCACCTTGAGATGTAAAGCCAGGGCTCTCTTGTTCTCTTTGGTTTCTGGCTTCTGACGAGGTAACAGGCTCTGTCTCGGCCTCCTCCCCCCCTCCAGGCCGGACAAGGCCGCAGAGGGCGGGGGGGGAGAAACGGAGCCGGCCGGCCTGGCTTGGTTTGCAGTTTCTGCTGCTGGACTGAAACCTGACACCATGAACATCTGCAGCTTTCCCAGACTTTAACTCTTTTACTACCTGGATAAAACATACAGATTACTCCTTTTTCCCAGAGAGACAGAGACAATCAACATGAAGAAGACATCATAAAACCATCAAAGACAGTGAAGAAAAGAGTTAAGTTTTAGATGGGGAAGAGAGAATAAGGAGATGCTTTAATTAAGCTGAAATATTTTTCTGTAAAAGCTATGGAGATGGACAACAGTGTTCTGAAAAAACTCCTTTAATTCATGACAGAGTATATTGGGAGGAATGGAGTGTTCAAAGTGTGGATTTTGAGCAAAAGGTGGAGTAATACTGATACAGCGAGGTGCTGGAAACAAGTGAAGCGAAGATTTGAGGCCTTGAGGGCAATGAGAAAACTGTTTTTCCAGCGAAGCTCACAAAAACAGATGAAGAGAACTTTTGCCTCTGAATAACTCATCCTTAAAAATGACATCCCTAGACTCATTGACCCATACACACCTCAGAGTGATGTGAAATGGGAGGAGTGAACTGATGACAGATTTCTGTGCAGCTGGCATCAGAGAAATAGAAAACTATAACAGAAAAAGTTTTCCCGTGAAAAAGTCCATAAATTAACAGAAGAATTGTGTTTCTCTACAAAGACTGATGAAAAGACTCTAGCAAGAATTAGGACTCTTTTAAACACCAAAGTTCCAAAGTTTTTGTCTCTATGTAGTCATGTGAACAAGGGAATGGTGGGTAGTGGGGGATAAAAGGGTTTTTCTGGAAGTTTATTCTGGTGTTCTTATTCTTGTAGTTTTGTTAAACTTTCTTTATTCCTTTTAAGTTTTAAGCCTGTTTTGCTCTTGTTCTAATCCATATCTCACAGCAAGAAATAAGTGAGTTTTCTAGTAATTTTTTAGTTACTGCTTTAAAACCACGACATAACTTTGGTGCGCTGCCTGGGAAAATGAAATTAGCAAATCTAAACCACTACACTTACTCCTGTGTGCCCGTGAGTAACCTTCCACGTGGATGAAGGAGATTGTGTACAGGACAATTGATTCCTGGATTGCCATTTGGCTTCACTGTCACTCAGTTGAACATGGTCCTTATCTAAGAAGGACTTCCAAGAAATGGGTAGGAATTTTGGCTGTGAGAGGAGCAGAAAGCACATTTTCTACACCAAATTGCCTGCTGATGCAGTTTCCCTGCCAAAATAGTGATTGCCATTCATCTTCCTGGGAAGAATGTGAAGATCCATTCAGAGATGCCAGGTTCAGCTGGCCTGTGGTTTTGTGTACCTCATTTCACATGTCCAATTTCAAGGGCCACTGAAAGAGGCTCATGTTTGCCTTGCTACCCAGAAGTGCTGTAGGTATTTCCAGGAGAAAAAGGAAAAACTCGCTGTCTGTGGTGTGGTAGAAATCCCAGCACAATTGTGACTCTGTGAGCAAAGACAGCCAGTGCTTTTTGGGGCTGCAGCAGCTGAGAGTGTGGCAGAGCAGTTTTGATATTCTTATTAGAGTCCTGAAAACATTGTTGCCAAAACAATCTTTCTCTCCTGTCTTCTGTCCTAAACTGTGGAACAGAGAAAATGGAAAGGAGCAGAGGTTTGTTTAACTTGGCTTTTTTATTTTGAAGTCTTCAAATAGTGTCAGCTTGATGCGCGATACTTTAGAAATTGGATGAGTAGCACCTATTTCATCCCAGCAGAGAGTTGGGATTGAAGACTCCCAACAAGAGAAGTACTGGATGTGTAAGAGCTCAGTTTTCCACCCCTCACCCCCTGGTATCTCACTGGACTATTTGAAGCAGCCTCAGCCAGATACATTAAAATACTGCTCCAAACAACAACAGAATGCAAATGTTCCACCAAATGGGCAAAGATAAGAAAAGTGGGTGGGCGGCATCCCTTTCTGAAGAGCTCGTGTTGATTTTGCAAAGTCAGATGCAAACAAGTTTTGCCATATTTCTTTCCTAGATAAATGTAGCTATTGAATAGAAATCTATCTCTGGGGCTGCTAAGTTTGGTATGATTTTCAGTGTGGGAATGATATACCAGGTTGCAGAGAAGCTGTGATTGTCTGACCCTTGGAAGGGTTCAAGGCCAGGTTGGATGGGGCTTGGAGCAAGCTGGTCTAGGGGAAGGTGTCCTGAGGGTGCTGAGAGTTGGAACAAGAGGAGCTTTAAGGTCCCTTCCAAGCCAACACATCCTGGGAGTCCATGAAGAGAAACTTGGACTTTTCCTGAGATGCTGCCTTGGCAAGGGCAAGTCCCAAACACCCCAGGTAGTTTGAAATGCCCTGAGCAGAACCCAGCTGTGCTTTCTCATAGGTTGCCGCGGCGGTGGAGGTGGCAGGGGTGCCGCGACTCCCGGAAAAGCGGTCCGCGGTTGGGCTGCCCGGGGCACAGACACGTCCTCTGCCCGGCGAGTGATTTCAGCTCAGCTCAGCTCAGCGGCAGCGTGCAGGCGACACGGAGGGAGAGAGCAGAGCGCTGTGTGGCGTTCCGCAGAGAACTGGCCTTTATTACAGCCGGGCCCTCGGCCAAGGGAGCCAGTGACAGCAGCTCTCTGGAACAGGGGATAAACTGGGGTATTTATAGGGGAGGAGAGGGGCTGGGGGAAACTGGGATACAGGTATTGGGGTGGGATGGCAGGGGAGAACAGCAATGGAGTGTAACAGTTTAACATAACTAACTCAAAGATTGCTGGGAGTGATACTTTTCTCTCCCTTAGAGCAAAGTGCCCTGCCTCCAAGGGAGGGCCAGGATCTCTGAATTAGCTGGTTTCCTGGCCCCCACAACTCCCCCTTCTTTACTTCTTAAAAAGGCATCTCCCAGAGATTTGGCTAGTAACTTCTTAAAACATGAAAACATACATAGGAAAATAATAATAATTAGGATAACCCAAAAAATGTTTTTGAGGAGGGAGGCAACCCATCCTTTGAGTCCCCAGCTCCCAAAAAGGTCTTCAAACCACTGGGGCTCCTTTTCAGTCTGGAGTTCCTGGACCGCGTGTTGGGGTCTCTGGATGCGGGCGTGGATGCCTTCACTGGGGCATCACAGCACAGCTGTATGACATCACAGGATGACATACCAGAGTTGGCTCTGTGACATCACAAGGGCTGCCCAGAGTAGGCTGTGACATCACAGGTGTCTGTGTGACATCCCAGGAACAGTGTGACATCCCAGGTGTCTGTGTGACATCACAGGTGCCTGTGTGACATCCCAGGGGACAATGTGAGGTCACTGGGGAGGTCACTCCACCCCAGCCCCCCTCACAGTTCCCCCCAGAGAAGTCCAACGCTGCTCCTGCACAGCGGGGTCCCCTGTCCCCCCGGGTTCCCCCACCCCCGGTGCCGCAGCCTCCCCCAGAGGATGTTCCATCAGATCGACCCCAGAGCCTGACACAGGGACGGGGCTGGGCCGTGGGGGTGGGACAGGGGGACAGGGACGCCCCGGCAGCATCCCTGTGTCCCCCAGGGCCAGAGCCTGGGCCAGGGCTCCTTCACCCTGTCAGCAACGAGGGCTTGAGAGCGCTTGAAAAATCCCCAGCAAGGGAGCAGCAAAAACCAGATTTAATATGAAGTGACAGCAGCACAAAGTTCCTTGGCAAGAGTCACTCTGTAACACATTGGGCTGGAGCTGATCTGGCTCTGTCACTCTGGGCCGCACCAGGAGTGGGTCACAGCCCAGGAGCAGGATGACCCCAGGTGTGACTGGAGCACTCGCTCTGTGGCTTTGGGCTGTCAGTCTGTGCTCTGAGAAGACAAGGACAAGAGGGAGGTCTTTTGCATGGGATAACAGAGGATTTATTGCTCTGGGGAATCTTGGGGGCAAAAGACAGAAAATGCTGAAATAGGGAGGTGGTTCAAAGGGAGGGTACAAAGCATCAGCTAATCAGAGATATCCTGGGGAGGGTAAAAGGAAGGGTTCACAAAATCATCATCCAGTGAGGGAGGTATGGGGTGAAACTGGGTCACATGGATTAATCAAACATCGAAATTGAGGGGATTTCTGAAGTGGAATTCCAAGCGTGCAGTGGGTCTAAGGTAGAATTTACAGGTGACTCAGGGTAAATTGACCAAGTGATGTGGGAGGGTCTCATTTGGACCAAACCTTCAACTTGGGCAATAACAGAACAGACCATGAACAAGAAACACACTGCAACAACCACCCTTTGTCCTGTTGTGGCAGGCCCCACTAAAACCTTTGTCCACCGTTGCATTTCCAATGAGCCGGGTTTCCATGGCAATTGCCAGGACAGGTGACCCAGGTGTGGTGTCCCAGGGAGGGTTGCCATGGAAACAGGTGGCAGCACTGACCCTTTCTGTCTGGCTGAGCTGACCTTTGGCCCTGGCAGTGGCGTTTGCTGCTGGTTCCACGACGCCTGAGCAGCCAGCGCGGCACAGGGCAGGTGGCCGTGGCACAAGCCCCCAGCAAGGGATCCCCTCTGGCTCTGGGCAGTGACAGCAGCCCTGAGCAAAGGGCTGGCACAGTGGGGTCAGTGCAGTGTCCATGGCAACAGCCCCTTGCAATGGCCCAGTGCAGGTTGGGATGATAATCCACCCTCACAGCTGGCCCAGGGCAGCTCTGCAGTGCCCTTCCCCACAGCCTGGCTGCACAGAAGCACTTCCAGGGCTCTCTGCATTTCCCTTCCCTCACTCTTGGCTCACTCACACACCTCCCAACCACCCACTTGGTGCTTTCAGCTGCAAGGAGTTCAAAGCTTGTCTGTCCTTCAGCAGCTGCTCGAATTCTGCCTTCAGCCAACTCTGGATTTGTGTTTATTGCAGAACTCCCTGTGTGTCTGAACATTCCTTGCCTGGTTCTGCCTTGGGGAAGGGGAACCTCCTTGGTGGCACCTTGGGCTGGCACACACCTGAGGAGGGTGTCTGTTTTCCATGGGGAAACTCAGCAGTTTTAGGTTGCTAAAATAAAAGAAGAAAACCCCTCTTTGCCTGAGTGCTGCCAGTTCTCTGAGCAAAGCAGGTCCCAGGTGAGTGAGGAGAGACAGGATGGGACTGGGGAAGGTGGAGCAAGGTTGTCCACACTGGGTCAGACCTCAAGGCACAGCTTCTCTGACCTGGCCAGACCTCCTTAGGAGAGACCCTGGATCAATATTGATCACTGAATGCTGCAATCACCTCTGCTCTAAAGAGAACAGGAATAAAAGACACCCTTTAAAATAGGAATACATATTTCTTAGAAGCTCTTTGAAGTATTTCTCCATAACTATTGCAGGGAATTTTCCTAAGAAGTGCACCACACCAGAGGGAAATCAAGGC
Source organism: Poecile atricapillus (assembly GCF_030490865.1). Classification (NCBI taxonomy): domain Eukaryota; kingdom Metazoa; phylum Chordata; class Aves; order Passeriformes; family Paridae; genus Poecile; species Poecile atricapillus. The sequence continues at coordinate 699,470 of NC_081282.1, read as the reverse complement.
ACAGCCATGGTTTTTTAGGACTTGCTTGATCCTAATGAGCCCCATGGTGCATTTGGAGATGAGCCCTGGAACCTCAGGGCCTGAGGGGAGATTGCACAAACCTTTCCAGGAGCCAAAGTCAGAGGAAAACAGCCAAAGTTTCTCCAAGCATTAATGGGTCCCACTGAGGTCCATCCCCAACACAGGCTCCTCATGGACTCCTTGGAGGAGAGAACTGGAGGCCAGGATTGCGCAGAAACCTCTCAGAGACTCAGTGTGGAAAGGAAAATCCAAAGTAGCTGAAAAAGCCCAGAGTAGCTCAAAGTATTGATGAGCACCACTGAGTGTCAATGCAAAGCTCCCCAGGGACTCATTAAAGCAGATAATTGGGGCCATGATGGCACAAACTTCTCAGAGACTCAGTGTGGGAAGGAAAAAGGAAAGTACCTTAAGAACCTGAAGTACCTTGAAGCATTAATGAGCCCCACTGAGTGTTATTACTGACAAAGCCTCTCAAGGGACTAATTACAGCAGATAATTGGAGGCCAGGATTGCACAAACTCTCAAAGACTCCAAGACAAAAGCCAAAGTCCTTTGAAAAAGCTGCAGTTGCTGGGAGCATGAAGGAGCCCCCCAGGGCCATTCCTGAGCAAGGCTCCCCAGGGACTCCTTCCAGCAGATCCCTGAGGCCACTGGCATGTGGGCTAGGGGGGATGCTGAGGGCAGGCCAAGGGGGTGACAGTGGCCAGCCTTGCTGGGGCTGTGCCAGGAGGCCCCAGGGCCTCAGGACAAGGTGTCTCCTCACAGCTCTTGGTGGCACAGAGGCTGCTGTGGCCCAGGGCACCAAGACTTGGCTTCTCTTTGTCCCCACCTGTCATCAGTGCCTGCAGTTCTCTGCTCTGCCTGGGGCCTGGGGACACTTTCTCAGTCATGTCCCTCAGTGGGACCCATTAAAAGTAAAAGAAACTTTGGATTTCCATTCTGACTTGGAGTTCTTGAGAGGTTTCTTCCCCTCCCTCTCAGGGACTGATGTTCAGGGCCTCAGCACAAAGCCCCAAGAGGCTCATTAAAGTCCTGCTGCTGTGTCTGTGCTGCTGAGCTGGGCCAGGCTCCTGGCACAGAGGCAGCTCCTGGAAACCAAGAAGAGCTTCAAAAGCACATTTCTCTTGCTGAGCAGCTCTTCTGCCAGCCCAGCAGGGCTGGGGCACTGCCTGCAGCCACCCCGGGCACAGCCCAGAGGCACAGAGAGCTTCAATCAGTCAGGGCTGGGAAGGTGCTGAGAAGGGCCTGGGGCAGAATCACTGCCAGCCCTTGACACAGGAAGCCTCTGGCTGCAGGACAATGCAGCTGCAGCTCCTGCAGGCATCTCCTCAAGCTGGAACATGCCAGTGCCTACAGACTCTGTGAGTACATTCTCTGCCTGTCCCTTGTGTAGAGCAGCCAGGGGTGCCCAGGGCTGTCCTGCAGAGCAGGGTCCTGCAGCCCAGGGCGCTGTGCTGGGGCAGGGACTCTGCTGCCTGCCAGGGACAGCTCTCAGCCGGCCCGGGGAGCTGCTCCCAGCGCTGGGGAGAAGCTGTGGGGGGAAGGAGCCACCCTGAGCAGGGCAGGGGCTGCTGCTGAGAGGGGCTGTGTGGGGCAGGGCTGCTCCCAGCTCCAGACCTGCCTGGACACAGCTCCGGAGGACACTTCCCAAAGGAAGGTGAGACTGGGATTGCTGTAAAGATCAGGAGATTTCCTGAGACTGTTTTCAATTTCTTTCTTTAAGCAGGGTGGGAAAGTTGCAATGATGAAAAAAGGATTTTTACTTTTTATATATTTTTAATTTATTTTTAGATCTGTCAACTATTACTGTTTAGTTATAAAATCATAATTCTTAAGTAACTCTATTAAACTAATATTATATACTTCTATAACTATTATCTTGATTTAGCTCTAGTACATTTCCTAACCTTTCTCTTAGATTTTAGAACAATAAACTGACCCTCTAAATAGATTTCTGAAATACTGTATAGTCTTATCATCAGAAAGAGGAGCTACTAGAAGAACATTTTGGTTTTAACCAGAATGTGAGCGGTCATAACAAAAAGTGGGGCAAAGAAACCCTTGGACCTACTCCAGTGGGTTGAGTGAGGGGTGTGTAATTGGGGCAATGGATCTCCTATTTAATGTTTCTGGTAAATATCCTAATTAATCAACCTTAATAAATTGTTGAAATAAGGGGCCGGGTGTGCCATATCCCCACTGGGACACCTGGAAGCTTCCAGTAAAGCTGGTTTTTACTTTACTGTTCTAACACTGTTGCAAAAGGTTTTTGGATTTTTTTTTTCTCTTTTGATTATAGACAACAGGGTGATGAGAGAAGCAGAAGAGGAATTGTAATCCCAGAATCACAGAACATTCTGAGTTGAAAGGGACACACCAGGATCAGCAAAGTAATGTTGGAACATTTACAGAGATGCCAGAATTGTAACTTTGGGTGCTCAGTCTCTCTGCTGGGAGCCTCCTAAATGGCCTGAATGCACTGCTCTGCTATTGTCATTGTTACCTGGGGCTCTCAGGGAGCCTCTGGCATCTGCAGCAGCTGAGTCAGGCCCTGCCCTTGGGATTGCTGCCAGGCAGGTGTGTCCATGGGAATGGGGTGTCCCAGCTTCCCTGTGACCTGTGGGGCTGTGGGCAAAGCAGTCCATGGGAAAGGGGAATGAGCTGAGCCCCCTCCCTGAGATCCCATCATGGGCACACCTGGGGATCTCCTTGCTGTGTCCTTCCAAGCTCTGAGCTGCCCTCCTGGCTGCAAATCTGTGCCAGAGCCTCTTGGAGTTCCCTGAAAGTCCCACAGGGAAGGGCAGAGATGTCACAGCTGAGGAAATGCTGTTGGCTTTGCCAAGGGAGCCGTGAGTGTCCTTGGCAGAGGAGGGTGCTGAGACCTTGCCCAGAGACCTTTAGAGAGGGTGAGACATTCAGGGATCCCTCTGCCCCGGGCAGGGTCTGGTTTATGCCAGGGTGACATGGGAGTGTGATTGTGCTCTGATTCCAGCCAAAGATGCAAACCCAGGGCAGTTGGGAACAAGCCCATCCAGCCCCTCCCCTTCCCTAAGCCACAGGGAATCCTTTGCCTCTCACATCTCTCAGTGGTAAACTCTGAGTGCAGAAGAAAAGCTGGGGATTTCTGACCCCAGAGAACCAGGAATGATGTGTGGGCAGGAGAACAATTCCTAAAACCAACTCCTGCCATACTTTAGAATTGTGTGTGCAGATGCTACCAAGCCCTTCTGCATTAGGAGTGATTCCCCTGTCAAATCCTGAATTTCCAGCCTTGTCCCTCTGCCACATGGCCACAAACCCAGGGCAGCAGGGCAGGGATGGCTCCTGGAGAGCCCCCAGGCACAGGCCTGGCTGCTCCTGGCACACCCAGCACAGCTGGAGCTCAGGCAGGGACCTGGGTGAAGGTTTTCCCAGAGCAGGAACAAAGGTGCGTGAGTCCCAGCCTCTCCTGACTTGTCACTGTTCTTTTTCTTCATGAACAGGTTCCCATGTGCAGCCACAGCAAATGTCCAACAGCAGCTCCATCAGCCACTTCCTGCTGCTGGCATTGGCAGACACGCAGCAGCTGCAGCTCCTGCACTTCTGCCTCTTCCTGGGCATCTCCCTGGCTGCCCTCCTGGGCAACATCCTCATCATCAGTGCCATAGCCTGCAGCCACCACCTGCACAGCCCCATGTTCTTCTTCCTGCTCAACCTGGCCCTCAGCAACCTGGGCTGCATCTGCACCACTGTGCCCAAAGCCATGCACAATTCCCTCTGGGACACCAGAGATATCTCCTATGCAGGATGTGCTGCACAGCTCTTTTTCTTTATGTTCTTCCTTGGATCAGAATATTTCCTGCTGACCGTCATGTGTTACGACCGCTACGTGTCCATCTGCAAACCCCTGCACTACAAGACCCTCCTGGGCAGCAGAGCTTGTGCCCACATGGCAGCAGCTGCCTGGGCCAGTGGCTTTCTCAATGCCCTGCTGCACACAGCCAATACATTTTCTCTGCCCCTGAGCCAGGGCAATGCCCTGGACCAGTTCTTCTGTGAAATCCCTCACATCCTCAAGCTATCCTGTTCACACTCAAACCTCAGGGAACTGGGGCTTCTTGCAGTTAGTGTCTGTTTCCTACTTGGCTGTTTTGTGTTCATTGTTTTCTCCTATGTGCAGATCTTCAGGGCCGTGCTGAGGATCCCCTCTGAGCAGAGACGGCACAAAGCCTTTTCCACCTGCCTCCCTCACCTTGCCGTGCTCTCCCTCTTCCTCAGCACTGCCTCATTTGCACACCTGAAGCCTCCCTCCATCTCCTCCCCATCCTTGGATCTGTCAGTGTCAGTTCTGTACTCAGTGGTGGCTCCAGCCCTGAACCCCCTCATCTACAGCCTGAGGAACCAGGAGCTCAAGGCTGCAGTGTGGACACTGATGACCGGAAAATTTCAAAAACATTAAACTGCTGGCCAGTTTCTGCAAATCACTTGTAATAAAAGTCATCTTTGATTGTTCTTGTTGTTTTCATTTTAGAGATTCTTTTTCTTTGTTTTACGTTTAAATCTTGTACACAAATAAATGTCATTGTTTGTGCCATTTCTCATTTTGTTTCTCTCCACCTTCCCTGTGCCCACACACTGTGTCAATGAGGGGCTGTGCTCTTGGTGGCTTTAAAGGAACTAAAGGGTCTCCCAGCAAAGTTTTCTCCAGAGATCCCCCTTTTGTTCCCTTCTCTGGAGCTGTAGCAGCAGTGTCTGTGTGCAGAGCTGGGGACAAGTCAGTGGTGGCACTGAAGCTCTGCTCCTGCTGGCCACACCATTCCTGATCCAGGCCAGGGGCCATTGACCTCCTTGGCCACCTGGGCACACTGCTGGCTCATGTCCAGCCTGCTGTCCATCAGTACCCCAGGTCCCTTTCTGCCTGGCTGCTGTCCAGCCACTCTGTCCCCAGCCTGGAGCACTGCGGGGGTTGTTGTGGCCAAAGTGCAGGACCTGGCACTTGGACTTGTTAAACCTAACCTTGTTGGGTTTGGGCCCTGGATCCAGCCTGTCCAGGTCCCTGTGCAGAGCCCTCCTACCCTGCAGCACATCAACACTCCCAGCCAACTTGGTGTCACCACGGTTCCATGGGGCCCTAGAGTGTCACAATGGTCTCCATGATTCCATGAGGCCTCCCAGAGTCACAATGTCCCTTTGGTTCCATGGGACCCCTTGGTGTCACAAAATCCCTTGGATCCTTGTGCCCTGCAGTGTCACAATGGTGCCTTCGTCCCCCAAGGCCCCGCAGTGTCCCAGTGGATCCTTGGTTCCATGAGGTCTCACAGTGCAGCAATGCTCTCCTTGGTTCCACACTGTCACCACTGGGCCTCACGGTCCCAAGGGCACCATGGTGTCAAACATGTTTCCTTCATTCCATGAGTCCCTGAGGTGTAACACTGGCCCCTTGGTTCCATGGAGCCCTGCAGTGTCCCAATGGCCCCACCATGACACGAGGTCCTGCTCTGTTGCAATGCTCTGCATGGTTCCACAAGGCCCTGCAGTGTCACAGGGGCCTCTTGATTCCATGAGCCCAAGAAAGAGGTGGCCTCTGGAATAGTAAAATTGATCAGCAACCTCCAAGTGGCTGAGGATCCCTCCTCATCAGAGCAGGAATGAACAGAAATAGGCACAGATTTCTGGCTGCCCCAGCTTTGGGATGGGCCCTGGGCCTGGAGCAGGAGCAGCTCTTGAGGGCCCCAAGGCCGGGGCTGTGGTGCTGGCCTGGGCAGATGGGATGGCAAGAGGGGCTGAAGAGCTCTCAGCACCTCAGGGAGAGGAGAGCAGGGCACCCAGGGAGCCTCCTTTTCCCTTGGCCAAGCACCTTCCCCCATGGCTGGGGCTGAGGCCTCTCTGAGCTGCAGCTGCTGCTGTGCCCTGCAGAGGGGCTGAGGCCGTGGGGCAGTGCCCAGAGCAGCCTGCCCTGAGCAGAGCTGTGGGGCCAGAGCCGGCTGGGCTGTGCTGGGGAGAGGCCCTGGCTGCTGCCGAGAGCTCAGGGCAGCTGGGACAGCTTGGAGGGAGCTGGGCTGGGCTCAGAGAGCCTGCCAGAGAAACCAGCAGTGTCCATCTCAGCCTGGGTGAGCGTGCAGGACTCACTGGTTCCATGTGGCCTCACAGTGTCACAATGGCCCCTTGGTTCCTTGAGGCTGTGAAGTGAATTAATGGTCTCTCCATGGTTCCATGAGTCCCAGCAATGTCACAGTGGTCTCCATGATTCCATGGTGCCCCACAGTGTCACAATGGTCCCTTGGTTCCATGGGCCCTGTGCTGGTGCATTCCCCCCTCCCCTTCTCATGCAACCCTGCCAGCTGAGAAATGCTCCTTGGGCCTGGGCCTTGGCCAACAGCCCCTGGGCTCAGCTCCTGTGCAGCTCATCAGAAACACTGTCTGCTCCCAGGCACTGCTGCTGCCAACCAGCTCCTGCTTGCTTCAGGAGCAGCCCTGGGAACTGTTTCTGTTCCCTCCGTGGCACAACATCCCTGTTCTCAGCCTTGCAAAGAAAGCTGTTGATGCCAAGTGCGGCCAGGATGAAACATTGCTGTGCCTGAAGCCCCTCTCTTGGGGCCCTACAAACAGCGCTCCAAAAGGAGCCCCTTGCAGCTCTCCTGGCCCAGCCACCTCCCTCTGAGCGGGGCCTCTGCGAGCCGGGAACTCTCCCGTTTGCTGCACTCGGGGCATCCCTGAACAACGACGGAGCCTGGGCCCATCCCCGCACTCCTCCAGGCTCAGCCCCTCGCCCGCTGGGGAGATGCCAAAGCATCCACAGGGAGCATTTCCCTGCCCTGCAGGGGAATTTCTCACAGCTGCCTTGCACTGCCTCTTTGTGTCTGTGTGCACACACCAGCGCTGTGCCCTGGCAAATGTCGCAGAAATGCTGCTCTCAGAGGGGCTGGAGTGCCTCGGAGATCTGAGTCAGTCAGGCCTGTGAGTGAGGGTAAGTCACGAGGTATAAACTAAATTAAATGCTGCTAAGAATGGTTCTCTTGTTATGTTGTCACATTTAATAGAAGTTGTAAGTTATGTTTAATAACGTTAAGTGTTTTTCCTCTGGTAAATCATGAAGTCATAGGTTATAAGTTAGTATAAATACTGTAAAGTGCTGATCTTTTGTTAAACTGTGAAGTTGAAGGTATCAATTAAGGTTAAGGTATAGGTTAAGTCCTGTTAAGTTTGAGCTCTGTTAAGCTTTTAGGCCGTATTCCTTTTATCCTTGCCCTCACTGTCCTCTTGTGACACACACACACACACACACACACACACACAAACACACAGGGACAGTTCTGGGTTCATTTCTGGTTGGATTGCCTGAATTTTGTTTGGTTTTGTTGTTGCTTTGTTTCCTTGCTGTGCCTGAAGTGTCCAGTCAGGACCAAAGTGAGTCTTGCCAAGGAACTTTGTGCTGCTGTCACTTAATATTAAATCTGGTTTTTGCTGCTCCCTTGCCGGGGATTTTTCAAGCGCTCTCAAGCCCTCGTTGGTGACAGGGTGAAGGAGCCCTGGCCCAGGCTCTGGCCCTGGGGGACACAGGGATGCTGCCGGGGGGTCCCTGGCCCCCTGTCCCACCCCCACGGCCCCAGCCCCGTCCCTGTGTCAGGCTCTGGGGTCGATCTGATGGAACATCCTCTGGGGGAGGCTGCGGCACCAGGGGTGGGGGAACCTGGGGGAACAGGGGACCCCGCTGTGCAGGAGCAGCGTTGGACTTCTCTGGGGGGAACTGTGAGGGGGGCTGGGGTGGAGTGACCTCCCCAGTGACCTCACATTGTCCCCTGTGATGTCACACAGACACCTGGGATGTCACAGAGCCCCCTGTGATGTCACACAGACACCTGGGATGTCACAGCCCACTCTGGGCAGCCCTTGTGACGTCACAGAGCCAACTCTGGTTTGTCATCCTGTGATGTCATACAGCTCTGCTGTGATGTCACAGAAGACTGTGATGTCACAAAGACAGCAGATATTATCACACTCTACTGTGATGTCACAGCCTTCTCTATGATGTTACACAGCCATAATCTGATGTCACAAACCACTCTCTGATGTCACAGAGCCACCCTCTATGATGGCAGAGTGTGCTCTATGGCCTCACACCCTCCTCTGGGATGTCACAGCCAGCTCTGTGCTGTCACAACCCCATCAGTGATGTCACTCAGCCCTCTTTGTGATGTCATACAGACACCCTGTGATGTCACAGAACACACTTTGATCTCACAGCCAGGTCTGTGATGTCATACAGCCATGCCATGATGTCACAGCCTGCTCTGTGATGTCATATATCTAATGTCTAATGTCACAGTCCTCTCTGTGATGTCACAGCCTGCTCTGTGATGTCACAGAATCCCCTCTATGATGCTGTAGCTGCTCAGTGACCTCACACAACAAACTCTGTGATGTCCCAGCCCCATCTGTGACCTCACACAACCCACTCTGAGCTGTCACACAGCCCCTTTCTGACATCCCAGCTGCTCTGGGGCTCCAGGACACAGCCCCAGAGGTGCCGCTGTGACACAGCCCCCTCTGGGACATCGCACAGCCCCTGCCAGTGCTGAGCCCCTGGGAGCTCTGTCTGGGCCTGCTCGTGTCCCTGAGCTGCCCTGGCAGGGCCCCAGCCCTGCTGGGCTGTGCTCAGGAGCTGCTCCTGGCCAGAGCTGTCTCTCTGCAGCGCTGCCCTTGCCAGGAGCTGCCTCTGGGCCAGGAGCCCGGCCCAGCTCAGCAGCACAGACACAGCACCAGCACTTTCATCACCCTCTCGGGCCTCTGGGGCTCTTTGCATCACACTCAGTCCCTCAGAGTGTGCTCCAGAAACTTCTCAAGAGCTCCAAGTCAGATGGAAACACTGAAGTTTCTTGTAGCTGAAATGAGAGACACGAGTGAGAAAGCGTCCCCAGGTTCCAGGCAGAGCAGAACACTGGAGGCCCTGATGGCAGCTGGGGACAAGCAAGGGAAAGGTGTCTGTGGTGCTGAGCAAAGCTGGATGTGTTTCAGGAATGCCAAGGGCCAAGGGCTGAGCCCCAGCCCCTGGCAAGGCAGATGCTGTCCCTCCCTCATTGCTCAGGGCTCTTCCCGGGGCACTGGCATGTGGGGATGTGCAATGCCAAGGGCAGCACCATGGGGCGGCCCCTGCCAGGCTGCTGAGCAGGGACAAGGAGGCAATGAGGCCCCAGGGCTGCCAGGGTCACTTGTCCCCTGCTGGCCTCAGGCCCAGGGCCAGCAGCCATGGCCAAAGGGCTGCACAAGTTGCCTCTGGCAGGGCCTTTCAGCTGCTGCCCATCCCTGTGCCCTCTCCAGCCCAGGCTGCCCTACGGTGTTGTGATAGATTGGTACTGAAGAAAACAAAGATAAACACCTAAGGAAGTTAAAACTGCCAGAGGCTGATGGGAGTTTGTCTCCTAGCCAACAGCTGGCCATTTCTAAGAATTGACAGCAGTTTTAACCAGTGAAAAGTGAGATCAACCTGTGAACAGCACCTTAAGCCCTAAGGCTGGGAATTTCTTTGTCTCTTGGTGTCCTGGCTGTGAAAGGTAACTGAGCTTTAGCTGGCTTCCCGTCCCCTGCCCAGCCCATGCGGCCCGGGCAGGGGCTGGGCTGGGCCTGCCGCGGCTCCCGGCCGGGAGATGGGGCCTGCGGGGCTTGCCCCGGGCTCTGGCCGGGCCAGGCCGGTCCCTGCCTCGGCTGCAGTTTTTGCTGGGACTGAATTCACCCCAGAGACTGCCGAGGAAAGAAAGAAAAAGCTCTTGACCTGCGGCAGGCTGAGACAGTGACCACACTCTCCAGAGCAGCCATGAAGAATCTTCCATCGCAGACAACTCCAGCCGCTGCTCCGGCAGAGATCACAGAACCATCTACAAAGCCTGGGCAAGATTTTAACCTTTTCATTACCCAGATGAGACTTGCAGATTAATCCTTTTACCCAGAGAGAGAAAAAGAGAGTAATCAACATGTAAAGAGACTTTATAAACTATCAGAGACAGTAAAGAAAAGAATTAAGCTTTAGAAGAGGTGGAGAATAAGGAGATGCTTTAATTAAGCTGAAATATTTTTCTGTTAAAGCTATGGAGATGGACAATAGTGTTCTGAGAAATCTCCTTTAATTCATGACAGAGTATATTGGGAGGAATAGAGTGTTCAAAGTGTGGATTTTGAGCAAGAGGTGGAGTAATTGTGCTACAGTGAGGTGCTGGAACAGAGGGGAGAAGTAATAGTTGAAGATTTGAGGCCTTGAGAGGCAAAGAGAAAACTTCTGTTTCCAGGGAAGCTCACAGAGACAGATGAAGAGAACTTTTGCCTTTGAATAACTCATCCTTAAAAATGACATCCCTAGACTCATGACCCATACACACCTCAGAGTGATGTGAAATGGGAGGAGTGAACTGATGACAGATTTCTGGACAGCTGGCATCAGAGAAATAGAAAGCTATAACAGAAATAGTTTTCTTGTGAAAAACTCCATAGATTAACAGAAGAAGACTTCTGTTTCTCTACAAAGACTGAAGAAAAGACTCTAGCAGGAATTGGGACTGTTTTAAACACCAAAGTTCCAAGTTTTTTTGTCTCTATGTTGTCATGTGAACAAGGAAATTGTTGGGTAGTGGGGATAAAGGGGTTTTTTGGGGGTTTATTCTGGTGTTCTTATTCTTGTAGTTTTGTTAACAAACTTTCTTTATTTCTTTTAAGTTTTCAGCCTGTTTTGCTCTTGCTCTAATCCATATCTCACAGCAAGAAATAAGTAAGTTTTCTAGTAATTTTTTTAGTTACTACTTTAAAACCACGACAATATAGCAACATAAATCACCACAAAATCCCACAAATTTATTTAAATCTCCTTAAAAATTCCAGTAAAAATCCACAAAATTCCAGAAACATCCCAGAGAATTTGACAAAAATCCGACAAAATCTCCACAAAAGCTCACAAAACTATTTAAATCTCCTCAAAATCCCACAAAATTCAAGAAACATCCCACAAAATTCCAGAAAAATCCCACAAAATTCCCTAAATCTCAAAATCACACAAAATTCCACAAAAATCCCACAAACTTCCCGCAAAATTCCACAAAAAATCTCTCAAAAATCCAACAAAATTATTTAAATCTCATCAAAATCTCACAAAATTTTACAGAAATACCAGAAAATTACTTAAATCTCCTCAAAGTCTCACAAATTTTCAGATACATCCCACAAAATTCCACAGAATTCCATAAACCACCTCAAAATTCTACTAAATTTCACAAAAATCTTTAAATAAATTTTAAAATCTCCTCAAAATTCCAACAAATTCCCCACAAATCGCACAAAATTTTAAAAAAATCTCACAAAAATTCCTCAAAATTTCCCTAAATTTCCTCAAAATCTGACAAAATTTCACATAAATCCCTCAAAATTCCCAGAATTTTCTTCAAAATTACACAAAATTTTACAAAAATTCCACAAAATACCCTAAATCTCTTGAAAAACCCAACAAAATTCCACAAAAATCTTATAAAACTATTTAAATTTTCTAATAATCCAACAAAATTTAAAAAAAAATCCATTAAAAATAAAAAAAATCCACAAAATTCTAAGAAAATTCCACAAAAATTTCACAAAATTATTTAATTTTCACAGAAATCCCACAAAATTTCACGAATTCCAATAAAAAGCCCACAAAATTATTTAAATCTCCTCAAATTCCTACAAAATTCCAGATGAATCTCACACAATTCCACAAATTTCTATGAAATTCCACTAAATTTCTACAAAATTCCATAAATCTCACAAAATCACACAAAATTCCAGAAAAATCCCACAAAAATCGCTCATCATTCCTCAAATTTCCTTAAATTTCTACAAAATAATAGAAAAATCCACAAAAATCTAAAAAACCCACAAGATTTTTGAAATATTCTCAAAACCTTACTAAATTTCAGGAAACATCTTACAAATTCTCCTCCAATTTCCACAAAATTCCAGGAAAATCCTTCAAAATTCTTGAAAAGCCCCCAAAATTCCAGAAAAACCCCACACTATTATTCAAATGCCCCACAAAATTCAAGAAAAATCCCACAAAATTTCCACAATTTTCCACAAAATCTAGGAAAAATTCCTCAAAATTTAAGTCTCTTCAAAGTGCCAGAAAACTCCACAACATCCTCAAAAATATCCCACAAACTTCCAGAAACATTCACAAAATTCTTTAAATTTTCTCAAGATCCCACAAAACTCCAGAAAAATCTCACAAAATTCCCTAAATTTTCTCAAAACCCTACCAAATTCCAGAAAGATCCCACAAAATCGCCACATATTTCCACAAAATCTTAGAAAAATCCCTCAAAATCCTTCAAGTCTCCTCAAACTCCCACAAAATTCCAGCAAAATCCACAAAATTCAAGAAAATAATTTCAGAAAATTCCAGAAAAATCCCACAAAATTCCCTAAATCTTCTCAAAACCCTACCAAATTCCAGAAACATCCTACAAAATCTCCTCAATATCCCACAAAATATAAGAAAAGTCCCTCAAAATCCTTCAAGTCTTTTCAAAATCCCACAAAAGTGCAGAAAATTCCACACATTTCCAGAAAAATCTCAGGAAATTGCAGAAAAATCCCATAAAATTCCAGAAACATTCACAAAATTCCATAAATCTTGTCAAAACCCTACCAAATTCTAGAAACATCCCACAAAATCTCAACAATTGTCCCAAAATTTAAAAAAAAATCCCACAAAATGTCCCAAATCTCCTAAATATCCCACACATTTAAAAAAACCCCACAAAATTCTTGTAAAGCCCCATAAAATTCCAGAAAAATCCCACAAAATTCCCTAAATCTTCTCAAAACCCAACCAAATTCCAGAAACATCCCACAAAATCTCCACAAAATTCCACAAAATATAACAAAAATCCCTCAAAATTCTTTGTCTTTTCAAAATCTCACAAAAGTGCAGAAAATTCCACATTCCAAAAAAATCCTACAAAATTATAGAAACATCATACGAAATTGCAGAAAAATCCCACAAAATTCCAGAAAAATCCACAGAATTCCATAAATCTTCTCAAAACCCTACCAAATTCCAGAAACATCTCACAAAATCTCCTCCAATTTCCACCAAATTCCAGAAATATCCCACAAGATTCTTCAAGTCTCCTCCAAATCCCGCAAAATCCCACAAAATCTTACAAAAATCTACAAAATTCCAGAAAAATCCCACAAAATTCCAGTAAAATCTGATTAAATTGTTGGCGTTCAGGAACGCTCATAACCACAGAATGATTATTTGCAGGTGCTTTATTAAGGGATCTGGGTGTCAGGGGTTCACAGACCCAAATCTGACCCATCTTGGTTTTCAGCTGAACATCTTTTTATTCTCTCTTGTTGTATAATTTACATATTAATTACTAAACTTCCCCTTCTTACCCTCATTACCTAACCCAAATTGCCAGTTTACACCAAAATGCACCTCAGTGCTGCTGCTGGTGTCTGCTCATGTGTCCCCTATGCACAAAATAACCCCACCAGCAACCAACCACCTCATCCCCAATACCCATACCTCACTTACAGTTATTTATTTTAGAAAGAGGGGGGAGACAGGAGAGGAAGGGGAAAAAGAAAATAGTCCCCCCCCCCCCAAAATGTCAGAGCTAATCTTTTATACTTTGTTATAGAAAATGGAGAGCAAAACCATCCTTGAGTTCCTGACGTTCCTGACCATCTGGATGCTCCTGAAAACATCAGCTGTGGAGGCCTGGCCAGTAGCACAGCCCCAGGAGAACGTGTGGATCACCCTGGCAAAGACTCTCAAACAAGACCACGTGTGCTTGTCCATGGGCAGCGCCACCAACCCTCTGTCATCCTGCCTGCCCCAGTGAAGGCATCCACGCCCGCATCCAGAGACCCCAACACGCGGTCCAGGAACTCCAGACTGAAAAGGAGCCCCAGTGGTTTGAAGACCTTTTTGGGAGCTGGGGACTCAAAGGATGGGTTGCCTCCCTCCTCAAAAACATTTTTTGGGTTATCCTAATTATTATTATTTTCCTATGTATGTTTTCATGTTTTAAGAAGTTACTAGCCAAATCTCTGGGAGATGCCTTTTTAAGAAGTAAAGAAGGGGGAGTTGTGGGGGCCAGGAAACCAGCTAATTCAGAGATCCTGGCCCTCCCTTGGAGGCAGGGCACTTTGCTCTAAGGGAGAGAAAAGTATCAGTCCCAGCAATCTTTGAGTTAGTTATGTTAAACTGTTACACTCCATTGCTGTTCTCCCCTGCCACCCCACCCCAATACCTGTATCCCAGTTTCCCCCAGCCCCTCTCCTCCCCTATAAATACCCCAGTTTATCCCCTGTTCCACAGAGCTGCTGTCACTGGCTCCCTTGGCCGAGGGCCCGGCTGTAATAAAGGCCAGTTCTCTGCGGAACGCCACACAGTGCTCTGCTCTCTCCCTCCGTGTCGCCTGCACGCTGCCGCTGAGCTGAGCTGAGCTGAAATCACTCGCCGGGCAGAGGACGTGTCTGTGCCCCGGGCAGCCCAACCGCGGACCGCTTTTCCGGGAGTCGCGGCACCCCTGCCACCTCCACCGCCGCGGCAACCTATGAGAAAGCACAGCTGGGTTCTGCTCAGGGCATTTCAAACTACCTGGGGTGTTTGGGACTTGCCCTTGCAAAGGCAGCATCGCAGGAAAAGTCCAAGTTTCTCTTCATGGACTCCCAGGATGTGTTGGCTTGGAAGGGACCTTAAAGCTCCTCTTGTTCCAACTCTCAGCACACTCAGGACACCTTCCCCTAGACCAGCTTGCCCCAAGCCCCATCCAACCTGGCCTTGAACCCTTCCAAGGGTCAGACAATCACAGCTTCTCTGCAACCTGGTCTATTCCTCCCAGATGTAAAATCATACCAAACTTAGCAGCCCCAGAGATAGATTTTTATCAAATATCTCCATTTTTCTAGGAAAGAAATATGGCAAAACTTGTTTGCATCTGACTTTGCAAAATCAACACGAGCTCTTCAGAAAGGGCTGCCGCCCACTTTTCTTATTTTTCCCCATTTGGTGGAACATTTGCATTCTGTTGTTGTTTGGAGAAGTATTTTAATGTATCTATTAATTGTAGATATTAAATATAGATATTAAATATAGGCTGAGGCTGCTTAAAATAGTTCAGCGAGATACCAGGATATAAGGGGTGGAAAACTGGGCTCTTACACATCCAGTACTTCTGCTGTTGGAAGTCTTCAATCCCACCTCTCTGCTGGGATGAAATAGGTGCTACTCATCCAATTTCAAAAGCATCATGCATCAAGCTGACACTATTTGAAGACTTCAAAATAAAAAAGCCAATTTAAACAAACCACTGCTCCTTTCCATTTTCTCTGTTCCACAGTTTAGGACAGAAGAAAGGAGAGAAAGATTGTTTTGGGAACAATGTTATCATGACTCTAAAAAGAATATCAAAACCGCTCTGCCACACTCTCAGCTGCTGCAGCCCCAAAAAGCACTGGCTGTCTTTGCTCACAGAGTCACAATTGTGCTGGGATTTCTACCACACCACAGGACAGCGATTTTTTTCTTTTTCTCCTGGAAATACCCACAGCACTTCTGGCTAGCAAGGCAAACATGAGCCTCTTTTAGTGGCCCTTGAAATTGGACATGTGAAATGAGGTACACAAAGCCACAGGCCAGCTGAACCTGGCATCTCTGAATGGGTCTTCACATTCTTCCCAGGAAGATGAATGGCAATCACTATTTTGGCAGGGAAACTGCATCAGCTGGCAATTTGGTGTAGAAAATGTGCTTTCTGCTCCTCTCACAGCCAAAATTCCTACCCATTTCTTGGAAGTCCTTCTTAGATAAGGACCATGTTCAACTGAGTGACAGTGAAGCCAAATGGCAATCCAGGAATCAATTGTCCTGTACACAATCTCCTCCATCCACGTGGAAGGTTACTCACGGGCACACAGGAGTAAGTGTAGTGGTTTAGATTTGCTAATTTCATTTTCCCAGGCAGCGCACCAAAGTTATGTCATGGCTTTAAAGCAGTTACTAAAAAATTACTAGAAAACTCACTTATTTCTTGCTGTGAGATATGGATTAGAGCAAGAGCAAAACAGGCTTAAAACTTAAAAGGAATAAAGAAAGTTTGTTAACAAAACTACAAGAATAAGAACACCAGAATAAACTTCCAGAACAACCCTTTTATCCCCCACTACCCACCATTCTCTTGTTCACATGACAACATAGAGACAAAAACTTTGGAACTTTGGTGTTTAAAACAGTCCTAATTCTTTCTAGAGTCTTTTCATCAGCCTTTGTATAGTAACAGAAGTCTTCTGCTAATCTCTAGAGTTTCTCACAAGAAAAATATTTCTGTTATAGCTTTCTATTTTACTGATGCCAGCTGTCCAGAAATCTGTCATCAGTTCACTCCTCCCATTTCACATCACTCTGAAGTGTGTATGGGCCATGAGTCTAGGGATGTCATTTTTAAGGATGAGTTATTCAGAGGCAAAAGTTCTCTTCATCTGTTTTTGTGAGCTTCGCTGGAAAAACAGTTTTCTCATTGCCCTCAACGCCTCAAATCTTCGCTTCACTTATTTCCAGCACCTCGCTGTATCACTATTACTCCACCTTTTGCTCAAAATCCACACTTTGAACACTCCATTCCTCCCAATATACTCTGTCATGAATTAAAGGAGTTTTTTCAGAACACTATTGTCCATCTCCATAGCTTTAACAGAAAAATATTTCAGCTTAATTAAAGCATCTCTTTATTCTCTCTTCCCCATCTAAAACTTAACTCTTTTCTTCACTGTCGTTGATGGTTTTATGATGTCTTTTTCATGTTGATTGTCTCTCTCTCTCTGTCTCTCTGGGAAAAAGGAGTAATCTGTATGTTTTATCCAGGTAGTAAAAGAGTTAAAGTCTGGGAAAGCTGCAGATGTTCATGGTGTCAGGTTTCAGTCCAGCAGCAGAAACTGCAAACCAAGCCAGGCCGGCCGGCTCCGTTTCTCCCCCCCCGCCCTCTGCGGCCTTGTCCGGCCTGGAGGGGGGGAGGAGGCCGAGACAGAGCCTGTTACCTCGTCAGAAGCCAGAAACCAAAGAGAACAAGAGAGCCCTGGCTTTACATCTCAAGGTGGTGTTCACAAGCTGATCTCACTTTTCAATGGTCAAAACTGCTGTCAATTCTTAGAAATGACCGAGAATTGGTCAGGAGAAGAGACTCCTATCAGTCACCAGCAGCTTTAATTTCCTCCCAGCTCCCAAAGTTTACAGGTAAAGTCACCCCATAACACTGACAAAATTTCTAATTCCCACAAACGCTAAGAAAAATCCCACAAAATTTTCCAAGCCTCCTCAAAATCCCACAAAAATCCCACAAACATCGCACAAAAATCCCACAAAATCTCCTCCAAATCCCACAAAATTCTAGAGAAATTCCACAAAATTCCAGAAATATCCCACAAAATTCCCTGAATCTTCTCAAAACCCAACCAAATTCCTGCAACATCTCACAAAATCTCCTCCAATTTCCACGAAATCTAAGAAAAATCCCTCAAAATTCTACAAGCATCCTTCAAATCCCACAGAATTAAAGAGAAATCCTCAAAATTCCAGGAAAATTCCACCAAACTCCATATATTTTCTCAAAACCCTACCAAATTCCAGAAACATCCAACAAAATCTCCACCAATTCCCACAAAATCTAAGAAAAATCCCTCAAAATTCTTCTAGTCTCCTCCAAATCCCACAAACATCCCACAAAAATTCCACAAACATCTCACAAAATCTCCTCAATATTTGAAAAAATTCTGGAAAAACCCCACAAAATTCCAGAAAAATCCCACAAAATTCCCTAAATCTTCTCAAAACCCAACCAAATTCCTGCAACATCTCACAAAGTCTCCACCAATTTCCACAAAATCTAAGAAAAATCATCCTCAGAATTCTTCAAGTCTCTTCCAAATCACACAAAAATCCTACAAAATTCTTGAAACATCCCACAAAAACTCCTCAATATCCCACAAAATTCAAGAGAATTTCCACAAAATTCCAGGAAAATCCCACAAAATTCCAGGAAAACCCCACAAAATTCCTTAGATCTTCTAAAAAGCCTACCAAATTCCAGAAACATCCCACAAAATGTCCAGAAATGTCCACAAAATTCCAGAAAAATCCTACAAAATTACCTAAATCTTCGGAATATCCCACAACATTCCAGAACGATCTCACAATATCTCCACAAATTTCCACAAAATTCAAGAAAAATCCCACAAAATTCACTAAATCTTCTCAAAAACCAACTAAATTCCTGCAACATATCACAAAATCTCCACCAATTTCCTCAAAATTCCAGAAAAATCCTTGAAAATTCTTTGTCTCCTCTAAATCCCACAAAAATCCCACGAAATTCCAGAACGATCTCACAAAATCTCCTCAATACCCCAAAAAATTCTAGAGAAATTTAAAAAAATTCAAGAAAAATCCCACAAATTTCCCTAAATCTTCTCAAAACCTAACCAAATTCCTGAACTATCTCACAAAATCTCCACCAATTTCCACAAAATTCCAGAAAAATCACAAAAAATTCTTCAAGTCTCCTCAAAATCCCACAAAATTTCACAAAATCCCAGAATCATTCCACAAAATCTCCTCAATATCCCACAAAATTCTGGAAAAGCCCCACAAAATTCCTGAAAAATTTTTACAAACTTCCCTAAATCTTCTCAAAATTCTACCAAATTCCTGCAACAACTCACAAAATCTCCACCAATTTCCACAAAATCATGTAGCCTTTCAAGCAAGGCAGACACCCTGGTTCAGGAGCCAGCAAGGTGACCACACCCAGGCCACTCAGACCATTTTACCCACAAGACATCAATGGGATGGAGGGCGAAGAAATGGCATTTATTGCAGGAGAATTTGACATTTTATAACCTGGGGTCACTGTGTTACTCCCATCTGCTTTCATCACAGCCAGGTGCTATTGGCTAATTGCAGGGGTCATTACCATATTACGGAGAGGGCGTTCACTAACTTTCCGTTACATCCCGAGATCTTCAGAACGCCAGACCTTACTACTACAACATCTAAGAAACATCCCTCAAAATTCTTCAAGTCTCCTCCAAATCGCACAAAAATCTGGAAAAGCCCACCAAAATTCCAGGAAAATTGCACAAAATTCCCTAAATTTTCACAAAACCCAATGAAATTCCAAAAACATCCCACAAAATCTCCACAAATGGCCACAAAATTCAAGAAAAATCCCTCAAAATTCTTAGTCTCCTCCAAACCCCACAAAATCCCACAAAATCTCCTCAATATCCCAGAAAATTCTAGAGAAATTCCAAAAAATTTCGGAATAATGCCACAAAATTCCCTAAATCTTCTCAAAACCCAACCAAATTCCTGCAACATCTCATAAAATCTCCACCAATTCCCACAAAATCTAAGAAAATAATCCTCAAAATTCTTCAACTCCTTTCAAAATCCCATAAAAATCTCACAAAACTCCAGAAATATCCCACAAATTCTTCTCAGTATCCCACAAAATTGTGGAAAAGCCACACAACATTCCAGAAAAATGCCACAAAATTCCCCAAATCATCTCAAAACATTAAAAATTTCCAGAGACATCGAAAAAAATCTCCACCAATTTCTACAAAATCTAAGAAAAATCCCACAAAATTCTTCAAGTCCCCTCCAAATCCCACAAAATTCTGGAAAAGCCTTAAAAACTTCCCTAAATGTTCTAAAAATCCAATCAAATTCCAGAAACATCCAACAAAATCTCCACCAATTCCCACAAAATCTAAGAAAGATATCTCAGAATTCTTCAAGTCTCCTCAAAAACACAGAAATACTCATAAAAATCCCACAAAATTCTGGAAACATCCCACAAAATCTCATCAATATCCCACAAGTTCTTGAAAAGCCCCACAAAATTCAAGAAAAATTTCACAAAATTCCCTAAATCCTCTCAAAACCCTACCAAATTCCTGCAACATCCGACAAAATCTCTACCAATTTCCACATAATCTAAGAAAAATCCCTCAAAATTCTTCAAGTCTCCTCAAAATCCCACAAAATCCCACAAAAATCCCACAAAACCTCTAGAACATCTCACAAAATCTCCTCAATATCCCACAAAATTCCAGAAACATATCAGAAAATCTTCACAAATTTCCACAAAATTCAAGAAAAATTTCACAAAATTCTTGGAAAACCCCACAAAATTCCAGGAAAATCCCACAAAATTCTTCAATTTTTTCAATATCTCACAAAATTTCAGAAACATCCCACATCATCTCCTCAATATCCCACAAAATTTTGGAAAAATCTCACAAAATTCCAGGGAAATCCCAGAAAATTCCCTAAATCTTCTCAAAACCCTACCAAATTCCAGAAACATCCCACAAAATGTCCAGAAATGGCCACAAAATTAAAGAAAAATCCCACAAATTTCCATAAATCTTTTCAATATCCCACAAAATTCCAGAATGATCTCACAAAATGTCCACAAATTTCCACAAAATTCAAGAAAAATCCCACAAAATTCCCTAAGTCTTCTCAAAACCCTACCAATTTCCAGCAACATCCCACAAAATCTCCAAAAATGTCCACAAAATTCAAGAAAAATCACACACAACTCCCAAAATTTTCTCAAACCCCAACCAAATTCCTGAAAGCTCAATTTTCACAAATTCTAAGAAAAATCATCCTCAAAATTCTTCATGTCTCTTCAAAATCTCACAAAATCCCCCAAAAATCCCACAAAATTCCAGAAAAATGCCACAAATTTCCCTAAATCTTCTCAAAACCCTACCAAATTCCTGCAAAATTCCACAAAATCTCCACCAATTTCCACAAAATCTAAGAAAAATCTCACAAAATTCGTCAAGTCACCTCCAAATCCCACAAAGTCCCACAAATATCCCACAAAATGCCAAGAACATCCCACAAAATCTCCTCAATATCCCACAAAATTCTAGAGAAATTCTGCAACATTCCAGAAAATTCCCCCAAAATTCCCTAAATCTCCTCAACATCCCACAAAATTCCAGAAACATATCAGAAAATCTCCACTAATTTCCACAAAATTCAAGAAAAATTTCACAAAATTCTGGAAAAACCCCACAAAATTCTTCAATTTTTTCAATATCCCACAAAATTGCAGAAACATCCCACAACATCTCCTCCATATCCCACAAAATTCTGGAAAAATCTCACAAAATTCCAGGGAAATCCCACAAAATTCCCTAAATCTTCTCAAAATCCAACCAACTTCCTGCAACATCTCACAAAATCTCCACCACTTTCCACGAAATCAAAGAAAAATCCCACAAAATTCTTCAAGTCTCCTCCAAATCCCACAAAATTCTAGATAAATTCTCAAAATTCAAGAAAAATCCCACAAAATTCCCTAAATCTTCTCAAAACCCTACCAATTTCCAGCAACATCTCACAAAATCTCCACAAACGTCCACAAAATTCAAGAAAAATCACACACAACTCCCAAAATTTTCTCAAACCCCAACCAAATTCCTGAAAGCTCTGACAAAATCTACAATTTTCACAAATTCTAAGAAAAATCATCTTCAAAATTCTTCAAGTCTCCTCAAAATCTCACAAAATCCCCCCAAAAATCCCAGAAAATTCCAGAAAAATGCCACAAAATTCCCTAAGTCTTCTCAAAACCCAACAAAATTTTAGCAATATTACACAAAATATCCAGAAATGTCCACAAAATTCCAGAAAAATCCCACAAAATTTTTGAAAAGCCCCACAGAATCCCAAAAAGAGCCCACAAAATTCCCTAAATCTTCTCAAAACCCAAATTCAAGAAAAATCCAACAAAATCTCCAACAATTCCCAAAAAATCTAAGAAAAATTCCTCAAAATTCTTCAAGTCACCTCAAAATCACACAAAATTCCAGTAAAATCTGATGAAATTGTTAGCGTTCAGGAACACACATCATCACAGAATGATTATATGAAGGTGCTTTATTGAAGAACTCTGGGTGTCAATGGTACACAGACCCAAATCTGACCCATCTTGCTTTTCAGCTGAACATGTTTTATACTCTATCATTATACAACTTACATATTAATTATTAAACTTACACTGTTCTATTGTATGCATTGTTTTTACCCAAGCATGGATTTCTCGTGATTCCCCCCTCAACCCCCTAACATTGTTCCTCATGTTCTTTAAACAGTAATTATATCTAATCACATCTAACAATTGTATCATTTATCATACATTGATTACACAGGTGCAGTTTGACCTGATCTTTAGCAAGCACAAGGCCTAACATTTCCCAGGGCCTACTTTTCCCAGGGCTTGCCAAGCCTAACTTTCTTTCTGAGTCCTCACATTTTCTAAGATTTTAAAACCCTTTCCTATCATTCTCCCCTTTGAAAGCATTTTCACTTCACTATAAGTGCAAATGTTTTCACTGGATACAGTCCTTTGTTTCTGAGTTTACACTCGATGTTCTTCGAATCCTTGATTGATGTAAACGCTGTCCTGGATGCTGTCAGGAACTGGAGAACCAGAAGATGGTGGGGGTGGATCTCGTCTCAGTGCCTTTATTATTTTCTGGTTCCAGGACGTTTTCTTCTGTATTTCTCCTTTTAAGATGCTGTAAACTAACCAAATTGCTAAGAATATAAACAGTAAGATTACCATACTCTCAATGATAGATTTAATCCATGAACTCACATTCCACCCTAACCCTTTGAAGATTTTGCCTAACCAACTTGTAGTCAAATCCTTTTGCACTTTCTGTGCTTTGTGCTCTATTTGTTGCAACTGATTGATGTCATATTCTACATCTGCAGTCACATTTGGGATGTGGACACAGCAATGATCAATCCATCCCTTTAAAAACCCACACACTCCATGCTCTTTCAGGAGTAGTAAATTGTAATTGTATGTTTAGTTCTTTAAATCTTTCCCAGGTCACTCTTGCTAATTTATCTACCTGACCTGTAAGTTTGTACAACATTTCTTTATTCTGATAGTTTGCTATAGGACCGAGGAAAGACTCCAGGGCCCACCTAAATTTCACTCTACAAGAGGGTTCTTGCCAAGTGTCATCCTGATTCTGTTCCTATCCTAATCTTCCCTAGCTATGCCTGTGTCTTGCCTCTGAGTTAATTTTGCCGTTTTTAGCATCCGTACCAAAATTAATTTTTGCTTTAGCAGTTTTACCAATGCCTCTGCACCCCAATGACATTTGTTATGTTTAATTTATAGAACTTCTCTCATTATCAAGGGCTTTAACACTATTTGTCTTTGTGCAGTTACATACCACTCTTCTGAATTCTTTTGTGCATTTAGCAAATGTCCCAATTTCTCATCTTCTATGGAATATTTTGGTTTTGGAGGCAAATTAAATTGAGATACATTAACTTTTAAAGATATCAATGCCATTGTTTTTTGCACTTTTCGAGCAATCTGTTGAGCTGTCCAGTCTGCTTTTCAACTTTTTTTACAAATTTTGGAGTTTCTTGATTGGTGAGCTTTGCAGTGCATAATTGCTACTTGTTCAGGTTTTTGTATTGCTTTTATCAATTGCAGGACTGCATCTTGATGTTTAATGTGTGTACCTTGAGAAGACAGTAGTCTTCTTTCTTTCCACAGTACTCTGTGGACATGCACTACTCGAAAGCACACTTTGAGACAGTCCAGATGTTTACCCTTTTCCCTTTACTCAATTCTAGTGCTCTGCTTAAGGCAACCAGTTCTGCCCTCTGGGCAGATGGATTTGCTGATAATGCTTTTGCCTCCACCATTGTACTGACTGTTGTTACCGCATATCCAGCATATCTGGTCCCGTTCTCCACCAAGCTGCTTCCATCTGTGAATAGCTCTCACTCTGCTTGCTCCAGTGGGATGTCTTTCAGGTCTTCTCTTGCCAAATAGGAGTCCTCTATTCCTTCTACACAGTCATGCTCTAATGGGCCTTCTTCAGTTGTGGTACCTAGGAACAAAGCTGGATTCAAGAGGTCAGTTGTCTTTAGTGTGACATCACCCTGCTCAGTCAGGATTACCTGGAATTTCATTATCCTGCTTGCAGATAGCCAATGGCCCCTCTTTTGTTCTAAAACAGTGCTCACCATGTGTGGCACATAGACATCTATGTGTCTCCCCATCGTGAGTTTCCTGGCTTCTTGTGTCAGCATCACGCTGGCTGCAACTGCCCGCAGGCATGAAGGCCATCCAGCACTCACCTTGTCAAGCTGTTTGGAAAAGCAGCCTACCGGCCTTTCCCAGCTTCCCAAACCTTGGGTCAGCACTCCCAGTGCTAGGTGGAGTCTTTCATGCACAAACAGCTGGAAATCTTTGGACAAATCTGGCAATCCTAACGCCGGAGCAGTTGTCAATGCCTCCTTCAGTTTGAGGAAGGCCTCCTTCTGTGCTCTGCCCCAGGTAAACGGCTGCGTCTTCTGGGCCTCATCCAGGGCTTTTGCAATTAGTCCATAGTCCATGACCCACAGGCAGCACCACCCTGTCATCCCAAGGAAGACTCGCAGCTCATGCAGGTTCTGGGGTTCTGCAATAGCACAAATAGCTTGAATACAATTAGTACCCAGCTTACACTGCCCTTGTGAGATTTCACATCCCACGGAAATCACAGTCTGCCGGGCAATTTGTGCCTTTTCTTTAGACTCCTCATATCCTCCCATTCCCAGTTGATTTAAAATTTCAATTGTTACCTTTATGCAGGTTGTTTTCTCTTCTGTAGCTATCAGTATATCATCAACATACTGTAACAGCAGGTATTGTTTTCTCAGTACTTGCCCGTTCTAAGTCCAAATCTCCAGCTCCTTCCCCAGCTGGCTTCCAAATAGGGTTGGACTGTTCTTGTATCCTTGTGGGAGTCGTGTTCAGGTGAGCTGAGTTTTCCTTCCATTTCTGGATATTCCCATTCAAAGGCAAACAGTTTCCTACTTTTTTTGTCAAAGGGGTATGCCGAAAAATGCGTCTTTTAAACCAAGTACAGTAAACCATTTCTATTTCTCTTTTATAGATGTTATCAATGTGCAAGGATTAGCTACCACTGGGTAAATATCTTTAGTTATTCCATTTATTGCTCTCCAAGTACTAGTCTGTACTCACCATTTGGTTTCTTCACTGGATATATTGGTGCATTAAATTCTGATTCACATTCTTCTAAAATTTGGTGCTTCAAAAACTTTTAAATAATCTTTACTATTCCTTGCCATGCTTCTGCCTTTATAGGATACTGTTTAACCTGTACAGCTTTTGCTCCTTCTTTTAATTCTACATGTACTGGTTGTGCCAATTTAGATTTTCCTGGTATGTCTGTTTCCCATACAGAGGGAATCACTGCGTCCTCTACTTCCTGAGGGACAGCAGGGACTGGTTTTTCTTTTCTCATTAAAATTTGTCCTGTCTTTGATTTGGGTATTTTCATTAAAAGTTTTTCATTCTCAAAAGTTATCACTGCATCAAGTTTTGCTAATAAATCTCATCCTAAAAGTGGAATTGGACACTCAGGCATATATCAAAATTCATGTGTCAAAACTTTGTTTCCAAAACACAAATGCAGGGGTTGCAGGAATGGCCGATTCTCTTCCTTCCCTGTGGCCCCAACTATTGTTGTTTTGTCCCCAGTTTGCCGTTTCAGGTAATTTAATACAGAATATTTTAGCTCCTATATCCACCAGGAATTTTACTTCTTTATCTCCCAATTGTAGAGTTACTAAAGGTTCCTGTACTGACTTTTGTTCTGATTCTAGTCAGCTGCGGTACTCTCCCAGTACCAGAGCCTTGGCAACATCTTCCTGCTGGAACTGATTGCCCTGGTTAAACCAGTTATTTGGGTTGTTTGGCCATTCTTTTTTCCAATGCCCCTCCTGCTTGCAATATGCACATTGGTTTAACCCTGATCTTGGCAAAACCGATCCCCCTCGTCCTCTGCCGAGTCCGCCCCTCCCCAATCCATGACCACCCCTGCTGCGTCCTGGATTCTCTCTTCCTTGTATCACTGCCAAGAGATTTTGCTGCTGCTTCTTACTAGCTTCCCTTTCCCTGCTATTGTATACCTTCCAAGCCACCTCAAGTAATTTATCCAAATTCCTTAATTCCTCTTCTTCTAACTTCTGTCATTTTCTCCTGATATCATCTTGCCACTGCCCAAGGAAAAGAAGAGCAAGCTGAACTTTTGCTGGTTCTGTTTCTATTTGCAGATCTGTATATTTTCTCGCTGATTCTTTGAGCCTTTCCAAAAGCGCAGTGGGGGATTCTTTCTTTTCCTGCCTTATCTCACACAATTTACACCAATTCATAGTCTTAGGCACAGCATTCTGAACCCCTATCTGAACCCATTCTTGATATCTCTTCAGCCTCTGCATATCCCTAAATACATTAGGGTCCCACCCTGGATCCTCAGTCGGAAAGTTCTCATCTAAAGTCCCCGTCACCACCCCAGTTCTGAGATCTTCTCTCGCTCTCTCCTTGGCTGCTCTAAGCACCATCTCTTTTTCAGCAGGATCCATTAAAGTATCTAATATTACTTGTATATCATCCCAACCCGGATTCTGAGTTTTCATAACCATTTTTACCACCCTTGCCACTTGGTCAGGATTCTCTCTATAAGTTCCAGCTGATTGTTTCCAAATTACCAAATCCGCAGGAGACAAAGGTACCTTTACAAACACCGGCCCCTCTACTCCTACTCCTTGTCTCAAGAGGGCAATCACAGTCTGCTTTTGTCTGTCCAAGTCCTTTTCCGTTTTATACAGGACCGAGGCAAGCTTGGATCGTGTCCAGTGAGATACCGCTGTTACTATATAATAATGATTTATTATCATTCCACCCACTACTGCTATTTTCCCCCCCAGCATTTTTCACATTTCCTTGTATTACGGTTAAATTTTGATCATCTCCTGGGGAAGAAGGATCTGGTGTAGGCGGGAGAGGAGGGTAAAGAGGGAGAGGTGAGGTAGGGTTAAGTGGGCTAGAATAAGGTTATAGATTAGGTAACAGGGTTAGGTGGAATAAGATTGGGTGAAGTGGGGGCAGACAAAACAGAGTCAGGTTCTTTTGGTTCTGTTAAAGCCACCTGTAAATCAACATCCATATCATTCCCCCGACACAAACTTTCTTTTAGTGCCAGGTGTTTT
The DNA here is from genome assembly GCF_030490865.1 of Poecile atricapillus. Lineage (NCBI taxonomy): Eukaryota > Metazoa > Chordata > Aves > Passeriformes > Paridae > Poecile > Poecile atricapillus. The sequence goes on along the minus strand of NC_081282.1, from coordinate 672,325 downwards.
AAACATTTCCCTTTTACACAAACCTCACACTTATCATTCGCAAATGCTTTAACCACCATCAATCCACACTCAGCCTGACATTCTGGCTTATCCTGGCAGATAGAAAAACAAGTCAACATACAGAGCTTTCATCCCATTTTCCCTCTCACTTACAAAACAACATCAACTATAAAATAGTATTATATTGCAAAGATCCATTCTTTGGCCACTTTTCTCCACTATCCAGGACATATCCTGGCCACCATGTATTACAATAATCGATCAACTTAGCCTTATGTAATTCTTCCCCAAAGTGACCTTGTTTCCAATGTGCTAATAAGCACCCCAAAGGAGAAGTACCTACAATGAGAGCATTGCTGCCCAAAACCCCTTTAAGCTTCTCCATGTCACAACTACAATACACCACAAATGCCGAACCTGCAGCGCTTTCGCAGTCGTCTGATGGACGGCGCCTAGGCAATACCAACAGGAATTCCTTTAGCCCAACCAAGGGCAGCTTTTGCTGCCTCTTATTGGCAGGCACCCAAACCAAAGTAAAAGCACCTTACCTCTTCTCCTGGGGACGCTGTGAGCAGCGCAGACGGTCGCGGCCGATGGGCTCCCCGAGAATCCCTCGGTGCCAGCTGGAGCAGGATCGGGTCGCGAGCTCGCTCAGCAGCACTCACAAGGTCCCATCTGGGTCACCAAAATGTTAGAGTTCAGGAACACACATCATCACAGAATGATTATATGAAGGTGCTTTATTGAAGAGCTCTGGGTGTCAGGGGTACACAGACCCAAATCTGACCCATCTTGGGTTTGAGCTGAACATGTTTTATACTCTATCATTATACAACTTACATATTAATTATTAAACTTACATTATTCTATTGTATGCTATGTTTTTACCCAAGCATGAATTTCTCGTGTTCCCCCCTCAAACCCCCTAACATTGTTCCTCATGTTCTTTAAACAATAATTACATCTAATCACATCTAACAATTCTATCATTTATCATATATTGATTACACAGGTGCAGTTTCACATGATCTTTAGCAAGCACAAGGCCTAACATTTCCAGGATCAACTTTTCCCAGGCTTGCCAAGCCTTTCTTTCCGAGTTCCTGAATTTTTTAAGATTTAAAAATGTTTTACAATCACCTCCAGATAAAAGAGTCCTGCCTGAACAGTCACAGAGCTACATCTATTTTTAATTTTAACTTATTTTAAATTTTTCCAGAGACTGCTGGCTGTGTTCAAGGTTTTCTCCCTATTTTCTCCCTAGTGCACATTCTCCAGAAATTGTGCTTATACATCCTTCTGCACTGATTAAAGTTACCTGCAATGACCAGTCAATCCAAACCCTGGGAAAACTTGAACTTCAGGCTGTACCCAGGAAAAATATTTATCTCCCACACCTGAAGCCATGAACCGCCAAGTACTGTCCCCACTGTCATACCCTGTCCCCTGGAGGTCTGCTGATGCTATTTCAAAGGGGTTGCCAGTGAAAACAAGTTTGAATATTTTGGTAGTTTCCACATTGACATTAAATCACAAGTTAAGTTTCTAAGATTCTTCCATACTGTCGTTCTCACCCTAAATTTTAGAGTGTCTGAACAGTCAGACAAGGTTTTAGTTTTAGACACTACAGACCAAGTCCCTGCTGTTTGACGATACCATTCCATCAGCATATAGTCCTGATGATTCCTTTAGGCAGGAGCAGCAAAAGCAAGAATGAGCCAAACAAGCTGTTCCTGTGTTCTCATGTCCTGCACAGCAGTAACTAGGAATTCAAGAATGGATTCAGGAGGCAATGAGTGCACAGGGAGCCACAAAGACTTTGGGATGCTGAAATGGACCAGCCTGGTGCCTGTGCCCGCGCTGCACTGCGCTGAGCTCCAACTGGACCATCTAACAATGGTTGAATGGACACACCATGGGCCACTGGAGACTCCTACTCCTAGTTCTCTGAGCTACACTATTCCCCTGTCATTCACCAGATGATTTTTTTCATCTTTGCTCGAAATCCAGGAGAGGAAAAGGTCAACATGGAAAAGTGTTCTTCCAATTCTAGTGACGGCTGTGCCTGCACACCACCTGTGCCCATGGCAGGGTGGTTGGAGACAGGATGATGTTGATGATACTTTGCAACACAAAGTACTCAGGGATTCTGGGATTGCCCAAGTGGAGAGCAAAACTGATCCATGTAAGTCCCTGCTTTTTTTCAGCGCATGCTGCTTCTTCCTTTGTTCCAAGCAAGCGCATGATTTGTTTCATGTGTCTTTAAGGTGCCTGAACAGAAGAGAGAGAGGGCAGCTGCAGCACAGGGCTCCTGCCCCATCCGACTCTCTCTCTCTCTTTCTCTCTCTCTCTCTGTCTCTGTCTCTCTCTCTCTCTATCTGTCTCTCTTTCACGATGGTGCCAATGCTGCTGCCTTGGGACCCCTGAGTGTGGAAGGCGAGCTCGCCCTCAAGCACGGCCATCCAAGTCAGTCACGGGCACAGGCTGCAGCTGAAGCTGGCAAGCGTTGCTGTGAGGCTGCAAGTGAAGAGAAAGCCATTGTGGCCAACTCTGCTGAAGCCTTTTGCCAAAGCAAAGGCAATTGTGCCCACAGCCTCCCCGTTTGGCACCCGGCTGCTGCGGACGCCTCAGTGCGCAGGTGCCGACGTTGGGGCTGCTGCTGTTCCTGTGCACGCTCTGCTGCTGTTTCTGTGGGCTCCAGAGCCGCTTGGGCAGCAGCCACTGGGCAGCCCTGCTGGAGGAGACATCGCCACCCTCCCCATGGTGGCAGCAGCTCTGTGGGCCCTGAGCTCTCTGTCAGGGGGGCCTCGGTCACAGCAGCGTGGCCTGGGCAGCCGCGAGGGCCCGGGCTGGCCGCCAGCCCTGCCTCTGCCCACTGCCCCTTCCTGGAGGCACCCAGTGGCCGTGGCCTGGCAGCACCCCCCTGCCCTCCATGTCCCCTGCACGCCCAGCCTGGCCACCTCGGGCTGTACCCACCCTCCCGCTGCGGTGGTGTCCAGCCTCCAGGCCTTCTGCTGCAGGCCTGGGGGACATTTTGGGGAAGCACCGGAGCAGCCGGGTGTCAGGAACCAGGCGGCTGCCCGGGGGCTGCTTATGGCCTCTGACACCCAATTCCTCAGGGCTTCCCACCACCCCAGCTCCTCCAGGGCCTTCTGTCCCCTTGGAGCCTCCTGCCACCCACTCCCTCACACATGCCCCTCGTGCCTTCCCAATGCCTTGTCCCGTCTGGGCCTCCGCAGCCCCTCATCCCTTCACGGCCTCCCAGCACCCCGTGCCCTCAGGGGCTCCCCCAGCCTGGCCCGGCAGCAGCGCCGCAGCCCCACAGCAGCTCCAGCAGCTCCTCAGCCATCACGGCAGCAACACACGGGCAGCAGGACACACATGGCGCTTCCTGCCTGGCACAGGGCTTGTGGCTTCAGCACAGCCACCAAAGGCCAAGGGGCCTCTGGCCATTTCACCTGCACCACTGCACGCCCCGGCAGGTTGCTGAACACAAGCACCCTTTTCCCTCTCTTCCCCTATGCCCAACACACCCTGGGCAGCAAAAGAAAGGTCCTGGGATTCTTGTGCTCTAGAACATATCCTATATCATTAACATACTAAAAAGAAAAACACAGAAGAAAACAATTCTCATGAAATTAAAAGTCCAGGTGGCCCCAGTAGACAGAGCCTCGCAAATCATATGTGAGCACATCTCCAGCAGTGCAGCCAGCCCAGGCCCGACAGACGAGGCCGTGCCCTCCATGCCCTGACGATTTGGACTTGCATCCTCTGGAGAATGGAATATCGGGCACTCTGGATGGCCTGGAGGACATACAACGTATCAAGTGACAGGTCTGACACGGCACAGCTTCTGTCCTCTATCAGGCATTCGAGGGCTGGAAGAGAAACAAACAGAGCCACGGTCAGACCCCAGAGCTGTGGGGGCCCAGCGAGAGCCCCCTGCCAGGGCCATGCCAGCCGGCTCTTGCCTTGGCCAGGAGGGAGCAAGGACCAAGGGGGTCAGCCCGAAGCTGCTGACCACAAATACCCCACGTGGCCCTGAAACCTCGCTGTGCTCTGCCCACGCCGTCCCTCTTCGGCACAGGGAGCAGAGCCCTCCAAAGCCAGGCCAGGCCTTGCAGCTGCCCCCGACAGCCACCGCTGTCAGCCCGCTGCCCTGCCTCACCTCTGCACAAGTCCTGGAGCTCTGCCTGCTGCCCCCTCAGCTGCTCCCCGGCCATCCCTGAGAACACAGAGCCTGTCAGGGTCCCAGCAGCACAGCTCCCTGCCAGCGGCACTGCCAGCCCTGTGGCCACACGGCCTCCTGCCCCGGCAGGGCTCAGCCCGGGCCCTTGCCGCATCCTGACTCAGCCCAAGGGCACGGCTGCCAGAGGCCGGCAGCAGCAGCCCCGAGGGCAGCCGGGGCTCCAGGGCGCCGGGCCCGGGTGCCGCTGCCGGGGCAGCAGCCAGGGCTGGGGCCGAGCTGCGGTAGGGCGGGGAGGGGGCCCAAGCTTGTGACTCACCGATGACCCTGATGGCCACCGCTCGCAGGGTCTCCTGTGGGTCCCGCAGGTACTGCGGGGCCTGGCGCAGGTGCTCGGCCAAGGGGATCCTGTTGTCCGCCAGCTGGAGAGAGTGGCAGGAGGGAAGGGTTGGCGCGAGCTCTGCCCCTCGGCGGGGCGCTGCTGCCTGCGGCCAGCCCCGGCCTCCCGTGCCCAGCCAGCCCTGAGGCCTGACCAGCAGTCCCCATTGGAGGTGCACAGGTTTTTCTGCGGCCAGCTCTTCACCATATTGATGAGCAGCAGTGTCACTTCCTCTCAAATCCTGGGCGAGAGCAAGATGGTCGTCCACATGGCTATAGCAGCTCTGCGGGGTCAGACACAGCACCGTGGGCTGGGCAGCAGCGGGGAGCTGAGCTGGCCGCCAGCTCTGCCTGTGCCCACTGCCCCTTCCTGGAGGCACCCAGTGGCCGTGGCCTGGCAGCAACCCCCTGCCCTCCATGTCCCCAGCCAGCCCAGCCTGGCCACCTCGGGCTGTCCCCACCCTCCCGCTGGGGTGGTGTCCAGCCTCCAGGCCTTCTGCTGCAGGCCTGGGGGACATTTTGGGGAAGCACCGGAGCAGCCGGGTGTCAGGAACCAGGCGGCTGCCCGGGGGCTGCTTATGGCCTCTGACACCCAATTCCTCAGGGCTTCCCACCAGCCCGGCTCCTCCAGGGCCTTCTGTCCCCTTGGAGCCTCCTGCCACCCACTCCCTCACACATGCCCCTCGTGCCTTCCCACTGCCTTGTCCCGTCTGGGCCTCCGCAGCCCCTCATCCCTTCACGGCCTCCCAGCACCCCGTGCCCTCAGGGGCTCCCCCAGCCTGGCCCGGCAGCAGCGCCGCAGCCCCACAGCAGCTCCAGCAGCTCCTCAGCCATCACGGCAGCAACACACGGGCAGCAGGACACACATGGCGCTTCCTGCCTGGCACAGGGCTTGTGGCTTCAGCACAGCCACCAAAGGCCAAGGGGCTTCTGCCCATTTCCCCTGCACCACTGCACGCCCCGGCAGGTTGCTGAACACAAGCACCCTTTTCCCTCTCTTCCCCTATGTCCCGCACACCCTGGGCAGCAAAAGAAAGGCCTTGGGACTCCTGTGTACTAGAACATATCCTATATTATTTATACACTAAAAAGGAGAAAAGGAAAAGAACAATCCTTATGAAGTAAAAAATCCTGGCTGGGCCAGGTGGCCCCAAAAGACAGAGCTGCCCAAATCATCTCTCAGCACAGCTCCAGCAGCGCAGCCAGCCCAGGCCCGACAGACGTGGCCGTGTCCTCCATGCCCTGACGATTTGGTTTTGCATCCTCTGGAGAATGGAATATCGGGCACTCTGGATGGCCCGGAGGACATAAAGCATTTCAAGTACCAGGTCTGACACGGCACAGCTTCTGTCCTCTATCAGGCATTCGAGGGCTGGAAGAGAAACAAACAGAGCCACGGTCAGACCCCAGAGCTGTGGGGGCCCAGCGAGAGCCCCGTGCCAGGGCCATGCCAGCCGGCTCTGGCCTTGGCCAGGAGGGAGCAGGGACCAAGGCGGTCAGCCCGAAGCTGCTGGCCACAAATGCCCCACGTGGCCCTGAAATCACGCTGTGCTCTGCCCACTCCGCCCCTCATCGGCACAGGGAGCAGAGCCCTCCAAAGCCAGGCCAGGCCTTGCAGCTGCCCCCGACAGCCACCGCTGTCAGCCCGCTGCCCTGCCTCACCTCTGCACAAGTCCTGGAGCTCTGCCTGCTGCCCCCTCAGCTGCTCCCCGGCCATCCCTGAGAACACAGAGCCTGTCAGGGTCCCAGCAGCACAGCTCCCTGCCAGCGGCACTGCCAGCCCTGTGGCCACACGGCCTCCTGCCCCGGCAGGGCTCAGCCCAGGCCCTTGCCGCATCTTGAGCCAGCCCAAGGGCACGGCTGCCAGAGGCCGGCAGCAGCAGCCCCGAGGGCAGCCGGGGCTCCAGGGCGCCGGGCCCGGATGCCGCTGCCGGGGCAGCAGCCGGGGCTGGGGCCGAGCTGCGGCGGGGCGGGGAGGGAGCCGGGGCTCGTGGATCACCGATGACCCTGATGGCCACTGCTCGCAGGGTCTCCTGTGGGTCCTGCAGGTACTGCAGGGCCCGGCGCAGGTGCTCGGCCAAGGGGATCCTGTTGTCTGCCAGCTGGAGAGAGCGGCAGGAGGGAAGGGTTGGTGTGAGCTCTGCCCCTCGGCCGCGCGCTGCTGCCTGCGGCCAGCAGCGGCCTCCCATGCCCAGCCAGCCCTGAGGCCCAGCCAGCAGTCTCCATCGGAGGTGCACAGGTTTTTCTGCGGCCAGCTCCCCACCACATTGATGAGCAGCGGTGTCACTTCCTCTCAAATCCAGGGCGAGGGCAAGATGGTCGTCCACATGGCCATAGCAGCTCTGCGGGGTCAGACACAGCACCGTGGGCTGGGCAGCAGCGGGGAGCTGAGCTGGCTGCCAGCCCTGCCTCTGCCCACTGCCCCTTCCTGGAGGCACCCAGTGGCCGTGGCCTGGCAGCAACCCCCTGCCCTCCATGTCCCCAGCCAGCCCAGCCTGGCCACCTCGGGCTGTCCCCACCCTCCCGCTGGGGTGGTGTCCCAGCCTCCAGGCCTTCTGCTGCAGGCCTGGGGGACATTTTGGGGAAGCACCGGAGCAGCCGGGTGTCAGGAACCAGGCGGCTACCCGGGGGCTGCTTATGGCCTCTGACACCCAATTCCTCAGGGCTTCCCACCAGCCCGGCTCCTCCAGGGCCTTCTGTCCCCTTGGAGCCTCCTGCCACCCACTCCCTCACACATGCCCCTCGTGCCTTCCCACTGCCTTGTCCCATCTGGGCCTCCGCAGCCCCTCATCCCTTCACGGCCTCCCAGCACCCCGTGCCCTCAGGGGCTCCCCCAGCCTGGCCCGGCAGCAGCGCCGCAGCCCCACAGCAGCTCCAGCAGCTCCTCAGCCATCACGGCAGCAACACACGGGCAGCAGGACACACATGGCGCTTCCTGCATGGCACAGGGCTTGTGGCTTCGGCACAGGGCTTGTGGCTTCAGCACAGCCACCAAAGGCCAAGGGGCTTCTGGCCATTTCACCTGCACCACTGCACGCCCCGGCAGGTTGCTGAACACAAGCACCCTTTTCCATCTCTTCCCCTATGTCCCGCACACCCTGGGCAGCAAAAGAAAGGCCTTGGGACTCTTGTGTACTAGAACATATCCTATATTATTTATAAACTAAAAAGGAGAAAAGGAAAAGAACAATCCTTATGAAGTAAAAAATCCCGGCTGGGCCAGGTGGCCCCAAAAGACAGAGCTGCCCAAATCATCTCTCAGCACAGCTACAGCAGCGCAGCCAGCCCAGGCCCGACAGACGTGGCCGTGTCCTCCATGCCCAGACGATTTGGTTTTGCATCCTCAGGAAGATGGAATATCGGGCACTCTGGATGGCCCGGAGGACATAAAGCGTTTCAAGTGCCAGGTCTGACACGGCACAGCTTCTGTCCTCTATCAGGCATTCGAGGGCTGGAAGAGAAACAAACAGAGCCACGGTCAGACCCCAGAGCTGTGGGGGCCCAGCGAGAGCCCCGTGCCAGGGCCATGCCAGCCGGCTCTGGCCTTGGCCAGGAGGGAGCAGGGACCAAGGCGGTCAGCCCGAAGCTGCTGGCCACAAATGCCCCACGTGGCCCTGAAATCATGCTGTGCTCTGCCCACTCCGCCCCTCATCGGCACAGGGAGCAGAGCCCTCCAAAGCCAGGCCAGGCCTTGCAGCTGCCCCCGACAGTCACCGCTGTCGGCCCGCTGCCCTGCCTCACCTCTGCACAAGTCCTGGAGCTCTGCCTGCTGCCCCCTCAGCTGCTCCCCGGCCATCCCTGAGAACACAGAGCCTGTCAGGGTCCCAGCAGCACAGCTCCCTGCCAGCGGCACTGCCAGCCCTGTGGCCACACGGCCTCCTGCCCCGGCAGGGCTCAGCCCGGGCCCTTGCCGCATCCTGACTCAGCCCAAGGGCACGGCTGCCAGAGGCCGGCAGCAGCAGCCCCGAGGGCAGCCGGGGCTCCAGGGCGCCGGGCCCGGGTGCCGCTGCCGGGGCAGCAGCCAGGGCTGGGGCCGAGCTGCGGTAGGGCGGGGAGGGGGCCCAAGCTCGTGACTCACCGATGACCCTGATGGCCACCGCTCGCAGGGTCTCCTGTGGGTCCTGCAGGTACTGCGGGGCCTGGCGCAGGTGCTCGGCCAAGGGGATCCTGTTGTCTGCCAGCTGGAGAGAGTGGCAGGAGGGAAGGGTTGGCGCGAGCTCTGCCCCTCGGCGGGGCGCTGCTGCCTGCGGCCAGCCCCGGCCTCCCGTGCCCAGCCAGCCCTGAGGCCTGACCAGCAGTCCCCATTGGAGGTGCACAGGTTTTTCTGCGGCCAGCTCTTCACCATATTGATGAGCAGCAGTGTCACTTCCTCTCAAATCCAGGGCGAGAGCAAGATGGTCGTCCACATGGCTATAGCAGCTCTGCAGGGTCAGACACAGCACCGTGGGCTGGGCAGCAGCGGGGAGCTGAGTTGGCTGCCAGCCCTGCCTCTGCCCACTGCCCCTTCCTGGAGGCACCCAGTGGCCGTGGCCTGGCAGCACCCCCCTGCCCTCCATGTCCCCAGCCAGCCCAGCCTGGCCACCTCGGGCTGTCCCCACCCTCCCGCTGGGGTGGTGTCCAGCCTCCAGGCCTTCTGCTGCAGGCCTGGGGGACATTTTGGGGAAGCACCGGAGCAGCCGGGTGTCAGGAACCAGGCGGCTGCCCGGGGGCTGCTTATGGCCTCTGACACCCAATTCCTCAGGGCTTCCCACCAGCCCGGCTCCTCCAGTGCCTTCTGTCCCCTTGGAGCCTCCTGCCACCCACTCCCTCACACATGCCCCTCGTGCCTTCCCACTGCCTTGTCCCGTCTGGGCCTCCGCAGCCCCTCATCCCTTCACGGCCTCCCAGCACCCCGTGCCCTCAGGGGCTCCCCCAGCCTGGCCCGGCAGCAGCGCCGCAGCCCCACAGCAGCTCCAGCAGCTCCTCAGCCATCACGGCAGCAACACACGGGCAGCAGGACACACATGGCGCTTCCTGCCTGGCACAGGGCTTGTGGCTTCAGCACAGCCACCAAAGGCCAAGGGGCTTCTGCCCATTTCCCCTGCACCACTGCACGCCCCAGCAGGTTGCTGAACACAAGCACCCTTTTCCCTCTCTTCCCCTATGTCCCGCACACCCTGGGCAGCAAAAGAAAGGCCTTGGGACTCCTGTGTACTAGAACATATCCTATATTATTTATACACTAAAAAGGAGAAAAGGAAAAGAACAATCCTTATGAAGTAAAAAATCCTGGCTGGGCCAGGTGGCCCCAAAAGACAGAGCTGCCCAAATCATCTCTCAGCACAGCTCCAGCAGCGCAGCCAGCCCAGGCCCGACAGACGTGGCCGTGTCCTCCATGCCCTGACGATTTGGTTTTGCATCCTCTGGAGAATGGAATATCGGGCACTCTGGATGGCCCGGAGGACATAAAGCATTTCAAATGCCAGGTCTGACACGGCACAGCTTCTGTCCTCTATCAGGCATTCGAGGGCTGGAAGAGAAACAAACAGAGCCACGGTCAGACCCCAGAGCTGTGGGGGCCCAGCGAGAGCCCCGTGCCAGGGCCATGCCAGCCGGCTCTTGCCTTGGCCAGGAGGGAGCAGGGACAAAGGGGATCAGCCCGAAGCTGCTGGCCACAAATACCCCACGTGGCCCTGAAACCTCGCTGTGCTCTGCCCACGCCGTCCCTCATCGGCACAGGGAGCAGAGCCCTCCACAGCCAGGCCAGGCCTTGCAGCTGCCCCCGACAGCCACCGCTGTCAGCCCGCTGCCCTGCCTCACCTCTGCACAAGTCCTGGAGCTCTGCCTGCTGCCCCCTCAGCTGCTCCCCGGCCATCCCTGAGAACACAGAGCCTGTCAGGGTCCCAGCAGCACAGCTCCCTGCCAGCGGCACTGCCAGCCCTGTGGCCACACGGCCTCCTGCCCCGGCAGGGCTCAGCCCAGGCCCTTGCCGCATTCTGACTCAGCCCAAGGGCACGGCTGCCAGAGGCCGGCAGCAGCAGCCCCGAGGGCAGCCGGGGCTCCAGGGCGCCGGGCCCGGATGCCGCTGCCGGGGCAGCAGCCGGGGCTGGGGCCGAGCTTCGGCGGGGCGGGGAGGGAGCCGGGGCTCGTGGATCACCGATGACCCTGATGGCCACTGCTCGCAGGGTCTCCTGTGGGTCCTGCAGGTACTGCAGGGCCCGGCGCAGGTGCTCGGCCAAGGGGATCCTGTTGTCTGCCAGCTGGAGAGAGTGGCAGGAGGGAAGGGTTGGTGTGAGCTCTGCCCCTCGGCCGCGCGCTGCTGCCTGCGGCCAGCCCCGGCCTCCCGTGCCCAGCCAGCCCTGAGGCCCAGCCAGCAGTCTCCATCGGAGGTGCACAGGTTTTTCTGCGGCCAGCTCCCCACCACATTGATGAGCAGCGGTGTCACTTCCTCTCAAATCCAGGGCGAGGGCAAGATGGTCGTCCACATGGCCATAGCAGCTCTGCGGGGTCAGACACAGCACCGTGGGCTGGGCAGCAGCGGGGAGCTGAGCTGGCTGCCAGCCCTGCCTCTGCCCACTGCCCCTTCCTGGAGGCACCCAGTGGCCGTGGCCTGGCAGCAACCCCCTGCCCTCCATGTCCCCAGCCAGCCCAGCCTGGCCACCTCGGGCTGTCCCCACCCTCCCGCTGGGGTGGTGTCCCAGCCTCCAGGCCTTCTGCTGCAGGCCTGGGGGACATTTTGGGGAAGCACCGGAGCAGCCGGGTGTCAGGAACCAGGCGGCTACCCGGGGGCTGCTTATGGCCTCTGACACCCAATTCCTCAGGGCTTCCCACCAGCCCGGCTCCTCCAGGGCCTTCTGTCCCCTTGGAGCCTCCTGCCACCCACTCCCTCACACATGCCCCTCGTGCCTTCCCACTGCCTTGTCCCATCTGGGCCTCCGCAGCCCCTCATCCCTTCACGGCCTCCCAGCACCCCGTGCCCTCAGGGGCTCCCCCAGCCTGGCCCGGCAGCAGCGCCGCAGCCCCACAGCAGCTCCAGCAGCTCCTCAGCCATCACGGCAGCAACACACGGGCAGCAGGACACACATGGCGCTTCCTGCATGGCACAGGGCTTGTGGCTTCGGCACAGGGCTTGTGGCTTCAGCACAGCCACCAAAGGCCAAGGGGCTTCTGGCCATTTCACCTGCACCACTGCACGCCCCGGCAGGTTGCTGAACACAAGCACCCTTTTCCATCTCTTCCCCTATGTCCCGCACACCCTGGGCAGCAAAAGAAAGGCCTTGGGACTCTTGTGTACTAGAACATATCCTATATTATTTATAAACTAAAAAGGAGAAAAGGAAAAGAACAATCCTTATGAAGTAAAAAATCCCGGCTGGGCCAGGTGGCCCCAAAAGACAGAGCTGCCCAAATCATCTCTCAGCACAGCTACAGCAGCGCAGCCAGCCCAGGCCCGACAGACGTGGCCGTGTCCTCCATGCCCAGACGATTTGGTTTTGCATCCTCAGGAAGATGGAATATCGGGCACTCTGGATGGCCCGGAGGACATAAAGCGTTTCAAGTGCCAGGTCTGACACGGCACAGCTTCTGTCCTCTATCAGGCATTCGAGGGCTGGAAGAGAAACAAACAGAGCCACGGTCAGACCCCAGAGCTGTGGGGGCCCAGCGAGAGCCCCGTGCCAGGGCCATGCCAGCCGGCTCTGGCCTTGGCCAGGAGGGAGCAGGGACCAAGGCGGTCAGCCCGAAGCTGCTGGCCACAAATGCCCCACGTGGCCCTGAAATCATGCTGTGCTCTGCCCACTCCGCCCCTCATCGGCACAGGGAGCAGAGCCCTCCAAAGCCAGGCCAGGCCTTGCAGCTGCCCCCGACAGTCACCGCTGTCGGCCCGCTGCCCTGCCTCACCTCTGCACAAGTCCTGGAGCTCTGCCTGCTGCCCCCTCAGCTGCTCCCCGGCCATCCCTGAGAACACAGAGCCTGTCAGGGTCCCAGCAGCACAGCTCCCTGCCAGCGGCACTGCCAGCCCTGTGGCCACACGGCCTCCTGCCCCGGCAGGGCTCAGCCCGGGCCCTTGCCGCATCCTGACTCAGCCCAAGGGCACGGCTGCCAGAGGCCGGCAGCAGCAGCCCCGAGGGCAGCCGGGGCTCCAGGGCGCCGGGCCCGGGTGCCGCTGCCGGGGCAGCAGCCAGGGCTGGGGCCGAGCTGCGGTAGGGCGGGGAGGGGGCCCAAGCTCGTGACTCACCGATGACCCTGATGGCCACCGCTCGCAGGGTCTCCTGTGGGTCCTGCAGGTACTGCGGGGCCTGGCGCAGGTGCTCGGCCAAGGGGATCCTGTTGTCTGCCAGCTGGAGAGAGTGGCAGGAGGGAAGGGTTGGCGCGAGCTCTGCCCCTCGGCGGGGCGCTGCTGCCTGCGGCCAGCCCCGGCCTCCCGTGCCCAGCCAGCCCTGAGGCCTGACCAGCAGTCCCCATTGGAGGTGCACAGGTTTTTCTGCGGCCAGCTCTTCACCATATTGATGAGCAGCAGTGTCACTTCCTCTCAAATCCAGGGCGAGAGCAAGATGGTCGTCCACATGGCTATAGCAGCTCTGCGGGGTCAGACACAGCACCGTGGGCTGGGCAGCAGCGGGGAGCTGAGCTGGCTGCCAGCCCTGCCTCTGCCCACTGCCCCTTCCTGGAGGCACCCAGTGGCCGTGGCCTGGCAGCACCCCCCTGCCCTCCATGTCCCCAGCCAGCCCAGCCTGGCCACCTCGGGCTGTCCCCACCCTCCCGCTGGGGTGGTGTCCAGCCTCCAGGCCTTCTGCTGCAGGCCTGGGGGACATTTTGGGGAAGCACCGGAGCAGCCGGGTGTCAGGAACCAGGCGGCTGCCCGGGGGCTGCTTATGGCCTCTGACACCCAATTCCTCAGGGCTTCCCACCAGCCCGGCTCCTCCAGGGCCTTCTGTCCCCTTGGAGCCTCCTGCCACCCACTCCCTCACACATGCCCCTCGTGCCTTCCCACTGCCTTGTCCCGTCTGGGCCTCCGCAGCCCCTCATCCCTTCACGGCCTCCCAGCACCCCGTGCCCTCAGGGGCTCCCCCAGCCTGGCCCGGCAGCAGCGCCGCAGCCCCACAGCAGCTCCAGCAGCTCCTCAGCCATCACGGCAGCAACACACGGGCAGCAGGACACACATGGCGCTTCCTGCCTGGCACAGGGCTTGTGGCTTCAGCACAGCCACCAAAGGCCAAGGGGCTTCTGCCCATTTCCCCTGCACCACTGCACGCCCCAGCAGGTTGCTGAACACAAGCACCCTTTTCCCTCTCTTCCCCTATGTCCCGCACACCCTGGGCAGCAAAAGAAAGGCCTTGGGACTCCTGTGTACTAGAACATATCCTATATTATTTATACACTAAAAAGGAGAAAAGGAAAAGAACAATCCTTATGAAGTAAAAAATCCTGGCTGGGCCAGGTGGCCCCAAAAGACAGAGCTGCCCAAATCATCTCTCAGCACAGCTCCAGCAGCGCAGCCAGCCCAGGCCCGACAGACGTGGCCGTGTCCTCCATGCCCTGACGATTTGGTTTTGCATCCTCTGGAGAATGGAATATCGGGCACTCTGGATGGCCCGGAGGACATAAAGCATTTCAAGTGCCAGGTCTGACACGGCACAGCTTCTGTCCTCTATCAGGCATTCGAGGGCTGGAAGAGAAACAAACAGAGCCACGGTCAGACCCCAGAGCTGTGGGGGCCCAGCGAGAGCCCCGTGCCAGGGCCATGCCAGCCGGCTCTTGCCTTGGCCAGGAGGGAGCAGGGACAAAGGGGATCAGCCCGAAGCTGCTGGCCACAAATACCCCACGTGGCCCTGAAACCTCGCTGTGCTCTGCCCACGCCGTCCCTCATCGGCACAGGGAGCAGAGCCCTCCACAGCCAGGCCAGGCCTTGCAGCTGCCCCCGACAGCCACCGCTGTCAGCCCGCTGCCCTGCCTCACCTCTGCACAAGTCCTGGAGCTCTGCCTGCTGCCCCCTCAGCTGCTCCCCGGCCATCCCTGAGAACACAGAGCCTGTCAGGGTCCCAGCAGCACAGCTCCCTGCCAGCGGCACTGCCAGCCCTGTGGCCACACGGCCTCCTGCCCCGGCAGGGCTCAGCCCAGGCCCTTGCCGCATTCTGACTCAGCCCAAGGGCACGGCTGCCAGAGGCCGGCAGCAGCAGCCCCGAGGGCAGCCGGGGCTCCAGGGCGCCGGGCCCGGATGCCGCTGCCGGGGCAGCAGCCGGGGCTGGGGCCGAGCTTCGGCGGGGCGGGGAGGGAGCCGGGGCTCGTGGATCACCGATGACCCTGATGGCCACTGCTCGCAGGGTCTCCTGTGGGTCCTGCAGGTACTGCAGGGCCCGGCGCAGGTGCTCGGCCAAGGGGATCCTGTTGTCTGCCAGCTGGAGAGAGCGGCAGGAGGGAAGGGTTGGTGTGAGCTCTGCCCCTCGGCCGCGCGCTGCTGCCTGCGGCCAGCAGCGGCCTCCCATGCCCAGCCAGCCCTGAGGCCCAGCCAGCAGTCTCCATCGGAGGTGCACAGGTTTTTCTGCGGCCAGCTCCCCACCACATTGATGAGCAGCGGTGTCACTTCCTCTCAAATCCAGGGCGAGGGCAAGATGGTCGTCCACATGGCCATAGCAGCTCTGCGGGGTCAGACACAGCACCGTGGGCTGGGCAGCAGCGGGGAGCTGAGCTGGCTGCCAGCCCTGCCTCTGCCCACTGCCCCTTCCTGGAGGCACCCAGTGGCCGTGGCCTGGCAGCAACCCCCTGCCCTCCATGTCCCCAGCCAGCCCAGCCTGGCCACCTCGGGCTGTCCCCACCCTCCCGCTGGGGTGGTGTCCCAGCCTCCAGGCCTTCTGCTGCAGGCCTGGGGGACATTTTGGGGAAGCACCGGAGCAGCCGGGTGTCAGGAACCAGGCGGCTACCCGGGGGCTGCTTATGGCCTCTGACACCCAATTCCTCAGGGCTTCCCACCAGCCCGGCTCCTCCAGGGCCTTCTGTCCCCTTGGAGCCTCCTGCCACCCACTCCCTCACACATGCCCC
Organism: Poecile atricapillus; assembly: GCF_030490865.1. Classification (NCBI taxonomy): domain Eukaryota; kingdom Metazoa; phylum Chordata; class Aves; order Passeriformes; family Paridae; genus Poecile; species Poecile atricapillus. The sequence continues at coordinate 656,745 of NC_081282.1, read as the reverse complement.
TCGTGCCTTCCCACTGCCTTGTCCCATCTGGGCCTCCGCAGCCCCTCATCCCTTCACGGCCTCCCAGCACCCCGTGCCCTCAGGGGCTCCCCCAGCCTGGCCCGGCAGCAGCGCCGCAGCCCCACAGCAGCTCCAGCAGCTCCTCAGCCATCACGGCAGCAACACACGGGCAGCAGGACACACATGGCGCTTCCTGCATGGCACAGGGCTTGTGGCTTCGGCACAGGGCTTGTGGCTTCAGCACAGCCACCAAAGGCCAAGGGGCTTCTGGCCATTTCACCTGCACCACTGCACGCCCCGGCAGGTTGCTGAACACAAGCACCCTTTTCCATCTCTTCCCCTATGTCCCGCACACCCTGGGCAGCAAAAGAAAGGCCTTGGGACTCTTGTGTACTAGAACATATCCTATATTATTTATAAACTAAAAAGGAGAAAAGGAAAAGAACAATCCTTATGAAGTAAAAAATCCCGGCTGGGCCAGGTGGCCCCAAAAGACAGAGCTGCCCAAATCATCTCTCAGCACAGCTACAGCAGCGCAGCCAGCCCAGGCCCGACAGACGTGGCCGTGTCCTCCATGCCCAGACGATTTGGTTTTGCATCCTCAGGAAGATGGAATATCGGGCACTCTGGATGGCCCGGAGGACATAAAGCGTTTCAAGTGCCAGGTCTGACACGGCACAGCTTCTGTCCTCTATCAGGCATTCGAGGGCTGGAAGAGAAACAAACAGAGCCACGGTCAGACCCCAGAGCTGTGGGGGCCCAGCGAGAGCCCCGTGCCAGGGCCATGCCAGCCGGCTCTGGCCTTGGCCAGGAGGGAGCAGGGACCAAGGCGGTCAGCCCGAAGCTGCTGGCCACAAATGCCCCACGTGGCCCTGAAATCATGCTGTGCTCTGCCCACTCCGCCCCTCATCGGCACAGGGAGCAGAGCCCTCCAAAGCCAGGCCAGGCCTTGCAGCTGCCCCCGACAGTCACCGCTGTCGGCCCGCTGCCCTGCCTCACCTCTGCACAAGTCCTGGAGCTCTGCCTGCTGCCCCCTCAGCTGCTCCCCGGCCATCCCTGAGAACACAGAGCCTGTCAGGGTCCCAGCAGCACAGCTCCCTGCCAGCGGCACTGCCAGCCCTGTGGCCACACGGCCTCCTGCCCCGGCAGGGCTCAGCCCGGGCCCTTGCCGCATCCTGACTCAGCCCAAGGGCACGGCTGCCAGAGGCCGGCAGCAGCAGCCCCGAGGGCAGCCGGGGCTCCAGGGCGCCGGGCCCGGGTGCCGCTGCCGGGGCAGCAGCCAGGGCTGGGGCCGAGCTGCGGTAGGGCGGGGAGGGGGCCCAAGCTCGTGACTCACCGATGACCCTGATGGCCACCGCTCGCAGGGTCTCCTGTGGGTCCTGCAGGTACTGCGGGGCCTGGCGCAGGTGCTCGGCCAAGGGGATCCTGTTGTCTGCCAGCTGGAGAGAGTGGCAGGAGGGAAGGGTTGGCGCGAGCTCTGCCCCTCGGCGGGGCGCTGCTGCCTGCGGCCAGCCCCGGCCTCCCGTGCCCAGCCAGCCCTGAGGCCTGACCAGCAGTCCCCATTGGAGGTGCACAGGTTTTTCTGCGGCCAGCTCTTCACCATATTGATGAGCAGCAGTGTCACTTCCTCTCAAATCCAGGGCGAGAGCAAGATGGTCGTCCACATGGCTATAGCAGCTCTGCGGGGTCAGACACAGCACCGTGGGCTGGGCAGCAGCGGGGAGCTGAGCTGGCTGCCAGCCCTGCCTCTGCCCACTGCCCCTTCCTGGAGGCACCCAGTGGCCGTGGCCTGGCAGCACCCCCCTGCCCTCCATGTCCCCAGCCAGCCCAGCCTGGCCACCTCGGGCTGTCCCCACCCTCCCGCTGGGGTGGTGTCCAGCCTCCAGGCCTTCTGCTGCAGGCCTGGGGGACATTTTGGGGAAGCACCGGAGCAGCCGGGTGTCAGGAACCAGGCGGCTGCCCGGGGGCTGCTTATGGCCTCTGACACCCAATTCCTCAGGGCTTCCCACCAGCCCGGCTCCTCCAGGGCCTTCTGTCCCCTTGGAGCCTCCTGCCACCCACTCCCTCACACATGCCCCTCGTGCCTTCCCACTGCCTTGTCCCGTCTGGGCCTCCGCAGCCCCTCATCCCTTCACGGCCTCCCAGCACCCCGTGCCCTCAGGGGCTCCCCCAGCCTGGCCCGGCAGCAGCGCCGCAGCCCCACAGCAGCTCCAGCAGCTCCTCAGCCATCACGGCAGCAACACACGGGCAGCAGGACACACATGGCGCTTCCTGCCTGGCACAGGGCTTGTGGCTTCAGCACAGCCACCAAAGGCCAAGGGGCTTCTGCCCATTTCCCCTGCACCACTGCACGCCCCAGCAGGTTGCTGAACACAAGCACCCTTTTCCCTCTCTTCCCCTATGTCCCGCACACCCTGGGCAGCAAAAGAAAGGCCTTGGGACTCCTGTGTACTAGAACATATCCTATATTATTTATACACTAAAAAGGAGAAAAGGAAAAGAACAATCCTTATGAAGTAAAAAATCCTGGCTGGGCCAGGTGGCCCCAAAAGACAGAGCTGCCCAAATCATCTCTCAGCACAGCTCCAGCAGCGCAGCCAGCCCAGGCCCGACAGACGTGGCCGTGTCCTCCATGCCCTGACGATTTGGTTTTGCATCCTCTGGAGAATGGAATATCGGGCACTCTGGATGGCCCGGAGGACATAAAGCATTTCAAGTGCCAGGTCTGACACGGCACAGCTTCTGTCCTCTATCAGGCATTCGAGGGCTGGAAGAGAAACAAACAGAGCCACGGTCAGACCCCAGAGCTGTGGGGGCCCAGCGAGAGCCCCGTGCCAGGGCCATGCCAGCCGGCTCTTGCCTTGGCCAGGAGGGAGCAGGGACAAAGGGGATCAGCCCGAAGCTGCTGGCCACAAATACCCCACGTGGCCCTGAAACCTCGCTGTGCTCTGCCCACGCCGTCCCTCATCGGCACAGGGAGCAGAGCCCTCCACAGCCAGGCCAGGCCTTGCAGCTGCCCCCGACAGCCACCGCTGTCAGCCCGCTGCCCTGCCTCACCTCTGCACAAGTCCTGGAGCTCTGCCTGCTGCCCCCTCAGCTGCTCCCCGGCCATCCCTGAGAACACAGAGCCTGTCAGGGTCCCAGCAGCACAGCTCCCTGCCAGCGGCACTGCCAGCCCTGTGGCCACACGGCCTCCTGCCCCGGCAGGGCTCAGCCCAGGCCCTTGCCACATCCTGACTCAGCCCAAGGGCACGGCTGCCAGAGGCCGGCAGCAGCAGCCCCAAGGGCAGCTGGGGCTCCAGGGTGCCGGGCCCGGGTGCCGCTGCCGGGGCAGCAGCCGGGGCTGGGGCCGAGCTGCGGCGGGGCGGGGAGGGGGCCCGGGCTAGTGACTCACCGATGACCCTGATGGCCACTGCTCGCAGGGTCTCCTGTGGGTCCTGCAGGTACTGCAGGGGCCGGCGCAGGTGCTCGGCCAAGGGGATCCTGTTGTCTGCTAGCTGGAGAGAGCAGCAGGAGGGAAGGGTTGGCGCGAGCTCTGCCCCTCGGCCACGCGCTGCTGCCTGCGGCCAGCAGCGGCCTCCCATGCCCAGCCAGCCCTGAGGCCTGGCCAGCAGTCCCCATCGGAGGTGCACAGGTTTTTCTGCGGCCAGCTCCCCACCACATTGATGAGCAGCGGTGTCACTTCCTCTCAAATCCAGGGCGAGAGCAAGATGGTCGTCCACATGGCCATAGCAGCTCTGCGGGGTCAGACACAGCACCGTGGGCTGGGCAGCAGCGGGGAGCTGAGCTGGCTGCCAGCCCTGCCTCTGCCCACAGCCCCTTCCTGGAGGCACCCAGTGGCCGTGGCCTGGCAGCAACCCCCTGCCCTCCATGTCCCCAGCCAGCCCAGCCTGGCCACCTCGGGCTGTCCCCACCCTCCCGCTGGGGTGGTGTCCCAGCCTCCAGGCCTTCTGCTGCAGGCCTGGGGGACATTTTGGGGAAGCACAGGAGCAGCCGGGTGTCAGGAACCAGGCGGCTACCCGGGGGCTGCTTATGGCCTCTGACACCCAATTCCTCAGGGCTTCCCACCAGCCCGGCTCCTCCAGGGCCTTCTGTCCCCCTTGGAGCCTCCTGCCACCCACTCCCTCACACATGCCCCTCGTGCCTTCCCACTGCCTTGTCCCGTCTGGGCCTCCGCAGCCCCTCATCCCTTCATGGCCTCCCAGCACCCCGTGCCCTCAGGGGCTCCCCCAGCCTGGCCCGGCAGCAGTGCCGCAGCCCCACAGCAGCTCCAGCAGCTCCTCAGCCATCACGGCAGCAACACACGGGCAGCAGGACACACATGGCGCTTCCTGCCTGGCACAGGGCTTGTGGCTTCAGCACAGCCACCAAAGGCCAAGGGGCTTCTGGCCATTTCCCCTGTACCACTGCACTCCCCGGCAGGTTGCTGAACCCAAGAGACCTTTTCCCTCTCTTCCCCTATGTCCCGCACACCCTGGGCAGCAAAAGAAAGGCCTTGGGACTCCTGTGTACTAGAACATATCCTATATTATTTATACACTAAAAAGGAGAAAAGGAAAAGAACAATCCTTATGAAGTAAAAAATCCTGGCTGGGCCAGGTGGCCCCAAAAGACAGAGCTGCCCAAATCATCTCTCAGCACAGCTCCAGCAGCGCAGCCAGCCCAGGCCCGACAGACGTGGCCGTGTCCTCCATGCCCAGACGATTTGGTTTTGCATCCTCTGGAGAATGGAATATCAGGCACTCTGGATGGCCCGGAGGACATAAAGCGTTTCAAGTGCCAGGTCTGACACGGCACAGCTTCTGTCCTCTATCAGGCATTCGAGGGCTGGAAGAGAGATGAACAGAGCCACGGTCAGACCCCAGAGCTGTGGGGGCCCAGCGAGAGCCCCGTGCCAGGGCCATGCCAGCCGGCTCTGGCCTTGGCCAGGAGGGAGCAGGGACCAAGGCGGTCAGCCCGAAGCTGCTGGCCACAAATGCCCCACGTGGCCCTGAAATCACGCTGTGCTCTGCCCACTCCGCCCCTCATCGGCACAGGGAGCAGAGCCCTCCAAAGCCAGGCCAGGCCTTGCAGCTGCCCCCGACAGCCACCGCTGTCAGCCCGCTGCCCTGCCTCACCTCTGCACAAGTCCTGGAGCTCTGCCTGCTGCCCCCTCAGCTGCTCCCCGGCCATCCCTGAGAACACAGAGCCTGTCAGGGTCCCAGCAGCACAGCTCCCTGCCAGCGGCACTGCCAGCCCTGTGGCCACACGGCCTCCTGCCCCGGCAGGGCTCAGCCCAGGCCCTTGCCGCATCTTGAGCCAGCCCAAGGGCACGGCTGCCAGAGGCCGGCAGCAGCAGCCCCGAGGGCAGCCGGGGCTCCAGGGCGCCGGGCTCGGGTGTCGCTGCCGGGGCAGCAGCCGGGGCTGGGGCCGAGCTGCGGCGGGGCGGGGAGGGAGACGGGGCTCGTGACTCACCGATGACCCTGATGGCCGCCGCTCGCAGGGTCTCCTGTGGGTCCTGCAGGTACTGCAGGGTCCGGCGCAGGTGCTCGGCCAAGGGGATCCTGTTGTCTGCCAGCTGGAGAGAGCGGCAGGAGGGAAGGGTTGGCGCGGGCTCTGCCCCTCGGCGGGGCGCTGCTGCCCGCGGCCAGCCCCGGCCTCCCGTGCCCGGCCAGCCCTGAGGCCCGGCCAGCAGCCGCTCCAGGGCGCCGGGCTCTGGAGGGGGCAGAGGGCCGGCTGCTGCCCGGGGAGCCGCGGTGCCGGCCCGGTCCGCAGCCCCGCTGGGCCGGGGCTCCATCGGCACCCGGCTCGGGGCCACAGGGGGCTGGAGAAGAAGCCGTGCGGCCCCCGGGTGCAGCAGTGGGCAGGGGCACAGCTGCCAGCCCCACACACTGAGCACCGGGGCCAGGGGGCTTCTCTAGCCTGAGGCTGGCACTTCCAGGCCGTCCTTACCAGGAGCTTGGCAAACTTCCACAGTTTCTCCTTCCTCACAGCTTTTTCCAGGTCTGGCCTCTTCAGGAATTCAGCCGCGCAAAGGAGCGTTGTCCGAGAGGCCTGGGGAGCAGCAGAGAGCCGCAAATGGCCCCACAAGCCAGGGCACAGGAGTGTCCCAGTGCCAAGGCCTGGAGGAGGCTGCAGCCTGCAAGCCTGCGTCAGGGCAGGAGGCAGCTGAGCTCCCTGCCAAGGCGCAGCAGCAGCCCAGGAGTCCTCACCTCTGCCACATGCCGATTCTCATCTTGGCAGTGGAAAAAGAGTGGGAGCAGGCTCTGATACACTTTTTTCTTCAGGGGCTTTCTTCCTTCTTCTTCTGCCAAAGACATTATTCTTTGAAGGAGAGACATGGAGAGCAGCTGCACCTGGCTATTAGGCTGTATGAAAGAAAGGAAGGAAAAATGACCTCATCATTGGCTTCTTCTGGCCCACATTGGCACAGCCCTTCAAATGCAGAGGGCACAAAGTGCCCGGGCAGTGGCCAGTGGCCGTGGCTGGGGCACAGAGCCTTACATTGTCCAGGAGTTTCAGGAGCGGCTCAGCCAGCTGCAGGGCCCTGCGCCAGGATATTGGGGTGTCTATATCCAAGAAAATATAGCCGAGGAGAACAATGCTCATCCTGACCACGTCATTATCAATGTCCCACAGGAGGTGCACTAGTCTTCCTGTCAGGCTCTGAATTCTTTCGGCCTGTGCAGAACACAAGGGTGTGAAAGCCCGGGCAGCTGGGGCAGGGCCCAGAGGCCAAAGGCCTGTCCCAAAGCACTCGGGCAGCTGAAGCAGGAGGCAGGAGAGCTGGGAGGAGCTGCCTCAGCACCCAAGGCAAAGGCCAGCCAAGGCCAAGTGACAGCATTGCCCAGCCTCATGCTGCCCACACGGCTTCAGCTGCTGCCCCCTTCTCACCATGGAGGGATGGTCCCTTAGCAGGAGGAGAGCCCTGAGAACCTGGTGATGCATCTTCCTGCTATTGAACCACAGGTACTTGTACAAGATCTCCATTAGGCTGTCACCGCATTCACTCAAGTCCAGGCAATCTAGGAGCTGAAAGGCACAGGGCAGTGAGAGGGGAGCCGGCCGGCAGGAGCCTGGAAGTGCGCAGGGCTGGGCCCAGGCAGCAGCACAGGGCGCGGGTGCCGTGCCAGGCAGCTGTGGCTATGCAAGGGGACAGGGCTGGCAGGGAGCTGAGCGAGGTAGTGCTGGCCATCAGGCTCACCTCCACAAGGAATGCCATGGCAGGGACATCCCAGTGTGGCATGGGTTTGCTGAGCAGCTCAAGCAGGTAGCTTGAGATGCCTTTACACAAGTGGACAGCTGCACGGCGCATTTCCCTGGAAGGCAGAAAACGGCACAAAGAGCCTCAGCAAGGGGGAGAAAAACCTCTCCCAGGACTGACTGACACGGTTGTCATATTGCCCCAGCACCCTGTGAGGGGATGTGGGCCCTTGAGATGTGGCTGCTCTTGGATACCCTCCTCTCACAGCCTTTTCCAGTCTCCTTGCCCATCCATCGGTGACGAGGCCCTCAGGCCCATGGCCACGGGGACTGTGGGGGGCATCCCGGGCAGGGGGCACAAATGTCAGAGGCAGTGGGGAGAAGGGGGGCTCACCTGGCCAGCAGACCCACGGCATAGCGGTGGGTGTCAGCACAGAGCAGCGTGTCCCAGCCACGCTTGCGTTCCATTGCCACCACCACATGCTCAAAGTGGAGACTGCAGAGCAGGGCCTTCAGGGTCCGCACTGCAAACCTGTGTGCACAGCAAAGCCCAGGTGACGCTGGGAGCACTGGCTCTGAGGCTGGAGAAGTGGCAGGGACAGGAGGACTGGCATGGAGCACCTGTTGGGGCTGGTGGAGAGGCCGTGTTGCTCCTGGCATTCCTTCCAGAAGGTCCGGACGTCCTCTGTCATATACAAAGTACTGAAGTGCATTTGGAAGAGGAGATGGCAGTGAGTGCAGGGATTTTAGATGCCTCAGACAGGAACCTCCGTGTCCAAATGAAATGCCGCAGGTCCTGACACCACTCCGAGCGCTCCAGCACCATCACGATGGCGTTGGGGAGCTCAAACCACTCTAGCAGCTGCACCACACCGGGAAAGCCTGTGGACACCTTGTCCAGCAGCACGATCTCCAGAGGTGCGCTGGTGCCGTCGGGCTGCAGGAGGAGCACGGTGCCGTCAGTTGGGCTGAGGCCGTGTCAGGGCTCAGGAAGCCGTCAGCCAGCCCGGGATGCTCCGTGCTCTCCGCTGGCCCCATGCCCGCTCTCCCTCCTGGTGTCCTGGCGGCTCCCACCCTTCCAGGCCCCGGCTCATCCCCGCCCGGCACTCCCCGGCTTCTGCCGCTGGCCCCGCTCACTCACCAGCTCGCCCCAGTGCTGGACGCGGTTCCGTGGCACCTTGTTGATGGCCACCTGCAAGCCAAAGGGAACAGCGGATTCAGCTCGCCGCCCACCACATCCAGCCCCATCCTACTCCTCTGCTCCCTCCTCCTCTTCTGCCCCCTCCTCCTCCTCGGCCCGCCACCGGCCCCACCACTCACCGGGAGTCCGTCCGAGAGCCTCGTGGCTGCGAAAACTCTGCCGAAGCCACCGCGCCCCAGCAGCGAGCCGATCCTGTAGCGCTGCTGCAGGGCCTGCTGCACCTTCCCTGTGGAAGAGACGCAGTCGTCAGCGCTCGGTCTGGGGCCAGGAATGGCCCCCAAGCGCTCCCCGACCTCCCCGGGCCGGGCATCCGCAGGTGTTCCCTCATTGGAATGCGACAGCGGCGGCTCGGGACTGGCGGCTGTGCCGCTGAGCGGCGGAGCTCGGGCCGGGGAAGCCGCAGCGGAGGCGGCGGCAGCGGCCGCGCCGCCTGTGTCCTCCGCAGGCCCTGGGAGGAGCCGGGGTCGGGGCCCGAACCAGAACCGGAACCGGAGCCTGCATCAGGGCTGGGGCCGAGGGTGGGGCAGGCGGAGCCAAAGGGTGGCAATGCCGCCCCAGCCCCAGGCACTGATGCCCGCCCAGCACAGCCAGAGCCAGGCGAAGAGGAGACCTCCACGGGACGGGCAGGGGTGGGGACAGGGACGGGGACGGGGACAGGGATGGGGACGGGGACAGGGACGGGGACAAAGACGGGGACGGGGACGGGGACGGGGACGGGGACGGGAACGGGGCAGCACCTCAAGGGGCCAGGGACAGGCCGGGGGCATGGCCCAGCTGGGCACTGGGAAAGGGAGACCGGGAGAAGATGCAGGACTGCGAAAGAGGGAGAGGAGAGACAGAAAATTGCTAAATTCTCTTCTTGCTGCTGCTGCCACTGCTGCCGCTGCTGCCACTGCTGCCGCTGCAACTGAAGCACCGGGGCTGTTTGTCCCCGTGTCCGTTTGTCCGTTGCCCACTCGGTCCCTCGCCGAGCCCCGCACTCCCCGGGCAGCCCCTGAGCCTGGCCAAACACGGGAACTTTGCCCTGTTGAGCCAAGAGCCAGAGTCTGGACTCCTGCCCAGGGACACAGCAATGCCCTTGGCTGCTGCTGTGCCTTGTCCCTGCTGAGGGTCAGACACTGTCTGAGCACATTCCCTGAATGCAGAATTTGTACCTGAGCCAAGCACTGCACTTGTGTCTCCAGCATTGCTTTCCAAGTAAAACAGGGAAAGGTAAACTGGGTATAGCTCATGGTATTTTACAGTGTCTAAAACTTGCCAAGTCTCAGATCTTAGAGGTGAGATCCATTTGGAATGAATGGGATAGAGAAAGTGCAAGATGGAAAAGGGGAACATAAAAATAAATAGAGAAAAATAGAGAAAAACATATTGCTTGTTTCTTTTGATTTTATTTTCATTTCTTTAAAAAGCTGTTTCAATTTTCTCAGAATTTTCTCCACAGTCCTGTCTGTTCTTTCCAAAAACCTGTCCTGGAGAACAAGGCGCAGCTCCTGTCACAAGATGTGCCCCCAGCTGTAGCTTCTCTTGGCTTCCCACACTGTGTGTGCAGCACAACTCTTGCAGCAAAGCAGGACAAATGTTTGAAGAACTTGACAACTTGTTCTTTCTTTTCCTTGTGCACTGGGGAGTTGTGCCATTGGTAAGGTTTTCATTGTTACTTTTCTACCCAAAGAAAACATGATGAGCTGCCAGGAATTGTGAGGGAATACAAGCCTGGCTGAATGTGGAGAAAGAATCTTCAGAGCCTGCAGCCAGCAGTGGAGAGCTCATCATTCCAAATGCCCCATGGACATCTTGAAAGTGATCTGGAACATGAAAATGGGCTGACAGAGAGAGTTTGTTTCTGTGTTCGGTTTAGATGATTCTATATCTTTTGCAGTGGTAGAAATCAAGAGCACAATCAGTTGATGACAAGCACCAGAACACGATAAGCTGGACCTCTCAGTGGATGAGAGAAAGACTGTGAAAAGCAGAAATGCAGGGAATGACTTGGTGAACTTTGTGTGTAAGAAGGGTCATTTTTTCCTAATAATTCCCAATTCATTCCCTTTGCTTTTATCCTTTTAACAAGGCCAATTACATCTCAGATTCCCCAAGAAATGAGAACCCTGAGCTTGTGGAACTGCCTGAAAGGTGCCCTGTTCCTTTTTCTTCTGCTGCTCAGAAGAAACAATGAAGTGAATTGGGAAGTTCTGGTTTTTCATTCTCCTGGTGGATTTTTTCATTTTATTTGCCACTGCAGAGGCAATTTCTGTGATGGCCTCTGTCAGTTGATTCTATTTCAGCAGCAGCAGCATCAGGGCTGTGTTTGAGCACTGCAAATGTGACCTGTGTGGCTTTAATTCCCCTCGACTTAGTGCTCAGGGACTTGGGAGCATTTTAATGTCTGCTACTCATGATGCCTGAAACAAAAATCCTGAGTTCCCCATGACAAAAGCACAGTGGGTAGCACTGATTGGAAGAGGCAATTGCAGCTGCACTGCTAAAATTCAGTTGGCAAGCAGAAGAGGGGCAAGAGCAGCCGGGATCTAAAACTGCCAAGGCAAATGTAGGTTAAATAATTTTGTGGGACTTTTCTGGAATTTTGTGGGATTTTGAGAAGATTTAAATAATTTTGTGGGATCTGTCTGGAATTTTGAGGTATTTTTCTTGAATTTGGTGGGATTTTTGTGTAATTCAGTGGAAATTTGAGGAGATTTTGTGGGGTGTTTCAGGAATTTTTGTTGGCTAATGAGGAGATTTAGGGAAGTTTGTGGAATTTTTCTTGAATTTTGTGGACATCTGTGGAGATTTTGTGGGATGTTTCAGGAATTTTGTGGGATATTGAGGAGATTTAGGGAATTTTGTGGGATTTTTTCTGGAATTTTTTGGACATTTGAGGACATTATGTGGGAAGTTTCTGGAATTTTGAGAAGATTTAGGGAATTTTGTGAGATTTTGAGGAGAGCTGAAGAATTTTGAGGGATTTTTCTGGAATTTTGTGGACATTTGTGGAGATTTTGTGGGTTGTTTCTGGATTTTTGTAGGGTTTTGAGAAGATTTAGGGAATTTCGTGGGATTTTTTCTGGAATATTCTAAAGTTTTTCAAAAATATTTTTGGGATTTTGAGGAGCTGTGGGAATTTTGTGGGATTTTCCTGGACTTTTGTCGGGCTTTTCAAGAATTTTGTGGGATTTTGAGGCGATTTAGGCAATTTTGTGGGATTTTTCTGAAATTTTGTGGATTTTTGTGTAGATTTTGTGAGATATCTGGAATTTGGTAGGGTTTTGAGAGAATTTAGGTAATTTTTGGGGATTCTTTGGGAATTTTGTGGGATGTGTCAAGAATTTTAAGGGATTTTTCTAGAATTTTGTGGAAATTTGTGGAGATTTTGTGGGATGTTTCAGGAACTTTGTAGGATAAGGAGGATATTTAGGGAATTTTGTGGGATGTTTCTTGAATTTTGTGGGATTTTTATGGGATTTTTTTGGAATTTGAAGAGAGCTGAAGAATTTTGAGGGGTTTTTCTGGAGTTTTGTGGATTTTTGGTAGATTTTGCGGGATGTTTCTGGAATTTGGTTGGGTTTTGGGATAGATTGGCATTGAAGAAAACAAAGAGAAACACTTAAAGAAGTTAAAACTGCTGGCAGCTAGCCAACAGCTGGCCATTTCTAAGAATTGACAGCAGTTTTAACCAGTGAAAAGTGAGATCAACCTGTGAACAGCACCTTAAGCCCTAAGGCTGGGAATTTCTTTGTCTCTTGGTGTCCTGGCTGTGAAAGGTAACTGAGCTTTAGCTGGCTTCCCGTCCCCTGCCCAGCCCATGCGGCCCGGGCAGGGGCTGGGCTGGGCCTGCCGCGGCTCCCGGCCGGGAGATGGGGCCTGCGGGGCTTGCCCCGGGCTCTGGCCGGGCCAGGCCGGTCCCTGCCTCGGCTGCAGTTTTTGCTGGGACTGAATTCACCCCAGAGACTGCCGAGGAAAGAAAGAAAAAGCTCTTGACCTGCGGCGGGCTGAGACAGTGACCACACTCTCCAGAGCAGCCATGAAGAATCTTCCATCGCAGACAACTCCAGCCGCTGCTCCGGCAGAGATCACAGAACCATCTACAAAGCCTGGGCAAGATTTTAACCTTTTCATTACCCAGATGAGACTTGCAGATCAATCCTTTTACCCAGAGAGAGAAAAAGAGAGGAATCAACATGTAAAGAGACTTTATAAACTATCAGAGACAGTAAAAAAAAGAAGCTTCAGAATTGGTAGAGAATAAGGAGATGCTTTAATTAAGCTGAAATATTTTTCTGTTAAAATTATGGAGATGGAAAAAAATGTTCTGAAAAAACTCCTTTAATTCATGACAGAATATATTGGGAGGAATGGAGTGTTCAAAGTGTGGATTTTGAGCAAGAGGTGGAGTAATTGTGATACAGTGAGGTGCTGGAACAGAGAGGGGAGAAGTAATAGTTGAAGATTTGGGGCCTTTTGAGAGGCAAAGAGAAAACTTCTGTTTCCAGGGAAGCTCACAGAGACAGATGAAGAGAACTTTTGCCTTTGAATAACTCATCCTTAAAAATGACATCCCTAGACTCATGACCCATACACACCTCAGAGTGATGTGAAATGGGAGGAGTGAACTGATGACAGATTTCTGGACAGCTGGCATCAGAGAAATAGAAAACTATAACGGAAATAGTTTTCTCATGAAAAACTCCATAGATTAGCAGAAGAAGACTTCTGTTTCTCTACAAAGGCTGATGAAAAGATTTTTTCAGGAACTGGGGACTGTTTTAAACACCAAAGTTCCAAAGTTTTTGTCTCTATGTTGTCATGTGAACAAGGAAATTGTTGGGTAGTGAGGGATAAAGGGGTTTTCTGGAGGTTTATTCTGGTGTTCTTATTCTTGTAGTTTTGTTAATAAACTTTCTTTATTCCTTTTAAGTTTTAAGCCTGTTTTGCTCTTGTTCTAATCCACATCTCACAGCAAGGAATAAGTAAGTAATCTAGTAATTTTTTTAGTTACTGCTTTAAAACCACGACAATATAGCAACATCAATCTCCACAAAATCCCACAAATTTATTTAAATCTCCTAAAAATCTTACAAAATTCCAGAAAAAATCCATAAAATTCCAGAAACATCCCACAAAATTTGACAAAAATTTGACAAAATTTCCACAAAATTCCATAAATCTCCACAAAGTCTCACAAAACTCTTTAAATCTCCTCAAAATCCACAAAATTCCAGAAACATCCCACAGAATCCCAAAAAACATCCCACAAAATTCTGGAAACATCCCACAAAATCCCAGAAACATCCCACAAAATTCCAGAAACATCCCACATAATCCCAGAAACATCCCACAAAATCGCAGAAACATCCCACAAAATTCCAGAAACAGCCCACAAAAATTCCACAAAATTCCCCATATCTCTTTAAAATCCAACAAAATCCCACAAAAATCCCACAAAATTATTTAAATTTTCTCAAATTACTGAAACACTCCAGATTAATCGCATAAAATTCCACAAAATTTCCACAAACTTCCATAATCCTCCACAAGATCCTACAAAATTCCACAAGAATCCCACAAAATTATTTAAATCTCCTCAAAATCCCACAAAATTCAAAAAACATCCTACAAAATTCCAGAAACATCCCACGAAATTCCATGAAATTCGATAAACCTCCTCAAAATCCCACAAAATTTCACAATGCTTCAAAAAATTTTAAAATCTCCTTAAAATCCCAACAAATTCACACAAATCGCACAAAATTTTACAAAAATCCCACAAAAAATCCTCAAAATTCCACAAATTTCCTCAAAATCCCACAAAATTCAACAGAAATCTTTCAAAATTCTCAGAATTTCCTCAAAATCCCACAAAATTTTGCAAAAATTTAACAAAATACCCTAAATCTCTTGAAAAATAAAAAAAAAATCCACAAAATCCCACAAAACTATTTAAATTTTTTAATAATCTAACAAAATTTTTAAAAAAATCCATTAAAAATCCCCAAGAAATCCACAGAATTCCCACAAAATTCCACAAAAATCCCACAGTTAATTACTTTTCCTAAAAATCCCACAAAATCCCACAAAATCCCACAAAATCTAATAAAAATCCCACAAAATTCCTCAAATCTCCTCAAAATCCTACAAAATTCTAAAAAAATCCCACAAAATTATTTAAATTTTCTCAAATTCCTAAAAAACTCCAGGGGAATCCTGCAAAATCCCAGAAAACATACAGAAAATCCCATAAACCTCAAAAAAATCCGATAAAATCTCTTCAAAATCCCACAAAATCCCACAAAAATCCCTCAAAATTCCTTAAATCTCCTCAAAATCCCACAAAATTATAAAAAAATCCACAAAATTCTAAAAAAATCCCTCAAAATTCCTGAAATATTCTCAAAACCGTACAAAATTCTGGAAACATTCCACAAATTCTCCTCCAATCTCCACAAAATTCCAGAAACACCCCACAAAAGTCTTTAAATGCCCCACAAATTGAAAGAAAAATCAAAAAAAATCCCCACAAATTGTTCACAAAAGAACAAAATCTAAGAAAAATTCCTCAAAATTCTTCAAGTCTCTTCAGAATTTCAGAAAACTCCACAACATCCCTAAAAAAATCCCACAAATTTCCAGAAACATTCACAAAATTCTTTAAAATTTCTCAAGATCTCCGCAAATTTGCAGAAAAATTCCACAAAAATCCCTAAATCTTCTCAAAAACCAACCAAATTCCAGAAAGATCCCACAAAATTGCCACATATTTCCACAAAATCTAAGAAAAATCCCTCAAAATCCTTCAAATCTCCTCAAAATCCCACAAAATTCCAGCAAAATCCCATGAAATTCCACCAAAATCCACAAAATTCGCGAAAATAATTTCACAACATTCCAGAAGAATCCCACAAAATTCCTTAAATCTTTTCAAAATCCAACCAAATCCCAGAAACATCCCACAAAATCTCAACAATTGTCCACAAAATTCAAGAAAAATCCCACAAAATTTCCCCAATCTCTTAAATATCCCACACATTTCAAAAAAACCCACAAAGTTGTGGTAAAATCCCACAAAATTCCAGAAAAATCCCACAAAATTCCCTAAATCTTCTCAAAACCCAACCAAATTCTAGAAACATCCCACAAAATCTCCACAGAATTCCACAAAATATAAGAAAAATCCCAAAAAATTCTTCAAGTCTTTTCAAAATCCCACAAAATTGCAGAAAATTCCACAACATTCCAAAAAAATCCCACAACATTCAAGAAACATCCCACAAAATTGCAGAAAAATCCCACAAAATTGCAGAAAAATCCCACAAAATTCCATAAATCTTCTCAAAACCCAACCAAATTCTAGAAACATCTCAGAAAATCTCCTCCAATTTCCACCAGATTCCAGAAATATCCCACAAAATTCTTCAACTCTTCTAGAAATCTCACAAAATCCCACAAAATTCTACAAAAAGATACAAAATTCCAGAAAAATCCCACAAAATTCCAGTAAAATCTGATGAAATTGTTGGCGTTCAGGAACGCTCATAACCACAGAATGATTATTTGCAGGTGCTTTATTAAGGGATCTGGGTGTCAGGGGTTCACAGACCCAAATCTGACCCATCTTGGTTTTCAGCTGAACATCTTTTTATTCTCTCTTGTTGTATAACTTACATATCAATTATTAAACTTCCCCTTCTTACCCTCATTACCTAACCCAAATTGCCATTTTACACCAAAATGCACCTCAGTGTTGCTGCTGGTGTCTGCTCATGTGTCCCCTATGCACAAAATAACCCCACCAGCAACCAACCACCTCATCCCCAATACCCGTACCTCGCTTACAGTTATTTATTTTAGAAAGAGGGGGGAGACAGGAGAGGAAGGGGAAAAAGAAAATAGTCCCCCCCCCAAAATGTCAGAGCTAATCTTTTATACTTTGTTATAGAAAATGGAGAGCAAAACCATCCTTGAGTTCCTGACGTTCCTGACCATCTGGATGCTCCTGAAAACATCAGCTGTGGATGCCTGGCCAGTAGCACAGCCCCAGGAGAACGTGTGGATCACCCTGGCAAAGACTCTCAAACAAGACCACGTGTGCTTGTCCATGGGCAGCGCCACCAACCCTCTGTCATCCTGCCTGCCCCAGTGAAGGCATCCACGCCCGCATCCAGAGACCCCAACACGCGGTCCAGGAACTCCAGACTGAAAAGGAGCCCCAGTGGTTTGAAGACCTTTTTGGGAGCTGGGGACTCAAAGGATGGGTTGCCTCCTTTCTCAAAAACATTTTTTGAGTTTTCCTAATTATTATTATGTTCCTATGTATGTTTTCATGTTTTAAGAAGTTACTAGCCAAACCTCTGGGAGATGCCTTTTTAAGAAGTAAAGAAGGGGGAGTTGTGGGGGCCAGGAAACCGGCTAATTCAGAGATCCTGGCCCTCCCTTGGAGGCAGGGCACTTTGCTCTAAGGGAGAGAAAAGTATCAGTCCCAGCAATCTTTGAGTTAGTTATGTTAAACTGTTACACTCCATTGCTGTTCTCCCCTGCCACCCCACCCCAATACCTGTATCCCAGTTTCCCCCAGCCCCTCTCCTCCCCTATAAATACCCCAGTTTATCCCCTGTTCCAGAGAGCTGCTGTCACTGGCTCCCTTGGCCGAGGGCCCGGCTGTAATAAAGGCCAGTTCTCTGCGGAACGCCACACAGCGCTCTGCTCTCTCCCTCCGTGTCGCCTGCACGCTGCCGCTGAGCTGAGCTGAGCTGAAATCACTCGCCGGGCAGAGGACGTGTCTGTGCCCCGGGCAGCCCAACCGCGGACCGCTTTTCCGGGAGTCGCGGCACCCCTGCCACCTCCACCGCCGCGGCAACCTATGAGAAAGCACAGCTGGGTTCTGCTCAGGGCATTTCAAACTACCTGGGGTGTTTGGGACTTGCCCTTGCAAAGGCAGCAACGCAGGAAAAGTCCAAGTTTCTCTTCATGGACTCCCAGGATGTGTTGCCTTGGAAGGGACCTTAAAGCTCCTCTTGTTCCAACTCTCAGCACACTCAAGACGCCTTCCCCTAGACCAGCTTGCTCCAAGCCCCATCCAACCTGGCCTTGAACCCTTCCAAGGGTCAGACAATCACAGCTTCTCTGCAACCTGTTCTATTCCTCCCAGATGTAAAATCATACCAAACTTAGCAGCCTCAGAGACAGATTTCTATTCAATATCTCCATTTTTCTAGGAAAGAAATATGGCAAAACTTGTTTACATCTGACTTTGCAAAATCAACACAAGCTCTTCAGAAAGGGATGCCGCCCACCCACTTTGCTTATTTTTCCCCATTTGGTGGAACATTTGCATTCTGTTGTTGTTTGGAGCAGTATTTTAATGTATCTGGCTGAGGCTGCTTCAAATAGTCCAGCGAGATACCAGGGGGTGAGGGGTGGAAAACTGAGCTCTTACACATCCAGTACTTCTCTTGTTGGGAGTCTTCAATCCCACCTCTCTGCTGGGATGAAATAGGTGCAATGCATCCAATTGCTAAAGTATCGCGCATCAAGCTGACACTATTTGAAGACTTCAAAATAAAAAAGCCAAGTTAAACAAACCTCTGCTCCTTTCCATTTTCTCTGTTCCACAGTTTAGGACAGAAGACAGGAGAGAAAGATTGTTTTGGCAACAATGTTTTCAGGACTCTAAAAAGAATATCAAAACCGCTCTGCCACACTCTCAGCTGCTGCAGCCCCAAAAAGCACTGGCTGGCTTTGCTCACAGAGTCACAATTGTGCTGGGATTTCTACCACACCACAGGACAGCGATGTTTTTCCTTTTCTCCTGGAAATACCTACAGCACTTCTGGGTAGCAAGGCAAACATGAGCCTCTTTCAGTGGCCCTTGAAATTGGACATGTGAAATGAGGTACACAAAGCCACAGGCCAGCTGAACCTGGCATCTCTGAATGGGTCTTCACATTCTTCCCAGGAAGATGAATGGCAATCACTATTTTGGCAGGGAAACTGCATCAGCTGGCAATTTGGTGTAGAAAATGTGCTTTCTGCTCCTCTCACAGCCAAAACTCTTACGCATTTCTTGGAAGTCCTTCTTAGATAAGGACCATGTTCAGCTGAGTGACAGTGAAGCCAAATGGCAATCCAGGAATCAATTGTCCTGTACACAATCTCCTCCATCCACGTGGAAGGTTACTCACGGGCACACAGGAGTAAGTGTAGTGGTTTAGATTTGCTAATTTCATTTTCCCGGGCGGCGCACCAAAGTTATGTCGTGGTTTTAAAGCAGTAATTAAAAATTACTGGAAAACTCACTTATTTCTTGCTGTGAGATATAGATTAGAGCAAGAGCAAAACAGGCTTAAAACTTAAAAGGAATAAAGAAAGTTTGTTGACAAAACTACAAGAATAAGAACACCAGAATAAACTTCCAGAACAACCCTTTTATCCCCCACTACCCACCATTCCCTTGTTCACATGACAACATAGAGACAAAAACTTTGGAACTTTGGTGTTTAAAACAGTCCTAATTCTTGCTAGAGTCTTTTCATCACCCTTTGTAGAGAAACAGAAGTCTTCTTCTGTTAATCTATGGAGTTTTTAATGAGAAAACTATTTCTGTTATAGTTTTCTATTTCTCTGATGCCAGCTGCCCAGAAATCTGTCATCAGTTCACTTCTCCCATTTCACATCACTCTGAGGTGTGTATGGGTCAATGAGTCTAGGGATGTCATTTTTAAGGATGAGTTATTCAAAAGCAAAAGTTCTCTTCATCTGTCTCTGTGAGCTTCTCTGGGAAAACAGTTTTCTCATTGCCCTCAAGGCCTCAAATCTTCGCTTCACTCAGTTCCAGCACCTCACTATATCACAATTACTTTCTGTTTTTCTGAAAATCCACACTTTGAACACTCCATTCCTCCCAATATACTCTGTCATGAATTAAAGGAGTTTTTTCAGAACACTATTTTCTATCTCCATAACTTTAATAGAAAAATATTTCAGCTTATAAAGCATCTTCTTATTCTCTCTTCCCCATCTAAAACTTAACACTTTTCTTCACTGTCTCTGTTGGTTTTATGATGTCTTCTTCATGTTGATTGTCTCTCTCTCTGTCTCTCTGGGAAAAAGGAGTAATCTGTATGTTTTATCCAGGTAGTAAAAGAGTTAAAGTCTGGGAAAGCTGCAGATGTTCATGGTGTCAGGTTTCAGTCCAGCAGCAGAAACTGCAAACCAAGCCAGGCCGGCCGGCTCCGTTTCTCCCCCCCCGCCCTCTGCGGCCTTGTCCGGCCTGGAGGGGGGGAGGAGGCCGAGACAGAGCCTGTTACCTCGTCAGAAGCCAGAAACCAAAGAGAACAAGAGAGCCCTGGCTTTACATCTCAAGGTGGTGTTCACAAGCTGATCTCACTTTTCAATGGTCAAAACTGCTGTCAATTCTTAGAAATGACCGAGAATTGGTCAGGAGAAAAGACTCCCATCAGTCACCAGCAGCTTCAACTTCCTCCCAACTCCCAAAGCTTAAAGGTAAAGTCACCCCATGACACTGACAAAATATCGCATTCCCACAAACTCTAAGAAAAATCCCACAAAATTCTCCAACTCTCCTCAAAATCCCACAAAATCCCACAAACATCCCACAAAAATCCCACAAAATCTTCTCCAAATCCCACAAAATTCTAGAGAAATTCCACAAAATTCCAGAAAAATCCCACAAAATTCCCTAAATCTTCAGAAACCCAACCAAATTCCTGCAACATCTCACAAAATCTCCACCAATTTCCACGAAATCTAAGAAAAATCCCTCAAAATTCTACAAGCATCCTTCAAATCCCACAGAATTAAAGAGAAATCCTCAAAATTCCAGGAAAATGCCACCAAACTCCGTATATTTTCTCAAAACCCTACCAAATTCCAGAAACATCCAACAAAATCTCCACCAATTCCCACAAAATCTAAGAAAAATCCCTCAAAATTCTTCAAGTCTCCTCCAAATCCCACAAATATCCCACAAAAATTCCACAAACATCTCACAAAATCTCCTCAATATTTGAAAAAATTCTGGAAAAGCCCCACAAAATTCCAGAAAAATCCCACAAAATTCCCTAAATCTTCTCAAAACCCAACCAAATTCCTGCAACATCTCATAAAGTCTCCACCAATTTTCACAAAATCTAAGAAAAATCATCCTCAGAATTCTTCAAGTCTCTTCCAAATCACACAAAAATCCCACAAAATTCTTGAAACATCCCACAAAAACTCCTCAATATCCCACAAAATTCAAGAGAATTTCCACAAAATTCCAGGAAAATCCCACAAAATTCCAGGAAAACCCCACAAAATTCCTTAGATCTTCTAAAAAGCCTACCAAATTCCAGAAACATCCCACAAAATGTCCAATGTCCACAAAATTCCAGAAAAATCCTACAAAATTACCTAAATCTTCGGAATATCCCACAAAATTCCTGAACAATCTCACAATATATCCACAAATTTTCACAAAATTCAAGAAAAAGCCCACAAAATTCACTAAATCTTCTCAAAACCCAACTAAATTCCTGCAACATATCACAAAATCTCCACCAATTTCCTCAAAATTCCAGAAAAATCCTTGAAAATTCTTTGTCTCCTCCAAATCCCACAAAAATCCCACAAAATTCCAGAAACATCCCACAAAATCTCCTCAATACCCCAAAAAATTCTAGAGAAATTTTAAAAAATTCAAGAAAAATCCCACAAATTTCCCTATATCTTCTCTAAACCTAACCAAATTCCTGAACTATCTCACAAAATCTCCACCAATTTCCACAAAATTCCAGAAAAATCACAAAAAATTCTTCAAGTCTCCTCAAAATCCCACAAAATTTCACAAAATCCCAGAATCATTCCGCAAAATCTCCTCAATATCCCACAAAATTCTGGAAAATCCCCACAAAATTCCTGAAAAATTTTTACAAACTTCCCTAAATCTTCTCAAAATTCTACCAAATTCCTGCAACAACTCACAAAATCTCCACCGATTTCCACAAAATCATGTAGCCTTTCAAGCAAGGCAGACACCCTGGTTCAGGAGCCAGCAAGGTGACCACACCCAGGCCACTCGGACCATTTTACCCACAAGACATCAATGGGATGGATGGCGAAGAAATGGCGTTTATTGCAGGAGAATTTGACATTTTATAGCCTAGGGTCACTGTGTTACTCCCATCTGCTTTCATCACAGCCAGGTGCTATTGGCTAATTGCAGGGGTCATTACCATATTACGGAGAGGGCGTTCACTAACTTTCCGTTACATCCCGAGATCTTCAGAACGCCAGACCTTACTACTACAACATCTAAGAAAACTCCCTCAAAATTATTCAAGTCTCCTCAAAATCCCACAAAATTCTGGAAAAGCCCACCAAAATTCCAGGAAAATTGCACAAAATTCCCTAAATTTTCACAAAACCCAATGAAATTCCAAAAACATCCCACAAAATCTCCACAAATGGCCACAAAATTCAAGAAAAATCCCTCAAAATTCTTAGTCTCCTCCAAACCCCACAAAATCCCACAAACATCCCCCAAAATCCCACAAAAATCCCATAAAATCTCCTCAATATCCCAGAAAATTCTAGAGAAATTCCAAAAAATTCCAGAATAATGCCACAAAATTCCCTAAATCTTCTCAAAACCCAACCAAATTCCTGCAACATCTCATAAAATCTCCACCAATTCCCACCAAATCTAAGAAAATCATCCTCAAAATTCTTCAACTCCTTTCAAAATCCCATAAAAATCTCACAAAACTCCAGAAACATCCCACAAAATCTCCTCAATATCCCACAAAATTGTGGAAAAGCCACACAACATTCCAGAAAAATGCCACAAAATTCCATAAATTGTCTCAAAACATTAAAAATTTCCAGAGACATAAAAAAAAATCTCCACCAATTTCCACAAAATCTAAGAAAAATCCCTCAAATTCTTCAAGTCCCCTCCAAATCCCACAAAATTCTGGAAAAGCCTTAAAAAATTCCCTAAATGTTCTAAAAATCCAATTAAATTCCAGAAATATCCAACAAAATCTCCACCAATTCCCACAAAATCTAAGAAAGATATCTCAGAATTCTTCAAGTCTCCTCAAAAACACAGAAATACTCATAAAAATACCACAAAATTCTGGAAACATCCCACAAAATCTCCTCAATATCCCACAAGTTCTGGAAAAGCCCCACAAAATTCAAGAAAAAATTCACAAAATTCCCTAAATCTTCTCAAAACCCTACCAAATTCCTGCAACATCCGACAAAATCTCTACCAATTTCTACATAATCTAAGAAAAATCCCAGAAAATTCTTCAAGTCTCCTCAAAATCCCACAAAATCCCATAAAAATCCCACAAAACGCCAAGAACATCTCACAAAATCTCTTCAATATCCCACAAAAATCTAGAGAATATGCACAAAATTCCAGAAAATTCCCCCAAAATTCCCTAAATCTCCTCAATATCCCACAAAATTCCAGAAACATATCAGAAAATCTTCACAAATTTTTACAAAATTCAAGAAAAATTTCACAAAATTCTTGGGAAACCCCACAAAATTCCAGAAAAATCCCACAAACTTCCATAAATCTTTTCAATATCCCACAAAATTCCAGAATGTTCTCACAAAATGTCCACAAATTTCCACAAAATTCAAGAAAAATCCCACAAAATTCCCTAAATCTTCTCAAAACCCTACCAATTTCCAGCAACATCCCACAAAATCTCCCAAAATGTCCACAAAATTCAAGAAAAATCACACACAACTCCCAAAATTTTTTCAAACCCCAACCAAATTCCTGAAACCTCTGACAAAATCTCTAATTTTAACAAATTCTAAGAAAAATCATCCTCAAAATTCTTCATGTCTCTTCAAAATCTCACAAAATCCCCCCAAAAATCCCACAAAATTCCAGAAAAATGCCACAAAATTCCCTAAATCTTCTCAAAACCCTACCAAATTCCTGCAAAATCCCACAAAATCTCCACCAATTTCCACAAAATCTAAGAAAAATCTCACAAAATTCTTCAAGTCTCCTCCAAATCCCACAAAGTCCCACAAATATCCCACAAAATGCCAAGAACATCCCACAAAATCTCCTCAATATCCCACAAAATTCTAGAGAAATTCCGCAACATTCCAGAAAATTCCCCCAAAATTCCCTAAATCTCCTCAACATCCCACAAAATTCCAGAAACATATCAGAAAATCTCCACTAATTTCCACAAAATTCAAGAAAAATTTCACAAAATTCTGGAAAAACCCCACAAAATTCTTCAATTTTTTCAATATTCCACAAAATTGCAGAAACATCCCACAACATCTCCTCCATATCCCACAAAATTCTGGAGAAATCTCACAAAATTCCAGGGAAATCCCACAAAATTCCTTAAATCTTCTCAAAACCCAACCAACTTCTAAAAACATCCCACAAAATCTATACAAATGTCCACAAAATTCCAGAAAAATCCCACAAAATTCCCTAAATCTTCTCAAAATCCAACCAAATTCCTGCAACATCTCACAAAATCTCCACCACTTTCCACGAAATCAAAGAAAAATCCCACAAAATTCTTCAAGTCTCCTCCAAATCCCACAA
This sequence comes from Poecile atricapillus, assembly GCF_030490865.1. Classification (NCBI taxonomy): domain Eukaryota; kingdom Metazoa; phylum Chordata; class Aves; order Passeriformes; family Paridae; genus Poecile; species Poecile atricapillus. The sequence continues at coordinate 632,767 of NC_081282.1, read as the reverse complement.
AATTCTAGATAAATTCTCAAAATTCAAGAAAAATCCCACAAAATTCCCTAAATCTTCTCAAAACCCTACCAATTTCCAGCAACATCCCACAAAATCTCCACAAACGTCCACAAAATTCAAGAAAAATCTCACACAACTCCCAAAATTTTCTCAAACCCCAACCAAATTCCTGAAAGCTCTGACAAAATCTACAATTTTCACAAATTCTAAGAAAAATCATCTTCAAAATTCTTCAAGTCTCCTCAAAATCTCACAAAATTCCCGTAAAATCTAATGAAATTGTTGGCGTTCAGGAACACACATCATCACAGAATGATTATATGAAGGTGCTTTATTGAAGAGCTCTGGGTGTCAGAGGTACACAGAACCAAATCTGACCCATCTTGCTTTTCAGCTGAACATGTTTTATACTCTATCATTATACACCTTACATATTAATTATTAAACTTACATTGTTCTATTGTATGCATTGTTTTTACCTAAACATGGATTTCTCGTGATTCCCCCCTCAACCCCCTAACATTGTTCCTCATGTTCTTTAAACAATAATTATATCCAATCACATCTAACAATTCTATCATTTCTCATATATTGATTACACAGGTGCAGTTTCACATGATCTTTAGCAAGCACAAGGCCTAACATTTCCCAGGGCCTACTTTTCCTGGGCTTTCCAAACCTAACTTTCTTTCTCAGTCCCCAAATTTTCTATGATTTTAAAACCTTTTACTATCATTTCCCCCTTTGAAAGCATTTTCACTTCACTATAAGTGCAAATGTTTTCACTGGATACAGTCCTTTGTTTCTGAGTTTACACTCGATGTTCTTCGAATCCTTGATTGATGTAAACGCTGTCCTGGATGCTGTCAGGAACTGGAGAACCAGAAGATGGTGGGGGTGGATCTCGTCTCAGTGTCTTTATTATTTTCTGGTTCCAGGACGTTTTCTTCTGTATTTCTCCCTTGAAGATGCTGTAAACTGACCAAATTGCTAAGAATACAATTAGTAAGATTATCACACTCTCAATGATAGATTTAATCCATGAACTCACATTCCACCCTAACCCTTTGAAGATTTTGCCAAACCAACTTGTAGTCAAATCCTTTTGCTCTTCCTGTGCTTTGTGCTCTATTTGTTGCAACTGATTGATGTCATATTCTACATCTGCAGTCACATTTGAGATGTGGACACAGCAATGATCAATCCATCCCTTTAAAAACCCACACACTCCATGCTCTTTCAGGAGTAGTAAATTGTAATTGTATGTTTAGTTCTTCAAATCTTTCCCAGGTCACTCTTGCTAATTTATCTACCTGACCTGTAGGTTTGTACAACATTTCTTTATTCTGATAGTTTGCTATAGGACCGAGCAAAGACTCCAGGGCCCACCCAAATTTCTCATCACTAGAGGGTTCTTGCCAAGTGTCATCCTGATTCTGTTCCTATCCTAATCTTCCCTAGCTATGCCTGTGTCTTGCCACTGAGTTGTTTTTAAGAAGATTTCACATTCTGACATTACTGATTTTGCCATTGTTAGCATCCGTACCCAGATTAATTTTTGTTTCAACCATTTTACCAATGCCTCTGCACCCTAATGACATTTGTTGTGATTAATTTATAGAATTTCTCTCATTATCAAGGGGGTTAACACTATTTGTCTTTGTGCAGTTATGTACCACTCTTCTGAATTCTTTTGTGCATTTAGCAAATGGCCCAATTTCTCATCTCCTTTTGAATATTTTGGTTTTGGAGGCGAATTAAATTGAGATACATTAACTTTTAAAGATATCAATGCCATTGTTCTTTGCACTTTTCGAGCAATCTGTCGTGCTGTCCAGTCTGCTTCTCGATTTTCTTCACAAATTTTGGAGTTTCCTGATTGGTGTCCTTTGCAGTGCATAATTGCTACTTGTTCAGGTTTTTGTACTGCTTTTCTCAATTGCAGGACTGCATCTTGATGTTTAATGTGTGTACCTTTAGAAGACAGTAGTCTTCTTTCTTTCCACAGTACTCTGTGGACCTGCACTACTCCAAAGCATACTTTGAGCCAGTCCAGATGTTGACCCTTTTCCCTTTACTCAATTCTAGTGCTCTGCTTAAGGCAACCAGTTCTGCCCTCTGGGCAGATGGATTTGCTGATAATGCTTTTGCCTCCACCATTGTACTGACTGTTGTTACCGCATATCCAGCGTATCTGGTCCCGTTCTCCACCAAGCTGCTTCCATCTGTCAATAGCTCTCACTCTGCTTGCTCCAGTGGGATGTCTTTCAGGTCTTCTCTTGCCAAATAGGTGTCCTCTATTCCTTCTACACAGTCATGCTCTAATGGGCCTTCTTCAGTTGTGGCAGCTAGTAACAAAGCAGGATTCAAGAGGTCAGTTGTCTTTAGTGTGACATCATCCTGCTCAGTCAGGATTACCTGGAATTTCATCATCCTGCTTGCAGATAGCCAATGGCCCCTCTTTTGTTCTAAAACAGTGCTCACCATGTGTGGCACATAGACATCTATGTGTCTCCCCATCGTGAGTTTCCTGGCTTCTTGTGTCAGCATCACGCTGGCTGCAACTGCCCGCAGGCATGAAGGCCATCCAGCACTCACCTTGACAAGCTGTTTGGAAAAGCAGCCTACCGGCCTTTCCCAGCTTCCCAAACCTTGGGTCAGCACTCCCAGTGCTAGGTGGAGTCTTTCATGCACAAACAGCTGGAAATCTTTGGACAAATCTGGCAATCCTAACGCCGGAGCAGTTGTCAATGCCTCCTTCAGTTTGAGGAAGGCCTCCTTCTGTGCTCTGCCCCAGGTAAACGGCTGCGTCTTCTGGGCCTCATCCAGGGCTTTTGCAATTAGTCCATAGTCCATGATCCACAGGCAGCACCACCCTGTCATCCCAAGGAAGACTCGCAGCTCATGCAGGTTCTGGGGTTCTGCAATAGCACAAAGAGCTTGAATACAATTAGTACCCAGCTTACACTGCCCTTGTGAGATTTCACATCCCACGGAAATCACAGTCTGCCAGGCAATTTGTGCCTTTCCTTTACTCTCCTCATATCCTCCCATTCCCAGTTGATTTAAAATTTCAATTGTTACCTTTATGCAGGTTGTTTTCTCTTCTGCAGCTATCAGTACATCATCAACATACTGTAACAGCAGGTATTGTTTTCTCAGTACTTGCCCATTCTCAGTCCAAATCTTCAGCTCCTTCCCCAGCTGGCTTCCAAATAGGGTTGGACTGTTCTTGTATCCTTGTGGGAGTCTTGTCCAAGTGAGCTGAGTTTTCCTTGATTTTCTGGATTTTCCCATTCAAAGACAAACAGTTTCCTACTTTCTTTGGCAAGGGTATGCAGGAAAAGGAAACTTTTAAACCAAGTACAGTAAACCATTTCTATTTCTCTTTTATAGATGTTATCAATGTGCAAGGATTAGCTACCACTGGATAAATATCTTCAGTTATTCCATTTATTGCTCTCAAATTCTGCACTAGTCTTTATTGGTCAACACAGAAATTTGGGCTCCAGTGTTAACTACAAAAGTAAAAAGTGGATGTATAGGACCCACTATTATTGAGAAACCGCTCAGACTATTCAGCCTAGTCTTCACAGAAGTATGGACAATGTCATTTATTTCTATCTTTAGCACACTTTTATAGGGTTTTTCAGGGTCCCCGGGCTAAGCAAGTTACTCTTGGTTAATCCACACAGGTTTACATTTTTTTCTCTTATACACAAGGATATTGTTTTGCTTCATTCTCTCTGCTTCAGGAAAGGTTCAAGGACATAAGCTTTTAATATCACGACTTATACCAAAGGCTGGTTTGTGCAGACAGGCCTTTACTAAACTATCATGCCCACCTTTTGTTCAAATATTCTCTACACACTATTGCTGTAATCAGTATGTCTCCAGTTTTGTTCTTTCTAGTGAGCATTTGAAATAAAAGCAACCTCTGCCTCTCTGCTCACCCATGAGAGGCAGAGTTCCCAGTTTCCCTGATTCTGAGGCTCTTTGGGCTCCACTCCCAGAAGCTGAGAAGGAGACGGCTTTGGCTCACAGCCCAGAGCCTGTGGAGCTGTGCTGGGTTATCCAATGGGGCATTCCATACAATGAACTTGGGACAGTGCCAATTAGAAACAACTTCACTCAACTTTGAAGTGAGAAGCCATCTATGACCTTTCTGGGGACCCCCTTCTTTATCTCTAGTGACCACCAATACTGGCAGTGAGAGATTTCTTTTCTCTCGTCTGGGTTTTCCTTAAGAGAACCAATGGATCTAACACCTTTGCTTTCTCTGATTTTTCTTCTGCCATTTTTACAGGTCCATCATTTCTACTGGAATGAACTAGCTCTTTTGGAGTGTAAATTTGATTCAGGAGAGGGGTTTCCCCCTCTTCTGTTTCTTTTAACGAGTCAGCATGTTTGAATTTTCATCATGGAGGGCTGCTTGCAACAGATTGATCTTACTCTTTTCTTCATTGAATTGTTTTTGCAAAATTTCAACTGGGTTTTGGAGGGAGTCTATTCTAGTTCTTTCCTCACTTCTTTGCTTAAAGCCAGTTTCTAGAGCTGCTGTAAAACAAGCTCCCAAAACTCAGCAGAATATAGTTTTATTTTTGCCCAGTTTAAATTTTCTTTCATCTTGTAAAGAACATACTCTATCAATCACATTTTCCAAATTAAACCAGTAACTAAGGGCCCACTTTTCCCTTTTTGGAGAAGATCTGGCATTGTGTTTTACTAACAGAGCATAAAATGCAGCTTTAACTTCTGCACTGCCCTTTTCAGTCATTTTTACAAAGGGAAAACCACTACAGGGAGGTATAAACTTCAATTATACACACACACACACAAACACACACACACACACACACACTGCTGTTTGCTTCCCTGTATGGATAAAAAGACCAAATCTGCTTGGGAGGCACTCTTTCAGTTTAAAATTCTGATTGTCTCTTCGCTACACCAAGCAGTCAAAATTCATACCCACAACAACAACAAAACCATTCCTGTCTGTTTGCACTAAGAGATCTTTTGTGAAATTCTGCAGACAGAGCCCTCAAGTGAGTGTGGGGTGCTTTTCACCTCGGCGTGTGCAGTTTGTGGGAAATTCGAGTTGCCCCCCTTGCTTTCTAGACACCGCTCACTCTTTTGGGAGTGTCGGGCTGGGTGCAGCTGGAGCAAAACGTCTTTCCCCTAATACAGACTGCACAACAAACCTGCAGCCCCTTCTGTCTGTCAGAAATCCTGTCCGTGACTCCAGTTTAAATGTCACATTTCGCTAACATGAGTGGGAGTCACGAGAAGTTGGTTTGATCTCAGAGTGCAAAAAGGACACAAGGGATTTCAGTTTAAATCACAACAACAATAATGTACCTTTATTTTAGTGACAACAAGGCGTATGCAATAGAGGAGAGGGAGAGAGAGAGAGATAAAGAAAACAAAGTAAAGAAAGAGAGAAGAGGAGGTTATAGCTACCAACAGACGAGATGGGGTCGCTGGGGTCTTTTTCTGTGGGGAGATGTCGCCAAAATCAATTTAGCCTTATATAATTCTTCCCCAAAGTTACCTTGTTTCCAATGTGCTAATAAGCACCCCAGAGGAGAAGTACCTGCTATGAGAGCATTGCTGCCCAAAACCCCTTTAAGCTTCTCCATGTCACAACTACAATACACCACAAATGCCGAACCTGCAACGCTTTCGCAGTCGTCTGACGGACGGCGCCTGGGCAATACCAACAGGAATTCCTTTAGCCCAACCAAGCGCAGCTTTTGCTGCCTCTTATTGGCAGGCACCCAAACCAAAGTAAAAGCACCTTACCTCTTCTCCTGGGGACGCTGTGAGCAGCGCAGACGGTCGCGGCCGATGGGCTCCCCGAGAATCCCTCGGTGCCGGCTGGAGCAGGATCGGGTCGCGAGCTCGCTCAGCAGCACTCACAAGGTCCCATCTGGGTCACCAAAATGTTAGAGTTCAGGAACACACATCATCACAGAATGATTATATGAAGGTGCTTTATGGAAGAGCTCTGGGTGTCAGGGGTACACAGACCAAAATCTGACCCATCTTGGGTTTGAGCTGAACATGTTTTATACTCTATCATTATACAACTTACATATTAATTATTAAGCTTACGTTGTTCTATTGTATGCATTGTTTTTACCCAAGCATGAATTTCTCGTGTTCCCCCCTCAAACACCGTAACATTGTTGCTCATGTTCTTTAAACAATAATTATATCTAATCACATCTAACAATTCTATCATTTATCATACATTGATTACACAGGTGAAGTTTGACCTGATCTTTAGCAAGCTCAAGGCCTAACATTTCCCACGGCCTACTCTTCCCGAGCTTGCCAAGCCGAAATTCTTTCCGAGTTCCTGAATTTCCTAAGATTTAAAAACGTTTTACGATCACCTCCAGATAAAAGAGTCCTGCCTGAACAGGCACAGAGCTACATCTATACTTAATTTTAACTTATTTTAAATTTTTCCAGAGACTGCTGGCTGTGTTCAAGGTTTTCTCCCTATTTTCTCCCTAGTGCACATTGTCCAGAAACGGTGCTTTTACATCATTTTGCATTGATTAAAGTTACCTGCAATGACCAGTCAATCCAAACCCTGGGAAAACTTGAACTTCGGGCTGTACCCAGGCAAAATATTTACCTCCCACATCTGAAGCCATGAGCTGCCAAATACTGTCCCCACTGTCATACCCTGTCCCCTGGAAATCTGCTAATGCCATTTCAAAGGGGTTGCCAATGAAAACAAGTTTGAATATTTTTGTAGTTTCCACATTGGCATAAAAATCCTTGACTAGAAAAATCACAAGTCAAGATTTCCAGGATTCTTCCATACCAAAGCTGTCATTCTCACCCTGGATTTTAGAGTGTCTGAACAGTCAGTCATGGTTTTAGTTTTAGACACTACAGACAAAGTCCCTGCTGTTTGACGATACCATTCCATCAGCATATAGTCCTGATGATTCCTTTAGGCAGGAGCAGCAAAGGCAAGAATGAGCCAAACAAGCTGTTCCTGTGTTCTCATGTCCTGCACAGCAGTAACTGGGAATTCAAGAATGGATTCAGGAGACAATGGGTGCACAGGGAGCCACAAAGACTTTGGGATGCTGAAATGGACCAGCCTGGTGCCTGTGCCTGCGCTGCACCGCGCTGAGCTCCAACTGGACCATCTAACAATGGTTGAATGGACACACCATGGGCCACTGCAGACTCCTACTCCTAGTTCTGGGAGCTACACTATTCACCTGTCATTCACCAGATGATTTTTTCATCTTTGCTTGAAATCCAGGAGAGGAAAAGGTCAACATGGAAAAGTGTTCTTCCAATTCTAGTGACGGCTGTGCCTGCACACCACCTGTGCCCATGGCAGGGTGGTTGGAGACTGGATGATGTTGATGATACTTTGCAACACCAAGTGCTCAGGGATTCTGGGATTGCCCAAGTGAAGAGCAAAACTGATCCATGTAAGTCCCTGCTTTTTTTCAGCACATGCTGCTTCTTCCTTTGTTCCAAGCAAGTCCAGGATTTTGTTTCATGTGTCTTTAAGGTTCCTGGACAGAAGAGAGGGAGGGCAGCTGCAGCACAGGGCTCCTGCCCCATCAGATTCTCTCTCTCTCTCTCTCTCTCTCTCTTTCTCACAATGGTACCAATGCCACTGCCTTGGGACCCCTGAGTGTGGAAGGCGAGCTCGCCCTCAAGCACGGCCATCCGAGTCAGTCACGGGCACGGGCTGCAGCTGAAGCTGGCAAGCGTTGCTGTGAGGCTGCAAGTGAAGAGAAAGCCATTGTGGCCAACTCTGCTGAAGCCTTTTGCCAAAGCAAAGGCAATTGTGCCCACAGCCTCCCCCTGTTTGGCACCCGGCTGCTGCGGACGCCTCAGTGCGCAGGTGCCGACGTTGGGGCTGCTGCTGTTCCCGTGCACACTCTGCTGCTGTTTCTGTGGGCTCCAGAGCCGCTTGGGCAGCAGCGACTGGGCAGCCCTGCTGGAGGAGACATCGCCACCCTCCCCATGGTGGCAGCAGCTCTGTGGGCCCCGAGCTCTGTGTCAGGGGGGCCTCGGTCACAGCAGCGTGGCCTGGGCAGCCGTGAGGGCCCGGGCTGGCCGCCAGCCCTGCCTCTGCCCACTGCCCCTTCCTGGAGGCACCCAGTGGCCGTGGCCTGGCAGCACCCCCCTGCCCTCCATGTCCCCAGCCAGCCCAGCCTGGCCACCTCGGGCTGTCCCCACCCTCCCGCTGCGGTGGTGTCCAGCCTCCAGGCCTTCTGCTGCAGGCCTGGGGGACATTTTGGGGAAGCACCGGAGCAGCCGGGTGTCAGGAACCAGGCGGCTGCCCGGGGGCTGCTTATGGCCTCTGACACCCAATTCCTCAGGGCTTCCCACCAGCCTGGCTCCTCCAGGGCCTTCTGTCCCCTTGGAGCCTCCTGCCACCCACTCCCTCACACATGCCCCTCGTGCCTTCCCACTGCCTTGTCCCTTCTGGGCCTCCGCAGCCCCTCATCCCTTCACGGCCTCCCAGCACCCCGTGCCCTCAGGGGCTCCCCCAGCCTGGCCCGGCAGCAGCGCCGCAGCCCCACAGCAGCTCCAGCAGCTCCTCAGCCATCACGGCAGCAACACACGGGCAGCAGGACACACATGGCGCTTCCTGCCTGGCACAGGGCTTGTGGCTTCAGCACAGCCACCAAAGGCCAAGGGGCTTCTGCCCATTTCCCCTGCACCACTGCACGCCCCGGCAGGTTGCTGAACAGAAGCACCCTTTTCTCTCTCTTCCCCTATGCCCTGCACACCCTGGGCAGCAAAAGAAAGGTCCTGGGATTCTTGTGTATTACAACATATCCTATATTATTTACAGACTAAAAAGAAGAGAAAAAAGGAAAAGAACAATTCTTATATAACATAAAAATCCCATGTCGCCCAGGTAGCCCCAGTAGACAGAGCCTCTCAGGTCAGCTCTGACCACATCTCCAGCAGTGCAGCCAGCCCAGGCCCGACAGACGAGGCCGTGTCCTCCATGCCCTGAGGATTTGAGCTTGCATCCTCTGCAGGATGGAGTATCGGGCACTCTGGATGGCCCGGAGGACATACAACGTTTCAAGTGCCAGGTCTGACACGGCACAGCTTCTGTCCTCCGTCAGGTGTTCGAGGGCTGGAAGAGAGACGAACAGAGCCACGGTCAGACCCCAGAGCTGTGGGGGCCCAGTGAGAGCCCCCTGCCAGGGCCATGCCAGCCGGCTCTTGCCTTGGCCAGGAGGGAGCAGGGACAAAGGGGATCAGCCCGAAGCTGCTGGCCACAAATACCCCACGTGGCCCTGAAACCTCGCTGTGCTCTGCCCACGCCGTCCCTCATCGGCACAGGGAGCAGAGCCCTCCACAGCCAGGCCAGGCCTTGCAGCTGCCCCCGACAGCCACCGCTGTCAGCCCGCTGCCCTGCCTCACCTCTGCACAAGTCCTGGAGCTCCGCCTGCTGCCCCCTCAGCTGCTCCCCGGCCATCCCTGAGAACACAGAGCCTGTCAGGGTCCCAGCAGCACAGCTCCCTGCCAGCGGCGCTGCCAGCCCTGTGGCCACACGGCCTCCTGCCCCGGCAGGGCTCAGCCCAGGCCCTTGCCGCATCTTGAGCCAGCCCAAGGGCACGGCTGCCAGAGGCCGGCAGCAGCAGCCCCGAGGGCAGCCGGGGCTCCAGGGCGCCGGGCCCGGATGCCGCTGCCGGGGCAGCAGCCGGGGCTGGGGCCGAGCTGCGGCGGGGCAGGGAGGGAGACGGGGCTCGTGACTCACCGATGACCCTGATGGCCACCGCTCGCAGGGTCTCCTGTGGGTCCTGCAGGTACTGCAGGGCCCGGCGCAGGTGCTCGGCCAAGGGGATCCTGTTGTCTGCCAGCTGGAGAGAGCGGCAGGAGGGAAGGGTTGGTGCGGGCTCTGCCCCTCGGCGGGGCGCTGCTGCCCGCGGCCAGCCCCGGCCTCCCGTGCCCGGCCAGCCCTGAGGCCCGGCCAGCAGCCGCTCCAGGGCGCCGGGCTCTGGAGGGGGCAGAGGGCCGGCTGCTGCCCGGGGAGCCGCGGTGCCGGCCCGGCCCGCAGCCCCGCTGGGCCGGGGCTCCATCGGCACCCGGCTCGGGGCCACAGGGGGCTGGAGAAGAAGCCGTGCGGTCCCCGGGTGCAGCAGTGGGCAGGGGCACAGCTGCCAGCCCCACACACTGAGCACCGGGGCCAGGGGGCTTCTCTAGCCTGAGGCTGGCACTTCCAGGCCGTCCTTACCAGGAGCTTGGCAAACTTCCACAGTTTCTCCTTCCTCACAGCTTTTTCCAGGTCTGGCCTCTTCAGGAATTCAGCCGCGCAAAGGAGCGTTGTCCGAGAGGCCTGGGGAGCAGCAGAGAGCCGCAAATGGCCCCACAAGCCAGGGCACAGGAGTGTCCCAGTGCCAAGGCCTGGAGGAGGCTGCAGCCTGCAAGCCTGCGTCAGGGCAGGAGGCAGCTGAGCCCCCTGCCAAGGTGCAGCAGCAGCCCAGGAGTCCTCACCTCTGCCACATGCCGATTCTCATCTTGGCAGTGGAAAAATAGTGGGAGCAGGCTCTGGTACACTTTTTTCTTCAGGGGCTTTCTTCCTTCTTCTTCTGCCAAAGACGTTATTCTTTGAAGGAGAGACATGGAGAGCAGCTGCACCTGGCTATCAGGCTGTATGAAAGAAAGGAAGGAAAAATGACCTCATCATTGGCTTCTTCTGGCCCACATTGGCACAGCCCTTCAAATGCAGAGGGCACAAAGTGTCCGGGCAGTGGCCAGTGGCCGTGGCTGGGGCACAGAGCCTTACATTGTCCAGGAGTTTCAGGAGCGGCTCAGCCAGCTGCAGGGCCCTGCGCCAGGATATTGGGGTGTCTATATCCAAGAAAATGTAGCCGAGGAGAACAATGCTCATCCTGACCACGTCATTATCAATGTCCCACAGGAGGTGCACTAGTCTTCCTGTCAGGCTCTGAATTCTTTCGGCCTGTGCAGAACACAAGGGTGTGAGAGCCCAGGCAGCTGGGGCAGGGCCCAGAGGCCAAAGGCCTGTCCCAAAGCACTCGGGCAGCTGAAGCAGGAGGCAGGAGAGCTGGGAGGAGCTGCCTCAGCGCCCAAGGCAAAGGCCAGCCAAGGCCAAGTGACAGCATTGCCCAGCCTCATGCTGCCCACACAGCTTCAGCTGCTGCCCCCTTCTCACCATGGAGGGATGGTCCCTTAGCAGGAGGAGAGCCCTGAGAACCTGGTGATGCATCTTCCTGCTATTGAACCACAGGTACTTGTACAAGATCTCCATTAGGCTGTCACCGCATTCACTCAAGTCCAGGCAATCTAGGAGCTGAAAGGCACAGGGCAGTGAGAGGGGAGCCGGCCGGCAGGAGCCTGGAAGTGCGCAGGGCTGGGCCCAGGCAGCAGCACAGGGCACGGGTGCCGTGCCAGGCAGCTGTGGCTATGCCAGGGGACAGGGCTGGCAGGGAGCTGAGCGAGGTAGTGCTGGCCATCAGGCTCACCTCCACAAGGAATGCCATGGCAGGGACATCCCAGTGTGGCATCGGTTTGCTGAGCAGCTCAAGCAGGTAGCTTGAGATGCCTTTACACAAGTGGACAGCTGCACGGCGCATTTCCCTGGAAGGCAGAAAACGGCACAAAGAGCCTCAGCAAGGGGGAGAAAAACCTCTCCCAGGACTGACTGACACGGTTGTCATATTGCCCCAGCACCCTGTGAGGGGATGTGGGCCCTTGAGATGTGGCTGCTCTTGGACACCCTCCTCTCACAGCCTTTTCCAGTCTCCTTGCCCATCCCTCGGTGACGAGGCCCTCAGGCCCATGGCCACGGGGACTGTGGGGGGCATCCCGGGCCGGGGGCACAAATGTCAGAGGCAGTGGGGAGAAGGGGGGCTCACCTGGCCAGCAGACCCACGGCATAGTGGTGGGTGTCAGCACAGAGCAGCGTGTCCCAGCCACGCTTGCGTTCCATTGCCACCACCACATTCTCAAAGTGGAGACTGCAGAGCAGGGCCTTCAGGGTCCGCACTGCAAACCTGTGTGCACAGCAAAGCCCAGGTGACGCTGGGAGCACTGGCTCCGAGGCTGGAGAAGTGGCAGGGACAGGAGGACTGGCATGGAGCACCTGTTGGGGCTGGTGGAGAGGCCGTGTTGCTCCTGGCATTCCTTCCAGAAGGTCCGGACGTCCTCTGTCATATACAAAGTACTGAAGTGCATTTGGAAGAGGAGATGCACAAGGAGGCGGGGGAAATAGACTGTCAGGATCTGTGGGCAACAGGGCCCCTGGAGGATCTTCCACATCACCAGAGTTGCCTGCAGAGGACAAAGCAGCCCGAGACAGCGCTCAGTGCCGGGGCGTCCGTGTGGCAGGGCCTGAGCGTGGCAGGGAGAGGTCGGGGGAGACGCAGGGGGAGCAGCGGGCCTGGTGGCCCTGAAGCTGCCCCTAGGCCAGGTTTGTGCCCAGTGCCTGAAGCAGGGAGATGCAGTGGGGGAAGGAGGCAAGAGAGCTGCTGGAGAGGCGGCCGGCCTTGCGGTGAGCAAAGGCCAGCTGCAGAAACTCACAGCCAGGGAAAAGACAGCCGTCTTGTCCCCATCAGAGGTGCCCAGGTTTTTCTGTGGCCAGCTCCCCACCACATTGATGAGGAGCGGTGTCACTTCCTCAGAAATCCAGGGCGAGAGCAAGATGGTCGTCCACATGGCCATAGCAGCTCTGCGGGGTCAGACACAGCACCGTGGGCTGGGCAGCAGCGGGGAGCTGAGCTGGCCGCCAGCTCTGCCTGTGCCCACTGCCCCTCAGCGGCAGCAGCAGCCAGGCAGCCCAGCCCTGTGGGGACAGGCCCCTGAGGGGCAGGCTGGCAGCACGGTAGCAGGCTCGGGGGCCGACTTTGTAGCAGGGCTGGCAAAGGGAGCAGCCAGAGGGCCCTGGAACTCTGTGTTGCTCACAGCCCTGGGCCGGGCTGTCCAGGGTGATGGGCTGGGGAGCCCTGAGGCCTCGGGGCAGGTGGGCCCCATACCTGTCACACGTTGGGGCCACCCGCAGGAGAGTGATGGCCACATCATCGGGCTCTGCCTCGGCCACTTGCATCAGGGCCCAGTCCATCCTGTGCTCAGCAGACTCATTGGCCATGAGCCACTGGTGGATGTACCTCACCACGGCGGGCACCTGGAGAAGGCACAGGGAGCCTTGGAATGCTAGCAGAGGGAGTCAGCAATGTGCCCAGCTTCTTCCCCAGACAAGTGCTTCTCTTCCACCACGCTGCCATGGCCTCAAAATTGTCAAGTGAGCAGCAGGCGTGGCTTGGGAAAGCCAAGCAATTGCTGGAGGATCAAAAGCTGGCCACAGGCTGCTTACTTGCTCTGGACTGGAAAGAGCCGTCTCTACAAGCGAATCCAGCTGGGCAGCGCTGCTCTGTTCTTCCAAGACCTCTGAGGATGCTTTGACCTCAGTGTCCATGGGTCTGGGCTCTTCCTTGCCAATTCTCGTGACAAATTGGTAAAGAAGCTGTAGGAGAAGGGCAGGAAGGCAGGGAAGTTGCATGGAGTGCTCCAAGTGCGGTGCTGGGCTGAGCAGTGCCAGCAGGCCCAGCCCAGGTGGGGATGGCTGCAGGTACCTGCGCTGCTCTGCGGAAGCGGCCACGGGCGGTGTCCTGCTCTTGTGTCCCGTCCATGGCTGCATCTGGCAAAGAGCAGCCAGAGCTGAGGGGCTGCGGGAGAGGCCGGAGAACACAGCCCAGCCCTGCTTTCCCCAGGCAGGGACAGTCCCGGGATGCCCCAGGGGATGCAGCACGGTCACTGTGGGGAGAGGCAGCCCTGGCCTCTCTTCCATCCTTTCTGTGGCCTTTTTCAGGGGAAGGGACGGGACGGGATGGGATGGGGCCAAGTCAGCCACACTCAGAACCCTGTTGGCCAGCTCTGCCACTCACCCTCCTCCAGTGGCTGGAACGGCTGCACCTCTTCAGTCTCCACAGCTGGGGCACTTTGAGGGCTTTCTTCTTCCTCCTCCTCTTCAACCCAGGCCAACTTGGGCACTCTCGGGGGTCGCCGCTCCATGGCAGTGCCTGGATTTCTGGCTACCTGCAGGAGAGATGCCTGGGAGAAGCTCCCAGCTGGGAGAAGCTGCAGTCGTGCCTGGAAGGCACCTGCAAGACTCAAGGGTGTCCTGCCAAGACTACAGGACAGCAAGTCCTGCACTCGGCTCTTGAGGGCTCCTACCACAAAGACAGGAGTCTCCTGATCGTGGTCTGGCCTCAGGGGCAGTGAGTGCAGGGATTGGAGATGCCTGGGACAAGCTCCAAGTCCCCAAGTGCTGCGGTGTGGTCCTGAGGTCAGCTGCAGGAATAAGCGCTCAGAAAGGCTCCGGGTCAGACACAAAGGAGTGCGCTGTGCGGGGGCTCCTCACAGCACCGCTCTGGCGCGTCCTGTCCCGTCGCGTGCACCGAGCACTGTGGCGTGGCCCTGTCACCGCCAGCTCCTATGTCAGCACGTGTCACAAAGGGCCCTTTGACATCTGCTCCCGTTGTCCCCATCCCACGGTGACCGTGCTGCAGCGTGTCACAAAGGGCCGTTGCACACACTGCCCTCCGCCCTGGGGCCGCCCCCATCCCCCCCAAGTGGCCCAGCTTGGAAGGAATCCCTTGCCCAAAGTGTCTAAGACAGCCTGATGGGATCTTTAGGAACAGCTTTTTAGAAATGAAATGGAGCCAAATTTATCAGTAAGAATTTAATTGAAAACTTTGTAAAATTTACTCATGGAAATGTCTCGGTGTTGAGAGACAGGTGTCTGCCAGGGAGGGCAGGAGCCTCCCTTGGAATGAAAAATGTAGACCCCCTCCCTCCGAATTATGATAATCCTGAAATCAAGGGGGTCTCAGGCAGAGATCTGGGGATAGGAATAACAGTTCTTTACTAATATTTATAACCAGGCAAACAAACAACAATAACTACAGCGTTAGCAAGAAAACAGAACCAGGGACCCCGTGACAGCTTTCTGGGCTGAGACAGGAAAGGATGGAGGAGAGGCTTTGTTTCACAAACCCCCTCGGGTTGGCAGTCAGTGCCAGTGCTCCTGCAGGGCTCTGAGGAACACTCAGCTGGAACAGCAGGGATGAGCTGAGAGCCCGGGCCAGTGGCTGAGGTGGATTAGCAGCTCCACGGTGGTGGCTGGCACTGCCACACGTCCCGGCAGGACAGGGGGTGCGAGGCCACCAATGAAGAGGGAAGAAGGAGAAGAAGCAGCAGCTCCATCTGGGTGATGGTGAAATTCCCTTCTCCCCACCACAACAGCTCTGCACCCAAATTGTTCTTCTCCGAAGCTGAAGAAGCCACCAAACTGTCCCCACCCTCCCCTTTTCCTGCCCCCTTCCCCCCTGGGCCCAGCCAAACTCTTTGTCTTTCCTCAAGCACCCACCAAGTACCCGCAGTTGAGTTTTCCTTGCCAGTCATGAGTAAAAATTCCACAGGCAAGCCAGAACTAAATAAAAAATAAAGGACACCTAACCCCCAACACCTGTAAGTTGTATCTTGAGAGGCAGCCAGGATCTTTGTTTGCCAGAAACACCTCTGAAGTTTAATCAAAGCATTGGTCATCAAAATTATTTTGTAAATTTAAAGATCAAAGTAGCCAAAATACTCAATGTAACTAATTGCTGGGTATGTTCTCAGCTCAGGTTGGGAGGAATGGGGTTCCCTCGGAGGGCTCACCCTGTGGGGTGGCCAGAACTCTGTCAATGGGCTCTGATTCGTAACAGATCCAGTGCAGGGACACTCATAGAAAACTGTGCTGTGGAACACAGGAATGCAATTATCAGTTTTACAGGATTGACTGAGATTTCCCTTCAGGAGAAACCAAGCCCTGTTCTAGTTGGAGGCCACAATATGGAAGGATTTCTGTGCTTTACCATCACAAGCTTACTCATTCTTTTTCCTCACCCTCATTCACGTTAGGAGCAATAATTCTGTTGTCCATGGAGCTGGCACCTTTTGAATTCCAGAATAATGTCCCCAAGGTCCTTTGCTGTTCAGCTTTACCGCGCTGTCTGTGGCTAACAAGGCTTGCTGGGGTCCTTTCCCCTTCAGCTGGAGAGGTGCCGGGTCCCAGTCCCTGAGGGACAGCCAGGCTCCTGGCTAGAATTGGTGTGGAAGTCCCTCAGGGTCCCATCAGCCTTCACATGGAGCCCCGTGGATCTGAGCATTTTCCAAAGGGGCTGTTGGGGCAAACAGGGAGATTTGGTCTGGCAGCATCTGTAAAACAATATCCCATCCCATTGACTTGTTCTGGCAGAGAACACTTGGCTGCAGGGACATATTCCCATTGTTCCTGCCCAGGTCTCAGGATTCAAACAGTGTTGTCTTTGCTCAGAGCTGTTCCTTTAGCTGGCTCGGGAGGGCCATTTGGCCTCTGGACCCACACTCATGGTCCTTTATTAGGACTGCTGGATCCAAACCTTTTATCTCCACGAATGGAGGTGATTTGAGGTGGATGTCCTTTCTTCACAATTATTTTTAAAATTGTGATATCAATATTTCTTCTACCTTGTCATGGGGTTGAACAATCAAATCTTGTTCACTGTTGTTTAACAGACTGACTTCAATTTCTCCTTGATAATCTGCATCAATTCCTCCTCCCATGACATGAACACTTTGTAAGGCCAAGCTCCAGTGAGCAGTTACCAAACCAAAGTGTCCTGGAGGAATCTGAATTCTTATTCCTGTATTGTAAACTCTCATTTGCTTCTGATTGATCCTAATGAATTCCAGTGCATGAAGGTCCAGCCCTGCAGCCTCTGGGGTGGCCCTGGCGGGGGCCATCACACCCAGAACAATTTCCCAGGCAGTCCAAGTCTCACTGTGCATGGTTGTGTTTGCAAATTGGGTTCAGCCCTGCACACCCAGGGGTTTCCATTTCCCAGTGGGCCCATTGTTAAGGGCATGGAGCCCATCTGGGAGATGGGTTCTCCACCGGGACAGGTTCCCATCTCCTCATTTTATCAACTGCTCTTTTAACAGCCTCTTCAGCCATTGAACCAATCCTGCCATTTGTGGATAGTGTGGTACATGAAAAACCCAGCAGTCTTAATCACTGTGTTTTTCACAGGAACAGACAAAGCATTCCACATCACAGCATTGCCAAACCCTATAAAAATAGCCAGTTTTATCCCTTCCTCCTTTATTCCTTGTATACAATTCACAAAGTTTACCATTGACATTTGGGTCTTTGCTAGTCCTTTATTGTAGGGTATTTTAGTGTTACAGTGAGCAGCCAAAGCTAACAAATTGGAATTGTCAGCATTATTTCACATTATCGATTTTTAGTTATATATATATATATCAATATATATTATGGTGTTATTCTTATTCTTATTGTTATTGTTATTATTATTTTACTTGGACAAACAAACTTGAGCTAAAGACTAAAACCTTCTTCTGTCACTCTACGTGGGAGCATTCCGAAAACAATTGTTCCTTCTGTTGGTGCCGTTAACAAAATCCATCCTTATCTTCCCAAACCCATAAGTTCTTTTCCTTTTTCCATATGCAATGTTTGGATGCATTTTAAGACATCCAGCGGTTCAGCCTCTTTTAACCGACTGCCCTACTGCTTGCACGGTGCTCCGACCTCAGCCCCACTCCAGAGCCAGCGAACTCTGGGGAGGGCTTCCCTTCCGGGAATTACAGATGGGACTGATTCCTTACATTTACCTTTTAAAAGTGACATTTTGTTGTGATCTGGCTAGACTTTGCCAATTTTGTTTCACCAGCGGGCAGAGTCAGCACCAAAGGCACAAACACCACCTGAAGGAATCAGTGTCACTTACTGCAGCTCCAAGCAGCTAAGGATCACAAAAGGAGTAGCTCAGCAATGAATCCAATCATCACTGCCAAAGATTGCCTGCAGGGATTAACAAAGATCCAGCACCAGTTCCCCTCAGACTTTGCCATCCCCAGATCCACACATCAGCTGGGGAAGCTGTCACAGCCAAGGGCTGGAGAGCCACTCCAGACCTGGGAATTCCTGCAGGGGCCTCCAGCCACAGGTGAGGCTCAACCCCTGCTGTGAGAGAGGGCCCAGCTTTGATAGTGCTGAATAAACAAACTGACAGCACTTCTGCTGTGGGAACATCTGGTTTCATCCTCCTCTTGGGTCCCTACCAAAGCCTGGCCAGGGCTCAAGGAGGAACCAAGGGAGTTGACTCTGATCATACACCCCAAACAAGGCCAGATGTCGGATTTCATAGCCTTGTCTGGCTTCTGATCATAGAAAGGTCAATCCATGTTTCATTGATGAGTGAATGCATCTATCACAGTGTTCATGACCATGCATATTTCAGTAATGAGCAGATGGACAGATAACCTTTGGCTGGAAGGTTCATCCAGAGATCACCTTTGGCTCAGGGCCTGTTGTTCAGGCCTCACTCAGGGCCTGTTGTGCAGACCTTGGCACTTGAGAAACGAGGTTTAGTGCGGGGCTTGACACTGCTGGGTGACTGGCTGGACTGGATGAGCTCAGAGGTCTTTTCCAGCAGAATGGATTCTATAATACCAGGATTCTATCTGCTGCATTCAGCTGGTTCCATTACTTAGCAGCATTACTTTAGTCCAAAAGCCCCCTCTTGCTCAGCTCTTGTGGCCTGAGGCTTCAACTCCTTCAGCTCCTGGTGCTGAGCTGCTCAAGCTGAAGGAGACAACTGGGAGAGAAGAATGAGTTCATTCAATTCCTTCTGGGACACGGAGAGGGGAAATGTGAAAACAGGAGCATTGTTTGGTGTGGCCTCCTCTCTGCCCTTCACACCTTTCAGTGCTTTGAACCAGCCCAGAGCTTTCTCCAGGATTCAGTGAAGCAGCTGTTCCTGCTCCCAGCTCTGGCTCTTCCCAGTCTCTGACCTTGACTGGTTTTGTCCCTCTTGCTGTGCCCTCTGTTCCCCCAGGGGGCTGCCCCAGGCTGAGGGATCAGATCCAGGCACTGCTGCTGCTCCCTCGGGACCAGCCCCAGTTTGGTTGTTGCTGTCAGTGCCAGCAGAAGCGGTGGCTGGAGCAGCGGGTGCTGACAGTGCCCCAAGGCCCGGGGCTGGAGGGGTCCCTGGGCTGGGGCTGGGAGGGAGCTGCCCCTTGTTCTCCCTCTGCCTCACACAGAGCTGGGCCGGGCACAAGTGGGGCAGCAGAGCCAACAGGGAGCCTGCGAGTCTCTTCCAGCCGTGCCTGCTCAGAGTTTGGCCTTGGTGCTTCAGGTGGGCAAAGGCAGCTGCTCTGGTCCCTCTGCGTGTCCCCGTGTTCAGCAGTGCTGCTCCATCAGTCTGTGCCCAGCAACGGGGAAAAGCCTCAGCCCTGCAGGGCCAGGAGCTGCCGGGCTCTGCCTGAGCAGCTCAGCCAGCGGGAAGGGAGCTGCTCCACACGGGAATCAGGAGCAAAGGACATGCCTTTTCTGGGACATGTTTTCTATAAAAAAAAACAACAAAAACAACAAATGCAAACAAAAAAATACGAAAAAAATATGAAAGATAAAAATTACCACCAAATGTGTAGTGAAAAATCTTCTATAACACTGGAGTAAGAAAGAGGTAACTGATCTTTTGAAAAAGAGAACTCAGCTTTGATTTTAGTTCCTTACTTTGTACACGTGCTAGTGAAAAGGATCCATTAGCTGCCTTCCTTTAGAGATTTTATGGATGTTTTCCAATATTAAGATATTTTACACTGCAGTTAAAGGAATAGGAAATTGAAATACATGTTCTTCATGACTGTGTCTTGAGTGTAAAAATTTTGCAGTTTGAAACTTGGACCTAAATGATGAGTTTGGCGGGAGAAATGCAGCACTCAATATGAATGATCAGCAAGTCTCATTTATTGGTAACTCTAAAACCACTTATATAGCATCAATAATTAGGCTCATACATCGTGCAAAAGCAAGCTCATTATTGGATATTTTTATTTAAGGTCAACTCCACCTAATTCCACATTCCTGTGATCGCTCATCTATGCTGAATTCACATTCTTCTGATCACAGTGTCCTGTTCTCAGTTAACAGTTATCACTAAGGTCTTCCTGACTTTGCAACATCTCACACCAACTGTACTCCATTGTCTAATTCTTTCCCAGCTAACTGCTGCATGGGAACATGACCTTTGCTAGCTAGCCATTCCTCTATAATTCCCCTGTGTTCTTTTTGTACTAACAAAACTGTAGAAGTAGCCTTCTTTACCATGTTTTGCAAGCATTGCAGTATGCAAGGAATAAACAGTAACACAATCACAATGATCAATATAACAACAATTGCCATTTGTGCCAAATGTTTTAACCATCCTGTGAGACCTAGGGATTGAAACCATTCCTCTAATGGATTTATTTCCATGGTTAATTTTATCATATTTTTCTGTAGTTGTTGAAGATGAGCATGAATAGACACTGAATGGTCAGAAAGATTCATGCAGCACATTCCATCAAAGTCTTCACAGCCATGGCCCTGTGCTAATAGCAAAAAATCAATAGCAGCTCTATTCTTTAATACAGCATGCCTAACACTGTTCATATCCAAAAGCAAATCAGACAAAACCTTTGATGTAATATTAAACTGTTTTCCTGTCCAGGACGCCAGTCGTTGTTGTTACCTCTCTCCCTTTGTCTCCTTTGGGCTCAATCCTCTGTGGATACAACTTTTCTCTAGTCTCTCTTCCTTCTTTGGGCTGAATTTTTCTGGGATCCTCCCTCGTGGGGAGTTCTACTTATCTCAGTCCTTATTATTCGAAGAAAACTCCTGGGCTCATTAGACTCTGATTTCTCGTGTTTATTGAAGGATCCTTACAAAACTTGGCAGGTCTATCCAGACTAACTGCACAAGCTTAAATCACCACAGCCTGGCTCATCTTGTTCTAATGATACAAAATGGCCCCAAACCACGCGGTCTTTTTACCTTTATACTAACTTTTATCCTATTAGCTACAGACACGTATATTGTTACTATATCTCAACAAATAAGTTTTCTATATCTACTCACGTAATTAAAAGTGCGACTAACTCTAAACCAATTATATTTTGTGCTTTTATAAACTGCAGAAGCATGGAGAAGAAGGAAGAAGAAGGATTAAAAACTACACCCTTTTTCTTCCATCTTTACTCCACGTGTAGAACCCTCTTAAAACTTATACTTTCACCTCTGTGTCAAAAGAAACATTTTTCTACCTTCTATTTAATTTCTTACAAACTCTGGCTTACTCAGGGATATTTGGAAGCCTTTTTATCAGTATTATATATAATTGATATATTTTTTAAAGGATTACATAGACAGAGAAATGTCCCTGCATTTCTAGACTCCTACAGTTGTAACTGTGTTAAGGCTTGAGCACTAGATACTCCAGGTGTAAAAATAGATGACACAATCACTGTAGGACGTTCCCAAAGTTCAACCTGATCTTTGCATTCTGGCCCCAATTGGAACACACTTCTCTTTGTTCGTAACCTGGTTCTATTGGCTCCTAATAGTTGCTGTATAGTGGGTGCAAACAATGTCAATTTCCCAAAATAACAAGGCCCTCCATAAAGGTTTGCTGGCAGTCCTTGCCATGCACGATCTCCACAAATTAGAAAAATACCAGGTGGTAATTGT
Source organism: Poecile atricapillus (assembly GCF_030490865.1). Taxonomy (NCBI): domain Eukaryota; kingdom Metazoa; phylum Chordata; class Aves; order Passeriformes; family Paridae; genus Poecile; species Poecile atricapillus. The sequence goes on along the minus strand of NC_081282.1, from coordinate 611,175 downwards.
AGAGGTGAACTGCTAGAATTTACTTTGTGAGACCAATTGCCACAGTATGCATCATTATTTTGCAAATATAGCAAATTTTGTGGAGAAATATTTGTACCATTTGGTCCATGAGACTTTTTTGCATGATTGTTCCTAGCCCAATTGACAAAATTTAAACAGTAATTGCTAGGGGCTGAACCTAACAGTCTTAACTCTTGTGGTTCTGACCCAGTAACATTTAAACTTGTAGCAATGTACCAATTTTGAGCACCAATGGGATTTGCTGGGATTAAACATATGTCAAACAGATATTGATCATGAATCTACCTGATGGGATTTCACATAATGTTTTGTTTGCTTCTTCGGGTGTTTTCCAATTGTTTGTCCAGTTTTTAAACATTGTGGCATTGAGTGAATCGCCTAAAGGTGCACCCACTAAACAAGTTCGAAAAGGATCTGAAGGGGTGGCCATTGAAAGGCAAAAATTATCCTGTCCAGTTTGATTAGCCCACATTACCCACATATTTTGTCTCTCATCCATGTCAATCAAAAACCCTTCATTTCCCTTTATCATGGTAAACCACCATGACAACCTGATCAGAGGTAGTCCTTTAAGGACTTTAAAAGGATTGTGGCAGTTCAGCCAGCATCTTGGCTGGATCCCATGTGAGATCTTGCTTCCCTTTTCTTTTACCCCTCTGCCTCGCCCGTCGATTCAGTTGCTTCGAACCACGGGGTGTTCCATCTTCTCGGCAGCAGGGATAACTTTCAGGGAAGGGCCCTTTCTCTCGAGACTGCCTTTTTAAGAATTGCTCCCAATTTTTATTTTTTACCCCTGGAATATCACACCTGACCTGTGTCTTATGACAGCGTATTGTGGTTATTTCAATAATATACGGCAAAGGGGTATTAGGATGATAACAATAGTTTTCTGGATTTATTTCAAAAGCAAAAATCTCCCACCATCTATCAGATCCTTTTTCAAATTGTCCTGTTTGCACACCTTCCTGTAATGCAACCTCAGTCAAATTTCTTTCAAAATTGTAACACTCTGTACAAATCCCTCTTGGGGATCGACCCAACTTAGAATGTGTCCACAACTTTTCTTTACACACTTTCCAAATGTAACATACAAAAGGATAACATTCACAATTTGGTACTGTACACAAGATTTGCATGTGAGAGTTCATCAGATCCCGTCTCTATGTTGATGGTAGAGAGCGAGAAGTATCTGCTGAATTTTCTGGATCAGCTGAAGGTAAATCACTGGGATCAGCAGGTTTAGTCCATCGGCTCGGCACCCAGACAGGCCCTGTGGGGGTAGACACACAAAGATAACCACGTCCCCAATAGAGTACCTTGCTAGGACCTCCTCACAGACCTGTTTTTGGATCCTTATAGACCAATCAGTTTGCCTTAGCATTTCTTTCTCTTAAACCCACATCCCATTTGTGACTACGAATATGGATAATAGCAAAGGCAGCAGTCCTCAACTTTACTGCTTCTTTGAAGCTGCAAAAACAGTTCATATAAACGAGGATTTTTTACTTCCTTAATGTCTGCATTTTCAATATGTTCACTTACTCCTGCAACATATAAAGAATCAGTTACCACATTAACAGGACCCTTAAATTTCACCAAAACCCAAACAACAGCGACTAATTCCAGAGTTTGTAATGTGTCCTCCTTTTAAGCTAGAATAATGTGATGATTCCATTGTCTTTCTGAATCTTGCCATGTAGCAGCTGTACGAGATTTCTTTCCAGCATCAGTGAACACAGTTGATGCCCCTGGTAATGGCACAAATGATCGTTTGGGCTTCTCAATCCAATTCTGCTGGCCTATCCATCGTAGTGGTATTCGAGGCACTTCCTCAGTACTGACCACACTGCTGTTGTCAAGCAATGCTTCTTGCAGTGTGGAGCTGTGAATTAAATACCAATCTAAAGTGTCTTTTTTATTGGTATCTGAATTACAGCTGGATCTGCACCCATAATTTGTCACAATCACTTCTACCTTTGTTTTATTAAATTTGCTAAAATTTCAATTTTTTGAATTAAGGTATGTCTCTGTTGTAGTGGTGGTAACAACCACTCTAATACCCATATCTCCCCTGTTTTCTTTTGTTGCTGTGTCAGGGCACCGATGAGATGTTGAGGTCCAAACCATACAGTAAGATTAATGTCCAAGTCTGGATCTCGCCTACGAACAACACCTGTCTGGATACAGTCCATTATTTTATTGAGAGCTTCTTGTTGTTCACTGGTGACCTGTATAGGTGCTGTAGGATCAGTACCTTTTAACAAAGGTCGTAAAGATTGTAAAAGTTCATTAGGAATACTTACAACAGGTTTAAGCCATTGTAAATCTCCTAGCAATCGCTGAGCATCATGAACAGTATGAAGTGACATGTTTAATGACAGTTTCTGAGGGGCAACATACTGCTCAGTTAAAGTCCACCCAAGATATTTCCATGGGGATGACAGCTGTATTTTCTCAGGTGCAACAGTCAGTCCATTCTGAAGTAGTTGTGTTTGAATGTCCTTAACTTGTTTATCTGCAAAAGGTTGTGACTGAGCAAAAAGAACGTCATCCATATAATGATAAATAATAGTTGTAGGCCACCGAACACGTAGTGGCTGCAAAGCATCAACGTCAAGCTGGCACTAGATAGGAGAATTACACATACCCTGTGGTAAAACTGTCCATTCAAATCTCTTGTCTGGTTCTGCTCGATTTAATGAAGGCAAGGTAAAAGCAAATCTGCAAGTATCCTGTTCATGCAGTGAGATAGTGAAAAAACAGTCCTTTAAATCAATTATTAACAAGGGCCAATCTTTTGGTAACATTGCAGGATTGGGCAAACCAGGTTGTAGTGCCCCCATTGGCTCCATTTGTTCATTTACTGCACATAAGTCGTGCAGCAATCGATATTTTCCAGACTTCTTTTTTATAACAAAAATAGGAGTATTCCAAGGACTTGTTGACAACTTTAAATGTCCTTGTTGATATTGTTCCAGCACTAATTGATGAGCTTGTTGCAGACTTTCCCTTTTTAAAGGCCACTGTTCAACCCATACTGGTTCCTGAATTATCCATTTAAGTGGGAGTGGGGAAGTCCAAACAATGGCCTCTATTCTAAAGGGTGCTCATTGGTCAAAATAACAACAAGTTGTGACAAAATATCTCGCCCTATTAGACATTGAACCTTGTCTGCTAATGGAACAATTGACAAAGAGGAACTGATGACCTTCCCATCTAATTGAATCTGGATTTGTGGAGACCTTTTTTGCCAAAGTTAAACCTCCCACCCCTGTAACAGTAACCATACTAGGCAACAAAGGCCATTCCTGGGGCCAATATTGTGGAGCAACAATACTTGAGTCCGCCCCAGTATCCAACAGTCCTTCTAATTGGTGGGATTCTCCGTTATAATTAAGAACAACTGTTTGCTTGGGTCGAGTGTTTAAGTCCAGAGTAAGTAATGTAAGTCCTCCTGTGGAACCAAATCCACCTGTACCCTGTGATTGATTTTTCAATGGTGTCAATTGATGGGTATATTGCGGTAGTGGCACTAATTGTGCAATTCACTGTCCTTTATCAATTCTGGCTGGTGGTGCCAGTGTATATGCCATGATATATATTTCACCAGAATAGTCCCCATCAATTACTCCAGGTGAAATAAACAATCCCATTAGACTAGCAGATGAACGTCCCAACACTATTTCACCCATAGCTTTTCCATTTATTATCACTGGTCCAATAATTCCTGTGGGAATCTTGTAGGGCTGTGATGTCAATAAATCCACAGTCACTGAGGCTGCCAGGTCCAGGCTGAGGCTCCCTGCTGTGGCAGGCTGGAGGGAAGTTGCATTGATGTTCTGGCAGCTGCTATTTGTGTCGTGGTGTAGCGGCTTTTCGCGCTGACCTTCCCGTTTCCCGATCTCCGGCGGCAAACACTGTCAGTGTGGGTATTGGACCAACACTGATTGCACCAAACAGATGGTACAGTACATTCCTTCCGAATATGTCCAAGGTTGCCACAGCGAAAACATTTGAGTCGGGAGGCTGGAATCCTGCCATTGTTGGTTGTAGCTGCTTGTAGGGGTGCAAGAGCTGCTAAAACCTGACTCTGAGTAGATGCAGCCTGCTTCTCTAACCCTTTCCCTAGTTCTCTAATTGCCTGGACTAACATTGCCGGTATATTAGACATCCTCTCTAATGCCTCTTCAATAGTCTAGTTAGTATTTAGGGAATTTAAAACTGACCTGGTTGCTGGATTACAATTCTGTAATGCACATTGTTTTAATAATGCTCCCCTCATATATTCAGGAACACCTGCCTGCTCTATAGCTGCAGCTGCTTTATCAATAAATGCTCCAAATGGCTCATCTTGCCCCTGTTTAATACCCATATAAGATGGAATACCTCCTGGCTCTTTAATCTGGTCAAATGCAGCTCCCACTAACCGCATTCCTTCTCTCAACTTGTCTGGCCCCAAAATACCTTGTGCTTCCACCCGACTATATGCTCCCAAGCCCATAAGTTCCTCTAAAGTTAGCCCATGCAGTGGATCACCTGCCTGTCTTTGCACATTTACACTTTCTTGACAATAAGCTTGCCAGTGCACATTAAACAACAACTGCTGATGCTGACTAAGAATCAATTCCATAATACTCCTACAATCTGCAGGGAATAAAATCTGTGTACCCCACAAATAATCAATCATTTGTCTAACCGGTTCACTGGTCACTCCAAACTGACTGACTGTAGATCGCAACTGTGATAACCATTTCCAATCTAAAGCTGTCATTTGAGCTTGCATTCCACCCCCTTGTATCGGTGCAAAGGTTACGGGACATGCTACTTCCAATACAGCGTCTGCTGTTTTCTGATCTCCCTCTTGCAAAATATTCCATGCCAATGCAGCCCATGTCTCCCTTCTTTCCAGTGCGACAGCCTCACCTAACTCACGCCCTAACTCAGGATTTCTCATAGGGGAGGGTGGTAACGGTGCCAAAGGCTCCGTTCCAGAATCAAGGTTAGTAGGTGAAGGTATTGAAGATGGCACAAAAGGATTAATAGCTGTGGCAGGGGTCAGTGACTGTGCAGGGGGAGTCAAAATTACTGTATTGGTGGCAGGTGGCAATGGACACTCATTAATTCCCTCTAATAATCTATTTTTTGACATAGCTGCAGATGCCTTTGTGGCAGGTGCCTGTTCAGCCTGATACTGCAAGAGAGCATTATGAACTGTCCGCCACAGTTTCCCCAATTTTATAGCAGTTTTATTATTATTAAAAACAGCCTCCCACAATTTATCTCCAAATTTTCGCCACTCACTTAATTCATGGACTGTATGGGGATTCTGAAAACAACCCTGAGCATACCCATAAGCAAGAAGTCCAGGAAGTTCGTTGCGCAAATCAAAGTCTTTAACCTTTTGCTTTTCTAAAAAGCAGGTAAATAAATCATATGCTGCTTGCCTTTCCATCTTACCGTCAGCACGCGCTGTTGCAGCCCCTACAAGGTTTGGGCAGCACGTTACAGCCAGGACTCTCCTCTGAGGTCGCCTGGGGCACGGCACCGTTGCTGTGTGATCAGGACTCTCCTGTGAGGTTGCCTGGAATGCAGCACAGCTGTTGTTTTCGTCATCCTTGCTGCAGAGGACCTGTCCCCTGTCGCCAAATCCCTTGGCCGACTCCTTTTTAAGGTCGCAAAGGTTCCAAAGATCCCAAAGGTTCCAAAGGTTGCAAGGGTTCCAAGGGTCCCTAGGGTCTCAAAGGTCCCAAAGGTCCCTGTTGTTCGGGCACCATTTGATGAGTTTGGCGGGAGAAATGCAGCACTCAATATGAATGATCAGCAAGTCTCATTTATTGGTAACTCTAAAACCACTTATATAGCATCAATAATTAGGCTCATACATCGTGCAAAAGCAAGCTCATTATTGGATATTTTTATTTAAGGTCAACTCCACCTAATTCCACATTCCTGTGATCGCTCATCTATGCTGAATTCACATTCTTCTGATCACAGTGTCCTGTTCTCAGTTCACAGTTATCATCAAGGTCTTCCTCACTTTGCAACATCTCACACCAACTGTACTCCATTGTGTAATTCTTTCTCAGCTAACTGCTGCATGGGAACATGAGCTTTGCTAGCTAGCCATTCCTCTATAGGACATTTTGATCATTGCTGTGTCCACATCCCAAATGTGACTGCAGATGTAGAATATGACCTCAATCAGTTGCAACAAATAGAGCACAAAGCACAGGAAGAGCAAAAGGATTTGACTACAAGTTGGTTAGGCAAAATCTTCAAAGGGTTAGGGTGGAATGTGAGTTCATGGATTAAATCTATCATTGAGAGTGTGATAATCTTACTAATTGTATTCTTAGCAATTTGGTTAGTTTACAGCATCTTCAAGGGAGAAATACAGAAGAAAACGTCCTGGAACCAGAAAATAATAAAGGCACTGAGACAAGATCCACCCCCACCATCTTCTGGTTCTCCAGTTCCTGACAGCATCCAGGACAGCGTTTACATCAATCAAGGATTCGAAGAACATCGAGTGTAAACTCAGAAACAAAGGACTGTATCAAGTGAAAACATTTGCACTTATAGTGAAGTGAAAATGCTTTCAAAGGGGGGAATGATAGCAAAAGGTTTTAAAATCAGAAAATTTGGGGACTTAGAAAGAAAGTTAGGTTTGGAAAGCCCAGGAAAAGTAGGCCCTGGAAATGTTAGGCCTTGTGCTTGCTAAAGATCAGGTGAAACTGCAGCTGTGTAATCAATATATGATAAATGATAGAATTGTTAGATGTGATTAGATATAATTATTGTTTAAAGAACATGAGGAACAATGTTAGGGGGTTGAGGGGGGATCACGAGAAATCCATGCTTGGGTAAAAACAATGCATACAATAGAACAATGTAAGTTTAATAATTAATATGTAAGTTGTATAATGATAGAGTATAAAACATGTTCAACTCAAACCCAAGATGGGTCAGATTTGGGTCTGTGTACCCCTGACACCCAGAGCTCTTCAATAAAGCACCTTCATATAATCATTCTGTGATGATGTGTGTTCCTGAACGCCAACAATTTCATCAGATTTTACTGGAATTTTGTGGGATTTTGAGGTGACTTGAAGAATTTTGAGGAATTTTTCTTAGATTCTTTGGGAATTGTTGGAGATTTTGTCGGATTTTTCTTGAATTTGGGTTTTAAGAAGATTTAGAAAATTTTGTGGGATTTTTCTGAAATTTTGTGGGGCTTTTCAAGAATTTTGTGAAATTTTTCTTTAATTTTGTGGATATTTCTGGACATTTTGTGGGATGTTGCTAAAATTTTGTTGGGTTTTGAGAAGATTTAGGGAATTTTGTGGCATTTTTCTGGAAATTTGTAGGATTTTCTTTGATTTGGTGAGATTTTGATAAGACTTGAAGAATTTTGAGGATGATTTTTCTTAGAATTTGTGAAAATTGAGCTTTCAGGAATTTGGTTGGGGTTTGAGAAAATTTTGGGAGTTGTGTGAGATTTTTCTTGAATTTTGTGGACATTTTTGGAGATTTTGTGGGATGTTGCTGGAAATTGGTAGGGTTTTGAGAAGACTTAGGGAATTTTGTGGGATTTTTCTTGAATTTTGTGGAAATTTGTGGACATTTTGTGAGATCATTCTGGAATTTTGTGGGATATTGAAAAGATTTATGGAAATTTGTGGGATTTTTCTGGAATTTTGTGGACATTTCTGGACATTTTGTGAGATGTTGCAGGAATTTGGTAGGGTTTTGAGAAGATTTAGGGAATTTCCTGGGATTTCCCTGGAATTTTGTGAGATTTTTCCAGAATTTTGTGGGATATTGAGGAGATGTTGTGGGATGTTTCTGAAATTTTGTGAGATATTGAAAAAATTGAAGAATTTTGTGGGATTTTCCTGGAATTTTGTGGGGTTTTCCAAGAATTTTGTGAAATTTTTCTTGAATTTTGTGGAAATTTGTGAAGATTTTCTGATATGTTTCTGGAATTTTGTGGGATATTGAGGAGATTTTGTGAGATGTTCTTGAGGTTTTGTGGGATTTTTGTGGGATTTTGTGGGATTTTGAGGAGACTTGAAGAATTTTGTGAGGTTTTTCTTAGATTATGTGGAAATTGGTGGAGATTTTGTTGGATGTTGCCGGAATTTGGTAGGGTTTTGAGAAGATTTAGGGAATTTTGTGAATTTTTGTTGAATTTTGTGGGGCTTTTCAAGAACTTGTGGGATATTGAGGAGATTTTGCGGGATGTTTCCAGAATTTTGTGGGATTTTTATGAGTATTTCTGTGTTTTTGAGGAGACTTGAAGAATTCTGAGATATCTTTCTTAGATTTTGTGGGAATTGGTGGAGATTTTGTCGGATATTTCTGGAATTTGATTGGATTTTTAGAACATTTAGGGAATTTTTTAAGGCTTTTCCAGAATTTTGTGGGATTTGGAGGGGACTTGAAGAATTTTGAGGGATTTTTCTTAGATTTTGTGGAAATTGTTGGAGATTTTTTTCAATGCCTCTGGAAATTTTTAATGTTTTGAGACGATTTGGGGAATTTTGTGGCATTTTTCTGGAATGTTGTGTGGCTTTTCCACAATTTTGTGGGATACTGAGAAGAATTTGTGGGATGTTTCTGGAGTTTTGTGAGATTTTTATGGGATTTTGAAAAGAGTTGAAGAATTTTGAGGATTATTTTCTTAGATTTGGTGGGAATTGGTGGAGATTTTATGAGATGTTGCAGGAATTTGGTTGGGTTTTGAGAAGATTTAGGGAATTTTGTGGCATTATTCTGGAATTTTTTGGAATTTCTCTAGAATTTTCTGGGATATTGAGGAGATTTTGTGGGATTTTTGTGGGATTTTGTGGGGTTTGGAGGAAACTTGAAGAATTTTGAGGGATTTTTCTTGAATTTTGTGGCCATTTGTGGAGATTTTGTGGGATGTTGGAGGAATTTAGTTGGGTTTTGAGAAGATTTAGGGAATTTTGTGGGATTTTGTGGAATTTTGTGGAAATTTGTGGAGATTTTGTGAGATCGTTCTGGAATTTTGGGGGATATTGAAAAGATGTATGGAAATTTGTGGGATTTTTTCTGGAATTTTGTGGAATTTCTCTAGAATTTTGTGGGATATTGAGATTTTGTGGGATTCTTGTGGGATTTTGAGGAGACTTCAAGAATTTTGAGGGATTTTTCTTAGATTTTGTGGGAATTGGTGGAAATTTTGTCATATGTTTCTGGAATTTGGTAGGGTTATGAAAGGATTTAGGGAATTTTGTAGGATTTTCCTGGAATTTTGTGGAATTTCTCTAGAATTTTGTGGGATATTGAGATTTTGTGGGATTCTTGTGGGATTTTGAGGAGACTTCAAGAATTTTGAGGGATTTTTCTTAGATTTTGTGGGAATTGGTGGAAATTTTGTCATATGTTTCTGGAATTTGGTAGGGTTATGAAAGGATTTAGGGAATTTTGTAGGATTTTCCTGGAATTTTGTGGAATTTCTCTGGAATTTTGTGGAATTTGGAGGAGACATGAAGAATTTTGAGGAATTTTTCTTAGATTTCGTGGAAATTGGTGGAGATTTTGTGAGATGTTGCAGGAATTTGGTAGGGTTTTGAGAAGATTTAGGGAATTTTGTGGGATTTTTCTGGAATTTTGTGGAATTTCTCTGGAATTTTGTGGGATTTGGAGGAGATTTTGTGGGATATTTACAGAATTTTGTCAGATTTTTGTGGGATTTGTAAGATTTTGAGGAGACTTGAAGAATTTTGAGGGATTTTTCTTAGATTTTGTGGAAACTTTGTGGGATTTTTCTGGAATTTTGTGGGGATTTTCAGGAATTTTGTGGGATTTTGAGGAGAGTTGAGGAATTTTTAGCGATTTTTATGGAATTTCGTAGGAATTGGTGGAGATTTTGTGAGATGTTTCTAAAATTTGATTGGTATTTGAGAAGATTTAGGGAGTTTTGTGGGTTTTTTCAAGAAATTTGTGAGTTTTTGAGGGATTTTCAGAATTTTGTGGGATGTTTCTGGAATTTTGTGGGATTTTGAGAAGATTTAGTGAATTTTGTGGGATTTGTCTAGAATTTTTTTAGATATTGAGAAAATTTTAAGAATTCAGTGTGATTTTTCTGGAATTTTGTGGGATTTTGCAGGGAGCTAAAGAATTTTGAGGGATTTTTCTTAGATTTTGTGGGAATTTGTGGAGATTTTGTGAGATGTGTCAGGAATTTGGTTTGACTTTTCAGAAGATTTAGGGAATTCTGTGAGATTTTTGTACAATTTTGTGGGGTTTTTAAAGAATTTATGAAATTTTTACTAAACTTGAAGAATTTTGAAGGATTTTTCTTAAATTTTGGGGACATTTCTGGACATTTTGTGGGATTTTTCTGGAATTTTGTGGGGCTTTTCAAGAATTTTGTGGGATTTTGAGAAGACTTGAATAATTCTGAGGGATTTTTCTTAGATTTTTGTGGAAATTTGTAAAGATTTTGTAGGATATTTCTGGAATTTTGTGGAATTTCGAGAAGATTTAGGGAGTTTTGAGGGATGTTTCTGTTATTTTCGAGAATATTTTTTGAATTTTGTGGGATATCAAGGAGATTTTGTGAGATGTTTCTGTAATTTTGAAGGGTTTTGAGATTTAGTGGATTTTGTGGGATTTTTCTGGCATTTTTGTGGGGCTTTTCAAGAATTCTGAGGGATTTTGAAAAGAGTTAGAATTTTGAAGGATTTTTCTTAGATTTTGTGGAAATTTTTGTAGATTTTGTGGGATGCTTCTGGAATTTGGTGGGATTTTTCTGGAATTTTGTGAAATTTTCTGGCATTTTGTGGGATTTAGAGAAAATTTGAAGAATTTTGAGGTATTTTTTTTAGATTTTGAGGGAATTGGTGGAGATTTTGTGAGATGTTTCTGGAATTTTGTGAGATTTTAAGAAAATGTTAAGAATTCTGTGGTATGTTTCTGGAATTTTGTGGGATATTGAGAAAATTTAGAGAATTTTGTGGGATGTTTTTTGAATTTTGTGGTGATTTGTGTAGATTTTGTGTGATGTTTCTGGAATTTGGTAGTTTTGTGAGAAGATTAGGGGATTTTCTGGGATTTCCCTAGAATTTTGTGAGGCTTTTCAAGAATTTTGTGGGATTTTGAGGAGAGTTGAAGAATTTTGAGGGATTTTTCTTAGATTTTGTGGGAGATGGTTTACATTTTGTGAAACGTCACTGGAGTTTGGTAGGGCTTTGAGAAGATTTAGGGAATTCTGTGGGATTTTTTTTGGAATTTTGTGGGGCTTTTCAAGAATTTTGTGGGATTTTGAGGAGAGTTGAAGAATTTTGAAAGATTTTTCTTAAATTTTGTGGACATTTGTGTAGATTTTGTGGGATGTTTCTGGAATTCGGTAGAATTTTGAGAAGATTTAGGGAATTTTTGAGGGACATTTCTGGAATTTTTTAGTATTTTTATGAGATTTTGTGGGATTTTGAGGAGAGCTGAAGAATTTACAGGGATTTTCCTTGAATTTTGTGAGCATTTGTTGAGATTTTGTGAGATGTTTCTGGATTTTCATAGGGTTTTGAGAAAATGTAGGGAATTCTGTGGGATTTTTTTCTGGAATCTTCTCAGACTTTTCAAGAATTATGTGGGATTTTGAGGAGATTTAGGGAATTTCGTTTGATTTTTCTGGAATTTTGTGGACATTTGTGTAGATTTTCTGGGATGTTTCTGGAATTCTGTCGGGCTTTTCAAAAATTATGTGGGATTTTGAGGAGACATGAAGAATTTTGAGGGAGTTTTCTGGAATTTTTTGGACATTTGAGGACATTTTGTGGGATGTTTCAGAAATTTTTGTCGGATAACGAAGAGATTTAGTGAATTTTGTGGGATTTTTCTTGAATTTTTTTGACATTTGAGAACGTTTTGTGGGATGTTTCTGGAATTTGGTTGAATTTTGAGAAGATTTAGGGAATTTTGTGATATGTTTCTGGAATTTTGTGGACGTTTTTGGAGATTTTGTGGGATTTTGAGGTAAGCTGAAGAATGTTGAGGGATTTTTCTGGAATTTTGTGCACATTTGTGGAGATTTTGTGGGATGTTTCCAGATTTTAGTAGGGTTTTGAGAAAATTTTGGGAATTTAGTGTGATTTTTTCTGGTATATTCTAAGGCTTTTCAAGAATTTTGCAAGATTTTGAGGAGGTGTGGGAATTTTGTGGGATTTTTCAAGAATGTTGTTGGCATTTGTTTAGATTTTGCGGGATGTTTCTGGAATTTGGTAGGGTTTTGAGAAGATTTAGGAAATTTTTTGGGATTGTTTTGGAATTTTGTGGGATGTTTGTCATGGAGTTACTTTACCTTTAAGGAAAGTTAAAGTTGCTGGGGACTGCAGGAGTCTTTTCTGCTGACCAATTATTGGTCATTGCTGAGAATTGACAGCAGTTTTAGCTATTGAAAAGTGAGATCAACTTGTGAACCTCACTTTAAAGTGTACAACCAGAACTCTGTGGTTCTCTTTGTTTCTTGACTGTGAAGAGTGGCGGAGCTCCAGGCCTCCTGTTCTTTGCCCAGCCCATGTGGTGGGGCGGGGGCCAGGCTAGGCCTGCCGTTCTCCCGGCCGGCCAGGCCCGGCCCAATCTCTGGCTTGGCTGCAGGTTTTGCTGTAACTACATTCACTAGAAAACTGCTGAGTGAAGAAGGAGAGGGGCTCTGAGCCTGCTGCAAGCAGAGACGGTGACCACGCTCTCTAAAAGCAGCTATGAGGAACTTTCCATCGGAGACAGCTCCAGCTCCTGTTCAGCAAAAATCACCGAACCATCTACAAAAGCTTGGGCAAGATTTTAACTCTTTCTTATCCAGATGAGACTTGCGGATTAATCTTTTTATCCAGAGAGAGAAAAGGAGAGTGATCAACATGAAAAAAGACTTTATAAACTACTAGTGGCAAGAAAGAAAAGAAACTTCAAGAAAGGTAGAGAATTAAGAAGATGCTTTTATCAAGTTGAAATATCTTTCTGTTAAAACTATAGAGATGGACAATAAAGTCCTGAAAAGAACTCCTTTAATTCATGATAGAGTATGGGGAGTAATAGAGTGTTCAAAGTGTAAATTTGAGAAAAAGTAGAGTAATTGTGGTATAGTGAAGTGCTGGGAGATTTGAAGCCTTGAGAGGCAATAAGAAAACTGTTTTCTAGTGAAGCTCACAGAAACAGATGAAGAATTCTTTTTGCCTTTGAATAACTTATCCTTAAAATGCTATCCCCAAACTAATGACCTATAACACATTTCAGAGTGATGTGGAATAGGAGAGGTGGGCTCTGATAATAGCAGCTCTGAGCAGCTGATATCAGAGAAACGAGAAACTATAACAAAATAGTTTTCTTGTGAAAAACTCCATAAATTAACAGAAAGAAACTTCTGTTTCTCTACAGAAACTGAGGAAAAGACTGTAGAAAGAATTAAGATTGTTCAAACCATCAAAATTATAAAGTTTTTGTCTCTGTTGTCATGTGAACAAAAGAATGGTGAGCAGTGAGAAATGAAAAGGTTTTTCTAAAAGATTATTCTGGTGTTCTTATTCTTGTAATTTGTCAATAAACTTTCTTTATTCCTTTTAAGTTTTATGCCTAGTTTGCTCTTATTTTAATCCATATCTCACAGCAAGAAATAAATAATTGTTTTTTTCCCCTTTTTGTTAATTACTAGTTCAAAACCACGACAGATGTTTCAAGAATTTTAAGGGATTTTTCTGGAATTTTGTGGATATTTGGTAGATTTTGTGGGATGTTTCTGGAATTTGGTAGGGTTTTGTGATAGATTGGCATTGAAGAAAACAAAGAGAAACACCTAAGGAAGTTAAAACTGCTGGAGGCTGATGGGAGTTTGTCTCCTAGCCAACAGCTGGCCATTTCTAAGAATTGACAGCAGTTTTAACCAGTGAAAAGTGAGATCAACCTGTGAACAGCACCTTAAGCCCTAAGGCTGGGAATTTCTTTGTCTCTTGGTGTCCTGGCTGTGAAAGGTAACTGAGCTTTAGCTGGCTTCCCGTCCCCTGCCCAGCCCATGCGGCCCGGGCAGGGGCTGGGCTGGGCCTGCCGCGGCTCCCGGCCGGGAGATGGGGTCTGCGGGGCTTGCCCCGGGCTCTGGCCGGGCCAGGCCGGTCCCTGCCTCGGCTGCAGTTTTTGCTGGGACTGAATTCACCCCAGAGACTGCCGAGGAAAGAAAGAAAAAGCTCTTGACCTGCGGCGGGCTGAGACAGTGACCACACTCTCCAGAGCAGCCATGAAGAATCTTCCATCGCAGACAACTCCAGCCGCTGCTCCGGCAGAGATCACAGAACCATCTACAAAGCCTGGGCAAGATTTTAACCTTTTCATTACCCAGATGAGACTTGCAGATTAATCCTTTTACCCAGAGAGAGAAAAAGAGAGTAATCAACATGTAAAGAGACTTTATAAACTATTAGAGACAGTAAAGAAAAGAATTAAGCTGCAGAAATGGTAGAGAATAAGGAGATGCTTTAATTAAGCTGAAATATTTTTCTGTTAAAGTTATGTAGATGGACAATAGTGTTCTGAAAAAACTCCTTTAATTCATGACAGAATATTGTGGGAGGAATAGAGTGTTCAAAGTGTGGATTTTGAGAAAAGAGTGGAGTAATTGTGCTACAGTGAGGTGCTGGAACAGAGGGGAGAAGTAATAGTTGAAGATTTGAGGCCTTGAGAGTCAAAGAGAAAACTTCTGTTTCCAGGGAAGCTCACAGAGACAGATGAAGAAGAGAACTTTTGCCTTTGAATAACTCATCCTTAAAAAATGACATCCCTAGACTCATGGCCCATACACACCTCAGAGTGATGTGAAATGGGAGGAGTGAACTGATGACAGATTTCTGGGCAGCTGGCATCACAGAAATAGAAAACTATAACAGAAATAGTTTTCTCATGAAAAACTCCATAGATTAGGAGAAGAAGATTTCTGTTTCTCTACAAAGTCTGATGAAAAGATTTTTTTTCAGGAACTGGGGACTGTTTTAAACACCAAAGTTCAAAAGTTTTTGTCTCTATGTTGTCATGTGAACAAGGAAATTGTTGGGTAGTGAGGGATAAAGGGGTTTTCTGGAGGTTTATTCTGGTGTTCTTATTCTTGTAGTTTTGTTAATAAACTTTCTTTATTCCTTTTAAGTTTTAAACCTGTTTTGCTCTTGCTCTAATCCATATCTCACAGCAAGAAATAAGTAAGTTTTCTAGTAATTTTTTTAGTTACTACTTTAAAACCACGACAATATAGCAACATAAATGACCACAAAATCCCACAAATTTATTTAAATCTCCTTAAAAATTCCAGTAAAAATCCACAAAATTCCAGAAACATCCCAGAGAATTCGACAAAAATCCGACAAAATCTCCACAAAAGCTCACAAAACTATTTAAATCTCCTCAAAATCCCACAAAATTCAAGAAACATCCCACAAAATTCCAGAAAAATCCCACAAAATTCCCTAAATCTCAAAATCACACAAAATTCCACAAAAATCCCACAAACTTCCCGCAAAATTCCACAAAAAATCTCTCAAAAATCCAACAAAATTATTTAAATCTCATCAAAATCTCACAAAATTTTACAGAAATACCAGAAAATTACTTAAATCTCCTCAAAGTCTCACAAATTTTCAGATACATCCCACAAAATTCCACAGAATTCCATAAACCACCTCAAAATTCTACTAAATTTCACAAAAATCTTTAAATAAATTTTAAAATCTCCTCAAAATTCCAACAAATTCCCCACAAATCGCACAAAATTTAAAAAAAATCTCACAAAAATTCCTCAAAATTTCCCTAAATTTCCTCAAAATCTGACAAAATTTCACATAAATCCCTCAAAATTCCCAGAATTTTCTTCAAAATTACACAAAATTTTACAAAAATTCCACAAAATACCCTAAATCTCTTGAAAAACCCAACAAAATTCCACAAAAATCTTATAAAACTATTTAAATTTTCTAATAATCCAACAAAATTTAAAAAAAAATCCATTAAAAATAAAAAAAATCCACAAAATTCTAAGAAAATTCCACAAAAATTTCACAAAATTATTTAATTTTCACAGAAATCCCACAAAATTTCACGAATTCCAATAAAAAGCCCACAAAATTATTTAAATCTCCTCAAATTCCTACAAAATTCCAGATGAATCTCACACAATTCCACAAATTTCTATGAAATTCCACTAAATTTCTACAAAATTCCATAAATCTCACAAAATCACACAAAATTCCGGAAAAATCCCACAAAAATCGCTCATCATTCATCAAATTTCCTTAAATTTCTACAAAATAATAGAAAAATCCACAAAAATCTAAAAAATCCCACAAGATTTTTGAAATCTTCTCAAAACCTTACTAAATTTCAGGAAACATCTTACAAATTCTCCTCCAATTTCCACAAAATTCCAGGAAAATCCTTCAAAATTCTTGAAAAGCCCCCAAAATTCCAGAAAAACCCCACACTATTATTCAAATGCCCCACAAAATTCAAGAAAAATCCCACAAAATTTCCACAATTTTCCACAAAATCTAGGAAAAATTCCTCAAAATTCAAGTCTCTTCAAAGTGCCAGAAAACTCCACAACATCATCAAAAATATCCCACAAACTTCCAGAAACATTCACAAAATTCTTTAAATTTTCTCAAGATCCCACAAAACTCCAGAAAAATCTCACAAAATTCCCTAAATTTTCTCAAAACCCTACCAAATTCCAGAAAGATCCCACAAAATCGCCACATATTTCCACAAAATCTTAGAAAAATCCCTCAAAATCCTTCAAGTCTCCTCAAACTCCCACAAAATTCCAGAAAAATCCCATGAAATTCCAGCAAAATCCACAAAATTCAAGAAAATAATTTCAGAAAATTCCAGAAAAATCCCACAAAATTCCCTAAATCTTCTCAAAACCCTACCAAATTCCAGAAACATCCTACAAAATCTCCTCAATATCCCACAAAATATAAGAAAAGTCCCTCAAAATCCTTCAAGTCTTTTCAAAATCCCACAAAAGTGCAGAAAATTCCACACATTTCCAGAAAAATCTCAGGAAATTGCAGAAAAATCCCATAAAATTCCAGAAACATTCACAAAATTCCATAAATCTTGTCAAAACCCTACCAAATTCTAGAAACATCCCACAAAATCTCAACAATTGTCCCAAAATTTTAAAAAAAATCCCACAAAATGTCCCAAATCTCCTAAATATCCCACACATTTAAAAAAACCCCACAAAATTCTTGTAAAGCCCCATAAAATTCCAGAAAAATCCCACAAAATTCCCTAAATCTTCTCAAAACCCAACCAAATTCCAGAAACATCCCACAAAATCTCCACAAAATTCCACAAAATATAACAAAAATCCCTCAAAATTCTTTGTCTTTTCAAAATCTCACAAAAGTGCAGAAAATTCCACAACATTCCAAAAAAATCCTACAAAATTATAGAAACATCGTACGAAATTGCAGAAAAATCCCACAAAATTCCAGAAAAATCCACAAAATTTGATAAATCTCCTCAAAACCCTACCAAATTCCAGAAACATCTCACAAAATCTCCTCCAATTTCCACCAAATTCCAGAAATATCCCACAAAATTCTTCAAGTCTCCTCCAAATCCCGCAAAATCCCACAAAATCCCACAAAAATCTACAAAATTCCAGAAAAATCCCACAAAATTCCAGTAAAATCTGATGAAATCGTTGGCGTTCAGGAACACTCATAACCACGGAATGATTATTTGCAGGTGCTTTATTAAGGGATCTGGGTGTCAGGGGTTCACAGACCCAAATCTGACCCATCTTGGTTTTCAGCTGAACATGTTTTATACTCTCTTGTTGTATAATTTACATATTAATTACTAAACTTCCCCTTCTTACCCTCATTACCTAACCCAAATTGCCAGTTTACACCAAAATGCACCTCAGTGCTGCTGCTGGTGTCTGCTCATGTGTCCCCTATGCACAAAATAACCCCACCAGCAACCAACCACCTCATCCCCAATACCCGTACCTCACTTACAGTTATTTATTTTAGAAAGAGGGGGGAGACAGGAGAGGAAGGGGAAAAAGAAAATAGTCAACCCCCCCCCAAAATGTCAGAGCTAATCTTTTATACTTTGTTATAGAAAATGGAGAGCAAAACCATCCTTGAGTTCCTGACGTTCCTGACCATCTGGATGCTCCTGAAAACATCAGCTGTGGAGGCCTTGCCAGTAGCACAGCCCCAGGAGAACGTGTGGATCACCCTGGCAAAGACTCTCAAACAAGACCACGTGTGCTTGTCCATGGGCAGCGCCACCAACCCTCTGTCATCCTGCCTGCCCCAGTGAAGGCATCCACGCCCGCATCCAGAGACCCCAGCACGCGGTCCAGGAACTCCAGACTGAACAGGAGCCCCAGTGGTTTGAAGACCTTTTTGGGAGCTGGGGACTCAAAGGATGGGTTGCCTCCCTCCTCAAAAACATTTTTTGGGTTTTCCTAATTATTATTATTTTCCTATGTATGTTTTTATGCTTTAAGAAGTTACTAGCCAAATCTCTGGGAGATGCCTTTTTAAGAAGTAAAGAAGGGGGAGTTGTGGGGGCCAGGAAACCGGCTAATTCAGAGATCCTGGCCCTCCCTTGGAGGCAGGGCACTTTGCTCTAAGGGAGAGAAAAGTATCACTCCCAGCAATCTTTGAGTTAGTTATGTTAAACTGTTACACTCCATTGCTGTTTTCCCCTGCCATCCCACCCCAATACCTGTATCCCAGTTTCCCCCAGCCCCTCTCCTCCCCTATAAATACCCCAGTTTATCCCCTGTTCCAGAGAGCTGCTGTCACTGGCTCCCTTGGCCGAGGGCCCGGCTGTAATAAAGGCCAGTTCTCTGCGGAACGCCACACAGCGCTCTGCTCTCTCCCTCCGTGTCGCCTGCACGCTGCCGCTGAGCTGAGCTGAGCTGAAATCACTCGCTGGGCAGAGGACGTGTCTGTGCCCCGGGCAGCCCAACCGCGGACCGCTTTTCCGGGAGTCGCGGCACCCCTGCCACCTCCACCGCCGCGGCAACCTATGAGAAAGCACAGCTGGGTTCTGCTCAGGCCATTTCAAACTACCTGGGGTGTTTGGGACTTGCCCTTGCAAAGGCAGCATCTCAGGAAAAGTCCAAGTTTCTCTTCATGAACTCCCAGGATGTGTTGCCTTGGAAGGGGCCTTAAAGCTCCTCTTGTTCCAACTCTCAGCACACTCAGGACACCTTCCCCTAGACCAGCTTGCTCCAAGCCCCATCCAACCTGGCCTTGAGCCCTTCCAAGGGTCAGACAATCACAGCTTCTCTGCAACCTGGTCTATTCCTCCCACATCGAAAATCAGACCAAACTTAGCAGCCTCAGAGATAGATTTCTATCAAATATCTACATTTTTCTAGGAAAGAAATATGGCAAAACTTGTTTGCATCTGACTTTGCAAAATCAACACGAGCTCTTCAGAAAGGGCTGCCACCCACTTTTCTTATTTTTCCCCATTTGGTGGAACATTTGCATTCTGTTGTTGTTGGGAGCAGTATTTTAATGTATCTGGCTGAGGCTGCTTAAACTAGTCCAGCGAGATACCAGGGTATGAGGGGTGGAAAACTGGGCTCTTACACATCCAGTACTTCTGCTGTTGGAAGTCTTCAATCCCACCTCTCTGCTGGGATGAAATAGGTGCTACTCATCCAATTGCTAAAGTATCATGCATCAAGCTGACACTATTTGAAGACTTCAAAATAAAAAAGCCAATTTAAACAAACGGCTGCTCCTTTCCATTTTCTCTGTTCCACAGTTTAGAACAGAAGACAAGAAAGAAAGATTGTTTTGGGAACAATGTTTTCAGGACTCTAAAAAGAATATCAAAACCGCTCTGCCACACTCTCAGCTGCTGCAGCCCCAAAAAGCACTGGCTGGCTTTGCTCACAGAGTCACAATTGTGCTGGGATTTCTACCACACCACAGGACAGCGATTTTTTTCCTTTTCTCCTGGAAATACCTACAGCACTTCTGCGTAGCAAGGCAAATGTGAGCCTCTTTTAGTGGCCCTTGAAATTGGACATGTGAAATGAGGTACACAAAGCCACAGGCCAGCTGAACCTGGGATCTCTGAATGGGTCTTCACATTCTTCCCGGGAAGATGAATGGCAATCACTATTTTGGCAGGGAAACTGCATCAGCTGGCAATTTGGTGTAGAAAATGTGCTTTCTGCTCCTCTCACAGCCAAAATTCCTACCCATTTCTTGCAAGTCCTTCTTAGATAAGGACCATGTTCAACTGAGTGACAGTGAAGCCAAATGGCAATCCAGGAATCAATTGTCCTGTACACAATCTCCTCCATCCACGTGGAAGGTTACTCAGGGGCACACAGGAGTAAGTGTAGTGGTTTAGATTTGCTAATTTCATTTTCCCGGGCGGCGCACCAAAGTTATGTCGTGGTTTTAAAGCAGTAACTAAAAAATTACTAGAAAACTCACTTATTTCTTGCTGTGAGATATAACCCTTTTATCTCCCACTACCCAACCATTCTCTTGTTCACATGACAACATAGAGACAAAAAACTTTGGAAAATTGGTGTTTAAAGCAGTCCCAATTCCTGCTGGAGTCTTTTCATCAGTCTTTGTAGAGAAACAGAAGTCTTCTTCTGCTAATCTATGGAGTTTTTCACGAGAAAACTATTTCTGTTATAGTTTTCTATTTCTCTGATGCCAGCTGACCAGAAATCTGTCATCAGTCCACTCCTCCCATTTCACATCACTCTGAGGTGTGTATGGGTCAATGAGTCTAGGGATGTCATGTCAGTCTAATTGGGAACGGCAGGAAGAACGACACAGACTCTCAAAGGAGTCAGAACAGAAGAGAATCTCTAGTTTATTGTTACAGTCATGTTATATAGACTAGTTCGTCGAAAATACAGAAAGGAAACTCTTATTAGTTAGTAAAGTACTACATTACCATCATTGGTCAGTGGGGTTTACCACCCCCTGACCTTCTCCTGCAAGGAAAACACAGGAATCAGAAAACAGCACCTGCAGGCTGTTTTCTGTCTTTGAGGATTGTTTTGAATCCTCCCATGAATTTCCCAGGCTAGCTTCTCAGGCAGGGCTGGCAGGCCATGGGGCCTGCAGCTTGCTCCAAAGCTAGCCTCCATAATGTCATTTTTAAAGGATGAGTTATTTAAAGGCAAAAGTTCTCTTCTTCATCTGTCTCTCTTAGCCTCCCTGGAAACAGAAGTTTTCTCTTTGCCTCTACAACGGCCCCAAATCTTCAACTATTATTCTCCCTCGCTTCTGTCCCAGCACCTCAATGTATCACAATTACTCCACTGTTTGCTCAAAATCCACACTTTGAACACTCCATTCCTCCCAATATACTCTGTCATGAATTAAAGGAGTTTTTTCAGAACACTATTGTCCATCTCCATAGCTTTAACAGAAAAATTTTTCAGCTTATAAAGCATGTCCTTATTCTCTCTTCCCCATCTAAAACTTAACTCTTTTCTTCACTGTCTTTGATGGTTTTATGATGTCTTCTTCATGTTGATTGTCTGTCTCTCTGTCTCTCTGGGAAAAAGGAGTAATCTGTATGTTTTATCCAGGTAGTAAAAGAGTTAAAGTCTGGGAAAGCTGCAGATGTTCATGGTGTCAGGTTTCAGTCCAGCAGCAGAAACTGCAAACCAAGCCAGGCCGGCCGGCTCCGTTTCTCCCCCCCCGCCCTCTGCGGCCTTGTCCGGCCTGGAGGGGGGGAGGAGGCCGAGACAGAGCCTGTTACCTCGTCAGAAGCCAGAAACCAAAGAGAACAAGAGAGCCCTGGCTTTACATCTCAAGGTGGTGTTCACAAGTTGATCTCACTTTTCAATGGTCAAAACTGCTGTCAATTCTTAGAAATGACCGAGAATTGGTCAGGAGAAAAGACTCCCATCAGTCACCAGCAGCTTCAACTTCCTCCCAGCTCCCAAACCTTAAAGGTAAAGTCACCCCATGACACCAACAAAATATCTAATTCCCACAAACTCTAAGAAAAATCCCACAAAATTCTCCAAGTCTCCTCAAAATCCCACAAAAATCCCACAAAATCTCCTCCAAATCCCACAAAATTCTAGAGAAATTCCACAAAATTCCAGAAAAATCCCACAAAATTCCCTAAATCTTCAGAAAACCCTACCAAATTCCTGCAACATCTCACAAAATCTCCACCAATTTCCACGAAATCTAAGAAAAATCCCCCAAAATTCTTCAACTCGCCTCAAAATCCCACAAAATTAAAGAGAAATCCTCAATATTCCAGGAAAATGCCACCAAATTCCCTAAATCCTTTCATAACCCTACCAAATTCCAGAAACATCCGACAAAATTTCTACCAATTCCCACAAAATCTAAGAAAAATCCCTCAAAATTCTTCAAGTCGCCTCAAAATCCCACAAAAATCCCACAAAAATTCCACAAACATCCCACAAAATCTCCTCAATATTCCACAAAATTCTGGAAAAGCCGCACAAAATTCCAGAAAAATGCCACAAAATTCCATAAATCTTCTCAAAAAACAACCAAATTCCTGTAACATCTCACAAAATCTCCACCAATTCCCACAAAATTCTAGAGAAATTCCACAAAATTCCAGAAAAATCCCACAGAATTCCTTAAATCTTGTCAAAACCCTACCAAATTCCAGAAACATCCCACAAAATGTCCAGAAATGTCCTCAAAATTTCAGAAAAATCCCACATATTTCCATAAATCTTTTCAAGATCCCACAAAATTCCAGAAAAATCCCACAAAATTCCCTAAATCTTCTCAAAACCCAACCAAATTCCTGCAACATCCCACAAAATCTCCACCAGTTTCCACAAAATTCCAGAAAAGTCCCTCAAAATTCTTCAAGTCTCCTCACAATCCCATAAAAATCTCACAAAACTCCAGAAATATCCCACAAAATCTCCTCAATATCCCACAAAATTCTCGAAAAGCCTCACATAATTACAGAAAAATGCCACAAAATTCCCTAAATTGTCTTAAAACATTAAATATTTCCGGAGACATCATACAAAATCTCCACCAATTTCCACAAAATTCCAGGAAAATCCCTCAAAATTCGTCAAGTCTTCTCCAAATCCCACAAAATTCAGGAAAAGCCTTACAAAATTGCCTAAATCTTCTCAAAATTCTATGAAATTCCAGCAACATCCCACAAAATGTCCACAAATCCCACAAAATTCAAGAAAAATCCCTCAAAATTCTTCAAGTCTCCTCAAAATCCTACAAAATCTCACAAATATCCCACAAAAATCCCACCAAATCTCCTCAATATCCCACAAAATTCTAGAGAAATCCTCACAATTCCAGAAGAATCCCACAAAATTCACAATTTTTTTTCAAAATGCTACCAAATTCCAGCAACATCTCACAAAATGTCCACAAATGTCCACAAAATTCAAGAAAAACCCCACAAAATTCTTGAAAAACCACCCAAAATTCCACAGAGCCCACAAAAATCCCACAAAAAGCCAAGAACATCCCACAAAATCTCATTAATATCCCACAAAATTCTAGAGAAATTCCACAAGATTCCAGAATATTGCCACAAATTTCCACAAAATCTCCTCAATATCCCACAAAATTCCAGAAACATAACAGAAAATCTCCACAAATTTCTACAAAATTCACGAAAAATTTCACAAAATTTTAGAAAAACACCACGAAATTCCAGAAAAATCACACAAAATTCCCTAAATCTTCTCAAAATCCAACCAAATTCCTGCAACATATCACAAAATCTCCACCAATTTCCACAAAATCTAAGAAAAATCCTACAAAATTCTTCAAGTCTCCTCCAAATCCCACAAAATTAGGGATAAATCCTCAAAATTCAAGAAAAATCCCACAAAATTCCCTAAATCTTCTCAAAACCCTACCAATTCCCAGCAACATCCCACAAAATCACCACAATTTTCCACAAAATTCCAGAAAAATCACACACAATTCCCTAAATTTCCTCAAACCCCAACCAAATTCCTGAAACCTCTGACAAAATCTCCAATTTTAAAAAAATCTAAGAAAAATCATTCTCAAAATTCTTTAAGTCTCCTCAAAATCTCACAAAATCAAAGAAAATCCTACAAATTTCCAGAAAAATGCCACAGAATTCCCTAAATCTTCTCAAAACCCAACAAAATTTTATCAACATCACACAAAATGTCCAGAAATATCCACAAAATTAAAGAAAAATCCCATAAAATTCTTGAAATGCCCCACAAAATTTCAGAAAAATCTCACAAAATTTTCTAAATCTTCTTAAAACCCAAATTCAAGAAAAATCCAACAAAATCTCCAACAATTCCCAAAAAATCTAAGAAAAATTCCTCAAAATTCTTCAAGTCACCTCAAAATCCCACAAAATTCCAGTAAAATCTGATGAAATTGTTGGCGTTCAGGAACACACATCATCACAGAATGATTATATGAAGGTGCTTTATTGAAGGGCTCTGGGTGTCAGGGGTACACAGACCCAAATCTGACCCATCTTGGTTTTCAGCTGAACATGTTTTATACTCTATTGTTATACAACTTACATATTAATTATTAAACTTACATTGTTCTATTGTATGCATTGTTTTTACCCAAGCATGGATTTCTCGTGATCCCTCCTCAAACCCCCTAACATTGTTCCTCATGTTCTTTAAACAATAATTATATCCAATCACATCTAACGATTCTATCATTTATCATATATTGGTTACACAGGTGCAGTTTCACCTGATCTTTAGCAAGCTCAAGGCCTAACATTTCCCAGGGCCTACTCTTCCCGAGCTTGCCAAGCCAAAATTCTTTCTGAGTTCCTGAATTTCCTAAGATTTAAAAATGTTTTACGATCACCTCCAGATAAAAGAGTCCTGCCTGAACAGTCACAGAGCTACATCTATTTTTAATTTTAACTTTTTTTAAATTTTTCCAGAGACTGCTGGCTGTGTTCAAGGTTTTCTCCCTATTTCCTCCCTAGTGCAAATTCTCCAGAAATTGTGCTTTTACATCATTTTGCATTGATTAAAGTTACCTGCAATGACCAGTCAATCCAAACCCTGGGAAAACTTGAACTTCACGCTGTACCCAGGCAAAATATTTACCTCCCACACCTGAAGCCATGAGCTGCCAAGTACTGTCCCCACTGTCATACCCTGTCCCCTGGAGGTCTGCTGATGCCATTTCAAAGGGGTTGCCAATGAAAACAAGTTTGAATATTTTTGTAGTTTCCACATTGGCATTAAAATCCTTGACTAGAAATATCACAAGTCAAGATTTCTAGGGTTCTACCATACCAAAGCTGTCATTCTCACCCTGGATTTTAGAGTGTCTGAACAGTCAGACAAGGTTTTAGTTTTAGACACTACAGACAAAGTCCCTGCTGTTCGGCGATACCATTCCATCAGCATATAGTCCTGATGATTCCTTTAGGCAGGAGCAGCAAAGGCAAGAATGAGCCAAACAAGCTGTTCCTGTGTTCTCATGTCCTGCACAGCAGTAACTGGGAATTCAAGAATGGATTCAGGAGACAATGGGTGCACAGGGAGCCACAAAGACCTTGGGGATGCTGAAATTGACCAGCCTGGTGCCTGTGCCCGCGCTGCACCGCGCTGAGCTCCAACTGGACCATCTAACAATGGTTGAATGGACACACCATGGGCCACTGGAGACTCCTACTCCTAGTTTTGGGAGCTACACTATTCACCTGTCATTCACCAGATGATTTTTTCATCTTTGCTTGAAATTCAGGAGAGGAAAAAGTCAACATGGAAAAGTGTTCTTCCAATTCTAGTGACGGCTGTGCCTGCACACCACCTGTGCCCATGGCAGGGTGGTTGGAGACTGGATGATGTTGATGATACTTTGCAACACCAAGTGCTCAGGGATTCTGGGATTGCCCAAGTGAAGAGCAAAACTGATCCGTGTAAGTCCTTGCTTTTTTTCAGCACATGCTGCTTCTTCCTTTGTTCCAAGCAAGTCCAGGATTTTGTTTCATGTGTCTTTAAGGTTCCTGGACAGAAGAGAGGGAGGGCAGCTGCAGCACAGGGCTCCTGCCCCATCAGACTCTCTCTCTCTCTCTCTCTCTCTCTCTTTCTCACAATAGTACCAATGCCACTGCCTTGGGACCCCTGAGTGTGGAAGGCGAGCTCGCCCTCAAGCACGGCCATCCAAGTCAGTCACGGGCACAGGCTGCAGCTGAAGCTGGCAAGCGTTGCTGTGAGGCTGCAAGTGAAGAGAAAGCCATTGTGGCCAACTCTGCTGAAGCCTTTTGCCAAAGCAAAGGCAATTGTGCCCACAGCCTCCCCCTGTTTGGCACCTGGCTGCTGCGGACGCCTCAGTGCGCAGGTGCCGACGTTGGGGCTGCTGCTGTTCCTGTGCACACTCTGCTGCTGTTTCTGTGGGCTCCAGAGCCGCTTGGGCAGCAGCGACTGGGCAGCCCTGCTGGAGGAGACATCGCCACCCTCCCCATGGTGGCAGCAGCTCTGTGGGCCCCGAGCTCTGTGTCAGGGGAGCCTCGGTCACAGCAGAGTGGCCTGGGCAGCCGTGAGGGCCCGGGCTGGCCGCCAGCCCTGCCTCTGCCCACTGCCCCTTCCTGGAGGCACCCAGTGGCCGTGGCCTGGCAGCACCTCCCTGCCCTCCATGTCCCCAGCCAGCCCTGCCTGGCCACCTCGGGCTGTCCCCACCCTCCCACTGCGGTGGTATCCAGCCTCCAGGCCTTCTGCTGCAGGCCTGGGGGACATTTTGGGGAAGCACCAGAGCAGCCGGGTGTCAGGAACCAGGCGGCTGCCCGGGGGCTGCTTATGGCCTCTGACACCCAATTCCTCAGGGCTTCCCACCAGCCCAGCTCCTCCAGGGCCTTCTGTCCCCTTGGAACCTCCTGCCACCCACTCCCTCA
The DNA here is from genome assembly GCF_030490865.1 of Poecile atricapillus. Taxonomy (NCBI): domain Eukaryota; kingdom Metazoa; phylum Chordata; class Aves; order Passeriformes; family Paridae; genus Poecile; species Poecile atricapillus. The sequence continues at coordinate 584,226 of NC_081282.1, read as the reverse complement.
GACATCCCCCTCGTGCCTTCCCACTGCCTTGTCCCGTCTGGGCCTCCGCAGCCCCTCATCCCTTCACGGCCTCCCAGCACCCCGTGCCCTCAGGGGCTCCCCCAGCCTGGCCCGGCAGCAGCGCCGCAGCCCCACAGCAGCTCCAGCAGCTCCTCAGCCATCACGGCAGCAACACACGGGCAGCAGGACACACATGGCGCTTCCTGCCTGGCACAGGGCTTGTGGCTTCAGCACAGCCACCAAAGGCCAAGGGGCTCCTGCCCATTTCACCTGCACCACTGCACGCCCCGGCAGGTTGCTGAACACAAGCACCCTTTTCCCTCTCTTCCCCTATGTCCCGCACACCCTGGGCAGCAAAAGAAAGGCCTTGGGACTCTTGTGTACTAGAACATATCCTATATTATTAACATACTAAAAAGAAAAAAATAGAAGAAAAGAATTCTTATGAAATTAAAAGTCCAGGCTGGCCCACATGGCCACAGAAGAAAGAGCCTCTCAGGTCAGCTCTGAGCACAGCTCCAGCAGCGCAGCCAGCCCAGGCCCGACAGACGAGGCCGTGTCCTCCATGCCCTGAGGAATTGGTTTTGCATCCTCTGGAGAATGGAATATCGGGCACTCTGGATGGTCCGGAGGACATAAAGCATTTCAAGTGCCAGGTCTGAAACGGCACAGCTTCTGTCCTCCGTCAGGTGTTCGAGGGCTGGAAGAGAGACGAACAGAGCCACGGTCAGACCCCAGAGCTGTGGGGGCCCAGCGAGAGCCCCCTGCCAGGGCCATGCCAGCCGGCTCTTGCCTTGGCCAGGAGGGGGCAGGGACAAAGGGGATCAGCCCGAAGCTGCTGGCCACAAATACCCCACGTGGCCCTGAAACCTCGCTGTGCTCTGCCCACGCGGTCCGTCATCGGCACAGGGAGCAGAGCCCTCCACAGCCAGGCCAGGCCTTGCAGCTGCCCCCGACAGCCACCGCTGTCAGCCCGCTGCCCTGCCTCACCTCTGCACAAATCCTGGAGCTCTGCCTGCTGCCCCCTCAGCTGCTCCCCGGCCATCCCTGAGAACACAGAGCCTGTCAGGGTCCCAGCAGCACAGCTCCCTGCCAGTGGCACTGCCAGCCCAGTGGCCACACGGCCTCCTGACCCGGCAGGGCTCAGCCCAGGCCCTTGCCGCATCTTGAGCCAGCTCAAGGGCACGGCTGCCAGAGGCCGGCAGCAGCAGCCCCGAGGGCAGCCGGGGCTCCAGGGTGCCGGGCCCGGGTGCCGCTGCCGGGGCAGCAGCCGGGGCTGGGGCCGAGCTGCGGCGGGGCGGGGAGGGGGCCCGGGCTCGTGACTCACCGATGACCCTGATGGCCACCGCTCGCAGGGTCTCCTGTGGGTCCTGCAGGTACTGCAGGGAGCGGCGCAGGTGCTCGGCCAAGGGGATCCTGTTGTCTGCCAGCTGGAGAGAGCGGCAGGAGGGAAGGGTTGGCGCGGGCTCTGCCCCTCGGCGGGGCGCTGCTGCCCGCGGCCAGCCCCGGCCTCAGTGCCCAGCCAGCCCTGAGGCCCGGCCAGCAGCGGCTCCAGGGCGCCGGGCTCTGGAGGGGGCAGAGGGCCGGCTGCTGCCCGGGGAGCCGCGGTGCCGGCCCGGCCCGCAGCCCCGCTGGGCCGGGGCTCCATCGGCACCCGGCTCGGGGCCACAGGGGGCTGGAGAAGAAGCCGTGCGGCCCCCGGGTGCAGCAGTGGGCAGGGGCACAGCTGCCAGCCCCACACACTGAGCATTGGGGCCGGGGGGCTTCTCTAGCCTGAGGCTGGCACTTCCAGGCCGTCCTTACCAGGAGCTTGGCAAACTTCCACAGTTTCTCCTTCCTCACAGCTTTTTCCAGGTCTGGCCTCTTCAGGAATTCAGCTGCGCAAAGGAGCGTTGTCCGAGAGGCCTGGGGAGCAGCAGAGAGCCGCAAATGGCCCCACAAGCCAGGGCACAGGAGTGTCCCAGTGCCAAGGCCTGGAGGAGGCTGCAGCCTGCAAGCCTGCGTCAGGGCAGGAGGCAGCTGAGCCCCCTGCCAAGGTGCAGCAGCAGCCCAGGAGTCCTCACCTCTGCCACATGCCGATTATCATCTTGGCAGTGGAAAAAGAGTGGGAGCAGGCTCTGGTACACTTTTTTCTTCAGGGGCTTTCTTCCTTCTTCTTCTGCCAAAGACGTTATTCTTTGAAGGAGAGACATGGAGAGCAGCTGCACCTGGCTATCAGGCTGTATGAAAGAAAGGAAGGAAAAATGACCTCATCATTGGCTTCTTCTGGCCCACATTGGCACAGCCCTTCAAATGCAGAGGGCACAAAGTGTCCGGGCAGTGGCCAGTGGCCGTGGCTGGGGCACAGAGCCTTACATTGTCCAGGAGTTTCAGGAGCGGCTCAGCCAGCTGCAGGGCCCTGAGCCAGGATATTGGGGTGTCTATATCCAAGAAAACGTAGCCGAGGAGAACAATGCTCATCCTGACCACATCATTATCAATGTCCCACAGGAGGTGCACTAGTCTTACTGTCAGGCTCTGAATTCTTTCGGCCTGTGCAGAACACAAGGGTGTGAAAGCCCGGGCAGCTGGGGCAGGGCCCAGAGGCCAAAGGCCTGTCCCAAAGCACTCGGGCAGCTGAAGCAGGAGGCAGGAGAGCTGGGAGGAGCTGCCTCAGCGACCAAGGCAAAGGCCAGCCAAGGCCAAGTGACAGCCTCATGCTGCCCACACGGCTTCAGCTGCTGCCCCCTTCTCACCATGGAGGGATGGTCCCTTAGCAGGAGGAGAGCCCTGAGAACCTGGTGATGCATCTTCCTGCTATTGAACCACAGGTACTTGTACAAGATCTCCATTAGGCTGTCACCGCATTCACTCAAGTCCAGGCAATCTAGGAGCTGAAAGGCACAGGGCAGTGAGAGGGGAGCCAGCCGGCAGGAGCCTGGAAGTGCGCAGGGCTGGGCCCAGGCAGCAGCACAGGGCGCGGGTGCCGTGCCAGGCAGCTGTGGCTATGCAAGGGGACAGGGCTGGCAGGGAGCTGAGCGAGGTAGTGCTGGCCATCAAGCTCACCTCCACAAGGAATGCCATGGCAGGGACATCCCAGTGTGGCATGGGTTTGCTGAGCAGCTCAAGCAGGTAGCTTGAGATGCCTTTACACAAGTGGACAGCTGCACGGCGCATTTCCCTGGAAGGCAGAAAACGGCACAAAGAGCCTCAGCAAGGGAGAGAAAAACCTCTGCCAGGACTGACTGACACGGTTGTCATATTGCCCCAGCACCCTGTGAGGGGATGTGGGCCCTTGAGATGTGGCTGCTCTTGGACACCCTCCTCTCACAGCCTTTTCCAGTCTCCTTGCCCATCCCTCGGTGACGAGGCCCTCAGGCCCATGGCCACGGGGACTGTGGGGGGCATCCCGGGCCGGGGGCACAAATGTCAGAGGCAGTGGGGAGAAGGGGGGCTCACCTGGCCAGCAGACCCACGGCATAGCGGTGGGTGTCAGCACAGAGCAGCGTGTCCCAGCCACGCTTGCGTTCCATTGCCACCACCACATGCTCAAAGTGGAGACTGCAGAGCAGGGCCTTCAGGGTCCGCACTGCAAACCTGTGTGCACAGCAAAGCCCAGGTGACGCTGGGAGCACTGGCTTCGAGGCTGGAGAAGTGGCAGGGACAGGAGGACTGGCATGGAGCACCTGTTGGGGCTGGTGGAGAGGCCGTGTTGCTCCTGGCATTCCTTCCAGAAGGTCCGGACGTCCTCTGTCATATACAAAGTACTGAAGTGCATTTGGAAGAGGAGATGCACAAGGAGGCGGGGGAAATAGACTGTCAGGATCTGTAGACAACAGGGCCCCTGGAGGATCTTCCACATCACCAGAGTTGCCTGCAGAGGACAAAGCAGCCCGAGACAGCGCTCAGTGCTGGGGCGTCCGTGTGGCAGGGCCTGAGCGGGGCAGGGAGAGGCCGGGGGAGATGCAGGGGGAGCAGCGGGCCTGGTGGCCCTGAAGCTGCCCCTAGGCCAGGTTTGTGCCCAGTGCCTGAAGCAGGGAGATGCAGTGGGGGAAGGAGGCAAGAGAGCTGCTGGAGAGGCGGCCGGCCTTGCGGTGAGCAAAGGCCAGCTGCAGAAACTCACAGCCAGGGAAAAGACAGCCGTCTTGTCCCCATCAGAGGTGCCCAGGTTTTTCTGCGGCCAGCTCCCCACCACATTGATGAGGAGCGGTGTCACTTCCTCAGAAATCCAGGGCGAGAGCAAGATGGTCGTCCACATGGCCATAGCAGCTCTGCGGGGTCAGACACAGCACCGTGGGCTGGGCAGCAGCGGGGAGTTGAGCTGGCCGCCAGCTCTGCCTGTGCCCACTGCCCCTCAGCGGCAGCAGCAGCCAGGCAGCCTAGCCCTGTGGGGACAGGCCCCTGAGGGGCAGGCTGGCAGCACGGCAGCAGGCTCGGGGGCCGACTTTGTAGCAGGGCTGGCAAAGGGAGCAGCCAGAGGGCCCTGGAACTCTGTGTTGCTCACAGCCCTGGGCCGGGCTGTCCAGGGTGATGGGCTGGGGAGCCCTGAGGCCTCGGGGCAGGTGGGCCCCATACCTGTCACACGTTGGGGCCACCCGCAGGAGAGTGATGGCCACATCATCGGGCTCTGCCTCGGCCACTTGCATCGGGGCCCAGTCCATCCTGTGCTCAGCAGACTCATTGGCCATGAGCCACTGGTGGATGTACCTCACCACGGCGGGCACCTGGAGAAGGCACAGGGAGACTTGGAATGCTAGCAGAGGGAGTCAGCAATGTGCCCAGCTTCTTCCCCAGACAAGTGCTTCTCTTCCACCATGCTGCCATGGCCTCAAAAGCTTCAAGTGAGCAGCAGGCGTGGCTTGGGAAAGCCAAGCAATTGCTGGAGGATCAAAGGCTGGCCACAGGCTGCTTACTTGCTCTGGACTGAAAAGAGCCGTCTCTACAAGCGAATCCAGCTGGGCAGCGCTGCTCTGTTCTTCCAAGACCTCTGAGGATGCTTTGACCTCAGTGTCCATGGGTCTGGGCTCTTCCTTGCCAATTCTCGTGACAAATTGGTAAAGAAGCTGTAGGAGAAGGGCAGGAAGGCAGGGAAGTTGCAAGGAGTGCTCCAAGTGCGGTGCTGGGCTGAGCAGTGCCAGCAGGCCCAGCCCAGGTGGGGATGGCTGCAGGTACCTGCGCTGCTCTGCGGAAGCGGCCACGGGCGGTGTCCTGCTCTTGTGTCCCGTCCATGGCTGCATCTGGCAAAGAGCAGCCAGAGCTGAGGGGCTGCGGGAGAGGCCGGAGAACACAGCCCAGCCCTGCTTTCCCCAGGCAGGGACAGTCCCAGGATGCCCCAGGGGATGCAGCACGGTCACTGCGGGGAGAGGCAGCCCTGGCCTCTCTTCCATCCTTTCTGTGGCCTTTTCCAGGGGACGGGACAGGACAGGACGGGATGGGGCCAAGCCGGCCACAGTCAGAACCCTGTTGGCCAGCTCTGCTACTCACCCTCCTCCAGTGGCTGGAACGGCTGCACCTCTTCAGTCTCCACAGCTGGGGCACTTTGAGGGTTTTCTTCTTCTTCTTCCTCCTCTTCAACCCAGGCCAACTTGGGCACTCTCGGGGGTTGCCACTCCATGGCAGTGCCTGGATTTCTGGCTACCTGCAGGAGAGATGCCTGGGAGAAGCTCCGAGCTGGGAGAAGCTGCAGTCGTGCCTGGAAGGCACCTGCAAGTCTCAAGTCCTGCCAAGACTACAGGACAGCAAGTCCTGCACTCGGCTCTTGAGGGCTCCTGCCACAAGGACAGGAGTCTCCTGATCGTGGTCTGGCCTCAGGGGCAGTGAGTGCAGGGATTGGAGATGCCTGAGACAAGCTCCAAGTCCCCAAGTGCTGTGGTGTGGTCCTGAGGTCAGCTGCAGGAATAAGCGCTCAGAAAGGCTCCGGGTCAGACTGATTGTGGTCTGGCCTCAGGGGGAGTTACTGCAGGGATTTTAGATGCCTCAGACAGGAACCTCCGTGTCCAAATGAAATGCCGCAGGTCCTGACACCGCTCCGAGCGCTCCAGCACCATCACGATGGCGTTGGGGAGCTCAAACCACTCCAGCAGCTGCACCACACCGGGGAAGCCTTTGGACACCTTGTCCAGCAGCATGATCTCCAGAGGTGCGCTGGTGCTGTCGGGCTGCAGGAGGAGCACGGTGCCGTCAGTTGGGCTGTGGCCGTGCCAGGGCTCAGGAAGCCGTCAGCCAGCCCGGGATGCTCTGTGCTCTCCGCTGGCCCCATGCCCGCTCCCCCTCCAGGTGTCCTGGCGGCTCCCACCCTTCCAGGCCGCGGCTCATCCTCGCCCGGCACTCCCCGGCTTCTGCCGCTGGCCCCGCTCACTCACCAGCTCGCCCCAGTGCTGGACGCGGTTCCGTGGCACCTTGTTGATGGCCACTTGCAAGCCAAAGGGAACAGCGGATTCAGCTTACCGCCCACCACATCCAGCCCCATCCTACTCCTCTGCTCCCTCCTCCTCTTCTGCCCCCTCCTCCTCCTCGGCCCGCCACTGGCCCCACCGCTCACCGGGAGTCCGTCCGAGAGCCTCGTGCCCGCGAAAACTCTGCCGAAGCCACCGCGCCCCAGCAGCGAGCCGATCCTGTAGCGCTGCTGCAGAGCCTGCTGCACCTTCCCTGTGGAAGAGACGCAGTCGTCAGAGCTCGGCCCGGGGCCAGGAATGGCCCCCAAGCGCTCCCCGACCTCCCCGGGCCGGGCATCCGCAGGTGTTCCCTCATTGGAACGCGACAGCGGCGGCTCGGGACTGGTGGCTGTGCCGCTGAGCGGCGGAGCTCGGGCCGGGGAAGCCGCAGCGGAGGCGGCGGCAGCGGCCGCGCCGCCTGTGTCCTCCGCGGGCCCTGGGAGGAGCCGGGGCCGGGGCCCGAACCAGAACCGGAACCGGAGCCTGCATCGGGGCTGGGGCCGAGGGTGGGGCAGGCGGAGCCAAAGGGTGGCAATGCCGCCCCAGCCCCAGGCACTGATGCCCGCCCAGCACAGCCAGAGCCAGGCAAACAGGAGACCTCCACGGGTCAGGCAGGGGTGGGGACGGGGACGGGGACGGGGACGGGAACGGGAACGGGGCAGCACCTCAAGGGGCCAGGGACAGGCCGGGGGCATGGCCCAGCTGGGCACTGGGAAAGGGAGACCGGGAGAAGATGCAGGACTGCGAAAGAGGGAGAGGAGAGACAGAAAATTGCTAAATTCTCTTCTTGCTGCTGCTGCCACTGCTGCCACTGCTGCCACTGCTGCCGCTGCAACTGAAGCACCGGGGCTGTTTGTCCCCGTGTCCGTTTGTCCGTTGCCCACTCGGTCCCTCGCCGAGCCCCGCGCTCCCCGGGCAGCCCCTGAGCCTGGCCAAACACGGGAACTTTGCCCTGTTGAGCCAAGAGCCAGAGTCTGGACTCCTGCCCAGGGACACAGCAATGCCCTTGGCTGCTGCTGTGCCTTGTCCCTGCTGAGGGTCAGACACTGTCTGAGCACATTCCCTGAATGCAGAATTTGCACCTGAGCCAAGCACTGCACTTGTGTCTCCAGCATTGCTTTCCAAGAAAAACAGGGGATGGCAAACTGGGTATAGCTCATGGTATTTACAGTGTCTAAAACTTGCCAAGTCTCAGATCTTAGAGGTGAGATCCATTTGGAATGAATGGGATAGAAAAAGTGCAAGATGGAAAAGGGGAACATAAAAATAAATAGAGAAAAATAGAGAAAAACATATTGGTTGTTTCTTTTGATTTTATTTTCATTTCTTTAAAAAGCTGTTTCAATTTTCCCAGAATTTTCTCCACAGTCCTGTCTGTTCTTTCCAAAAACCTGTCCTGGAGAACAAGGCACAGCTCCTGTCACAAGATGTGCCCCCAGCTGTAGCTTCTCTTGGCTTCCCACACTGTGTGTGCAGCACAACTCTTGCAGCAAAGCAGGACAAATGTTTGAAGAACTTGACAACTTGTTCTTTCTTTTCCCTGTGCACAGGGGAGCTGTGCCATTTGTGAGGTTTTCATTGTTACTCTTTGTCCTGGTTTAGGGCAAATTTGGGAGTAAATCTCCAGTGGGGCTCCCCCCAGGGAGCAAACCCACGTGGCCTTTTTCTCTCACTCCCCAACCGGTTCGGGAAGAGATTTCTCTAAAAGAAGTGGAATAAACCTGTTTATTTCACAGGTACAGCACTACCCAGCACAAAAATGAATGATATCAAATTACAAAACCTCTCGCCGTTCAGAAGAGATGACAAAACTTCAGAGAGTCTCTTTCCTGTGGGTGTTCTCTCTGTTATCAGTCCCTCTGGCTCTGGAAAATGCCGCTGCCCAGGCTGGGCTCCCGGTAGTCCACGGATGCAAGCTCCCGGTGCTCCCCTGAGTCCCCAGTCCAAAGCAGGTTCGATTTCTTTCAGAAAAAGGGAAAGAAAACTGTCCAGGAAGACCTCTCTGCTCCTGCTAGTTGGAAAGCCAAGGCGATCTGTGTCTTGTTGTCTGTCTGTGCTGTAGTCAAAACTCCTGATGCGGGGGGAGCAAGTACAGTCTCTGATAACAGACTCGGTGCTTCTTTTCCACTCACTTTTACTCTTAGAAGAAATTTCAGGAATACAAAACCTGTGTCTGGGTTAGGTGGACGAATGGGGATAGAATTTAACATCATAATCAACCCAGGACACCTGGCTATCCCTCAGGGACTGGGACCCGGCACCTCTCCAGCTGAAGGGGAAAGGACCCCAGCAAGCCTTGTTAGCCACAGACAGCGCGGTAAAGCTGAACAGCAAAGGACCTTGGGGACATTATTCTGCAATTCAAAAGGTGCCAGCTCCATGGACAACAGAATTATTGTTCCTAACGTGAATGAGGGTGAGGAAAAAGAATGAGTAAGCTTGTGATGGTAAAGCACAGAAATCCTTTCACATTGTGGCCTCCAACTAGAACAGGGCATGGTTTCTCCTGAAGGGAAATCTCAGTCAATCCTGTAAAACTGATAATTGCATTCCTGTGTTCCACAGCACAGTTTTCTGTGAGTGTCCCTGCACTGGATTTGTTATGAATCAGAGCCCATTGACAGAGTTCTGGCCACCCCACAGGGTGAGCCCTCCGAGGGAACCCCATTCCTCCCAACCTGAGCTGAGAACATACCCAGCAATTAGTTACATTGAGTATTTTGGCTACTTTGATCTTTAAATTTTCAAAATCATTTTGATGACCAATGCCTTGATTAAACTTCAGAGGTGTTTCTGGCAAACAAAGATCCTGGCTGACTCTCAAGATACAACTTACAGGCATTGGGGGTTAGGTGTCCTTTATTTTTTATTTAGTTCTGGCTTGCCTGTGGAATTTTTACTCATGACTGGCAGGGAACACTCAACTGCGGGTACTTGGTGGGTGCTTGAGGAAAGACAAAGAGTTTGGCTGGGCCCAGGGGGGGAAGGGGGCAGGAAAAGGGGAGGGTGGGGACAGTTTGGTGGCTTCTTCAGCTTTGGAGAAGAACACTTTGGGTGCAGAGCTGTAGTGGTGGGGAGAAGGGAATTTCGCCATCACCCAGATGGAGCTGCTGCTTCTTTTCCTCCTTCCCTCTTCATTGGTGGCCTCGCACCCCCTGTCCTGCTGGGACGTGTGGCAGTGCCAGCCACCACCGTGGAGCTGCTGATCCACCTCAGCCACTGGCCTGGGATCTCAGCTCATCCCTGCTGTTCCAGCTGAGTGTTCCTCAGAGCCCTGCAGGAGCACTGGCACTGACTGCCAACCCGAGGGGGTTTGTGGAACAAAGCCTCTCCTCCATCCTTTCCCGTCTCAGCCCAGAAAGCTGTCACGGGGTCCCTGGTTCTGTTTTCTTGTTAACGCTGTAGTTATTGTTGTTTGTTTGCCTGGTTATAAATATTAGTAAAGAACTGTTATTCCTAATCCCAAATCTCTGCCTGAGAGCCCCTTGATTTCAGGATTATCATAATTCGGAGGGAGGGGGTCTACATTTTTCATTCCAAGGGAGGCTCCTGCCCTCCCTAGCAGACACCTGTCTCTCAATACCGAGACATTTCCATGAGTAAATTTTACAAAGTTTCCAATAAAATTCTTACTGATAAATTTGGCTCCATTTCATTTCTAACAAACTGTTCCTAAAGATCCCATCAGGCTGTCTTAGACACTTTGGGCAAGGGATTCCTTCCAAGCTGGGCCACTTGGGGGGGGATGGGGGCAGCCCCAGGGCGGAGGGCAGTGTGTGCAAGGGCCCTTTGTGACACGCTGCAGCACGGTCACCGTGGGATGGTGGCAACGGGAGCAGATGTCAAAGGGCCCTTTGTGACACGTGCTGACATAGGAGCTGGCGGTGACAGGGCCACGCCACAGTGCTTGGTGCACGCGACGGGACAGGACGCGCCAGAGCGGTGCTGTGAGGAGCCCCCGCACAGCGCACTCCTTTGTGTCTGACCCGGAGCCTTTCTGAGCGCTTATTCCTGCAGCTGACCTCAGGACCACACCGCAGCACTTGGGGACTTGGAGCTTGTCCCAGGCGTCTCCAATCCCTGCAGTCACTGCCCCTGAGGCCAGACCACGATCAGGAGACTCCTGTCTTTGTGGTAGGAGCCCTCAAGAGCCGAGTGCAGGACTTGCTGTCCTGCAGTCTTGGCAGGACACCCTTGAGTCTTGCAGGTGCCTTCCAGGCACAACTGCAGGACTTGCTGCCTCGGAACTTCTCCCAGGCATCTCTCCTGCAGGTAGCCAGAAATCCAGGCACTGCCATGGAGCGGCGACCCCCGAGAGTGCCCAAGTTGGCCTGGGTTGAAGAGGAGGAGGAGGAGGAAGAAATCCCTCAAACTGCCCCAGCAGTGGAAACTGAAGAGGTGCAGCCGTTCCAGCCACTGGAGGAGGGTGAGTGGCAGAGCTGGCCAACAGGGTTCTGAGTGTGGCCGACTTGGCCCCATCCCAACCCCTCCCATCCCGTCCCCTGGAAAAGGCCACAGAAAGGATGGAAGAGAGGCCAGGGCTGCCTCTCCCCACAGTGACCGTGCTGCATCCCCTGGGGCATCCTGGGACTGTCCCTGCCTGGGGAAAGCAGGGCTGGGCTGTGTTCTCCGGCCTCTCCCGCAGCCCCTCAGCTCTGGCTGCTCTTTGCCAGATGCAGCCATGGACGGGACACAAGAGCAGGACACCGCCCGTGGCCGCTTCCGCAGAGCAGCACAGGTACCTGCAGCCATCCCCACCTGGGCTGGGCCTGCTGGCACTGCTCAGCCCAGCACCGCACTTGGAGCACTCCATGCAACTTCCCTGCCTTCCTGCCCTTCTCCTACAGCTTCTTTACCAATTCGTCACGAGAATTGGCAAGGAAGAGCCCAGACCCATGGACACTGAGGTCAAAGCATCCTCAGAGGTCCTGGAAGAACAGAGCAGCGCTGCCCAGCTGGATTCGCTTGTAGAGACGGCTCTTTTCAGTCCAGAGCAAGTAAGCAGCCTGTGGCCAGCCTTTGATCCTCCAGCAATTGCTTGGCTTTCCCAAGCCACGCCTGCTGCTCACTTGACAATTTTGAGGCCATGGCAGCGTGGTGGAAGAGAAGCACTTGTCTGGGGAAGAAGCTGGGCACATTGCTGACTCCCTCTGCTAGCATTCCAAGTCTCCCTGTGCCTTCTCCAGGTGCCCGCCGTGGTGAGGTACATCCACCAGTGGCTCATGGCCAATGAGTCTGCTGAGCACAGGATGGACTGGGCCCTGATGCAAGTGGCCGAGGCAGAGCCCGATGATGTGGCCATCACTCTCCTGCGGGTGGCCCCAACGTGTGACAGGTATGGGGCCCACCTGCCCCGAGGCCTCAGGGCTCCCCAGCCCATCACCCTGGACAGCCCGGCCCAGGGCTGTGAGCAACACAGAGTTCCAGGGCCCTCTGGCTGCTCCCTTTGCCAGCCCTGCTACAAAGTCGGCCCCCGAGCCTGCTGCCGTGCTGCCAGCCTGCCCCTCAGGGGCCTGTCCCCACAGGGCTGGGCTGCCTGGCTGCTGCTGCCGCTGAGGGGCAGTGGGCACAGGCAGAGCTGGCGGCCAGCTCAGCTCCCCGCTGCTGCCCAGCCCACGGTGCTGTGTCTGACCCCGCAGAGCTGCTATGGCCATGTGGACGACCATCTTGCTCTCGCCCTGGATTTCTGAGGAAGTGACACCGCTCCTCATCAATGTGGTGGGGAGCTGGCCGCAGAAAAACCTGGGCACCTCTGATGGGGACAAGACGGCTGTCTTTTCCCTGGCTGTGAGTTTCTGCAGCTGGCCTTTGCTCACCGCAAGGCCGGCCGCCTCTCCAGCAGCTCTCTTGCCTCCTTCCCCCACTGCATCTCCCTGCTTCAGGCACTGGGCACAAACCTGGCCTAGGGGCAGCTTCAGGGCCACCAGGCCCGCTGCTCCCCCTGCATCTCCCCCGGCCTCTCCCTGCCATGCTCAGGCCCTGCCACACGGACGCCCCAGCACTGAGCGCTGTTTCGGCCTGCTTTGTCCTCTGCAGGCAACTCTGGTGATGTGGAAGATCCTCCAGGGGCCCTGTTGTCCACAGATCCTGACAGTCTATTTCCCCCGCCTCTTTGTGCATTTGCTCTTCCAAATGCACTTCAGTACTTTGTATATGACAGAGGACGTCCGGACCTTCTGGAAGGAATGCCAGGAGCAACACGGCCTCTCCACCAGCCCCAACAGGTGCTCCATGCCAGTCCTCCTGTCCCTGCCACTTCCCCAGCCTCGGAGCCAGTGCTCCCAGCGTCACCTGGGCTTTGCTGTGCACACAGGTTTGCAGTGCGGACCCTGAAGGCCCTGCTCTGCAGTCTCCACTTTGAGCATGTGGTGGTGGCAATGGAACGCAAGCGTGGCTGGGACACGCTGCTCTGTGCTGACACCCACCGCTATGCCGTGGGTCTGCTGGCCAGGTGAGCCCCCCTTCTCCCCACTGCCTCTGACATTTGTGCCCCCGGCCCGGGATGCCCCCCACAGTCCCCATGGCCATGGGCCTGAGGGCCTCGTCACCGAGGGATGGGCAAGGAGACTGGAAAAGGCTGTGAGAGGAGGGTGTCCAAGAGCAGCCACATCTCAAGGGCCCACATCCCCTCACAGGGTGCTGGGGCAATACGACAACCGTGTCAGTCAGTCCTGGCAGAGGTTTTTCGCACCCTTGCTGAGGCTCTTTGTGCCGTTTTCTGCCTTCCAGGGAAATGCGCCGTGCAGCTGTCCACTTGTGTAAAGGCATCTCAAGCTACCTGCTTGAGCTGCTCAGCAAACCCATGCCACACTGGGATGTCCCTGCCATGGCATTCCTTGTGGAGGTGAGCTTGATGGCCAGCACTACCTCACTCAGCTCCCTGCCAGCCCTGTCCCCTTGCATAGCCACAGCTGCCTGGCACGGCACCCGCGCCCTGTGCTGCTGCCTGGGCCCAGCCCTGTGCACTTCCAGGCTCCTGCCGGCCGGCTCCCCTCTCACTGCCCTGTGCCTTTCAGCTCCTAGATTGCCTGGACTTGAGTGAATGCGGTGACAGCCTAATGGAGATCTTGTACAAGTACCTGTGGTTCAATAGCAGGAAGATGCATCACCAGGTTCTCAGGGCTCTCCTCCTGCTAAGGGACCATCCCTCCATGGTGAGAAGGGGGCAGCAGCTGAAGCCGTGTGGGCAGCATGAGGCTGGGCAATGCTGTCACTTGGCCTTGGCTGGCCTTTGCCTTGGGCGCTGAGGCAGCTCCTCCCAGCTCTCCTGCCTCCTGCTTCAGCTGCCCGAGTGCTTTGGGACAGGCCTTTGGCCTCTGGGCCCTGCCCCAGCTGCCCGGGCTCTCACACCCTTGTGTTCTGCACAGGCCGAAAGAATTCAGAGCCTGACAGGAAGACTAGTGCACCTCCTGTGGGACATTGATAATGACGTGGTCAGGATGAGCATTGTTCTCCTCGGCTACATTTTCTTGGATATAGACACCCCAATATCCTGGCGCAGGGCCCTGCAGCTGGCTGAGCCGCTCCTGAAACTCCTGGACAATGTAAGGCTCTGTGCCCCAGCCACGGCCACTGGCCACTGCCCGGACACTTTGTGCCCTCTGCATTTGAAGGGCTGTGCCAATGTGGGCCAGAAGAAGCCAATGATGAGGTCATTTTTCCTTCCTTTCTTTCATACAGCCTGATAGCCAGGTGCAGCTGCTCTCCATGTCTCTCCTTCAAAGAATAACGTCTTTGGCAGAAGAAGAAGGAAGAAAGCCCCTGAAGAAAAAAGTGTACCAGAGCCTGCTCCCACTCTTTTTCCACTGCCAAGATGAGAATCGGCATGTGGCAGAGGTGAGGACTCCTGGGCTGCTGCTGCACCTTGGCAGGGGGCTCAGCTGCCTCCTGCCCTGACGCAGGCTTGCAGGCTGCAGCCTCCTCCAGGCCTTGGCACTGGGACACTCCTGTGCCCTGGCTTGTGGGGCCATTTGCGGCTCTCTGCTGCTCCCCAGGCCTCTCAGACAACGCTCCTTTGCGCGGCTGAATTCCTGAAGAGGCCAGACCTGGAAAAAGCTGTGAGGAAGGAGAAACTGTGGAAGTTTGCCAAGCTCCTGGTAAGGATGGCCTGGAAGTGCCAGCCTCAGGCTAGAGAAGCCCCCTGGCCCCGGTGCTCAGTGTGTGGGGCTGGCAGCTGTGCCCCTGCCCACTGCTGCACCCGGGGACCGCACGGCTTCTTCTCCAGCCCCCTGTGGCCCCGAGCCGGGTGCCGATGGAGCCCCGGCCCAGCGGGGCTGCGGGCCGGGCCGGCACCGCGGCTCCCCGGGCAGCAGCCGGCCCTCTGCCCCCTCCAGAGCCCGGCGCCCTGGAACGGCTGCTGGCCGGGCCTCAGGGCTGGCCGGGCACGGGAGGCCGGGGCTGGCCGCAGGCAGCAGCGCCCGGCCGAGGGGCAGAGCCCGCGCCAACCCTTCCCTCCTGCCGCTCTCTCCAGCTGGCAGACAACAGGATCCCCTTGGCCGAGCACCTGCGCCGGGCCATGCAGTACCTGCAGGACCCACAGGAGACCCTGCGAGCGGTGGCCATCAGGGTCATCGGTGAGTCACGAGCCCGGGCCCCCTCCCCGCCCCGCCGCAGCTCGGCCCCAGCCCCGGCTGCTGCCCCGGCAGCGGCACCCGGGCCCGGCACCCTGGAGCCCCGGCTGCCCTCGGGGCTGCTGCTGCCGGCCTCTGGCAGCCGTGCCCTTGGGCTGGCTCAAGATGCGGCAAGGGCCTGGGCTGAGCCCTGCCGGGTCAGGAGGCCGTGTGGCCACAGGGCTGGCAGTGCCGCTGGCAGGGAGCTGTGCTGCTGGGACCCTGACAGGCTCTGTGTTCTCAGGGATGGCCGGGGAGCAGCTGAGGGGGCAGCAGGCAGAGCTCCAGGACTTGTGCAGAGGTGAGGCAGGGCAGCAGGCTGACAGCGGTGGCTGTCGGGGGCAGCTGCAAGGCCTGGCCTGGCTGTGGAGGGCTCTGCTCCCTGTGCCGATGACGGACCGCGTGGGCAGAGCACAGCGAGGTTTCAGGGCCACGTGGGGTATTTGTGGCCAGCAGCTTCGGGCTGATCCCCTTTGTCCCTGCTCCCTCCTGGCCAAGGCAAGAGCCGGCTGGCATGGCCCTGGCAGGGGGCTCTCACTGGGCCCCCACAGCTCTGGGGTCTGACCATGGCTCTGTTCATCTCTCTTCCAGCCCTCGAACACCTGACGGAGGACAGAAGTAGTGCCGTGTCAGACCTGGCACTTGAAACGTTGTATGTCCTCCGGGCCATCCAGAGTGCCCGATATTCCATCCTGCAGAGGATGCAAGCTCAAATCCTCAGGGCATGGAGGACACGGCCTCGTCTGTCGGGCCTGGGCTGGCTGCACTGCTGGAGCTGTGGTCAGAGCTGACCTGAGAGGCTCTGTCTACTGGGGCTACCTGGGCGACATGGGATTTTTATGTTATATAAGAATTGTTCTTTTCCTTTTTTCTCTTCTTTTTAGTCTGTAAATAATATAGGATATGTTGTAATACACAAGAATCCCAGGACCTTTCTTTTGCTGCCCAGGGTGTGCGGGACATAGGGGAAGAGAGGGAAAAGGGTGCTTGTGTTCAGCAACCTGCTGGGGCGTGCAGTGGTGCAGGGGAAATGGGCAGAAGCCCCTTGGCCTTTGGTGGCTGTGCTGAAGCCACAAGCCCTGTGCCAGGCAGGAAGCGCCACGTGTGTCCTGCTGCCCGTGTGTTGCTGCCGTGATGGCTGAGGAGCTGCTGGAGCTGCTGTGGGGCTGCGGCGCTGCTGCCGGGCCAGGCTGGGGGAGCCCCTGACGCACGGGGTGCTGGCAGGCCGTGAAGGGATGAGGGGCTGCGGAGGCCCAGACGGGACAAGGCAGTGGGAAGGCACGAGGGGCATGTGTGAGGGAGTGGGTGGCAGGAGGTTCCAAGGGGACAGAAGGCCCTGGAGGAGCCGGGCTGGTGGGAAGCCCTGAGGAATTGGGTGTCAGAGGCCATAAGCAGCCCCCGGGCAGCCGCCTGGTTCCTGACACCCGGCTGCTCCAGTGCTTCCCCAAAATGTCCCCCAGGCCTGCAGCAGAAGGCCTGGAGGCTGAACACCACCGCAGCGGGAGGGTGGGGACAGCCCGAGGTGGCCAGGCTGGGCTGGCTGGGGACATGGAGGGCAGGGAGGTGCTGCCAGGCCACGGCCACTGGGTGCCTCCAGGAAGGGGCAGTGGGCAGAGGCAGGGCTGGCGGCCAGCCCGGGCCCTCGCGGCTGCCCAGGCCACGCTGCTGTGACCGAGGCTCCGCTGACACAGAGCTCGGGGCCCACAGAGCTGCTGCCACCATGGGGAGGGTGGCGATGTCTCCTCCAGCAGGGCTGCCCAGTGGCGGCTGCCCAAGCGGCTCTGGAGCCCACAGAAACAGCAGCAGAGTGTGCACAGGAACAGCAGCAGCCCCAACGTCGGCACCTGCGCACTGAGGCATCCGCAGCAGCCGGGTGCCAAACAGGGGGAGGCTGTGGGCACAATTGCCTTTGCTTTGGCAAAAGGCTTCAGCAGAGTTGGCCACAATGGCTTTCTCTTCACTTGCAGCCTCACAGCAACGCTTGTCAGCTTCAGCTGCAGCCTGTGCCCGTGACTGACTTGGATGGCCGTGCTTGAGGGCGAGCTCGCCTTCCACACTCAGGGGTCCCAAGGCAGCGGCATTGGCACCATTGTGAGAGAAAGAGAGAGAGAGAGAGAGTCTGATGGGGCAGGAGCCCTGTGCTGCAGCTGCCCTCCCTCTCTTCTGTCCAGGAACCTTAAAGACACATGAAAAAAAATCCTGGACTTGATTGGAACAAAGGAAGAAGCAGCATGTGCTGAAAAAAGGCAGGGACTTACACGGATCAGTTTTGCTCTCCACTTGGGCAATCCCAGAATCCCTGAGCACTTGGTGTTGCAAAGTATCATCAACATCGTTCAGTCTCCAACCACCCTGCCATGGGCACAGGTGGTGTGCAGGCACAGCCGTCACTAGAATTGGGAGAACACTTTTCCATGTTAACCTTTTCCTCTCCTGAATTTCAAGCAAAGATGAAAAAATCATCTGGTGAATGACAGGTGAATAGTGTAGCTCCCAGAACTAGGAGTAGGAGTCTCCAGTGGCCCATGGTGTGTCCATTCAACCATTGTTAGATGGTCCAGTTGGAGCTCAGCCCGGTGCAGCCTGGGCACAGGCACCAGGCTGGTCCATTTCAGCATCCCAAAGTCTTTGTGGCTCCCTGTGCACCCATTGCCTCCTGAATCCATTCTTGAATTCCCAGTTACTGCTGTGCAGGACATGAGAACACAGGAACAGCTTGTTTGGCTCATTCTTGCCTTTGCTGCTCCTGCCTAAAGGAATCATCAGGACTATATGCTGATGGAATGGTATCGTCAAACAGCAGGGACTTTGTCTGTAGTGTCTAAAACTAAAACCTTGTCTGACTGTTCAGACACTCTAAAATCCAGGGTGAGAATGACAGCTTTGGTATGGAAGAACCCTAGAAATCTTGACTTGTGATTTTTCCAGTGAAGGATTTTAATGCCAATGTGGAAACCACAAAAATATTCAGACTTGTTTTCATTGGCAACCCCTTTGAAATAGCATCAGCAGACCTCCAGGTGACAGGGTATGACAGTGGGGACAGTACTTGGAAGCTCATGGCTTCAGGTGTGGGAGATAAATATTTTGCCTGGGTACAGCCCGAAGTTCAAGTTTTCCCAGGGTTTGGATTGACTGGTCATTGCAGGTAACTTTAATCAAAGCAAAAGGATGGAAAAGCACAGTTTCTGGAGAATGTGCACTATGGAGAAAATAGGGAGAAAACCTTGAACACAGCCAGCAGGCTCAGTAAAAATTTTAAAAAGTTAAAATTAAAAATAGGTGTAGCTCTCTGACTGTTCAGGCAAAACTGTTTTTGTCTGGAGGTGATCGTAAAATGCTTTAAAATCTTAGGAAATTCAGGAACTCAGAAAGAAAATGTGGCTTGGCAAGCCCGGGAAAAGTAGACCGTGGGAAATGTTAGGCCTTGTGCTTGCTAAAGATCATGTGAAACTGCACCTGTGTAATCAATGTATGATAAATGATAGAATTCTTAGATGTGATTGGATATAATTATTGTTTAAAGAACATGAGGAACAATGTTAGGGGGTTGAGGGGGGAACACGAGAAATCATGCTTGGGTAAAAACAGTACATACAATAGAACAATGTAAGTTTAATAATTAATATGTAAGTTGTATAATGATAGGGTATAAATCATGTTCAGCTCAAAAGCAAGATGGGTCAGATTTGGGTCTGTGTACCCCTGACACCCAGAGCTCTTCAATAAAGCACCTTCATATAATCATTCTGTGATGATGTGTGTTCCTGAACTCTAACATTTTGGTGACCCAGATGGGACCTTGTGAGTGCTGCTGAGCGAGCTCGTGACCCGATCCTGCTCCAGCCGGCACCGAGGGATTCTCGGGGAGCCCATCGGCCGTGACCGTCTGCGCTGCTCACAGCGTCCCCAGGAGAAGAGGTAAGGTGCTTTTACTTTGGTTTGGGTGCCTGCCAATAAGAGGCAGCAAAAGCTGCGCTTGGTTGGGCTAAAGGAATTCCTGTTGGTATTGCCCAGGCGCCGTCCGTCAGACGACTGCGAAAGCGTTGCAGGTTCGGCATTTGTGGTGTATTGTAGTTGTGACATGGAGAAGCTTAAAGGGGTTTTGGGCAGCAATGCTCTCATAGCAGGTACTTCTCCTTTGGGGTGCTTATTAGCACATTGGAAACAAGGTCACTTTGGGGAAGAATTATATAAGGCTAAATTGATTTTGGCAACATCTCCCCACAGAAAAAGACCCCAGCGACCCCATCTCGTCTGTTGGTCGCTATAACCTCCTCTTCTCTCTTTCTTTACTTTGTTTTCTTTATCTCTCTCTCTCTCCCTCTCCTCTATTGCATACGCCTTGTTGTCACTAAAATAAAGGTACATTATTGTTGTTGTGATTTAAACTGAAATCCCTTGTGTCCTTTTTGCACTCTGAGATCAAACCAACTTCTCGTGACTCCCACTCATGTTAGCGAAATGTGCCATTTAAACTGGAGTCACGGACAGGATTTCTGACAGACAGAAGGGGCTGCAGGTTTGTTGTGCAGTCTGTATTAGGGGAAAGACGTTTTGCTCCAGCCGCACCCAGCCCGACACTCCCAAAAGAGTGAGCGGTGTCTAGAAAGCAAGGGGGGCAACTCGAATTTCCCACAAACTGCACACGCCGAGGTGAAAAGCACCCCACACTCACTTGAGGGCTCTGTCTGCAGAATTTCACAAAAGATCTCTTAGTGCAAACAGACAGGAATGGTTTTGTTGTTGTTGTGGGTATGAATTTTGACTGCTTGGTGTAGCGAAGAGACAATCAGAATTTTAAACTGAAAGAGGGCCTCCCAAGCAGATTTGGTCTTTTTACCCATACAGGGAAGCAAACAGCAGTGTGTGTGTGTGTGTGTGTGTGTGTGTGTGTGTGTGTGTGTGTGTGTGTGTGTGTATAATTGAAGTTTATACTTCCCTGTAGAGGTTTTCCCTTTGTAAAAATGACTGAAAAGGGCAGTGCAGAAGTTAAAGCTACATTTTATGCTCTGTTAGTAAAACACAATGCCAGACCTTCTCCAAGAGGGGAAGAGTGGGCACTTAGTTACTGGTTTAATTTGGAAAATGTGATTGATAGAGTATGTTCTTTACAAGATGAAAGAAAATTTAAACTGGGCAAAAATAAAACTATATTCTGCTCAGTTTTGGGAGCTTGTTTTACAGCAGCTCTAGAAACTGGCTTTAAGCAAAGAAGTGAGGAAAGAACTAGAATAGACTCCCTCCAAAACCCAGTTGAAATTTTGCAAAAACAATTCAATGAAAAGAGTAAGATCAATCTGTTGCGAGCAGCCCTCCATGATGAAAATTCAAAAATGCTGAATCGCTAAAAGAAACAGAAGAGAGGGAAACCCCTCTCCTGAATCAAATTTACCCTCCAAAAGAGCTAGTTCATTCCAGTAGAAATGATGGACCTGTAAAAATGGCAGAAGAAAAATCAGAGAAAGCAAAGGTGTTAGATCCATTGGTTCTCTTAAGGAAAACCCAGAGAAGAGAAAAGAAATCTCTCACTGCCAGTATTGGTGGTCACTAGAGATAAAGAAGGGGGTCCCCAGAAAGGTCATAGATGGCTTCTCACTTCAAAGTTGAGTAAAGTTGTTTCTAATTGGCACTGTCCCAAGTTCATTGTATGGAATGCCCCATTGGATAACCCAGCACAGCTCCACAGGCTCTGGGCTGTGAGCCAAAGCCGTCTCCTTCTCAGCTTCTGGGAGTGGAGCCCAAAGAGCCTCAGAATCAGGGAAACTGGGAACTCTGCCTCTCATGGGTGAGCAGAGAGGCAGAGGTTGCTTTTATTTCAAATGCTCACGAGAAAGAACAAAACTGGAGACATACTGATTACAGCAATAGTGTGTAGAGAATATTTGAACAGAAGGTGGGCATGATAGTTTAGTAAAGGCCTGTCTGCACAAACCAGCCTTTGGTATAAGTCGTGATATTAAAGGCTCATGTCCTTGAAACTTTCCTGAAGCAGAGAGAATGAAGCAAAACAATATCCTTGTGTATAAGAGAAAAAAATGTAAACCTGTGTGGATTAACCAAGAGTAACTTGCTTAGCCCGGGGACCCTGTAAAACCCTATAAAAGTGTGCTAAAAACAGAAATAAATGACATTGTCCATACTTCTGTGAAGATTAGGCTGAATAGTCTGAGCGGTTTCTCAGTAATAGTGGGTCCTATACATCCACTTTTTACTTTTGTAGTTAACACTGGAGCCCAAATTTCTGTGTTGACCAATAAAGACTAGTGCAGGATTTGAGAGTAATAAATGGAATAACTGAAGATATTTACCCAGTGGTAGCTAATCCTTGTTAGCATCTGTATTGTTAGCATCTATAAAAGGGAAACAGAAATGATTTACTGTAACTAATTTAAAAGATGCCTTTTTCTGCATACCCCTTGATAAAAAAAAGTAGGAAACTGTTTACCTTTGAGTGGAAAAATCCAGAAAATGGAAGGAAAACTCAGCTCACCTGAACACGACTCCCACAAGGATACAAGAACAGTCCAACCCTATTTGGAAGCCAGCTGGGGAAGGAGCTGGAGATTTGGACCGAGAATGGGAAAGTACTAAGAAAACAATACCTGCTGTTACAGTATGTTGATGATATACTGATAGCTACAGAAGAGAAAACAACCTGCATAAAGGTAACAACTGAAATTTTAAATCAGCTGGGAATGGGAGGATATAAGGAGTCTAAAGAAAAGGCACAAATTGCCTGGCAGACTGTGATTTGCCTGGGATGTGAAATCTCACAAGGGCAGTGTAAGCTGGGTACTAATTGTATTCAAGCTCTTTGTGCTATTGCAGAACCCCAGAACCTGCATGAGCTGCGAGTCTTCCTTGGGATGACAGGGTGGTGCTGCCTGTGGATCATGGACTATGGACTAATTGCAAAAGCCCTGGATGAGGCCCAGAAGACGCAGCCGTTTACCTGGGGCAGAGCACAGAAGGAGGCCTTCCTCAAACTGAAGGAGGCATTGACAACTGCTCCGGCGTTAGGATTGCCAGATTTGTCCAAAGATTTCCAGCTGTTTGTGCATGAAAGACTCCACCTAGCACTGGGAGTGCTGACCCAAGGTTTGGGAAGCTGGGAAAGGCCGGTAGGCTGCTTTTCCAAACAGCTTGACAAGGTGAGTGCTGGATGGCCTTCATGCCTGCGGGCAGTTGCAGCCAGCGTGATGCTGACACAAGAAGCCAGGAAACTCACGATGGGGAGACACATAGATGTCTATGTGCCACACATGGTGAGCACTGTTTTAGAACAAAAGAGGGGCCATTGGCTATCTGCAAGCAGGATGATGAAATTCCAGGTAATCCTGACTGGGCAGGATGATGTCACACTAAAGACAACTGACCTCTTGAATCCAGCTTTGTTCCTAGGTACCACAACTGAAGAAGGCCCATTAGAGCATGACTGTGTAGAAGGAATAGAGGACACCTATTTGGCAAGAGAAGACCTGAAAGACATCCCACTGGAGCAAGCAGAGTGAGAGCTATTGACAGATGGAAGCAGCTTTGTGGAGAACAGGACCAGATACGCTGGATATGCGGTAACAACAGTCAGTACAATGGTGGAGGCAAAAGCATTATCAGCAAATCCATCTGTCCAGAGGGCAGAACTGGTTGCCTTAAGCAGAGCACTAGAATTGAGTAAAGAGAAAAGGGTAAACATCTGGACTGGCTCAAAGTGTGCTTTGGAGTAGTGCATGTCCACAGAGTACTGTGGAAAGAAAGAAGACTACTGTCTTCTCAAGGTACACACATTAAACATCAAGATGCAGTCCTGCAATTGAGAAAAGCAATACAAAAACCTGAACAAGTAGCAATTATGCACTGCAAAGGACACAAATCAGGAAATTGTAACATTTGTGAAGAAAATCGAAAAGAAGACTGGACAGCTCAACAGATTGCTCGAAAAGTGCAAAGAACAATGGCATTGATATCTCTAAAAGTTAATGTATCTCAATTTAATTTGCCTCCAAACCCAAAATATTCAATAGGAGATGAGAAATTGGGACATTTGCTAAATGCACAAAAGAATTCAGAAGAGTGGTACATAACTGCACAAAGACAAATAGTGTTAACCCTCTTGATAATGAGAGAAATTCTATAAATTAATCACAACAAATGTCATTAGGGTGCGGAGGCATTGGTAAAATGGAGGAAACAAAAATTAATCTCGGTACGGATGCTAACAATGGCAAAATCAGTAATGTCAGAATGTGAAATCTGCTTAAAATCAACTCGGTGGCAAGACACAGGCATAGCTAGGGAAGATTAGGATAGGAACAGAATCAGGGTGACACTTGGAATGAACCCTCTAGTAGAGTGAAATTTGGGTGGGCCCTGGAGTCTTTGCTCGGTCCTATAGCGAACTATCAGAATAAAGAAATGTTGTACAAACCTACAGGTCAGGTAGATAAATTAGCAAGAGTGACCCAGGAAAGATTTAAAGAACTAAACATACAATTACAATTTACTACTCCTGAAAGAGCATGGAGTGTGTGGGTTTTTAAAGGGATGGATTGATCATTGCTGTGTCCACATCCCAAATGTGACTGCAGATGTAGAATATGACATCAATCAATCAACAAATAGAGCACAAAGCACAGGAAGAGCAAAAGGATTTGACTACAAGTTGGTTAGGCAAAATCTTCAAAGGGTTAGGGTGGAATGTGAGTTCATGGATTAAATCTATCATTGAGAGTATGGTAATCTTACTGATTATATTCTTAGCAATTTGGTTAGTTTACAGCATCTTCAAGGGAGAAATACAGAAGAAAACGTCCTGGAACCAGAAAATAATAAAGGCACTGAGACGAGATCCACCCCCACCATCTTCTGGCTCTCCAGTTCCTGACAGCATCCAGGACAACGTTTACAACGTTTACATCAATCAAGGATTCGAAGAACATCAAGTGTAAACTCAGAAACAAAGGACTGTATCCAGTGAAAACATTTGCACTTATAGTGAAGTGAAAATGCTTTCAAAACGGGGAATGATAGTAAAAGGTTTTAAAATCTTAGAAAATTTGGGGACTTAGAAAGAAAGTTGGGTTTGGCAAGCCCTGGGAAATGTAGGCCCTGGGAAATGTTAGGCCTTGTGCTTGCTAAAGATCATGTGAAACTGCACCTGTGTAATCAATATATGATAAATGATAGAATTGTTAGATGTGATTAGATATAATTATTGTTTAAAGAACATGAGGAACAATGTTAGGGGGTTTGAGGGGGGAACACGAGAAATCCATGCTTGGGTAAAAACAATGCATACAATAGAACAATGTAAGTTTAATAATTAATATGTAAGTTGTATAATGATAGAGTATAAAACATGTTCAGCTCAAAAGCAAGATGGGTCAGATTTGGGTCTGTGTACCCCTGACACCCAGAGCTCTTCAATAAAGCACCTTCATATAATCATTCTGTGATGATGTGTGTTCCTGAACGCTAACAATTTCATCAGATTTTACTGGAATTTTGTGGAATTTTTGTGAAATTTTGTGGACATTGGTGGACATTTTGTGGATGTTGCTGGAATTTGGTAGAGTTTTGAGAAAATTTAGGGAATTTTGTGGGATTTTTCTGGAATTTTGTTGGGCTTCTCTAAAATTTTGTGTGATATTGAGGAGATTTTGATGGATTTTTCTTTTATTTTGTGGGATTTTTGTGGGATTTTGTGGGATTCGGAGGAGACTTGAAGAGTTTTGAGGAATTATTCTTAGATTTTGTGGGAAATGTTGGAGATTTTGTGAGATGTTGCAGGAATTTAGTTGGGTTTTGAGAAGATCTAGAGAAATTTGTGGGATTTTTCTGGAATTTTGTGGTGATATTCGAGAATTTTGTGGGATTTGGAAAAGACTTGAAGAATTTTGAGGGATTTTTCTTGGTTTTTGTGGAAATTGGTAATCATTTTGTGAGATGGTTCTTGTATTTTCTGGGATATTGAGGAGATGTAGGGAATTTTGTGGGATTTTTCTTTAATTTTGTGGACATTTGTGGATATTTTTGTGGGATGTGGGATGTCAGCAAAGGAAGGGGCCAGCGAGGTGGAGCAGGCAGGGGATGACGACAGCCTGCAGGGACAGAGGCACAGGGCATGGACACCGTAGGACAGCCTGGGCTGGAGAGGGCACAGGGATGGGCAGCAGCTGAAAGGCCCTGCCAGAGACAACTTGTGCAGCCCTTTGGCCATGGCTGCTGGCCCTGGGCCTGAGGCCAGCAGGGGACAAGTGACCCTGGCAGCCCTGGGGCCTCATTGCCTCCTTGTCCCTGCTCAGCAGCCTGGCAGGGGCCGCCCCATGGTGCTGCCCTTGGCATTGCACATCCCCACATGCCAGTGGCCCGGGAAGAGCCCTGAGCAATGAGGGAGGGACAGCATCTGCCTTGCCAGGGGCTGGGGCTCAGCCCTTGGCCCTTGGCATTCCTGAAACACATCCAGCTTTGCTCAGCACCACAGACACCTTTCCCTTGCTTGTCCCCAGCTGCCATCAGGGCCTCCAGTGTTCTGCTCTGCCTGCAACCTGGGGACGCTTTCTCAGCCGTGTCTCTCATTTCAACTACAAGAAACTTCAGTGTTTCCATCTGACTTGGAGCTCTTGAGAAGTTTCTGGAGCACACTCTGAGGGACTGAGTGTGATGCAAAGAGCCCCAAAGGCCCGAGAGGGTGATGAAAGTGCTGGTGCTGTGTCTGTGCTGCTGAGCTGGGCCGGGCTCCTGGCCCAGAGGCAGCTCCTGGCAAGGGCAGCGCTGCAGAGAGACAGCTCTGGCCAGGAGCAGCTCCTGAGCACAGCCCAGCAGGGCTGGGGCCCTGCCAGGGCAGCTCAGGGACACGAGCAGGCCCAGACAGAGCTCCCAGGGGCTCAGCACTGGCAGGGGCTGTGGGATGTCCCAGAGGGGGCTGTGTCACAGCGGCACCTCTGGGGCTGTGTCCTGGAGCCCCAGAGCAGCTGGGATGTCAGAAAGGGGCTGTGTGACAGCTCAGAGTGGGTTGTGTGAGGTCACAGATGGGGCTGGGACATCACAGAGTTTGTTGTGTGAGGTCACTGAGCAGCTACAGCATCATAGAGGGGATTCTGTGACATCACAGAGCAGTCTGGGACATCACAGAGAGGACTGTGACATTAGACATTAGATATATGACATCACAGAGCAGGCTGTGACATCATGGCATGGCTGTATGACATCACAGACCTGGCTGTGAGATCAAAGTGTGTTCTGTGACATCACAGGGTGTCTGTATGACATCACAAAGAGGGCTGAGTGACATCACTGATGGGGTTGTGACATCACAGAGCTGGCTGTGACATCACAGAGGAGGGTGTGAGGCCATAGAGCACACTCTGCCATCATAGAGGGTGGCTCTGTGACATCAGAGAGTGGTTTGTGACATCAGAATGTGGCTGTGTAACATCATAGAGCAGGCTGTGACAATATCTGTTGTCTTTGTGACATTACAGTCTTCTGTGACATCCCACCACAGCTGTATGACATCACAGGATGACATACCAGAGTTCTCTCTGTGACATCACAAGGGCTGCCCAGAGTGGACTGTGACATCACAGGGGGCAGTGTGACATCACAGGGGGCAGTGTGACATCACAGGGGGCTCTGTGACATCCCAGGTGTCTGTGTGACATCACAGGTGTCTGTGTGACATCACTGGGGGCAGTGTGACATCCCAGGTGTCTGTGTGACATCCCAGGTGTCTGTGTGACATCACAGGGGACAATGTGAGGTCACTGGGGAGGTCACTCCACCCAAGCCCCCCTCACAGTTCCCCCCAGAGAAGTCCAACGCTGCTCCTGCACAGCGGGGTCCCCTGTCCCCCCAGGTTCCCCCACCCCCGGTGCCGCAGCCTCCCCCAGAGGATGTTCCATCAGATCGACCCCAGAGCCTGACACAGGGACGGGGCTGGGGCCGTGGGGGTGGGACAGGGGGACAGGGACCCCCTGGCAGCATCCCTGTGTCCCCCAGGGCCAGAGCCTGGGCCAGGGCTCCTTCACCCTGTCACCAACGAGGGCTTGAGAGCGCTTGAAAAATCCCCAGCAAGGGAGCAGCAAAAACCAGATTTGATATGAAGTGACAGCAGCACAAAGTTCCTTGGCAAGAGTCACTCTGTAACACATTGGGCTGGAGCTGATCTGGCTCTGTCACTCTGGGCCGCACCAGGAGTGGGTCACAGCCCAGGAGCAGGATGACCCCAGGTGTGACTGGAGCACTCGCTCTGTGGCTTTGGGCTGTCAGTCTGTGCTCTGAGGAGACAAGGACGAGAGGGAGGTCTTTTGGATGGGATAACAGAGGATTTATTGCTCTGGGGAATCTTGGGGGCAAAAGACAGAAAATGCTAAAATAGGGAGGCGGTTCAAAGGGAGGGTACAAAGCATCAGCTAATCAGAGATATCCTGGGGAGGGTAAAAGGCAGGGTTCACAAAATCATCATCCAATGAGGGAGGTAGGGGGGAAATTGGGTCACATGGATTAATCAAACATCGAAGTTCAGGGGATTTCTGAAGTGGAATTCCAAGCATGCAGTGGGTCTAAGGTAGAATTTACAGGTGACTCAGGGTAAATTGACAATGTGGTGTGGGAGGGTCTCATTTGGACCAAACCTTCAACTTGGGCAATAACAGAACAGACCATGAACAAGAAACACACTGCAACAACCACCCTTTGTCCTGTTGTGGCAGGCCCCACTAAAACCTTTGTCCACCGTTGCATTTCCAATGAGCCGGGTTTCCATGGCAATTGCCAGGACAGGTGACCCAGGTGTGGTGTCCCAGGGAGGGTTGCCATGGAAACAGGTGGCAGCACTGACCCTTTCTGTCTGGCTGAGCTGACCTTTGGCCCTGGCAGTGGCGTTTGCTGCTGGTTCCACGACGCCTGAGCAGCCAGCGCGGCACAGGGCAGGTGGCCGTGGCACAAGCCCCCAGCAAGGGATCCCCTCTGGCTCTGGGCAGTGACAGCAGCCCTGAGCAAAGGGCTGGCACAGTGGGGTCAGTGCAGTGTCCATGGCAACAGCCCCTTGCAATGGCCCAGTGCAGGTTGGGATGATAATCCACCCTCACAGCTGGCCCAGGGCAGCTCTGCAGTGCCCTTCCCCACAGCCTGGCTGCACAGAAACACTTCCAGGGCTCTCTGCATTTCCCTTCCCTCACTCTTGGCTCACTCACACACCTCCCAACAACCCACTTGGTGCTTTCAGCTGCAAGGAGTTCAAAGCTTGTCTGTCCTTCAGCAGCTGCTCGAATCCTGCCTTCAGCCAACTCTGGATTTGTGTTTATTGCAGAACTCCCTGTGTGTCTGAAACATTCCTTGCCTGGTTCTGCCTTGGGGAAGGGGAACCTCCTTGGTGGCACCTTGGGCTGGCACACACTTGAGGAGGGTGTCTGTTTGCCATGGGGAAACTCAGCAGTTTTAGATTGCTAAAATAAAAGAAGAAAACCCCTCTTTGCCTGAGTGCAGCCAGTTCTCTGAGCAAAGCAGGTCCCAGGTGAGAGAGGAGAGACAGGATGGGGCTGGGGAAGGTGGAGCAAGGTTGTCCACACTGGGTCAGACCTCAAGGCACAGCTTCTCTGACCTGGCCAGACCTCCTTAGGAGAGATCCTGGATCAATATTGATCACTGAATGCTGCAATCACCTCTGCTCTAAAGAGAACAGGAATAAAAGACACCCTTTAAAATAGGAACACATATTTCTTAGAAGCTCTTTGAAGTATTTCTCCATAACTATTGCAGGGAATTTTCCTAATGAACTGCACCAGACCAGAGGGAAATCAAGGCACAGCCATGGTTTGTTGGGACTTGCTTGATCCTAATGAGCCCCGTGGTGCATTTGGAGCTGAGCCCTGGAACCTCAGGGCCTGAGAGGAGATTATTGCACAAACCTTTCCAGGAGTCCAAGTCAGAGGAAAACACCCAAAGTTTCTCCAAGCATTAATGGGTGCCACTGAGGTCCATCCCCAGCACAGGCTCCTCATGGACTCCTTGGAGGAGAGAACTGGAGGCCAGGATTGCACAGAAACCTCTCAGAGACTCAGTGTGGAAATGAAAATCCAAAGCAGCTGAAAAAGCCCTGAGTATCTCAAAGGATTGATGAGCCCCACTGAGTGTCAATGCAAAGCTCCCCAGGGACTCGTTAAAGCAGATAATTGGGGCCATGATGGCACAAACTTCTCAGAGACTCAGTGTGGGAAGGAAAAAGGGAAGTACCTTAAGAACCTGAAGTACCTTGAAGCATTAATGAGCCCCACTGAGTGTTGTTACTGACAAAGCCTCTCAAGGGACTAATTACAGCAGATCATTGGAGGCCAGGATTGCACAAACTCTCAAAGACTCCAAGACAAAAGCCAAAGTCCTTTGAAGAAGCTGCAGTTGCTGGGAGCATGAAGGAGCCCCCCAGGGCCATTCCTGAGCAAGGCTCCCCAGGGACTCCTTCCAGCAGATCCCTGAGGCCACTGGCATGTGGGCTAGGGGGGATGCTGAGGGCAGGCCAAGGGGGTGACAGTGGCCAGCCTTGCTGGGGCTGTGCCAGGAGGCCCCAGGGCCTCAGGACAAGGTGTCTCCTCACAGCCCTTGGTGGCACAGAGGCTGCTGTGGCCCAGGGCACCAAGACTTGGCTTCTCTTTGTCCCCACCTGTCATCAGTGCCTGCAGTTCTCTGCTCTGCCTGGGGCCTGGGGACACTTTCTCAGTCATGTCCCTCAGTGGGACCCATTAAAAGTAAAAGAAACTTTGGATTTCCATTCTGACTTGGAGTTCTTGAGAGGTTTCTTCCCCTCCCTCTCAGGGACTGATGTTCAGGGCCTCAGCACAAAGCCCCAAGAGGCTCATTAAAGTCCTGCTGCTGTGTCTGTGCTGCTGAGCTGGACCTGGCTCCTGGCACAGAGGGCAATCCTGGAAACCAAGAAGAGCTTCAAAAGCACATTTCTCTTGCTGAGCAGCTCTTCTGCCAGCCCAGCAGGGCTGGGGCACTGCCTGCAGCCACCCCGGGCACAGCCCAGAGGCACAGAGAGCTTCAATCAGTCAGGGCTGGGAAGGTGCTGAGAAGTGCCTGGGGCAGAATCACTGCCAGCCCTTGACACAGGAAGCCTCTGGCTGCAGGACAATGCAGCTGCAGCTCCTGCAGGCATCTCCTAAAGCTGGAACATGCCAGTGCCTCCAGACTCTGTGAGTACATTCTCTGCCTGTCCCTTGTGTAGAGCAGCCAGGGGTGCCCAGGGCTGTCCTGCAGAGCAGGGTCCTGCAGCCCAGGGCGCTGTGCTGGGGCAGGGACTCTGCTGCCTGCCAGGGACAGCTCTCAGCCGGCCCGGGGAGCTGCTCCCAGCGCTGGGGAGAAGCTGTGGGGGGAAGGAGCCACCCTGAGCAGGGCAGGGGCTGCTGCTGAGAGGGGCTGTGTGGGGCAGGGCTGCTCCCAGCTCCACACCTGCCTGGACACAGCTCCGGAGGACACTTCCCAAAGGAAGGTGAGACTGGGATTGCTGTAAAGATCAGGAGATTTCCTGAGACTGTTTTCAATTTCTTTCTTTAAGCAGGGTGGGAAAGTTGCAATGATGACAAAAGGATTTTTACTTTTTATATATTTTAAATTTAATTTTAGATATGTAAACTATTATTGTATAGTTATAAAATCATAATCCTTAAGTAACTCTATTAAACTACTATTATATACTTCTATAACTGAATTTAGCTCTAGTACATTTCCTAACCTTTCTCTTAGATTTTAGAACAATAAACTGACTTTCTAAATAGATTTCTGAAATACTATATAGTCTTATCATCAGAAAGAGGAGCTACAAGAAGAACATTTTGGTTTTTAACCAGAATGTGAGCAGTCATAACAAAAAGTGGGGCAAAGAAACCCTTGGACCTACTCCAGTGGGTTGACTCAGGGGTGTGTAATTGGGGCAATGAATCTCCTATTGAATGTTTCTGTTAAATACCCTAATTAATCAACCTTCATAAATTGTTGAAATAAGGGGCTGGGTGTGCCACATCCCCACTGGGACACCTGGAAGCTTCCAATAAAGCTGGTTTTTACTTTACTTTACTGTTCTATCACTGTTGCAAAAGGTTTTTTTTTTTTTTCTCTTTTGATTATAGACAACAGGGTGATGAGAGAAGCAGAAGAGGAATTGTAATCCCAGAATCACAGAACATTCTGAGTTGAAAGGGACACACCAGGATCAGCAAAGTAATGTTGGAACATTTACAGAGATGCCAGAATTGTAACTTTGGGTGCTCAGTCTCTCTGCTGGGAGCCTCCTAAATGGCCTGAATGCACTGCTCTGCTATTGTCATTGTTACCTGGGGCTCTCAGGGAGCCTCTGGCATCTGCAGCAGCTGAGTCAGGCCCTGCCCTTGGGATTGCTGCCAGGCAGGTGTGTCCATGGGAATGGGGTGTCCCAGCTTCCCTGTGACCTGTGGGGCTGTGGGCAAAGCAGTCCATGGGAAAGGGGAATGAGCTGAGCCCCCTCCCTGAGATCCCATCATGGGCACACCTGGGGATCTCCTTGCTGTGTCCTTCCAAGCTCTGAGCTGCCCACCTGGCTGCAAATCTGTGCCAGAGCCTCTTGGAGTTCCCTGAATGTCCCACGGGGAAGGGCAGAGATGTCACAGCTGAGGAAATGCTGTTGGCTTTGCCAAGGGAGCTGTGAGTGTCCTGGGCAGAGGGGGGTGCTGAGACCTTGCCCAGAGACCTTTAGAGAGGGTGAGACATTCAGGGATCCCTCTGCTCTGGGCAGGCTCTGGTTTATGCCAGGGTGACACGGGAGTGTGATTGTGCTCTGATTCCAGCCAAAGGTACAAACCCAGAGCAGTTGGGAACAAGCCCATCCAGCCCCTCACCTTCCCTAAGCCACAGGGAATCCTTTGCCTCTCACATCTCTCAATGGCAAACTCTGAGTGCAGAAGAAAAGCTGGGGATTTCTGACCTCAGAGAACCAGGAATGATGTGTGGGCAGGAGAAAAATTCCTAAAACCAACTCCTGCCTTACTTTAGAATTGTGTGTGCAGATGCTACCAAGCCCTTCTGCATTAGCAGTGATTCCCCTGACATATCCTGAATTTCCAGCCTTGTCCCTCTGCCACATGGCCACAAACCCAGGGCAGCAGGGCAGGGATGGCTCCTGGAGAGCCCCCAGGCACAGGCCTGGCTGCTCCTGGCACACCCAGCACAGCTGGAGCTCAGGCAGGGACCTGGGTGAAGGTTTTCCCAGAGCAGGAACAAAGGTGAGTCCCAGCCTCTCCTGACTTGTCACTGTCCTTTTTCCATGAACAGGTTCCCATGTGCAGCCACAGCAAATGTCCAACAGCAGCTCCATCAGCCACTTCCTGCTGCTGGCATTGGCAGACACGCGGCAGCTTCAGCTCCTGCACTTCTGCCTCTTCCTGGGCATCTCCCTGGCTGCCCTCCTGGGCAACGGCCTCATCATCAGTGCCATAGCCTGCAGCCACCACCTGCACAGCCCCATGTTCCTCTTCCTGCTCAACCTGGCCCTCAGTGACCTGGGCTCCATCTGCACCACTGTGCCCAAAGCCATGCACAATTCCCTCTGGGACACCAGGCACATCTCCTACACAGGATGTGCTGCACAGGTTTTTTGTTTTCTGTTCTTCATCTCAGCAGAATATTTCCTCCTGACCATCATGTGCTATGATCGCTACGTGTCCATCTGCAAACCCCTGCACTACGAGACCCTCCTGGGCAGCAGAGCTTGTGCCCACATGGCAGCAGCTGCCTGGGCCAGTGCCTTTCTCAATGCCCTGCTGCACACGGCCAATACATTTTCCCTGCCCCTGTGCCAGGGCAATGCCCTGGACCAGTTCTTCTGTGAAATCCCACACATCCTCAAGCTCTCCTGCTCAAATTCCTATACTAGAGAACTTGGGCTCATTGCTGTTAGTTCGTGTTTGCTACTTGGCTGTTTTGTGTTCATTGTTTTCTCCTATGTGCAGATCTTCAGGGCCGTGCTGAGGATCCCCTCTGAGCAGGGACGGCACAAAGCATTTTCCACCTGCCTCCCTCACCTGGCTGTGGTCTCCCTGTTTGTCAGCACTGGCACATTTGCACACCTGAAGCCCCCCTCCATCTCCTCCCCATCCCTGGATCTGGCGGTGTCAGTTCTGTACTCAGTGGTGGCTCCAGCCCTGAACCCCCTCATCTACAGCCTGAGGAACCAGGAGCTCAAGGCTGCAGTGTGGAGACTGATGACTGTATGGTTTCAAAAACATTAAACTGCTGGCCAATTTCTGCAAATCACTTGTAATAAAAGTCATCTTTGATACTTCTTGTTTGTTTGGTTGTGGGTTTTTTTCCCTTTCTTTCTGTTTTCCATATTTTCCGCAAAAAAATTGTCATTGTTTGTGCCACTTCTCATTTTGTTTCTCTATAGCTTCCCTGTGGCCACAGACTGTGTCCATGAGGGGCTGCACTCTTGGTGGCTTTAAAGGAAGTAAAGGGTCTCCCAGCAAAGTTTTCTCCTGAGATCTCCCTTTTGTTCCCTTCTCTGGAGCTGCAGCAGCAGTGTCTGTGTGCAGAGCTGGGGGCAGATCAGTGCTGGCACAGCAGCTGTGCCCAGGAGCAGCAGCACTTGGTGTTGCCAGTGCTGCTCCCATGTCTCTGCCCCGCTGCCCTCCTGCCCCTGGTGTTGCTGCAGGGTCTGAGTGCTCTCGGGGCCGGGCACAGCCCTGGGGGTGGCAGTGCCGGGGCTGCAGCAGGGACAGGCCATGGGCACTGCTGGGGCAGCGCTGACGCCTCAGGGCAGGGCCTGGGGGCTCCAGGCTCCTTGTCCAGGCTCTCTCAAGAACACGGCCAGGCCAAAGCTCAGCACAGAAAACCCCCGTGAGCAGCCCCAGGGTGGCCGTGGGCAGGCTGGGGGCAAACAGCATGGCTGGGGCTCTGCAAGGTCCCTGGGGGAGACGGGAAGGAGCAGCAGAGCAGGGGC
Source organism: Poecile atricapillus (assembly GCF_030490865.1). Taxonomy (NCBI): domain Eukaryota; kingdom Metazoa; phylum Chordata; class Aves; order Passeriformes; family Paridae; genus Poecile; species Poecile atricapillus. Next base: position 550,237 of record NC_081282.1, on the reverse strand, counting down.
TGATCCATCCCCACTGCTCTGGACACCCCAGGGCAGCGTCCCAGAGCGTCCTCATGGAGCTGCCAACAACATCCCCCCTGTGCAGCCCTGGCCTCTCCCCCAGCTCAGAGAGGTGCCGCATCCTTGCAGGCACAGACACGGCAGCACTGGCTCAGGAGCCCCTGTTTGCACTGCCCAGAGCAGGCGTCAGCACCCCCATGGTGCTGCTGTGGGGAGATGAACCTGAGGGAGCACAAATGCCATCAGCCCCTGGGGCCAGGAAGGGCTGGGGGACAGGAGGGAAACCACTCAGGGCTGTTGTGGCCTCTGAAGTCACACAGAAAGTTTGTTCCCATGAGCTGTGAGTTTCCTGTGCCACTGCAGATGTTGTTGCTCAGAGCCAGGGCTGCCTGGCAGACACCCCCAAACTGCCCTGAACATTTCCTTTGCTTCTCCTTTGCTTTCTTTACTCTTCCTGATCCAGATTTCTTCCTATTGCCCACCTCTGTTCCCTCCCCTGCAAACAGCCCATCCCTGTTTGCCCTTTCCTCTCTGACCCCACTCCCCATTTCAGTTCCCCAGTTGGCACCATGGGAATGTCCCCTGGGGAGCAGGATCATCCTACAAGTGCTTCAGGAATTGTCTGCAGGGTCCTGCAGTGCCTCGTGCTGCTCCCTTGCCAGAGGCAGCACAGGCCAGGGGGGCACATCTGGGCTGCTGTGTCTGGCTGTGGGGCTCCCTGTTCTGGGCAATGAGGAGGAGCTGCAGAGGCTCTGCAGGACTGACAGGATGGGCTTTGGGGCCTGTGTGGAGAAGCTGAGGGACCTGGGCTGCTGCACCTTCTGAAAAGGAGGCCCAGGGCTCATCCTGCACCTGCTCCAAGGGTGGTTTCAGGTAATCATGAAATCAGCAAGGTTGAAAAGACCTTGGGCATCATCAATTCCAACTTCTACCCTGACACCGCCTTATCTTCCCTGAGCCTCCTCTTCTCCAGGATAAACAACCCCAGGTCCCTCAGCCACTCCTCACAGGATTTGTGCTCCAGACCCCTCATCAGCCTTGTTGGCCTTCTTTGGTGTCATGGGGTGACTTTACTTTTAAGATAGCTTTGGGAGCTGGGAGGAAGTTGAAGCTGCTGGTGACTGATGGGAGTCTTTTCTCCTGACCAATTCTCGGTCATTTCTAAGAATTGACAGCAGTTTTGACCATTGAAAAGTGAGATCAGCTTGTGAACACCACCTTGAGCTGTAAAGCCAGGGCTCTCTTGTTCTCTTTGTTTTCTGGCTTCTGACGAGGTAACAGGCTCTGTCTCGGCCTCCTCCCCCCCTCCAGGCCGGACAAGGCCGCAGAGGGCGGGGGGGGAGAAACGGAGCCGGCCGGCCTGGCTTGGTTTGCAGTTTCTGCTGCTGGACTGAAACCTGACACCATGAACATCTGCAGCTTTCCCAGACTTTAACTCTTTTACTACCTGGATAAAACATACAGATTACTCCTTTTTCCCAGAGAGACAGAGAGAGAGAGACAATCAACATGAAGAAGACATCATAAAACCATCAAAGACTGTGAAGAAAAGAGTTAAGTTTTAGATGGGGAAGAGAGAATAAGGAGATGCTTTATAAGCTGAAATATTTTTCTGTTAAAGCTATGGAGATGGACAATAATGTTCTGAAAAAACTCCTTTAATTCATGACAGAGTATATTGGGAGGAATGGAGTGTTCAAAGTGTGGATTTTGAGCAAAAGGGAAAGTAATTGTGCTACAGTGAGGTGCTGGAACAGAAGGGGAGAAGTAATAGTTGAAGATTTAGGGCCATTGTAGAGGCAAAGAAGAAAATTTCTGTTTCCAGGGAAGCTCACAGAGAGAGATGAAGAATAAAACTTTTGCCTTTGAATAACTCATCCTTAAAAAATGACACCCCTAGACTCATTGACCCATACACACCTCAGAGTGATGTGAAATGGGAGGAGTGAACTGATGACAGATTTCCCGACAGCTGGCATCAGAGAAATAGAAAACTATAACAGAAATAGTTTTCTTGTGAGAAACTCCATAGATTAACAGGAGAAGACTTCTGTTTCTCTACAAAGGGTGATGAAAAGACTCTAGCAGGAACTGTGACTGTTTTAAACACGGAAGTTCCAAAGTTTTTGTCTCTATGTTGTCATGTGAACAAGGGAATGGTGGGTAGTGGGGGATAAAAGGGTTGTTCTGGAAGTTTATTCTGGTGTTCTTATTCTTGTAGTTTTGTTAACAAACTTTCTTTATTCCTTTTAAGTTTTAAGCCTGTTTTGCTCTTGCTCTAATCTATATCTCACAGCAAGAGATAAGTGAGTTTTCTAGTAATTTTTTAGTTACTGCTTTAAAACCACGACATAACTTTGGTGCGCCGCCCGGGAAAATGAAATTAGCAAATCTAAACCACTACACTTACTCCTGTGTGCCCGTGAGTAACCTTCCACGTGGATGAAGGAGATTGTGTACAGGACAATTGATTCCTGGATTGCCATTTGGCTTCACTGTCACTCAGTTGAACATGGTCCTTATCTAAGAAGGACTTGCAAGAAATGGGTAGGAGTTTTGGCTGTGAGAGGAGCAGAAAGCACATTTTCTGCACCAAATTGCCAGCTGATGCAGTTTCCCTGCCAAAATAGTGATTGCCATTCATCTTCCTGGGAAGAATGTGAAGACCCATTCAGAGATGCCAGGTTCAGCTGGCCTTTGGCTTTGTGTACCTCATTTCACATGTCCACTTTCAAGGGCCACTGAAAGAGGCTCACGTTTGCCTTGCTACCCAGAAGTGCTGTAGGTATTTCCAGGAGAAAAGGAAAAACATCGCTGTCCTGTGGTGTGGTAGAAATCCCAGCACAATTGTGACTCTGTGAGCAAAGACAGCCAGTGCTTTTTGGGGCTGCAGCAGCTGAGAGTGTGGCAGAGCGGTTTTGATATTCTTATTAGAGTCCTGAAAACATTGTTCCCAAAACAATCCACAACTTTGCAAATGTGCCCGAAGCAAATGCAAAGAGAACTGGGGTGTGAAAAACAAAGAATGTTTATTTGTAGAAGAAAAGGAACAAGAATGAACTACACAACATATTTACATTGTAAGAATATTGGTAACAACAACAACAACAAACTATGGAACCTATTTACCTAAGAACATATCTAACAAAACTACATGAAACGTATTTACAGAAGACTTATGCAAACCCTAAAAGCTCTATCCTGAACACAACAACTGTAAAACGTATATACAGCAGGGTGACATCTCTGTCCGGGATGTGCCTCGGTCCTGGAAGAAAAACAAGTAGCACGGTCAGTGCAGTCAGGCATGGAGGGGTGTTCCATGTGCTGCCAGGCTGGGACACTGGCACAGGGGGACTCTGCTGCCAGAAGTGAGCCTGGCTGGGGCTGGGGGCTGTGGCCCAGGCACTGGAACAGGGCTTGTGTGGCCCAAAGCAAGGCCAGGCCAGGCCAGGGATGGCCACCAGAATCCAGTGCATGGGCTAGCGTGTCCCTGAGCAGGGATTGCCCAGCCCAGCCCCAGCCTGGCAGCAGGGGACCCACTCTGCCTGTGGGGAGCACCTGCCTGTTCTGCTGCTGGCATCGGTCTTCATCCCAACACCATGTCCTCCTCCTCGTCCTCCATGTCAATGTCCATCTCTTCAATATTGTCTTCCATATCCACCTCCATTTCTTCCTCCGTCTCATCCACATCCACTTCCATCTCTTCCTCTCCGGTGTTCTCTCCATCCACATCCATGTCCTCTTCACTATTAATCTGTGAATCAACCTCCATCTCCTCCTCTGTGTCTGTGACAGCCTGCAGAGGTAGCAAAATCTCCGAGTGGGGTCCCTTTCCCACACTATCCCACACAGCTCCAGCCCACCCAGGCAGCTGCGGGGTGTCCACCTCTGTGGAATAGTACCATACCTTCTTTGGAGCAAATGCAGACATCCTGCAGGGATGGAGAGCAAAATGCACACAATGGGGAGCTTTAGGGACTGCTGGGGGTATGAGGGAGCAGGTGACAACAAGGTGACAGGGGTAGGCTTGGAGCAGGGTGAAGAGCGTGCTGACACAAGGAGCCAAGGGTTGTGTTGTGGCCGTTGCTGGATGCTGGAAGTTCTAGCTGGAGCGTGCACTGTGACATCACTGCCAGGAGCCCAGGCCCAGGCTGAAGTGGACAAGGGAGACCATAGAATGATGGAATCCCTGGGTGGCTGGGCTTGGAAGGGACCCTAAAGACCATCTTGTTCCAAGCTGAGCAATCTTCCCCCAGAACAGGTTGCTCAGAGCCCTGCTCCCAGCTGGCCTTGGATGTTGCCAAGGATGGAGCATCCCCAGGCTCTGTGCACAGCCTGGGCCAGTGCCCCAGCAGCCTGAGTGGAAAAGAGCAGCTTCATTAGATGCAACTTCAATCTCACTCCTGCAGTTGAAAGGCTTCTCCTCTCTGTGCCCATCTTTCCTAGAGCTGCAGGGAGGCCTCCCCAGCACCTTCTCTTTCCAGGCTGAGCATCCCCAGCCCCACATGGACAGCACTCAGATCCGTGGGGGTCAAGGCTAAAGGGTAGCAAAGAGCATCAGGAAGTGAGAGATGGAAGCTTTTGGAGATGGAAGGTTTGCCTCTAAATGTAGAAAATCAAGAAAAGTGGAGGGGAAAATGGTGGGACTCTGGCTCTGTTCTAACTGGTGAAGATTTTCTTTTTCTTCTTTTCTGTCGTGCTGCCAAAAGTTTGGTTGTTTGAAAGGAGGTTTGGCAAAATATCCATTGTCTTCTCCATTGGTGAAACACTGAGCAATGTCTGGGCAAGCTGAAGATGCAGAGCAAAACCTGGAAATATCTACTGGGGATCCTGATCCTGGGGAATGCAGCTAAAGGCAGCCAAAAGCAATTTCTGGAAAGTCAAGCCTGGTTTATGTTTTCTGGAGTTGGGCAGTGCCAACTTCACCAGTCATTTATAATAAAGCAAAAAAACTCAAAGCAAAACAGACAAAAACACAAACAAACAAACCCAAACCAAACAATCAAACAAACGGATAAAAAACCCCAAATAAAACCAAAGGCAATGAGAAGTTAGGATTAGTTGTAAAGATATCACAGCAGGTGAATGGCTGCTTCCTACAGGATCACCATCCAAAGCCACCTAGAACAACTTCTCCAAAATATATCCAACAGGAGAAATCTAAAAAGTGATCCATGGCAGCTTTGGGGGCAGCTCTGCATTACGGTGAAGGATGAGCATGCAGTGGTACAGATGCAGCATTGCCCACCCTCCAGGCTGCTGTTTGCTCTGCTGAAAGACTCTTGCAGGACTGTGGCCCCTCTCCATGCAATGGAAATCATTGCCACAGCTCTCAGTTGAGGCACTGGCATTTCCAGAGCCAGATTCAGGCACAATCCTGCTGCCTGCTGAGCATCTGGGAAAGATCCTGAGCATCTTCAGGCCTAGAAGCAGAAAACAGCTCAGGCTCTTCCTGAACTGGCTTTTCAGGGGAGCTTTCCATAGCTCTGCAAGATTTGTTCATCCCTCAACACGTCTGACTTTATGTCCAATTATGCATTTGGGTTTCTTCCTTCCTCCTGTGTGCCCCTGAGAAACCTTCCACGTGGATGGAGGAGATTGTGTACAGGACAATTGATTCCTGGATTGCCATTTGGCTTCACTGTCGCTCAGTTGAACATGGTCCTTATCTAAGAAGGACTTGCAAGAAATGGGTAGGAGTTTTGGCTGTGAGAGGGGCAGAAAGCACATTTTCTACACCAAATTGCCAGCTGATGCAGTTTCCCTGCCAAAATAGTGATTGCCATTCATCTTCCTGGGAAGAATGTGAAGACCCATTCAGAGATGCCAGGTTCAGCTGGCCTTTGGCTTTGTGTACCTCATTTCACATGTCCAATTTCAAGGGCCACTAAAAGAGGCTCATGTTTGCCTTGCTACCCAGAAGTGCTGTTGGTATTTCCAGGAGAAAAGGAAAAACATCGCTGTCCTGTGGTGTGCTAGAAATGCCACCACAATTGTGAGTCTGTGAGCAAAGCCAGCCAGTGCTTTTTGGCACTGCAAGAGTTGAGTGTGGCAGAGCGGTTTTGATATTCTTATTAGAGTCCTGAAAACATTGTTGCCAAAACAATCTTTCTCTCCTGTCTTCTGTCCTAAACTGTGGAACAGAGAAAATGGAAAGGAGCAGAGGTTTGTTTAAATTGGCTTTTTTATTTTGAAGTCTTCAACTAGTGTCAGCTTGATGCATGATACTTTAGAAATTGGATGAGTAGCACCTATTTCATCCCACCAGAGAGGTGGGATTGAAGACTTCCAACAGCAGAAGTACTGGATGTGTAAGAGCTCAGTTTTCCACCCCTCACCCCCTGGTATCTTGCTGAACTATTTTAAGCAGCCTCAACCTATATTTAATATCTATATTTAATATCTATAATTAATAGATACATTAAAATACTTCTCCAAACAACAACAGAATAAAAATGTTCCATCAAATGGGGAAAAATAAGAAAAGTGGGTGGCAGCTCTTTCTGAAGAGCTCGTGTTGATTTTGCAAAGTCAGATGCAAACAAGTTTTGCCATATTTCTTTCCTAGAAAAATGTAGATATTTGATAGAAATCTGTCTCTGAGGCTGCAAAGTTTGGTATGATTTTACATCTGGGAGGAATAGAACAGGTTGCAGAGAAGCTGTGATTGTCTGACCCTTGGAAGGGTTCAAGGCCAGGTTGGATGGGGCTTGGAGCAAGCTGGTCTAGGGGAAGGTGTCCTGAGTGTGCTGAGAGTTGGAACAAGAGGAGCTTTAAGGTCCCTTCCAAGGCAACACATCCTGGGAGTCCATGAAGAGAAACTTGGACTTTTCCTGAGATGCTGCCTTTGCAAGGGCAAGTCCCAAACACCCCAGGTAGTTTGAAATGGCCTGAGCAGAACCCAGCTGTGCTTTCTCATAGGTTGCCGCGGCGGTGGAGGTGGCAGGGGTGCCGCGACTCCCGGAAAAGCGGTCCGCGGTTGGGCTGCCCGGGGCACAGACACGTCCTCTGCCCGGCGAGTGATTTCAGCTCAGCTCAGCTCAGCGGCAGCGTGCAAGGCGACACGGAGGGAGAGAGCAGAGCGCTGTGTGGCGTTCCGCAGAGAACTGGCCTTTATTACAGCCGGGCCCTCGGCCAAGGGAGCCAGTGACAGCAGCTCTCTGGAACAGGGGATAAACTGGGGTATTTATAGGGGAGGAGAGGGGCTGGGGGAAACTGGGATACAGGTATTGGGGTGGGATGGCAGGGGAGAACACCAATGGAGTGTAACAGTTTAACATAACTAACTCAAAGATTGCTGGGACTGATACTTTTCTCTCTCTTAGAAAAATGTATCTTGACTCCAAGGGAGTGCCAGGATCTCTGAATCAGGCAGTTCCCCAGCCTCCGCAGTCAACCATGGAAAAGCAGCTTCTGAACAATAAAGATTGCTCTTGCCGTGCCAACCTCGCTGCGTCGTGTGTCCGTCTCGAGCGCCACAGCGACACTCTGCAAACAGAGCTGCACCTGACTGAAAATGAATGGGACAGAAATCAGGAACTCTGAAAGTTTGATTTCCTATCCAATACATCCCAGCCAGCCAGCCCCACACAATCCCCATCCCACCACTCCAAATGTGGATCCCACTTCTCCCAACCTCCTTCTGGCCTGGGGTGACTTTGTGATCCTTGGATCCCCAGGCGTCTGTTCTGTTTCTGCTGCCTATTAAGTTCTGCACCTTCAAGACTGGCTCTGAGAGCCAAGGGGGGGAAGAAGAAGCTGCAGTTTGTTTGCAGAAATGGCACTCAGTGCCCCGCACGCTTCCCTGGCCTGTGTTGTCTGCAGCAGGGGCAGACAGTGGGACACAGCTCTCCTTTGCTTCTAGGCACTTCAGTTCAGTTTCCTTTTTAGTTAGTTTTTAGTTTAGTTTAGTTGGTTTTTAGCTAGCTGAGGCACAGGAGTTCCCCAGAATGTTTTTTGCCTTTTTCCTTGGATCTGTTCAAAGCTGCTCTGGACTGAGAACCCAGACAAACCCCGGGAGCTCACGGCTCTGGCCCACGGGGGCCTGGGCCTGGGCCCTTTCCAGCGCCGGAGGAACTGATAAGAGACTGAGCGAGCTGAGCTACACCCCATGGAAAGGACTTTTCTGGCTTTGCCATCTCTTCAAACAGCCAGAGGATTTATTCTTTAATATTATTCATCTTGCTCATGCTTGTAGATACTTGGATTTTTAAGTAAACTGCGTTTTTCCACTTTTCTCCAAGAAAATAATTTTCCTGAAATATTCGGGGAAGGGGCAAATTTAATTTGCTTTTTACAGGGACCCCATTCAGAGGGTTTCTTCCAAATTTGCCCTAAACCAGAACACCTTTCAACTCCATCTCACTTAGCGGCAGTACAACTGAGTAATTTTGGTGTGGGATTGAGATTTTCTGAGGAGGAACAAGCCCTTTTGAGTTGGGATTGAGCCCTTTTGGGGTAAAATGGAACTGTTTTCAGTGGGATTGAGTGGTTTTGAGGTGACAGATCGATCCCTCTTGGCTTTTGGAGTGCAAAGAGATGGAGATGAGAAGCTGTTGGGGGTTAGGTTTCCTTCTTTTTGTTCTGGCTCAACTGTGGAATTTTTTCCCATTAGTTGGGGGAAAACCTGACTGCGGGTGGTACTTGAGAAACACAAAGATTTTGGCTGGGTCCAGGGGTGAAGGGGGCAGGAAAAGGGGATGGTGGGCAGAGTTTGGCGGCTTCTTCAGCTTCAGAGAAGGACACTTTGCTGGGAGCTATTGATGCGGAGAGAGGGGAATTTGCCATCAGCCAGATGGAGCTCGTGCTTCTTCTTCTTCTTCTTCCATATTAATTGCTGGCCTCATACTCCCACTCCTACTGGGACGTGTGGCAGTGCCAGGCACCGCCATGGAGCTGCTGATCCACCTCAGCCTCCGGCCCGGGATCTCAGCTCATCCCTGCTGTTCCTGCTGAGTGTTCCTCAGAGCCCTGCAGGAGCACTGGCACTGACTGCCAACCCGAGGGGGTTTGTGAAGCAAAGCCTCTCCTCCATCCTTTCCTGTCCTGGCCGAGAAGGCTGTCACGGGGTCCCTGGTTCTGTTTTGTTGTTAACGCTGTAGTTGTTGTTGTTTGTGTGCCTCGTTATACACACTAGTAAAGAACTGCTATTCCTATCCACAGATCTCTGTCTGAGAGCCTCTTGAGTTCAAAATTAAAATGATTCAGAAGGAGGGGGTCTACATTTTCATTCCAGAGGAGGCCCCTGCCCTCCCTAGCAGAAACCTGTCTTCCAAAACAAAGACAGATGGGGAGTTTCTCCATCCTCCTTACCTTTGTGGGGCTGGCAGTGCTCTTGGTTCCCCATGCTCTTTTTGTGGGGTCTTTTGTGTCTGTCCCCCTCCACTATAGGGGGGGTGGGCGTTGTGTCTGTGCCCCTCTGACTTTGGGGTCAGGGGATATTTGCTGCCCCCTTTCTTCTCCTGGGAAGCCTGTGCAGGCTCTTTGTCCCTCTCTGATTTGGGGGGTGCCAGTGTTGTCACCATCCTGGCAGCCCCTGGCCACTCTTTCCCTTTGACAGGCCTGGGGTGTTCCCTGTCCCCTTGCAATTTGTGGGGCTGGCACAGGCACAATTCCCCTCCTCTTTAGGGGGGCTGGCAGTCTCCCTTTCCCCCTCTGACTTGGGGGCCGCTGTGGGCTCCATCCATCTCTTATTTTTGGGGGGCCGGGTATTTATCTCCTGTCATGGGGTTACTTTACCTTTAAGAAGGTTAAAGTTGCTGGGGACTGCCGGGAGTCTTTTCTCATGACCAATTATCGGTCATTGCTGAGAATTTACAGCAGTTGTAGCCATTGAAAAGTGAGATCAACTTGTGAACCCCACCTTAAAGTGTACAATCAGATCTCTGTTGCTCTCTTTGTTTCCTGGCTGTGAAAGGTAGGAGAGCTCCGGCCTCTCGCTCTCTGCCCGGCCACGTGGCCGGGCGGGGGCCGGGCTGGGCCTGCCGTTCTCCCGGCCGGGAGATGGGGCCTGCGGGAGCTTGCTCCGAGCCAAGCCGGGCCAGGCCGGTTCCTGGCTCGGCTGCAGGTTTTGCCGTGATGGAATTTACCAGAAAACTGTCAAGTAAAGAAGGAGAAGAGCTCTAAGCCTGCAGCAAGCAGAGACACTACACTCTCTACAGCAGCTATGAGGAACTTTCTATCGCAGACAGCTCCAGCTCCTGTTCAGCAGAGATCACCAAACCATTTATAAAAGCTTGGGCAGGATTTTAACTCTTTCTTATCCAGATGAGACTTGCGGATTAATCTTTTTATCCAGAGAGAGAAAAGGAGAGTGATCAACATGGAAAGAGACTTTATAAACTATTAGTGGCAAGAAAGAAAAGAAGCGTCAAGAAACGTAGAGAATTAAGAAGATGCTTTAATTAAGCTGAAATATCTTTCTGTTAAAACTATGGGGATGGACAATGAAGTCCTGAAAAGAACTCCTTTAATTCATGATGGAGTATGGGGAGGAATAGAGTGTTCAAAGTGTAAATTTGAGTAAAAAGTAGAGTAATTGTGGTATAGTGAAGTGCTGGGAGATTTGAAGCCTTGAGAGGCAATGAGAAAACTGTTTTCTAGTGAAGCTCACAGAAACAGATGAAGAATACTTTTTGCCTTTGACTAACTTATCCTTAAAAATGCTATCCTCAAACTCATGGCCCATAACACATTTCAGAGTGATGTGGAATAGGAGGGGTGGGCTTTGATAACAGCAGCTCTGAGCAGCTGATATCAGAGAAACGGGAAACTATAACAAAAATAGTTTTCTTGTGAGAAACTCCATAAATTAACAAAGGAACTTCTGTTTCTCTACAGAGACTGATAAAAAGACTATAGAAAGAATTAAGAATTGTTTAAACCATCAAAATTCTAAAGTTTTTGTCTCTGTTGTCATGTGAACAAAAGAATGGTGGGCAGTGAGAAATGAAAAGGTTTTTCTAAAAGTTTATTCTGGTGTTTTATTCTTGTAGTTTGTCAATAAACTTTCTTTATTCCTTTTCAGTTTTATGCCTAGTTTGCTCTTGTTTTAATCCATATCTCACAGCAAGAAATAAATAATTCTTTTTTCCCCTTTTTGATAATTACTGGTTCAAAACCACGACATATCCCTTCAGTGTTGTGGGCCCAGGGATCGTCTCCATCCTCCTCCAGTTTTGAGGGGCCTGGGAGTAGTCTCTGCCTCCCACTGATTTGGGGGGACTGGTGCAGGCTCCAACCCCTCTCTGATTTTGAGGGACAACCTGGAGGAAAGGCATCAAAAGCTTGACAAAGGCTGAAGAGAACGCTCAGCTTACCCCTTTTGCCAAGAGGTTCCCTTAGCTGAAGTTGCTATCAAGGACCAGACTTGCCAGCCCGCACTGGGTTTTGGGTTGTTTTATTTCCTGGGCCCTCAGTCGTGCGTGGGACACGGGAACTGGGTGCTGCAGAGGCTGCGGCAAGGCATCAGAAATGGCCGCCCAACACCCAAGGGTGGTAGAAGATCTGCTCCAGCACTGGCCGATCCATGGGGTGCTTGGACAAACAGCAGCGGATCAGATGTTGGCACTCTGGGGAGAGAAGGCAGAAAGCGGCGCTCACTTGCAGAAGGCTCCTGCCCAGCTGCTCCCGGCGCCTGCAGAAGCCGGGCCACGCTGCGTGTGCTGGGAGCTGGCCTTGGCGGGAGAGCGGCACGGCAGGACAAGCGTCCCCTCCTTCAGCCAAGCGTGCCACAGCCAGCCTGCCACGGGCCACCTGCTGCAGCCGGCCCTTGAGGGCACATGGACGTCCCGCGCAGCTGCGGGAGGGCCGGGCTGGGCTGCGCGCTGCCACCTGCCAAAGCCTGCCTTCTTCAGGCCCCATAGCAACCTGGAGAGGCCTCCTGCGGGAAGAAGAGCTGCCCCAAGACGATGTCTCGCTCCTTCTCCAAGGGTAAGTACCCGCACACCATCTCAAACAGCAGCACGCCCAGGGACCAGATGGTCGCCCCATCGCCGTGGTAGCAGCGAAGGCCGATCCACTCGGGCGGGCAGTACGTGCGTGTTCCTAGGGGAGACGGGCCTTCAAGTCCCCTCAGAATCCAACAAAATCCTTTAAAAGACCCACAGAATTCCAGAAAAATCCCACATAATCTCCAACAATTTCCACAAAACTCATGAAAAATCCCTTAAAATTATTTAAATTTTCCAAAAACATTATAAAATACCAGAGAAATCCAACAAAATTCCCTAAATAGTCAGAAAATTATACCAAATTCCAGAAACATCCCACAAAATCTCCCCAACTTCCCAGAAAATTCCAGAAAAATCCCTCAAAATCCCTAAACCTCATAAATAACCAACAAAATTCCACAAAAATCCCACAAAATCTGAGAAAAATTTTGAAAAATTTTTAAAAATCTCCTCAGAATGCCTCAAAATTCTTGAAAAACCCCACAAAATTCCAGAGATATTTACAGAATTCCCTAAACCTCATAACCCCACTATATTCAAGAAACAGAACACACAAATTGCCATAAAATTCATGAAAAAAATTTCAAAATTCTTCAAACCGCCTGAAAATCACACAAAATTCAAGAAAAATCCACAAAATTAAAGAAAACTTCCACTAAATTCCCTAAATTTTCTCAAAACCCAACTGAATTCCAGAAACATCCCACAAAATCTCCACAAATTCCCACAAAATACATGAAAAATCCCTCAAAATTCTTCAAGTCTCGTCAGAATCCCACAAAATTCTTGAAAAATCCCGCAAAATTCCAGAGAAGTCCCACAAAATTCCCTAAATCATTTCAAAATTATACCAATTCACAGCAATGTCCCACAAAATCTCCACCCATTCCCACAAAATCCCACAAAAATCCCTCCAAATTCCCTAAATCTTCAGAAAACTCTACCAAATTCCAGAAACGCCCCATAAAATCTCCACAAATTCCCACAAAATTCAAGAAGAGCACCACAAAATTCGCTCAATCTTTTCAAAATACCACAAAATTCTTGAATAGCCCCACAAAATTCCAGAAATATCCCACAAAATTTCCTAAATCATTCCAAAACCCTACCAAATTCCAGAAACATCCCACAAAATCTACACAAATTTCCATCAAATTCAAGGAAAATCCCTCAAAATTCCCTAAATCACCTTAAAACCATACCAAATTCCAGGAATATGCCACAAAATTCCCTAAATCTTCTCAAATCCCAACAAACTCCAGAAACATCCCACAAAATCTCCTCAATAGCCAACAAAATTCCTGAAAAATCCTACAAAATTCCCTAAGTTTTCTCAAAACCCAACTGAATTCCAGAAACATCCCACAAAATCCCCACTAATATCCATCAAATTTAAGAGTAATCCCACAAAATTCCCTAAATCACCTTAAAACAATACCAAATTCCAGGAATATGCCACAAAATTCCCTAAATCTTCTCAAAACCCAACTGAATTCCAGAAACATCCCACAAAATCTCCACAAATTCCCACAGAATACATGAATAATCCCGCAAAATCCCTAAATCTCCTCAATAACTCACAAAATCCCGCAAAAATCACACAAAACCTCCACATGTTTCCACACAATCTAAGAAAAATTCCACAAAATTCTTCAAGCCTCCTCAGAATCCCACACAATTCACAGGAAAAATACACAAAATCCCTGAAAAATCCCACAAAATTCACAAAATCTTCTCAAACCCTTACCAAATTGCAGAAACATCCCACAAAATCTCCACAAATTCCCACAAAATCCATGAAAAATCCTTCAAAATTCTTCAAGCCGCCTCAAAATCGCACAAAACTCCACAAGAATCTCACAAAAATCTCCACCAATGTCCACAAAATCTATGAAAAATCCAGCAAAATTCATCAAGTCTCCTCTAAATCCCACAAAATCCTTGAAAAGCCTTTACAAAATTTCAAAAAAATCACTCAAACTTCCCTAAATCTTCTGAAAACTCTACCAAATTCCACAAAAATCCCACAAAATCTCCACAAATTCCCACAAAATTCCTGAAAACCCCCACAAAATTCCAGAGAAGACCCACAAAATTCCCCAAATCCTCTCAAAACCCAACTGAATTTCAGAAACATCCCACAAAATCTCCACAAATTCCCACAAAACACATGAAAAAATCCTCAAAATCCCTAAATCTCCTCAATATCCCACAAAATTCCACAAAAATCCCACAAAACCTCCACAAGTTTCCACAAAATCCAAGAAAAATTCCACAAAATTCTTCAAGCCTCCTCAAAATCCCTCACAATTCACAGGAAAAATACACAAAATCCCTGAAAAATCCCCAAAATTCACTAAATCTTCTCAAACCCTTACCAAATTGCAGAAACATCCCACAAAATCTCCACAAATTCCCACAAAATCCTTGAAAAATCCCTCAAAATTCTTCAAGTCGCCTCAGAATCCCACAAAATTCTTGAAAAATACCACAAAATTCCAGAGTAGTCCCACAAAATTCCCTAAATCATTTCAAAACCATAACAATTCACAGCAATGTCCCACAAAATCTCCACCCATTCCCACAAAATCCCACAAAAATCCCTCCAAATTCCCTAAATCTTCTGAAAACTCTACCAAATTCCAGAAACACCCCATAAAATCTCCACAAATTCACAGAAAATTCAAGAAGAACACCACAAAATTCGCTCAATCTTTTCAAAATACCCCAAAATTCTTGAATAGTCCCACAAAATTCCAGAAATATCCCACAAAATTTCCTAAATCATAACAAAACCCTACCAAATTGCAGAAACACCCCACAAAATCTTCACAAATTCCCACAAAATCCATGAAAAATCCCTCAAAATTCTTCAAGCCGCCTCAGAATCTCACAAAATTCCACAAAAATCTCACAAAAATCTCCACAAATGTCCACAAAATCTAAGAAAAATCCAGCAAAATTCATCAAGTCTCCTCTAAATCCCACAAAATCCTTGAAAAGCCTTTACAGAATTTCAAAAAAATCACTCAAACTTCCCTAAATCTTCTGAAAACTCTACCAAATTCCACAAAAATCCCACAAAATCTCCACAAATTCCCACAAAATTCCTGAAAAGCCCCACAAAATTCCAGAGAAGACCCACAAAATTCCCCAAATCCTCTCAAAACCCAACTGAATTTCAGAAACATCCCACAAAATCTCCACAAATTCCCACAAAACACATGAAAAAATCCTCAAAATCCCTAAATCTCCTCAATATCCCACAAAATTCCACAAAAATCCCACAAAACCTCCACAAGTTTCCACAAAATCCAAGAAAAATTCCACAAAATTCTTCAAGCCTCCTCAAAATCCCACACAATTCACAGGAAAAATACACAAAATCCCTGAAAAATCCCCAAAATTCACTAAATCTTTTCAAACCCTCACCAAATTGCAGAAACATCCCACAAAATCTCCACAAATTCCCACAAAATCCTTGAAAAATCCCTCAAAATTCTTCAAGCCGCCTCAGAATCTCACAAAATCTAAGAAAATTCCCACAAAATCTCCACAAATGTTCCCAAAATCTAAGAAAAATTCCACAAAATTCTTCAAGCCTCCTCAGAATCCCACACAATTCACAGGAAAAATACACAAAATTCCTGAAAAATCCTACAAAATTCACAAAATCTTCTCAAATCCCAACAAACTCCAGAAACATCCCACAAAATCTCCTCAATAGCCAACAAAATTCCTGAAAAATCCTACAAAATTCCCTAAGTTTTCTCAAAACCCAACTGAATTCCAGAAACATCCCACAAAATCTCCACAAATTCCCACAAAACACATGAAAAAAACCTCAAAATCCTTAAATCTCCTCAATATCCCACAAAATTCCACAAAAATCCCACAAAACCTCCACAAGTTTCCACAAAATCCAAGAAAAATTCCACAAAATTTTTCAAGCCTCCTCAAAATCCTTCACAATTCACAGGAAAAATACACAAAATCCCTGAAAAATCCCCAAAATTCACAAAAATCTTCTCAAACCCTTACCAAATTGCAGAAACATCCCACAAAATCTCCACAAATTCCCACAAAATACATGAAAAATCCCTCAAAATTCTTCAAGCCGCCTCAGAATCTCACAAAATTCCACAAAAATCTCACAAAAATCTCCACAAATGTCCACAAAATCTAAGAAAAATCCAGCAAAATTCATCAAGTCTCCTCTAAATCCCACAAAATCCTTGAAAAGCTTTTACATAATTTCAAAAAATCACTCAAAATTCCCTAAATCTTCTGAAAACTCTACCAAATTCCACAAAAATCCCACAAAATCCCCACAAATTCCCACAAAATTCCTGAAAACCCCCACAAAATTCCAGAGAAGACCCACAAAATTCCCCAAATCCTCTCAAAACCCAACTGAATTTCAGAAACATCCCACAAAATCTCCACAAATTCCCACAAAACACATGAAAAAATCCTCAAAATCCCTAAATCTCCTCAATATCCCACAAAATTCCACAAAAATCCCACAAAACCTCCACAAGTTTCCACAAAATTCATGAAAAATCCCTCAAAATTCTTCAAGCCGCCTCAGAATCTCACAAAATCTAAGAAAATTCCCACAAAATCTCCACAAATGTACCCAAAATCTAAGAAAAATTCCACAAAATTCTTCAAGCCTCCTCAGAATCCCACACAATTCACAGGAAAAATACACAAAATTCCTGAAAAATCCTACAAAATTCACAAAATCTTCTCAAACCCCTACCAAATTCCAGAAACATCCAATTCAAGGAAAATACCTCAAAATTCCCTACATCACCTTAAAACCATACCAAATTCCAGGAATACGCCACAAAATTCTCTCAATTTTCTCAAAACCCAACTGAATTCCAGAAACATCTTACAAAATCTACACAAATACCCACAAAATCCATAAAAAATCCCTCAAAATTCTTCAAGTCTCCTCAGAATCCCACAAAATTCTTGAAAAATCCCACAAAATTCCAGAGAAGTCCCACAAACTTCTCTAAATCATTTCAAAACCATACCAATTCACAGCAATGTCCCACAAAATCTCCACCCATTCCCACAAAATCCCACAAAAATCCCTCCAAATTCCCTAAATCTTCAGAAAACTCTACCAAATTCCAGAAACACCCCATAAAATCTCCACAAATTCCCACAAAATTCAAGAAGAGCACCACAAAATTCGCTCAATCTTTTCAAAATACCACAAAATTCTTGAATAGCCCCACAAAATTCCAGAAATATCCCACAAAATTTCCTAAATCATTCCAAAACCCTACCAAATTCCAGAAACATCCCACAAAATCTACACAAATTTCCATCAAATTCAAGGAAAATCCCTCAAAATTCCCTAAATCACCTTAAAACCATACCAAATTCCAGGAATATGCCACAAAATTCCCTAAATCTTCTCAAATCCCAACAAACTCCAGAAACATCCCACAAAATCTCCTCAATAGCCAACAAAATTCCTGAAAAATCCTACAAAATTCCCTAAGTTTTCTCAAAACCCAACTGAATTCCAGAAACATCCCACAAAATCCCCACTAATATCCATCAAATTTAAGAGTAATCCCACAAAATTCCCTAAATCACCTTAAAACAATACCAAATTCCAGGAATATGCCACAAAATTCCCTAAATCTTCTCAAATCCCAACAAACTCCAGAAACATCCCACAAAATCTCCTCAATAGCCAACAAAATTCCTGAAAAATCCTACAAAATTCCCTAAGTTTTCTCAAAACCCAACTGAATTCCAGAAACATCCCACAAAATCTCCACAAATTCCCACAAAACACATGAAAAAAACCTCAAAATCCTTAAATCTCCTCAATATCCCACAAAATTCCACAAAAATCCCACAAAACCTCCACAAGTTTCCACAAAATCCAAGAAAAATTCCACAAAATTCTTCAAGCCTCCTCAGAATCCCACACAATTCACAGGAAAAATACACAAAATTCTGGGAAAATCCCACAAAATTCTCAAAATCTTCTCAAAACCCCACCAAATTCCAGAAACATCCCACAAAATCCCCACTAATTTCCATCAAATTCAAGGAAAATACCTCAAAATTCCCTACATCACCTTAAAACCATACCAAATTCCAGGAATACGCCACAAAATTCTCTCAATTTTCTCAAAACCCAACTGAATTCCAGAAACATCTTACAAAATCTACACAAATACCCACAAAATCCATAAAAAATCCCTCAAAATTCTTCAAGTCTCCTCAGAATCCCACAAAATTCTTGAAAAATCCCACAAAATTCCAGAGAAGTCCCACAAACTTCTCTAAATCATTTCAAAACCATACCAATTCACAGCAATGTCCCACAAAATCTCCACCCATTCCCACAAAATCCCACAAAAATCCCTCCAAATTCCCTAAATCTTCAGAAAACTCTACCAAATTCCAGAAACACCCCATAAAATCTCCACAAATTCCCACAAAATTCAAGAAGAGCACCACAAAATTCGCTCAATCTTTTCAAAATACCACAAAATTCTTGAATAGCCCCACAAAATTCCAGAAATATCCCACAAAATTTCCTAAATCATTCCAAAACCCTACCAAATTCCAGAAACATCCCACAAAATCTACACAAATTTCCATCAAATTCAAGGAAAATCCCTCAAAATTCCCTAAATCACCTTAAAACCATACCAAATTCCAGGAATATGCCACAAAATTCCCTAAATCTTCTCAAATCCCAACAAACTCCAGAAACATCCCACAAAATCTCCTCAATAGCCAACAAAATTCCTGAAAAATCCTACAAAATTCCCTAAGTTTTCTCAAAACCCAACTGAATTCCAGAAACATCCCACAAAATCTCCACAAATTCCCACAAAACACATGAAAAAAACCTCAAAATCCTTAAATCTCCTCAATATCCCACAAAATTCCACAAAAATCCCACAAAACCTCCACAAGTTTCCACAAAATCCAAGAAAAATTCCACAAAATTCTTCAAGCCTCCTCAGAATCCCACACAATTCACAGGAAAAATACACAAAATTCTGGGAAAATCCCACAAAATTCTCAAAATCTTCTCAAAACCCCACCAAATTCCAGAAACATCCCACAAAATCCCCACTAATTTCCATCAAATTCAAGGAAAATCCCTCAAAATTCCCTAAATCACCTTAAAACCATACCAAATTCCAGGAATATGCCACAAAATTCCCCAAATCTTCTCAAAACCCAACTGAATTCCAGAAACATCCCACAAAATCTCCACAAATTCCCACAGAATACATGAAAAATCCCGCAAAATCCCTAAATCTCCTCAATATCCCACAAAATTCCACAAAAATCCCACAAAACCTCCACAAGTTTCCACAAAATCCAAGAAAAAATCCACAAAATTCTTCAAGCCTCCTCAAAATCCCTCACAATTCACAGGAAAAATACACAAAATCCCTGAAAAATCCCCAAAATTCACAAAAATCTTCTCAAACCCTTACCAAATTGCAGAAACATCCCACAAAATCTCCACAAATTCCCACAAAATACATGAAAAATCCCTCAAAATTCTTCAAGCCGCCGCAGAATCTCACAAAATTCCACAAAAATCTCACAAAAATCTCCACAAATGTCCACAAAATCTAAGAAAAATCCAGCAAAATTCATCAAGTCTCCTCTAAATCCCACAAAATCCTTGAAAAGCTTTTACATAATTTCAAAAAATCACTCAAAATTCCCTAAATCTTCTGAAAACTCTACCAAATTCCACAAAAATCCCACAAAATCTCCACAAATTCCCACAAAATTCCTGAAAACCCCCACAAAATTCCAGAGAAGACCCACAAAATTCCCCAAATCCTCTCAAAACCCAACTGAATTTGAGAAACATCCCACAAAATCTCCACAAATTCCCACAAAACACATGAAAAAATCCTCAAAATCCCTAAATCTCCTCAATATCCCACAAAATCCCGCAAAAATCCCACAAAACCTCCACAAGTTTCCACAAAATCCAAGAAAAATTCCACAAAATTCTTCAAGCCTCCTCAAAATCCCACACAATTCACAGGAAAAATACACAAAATCCCAAAAATCCCCAAAATTCACTAAATCTTCTCAAACCCTTACCAAATTGCAGAAACATCCCACAAAATCTCCACAAATTCCCACAAAATACATGAAAAATCCCTCAAAATTCTTCAAGCCGCCTCAGAATCTCACAAAATCTAAGAAAATTCCCACAAAATCTCCACAAATGTACCCAAAATCTAAGAAAAATTCCACAAAATTCTTCAAGCCTCCTCAGAATCCCACACAATTCACAGGAAAAATACACAAAATTCCTGAAAAATCCTACAAAATTCACAAAATCTTCTCAAACCCCTACCAAATTCCAGAAACATCCAATTCAAGGAAAATACCTCAAAATTCCCTACATCACCTTAAAACCATACCAAATTCCAGGAATACGCCACAAAATTCTCTCAATTTTCTCAAAACCCAACTGAATTCCAGAAACATCTTACAAAATCTACACAAATACCCACAAAATCCATGAAAAATCCCTCAAAATTCTTCAAGTCTCCTCAGAATCCCACAAAATTCTTGAAAAATCCCACAAAATTCCAGAGAAGTCCCACAAACTTCTCTAAATCATTTCAAAACCATACTAATTCACAGCAATGTCCCACAAAATCTCCACCCATTCCCACAAAAAAATCCCACAAAAATCCCTCCAAATTCCCTAAATCTTCAGAAAACTCTACCAAATTCCAGAAACACCCCATAAAATCTCCAAAATTCCCACAAAATTCAAGAAGAACACCACAAAATTCGCTCAGTCTTTTCAAAATACCACAAAATTCTGGAATAGCCCCACAAAATTCCAGAAATATCCCAAAAAATTTCCTAAATCATTCCAAAACCCTACCAAATTCCAGAAGCATCCCACAAAATCTCCTCAATATCCAACAAAATTCCTGAAAAATCCCACAAAATTCCCTAAAACTTCTCAAAACCCAACTGAATTCCAGAATCATCTCGCAAAATCTCCAAAAATTCCCACAAAATACATGAAAAATCCCTCAAAATGCCAAAATCTCCTCAATATCCCACAAAATTCCAGAAATATCCCACAAAATTTCCTAAATCATTACAAAACCCAACCAAATTCCAGAAACATCCCACAAAATCTCCTCAATAGCCAACAAAATTCCTGAAAAATCCTACAAAATTCCCTATGTTTTCTAAAAACCCAACTGAATTCCAGAAACATCCCACAAAATCTCCACAAATTCCCACAGAATACATGAAAAATCCCGCAAAATCCCTAAATCTCCACAATATCCCACAAAATCCCGCAAAAATCACACAAAACCTCTACAAGTTTCCACAAAATCCAAGAAAATTTCCACAAAATTCTTCAAGCCTCCTCAAAATCCCACACAATTCACAGGAAAAATACACAAAATCCCTGAAAAATCCCCAAAATTCACCAAATCTTCTCAAACCCTTACCAAATTGCAGAAACATCCCACAAAATCTTCACAAATTCCCACAAAATCCATGAAAAATCCCTCAAAATTCTTCAAGCTGCCTCAGAATCTCACAAAATTCCACAAAAATCTCACAAAAATCTCCAGAAATGTTCACAAAATCTAAGATAAATTCCTCAAAATTCATCAATTCTCTGCAGAATCCCACAAAATTCCAGAAACATCCCACAAAATCTCCACAAATCTCCACAAAATCTAAGAAAAATCCAGCAAAATTCATCGTCTCCTCTAAATCCCACAAAATCCTTTAAAAGCCTTACAAAATTTCAAAAAAATCCCTCAAAATTCCCTAAATCTTCTGAAAACTCTACAAAAATCCACAAAAATCCCACAAAATCTCCACAAATTCCCACAAAATTCCTGAAAACCCCCACAAAATTCCAGAGAAGACCCACAAAATTCCCCAAATCCTCTCAAAACCCAACTGAATTTCAGAAACATCCCACAAAATCTCCACAAATTCCCACAAAATACATGAAAAATCCCTCAAAATTCTTCAAGCCACCTCACAATCTCAAAAAATCTAAGAAAAATCCCACAAAATCTCCACAAATGTACCCAAAATCTAAGAAAAATTCCACAAAATTCTTCAAGCCTCCTCAGAATCCCACACAATTCACAAGAAAAATACACAAAATTCCTGAAAAATCCTACAAAATTCACAAAATCATCTCAAAATCCTACCAAATTCCAGAAACATCCCACAAAATCCCCACTAATTTCCATCAAATTCAAGGAAAATCACACAAAATTCTCTAGATCACCTTAAAACCATACCAAATTCCAGGAATACGCCACAAAATTCTCTAAATTTTCTCAAAAGCCAACTGAATTCCAGAAACATCTTACAAAATCTCCACAAATACCCACAAAATCCTTGAAAAATCCCTCAAAATTCTTCAAGTCTCCTCAGAATCCCACAAAATTCTTGAAAAATCCCACAAAATTCCAGAGAAGTCCCACAAAATTCCCTAAATCATTTCAAAACCATACCAATTCACAGCAATGTCCCACAAAATCTCCACCCATTCCCACAAAATCCCACAAAAATCCCTCCAAATTTCCTAAATCTTCTGAAAACTCTACCAAATTCCAGAAACGCCCCATAAAATCTCCACAAATTCCCACAAAATTCAAGAAGAGCACCACAAAATTCGCTCAATCTTTTCAAAATACCACAAAATTCTTGAATAGCCCCACAAAATTCCAGAAATATCCCACAAAATTTCCTAAATCATTCCAAAACACTACCAAATTCCAGAAACATCCCACAAAATCCCCACTAATTTCCATCAAATTCAAGGAAAATCCCTCAAAATTCCCTAAATCACCTTAAAACAATACCAAATTCCAGGAATATGCCACAAAATTCCCTAAATTTTCTCAAAACCCAACAAATTCCAGAAACATCCCACAAAATCTCCTCAATATCCAACAAAATTCCTGAAAAATCCCACAAAATTCCCTAAGTCTTCTCAAAACCCAACTAAATTCCAGAAACATCCCACAAAATCTCCACAAATTCCCACAAAATACATGAAAAAAACCTCAAAATCCCTAAATCTCCTCAATATCCCACAAAATTCCACAAAAATCCCACAAAACCTCCCCAAGTTTCCACAAAATCCAAGAAAAATTCCACAAAATTCTTCATGCCTCCTCAGAATCCCACACAATTCACAGGAAAAATACACAAAATTCCTGGAAAATCCCACAAAATTCTCAAAATCTTCTCAAAACCCCATCAAATTCTAGAAACATCCCACAAAATCCCCACTAATTTCCATCAAATTTAAGAGTAATCCCACAAAATTCCCTAAATCACCTTAAAACAATACCAAATTCCAGGAATATGCCACAAAATTCCCTAAATCTTCTTAAAGCCTAACCAAATTGCAGAAACATCCCACAAAATCTCCACAAATTCCCACAGAATACATGAAAAATCCCTCAAAATCCTTAAATCTCCTCAATATCCCACAAAATCCCGCAAAAATCACACAAAACCTCCACAAGTTTCCACAAAATCCAAGGAAAATTCCACAAAATTCTTCAAGCCTCCTCAAAATCCCACACAATTCACAGGAAAAATACACAAAATCCCTGAAAAATCCCCAAAATTCACCAAATCTTCTCAAACCCTTACCAAATTGCAGAAACATCCCACAAAATGTCCACAAATTCCCACAAAATCCATGAAAAATCCCTCAAAATTCTTCAAGCCGCCTCAGAATCTCACAAAATTCCACAAAAATCTCACAAAAATCTCCAGAAATGTTCACAAAATCTAAGATAAATTCCTCAAAATTCGTCAATTCTCTGCAGAATCCCACAAAATTCCAGAAACATCCCACAAAATCTCCACAAATCTCCACAAAATCTAAGAAAAATCCAGCAAAATTCATCGTCTCCTCTAAATCCCACAAAATCCTTTAAAAGCCTTACAAAATTTCAAAAAAATCCCTCAAAATTCCCTAAATCTTCTGAAAACTCTACAAAAATCCACAAAAATCCCACAAAATCTCCACAAATTCCCACAAAATTCCTGAAAACCCCCACAAAATTCCAGAGAAGACCCACAAAATTCCCCAAATCTTCTCAAAACCCAACTGAATTTCAGAAACATCCCACAAAATCTCCACAAATTCCCACAAAATACATGAAAAATCCCTCAAAATTCTTCAAGCCACCTCACAATCTCACAAAATCTAAGAAAAATCCCAAAATAACTCCACAAATGTACCCAAAATCTGAGAAAAATTCCACCAAATTCCAGAAACATCCCACAAAATCTACACCAAATTCCACAAAATCCAAGAAGAATCCCACAAAATCTCCCTAAATCTCCTCAATACCCTACCAAATTCCAGGAATATCCCACAAAATCCCAACTAATTTTCATCAAATTTAAGAGTAATTCCACACAATTCCCTAAATCTCCTTAAAACCATACCAAATTCCAGGAATATGCCACAAAATTCCCTAAATCTTCTCAAAACCCAACTGAATTCCAGAAACATCCCACAAAATCTCCACAAATTCCCACAAAATATATGAAAAATCCCTCAAAATCCTTAAATCTCCTCAATATCCCACAAAATTCCGCAAAACTCCCACAAAACTTTCCCATGTTTCCACAAAATCCAAGCAAAATTCCACAAAATTCTTCAAGTCTCCTCAAAATCCCACACAATTCACAGGAAAAATACACAAAATTCCTGAAAAATCCCACACAATTCACAAAATCTTCACATAACCCCACCAAATTCCAGAAACATCCCACAAAATCCCCACTAATTTCCATCAAATTTAAGAGTAATCCCACAAAATTCCCTAAATCACTTTAAAACCATACCAAATTCCAGGAATATGCCACAAAATTCTCTAAATTTTCTCTAAACCCAACTGAATTCCACACCTTACAAAATCTCCACAAATTCCCACAAAATCCTTGAAAAATCCCTCAAAATTCTTCAAGTCTCCTCAGAATCCCACAAAATTCTTGAAAAATCCCACAAAATTCCAGAGAAGTCCCACAAAATTCCCTAAATCATTTCAAAACCATACCAATTCACAGCAATGTCCCACAAAATCTCCACCCATTCCCACAAAATCCCACAAAAATCCCTCCAAATTTCCTAAATCTTCTGAAAACTCTACCAAATTCCAGAAACGCCCCATAAAATCTCCACAAATTCCCACAAAATTCAAGAAGAGCACCACAAAATTCGCTCAATCTTTTCAAAATACCACAAAATTCTTGAATAGCCCCACAAAATTCCAGAAATATCCCACAAAATTTCCTAAATCATTCCAAAACACTACCAAATTCCAGAAACATCCCACAAAATCCCCACTAATTTCCATCAAATTCAAGGAAAATCCCTCAAAATTCCCTAAATCACCTTAAAACAATACCAAATTCCAGGAATATGCCACAAAATTCCCTAAATTTTCTCAAAACCCAACAAATTCCAGAAACATCCCACAAAATCTCCTCAATATCCAACAAAATTCCTGAAAAATCCCACAAAATTCCCTAAGTCTTCTCAAAACCCAACTAAATTCCAGAAACATCCCACAAAATCTCCACAAATTCCCACAAAATACATGAAAAAAACCTCAAAATCCCTAAATCTCCTCAATATCCCACAAAATTCCACAAAAATCCCACAAAACCTCCCCAAGTTTCCACAAAATCCAAGAAAAATTCCACAAAATTCTTCATGCCTCCTCAGAATCCCACACAATTCACAGGAAAAATACACAAAATTCCTGGAAAATCCCACAAAATTCTCAAAATCTTCTCAAAACCCCATCAAATTCTAGAAACATCCCACAAAATCCCCACTAATTTCCATCAAATTTAAGAGTAATCCCACAAAATTCCCTAAATCACCTTAAAACAATACCAAATTCCAGGAATATGCCACAAAATTCCCTAAATCTTCTTAAAGCCTAACCAAATTGCAGAAACATCCCACAAAATCTCCACAAATTCCCACAGAATACATGAAAAATCCCTCAAAATCCTTAAATCTCCTCAATATCCCACAAAATCCCGCAAAAATCACACAAAACCTCCACAAGTTTCCACAAAATCCAAGGAAAATTCCACAAAATTCTTCAAGCCTCCTCAAAATCCCACACAATTCACAGGAAAAATACACAAAATCCCTGAAAAATCCCCAAAATTCACCAAATCTTCTCAAACCCTTACCAAATTGCAGAAACATCCCACAAAATGTCCACAAATTCCCACAAAATCCATGAAAAATCCCTCAAAATTCTTCAAGCCGCCTCAGAATCTCACAAAATTCCACAAAAATCTCACAAAAATCTCCAGAAATGTTCACAAAATCTAAGATAAATTCCTCAAAATTCGTCAATTCTCTGCAGAATCCCACAAAATTCCAGAAACATCCCACAAAATCTCCACAAATCTCCACAAAATCTAAGAAAAATCCAGCAAAATTCATCGTCTCCTCTAAATCCCACAAAATCCTTTAAAAGCCTTACAAAATTTCAAAAAAATCCCTCAAAATTCCCTAAATCTTCTGAAAACTCTACAAAAATCCACAAAAATCCCACAAAATCTCCACAAATTCCCACAAAATTCCTGAAAACCCCCACAAAATTCCAGAGAAGACCCACAAAATTCCCCAAATCTTCTCAAAACCCAACTGAATTTCAGAAACATCCCACAAAATCTCCACAAATTCCCACAAAATACATGAAAAATCCCTCAAAATTCTTCAAGCCACCTCACAATCTCACAAAATCTAAGAAAAATCCCAAAATAACTCCACAAATGTACCCAAAATCTGAGAAAAATTCCACCAAATTCCAGAAACATCCCACAAAATCTACACCAAATTCCACAAAATCCAAGAAGAATCCCACAAAATCTCCCTAAATCTCCTCAATACCCTACCAAATTCCAGGAATATCCCACAAAATCCCAACTAATTTTCATCAAATTTAAGAGTAATTCCACACAATTCCCTAAATCTCCTTAAAACCATACCAAATTCCAGGAATATGCCACAAAATTCCCTAAATCTTCTCAAAACCCAACTGAATTCCAGAAACATCCCACAAAATCTCCACAAATTCCCACAAAATATATGAAAAATCCCTCAAAATCCTTAAATCTCCTCAATATCCCACAAAATTCCGCAAAACTCCCACAAAACCTTCCCATGTTTCCACAAAATCCAAGCAAAATTCCACAAAATTCTTCAAGTCTCCTCAAAATCCCACACAATTCACAGGAAAAATACACAAAATTCCTGAAAAATCCCACACAATTCACAAAATCTTCACATAACCCCACCAAATTCCAGAAACATCCCACAAAATCCCCACTAATTTCCATCAAATTTAAGAGTAATCCCACAAAATTCCCTAAATCACTTTAAAACCATACCAAATTCCAGGAATATGCCACAAAATTCTCTAAATTTTCTCTAAACCCAACTGAATTCCACACCTTACAAAATCTCCACAAATTCCCACAAAATACATGAAAAATCCCTCAAAATTCTTCAAGTCTCCTCAGAATCCCACCTAATTCTTGAAAAATCCCACAAAATTCCAGAGAAGTCCCACAAAATTCTCTAAATCATTTCAAAACCATACCAATTCACAGCAATGTCCCACAAAATCTCCACCCATTCCCACAAAATCCCACAAAAATCCCTCCAAATTCCCTAAATCTTCTGAAAACTCTACCAAATTCCAGAAACGCCCCATAAAATCTCCACAAATTCCCACAAAATTCAAGAAGAACACCACAAAATTCGCTCAGTCTTTTTAAAATACCACAACATTCTTGAATAGCCTTACAAAATTACAGAAATATCCCACAAAATTCCCTAAATAATTTTTAAACCCAACAAATTCCATAAACATCCCACAAAATTCCCTAAATTTTTTCAAAACCCCATCAAATTTAAGATACATCCCACAAAATCTCCACAAATCTCAAAATCTAAGAAAAATCCTTCAAAATTCTTCAAGTCTCCTCAAAATACCACAGAATAGCAGAAAAATTCACAAAATTCCAGGAAAAATACCACAAAATTCTTTAAATAATCTCAAAACCTTACCAAATTCCAGAAACGTCCCACAAAATCCCCACAAATTTCCATAAATTACAGAAAAATCCCTCAAAATTCCAGACAAATCCCACAAATTCTACAAAAATCCCACAAAATTAATTAAATTTTCTCAATATCACACAAAATTCCAGAAATATTTTACAGATTCCACAAAAAACCCACAAAAATCCACAAAAATCCCACAAAATTATTTCAATCTGCTCAAGATCCTAGAAACTTCAACAAAAATCCATCAAAATTCCCCAAATCTCTTCAAAATGCCACAAAGTTTTTCTCCTGGCCAACAAGTGGCCGATGCTGAGAACTGACAGCAGTTGGGACCATTGAAAAGTGACATCAACCTGGGAACACCACTTGAAGACCTAAGGCCGGCAATTCCTTGCTCTCTTTGCTTTCCGCCTTTTCAAGAGGTACCAGGGCTCCCCTTCAGCCTCCTTCCCCCCAGGCCAGCCAAGGCCACGGGAGGGGAGCGGGGCTGGCCGCAGCTCTGCGCTTCCCGGGGAGGATGGAGACTGGCAAGTGACAGGAGCCCCTTCTCAGAGGCTTGGCTGGGCCTTGCACAGCGGGGCTGCCGGGCCAGGCCGCTCCCTGCCTGGCCTGCACTTGCTGCCGCAGCTCAGTTTCACCACACACTGCCCACTAAAGATATGCAGGGAAAGATAGGAGCTTGCAGCGTGCTCAGATAATGGCCACACTCCCCACAGCAGCCATGGGAAAAAATCTTCTAGCGCAGACAGCTCCAGCCGCTGCTCCGGCAGAGATCCCGGGACCATCCACAAGGCCTGGGCAAGAGTTGAACCTGCTCCCTACTCAGGTGAGTCTTGCAAATTCATCCTTTTTTCCAGAGATAGGGGAAGAGAGAGAGAGTGATCAACATGGAAAGAGACAGCATAAACTGTTGGGAGGTGCTTCAGGGAGGCAAAGAGTTACTTTCAGATAAGCATTGTTACAGGAGAGGCATGGCTGTAAGCCAAGCTAGTGAATTTTGACCTCCTGCTTTGGGGGGTGGGCATGTGAGCCCTGGATGAAGTTGTCCCACCCCAAACCCCTTGTGAAGGGTGGCCCAGGGGTTCTGATTGGGTTTCAGTCCCTGGGGGGATTTCTCCCTTGTTGTGTTTCTAGTGGTCCCTGACCCTGAACTCCACCCTCAAGGGTGGAGACCCTCAAGAGTTCTGTCCCTCAAAACCCCTGCCCTGCCTTTGTTGGGGGCTCTCTGTTCTGGATCTGAGTTGTTCCCGTGCTGAAGAAATGGTTTCATGAACAGAGGCGCTTCTCGTTGTAGTACATGCCGGTTTCCAGAAAATATCATCCCTGGACCTGATCCTGCAGTTGCGGACTGCAACAAATGGTGGAGAATGCACGGCATCCAGCGAGGCACCAGGAGAACAGCAGGAGCGGCTCCATGGACACTCCGTAAATCCCCGGCTGATGGCTCGAGAGCCAGCGAGACTCCCGCCTTAGAAAGGAGGAGTCGAGAATACCTGGCAGGAGGGCCAAGTTGGGAGTGCCTCAGGGTCATGGGGGAAAAGGGCTTATGGAGGTGGGGGAGCCGAGAGACCAGACACTGGGACAAACATCTAACATCACCCAACGAGACGTATTATGGAGGGTTTTGGTTTTTTTTATATAGATGGGAAGGACCTTTATGGACGAGATTAACATTATGGACGATTATGGATGATTATGGACGGTATGGCCCTTCCTGTGGACTGTTTTTTGGTTTCTGTGAAGTCCCTCATTTTTTTTGGTGTATACCTCCCTGTATCTTCCCCTCTCCTCTGGTCCTAAGGGCAGGACAAAGGGTGAAAAATGCCAAGATGGCTCGGGGTTGCTGCCGACTCCCCGTCACCCCGGTGTCTTTCTGCCATCCCATCCCCTGTTTTCCTGAAGGCAGGCAAGGGACGGGGAACATCCAGAGTGCTGCGGGTCTGCTGCCGTCTGCCCGCCGTTCCGTGTCCTCCTTCACCCCCTGTCTTTCCATATTCTCGTTCCCTGGCCGGGAAAGTCCATCCCGGACCCTGCCCTCTTCCCAAGATGGCACTGCCCACGCGGTCTGGGATTCCTTTTTTTCCGCCTTGCTCCTTCTTTTCTGGCCCCCAACCTTCCCTTCCCCCAGTAACTCCTGCTTGGCTCCCAGCCCTTTCTTCAGCTGCTCCACCCCTGGGGGCTGTGCCTTTTCCATGGTGGGCAACACCCCCTCTGGGGAAATCAAAACTGGAACCGAGCTCTGAAAGCCAGCGTTTCACCAAGAACATCTCAAGTGGCAACGCCCACACCTACGAGACCAGAGCCGAAGCTGGAGATCTAAGAACTCTGCCCCTCGTGAGAGGAGATCTCGGAGCTGTGCCCTTCCTGAAAGAAACTCCAGAACTGGAAGAGACTGAACTAAAAAACCGTTACGTTTGTATTAAGTACCATCACTGTTTAATTTAAGTGTTTGTTTTTGTTTTTTGTTTCTTTCTGTTTGTTTGTTTGCTTAACGTGTTTTGTTATTGAATTTTTAGTGTCCCACAGAGCAAAGTGGGTGCTCTGTGGAGGAGGTAAGATTTTATGCTGTAAGTTTTGGAAACATTTTTAAGCTCCAAATTAAACTTTGAAGGGGAAAACAAAAAAAGGAGCAGATGTTGTGATGTGCCTCAAGGGAGGCAACGAATTCCATTGTCCCACCCCAAACCCCTTGTGGAGGACGGCCCAGGGGTTCCGATTGGCTTTGAATCCCTGGGGGGTTTCTCCCTTGCTGTGTTTCTAGTGGTCCCTGACCCTGAACTCCAGCCTCAAGGGTGGAGACCCTCAAGAGTTCTGTCCCTCAAAAACCCCTGCCGTGCCTCTGTTTGGGGCTCTCTCTTCTGGATCTGAGTTTGTTCCCATGCTGAAGAAATGGTTTCATGAACAGAGGCTCGTCTCGCTGGTGTTCCATGCTGGTCCCCAGAACCCTGCGGTTTCCCTGGCCGAGATCCTGAGGTTGCGGACTGCAACAGGTGCCAAGGTTGGAGAAGTTGGTGCAAAAACTCGACTTTGTGCTGTCAATGTTCTGAGTGTTGAGCCGGCACCAAGTCTGTGCAACTCTATGGGAAAGAAATAATAAGGCAAAATGACATCATTGAAATGTGGGTACGGGGAGCCCGCTGGGCCTGAGATTCTGGCTCTACCCTGGAGACAAGATACTTCTCTGTAAGAGAGAGACAATGTGTCGCTCCCAGGGGTCTTTGAGTTAGTTATGTTAAACTGTTGTGTCCCATTGGTGTTCCCGCCTGCTGTCCCATCCCGATACAGGTATCTCGGGCTTCCCCCCGCCCCTCTCCTTCCCCATAAATATCCCGGCTTTTCCCCTGTTCGACGGATTCGCTGTTGCCGGCGCCCTTCGCCGAAGCTCTGCCTGAATAAAAGGTTTTGCCTTGGTGGAACGCTGGACCAGCATTCCCGTCCCTGCTTCCTGTGTTGCCTGCCTGCCGCTGCTGCCGAGCCGAGCTAAGCTGAGCTGAAATCACTCAACTACCGCTGAGCCTGAGCTGAATCACTCGCCTGCTCGAAGCTGCTCACGCGCCTCGGCCCAGCCCTTATCAGGGCTGAATATCTAGAGAAGTCACGGTGCTCCGGGCTTTCCGTCGCTGCAGCAACTGGCGTCCCAAACGCGGGGCCTTCGAAGGAGCCCTGAAGAAGCGTCTGCCCGCAGTTTACCTGCGAGATGAGCCGCTGTTTGAGCCGCCGCCCCTCGAGGAAGCCTTTCTTGCGTTCTAGCAAGAGGTGATCCCAGAGGCTGCTTCCGGGACCCTCGTCTGACCATCTGGGGCAAGGAAGAGCCCCTGAGGACCGGCCGCCAGGTGACCACCTACCCAGCAGCTTTTTTTTCACCCGCCGGCATCTGCTGGAGAGAAACTGTAAGTCGAAGGGTTTTTTTTCCTTGGGCTTTTTATTCTTTTTCTTTCCTGTTTTACTGCTGGGTGGGGAGTGAAAAAGGATGGGAAACCAGTCCTCTGTACAGAGACTGACCCCGCCTGAGAGGGACTTTTATATCCAAGTTGCAAATACCCTAAAATCGGGAACTTTTAAGTTTTCTAAAGGGGATTTTAAAAGATTTATTCATTGGGTTTTTATACATTTTACGATGAATTCGGACTCTGCTAAATCGGGAATTTTTTGGGATAATGTGGGAAGAAAGTTATATACTGTTCAAGCTAAAGGGGATTTTTCTGTTGCAAAGTTTTTTCCTGTGTTTCAAAATATTATTTTCTCATTGGAAAAAGAGGGAAAAAAAGAAGAGGGAGTTTTGGGTCCCCAGTTAAGCCCCCTAACCCCGTCCACCTCTCCAAGTGCCCCCGAACACCTTTCCCTATCTGAGAGCCAGTCGGCGGGTGGACGTTGCCCCCAGGCACAGAGCTGCTGCCGACTCCCTGACACCTTCCCACTGTCTCTCTACCCCTACCAGGGTGGCAATGGCCGTGCCGCTCTGGGTCTTTCCTCTACCCTCTCTCCTATGCCCTCACACCCGGTTGTGTCCCTCCCAGTTCCTAGCGTTAGCACAGATGGCGCCGGCAGCGTGGCCAGCCCCGCCATTTTGTCCCACTCCCACCCCGGTTTTCCCGCCCTCGATGCCCAAAATGGCCACTTTCCCGCCTTCACCCCTTCTCTTCCTGCCGCATCCTGCGGCTCCCCCCCCACTGCGTCGTTGGGTGTAACCGCGTCGGGCCCTCCCCCATCCATCAGGAAACCCCTCCCCATCGCGGACCCCGGTCCTGTCCCTTTGTGCCGGGGCCCCGTCCCCAGCGGCGCTCCTGGTCCAGGGTCCCTGTGCCCCGGAGGCCGGGACGGCTCCAGCCAGAGCGGGGCCATCTCGGCTTCCCCACCCGGCCACAAAAGGGCCAGCTCTAGACACCCGAGCCGGCCCCGCGCTGCCAGCAAGCGCCCCCCATCTCCACTAGGAGATGAGAGCAGTGAATCTTCTTCTTCAGATTCTGAATATGGAGATCACTGGGCTGAGGTGCAGAGGGAAGCCACACGGGCGGGGAACTCTGCTCTGTCCCAGAAAATACTTGCCTTTCCGGTAATAATGAAGAGAGACAGGACAGGGGCACAGGTTGCTGCATGGGAGTCCCTTCATTATAGGGAACTGCAGGAACTTTGCAAAGCTGCCGAGGAACACGGCAGGGGTTCACATTTTTTTAAACACTTACTAGAAGCTTCCTTCTCTGCCCACGTCATGGTTCCACATGACATCAAGAATATTATGAACTGCCTGCTCTCTCCAGCAGAATACATGTTGTGGGAGAGGCAGTGGAAGAAACATTTAAAACAGTTAGCAGACGTTTATGCAAAAGATGCTAACAGACTCAATTTTACTTTGGAGCAATTAGCAGGAGGAGGAGATTTCCAAAAGCCCCGAGATCAGGCCAGGGATCTGCCTGAAGCAGCCTTACAGGATATAGCTAATGCTGCTAAGATATCTCTTTTTACCACCCCTGATGATAAAGTGCCAACACAGTGCTTCACCAATATTCAGCAAGGGGCAACTGAGTCTTTTATTAAGTATATTGATAAGCTAAAAGTAGCCATTGAAAAGCAGATAGAAAGCCCTCAAGCGCAAAAAGAATTAATAGTAAAAATAGCAATGGCCAATGCTAATCAGGAGTGCAAAGCAGTTTTGCAAGCCCTCCCTCTGGACCCCGAACCAACCATAGATCAGATGGTTGAAGCCTGCGCCAAACACTCCTCTGCCTCAAGTGAGAATACAGTGGCACTTGCAGTGGCTAAGGGAGTGGCAGAGGGGATATCTGGAGCTTATGCTGCAGACCCCAACACAAATCGCTGTTTTAACTGCAGCAAGCCTGGACATTTTTTCAAAGACTGTCCAGAGAGACATTCCATACAACCACCTGCCCACCAACAGTTCCCCAGACAGAACTGGCGTTCGGGAAACTTCAGGCAGAGCACGGAATGGCTCCGCGCTTCGACATCAAATCAAATGCCGCACCGCTCCACCCCTCCTGCCAAACCCACCATCCTGCCTCCACGGGGACCCTGATATCAAACCCAGCAGGTGGAGCGCTCCAGATGGGAACCCACCGTCAACTGGTAACTAGACTCTCTTTACAGATGAAGGGTGACTGTGTTTACAAAATCCCCACAGGGAAACGTGGACCACCAGGCGGTCCCTCCAACATCTTAATACTTGGGGACCCTACCAACTGTCCAGAACAAATGCATACTGTTCCTGAGGTTCAGACCATATACCCTGGAGATGAAATTTCCATCTCCCTGACCTGCATAGACCCTCCTTATTATTTAAAGGAACAGACTCCTGTGGCACGGGCCTTTTTACTTCCCAGTGACTGCCCGGAACAGGTTCCCCTCAACCCCAGCGCTATGTGGACTCAGGTTGTGGGCTTCTGCAAACCCATTGTGGACTGCAGCCTGTTTTGTTATGGGGAAAGGATTCAGCATCCAGGAATGCTAGACACTGGAGCAGATGTTACCATCATCGCCCGCTCCGAGCGGCCAGACAATTGGGAATTACAACCTGTAGCAGGCATGATTTCAGGAATTGGAGGGATGAGAACTTCCATGAGGAGCAAATGGAATATTTGTCATCGAAGGACCTGAGGGTCAAATGGCAACCATCAGGCCATTTGTGGTGAGAGCACCAATCACCCTCCGGGGACGGGATCTCCTGTCTCAATAGGGAGCTTCTCTGCGGATTCCCAGCAGGGATTTTTAGTGGGGGTCACTGAGAAGCGTGCCACGCCTACCATCCCCCAACTCACCTGGAAACAGCACCATCCAGTGTGGGTTGATCAGTGGCCCCTATCTGAGACCAAACTGCGTGCACTGGAAGCCCTCATAGAAGAGCAGTTTGCCAAGGGCCACATTACAGAAACCAATAGCCCTTGGAACTCCCCTGTCTTTGTCCTACGCCAACCAGGCAAAGACAGGTAGAGACTCCTTCATGACCTCAGGAAAATCAATGATGTCATTGAAGACATGGGACCCCTCCAGCCTGGCATGCCTTCCTCTTCAATGCTCCCCGGGATTGGAAAACTGGCTGTCATTGACATCAAGGACTGTTTTTTCAACATACCCCTCCATCCCCGGGACACCCCCAGATTTGCATTCTCGGTTCCCTCTCCAAACAGACAAGCACCTTTAAAGAGATACCATTGGCTAGTCCTTCCTCAGGGGATGAAAAATTCTCCTACCATCTGTCAATGGTACGTGGCCCGCATCCTGTCACGTGTGAGGACCCTGTTCCTGGATGCCATCATCCTCCACTACATGGATGACATCCTGGTTAGTGCTGCTGCTGCTGACTATCTGCACCAGACTTTACAAAAAACCATCCAGACAATTGAGGACACTGGATCTGAGATGCGTGAGGACAAGATCCAGCACACCTGCCCTTGGACCTACCTGGGACTCCGGATCCGTGAACGGACCATCGTGCCCCAGCAGCTGACCATCAAAGATGACCCCAAGACCCTGCGGGACCTACATCAGCTCTGCGGGTCCATCAACTGGATACGCCCTCTGCTTGGGGTAACAACAGAAGTCCTTGCGCCCCTATTCAACCTGCTCCGTGGCAGCGAAGCCCTCGATTCACCACACTCCCTCACGCCGGAGGCCCGGGAATCCATCACCAAGGTCCAGGAGGCCCTGTCTTCACGGCAAGCCCACCGTTATGAACCCAGCCTGCCCTTCCAGCTGGTTATCCTGGGTAAGGCCCCGCACTTACACGCGCTCATTTTTCAATGGGACATGGCATTGAAGGATCCACTCCTTATCATCGAGTGGATTTTCACACATAACCAGCCCACTAAGACTATCACCACTCCACAGATCATGCCAGAACTCATTAAAAGAGCTAGAGTCTGTCTCCGTACTCTTGCAGCCTGTGAGTTCACATGCATTTTCCTCCCATTGGCAACTAGAAGTTTGGAGCCTTTGCTCCAAACCAATGAGAGCCTTCAGTTCGCTCTCAATAGCTATTCAGGCCAAATTTCTATACACCCACCTGGCCACAAACTTTTCAAAACCACATTTAATTTGGTCCCCAAATCATTACAGAGCAAAACACCACTCCAGGCCCTGACGGTTTTCACAGATGGCTCAGGGAAATCCCACAAGTCAGTCATGACTTGGAAGGACCCCAGGACACAGAAATGGGAGTCTGATGTCCAAGTGGTCGAGGGATCACCACAAATTGCTGAATTAGCAGCTGTTGTCAGAGCTTTTGAAAAATTCCAAGAACCTTTCAATCTGGTGACTGATTTGGCTTATGTGGCTGGAATAGCTATGAGAGCAGAACATGCATTTCTGAAAGAGGTCTCTAACTCAAATTGATACCAATTGCTTTCTGAATTAGTGTATTTTATCTCCCACAGAAAGCAACCTTACTATGTCATGCATGTGAGGGCACACACCAACTTCCCAGGTGCCATTGCCGAAGGAAACAGGAGGGCAGACGCCTTAGCCATGCCTGCTGGAGCAGCCAATGTCCCTGACATTTTTGCACAAGCGAAATTGTCCCACCAGTTCTTCCACCAAAACGTGCCTGCACTGATGAGAATGTTCAGACTACCCAGAGACCAGGCTAGTGCGATAGTTGCCACCTGTCCTAATTGCCAATCGTTCCAAATACCAGTCGTTAACTCCGGGGTTTACCCCCGAGGACTTAACAGCTGCCAGATATGGCAAACCAATGTCACTCACGTCCCGTCCTTCGGGAGAGTCAAATATGTACATGTCTCCGTAGACACCTTCTCTGGCGCAGTGTTTGCCTCAGCCCATGCAGGAGAAAATGCCAAGCACACCATCCGACATTTTCTCCTTGCTTTTGCTACCCTGGGAGTCCCAGAACAAATTAAAACAGACAACAGACCTGCTTACACCTCTCACAAACTAAGAGACTTTTTCAATGAGTGGGGGGTGAAACACACCACGGGCATTCCTCATTCCCCTACAGGGCAATCAATAGTAGAAAGGACCCACCAAAACCTGAAAAGAGTCCTTGATCACCAGCGGGGAGGAACAGAGATCATTCCTCCCATTGAGAGGCTCTGTAAGGCTCTATATGTCATGAACTTTCTAAATTGCTCAGCTACAGAGCCTGACCCCCCTGTAATTTGGCACTTCTCTAACTCAACTCATGCCAAACTCACAGAGAAGCCACCAGTGCTGATCAAGGATCCTGAATCACAACTGGTATCAGGACCTTTCCCGTTGATTACCTGGGGGAGAGGGTATGCGTGTGTGTCCACGCCATCAGGACCTAAGTGGCTCCCAGGGAAAAATGTAAAACCTTATTTAGGCCCTACAAACCCTGCACCAAATTCAGAACTTTCAAAGTCTCCTGAGACCCACACAGGTCCAGAAAAACAGCAGCCCACTGCAGCCTGGAAACGGAGACGTCATCGGAGTCCACAGAACCGACCTGCCACCAGACCAACAACCAGACAGAGGCCAAACCGTCCTGCTACCAGAGCTGCAACGAGACGACTGCCAACGTCACGCCTGACACCGTGACAGTACGCAAGTCTTCTTAACTCCCTCCCCCTTCCCCTTCTTGCCCTCGTTGCCCAGCCCAAATTGCCAGTTTACACCAAAATGCACCTCTGTGCTGCTGCTGGTGTCAGCTCATGTGTCCCCAATACACAGAATAACCTTGCTTGTAATTGTTTGGTTTTTTGTTTGTTTTTTTTAAAAGAGGGGGGAGATGGGAGAGGAAAGGGAAAAAGAAAATAGCTCCCCCCCCCACTCCAAAAATCAGAGCTGTTTTATGTCCTGTTGTAGAAAATGGAGAGCAAAACCATCCTTGAGTTCCGGATGTTCCTGATTATCTGGATGCTCCTGAAAACATCGGCTGTGGATGCCTGGCTAGTAGCACAGCCCCAGGAGAACATGTGGATCACCCTGGCAAAGACGCTCAAACAAGACCACATGTGCTTGTCCACGGGCAGTGCCACCAACCCTCTAGACTTTTTGCTCCTGGCCCATGGACACGGCTGCGAAGAATTTAACGGACTGTGCTGCTTTGACCTCCCAGCCCCAGTGAAGGCATCCACGCCCTTATCCAGAGACCCCAACACGCGGTCCGGTCCAGGAACTCCAGACTGAAAAGGAGCCCCAGTGGCTTGAGGACCATTTTGGGAGCTAAGGGCTCAAAGGATGGGTTGCCTCCCTCCTGAAAAAAGTTTTTTGGGTTTTCCTAATTGTTATTATCTTCCCAAGTATGTTTTCATGTTTTAAGAATCTATTAGCTAACTCTCTAGGAGATGCCTTTTTAATAAGTAAAGAAGGGGGAGTTGTGGCTAAGGAGGAGCCCGCTGGGCCTGAGATTCTGGCTCTACCCTGGAGACAAGATACTTCTCTGTAAGAGAGAGACAATGTGTCGCTCCCAGGGGTCTTTGAGTTAGATATGTTAAACTGTTGTGTCCCATTGGTGTTCCCGCCTGCTGTCCCATCCCGATACAGGTATCTCGGGCTTCCCCCCGCCCCTCTCCTTCCCCATAAATATCCCGGCTTTTCCCCTGTTCGACGGATTCGCTGTTGCCGGCACCCTTCGCCGAAGCTCTGCCTGAATAAAAGGTTTTGCCTTGGTGGAACGCTGGACCAGCATTCCCGTCCCTGCTTCCTGTGTTGCCTGCCTGCCGCTGCTGCCGAGCCGAGCTAAGCTGAGCTGAAATCACTCAACTACCGCTGAGCCTGAGCTGAATCACTCGCCTGCTCGAAGCTGCTCACGCGCCTCGGCCCAGCCCTTATCAGGGCTGAATATCTAGAGAAGTCGCGGTGCTCCGGGCTTTCCGTCGCTGCGGCATTGAAACAAGGAAATGCTCTTGGCACTTGATGTGCACAAATGCACAGCAGGAGAGGAAGAGCAGAGCAGCTACAAGCTGCCAGTACTTGCAGAAGAATGAATGGAAGTAACTTCCTGTTTAGGCTGGAAATTAGAAGAAAATTTGACCCCATCCAGAAGGGTGCTGAAGTGAAGCAGCTGTCTAGTGACAAGAGACAGATGGAGAAGTGAAACCCCAAAGGAAAGGCTTTGAATGTGGAGTTTTTTGGATGTTGGGGTCTTTAGAAACAGATCTTGCAAATCCCATGGGTGATGCAGGCGGCTTGCCAAGGGAGCATCCCTGTCCCCATGCCAGGGAGCTGCTGCTCTGGTCCCACAGGGTGCTTTGGGTTGTACCTGATGGCTCAGCAGAGCTTGGGGAAATGCCTCAATGTATTTTGGATTTGAATGGCATTTGGGTCAAATCCAATTTCTCCTCTGCGGGATGAAGTCTTGAGCTCTGACGGGTTTCACTTGAAGATTTCTTTAATCTATGCCCCAGCCCAAAACCCCCCAGCAGATCCCCTGCTCCTCCCACTCTGTGTCTGCCCCAGCTATGATCCTTGGAGCTTTTCCCTTCAACTGAAAGAACTGGAAATTGGCTGGGTTTTGTCACCTCTTGGCAACAAAATTGTCCCCTGTTGTGCAGCTCAGGGGGAAAGAAACTTCTTCCTCCCTTCATTTTGCTGCAACCAAGTGTTTTGTTCCTCTTGGTGAAGAGCTGGGAAGAAAGACTTCTTTTTAAGCTGAGGGAGTCAAATTCAATTCCCTTCTCATTTGGAGCAAAATCACCAAGTTATTTACATTGAAAGTAACTCCAAAATTTTTAAGAGATCTTTTGAGAAAATTTTTCTCTTGGTGACTGATTACAAGTGGGTGTAGGAAGAAACTCTACCTTGAACCATTCAAAGCAGTAATTTCTTCCCAAAGAGGAGAAGTGATTACATTTTCTGGGTGGAAAAAATGAAATGAAATGAAATGAAATGAAATGAAATGAAATGAAATGAAATAAAATAAAATAAAATAAAATAAAATAAAATAAAATAAAATAAAATAAAATAAAATAAAATAAAATAAAATAAAATAAAATAAAATAAAATAAAATAAAATAAAATAAAATAAAATAAAATAAAATATAGTAGTAGTGGACCAAAGGAGCTTAAAGCCAATCTCCATGTGCTGCCAATGACTGAATTAAATGCACAGGGCTCCTAGCAGCTGGGCCACACCAAATGCTGTTTTTGGTTTCTTGGGGGTTTTGTCAGAAATCTTTGTAGCACCAATAGTTCATGGACTTCTCTCTGCTGGCTTCAGCCATTCCTGCTGCCCATCATATCTTGCTATTATAAGGCAGCTCTTTTCATGATGTTGTCTTTGAAGTCAGATCTCTGAGCCTTTTTCTACTTCTAGCCCCAGTTTTCAGTAGGACCAACATTTTCTTGTCTGGGAGTGTATTCAGTGGTGGTCACACAAGTGAAGGCAAGGAGGTGGCAGGTGATAATTGATGGAACTTCCTGGAATGGGAAAAAACACAGCATTCAATGTCCAACTCCTTAGAAATCTCTATTTTTCTTTCTTTTCCTGCCTCTTGTGCTCTTTGTGAATTTAGTCCTTGGAATTGCAATTCTATGGCTCCAAATGATTTGGAGACAGAATAATCTTGTACATAAAACCAACTCAATTTAACTTTCCAATATGAAAACAGTTTGACATCCAGGCTTGGGGGGTGCTGGCAGTAGTTAGTGCCTGGCCAATGACAGAACACAGAGTTCGTCTGATTGAGGTGAAATTTCATTCACTGGAGACAAAGTCAAATTGCCTCGTATTTGCTCAGCACTACAAATCCATTTGAAGCTGGTTGCCAAGACTTGCTGCAAGTGCTGAGTGATGGGATAAAGCCCTGCAATGGCACCATGAAATGGGAGAGCTGGAGAGAAATCTCAAAGAATGGCATTTCCAAGCATTTTCAGGTGCTGATGTTCTGCTGCTGTCTTGGTGCTGTCCAAGGGGCTGATTGGAACGGTTTTAGAGGAACTAAGCTGGGCAGTGGAATGCACCTCAGGCAGAAAATGCATCTCTGGTCTCTGCAAGTGCCTTTATCTCCCTCCATGCTGCTCAGCACTGAAATCCTGCAAGGACTGAGGGAATCTGAGGCTTTGGGAATGGCCAATAGTGA
This sequence comes from Poecile atricapillus, assembly GCF_030490865.1. Lineage (NCBI taxonomy): Eukaryota > Metazoa > Chordata > Aves > Passeriformes > Paridae > Poecile > Poecile atricapillus. Next base: position 509,108 of record NC_081282.1, on the reverse strand, counting down.
GAGATATTGGGGAGATTTGACTCAGGAGATGGAAGCAGCAGCAGAAGGTGCTGTCATCTTCATCCTAGTGCTCTCCTGCATGCTGATGCATCGTGAAGGAGGCAGGATTGCATCAAGTACCTTCTGTGTCTCCCGTGGCAAATTCTTTCATGTCTTAGAGTTTCAGGCATGTGTTGTGTGGCTGTGCTGCACCCCAGGGCCAGGCTCTGCTTCTCTTTGCTCTGGCTGCTGCTTCCAAGCTGTCCGCTGTGATTTTGATTTGCAAGCCACCTCTCTGACCAGCTTCCACTTTGCTTGAAAAAATCAGCACCATGTTGGTGGCTGATCAAGTCCCAGAGCTGGGGAGAAGGATTTGAGCTGCAATTTGCATCACAGAGTTGTTTGAGTGGGGAAATGTTGCATCCCTCCTGGACCTGGAGCTTCTAATCTTGTTGCAAACACTGAAAACCTCTTCAGCTTCTCTCATTCTACCTAAATTTGATTATTGCTTTGATTTCACACCTCTTTCATGCAGGTTTTTCCTCTGTCCTTGGCTAGATTTGTCAGGCCTGAGAAATTTGGTCGAGCTTTGGGACAGCTCACATCATCTCTCCCTGCTCCTAATGCTGCTTTGAATTCTCTTGGGAATCTGAGCATGAGGGAAACTGGGGGGACTTTAGTGAGAGAAAAAGTGAGGCACAGAGGCTGAAGTACGAATGCAGAGTGTGGGTCACCAGAGTCTGCAGTGTTGTGGGGATTTGGGCCATGCAAACAGATGTTTCTTCTCTGAGAATGGTTGATTCCTTCGGTGTGTCTCCACCTGAAATTCCTGTGCACCAGGCCTGGTGCTGGAGCTGCAGCAGCACAAAGTTGCCAGGGAGCCGTGTGGGACCCAGTGGGAATCATTTCTTTGCTGCTTTTGATGAAAAGTTGTGACATGAATCTCAGTGTCAGGGAGGTGCCCCGTTAATGCTGCTGCAGTGCCCACACACTGTGTCTGGAGACAGCTCAGGAGAAAATGAAGAAAAGCCAGGATGAAATCCCATGTGCTACTGAACTCTATCAGAACCTGCTTGGAGTGAAGTGTGTGAAGTGACTGGGGAGAGCTGGATAGAAGGGACAGCTCTGAGAAGTGTGTGGTTCATCACCGACATCCTTCCAGTGACCTTAGCACACAGACGAAAAAGTATCAGTTTGCATGGCCTGAATCTCTGGGTCTGGAAATCCTGCGTGTTGCACAAGCTGTGCTGAGCTCATCTGGCTCTGAAATATCATCTCTGCACCTTAGGCAGGAAGAGCATCAGAGTTGTGAAGAGATGAATAAAAATCAGTGGTAACCCAGAAGCAAACCTTGGCAATAGACATGTGTGGCAGGTGAGGAGACTGAAAGCTTTCATTCTTGTTGAGGGAGAATGAATTCAGCAATAAAAAATCCTGTCTCTTGGCATTAAAATACTTTCGTTTCAGCTCTGCCCCAGCCCATCAATGTCCCTGTGTGGTTGGGGGTAGGTTCTCCCCCTGTATCTCTCTGCAGGTTGATGCTAATTCAAGATGTTCTGGCAGGTTCCAGTGTTTTGGTGCGCGAGCAGAGAGTGCAGAACAGGGATTGCAAGCGCTGCCATTTGCTGTGCTAGAAAGTCCAAGGGACAAATTTGTGCCAATTAATGTCTCCCCTTGAAGTAGGAGGAACAATTGATGTTGTGCTTGTAGCAGAGTGTGGTGACAGAGGGGGTTTGCAAAGGAAATGTTGGTGCATGTAGGCCAGAGGCCCCTGTGCTGAGGCTCCCTCCAGGCTGGCTCCAGCCCCTCAGGGTGCCCAGGAAGCAGGCTGCCCGCAGCCCAGTGCAGCCTCCTTAGCCCTGGGGCTAGCCAGGGAAGAGCCATGGATGAGTCTGAGCCCTGCTCCCATGTGGGATGCCATGGGACAGGGCCCACTGGGATTTGCCCCTCCAGCTCCCAAGTGTGTCCAGAGAAACTGCAAGGAGAGGGTGAGCTCTGTCAGTGGGACCCCCTGTGCACAGGGAGCCACTGCTGGGGTGGCTGTGCCAGCTCCCTCCGGGACATCCAGCCCTGGGAACCTGGAGTGAGTGGAAACCACAACTTTGCAAATGTGCCCAAAGCAAATGCAAAGAGAACTGGGGTGTGAAAAACAAAGAATGTTTATTTGTAGAAGAAAAGGAACAAGAATGAACTACACAACATATTTACATTGTCAGAATATTTGTAACAACAACAACAACAAAGTATAGAACCTATTTACCTAAGAACTTATCTAACAGAACTATGTGAAACGTATTTACAGAAAACTTAAACTCTAAAATCTCTATGGTGAAGGCAACAACTCTAAAACGTATATACAGAAGGGTGCATCTCTGTCTGGGATGTGCTTCAGTCCTGGAAGAAAAACAAGTGTCACGGTCAGTGCAGTCAGGCATGGAGGGGTGTTCCATGTGCTCCCGGGCTGGGACACTGGCACAGGGGGACTCTGCTGCCAGAAGTGAGCCTGGCTGGGGCTGGGGGCTGTGGCCCAGGCACTGGAACAGGGCTTGTGTGGCCCAAAGCAAGGCCAGGCCAGGCCAGGGATGGCCACCAGAATCCAGTGCATGGGCTAGCGTGTCCCTGAGCAGGGATTGCCCAGCCTAGCCCCAGCCTGGCAGCAGGGGACCCACTCTGCCCGTGGGGAGCACCTGCCTGTTCTGCTGCTGGCATCGGTCTTCATCCCAACACCATGTCCTCCTCCTCATCTTTTCCATCAATATCCATCTGCTCAATGTGATCTTCCATTTCCACCTCCATCTCCTCCACTGTCTCTTCCATTTCCACCTCCATCTCTTCCTCTCCAGTCTCCTCTCCATCGACTTCCATGTCCTCTTCTGTATTGATTTCTGTGTCAACCTCCATCTCCTCCTCTCTATCTAATCCAGCCTGCAGAGGTAGCAAAATCTCAGAGTGGGGTCCCTTTACCACTCTACCCCACACAGCTCCAGCCCACCCAGGCAGCTGCGGGGTGTCCACCTCCATGGAATAGTACCATACCTTCTTTGGAACAAATGTAGACATCCTGCAGGGATGAATATCAAAATCTAAGCAATGGGCAGCTTTCAGGACTGCTGGGGGAATCAGGGAGCCGGTGAAAACAAGGTGACAGGGGTAGCCTTGGAGCACTCTGAAGAGCGTGCTGACACAAGGAGCCAAGGGTTGTGTTGTGGCCGTTGCTGGATGCTGGAAGTTCTAGCTGGAGCGTGCACTGTGACATCACTGCCAGGAGCCCAGGCCCAGGCTGAAGAGGACAACGGAGACCATAGAATGATGGAATCCCTGGGTGGCTGGGCTTGGAAGGGACCCTAAAGACCATCTTGTTCCAAGCTGAGCAATCTTCCCCCAGAATATGTTGCTCAGAGCCCTGCTCCCAGCTGGCCTTGGATGTTGCCAAGGATGGAGCTTGCCCAGCCTGTGTGCACAGCCTGGGCCAGTGCCCCAGCAGCCTGAGTGGAAAAGAGCAGCTTCATTAGATGCAACTTCAATCTCACTCCTGCAGTTGAAAGGCTTCTCCTCTCGGTGCCCATCTTTCCTAGAGCTGCAGGGAGGCCTCCCCAGCACCTTCTCTTTCCAGGCTGAGCATCCCCAGCCCCACATGGACAGCAGTCCGATGCGTGGGGGGTGAAGGCTAAAGGGTAGCAAAGAGCATCAGGAAGTGAGAGATGGAAGCTTTTGGAGATGGAAGTTTTGTCTTCCAAATAAAAAACCCAAATAAAACCAAAGGCAATGAGAAGTTAGGGTTAGTTGTAAGGATATCACAGCAGGCAAATGGCTGCTTCCTACAGGATCTCCATCCAAAGCCACCTAGAGCAACTTCTCCAAAATATATTCAACGGGAGAAATCTAAAACGTGATCCATGGCAGCTTTGGGGGCAGCTCTGCATTACAGTGAAGGATGAGCATGCAGTGGTACAGATGCAGCATTGCCCACCCTCCAGGCTGCTGTTTGCTCTGCTGAAAGACTCTTGCAGGACTGTGGCCCCTCTCCATGCAATGGAAATCATTGCCACAGCTCTCAGTTGAGGCACTGGCATTTCCAGAGCCAGATTCAGGCACAATCCTACTGCCTGCTGAGCATCTGGGAAAGATCCTGAGCATCTTCAGGCCTAGAAGCAGAAAACAGCTCAGGCTCTTCCTGAACTGGCTTTTCAGGGGAGCTTTCCATAGCTCTGCAAGATTTCTTCATCCCTCAACACGTCTGACTTTATGTCCAATGATGCATTTGGCTTCCTTCCTTCCTCCTGTGTGCCCGTGAGTAACCTTCCACGTGGATGGAGGAGACTGTGTACAGGACAATTGATTCCTGGATTGCCATTTTGCTTCACTGTCACTCAGTTGAACGTAGTCCTTATCTAAGAAGGACTTGCAAGAAATGGGTAGGAGTTTTGGCTCTGAGAGGAGCAGAAAGCACATTTCCTACACCAAATTGCCAGCTGATGCAGTTTCCCTGCCAAAATAGTGATTCTCATTCATCTTCCCGGGAAGAATGTGAAGACCCATTCAGAGATCCCAGGTTCAGCTGGCCTTTGGCTTTGTGTACATCATTTCACATGTCCAGTTTCAAGGGCCACTAAAAGAGGCTCATGTTTGCCTTGCTACGCAGAAGTGCTGTAGGTATTTCCAGGAGAAAAAGAAAAAAATCGCTGTCCTGTGGCATGGTAGAAATGCCACCACAATTGTGAGTCTGTGAGCAAAGAGAGCCAGCGCTTTTTGGGGCTGCAGCAGCTGAGAGTGTGGCAGAGCGATTTTGATATTCTTTTTAGAGTCCTGAAAACATTGTTCCCTGAACAATCTTTCTCTCCTGTCTTCTGTCATAAACAGTGGAAGAGGGATAATGGAAAGGAGCAGAGGTTCGTTTCAATTGCCTTTTTTATTTTTTAGTCTTGAAATAGTGTCAGCTTGATGCATGATACTTTAGAAATTGGATGAGTTGCACCTATTTCATCCCAGCAGAGAGGTGGGATTGAAGACTTCCAACAACAGAAGTACTGGATGTGTAAGAGCTCAGTTTTCCACCCCTCACCCCCTGGTATCTCGCTGGACTATTTGAAGCAGCCTCAGCCAGATACATTAAAATACTGCTCCAAACAACAACAGAATGCAAATGTTCCACCAAATGGGCAAAAATAAGCAAAGTGGGTGGATGGCAGCCCTTTCTGAAGAGCTCGTGTTGATTTTGCGAAGTCAGATGCAAACAAGTTTTGCCATATTTCTTTCCTAGATAAATGTAGCTATTGAATAGAAATCTATCTCTGAGGCTGCTAAGTTTGGTATGATTTTCGAAGTGGGAGGAATAGACCAGGTTGCAGAGAAGCTGTGATTGTCTGACCCTTGGAAGGGTTCAAGGCCAGGTTGGATGGGGCTTGGAGCAAGCTGGTCTAGGGGAAGGTGTCCTGAGTGTGCTGAGAGTTGGAACAAGAGGAGCTTTAAGGTCCCTTCCAAGGCAACACATCCTGGGAGTCCATGAAGAGAAACTTGGACTTTTCCTGAGATGCTGCCTTTGCAAGGGCAAGTCCCAAATGCCCCAGGTAGTTTGAAATGCCCTGAGCAGAACCCAGCTGTGCTTTCTCATAGGTTGCCGCGGCGGTGGAGGTGGCAGTGGTGCGCGACTCCCGGAAAAGCGGTCCACGGTTGGGCTGCCCAGGGCATAGACACGTCCTCTGCCCGGCGAGTGATTTCAGCTCAGCTCAGCTCAGCGGCAGCGTGCAGGCGACACGGAGGGAGAGAGCAGAGCGCTGTGTGGCGTTCCGCAGAGAACTGGCCTTTATTACAGCCGGGCCCTCGGCCAAGGGAGCCAGGGACAGCAGCTCTCTGGAACAGGGGATAAACTGGGGTATTTATAGAGGAGGAGAGGGGCTGGGGGAAACTGGGATACAGGTATTGGGGTGGGGTGGCAGGGGAGAACAGCAATGGAGTGTAACAGTTTAACATAACTAACTCAAAGATTGCTGGGAGTGATACTTTACTCTCTCTTAGAAAAATGTATTTTGACTCCAAGGGAGGGCCAGGATCTCTGAATCAGGCAGTTCCCCAGCCCCCACAGTCAACCATGGAAAAGCAGCTTCTGAACAATAAAGATTGCTCTTGCCGTGCCAACCTCGCTGCGTCGTGTGTCCATCTCGAGCGCCACAGCGACACTCTGCAAACAGAGCTGCACCTGACTGAAAATGAATGGGACACAAATCAGGAACTCTGAAAGTTTGATTTCCTATCAAATACAGCCCAGCCAGCCAGCCCCACACAATCCCCATCCCACCGCTCCAAATGTGGATCCCACTTCTCCCAACCTCCTTCTGGCCTGGGGTGACTTTGTGATCCTTGGATCCCCAGGCGTCTGTTCTGTTTCTGCTGCCTATTAAGTTCTGCACCTTCAAGACTGGCTCTGAGAGCCAAGGGGGGGAAGAAGAAGCTGCAGTTTGTTTGCAGAAATGGCACTCACTGCCCCGCACGCTTCCCTGGCCTGTGTTGTCTGCAGCAGGGACAGACAGTGGGACAGAGCTCTCCTGTGCTTCCCAGCACTTCAGTTCAGTTTCCTTTTTAGTTAGTTTTTAGTTTAGTTTAGTTGGTTTTTAGCTAGCTGAGGCACAGGAGTTCCCCGGAGTGTTTTTTGCCTTTTTCCTTGGATCTGTTCAAAGCTGCTCTGGACTGAGAACCCAGACAAACCCCGGGAGCTCACAGCTGTGGCCCACGGGGGCCTGGGCCTGGGGCCTTTCCAGCGCCGGAGGAACTGATAAGAGACTGAGGGAGCTGAGCTACACCCCATGGAAAGGACTTTTCTGGCTTTGCCATCTCTTCAAACAGCCAGAGGATTTATTCTTTAATATTATTCATCTTGCTCATGCTTGTAGATACTTTGATTGTTAAGTAAACTGTGTTTTTCCACTTTTCTCCAACAAAATAATTTTCCTGAAATATTCGGATGAGGGGCAACTTTAATTTGCTTTTTAGATGGACCCCATTCAGAGGGTTTCCTCCAAATTTGCCCTAAACCAGAACACCTTCCAACTCCATCTCACCTGGCGGCAGTGGAACTGAGTAATTTTGGTGTGGGATTGAGATTTTCTGAGGAGGAACAAGCCCTTTTGAGTTGGGATTGAGCCCTTTTGGGGTAAAATGGAGCTGTTTTCAGTGGGATTGAGTGGTTTTGAGGTGACAGATCGATCCCTCCTGGCTTTTGGAGTGCAAAGAGATGGAGATGAGAAGCTGTTGGGGGTTAGGTTTCCTTCTTTTAGTTCTGGCTCAACTGTGGAATTTTTACCCATTAGTTGTGGGAAAAACCTGACTGCGGGTGATACTTGAGAAACACAAAGAGTTCGGTTGGGCCCAGGGGGAAAGGGGGCAGGAAAAGGGGAGGATGGGCACAGTTTTGCGGCTTCTTCAGCTTCAGAGAAGGACACTTTGCTGGGAGCTGTTGCTGAGGAGAAAAGGGAATTTGCCATCACCCAGACGGAGCTGCCGCTTCTTCTTCTCCTTCTTCTTTCTTCGTTGGTGGCCTCACACCCCCTGTCCTGCCAGGACGTGTGGCAGTGCCAGGCACCGCCACGGAGCTACTGATCCACCTCAGCCACCGGCCCGGGATCTCAGCTCATCCCTGCTGTTCCAGCTGAGTGTTCCTCAGAGCCCTGCAGGAGCACTGGCACTGACTGCCAACCCGAGGGGGTTTGTGAAGCAAAGCCTCTCCTCCATCCTTTCCTGTCCCGGCCGAGAAGGCTGTCACGGGGTCCCTGGTTCTGTTTTGTTGTTAACGCTGTAGTTGTTGTTGTTTATGTGCCTCGTTATACACACTCGTAAAGAACTGTTATTCCTATCCACATTTCTCTGTCTGAGAGCCCCTTGAGTTGCAAATTATAATGATTCAGAGGGAGGGGGTCTACGTTTCCATTCCAGGGGAGGCCCCTGCCCTCCCTAGCAGACACCTGTCTTCCAAAACAAGGACAGATGGGGAGTTTCTCCATCCTCCTTACCTTTGTGGGGCCAGCAGTGCTCTTGGTTCCCCATGCTCTTTTTGTGGGGCCTTTTGTGTCTGTCCCCCTCCACTATAGGGGGGTGGGTGTTGTGTCTGTGCCCCTCCAACTTAGGGGGACAGGGGATATTTGCTGCCCCCTTTCTTCTCCTGGGAAGCCTGTGCGGGCTCTTTGTCCCTCTCTGATTTGGGGGGTGCCAGTGTTGTTACCATCCTGGCAGCCCCCGGCCGCTCTTTGCCCTTTGCCAGGCCAGGGCTGTTCTCTGTCCCCTTGCAATTTGCGCGGCTGGCACAGGCACAATTCCCCTCCTCTTTAGGGGTGCTGGCAGTCTCCCCTTCCCCCTCTGACTTGGGGGCCGCTGTGGGCTCCATCCACCTCTTATTTTGGGGGGGCCAGGTATTTATCTCCCTTTAGTGTTGGGGGCCCAGGGATTGTCTCCATCCTCCTCCAGTTTTGAGGGGCCTGGGAGTAGTCTCTGCCTCCCACCAATTTGAGGCGACTGGTGCAGACTCCAACCCCCTCTGATTTTGAGGGACAACCTGGAGGAAAGGCACCAAAAACTTGGCAAAGGCTGAAGGGAACGCTCAGCTTACCCCTTTTGCCAAGAGGTTCCCTTAGCTGAAGTTGCTAACAAGGACCAGACTTGCCAGACCGCACTGGTTTCGGGTTCTTTTATTTCCTGGGCCCTCAGTCCTGTGTGGGACACTGGAACTGGGTGCTGCAGAGGCTGCGGCAAGGCATCAGAAATGGCCGCCCGACACCCAAGGGTGGTAGAAGATCTGCTCCAGCACTGGCCGATCCATGGGGTGCTTGGACAAACAGCAGCGGATCAGATGTTGGCACTCTGGGGAGAGAAGGCAGAAAGCGGCGCTCACTTGCAGAAGGCTCCTGCCCAGCTGCTCCCGGCGCCTGCAGAAGCCGGGCCACGCTGCGTGTGCTGGGAGCTGGCCTTGGCGGGAGAGCGGCACGGCAGGACAAGCGTCCCCTCCTTCAGCCAAGCGTGCCACAGCCAGCCTGCCACGGGCCACCTGCTGCAGCCGGCCCTTGAGGGCACATGGACGTCCCGCGCAGCTGCGGGAGGGCCGGGCTGGGCTGCGCGCTGCCACCTGCCAAAGCCTGCCTTCTTCAGGCCCCATAGCAACCTGGAGAGGCCTCCTGCGGGAAGAAGAGCTGCCCCAAGACGATGTCTCGCTCCTTCTCCAAGGGTAAGTACCCGCACACCATCTCAAACAGCAGCACGCCCAGGGACCAGATGGTCGCCCCCATCGCCGTGGTAGCAGCGAAGGCCGATCCACTCGGGCGGGCAGTACGTGCGTGTTCCTAGGGGAGACGGGCCTTCAAGTCCCCTCAGAATACAACAAAATCCTTGAAAAGCCTCACAAAATTCCAGGGAAGTCCCACAAAATTCCCTAAATCATTTCAAAACCATACCAATTCACAGGAATGTCCCACAAAATCCCCACTGATTCCCACAAAATCCCACAAAAATCCCACAAAACTCTACCAAAATTCCCTAAATCTTCTGAAAACTCTACCAAAGTCCAGAAACGCCCCATAAAATCTCCACAATTTCCCACAAAATTCCATAAAAATCCCTCAAAATTCCCTAAATCTTCTCAAAACCCTACCAAATTCCAGAAACATCCCGCACAATCTCCACAAATTCCCACAAAATCCATGAAAAATCCCGAAAAATCCCTAAATCTCCTCAATATCCCACAAAATTTTACAAAAGTCACACAAAAGCTCCTCAAGTTACCGCAAAATCTAAGAAAAATTCATCAAAATTCTTCAGGTTTCCTCAAAACCACACAAAGTCCTTAAAAAGGCCCACAAAATTCCAGAAAAATCCCACAGAATCTCCACAAATTTCCACAAAATCTAAAAAAAATTCCTGAAAATTCTTCAAGCTCCTCAGAATTTCACAGAATTCTAGAAAAATCCACAAAATTTCTGAAAAATCCCACAAAATTCCCTGAATCTTCTCAAAACCCCAACAAATTCCAGAAACATCCCGCAATATCCTCACAAAATTCCAGAAACTCTAAGAAAAATTTCTCAAAATTCCCTAAATATTCTCAAAAACCTTCCAAATTCCAGAAACATCCCACAAAACATACACGAATTTCCACAAAATCTAATAAATATTCCTTCAAATTCTTCAAGTCTCCTCAGAATCCCACAAAATTCTTGAAAAAGCCCACAAAATTCCAGAGAAGTTCCACAAAATCTCTTCAATATCCCACAAAATTAAAAAAAAAATGCCTCATAATTCTTCAAGTCTCCTCAAAACCCTACCAAATTCTAGAAAAATCCCATAAAATCCCCACAAATATCCGCAAAATTCAAGAAAAATCCCTCAAAATTCCCTAAATCTCCTCAAAACCCTACCAAATTCCAGGAACATCCCACAAAATCTCCACAAATGTCCACAATATTATGGAAAAATCCCACAAAATCCAATAAATCTTTTTAAAATGATACAATACACCACAAAAACCACACAAAACCTCCTCAAGTTTCCACAAGATTCAAGGAAAAGCTCTCAAATATCTTCAAGTCTCCTCAAAATCCCACAGAAATCCAGAAAAATCTCACAAAATTCAAGAAAAATCCCACAAAATCCCTAAATCTCCTCAATATCCTACCAAATTCCAGAAACATCCCACCAAATCACCAACAAATTTCTCCAAAATCTAAGAAAAAATCCCTCTAAATTCCCTAAATCTCTTCAAAAGCCTACTGAATTCCAGGAACATCCCACAAAATTCCCTAAATCTTCTCAAAACCTTACTGAATTCCAGAAAAATCACACAAAATTCCCTAAATATTCAGAAAACTCTACCAAATCCCAGAAACATCCCACAAAATCTCCACAAATTCCCACAAAATCTAAAAAAAAATCCCTCAAAATCCCTAAATATCCTCAATATCCCACAAAATTCCACAAAAATCACACAAAACCTCAACAAGTTTCCACTACATCTAAGAAAAATTCCTCAAAATTCTCCAAGTCTTCTCAAAATCACACAAAGTCTTGAAAAGGCCCACAAAATTCCAGAAAAATCCCACAGAATCTCCACACATTTCCACAAAATCTAAAAAAAATTGTCAAATTTCTTCAAGTCTCCTAAGAATCCCACAGAATTCCAGAAAAATCTACAAAATTCATGAAAAATCCCACAAAAATCCTAAAATCTTCTCAAAACCTTACCAAATTCCAGGAACATCCCACAAAATCTCCACAAATTTCCCCAAAATTCAAGACAAATCCCTCAAAATTCCCTAAATATCCTGAAAACTCTACCAAATTCCAGGAACATCCCACAAAATCTCCACAAATGTCCACAAAATTTAAGAAAAATTTCTCGCAATTCTTCAATTCTTCTCAAAATTATACAAAATCTAAGAAATGCCACAACATTCCAAAAAACTTTCACAAAATCTCCACAAATATTCTCAAAAACCATCCAAATTCCAGAAACATTCCACAAAATCTACACAAATTTCCACAAAATCCAAAAAAAAATTCCTGATAATTTGTCAAGTCTCTGCAGAATCCCACAAAACTCCAGAAAAGTCCCTCAAAGTTCCAGAATCATCCCACAAAATTCCCAAAAAATCTTTTCAAAACCCTACCAAATTTCAGAAATATCTCACAAAATCTCCACAAATTCCACAAAATTCCATAAAAGTCCCACAAAATTCTTGAAATTTTCTCAGGATCCCATGATATTGCAGTAAAGTTCCACAAAATTCCTCAAAACTCCCACAAAATTTTTCAAAAGCCACACATAATGTCAGAAAAATCCCACAAATTTCCCCAAGTCTTCTGAAAACTCTACCAAATTCCACAAAAATCCCACAAAATCTCCACAAATTTCCACAGAATCTTAGAAAAATTCCTGGAAATTCTTCAAGTCTTCTCAAAACCCCACAAAATCCTTGAAAAGAGTTACAAAATTCCATAAAAATCCCACAAAATTCCCCAAATCTTCTGAAAACTCTACAAAATTCCACAAACATCCCACGAAATCTCCACAAATGTCCTCAAAATACAAGCAAAATCCCACATAATCCTTAAATCTTTTCAATATCCTACAAAATTCCACAAAAATCCCACCAAATTCCAGAAAAATCCCTCAAAATCCCCACAAGTTTCCCCAAAATTCAATAAAAATCCCTCTAAATTCCCTCAATCTTCTCAAAACCCAACTGAATTCCAGAAACATCCCACAAAATCTCCACAAATTCCCACAAAATTCATGAAAAATTCCTCAAAATTCTTCAACTATCTTTAGAATCCCTCAAAATTCTTGAAAAGCTCCACCAAATTCCAGAAGCATCCCACAAAATCCCCACAAAATTCCCCAAAATTCAAGAAAAATCCCTCAAACTTCCCTAAATCTCCTCAAAACCCTACCAAATTCCAGGAACATTCCATGAAATCCCCACCAAATCCAAATAAAATCCCTCGCAAGTCTTCAAATCTCCTCAAAATTATACAAAATCTAAGAAATTCCACAACACTCCAAAAAAATTCCACAAAATTCCATAAATATCCCAGAAAATTATTGAAGTTTTCTCAACATTTCACAAAATTGCATTAAAGCCCCACAGACTTCCAAAAAAATCTTACAAAATCTCCAGGAATTTCCACAAAATCTAAGGAAAATTCCTCAAAATTCTTCAAGCCTCCTCAGAATCCTACACGAATCCAGAAAAATCTACAAAGTTCCAGAAAATACCCACCGCATTCCCTAAATCTTCTCAAAACCCTACCAGCTTCTAGAAACATCCCACAAAATTTCCTCAATATCTTAAAAAATCTCTTCAATATCCCACAAAAATCCAGAAAAATCCTGCAAAATTCTTCAAAAGCCCCACAAAGTTCCCACAAAATCTCCACCAATTTCCACAAAACTCAAGAAAAATCCTTCAAAATGATTTAAATTTTCCCAAAATATCAGAAAATTCCAGAAAAATACAACAAAATTCCAAAGAAGTCCCACAAAATTCCTTAAATATACAGAAAACTCTACCAAATCCGACAAAAATCCCTCAAAATTCCCTGAATCTCCTGAAAACTCTACCAAATTCCAGAAACGCCCCATAAAATTTTCCACAAATGTCCACAAAATTCAAGAAAAACACCATAAAATTCCATAAATCTTTTCAAAATGCCACCAAATTCATTAAAAGTCCCACAAAATTCCAGAAATATTCCACAGTTTCCTAAACGATTCCAAAACCCAACAAATTCCAGAAACATCCCACAAAATCTCCTAAATACCCCCCAAAATTCCACAAAAATCCCACAAAATCTCCACAAGTTTCCACAAAATCTAAGAAAAATTCTTCAAAATTCTTCAAGTTACCTCAGAATCTCACAAAATTCTCTAAAAGCCCCACCAAATTCCAGAGAAACCCCACAAAATCTATCCAGTATCCCACAAAATTCAAGAAAAATTCCTCAAAATTCTTCAAGTCTCCTCAAAACGCTACCAAATTGCAGAAAAATCCCTCAAAATCTCCACAAATTTCCAAAAAATTCAAGAAAAATCCCTCAAAATTCTTCAAGTCTCCTCAAAATTCCACAAAATTCCAGAAAAATCCCACGAAATTCCAGTAAAATTTCACAAAATTCTCTAAATTTGCTCAAAACCCTACCAAATTCCAGAAACATCATACAAAATCTCCACCAATTTCCACAAAACTCAAGAAAAATACATCAAAATTCCCTAAAACTCCCCAATATCCCACCAAATTAGGGAAAAATCCCACAACATTCCCTAAATCTCATCAATATCCCACAAAATTGCAGTAACATCCCACAAAATCTCCACAAATGTACACAAAAATAAAAAAAGCTCAAAATCTCCAGAAATTTCCACAAAAATCAAGAAAAATCCCTCAAACTTCTTGAAGTCTCCTCAAAATCCCACAAAATTCCAGAAAATATCACATTACAAAAAATCCAAAAAAATCCCTAAATCTCCTCAATATCCAAGAAAATTCCAGAAAATTATACAAAATCCCCACAAATTTTTATAAAATCTAAGAAAAATTCCTCAAAATTCTTCAAGTCTCCTTTGAAACCCTTAGAATTCTTGAAAAATGCCCAAAAATTCCAGAGAAATTCCCACAAAATTCCCTAAATTTTTTCAAAACCCCATCAAATTTAAGAAACATCCCACAAAATCTCCACAAATCTAAAAATCTAAGAAAAATCCTTCAAAATTCTTCAAGTCTCCTCAAAATACCACATAATAGCAGATAAATCTGCAAAATTCCAGACAAGTTCTACAAAATTCCCTAAATCATTTCAAAACCATACCAATTCACAGGAATGTCCCACAAAATCTCCACCCATTCCCACAAAATCCCACAAAAATCCCTCCAAATTCCCTAAATCTTCTGAAAACTCTACCAAATTCCAGAAACATCCCATAAAATCTCCACAAATTCCCAGAAAATTCAAGAAGAACACCACAAAATTCACTCAATCTTTTCAAAATACCACAAAATTCTTGAATAGCCCCACAAAATTCCAGAAATATCCCACAAAATTTCCTAAATCATTCCAAAACCCTACCAAATTCCAGAAACATCCCACAAAATCTGCACAAATTTCCATCAAATTCAAGGAAAATCCCTCAAAATTCTCTAAATCACCTTAAAACCATACTAAATTCCAGGAATATGCCACAAAATTCCCTAAATCTTCTCAAAACCCAACAAATTCCAGAAACATTCCACACAATCTCCTCAATATCCAACAAAATTCCGGAAAAATCCCACAAAATTCCCTAAGTCTTCTCAAAACCCAACTCAATTCCACAAACATTACAAAATCTCCATAAATTCCCACAAAACTCAGGAAAAATCCCTCAAAATCCTTAAATCTCCTCAATATCCCACAAAATTCCACAAAAATCACACAAAACCTCCACAAGTTTCCACAAAATCGAAGAAAAATTCCTCAAAATTCGTCAGGTTGCCTCAGAATCTAACACAATTCCAGAAAAGTAACAAAATTCGAGAAAAATTCCACAAAATTCCCTAAATCTTGACAAAACCCTACCAAATTCCAGAAACATCCCACAAAATTCCCTAAATCTTCTCAAAACCCAACTGAATTCCAGAAACATCCCACAAAATCTACACAAATTCCTGCAAAATACATGAAAAATCCTTCAAAATACCAAAATCTCCTCAATATCCAACAAAGTCCTTGAAAAGGCCCACAAAATTCCAGAAAAATCCTACAGAATCTCCTCAAATTCTCACAAAATTTAAAAAAAAAATTCCTCAAAATTGTTCAAGTCTCTGCAGAATCCCACAGAATTTCAGAAAAATCCACAAAATTCCTGAAAAATCCCACAAAATTCCCTAAATCTCCCTAAAACCCAACTGAATTCCAGAAACATCCCACAAAATCTCCACAAATTACCACAAAATACATGAAAAATCCCTCAAAATGCCAAAATCTTCTCTATATCCCACAAAATTCCACAAAAAATCCCACAAAACCTCCACAAGTTTTCACAAAATCTAAAAAAAATTCCGCAAAATTCTTCAAGTCTCCTCAAAACCACACAAAGTCCTTGAATAGGTCCCACAAAATTCCAGAAAAATACCACAAAATTCTTAAAATCTTCACAAAACCCTACCAAGTTCCAGAAACATCACACAAAATCTCCACAAATGTCCACAAAATCTAAGAAAAATCCCGCAAAATTCATCAAGTCTCCTCTATATCCCACCAAATTCCAGAAAAATCCCAGAACATTCCCTGAATCTCCTCAATATCCCACAAAATTGCAGTAACATCCCACAAAATCTCCTCAAATGTCCACAAAAATTAAAAAAATTCTCTCAAAATCTCCAGAAGTTTCCACAAAATCTAAGAAAAATTCCTCAAACTTCTTGAAGTTTCTGCAAAATCCTACAAAATTCCAGAAAATACCACATTATGAAGAATCCAACAAAATCCCTAAATCTCCTCAATATCCAACAAAATTCCACAAAAATCCCACAAAATCCCCACAAATTTTCATAAAATCTAAGAAAAATTCCTCCAAATTCTTCAGGTCTCCTCTGAAACTCTCAGAATTCTTGAAAAAAGCCCACAGATTAGAGAGAAATCCCACAAAATTCCCTAATATTTTTCAAAACGCCATCAAATTTCAGAAACATTCCACAAAATCTCCACAAATCTCAAAATCTAAGAAAAATCCTTCAAAATTCTTCAAGTCTCCTCAAAATACCACAGAATACCAGAAAAATCCGCAAAATTCCAGAAAAATACCACAAAATTCTTTAAATAATCTCAAAACCTTACCAAATTCCAGAAACGTCCCACAAAATCCCCACAAATTTCCAACAATTAAAGAAAAATCCCTCAAAATTCCAGACAAATCCCACAAATTCCAAAAAAATCACACAAAATTATTTAAATCGTCTCAATATCACACAAAATTCCAGAAATATTTTACAGATTCCACAAAAATCCCACAAAAATCCACAAAAATCCCACAAAATTATTTCAATCTGCTCAAGATCCTAGAAACTTCAACAAAAATCCCTCAAAATTCCCCAAATCTCCTCAAAATGCCACAAAGTTTTTCTCCTGGCCAACAAGTGGCCATTGCTGAGAACTGACAGCAGTTGGGACCATTGAAAAGTGACATCAACCTGGGAACACCACTTGAAGACCTAAGGCCGGCAATTCCTTGCTCTCTTTGCTTTCCGCCTTTTCAAGAGGTACCAGGGCTCCCCTTCAGCCTCCTTCCCCCCAGGCCAGCCAAGGCCACGGGAGGGGAGCGGGGCTGGCCGCAGCTCTGCGCTTCCCGGGGAGGATGGAGACTGGCAAGTGACAGGAGCCCCTTCTCAGAGGCTTGGCTGGGCCTTGCACAGCGGGGCTGCCGGGCCAGGCCGCTCCCTGCCTGGCCTGCACTTGCTGCCGCTGCTCAGTTTCACCACACACTGCCCACTAAAGATATGCAGGGAAAGATAGGAGCTTGCAGCGTGCTCAGATAATGGCCACACTCCCCACAGCAGCCATGGGAAAAAATCTTCTAGCGCAGACAGCTCCAGCCGCTGCTCCGGCAGAGATCCCGGGACCATCCACAAGGCCTGGGCAAGAGTTGAACCTGCTCCCTACTCAGGTGAGTCTTGCAAATTCATCCTTTTTTCCAGAGATAGGGGAAGAGAGAGAGAGTGATCAACATGGAAAGAGACAGCATAAACTGTTGGGAGGTGCTTCAGGGAGGCAAAGAGTTACTTTCAGATAAGCATTGTTACAGGAGAGGCATGGCTGTAAGCCAAGCTAGTGAATTTTGACCTCCTGCTTTGGGGGGTGGGCATGTGAGCCCTGGATGAAGTTGTCCCACCCCAAACCCCTTGTGAAGGGTGGCCCAGGGGTTCTGATTGGGTTTCAGTCCCTGGGGGGATTTCTCCCTTGTTGTGTTTCTAGTGGTCCCTGACCCTGAACTCCAACCACAAGGGTGGAGACCCTCAAGAGTTCTGTCCCTCAAAACCCCTGCCCTGCCTTTGTTGGGGGCTCTCTGTTCTGGATCTGAGTTGTTCCCGTGCTGAAGAAATGGTTTCATGAACAGAGGCGCTTCTCGTTGTAGTACATGCCGGTTTCCAGAAAATATCATCCCTGGACCTGATCCTGCAGTTGCGGACTGCAACAAATGGTGGAGAATGCACGGCATCCAGCGAGGCACCAGGAGAACAGCAGGAGCGGCTCCATGGACACTCCGTAAATCCCCGGCTGATGGCTCGAGAGCCGGAGAGACTCCCGCCTTAGAAAGGAGGAGTCGAGAATACCTGGCAGGAGGGCCAAGTTGGGAGTGCCTCAGGGTCATGGGGGAAAAGGGCTTATGGAGGTGGGGGAGCCGAGAGACCAGACACTGGGACAAACATCTAACATCACCCAACGAGACGTATTATGGAGGGTTTTGGTTTTTTTTATATAGATGGGAAGGACCTTTATGGACGAGATTAACATTATGTATGATTATGGACGATTATGGACGATTATGGACGATTATGGACGGTATGGCACTTCCTGTAAACTGTTTTTTGGCTTCTGTGAAGTCCCTCATTTTTTTTTGGTGTATACCTCCCTGTATCTTCCCCTCTCCTCTGTTCCTAAGGGCAGGACAAAGGGTGAAAAATGCCAAGATGGCTCGGGGTTGCTGCCGACTCCCCGTCACCCCGGTGTCTTTCTGCCATCCCATCCCCTGTTTTCCTGAAGGCAGGCAAGGGACGGGGAACATCCAGAGTGCTGCGGGTCTGCTGCCGTCTGCCCGCCGTTCCGTGTCCTCCTTCACCCCCTGTCTTTCCATATTCTCGTTCCCTGGCCGGGAAAGTCCATCCCGGACCCTGCCCTCTTCCCAAGATGGCACTGCCCACGCAGTCTGGGATTCCTTTTTTCCCGCCTTGCTCCTTCTTTTCTGGCCCCCAACCTTCCCTTCCCCCAGTAACTCCTGCTTCGCTCCCAGCCCTTTCTTCAGCTGCTCCACCCCTGGGGGCTGTGCCTTTTCCATGGTGGGCAACACCCCCTCTGGGGAAATCAAAACTGGAACCGAGCTCTGAAAGCCAGCGTTTCACCAAGAACATCTCAAGTGGCAACGCCCACACCTACGAGACCAGAGCCGAAGCTGGAGATCTAAGAACTCTGCCCCTCGTGAGAGGAGATCTCGGAGCTGTGCCCTTCCTGAAAGAAACTCCAGAACTGGAAGAGACTGAACTAAAAAACCGTTACGTTTGTATTAAGTACCATCACTGTTTAATTTAAGTGTTTGTTTTTAATTTTGTTTCTTTCTGTTTGTTTGTTTGCTTAACGTGTTTTGTTATTGAGTTTTTAGTGTCCCACAGAGCGAAGTGAGTGCTCTGTGGAGGAGGTAAGATTTTATGCTGTAAGTTTCGGAAACATTTTTAAGCTCCAAATTAAAATTTGAAGGGGAAAAAAAAAAAAGGAGCAGATGTTGTGATGTGCCTCGGGGGAGGCAACGAGTTCCATTGTCCCACTCCAAACCCCTTGTGAAGGACGGCCCAGGGGTTTTGATTGGCTTTGAATCCCTGGGGGGTTTCTCCCTTGCTGTGTTTCTACTGGTCCCTGACCCTGAACTCCAGCCTCAAGGGTGGAGACCCTCAAGAGTTCTGTCCCTCAAAAACCCCTGCCGTGCCTCTGTTTGGGGCTCTCTGTTCTGGATCTGAGTTTGTTCCCATGTTGAAGAAATGGTTTCATGAACAAAGGCCCGTCTCGCTGGTGTTCCATGCTGGTCCCCAGAACCCTGCGGTTTCCCTGGCCGAGATTTTGAGGTTGCGGACTGCAACAGCTTCCAAGGTTGGAGAAGTTGGTGCGAAAACTCGACTTTGTGCTGTCAATGTTCTGAGTGTTGAGCCAGCACCAAATCTGTGTAACTCTATGGGAAGGAAATAATAAGGCAAAATGACATCATTGAAACAAGGAAATGCTCTTGGCACTTGATGTGCACAAATGCACAGCAGGAGAGGAAGAGCAGAGCAGCTACAAGCTGCCAGTACTTGCAGAAGAATGAATGGAAGTAAATTCCTATTTAGGCTGGAAATTCGGAGAAAATTTGACCCCATCCAGAAGGGTGCTGAAGTGAAGCAGCTGTCTAGTGACAAGAGACAGATGGAGAAGTGAAACCCCAAAGGAAAGGCTTTGAATGTGGAGTTTTTTGGATGTTGGGGTCTTTAGAAACAGATCTTGCAAATCCCATGGGTGATGCAGGCGGCTTGCCAAGGGAGCATCCCTGTCCCCATGCCAGGGAGCTGCTGCTCTGGTCGCACAGGGTGCTTTGGGTTGTACCTGATGGCTCAGCAGAGCTTGGGGAAATGCCTCAATGTATTTTGGATTTGAATGGCATTTGGGTCAAATCCAATTTCTCCTCTGCGGGATGAAGTCTTGAGCTCTGACGGGTTTCACTTGAAGATTTCTTTAATCTATGCCCCAGCCCAAAACCCCCCAGCAGATCCCCTGCTCCTCCCACTCTGTGTCTGCCCCAGCTATGATCCTTGGAGCTTTTCCCTTCAACTGAAAGAACTGGAAATTGGCTGGGTTTTGTCACCTCTTGGCAACAAAATTGTCCCCTGTTGTGCAGCTCAGGGGGAAAGAAACTTCTTCCTCCCTTCATTTTGCTGCAACCAAGTGTTTTGTTCCTCTTGGTGAAGAGCTGGGAAGAAAGACTTCTTTTTAAGCTGAGGGAGTCAAATTCAATTCCCTTCTCATTTGGAGCAAAATCACCAAGTTATTTACATTGAAAGTAACTCCAAAATTTTTAAGAGATCTTTTGAGAAAATTTTTCTCTTGGTGACTGATTACAAGTGGGTGTAGGAAGAAACTCTACCTTGAACCATTCAAAGCAGTAATTTCTTCCCAAAGAGGAGAAGTGATTACATTTTCTGGGTGGAAAAAATGAAATGAAATGAAATGAAATGAAATGAAATGAAATGAAATAAAATAAAATAAAATAAAATAAAATAAAATAAAATAAAATAAAATAAAATAAAATAAAATAAAATAAAATAAAATAAAATAAAATAAAATAAAATAAAATAAAATAAAATAAAATAAAATAAAATAAAATAAAATAAAATAAAATAAAATAAAATAAAATATAGTAGTAGTGGACCAAAGGAGCTTAAAGCCAATCTCCATGTGCTGCCACTGACTGAATTAAATGCACAGGGCTCCTAGCAGCTGGGCCACACCAAATGCTGTTTTTGGTTTCTTGGGGGTTTTGTCAGAAATCTTTGTAGCACCAATAGTTCATGGACTTCTCTCTGCTGGCTTCAGCCATTCCTGCTGCCCATCATATCTTGCTATTATAAGGCAGCTCTTTTCATGATGTTGTCTTTGAAGTCAGATCTCTGAGCCTTTTTCTACTTCTAGCCCCAGTTTTCAGTAGGACCAACATTTTCTTGTCTGGGAGTGTATTCAGTGGTGGTCACACAAGTGAAGGCAAGGAGGTGGCAGGTGATAATTGATGGAACTTCCTGGAATGGGAAAAAACACAGCATTCAATGTCCAACTCCTTAGAAATCTCTATTTTTCTTTCTTTTCCTGCCTCTTGTGCTCTTTGTGAATTTAGTCCTTGGAATTGCAATTCTATGGCTCCAAATGATTTGGAGACAGAATAATCTTGTACATAAAACCAACTCAATTTAACTTTCCAATATGAAAACAGTTTGACATCCAGGCTTGGGGGGTGCTGGCAGTAGTTAGTGCCTGGCCAATGACAGAACACAGAGTTCGTCTGATTGAGGTGAAATTTCATTCACTGGAGACAAAGTCAAATTGCCTCGTATTTGCTCAGCACTACAAATCCATTTGAAGCTGGTTGCCAAGACTTGCTGCAAGTGCTGAGTGATGGGATAAAGCCCTGCAATGGCACCATGAAATGGGAGAGCTGGAGAGAAATCTCAAAGAATGGCATTTCCAAGCATTTTCAGGTGCTGATGTTCTGCTGCTGTCTTGGTGCTGTCCAAGGGGCTGATTGGAACGGTTTTAGAGGAACTAAGCTGGGCAGTGGAATGCACCTCAGGCAGAAAATGCATCTCTGGTCTCTGCAAGTGCCTTTATCTCCCTCCATGCTGCTCAGCACTGAAATCCTGCAAGGACTGAGGGAATCTGAGGCTTTGGGAATGGCCAATAGTGAGAGATATTGGGGAGATTTGACTCAGGAGATGGAAGCAGCAGCAGAAGGTGCTGTCATCTTCATCCTAGTGCTCTCCTGCATGCTGATGCATCGTGAAGGAGGCAGGATTGCATCAAGTACCTTCTGTGTCTCCCGTGGCAAATTCTTTCATGTCTTAGAGTTTCAGGCATGTGTTGTGTGGCTGTGCTGCACCCCAGGGCCAGGCTCTGCTTCTCTTTGCTCTGGCTGCTGCTTCCAAGCTGTCCGCTGTGATTTTGATTTGCAAGCCACCTCTCTGACCAGCTTCCACTTTGCTTGAAAAAATCAGCACCATGTTGGTGGCTGATCAAGTCCCAGAGCTGGGGAGAAGGATTTGAGCTGCAATTTGCATCACAGAGTTGTTTGAGTGGGGAAATGTTGCATCCCTCCTGGACCTGGAGCTTCTAATCTTGTTGCAAACACTGAAAACCTCTTCAGCTTCTCTCATTCTACCTAAATTTGATTATTGCTTTGATTTCACACCTCTTTCATGCAGGTTTTTCCTCTGTCCTTGGCTAGATTTGTCAGGCCTGAGAAATTTGGTCGAGCTTTGGGACAGCTCACATCATCTCTCCCTGCTCCTAATGCTGCTTTGAATTCTCTTGGGAATCTGAGCATGAGGGAAACTGGGGGGACTTTAGTGAGAGAAAAAGTGAGGCACAGAGGCTGAAGTACGAATGCAGAGTGTGGGTCACCAGAGTCTGCAGTGTTGTGGGGATTTGGGCCATGCAAACAGATGTTTCTTCTCTGAGAATGGTTGATTCCTTCGGTGTGTCTCCACCTGAAATTCCTGTGCACCAGGCCTGGTGCTGGAGCTGCAGCAGCACAAAGTTACCAGGGAGCCTTGTGGGACCCAGTGGGAATCATTTCTTTGCTGCTTTTGATGAAAAGTTGTGACATGAATCTCAGTGTCAGGGAGGTGCCCCGTTAATGCTGCTGCAGTGCCCACACACTGTGTCTGGAGACAGCTCAGGAGAAAATGAAGAAAAGCCAGGATGAAATCCCATGTGCTACTGAACTCTATCAGAACCTGCTTGGAGTGAAGTGTGTGAAGTGACTGGGGAGAGCTGGATAGAAGGGACAGCTCTGAGAAGTGTGTGGTTCATCACCGACATCCTTCCAGTGACCTTAGCACACAGACGAAAAAGTATCAGTTTGCATGGCCTGAATCTCTGGGTCTGGAAATCCTGCGTGTTGCACAAGCTGTGCTGAGCTCATCTGGCTCTGAAATATCATCTCTGCACCTTAGGCAGGAAGAGCATCAGAGTTGTGAAGAGATGAATAAAAATCAGTGGTAACCCAGAAGCAAACCTTGGCAATAGACATGTGTGGCAGGTGAGGAGACTGAAAGCTTTCATTCTTGTTGAGGGAGAATGAATTCAGCAATAAAAAATCCTGTCTCTTGGCATTAAAATACTTTCGTTTCAGCTCTGCCCCAGCCCATCAATGTCCCTGTGTGGTTGGGGGTAGGTTCTCCCCCTGTATCTCTCTGCAGGTTGGTGCTAATTCAAGATGTTCTGGCAGGTTCCAATGTTTTGGTGCGCGAGCAGAGAGTGCAGAACAGGGATTGCAAGCGCTGACATTTGCTGTGTTAGAAAGTGCAAGGGACAAATTTGTGCCAATTAAGGTCTCCCCTTGAAGTAGGAGGAACAATTGATGTTGTGCTTGTAGCAGAGTGTGGTGACAGAGGGGGTTTGCAAAGGAAATGTTGGTGCATGTAGGCCAGAGGCCCCTGTGCTGAGGCTCCCTCCAGGCTGGCTCCAGCCCCTCAGGGTGCCCAGGAAGCAGGCTGCCCGCAGCCCAGTGCAGCCTCCTTAGCCCTGGGGCTAGCCAGGGAAGAGCCATGGATGAGGCTGAGCCCTGCTCCCATGTGGGATGCCATGGGACAGGGCCCACTGGGATTTGCCCCTCCAGCTCCCAAGTGTGTCCAGAGAAACTGCAAGGAGAGGGTGAGCTCTGTCAGTGGGACCCCCTGTGCACAGGGAGCCACTGCTGGGGTGGCTGTGCCAGCTCCCTCCGGGACATCCAGCCCTGGGAACCTGGAGTGAGTGGAAACCACAACTTTGCAAATGTGCCCAAAGCAAATGCAAAGAGAACTGGGGTGTGAAAAACAAAGAATGTTTATTTGTAGAAGAAAAGGAACAAGAATGAACTACACAACATATTTACATTGTCAGAATATTTGTAACAACAACAACAACAAAGTATAGAACCTATTTACCTAAGAACTTATCTAACAGAACTATGTGAAACGTATTTACAGAAAACTTAAACTCTAAAATCTCTATGGTGAAGGCAACAACTCTAAAACGTATATACAGAAGGGTGCATCTCTGTCTGGGATGTGCTTCAGTCCTGGAAGAAAAACAAGTGTCACGGTCAGTGCAGTCAGGCATGGAGGGGTGTTCCATGTGCTCCCGGGCTGGGACACTGGCACAGGGGGACTCTGCTGCCAGAAGTGAGCCTGGCTGGGGCTGGGGGCTGTGGCCCAGGCACTGGAACAGGGCTTGTGTGGCCCAAAGCAAGGCCAGGCCAGGCCAGGGAAGGCCACCAGAATCCAGTGCATGGGCTAGCGTGTCCCTGAGCAGGGATTGCCCAGCCTAGCCCCAGCCTGGCAGCAGGGGACCCACTCTGCCCGTGGGGAGCACCTGCCTGTTCTGCTGCTGGCATCGGACTTCATCCCAACACCATGTCCTCCTCCTCGTCTTTTCCATCAATATCCATCTCTTCAATATAGTCAGTCATTTCCACCTCCATCTCTTCTTCTGTCTCTTCAACATCCACGTCCATCTCTTCCTCTCCAGTATCGTCTCCATCCACTTCCATTTTTTCTTCTGTGTTAATGTTTGTATCGACCTCCATCACCTCCTCTTGGTCTGGGACAGCCTACAGAGGTAGCAAAATCTCAGAGTGGGGTCCCTTTACCACTCTATCCCACACAGCTCCAGCCCACCCAGGCAGTTGCGGGGTGTCCACCTCCATGGAATAGTACCATACCTTCTTTGGAAGAAATGCAGACATCCTCCAGGGATGGGCAGCAAAATCCAAGGAATGGGGAGCTTTGGGGACAGCAGGGGGAATCAGGGAGCTGGTGGCAACAAGGTGACAGGGGTTGGCTTGGAGCACTCTGAAGAGCGTGCTGACACAAGGAGCCAAGGGTTGTGTTGTGGCCGTTGCTGGATGCTGGAAGTTCTAGCTGGAGCGTGCACTGTGACATCACTGCCAGGAGCCCAGGCCCAGGCTGAAGTGGACAAGGGAGACCATAGAATGATGGAATCCCTGGGTGGCTGGGCTTGGAAGGGACCCTAAAGACCATCTTGTTCCAAGTGGAGCAATCTTCCCCCAGAATATGTTGCTCAGAGCCCTGCTCCCAGCTGGCCTTGGATGTTGCCAAGGATGGAGCATCCCCAGGCTGTGTGCACAGCCTGGGCCAGTGCCCCAGCAGCCTGAGTGGAAAAGAGCAGCTTCATTAGATGCAACTTCAATCTCACTCCTGCAGTTGAAAGGCTTCTCCTCTCGGTGCCCATCTTTCCTAGAGCTGCAGGGAGGTCTCCCCAGCACCTTCTCTTTCCAGGCTGAGCATCCCCAGCCCCACATGGACAGCAGTCAGATCCGTGGGGGGTGAAGGCTAAAGGGTAGCAAAGAGCATCAGGAAGTGAGAGATGGAAGCTTTTGGAGATGGAAGGTTTGCCTCTAAATGTAGAAAATAAATAAAAGTGGAGGGGAAAATGGTGGCACTCTGGCTCTGTTCTAACTGGGGAATGTTTTCTTTTCTTCTTTTCTGTCATGCTGCCCCAAGTTTTGTTGTTTGAAAGGAGCTTTGGCAAAATATCCATTGTCTTCTTCATTGGTGAAACACTGAGCAAAGTCTGGGCAAGCTGATGATGCAGAGTAAAACCTGCAAATATCTCCTGGTGATCCTGATCCTGGGGAATGCAGCTAAAGCCAGCCAAAAGCAATTTCTGGAAAGTCAAGCCTGGTTTACGTTTTCTGGAGTTTGGCTGTGCCAACTAAATCAGTCACTTATAAAAAAGGAAAAAAACTCAAATCAAAACAGACAAAAACACAAACAAACAAACCCAAAAAAACCAATCAAACCAATAGATAAAAAACCCAAATAAAACCAAAGGCAATGAGAAGTTAGGATTAGTTGTAAGGATATCACAGCAGGCGAATGGCTGCTTCCTACAGGATCTCCATCCAAAGCCACCTAGAACAACTTCCCCAAAATATATCCAACAGGAGAAATCTAAAAAGTGATCCATGGCAGCTTTGGGGGCAGCTCTGCATTACGGTGAAGGATGAGCATGCAGTGGTACAGATGCAGCATTGCCCACCCTCCAGGCTGCTGTTTGCTCTGCTGAAAGACTCTTGCAGGACTGTGGCCCCTCTCCATGCAATGGAAATCATTGCCACAGCTCTCAGTTGAGGCACTGGCATTTCCAGAGCCAGATTCAGGCACAATCCTACTCCCTGCTGAGCATCTGGGAAAGATCCTGAGCATCTTCAGGCCTAGAAGCAGAAAACAGCTCAGGCTCTCCCTGAACTGGCTTTTCAGGGGAGCTTTCCATAGCTCTGCAAGATTTCTTCATCCCTCAACACGTCTGACTTTGTGTCCAATGATGCATTTGGGTTTCTTCCTTCCTCCTGTGTGCCCCTGAGTAACCTTCCACATGGATGGAGGAGATTGTGTACAGGACAATTGATTCCTGGATTGCCATTTGGCTTCACTGTCACTCAGTTGAACATGGTCCTTATCTAAGAAGGACTTGCAAGAAATGGGTAGGAGTTTTGGCTCTGAGAGGAGCAGAAAGCACATTTTCTACACCAAATTGCCAGCTGATGCAGTTTCCCTGCCAAAATAGTGATTCTCATTCATCTTCCTGGGAAGAATGTGAAGAGCCATTCAGAGATCCCAGGTTCAGCTGGCCTTTGGCTTTGTGTACATCATTTCACATGTCCAGTTTCAAGGGCCACTAAAAGAGGCTCATGTTTGCCTTGCTACGCAGAAGTGCTGTAGGTATTTCCAGGTAAAAAAGAAAAAAATCGCTGTCCTGTGGCATGGTAGAAATGCCACCACAATTGTGAGTCTGTGAGCAAAGAGAGCCAGCGCTTTTTGGGGCTGCAGCAGCTGAGAGTGTGGCAGAGCGGATTTTCAGTTCTTTTTAGAGTCCTGAAAACATTGTTCCCTGAACAATCTTTCTCTCCTGTCTTCTGTCATAAACTGTGGAACAGAGAACATGGAAAGGAGCAGAGGTTTGTTTAAATTGGCTTTTTTATTTTTTAGTCTTGAAATAGTGTCAGCTTGATGCATGATACTTTAGAAGTTGGATTAGTAGCACCTATTTCATCCCAGCAGAGAGGTGGGATTGAAGACTTCCAACAAGAGAAGTACTGGATGTGTAAGAGCTCAGTTCTCCACCCCCCACCCCCTGGTATCTCGCTGGACTATTTGAAGCAGCCTCAGCCAGATACATTAAAATACTGCTCCAAACAACAACAGAATGACAATGTTCCACCAAATGGGGAAAAATAAGAAAAGTGGGCATCACCCCTTTCTGAAGAGCTCGTGTTGATTTTGCGAAGTCAGATGCAAACAAGTTTTGCCATATTTCTTTCCTAGAAAAATGGAGATATTTAATAGAAATCTATCTCTGAGGCTGCTAAGTTTGGTATGATTTTAGATCTGGGAGGAATAGTACAGGTCTGTGATTGTCTCACCCTTGGAAGGGTTCAAGGCCAGGTTGGATGGGGCTTGGAGCAAGCTGGTCTAGGGGAAGGTGTCCTGAGTGTGCTGAGAGCTCACATCTCACCTCACTGTGAGATGCACATCAGGAAATGGGTGTACAAAGGGCCTGAAGTGTGACCAGCTTTGGGAGTGCAGAACAGGGATTACAAGCGCTGACATTTGCTGTGCTAGAAAGTGCAAGGGACAAATTTGTGCCAATTAAGGTCTCCCCTTGAAGTAGGAGGAACAATTGATGTTGTGCTTGTAGCAGAGTGTGGTGACAGAGGGGGTTTCCAAAGGAAATGTTGGTGCATGTAGGCCAGAGGCCCCTGTGCTGAGGCTCCCTCCAGGCTGGCTCCAGCCCCTCAGGGTGCCCAGGAAGCAGGCTGCCCGCAGCCCAGTGCAGCCTCCTTAGCCCTGGGGCTAGCCAGGGAAGAGCCATGGATGAGGCTGAGCCCTGCTCCCATGTGGGATGCCATGGGACAGGGCCCACTGGGATTTGCCCCTCCAGCTCCCAAGTGTGTCCAGAGAAACTGCAAGGAGAGGGTGAGCTCTGTCAGTGGGACCCCCTGTGCACAGGGAGCCACTGCTGGGGTGGCTGTGCCAGCTCCCTCTGGGACATCCAGCCCTGGGAACCTGGAGTGAGTGGAAACCACAACTTTGCAAATGTGTCTGAAGCAAATGCAAAGAGAACTGGGGTGTGAAAACCAAAGAATGTTTATTTGTAGAAGAAAAGGAACAAGAATGAACTACACAACATATTTACAATGTCAGAATATTTGTAACAACAACAACAACAAAGTATAGAACCTATTTACCTAAGAACTTAGCTAAGAAAACGATATGAAACATATTTACAGAAAATTTTAACAATCCCTAAAACATCTATCGAGAACAAAACAACTCCAAAACGTATATACAGAAGGGTGGCATCTCTGTCTGGGATGTGCCTCAGTCCTGGAAGAAAAACAAGTAGCACGGTCAGTGCAGTCAGGCATGGAGGGGTGTTCCATGTGCTCCCGGGCTGGGACACTGGCACAGGGGGACTCTGCTGCCAGAAGTGAGCCTGGCTGGGGCTGGGGGCTGTGGCCCAGGCACTGGAACAGGGCTTGTGTGGCCCAAAGCAAACAGAGGACAGGCCAGGGAAGGCCACCAGAATCCAGTGCATGGGCTAGCGTGTCCCTGAGCAGGGAGTGCCCAGCCCAGGCCCAGCCTGGCAGCAGAGGACCCGCTCTGCCCGTGGGGAGCACCTGCCTGTTCTGCTGCTGGCATCGGTCTTCATCCCAACACCATGTCCTCCTCCTCGTCTTTTACATCGATATCCATCTCTTCAATATAGTCTTCCGTTTCCACCTCCATCTCTTCCTCTTCAATCTCCTCTCCATCCACTTCCATGTCTTCTTCAGAATCAATCAGTGTATCCACCTCCATCTCCTCCTC
This sequence comes from Poecile atricapillus, assembly GCF_030490865.1. NCBI lineage: Eukaryota > Metazoa > Chordata > Aves > Passeriformes > Paridae > Poecile > Poecile atricapillus. The sequence goes on along the minus strand of NC_081282.1, from coordinate 480,240 downwards.
TCTGTCCATGACAGCCTGCAGAGGTAGAAAAATCTCAGAGTGGGGTCCCTTTCCCACACTATCCCACACAGCTCCAGCCCACCCAGGCAGCTGCGGGGTGTCCACCTCCGTGGTATAGTACCATACCTTCTTTGGAAGAAATGCAGACATCCTCCAGGGATGGATATCGAAATCTAAGCAACGGGGAGCTTTCAGGACTGAGGGGGGTATCAGGCAGCAGGTGACAAGCAAGGTGACAGGGGTGGCCTTGGAGCACTCTGAAGAGCGTGCTGACACAGGGAGCCAAGGGTTGTGTTGTGGCCGTTGCTGGATGCTGGAAGTTCTAGCTGGAGCGTGCACTGTGACATCACTGCCAGGAGCCCAGGCCCAGGCTGAAGAGGACAACGGAGACCATAGAATGATGGAATCCCTGGGTGGCTGGGCTTGGAAGGGACCCTAAAGACCATCTTGTTCCAAGCTGAGCAATCTTCCCCCAGAACAGGTTGCTCAGAGCCCTGCTCCCAGCTGGCCTTGGATGTTGCCAAGGATGGAGCATCCCCAGCCTGTGTGCACAGCCTGGGCCAGTGCCCCAGCAGCCTGAGTGGAAAAGAGCAGCTTCATTAGATGCAACTTCAACCTCACTCCTGCAGTTGAAAGGCTTCTCCTCTCGGTGCCCATCTTTCCTAGAGCTGCAGGGAGGTCTCCCCAGCACCTTCTCTTTCCAGGCTGAGCATCCCCAGCCCCACATGGACAGCAGTCCGATGCGTGGGGGTCAAGGCTAAAGGGTAGCAAAGAGCATCAGGAAGTGAGAGATGGAAGCTTTGTCGCCCTGAAAACTCAGCTTCTGAGCTTGCTAACATAGTTTTCTAGAGACTTTCCCAAGACAGTAACTGTAAACATAGATATGTGTACATTCTTTCTGTTACACGTCTTGTGATGGGCATCTCTCATGGCCAGTGCAGTGAGAAAGTGTTATCCTGACCATTCAATCCCTGGCCGTGGTCAAAAGCCTATAAATCCTGGGAGGGAAAATAAACTCGGCTCTTCTTTTCACCACACCTCGACCTGTGTCCGTGTGATCTATTCATCTTCAGTGGTAACAAAGCTTTGCCTCTAAATGTAGAAAATCAATAAAAGTGGAGGGGAAAATGGTGGCACTCTGGCTCTGTATTAACTGGGGAATATTTTCTTCTTTTCTGTCGTGCTGCCACAAGTTTGGTTGTTTGAAAGGAGGTTTGGCAAAATATCCATTGTCTTCTCCATTGGTGAAACACTGAGCAAAGTCAGGGCAAGCTGAAGATGCAGAGCAAAACCTGCAAATATCTACTGGTGATCCTGATCCTGGGGAATGCAGCTAAAGCCAGCCAAAAGTCATTTCTGGAAAGTCAACCCTGGTTTACATCTTCTGGAGTTGGGCTGTGCCAACTTCACCAGTCCTTTATAAAAAAGGAAAAAATCTCAAACCAAATGAGACAAAAACACAAAGAAACAAACCCAAACGAACCAATCAAACAAATGGATAAAAAAACCAAAATAAAACCAAAGGCAGTGAGAAGTTAGGATTAGTTGTAAGGATATCACAGCAGGCGAATGGCTGCTTCCTACAGGATCTCCATCAAATGCCACCTAGAACAACTTCTCCAAAATATATCCAACAGGAGAAATCTAAAAAGTGATCCATGGCAGCTTTGGGGGCAGCTCTGCATTACGGTGAAGGATGAGCATGCAGTGGTACAGATGCAGCATTGCCCACCCTCCAGGCTGCTGTTTGCTCTGCTGAAAGACTCTTGCAGGACTGTGGCCCCTCTCCATGCAATGGAAATCATTGCCACAGCTCTCGGTTGAGGCACTGGCATTTCCAGAGCCAGATTCAGGCACAATCCTGCTGCCTGCTGAGCATCTGGGAAAGATCCTGAGCATCTTCAGGCCTAGAAGCAGAAAACAGCTCAGGCTCTTCCTGAACTGGCTTTTCAGGGGAGCTTTCCATAGCTCTGCAAGATTTCTTCATCCCTCAACACGTCTGACTTTATGTCCAATGATGCATTTGGGTTTCTTCCTTCCTCCTGTGTGCCCCTGAGTAACCTTCCACGTGGATGGAGGAGATTGTGTACAGGACAATTGATTCCTGGATTGCCATTTGGCTTCACTGTCACTCAGTTGAACATGGTCCTTATCTAAGAAGGACTTGCAAGAAATGGGTAGGAGTTTTGGCTCTGAGAGGAGCAGAAAGCACATTTTCTACACCAAATTGCCAGCTGATGCAGTTTCCCTGCCAAAATAGTGATTCTCATTCATCTTCCTGGGAAGAATGTGAAGAGCCATTCAGAGATCCCAGGTTCAGCTGGCCTTTGGCTTTGTGTACATCATTTCACATGTCCAGTTTCAAGGGCCACTAAAAGAGGCTCATGTTTGCCTTGCTACGCAGAAGTGCTGTAGGTATTTCCAGGTGAAAAAGAAAAAAATCGCTGTCCTGTGGCATGGTAGAAATGCCACCACAATTGTGAGTCTGTGAGCAAAGAGAGCCAGCGCTTTTTGGGGCTGCAGCAGCTGAGAGTGTGGCAGAGCGGATTTTCAGTTCTTTTTAGAGTCCTGAAAACATTGTTCCCTGAACAATCTTTCTCTCCTGTCTTCTGTCATAAACTGTGGAACAGAGAACATGGAAAGGAGCAGAGGTTTGTTTAAATTGGCTTTTTTATTTTTTAGTCTTGAAATAGTGTCAGCTTGATGCATGATACTTTAGAAGTTGGATTAGTAGCACCTATTTCATCCCAGCAGAGAGGTGGGACTGAAGACTTCCAACAAGAGAAGTACTGGATGTGTAAGAGCTCAGTTCTCCACCCCCCACCCCCTGGTATCTCGCTGGACTATTTGAAGCAGCCTCAGCCAGATACATTAAAATACTGCTCCAAACAACAACAGAATGACAATGTTCCACCAAATGGGGAAAAATAAGAAAAGTGGGCATCACCCCTTTCTGAAGAGCTCGTGTTGATTTTGCGAAGTCAGATGCAAACAAGTTTTGCCATATTTCTTTCCTAGAAAAATGGAGATATTTAATAGAAATCTATCTCTGAGGCTGCTAAGTTTGGTATGATTTTAGATCTGGGAGGAATAGTACAGGTCTGTGATTGTCTCACCCTTGGAAGGGTTCAAGGCCAGGTTGGATGGGGCTTGGAGCAAGCTGGTCTAGGGGAAGGTGTCCTGAGTGTGCTGAGAGCTCACATCTCACCTCACTGTGAGATGCACATCAGGAAATGGGTGTACAAAGGGCCTGAAGTGTGACCAGCTTTGGGAGTGCAGAACAGGGATTACAAGCGCTGACATTTGCTGTGCTAGAAAGTGCAAGGGACAAATTTGTGCCAATTAAGGTCTCCCCTTGAAGTAGGAGGAACAATTGATGTTGTGCTTGTAGCAGAGTGTGGTGACAGAGGGGGTTTGCAAAGGAAATGTTGGTGCATGTAGGCCAGAGGCCCCTGTGCTGAGGCTCCCTCCAGGCTGGCTCCAGCCCCTCAGGGTGCCCAGGAAGCAGGCTGCCCGCAGCCCAGTGCAGCCTCCTTAGCCCTGGGGCTAGCCAGGGAAGAGCCATGGATGAGGCTGAGCCCTGCTCCCATGTGGGATGCCATGGGACAGGGCCCACTGGGATTTGCCCCTCCAGCTCCCAAGTGTGTCCAGAGAAACTGCAAGGAGAGGGTGAGCTCTGTCAGTGGGACCCCCTGTGCACAGGGAGCCACTGCTGGGGTGGCTGTGCCAGCTCCCTCTGGGACATCCAGCCCTGGGAACCTGGAGTGAGTGGAAACCACAACTTTGCAAATGTGTCTGAAGCAAATGCAAAGAGAACTGGGGTGTGAAAACCAAAGAATGTTTATTTGTAGAAGAAAAGGAACAAGAATGAACTACACAACATATTTACAATGTCAGAATATTTGTAACAACAACAACAACAAAGTATAGAACCTATTTACCTAAGAACTTAGCTAAGAAAACGCTATGAAACATATTTACAGAAAATTTTAACAATCCCTAAAACATCTATCGAGAACAAAACAACTCCAAAACGTATATACAGAAGGGTGGCATCTCTGTCTGGGATGTGCCTCAGTCCTGGAAGAAAAACAAGTGGCACGGTCAGTGCAGTCAGGCATGGAGGGGTGTTCCATGTGCTCCCGGGCTGGGACACTGGCACAGGGGGACTCTGCTGCCAGAAGTGAGCCTGGCTGGGGCTGGGGGCTGTGGCCCAGGCACTGGAACAGGGCTTGTGTGGCCCAAAGCAAACAGAGGACAGGCCAGGGAAGGCCACCAGAATCCAGTGCATGGGCTAGCGTGTCCCTGAGCAGGGAGTGCCCAGCCCAGGCCCAGCCTGGCAGCAGAGGACCCGCTCTGCCCGTGGGGAGCACCTGCCTGTTCTGCTGCTGGCATCGGTCTTCATCCCAACACCATGTCCTCCTCCTCGTCATCGATATCCATCTCTTCAATATAGTCTTCCGTTTCCACCTCCATCTCTTCCTCTTCAATCTCCTCTCCATCCACTTCCATGTCTTCTTCAGAATCAATCAGTGTATCCACCTCCATCTCCTCCTCTCTGTCCATGACAGCCTGCAGAGGTAGAAAAATCTCAGAGTGGGGTCCCTTTCCCACACTATCCCACACAGCTCCAGCCCACCCAGGCAGCTGCGGGGTGTCCACCTCCGTGGTATAGTACCATACCTTCTTTGGAAGAAATGCAGACATCCTCCAGGGATGGATATCGAAATCTAAGCAACGGGGAGCTTTCAGGACTGAGGGGGGTATCAGGCAGCAGGTGACAAGCAAGGTGACAGGGGTGGCCTTGGAGCACTCTGAAGAGCGTGCTGACACAGGGAGCCAAGGGTTGTGTTGTGGCCGTTGCTGGATGCTGGAAGTTCTAGCTGGAGCGTGCACTGTGACATCACTGCCAGGAGCCCAGGCCCAGGCTGAAGAGGACAACGGAGACCATAGAATGATGGAATCCCTGGGTGGCTGGGCTTGGAAGGGACCCTAAAGACCATCTTGTTCCAAGCTGAGCAATCTTCCCCCAGAACAGGTTGCTCAGAGCCCTGCTCCCAGCTGGCCTTGGATGTTGCCAAGGATGGAGCATCCCCAGCCTGTGTGCACAGCCTGGGCCAGTGCCCCAGCAGCCTGAGTGGAAAAGAGCAGCTTCATTAGATGCAACTTCAATCTCACTCCTGCAGTTGAAAGGCTTCTCCTCTCGGTGCCCATCTTTCCTAGAGCTGCAGGGAGGCCTCCCCAGCACCTTCTCTTTCCAGGCTGAGCATCCCCAGCCCCACATGGACAGCAGTCCGATGCGTGGGGGTCAAGGCTAAAGGGTAGCAAAGAGCATCAGGAAGTGAGAGATGGAAGCTTTGTCGCCCTGAAAACTCAGCTTCTGAGCTTGCTAACATAGTTTTCTAGAGACTTTCCCAAGACAGTAACTGTAAACATAGATATGTGTACATTCTTTCTGTTACACGTCTTGTGATGGGCATCTCTCATGGCCAGTGCAGTGAGAAAGTGTTATCCTGACCATTCAATCCCTGGCCGTGGTCAAAAGCCTATAAATCCTGGGAGGGAAAATAAACTCGGCTCTTCTTTTCACCACACCTCGACCTGTGTCCGTGTGATCTATTCATCTTCAGTGGTAACAAAGCTTTGCCTCTAAATGTAGAAAATCAATAAAAGTGGAGGGGAAAATGGTGGCACTCTGGCTCTGTATTAACTGGGGAATATTTTCTTCTTTTCTGTCGTGCTGCCACAAGTTTGGTTGTTTGAAAGGAGGTTTGGCAAAATATCCATTGTCTTCTCCATTGGTGAAACACTGAGCAAAGTCAGGGCAAGCTGAAGATGCAGAGCAAAACCTGCAAATATCTACTGGTGATCCTGATCCTGGGGAATGCAGCTAAAGCCAGCCAAAAGTCATTTCTGGAAAGTCAACCCTGGTTTACATCTTCTGGAGTTGGGCTGTGCCAACTTCACCAGTCCTTTATAAAAAAGGAAAAAATCTCAAACCAAATGAGACAAAAACACAAACAAACAAACCCAAACGAACCAATCAAACAAATGGATAAAAAAACCAAAATAAAACCAAAGGCAGTGAGAAGTTAGGATTAGTTGTAAGGATATCACAGCAGGCGAATGGCTGCTTCCTACAGGATCTCCATCAAATGCCACCTAGAACAACTTCTCCAAAATATATCCAACAGGAGAAATCTAAAAAGTGATCCATGGCAGCTTTGGGGGCAGCTCTGCATTACGGTGAAGGATGAGCATGCAGTGGTACAGATGCAGCATTGCCCACCCTCCAGGCTGCTGTTTGCTCTGCTGAAAGACTCTTGCAGGACTGTGGCCCCTCTCCATGCAATGGAAATCATTGCCACAGCTCTCGGTTGAGGCACTGGCATTTCCAGAGCCAGATTCAGGCACAATCCTGCTGCCTGCTGAGCATCTGGGAAAGATCCTGAGCATCTTCAGGCCTAGAAGCAGAAAACAGCTCAGGCTCTCCCTGAACTGGCTTTTCAGGGGAGCTTTCCATAGCTCTGCAAGATTTCTTCATCCCTCAACACGTCTGACTTTATGTCCAATGATGCATTTGGGTTTCTTCCTTCCTCCTGTGTGCCCCTGAGTAACCTTCCACGTGGATGGAGGAGATTGTGTACAGGACAATTGATTCCTGGATTGCCATTTGGCTTCACTGTCACTCAGTTGAACATGGTCCTTATCTAAGAAGGACTTGCAAGAAATGGGTAGGAGTTTTGGCTCTGAGAGGAGCAGAAAGCACATTTTCTACACCAAATTGCCAGCTGATGCAGTTTCCCTGCCAAAATAGTGATTCTCATTCATCTTCCTGGGAAGAATGTGAAGAGCCATTCAGAGATCCCAGGTTCAGCTGGCCTTTGGCTTTGTGTACATCATTTCACATGTCCAGTTTCAAGGGCCACTAAAAGAGGCTCATGTTTGCCTTGCTACGCAGAAGTGCTGTAGGTATCTCCAGGAGAAAAAGAAAAAAATCGCTGTCCTGTGGCATGGTAGAAATGCCACCACAATTGTGAGTCTGTGAGCAAAGAGAGCCAGCGCTTTTTGGGGCTGCAGCAGCTGAGAGTGTGGCAGAGCGGATTTTCAGTTCTTTTTAGAGTCCTGAAAACATTGTTCCCTGAACAATCTTTCTCTCCTGTCTTCTGTCATAAACTGTGGAACAGAGAACATGGAAAGGAGCAGAGGTTTGTTTAAATTGGCTTTTTTATTTTTTAGTCTTGAAATAGTGTCAGCTTGATGCATGATACTTTAGAAGTTGGATTAGTAGCACCTATTTCATCCCAGCAGAGAGGTGGGACTGAAGACTTCCAACAAGAGAAGTACTGGATGTGTAAGAGCTCAGTTCTCCACCCCCCACCCCCTGGTATCTCGCTGGACTATTTGAAGCAGCCTCAGCCAGATACATTAAAATACTGCTCCAAACAACAACAGAATGACAATGTTCCACCAAATGGGGAAAAATAAGAAAAGTGGGCATCACCCCTTTCTGAAGAGCTCGTGTTGATTTTGCGAAGTCAGATGCAAACAAGTTTTGCCATATTTCTTTCCTAGAAAAATGGAGATATTTAATAGAAATCTATCTCTGAGGCTGCTAAGTTTGGTATGATTTTAGATCTGGGAGGAATAGTACAGGTCTGTGATTGTCTCACCCTTGGAAGGGTTCAAGGCCAGGTTGGATGGGGCTTGGAGCAAGCTGGTCTAGGGGAAGGTGTCCTGAGTGTGCTGAGAGCTCACATCTCACCTCACTGTGAGATGCACATCAGGAAATGGGTGTACAAAGGGCCTGAAGTGTGACCAGCTTTGGGAGTGCAGAACAGGGATTACAAGCGCTGACATTTGCTGTGCTAGAAAGTGCAAGGGACAAATTTGTGCCAATTAAGGTCTCCCCTTGAAGTAGGAGGAACAATTGATGTTGTGCTTGTAGCAGAGTGTGGTGACAGAGGGGGTTTGCAAAGGAAATGTTGGTGCATGTAGGCCAGAGGCCCCTGTGCTGAGGCTCCCTCCAGGCTGGCTCCAGCCCCTCAGGGTGCCCAGGAAGCAGGCTGCCCGCAGCCCAGTGCAGCCTCCTTAGCCCTGGGGCTAGCCAGGGAAGAGCCATGGATGAGGCTGAGCCCTGCTCCCATGTGGGATGCCATGGGACAGGGCCCACTGGGATTTGCCCCTCCAGCTCCCAAGTGTGTCCAGAGAAACTGCAAGGAGAGGGTGAGCTCTGTCAGTGGGACCCCCTGTGCACAGGGAGCCACTGCTGGGGTGGCTGTGCCAGCTCCCTCTGGGACATCCAGCCCTGGGAACCTGGAGTGAGTGGAAACCACAACTTTGCAAATGTGTCTGAAGCAAATGCAAAGAGAACTGGGGTGTGAAAACCAAAGAATGTTTATTTGTAGAAGAAAAGGAACAAGAATGAACTACACAACATATTTACAATGTCAGAATATTTGTAACAACAACAACAACAAAGTATAGAACCTATTTACCTAAGAACTTAGCTAAGAAAACGCTATGAAACATATTTACAGAAAATTTTAACAATCCCTAAAACATCTATCGAGAACAAAACAACTCCAAAACGTATATACAGAAGGGTGGCATCTCTGTCTGGGATGTGCCTCAGTCCTGGAAGAAAAACAAGTGGCACGGTCAGTGCAGTCAGGCATGGAGGGGTGTTCCATGTGCTCCCGGGCTGGGACACTGGCACAGGGGGACTCTGCTGCCAGAAGTGAGCCTGGCTGGGGCTGGGGGCTGTGGCCCAGGCACTGGAACAGGGCTTGTGTGGCCCAAAGCAAACAGAGGACAGGCCAGGGAAGGCCACCAGAATCCAGTGCATGGGCTAGCGTGTCCCTGAGCAGGGAGTGCCCAGCCCAGGCCCAGCCTGGCAGCAGAGGACCCGCTCTGCCCGTGGGGAGCACCTGCCTGTTCTGCTGCTGGCATCGGTCTTCATCCCAACACCATGTCCTCCTCCTCGTCTTTTACATCGATATCCATCTCTTCAATATAGTCTTCCGTTTCCACCTCCATCTCTTCCTCTTCAATCTCCTCTCCATCCACTTCCATGTCTTCTTCAGAATCAATCAGTGTATCCACCTCCATCTCCTCCTCTCTGTCCATGACAGCCTGCAGAGGTAGAAAAATCTCAGAGTGGGGTCCCTTTCCCACACTATCCCACACAGCTCCAGCCCACCCAGGCAGCTGCGGGGTGTCCACCTCCGTGGTATAGTACCATACCTTCTTTGGAAGAAATGCAGACATCCTCCAGGGATGGATATCGAAATCTAAGCAACGGGGAGCTTTCAGGACTGAGGGGGGTATCAGGCAGCAGGTGACAAGCAAGGTGACAGGGGTGGCCTTGGAGCACTCTGAAGAGCGTGCTGACACAGGGAGCCAAGGGTTGTGTTGTGGCCGTTGCTGGATGCTGGAAGTTCTAGCTGGAGCGTGCACTGTGACATCACTGCCAGGAGCCCAGGCCCAGGCTGAAGAGGACAACGGAGACCATAGAATGATGGAATCCCTGGGTGGCTGGGCTTGGAAGGGACCCTAAAGACCATCTTGTTCCAAGCTGAGCAATCTTCCCCCAGAACAGGTTGCTCAGAGCCCTGCTCCCAGCTGGCCTTGGATGTTGCCAAGGATGGAGCATCCCCAGCCTGTGTGCACAGCCTGGGCCAGTGCCCCAGCAGCCTGAGTGGAAAAGAGCAGCTTCATTAGATGCAACTTCAATCTCACTCCTGCAGTTGAAAGGCTTCTCCTCTCGGTGCCCATCTTTCCTAGAGCTGCAGGGAGGCCTCCCCAGCACCTTCTCTTTCCAGGCTGAGCATCCCCAGCCCCACATGGACAGCAGTCCGATGCGTGGGGGTCAAGGCTAAAGGGTAGCAAAGAGCATCAGGAAGTGAGAGATGGAAGCTTTGTCGCCCTGAAAACTCAGCTTCTGAGCTTGCTAACATAGTTTTCTAGAGACTTTCCCAAGACAGTAACTGTAAACATAGATATGTGTACATTCTTTCTGTTACACGTCTTGTGATGGGCATCTCTCATGGCCAGTGCAGTGAGAAAGTGTTATCCTGACCATTCAATCCCTGGCCGTGGTCAAAAGCCTATAAATCCTGGGAGGGAAAATAAACTCGGCTCTTCTTTTCACCACACCTCGACCTGTGTCCGTGTGATCTATTCATCTTCAGTGGTAACAAAGCTTTGCCTCTAAATGTAGAAAATCAATAAAAGTGGAGGGGAAAATGGTGGCACTCTGGCTCTGTATTAACTGGGGAATATTTTCTTCTTTTCTGTCGTGCTGCCACAAGTTTGGTTGTTTGAAAGGAGGTTTGGCAAAATATCCATTGTCTTCTCCATTGGTGAAACACTGAGCAAAGTCAGGGCAAGCTGAAGATGCAGAGCAAAACCTGCAAATATCTACTGGTGATCCTGATCCTGGGGAATGCAGCTAAAGCCAGCCAAAAGTCATTTCTGGAAAGTCAACCCTGGTTTACATCTTCTGGAGTTGGGCTGTGCCAACTTCACCAGTCCTTTATAAAAAAGGAAAAAATCTCAAACCAAATGAGACAAAAACACAAACAAACAAACCCAAACGAACCAATCAAACAAATGGATAAAAAAACCAAAATAAAACCAAAGGCAGTGAGAAGTTAGGATTAGTTGTAAGGATATCACAGCAGGCGAATGGCTGCTTCCTACAGGATCTCCATCAAATGCCACCTAGAACAACTTCTCCAAAATATATCCAACAGGAGAAATCTAAAAAGTGATCCATGGCAGCTTTGGGGGCAGCTCTGCATTACGGTGAAGGATGAGCATGCAGTGGTACAGATGCAGCATTGCCCACCCTCCAGGCTGCTGTTTGCTCTGCTGAAAGACTCTTGCAGGACTGTGGCCCCTCTCCATGCAATGGAAATCATTGCCACAGCTCTCGGTTGAGGCACTGGCATTTCCAGAGCCAGATTCAGGCACAATCCTGCTGCCTGCTGAGCATCTGGGAAAGATCCTGAGCATCTTCAGGCCTAGAAGCAGAAAACAGCTCAGGCTCTCCCTGAACTGGCTTTTCAGGGGAGCTTTCCATAGCTCTGCAAGATTTCTTCATCCCTCAACACGTCTGACTTTATGTCCAATGATGCATTTGGGTTTCTTCCTTCCTCCTGTGTGCCCCTGAGTAACCTTCCACGTGGATGGAGGAGATTGTGTACAGGACAATTGATTCCTGGATTGCCATTTGGCTTCACTGTCACTCAGTTGAACATGGTCCTTATCTAAGAAGGACTTGCAAGAAATGGGTAGGAGTTTTGGCTCTGAGAGGAGCAGAAAGCACATTTTCTACACCAAATTGCCAGCTGATGCAGTTTCCCTGCCAAAATAGTGATTCTCATTCATCTTCCTGGGAAGAATGTGAAGAGCCATTCAGAGATCCCAGGTTCAGCTGGCCTTTGGCTTTGTGTACATCATTTCACATGTCCAGTTTCAAGGGCCACTAAAAGAGGCTCATGTTTGCCTTGCTACGCAGAAGTGCTGTAGGTATCTCCAGGAGAAAAAGAAAAAAATCGCTGTCCTGTGGCATGGTAGAAATGCCACCACAATTGTGAGTCTGTGAGCAAAGAGAGCCAGCGCTTTTTGGGGCTGCAGCAGCTGAGAGTGTGGCAGAGCGGATTTTCAGTTCTTTTTAGAGTCCTGAAAACATTGTTCCCTGAACAATCTTTCTCTCCTGTCTTCTGTCATAAACTGTGGAACAGAGAACATGGAAAGGAGCAGAGGTTTGTTTAAATTGGCTTTTTTATTTTTTAGTCTTGAAATAGTGTCAGCTTGATGCATGATACTTTAGAAGTTGGATTAGTAGCACCTATTTCATCCCAGCAGAGAGGTGGGACTGAAGACTTCCAACAAGAGAAGTACTGGATGTGTAAGAGCTCAGTTCTCCACCCCCCACCCCCTGGTATCTCGCTGGACTATTTGAAGCAGCCTCAGCCAGATACATTAAAATACTGCTCCAAACAACAACAGAATGACAATGTTCCACCAAATGGGGAAAAATAAGAAAAGTGGGCATCACCCCTTTCTGAAGAGCTCGTGTTGATTTTGCGAAGTCAGATGCAAACAAGTTTTGCCATATTTCTTTCCTAGAAAAATGGAGATATTTAATAGAAATCTATCTCTGAGGCTGCTAAGTTTGGTATGATTTTAGATCTGGGAGGAATAGTACAGGTCTGTGATTGTCTCACCCTTGGAAGGGTTCAAGGCCAGGTTGGATGGGGCTTGGAGCAAGCTGGTCTAGGGGAAGGTGTCCTGAGTGTGCTGAGAGCTCACATCTCACCTCACTGTGAGATGCACATCAGGAAATGGGTGTACAAAGGGCCTGAAGTGTGACCAGCTTTGGGAGTGCAGAACAGGGATTACAAGCGCTGACATTTGCTGTGCTAGAAAGTGCAAGGGACAAATTTGTGCCAATTAAGGTCTCCCCTTGAAGTAGGAGGAACAATTGATGTTGTGCTTGTAGCAGAGTGTGGTGACAGAGGGGGTTTCCAAAGGAAATGTTGGTGCATGTAGGCCAGAGGCCCCTGTGCTGAGGCTCCCTCCAGGCTGGCTCCAGCCCCTCAGGGTGCCCAGGAAGCAGGCTGCCCGCAGCCCAGTGCAGCCTCCTTAGCCCTGGGGCTAGCCAGGGAAGAGCCATGGATGAGGCTGAGCCCTGCTCCCATGTGGGATGCCATGGGACAGGGCCCACTGGGATTTGCCCCTCCAGCTCCCAAGTGTGTCCAGAGAAACTGCAAGGAGAGGGTGAGCTCTGTCAGTGGGACCCCCTGTGCACAGGGAGCCACTGCTGGGGTGGCTGTGCCAGCTCCCTCTGGGACATCCAGCCCTGGGAACCTGGAGTGAGTGGAAACCACAACTTTGCAAATGTGTCTGAAGCAAATGCAAAGAGAACTGGGGTGTGAAAACCAAAGAATGTTTATTTGTAGAAGAAAAGGAACAAGAATGAACTACACAACATATTTACAATGTCAGAATATTTGTAACAACAACAACAACAAAGTATAGAACCTATTTACCTAAGAACTTAGCTAAGAAAACGCTATGAAACATATTTACAGAAAATTTTAACAATCCCTAAAACATCTATCGAGAACAAAACAACTCCAAAACGTATATACAGAAGGGTGGCATCTCTGTCTGGGATGTGCCTCAGTCCTGGAAGAAAAACAAGTGGCACGGTCAGTGCAGTCAGGCATGGAGGGGTGTTCCATGTGCTCCCGGGCTGGGACACTGGCACAGGGGGACTCTGCTGCCAGAAGTGAGCCTGGCTGGGGCTGGGGGCTGTGGCCCAGGCACTGGAACAGGGCTTGTGTGGCCCAAAGCAAACAGAGGACAGGCCAGGGAAGGCCACCAGAATCCAGTGCATGGGCTAGCGTGTCCCTGAGCAGGGAGTGCCCAGCCCAGGCCCAGCCTGGCAGCAGAGGACCCGCTCTGCCCGTGGGGAGCACCTGCCTGTTCTGCTGCTGGCATCGGTCTTCATCCCAACACCATGTCCTCCTCCTCGTCTTTTACATCGATATCCATCTCTTCAATATAGTCTTCCGTTTCCACCTCCATCTCTTCCTCTTCAATCTCCTCTCCATCCACTTCCATGTCTTCTTCAGAATCAATCAGTGTATCCACCTCCATCTCCTCCTCTCTGTCCATGACAGCCTGCAGAGGTAGAAAAATCTCAGAGTGGGGTCCCTTTCCCACACTATCCCACACAGCTCCAGCCCACCCAGGCAGCTGCGGGGTGTCCACCTCCGTGGTATAGTACCATACCTTCTTTGGAAGAAATGCAGACATCCTCCAGGGATGGATATCGAAATCTAAGCAACGGGGAGCTTTCAGGACTGAGGGGGGTATCAGGCAGCAGGTGACAAGCAAGGTGACAGGGGTGGCCTTGGAGCACTCTGAAGAGCGTGCTGACACAGGGAGCCAAGGGTTGTGTTGTGGCCGTTGCTGGATGCTGGAAGTTCTAGCTGGAGCGTGCACTGTGACATCACTGCCAGGAGCCCAGGCCCAGGCTGAAGAGGACAACGGAGACCATAGAATGATGGAATCCCTGGGTGGCTGGGCTTGGAAGGGACCCTAAAGACCATCTTGTTCCAAGCTGAGCAATCTTCCCCCAGAACAGGTTGCTCAGAGCCCTGCTCCCAGCTGGCCTTGGATGTTGCCAAGGATGGAGCATCCCCAGCCTGTGTGCACAGCCTGGGCCAGTGCCCCAGCAGCCTGAGTGGAAAAGAGCAGCTTCATTAGATGCAACTTCAATCTCACTCCTGCAGTTGAAAGGCTTCTCCTCTCGGTGCCCATCTTTCCTAGAGCTGCAGGGAGGCCTCCCCAGCACCTTCTCTTTCCAGGCTGAGCATCCCCAGCCCCACATGGACAGCAGTCCGATGCGTGGGGGTCAAGGCTAAAGGGTAGCAAAGAGCATCAGGAAGTGAGAGATGGAAGCTTTGTCGCCCTGAAAACTCAGCTTCTGAGCTTGCTAACATAGTTTTCTAGAGACTTTCCCAAGACAGTAACTGTAAACATAGATATGTGTACATTCTTTCTGTTACACGTCTTGTGATGGGCATCTCTCATGGCCAGTGCAGTGAGAAAGTGTTATCCTGACCATTCAATCCCTGGCCGTGGTCAAAAGCCTATAAATCCTGGGAGGGAAAATAAACTCGGCTCTTCTTTTCACCACACCTCGACCTGTGTCCGTGTGATCTATTCATCTTCAGTGGTAACAAAGCTTTGCCTCTAAATGTAGAAAATCAATAAAAGTGGAGGGGAAAATGGTGGCACTCTGGCTCTGTATTAACTGGGGAATATTTTCTTCTTTTCTGTCGTGCTGCCACAAGTTTGGTTGTTTGAAAGGAGGTTTGGCAAAATATCCATTGTCTTCTCCATTGGTGAAACACTGAGCAAAGTCAGGGCAAGCTGAAGATGCAGAGCAAAACCTGCAAATATCTACTGGTGATCCTGATCCTGGGGAATGCAGCTAAAGCCAGCCAAAAGTCATTTCTGGAAAGTCAACCCTGGTTTACATCTTCTGGAGTTGGGCTGTGCCAACTTCACCAGTCCTTTATAAAAAAGGAAAAAATCTCAAACCAAATGAGACAAAAACACAAACAAACAAACCCAAACGAACCAATCAAACAAATGGATAAAAAAACCAAAATAAAACCAAAGGCAGTGAGAAGTTAGGATTAGTTGTAAGGATATCACAGCAGGCGAATGGCTGCTTCCTACAGGATCTCCATCAAATGCCACCTAGAACAACTTCTCCAAAATATATCCAACAGGAGAAATCTAAAAAGTGATCCATGGCAGCTTTGGGGGCAGCTCTGCATTACGGTGAAGGATGAGCATGCAGTGGTACAGATGCAGCATTGCCCACCCTCCAGGCTGCTGTTTGCTCTGCTGAAAGACTCTTGCAGGACTGTGGCCCCTCTCCATGCAATGGAAATCATTGCCACAGCTCTCGGTTGAGGCACTGGCATTTCCAGAGCCAGATTCAGGCACAATCCTGCTGCCTGCTGAGCATCTGGGAAAGATCCTGAGCATCTTCAGGCCTAGAAGCAGAAAACAGCTCAGGCTCTCCCTGAACTGGCTTTTCAGGGGAGCTTTCCATAGCTCTGCAAGATTTCTTCATCCCTCAACACGTCTGACTTTATGTCCAATGATGCATTTGGGTTTCTTCCTTCCTCCTGTGTGCCCCTGAGTAACCTTCCACGTGGATGGAGGAGATTGTGTACAGGACAATTGATTCCTGGATTGCCATTTGGCTTCACTGTCACTCAGTTGAACATGGTCCTTATCTAAGAAGGACTTGCAAGAAATGGGTAGGAGTTTTGGCTCTGAGAGGAGCAGAAAGCACATTTTCTACACCAAATTGCCAGCTGATGCAGTTTCCCTGCCAAAATAGTGATTCTCATTCATCTTCCTGGGAAGAATGTGAAGAGCCATTCAGAGATCCCAGGTTCAGCTGGCCTTTGGCTTTGTGTACATCATTTCACATGTCCAGTTTCAAGGGCCACTAAAAGAGGCTCATGTTTGCCTTGCTACGCAGAAGTGCTGTAGGTATCTCCAGGAGAAAAAGAAAAAAATCGCTGTCCTGTGGCATGGTAGAAATGCCACCACAATTGTGAGTCTGTGAGCAAAGAGAGCCAGCGCTTTTTGGGGCTGCAGCAGCTGAGAGTGTGGCAGAGCGGATTTTCAGTTCTTTTTAGAGTCCTGAAAACATTGTTCCCTGAACAATCTTTCTCTCCTGTCTTCTGTCATAAACTGTGGAACAGAGAACATGGAAAGGAGCAGAGGTTTGTTTAAATTGGCTTTTTTATTTTTTAGTCTTGAAATAGTGTCAGCTTGATGCATGATACTTTAGAAGTTGGATTAGTAGCACCTATTTCATCCCAGCAGAGAGGTGGGACTGAAGACTTCCAACAAGAGAAGTACTGGATGTGTAAGAGCTCAGTTCTCCACCCCCCACCCCCTGGTATCTCGCTGGACTATTTGAAGCAGCCTCAGCCAGATACATTAAAATACTGCTCCAAACAACAACAGAATGACAATGTTCCACCAAATGGGGAAAAATAAGAAAAGTGGGCATCACCCCTTTCTGAAGAGCTCGTGTTGATTTTGCGAAGTCAGATGCAAACAAGTTTTGCCATATTTCTTTCCTAGAAAAATGGAGATATTTAATAGAAATCTATCTCTGAGGCTGCTAAGTTTGGTATGATTTTAGATCTGGGAGGAATAGTACAGGTCTGTGATTGTCTCACCCTTGGAAGGGTTCAAGGCCAGGTTGGATGGGGCTTGGAGCAAGCTGGTCTAGGGGAAGGTGTCCTGAGTGTGCTGAGAGCTCACATCTCACCTCACTGTGAGATGCACATCAGGAAATGGGTGTACAAAGGGCCTGAAGTGTGACCAGCTTTGGGAGTGCAGAACAGGGATTACAAGCGCTGACATTTGCTGTGCTAGAAAGTGCAAGGGACAAATTTGTGCCAATTAAGGTCTCCCCTTGAAGTAGGAGGAACAATTGATGTTGTGCTTGTAGCAGAGTGTGGTGACAGAGGGGGTTTCCAAAGGAAATGTTGGTGCATGTAGGCCAGAGGCCCCTGTGCTGAGGCTCCCTCCAGGCTGGCTCCAGCCCCTCAGGGTGCCCAGGAAGCAGGCTGCCCGCAGCCCAGTGCAGCCTCCTTAGCCCTGGGGCTAGCCAGGGAAGAGCCATGGATGAGGCTGAGCCCTGCTCCCATGTGGGATGCCATGGGACAGGGCCCACTGGGATTTGCCCCTCCAGCTCCCAAGTGTGTCCAGAGAAACTGCAAGGAGAGGGTGAGCTCTGTCAGTGGGACCCCCTGTGCACAGGGAGCCACTGCTGGGGTGGCTGTGCCAGCTCCCTCTGGGACATCCAGCCCTGGGAACCTGGAGTGAGTGGAAACCACAACTTTGCAAATGTGTCTGAAGCAAATGCAAAGAGAACTGGGGTGTGAAAACCAAAGAATGTTTATTTGTAGAAGAAAAGGAACAAGAATGAACTACACAACATATTTACAATGTCAGAATATTTGTAACAACAACAACAACAAAGTATAGAACCTATTTACCTAAGAACTTAGCTAAGAAAACGCTATGAAACATATTTACAGAAAATTTTAACAATCCCTAAAACATCTATCGAGAACAAAACAACTCCAAAACGTATATACAGAAGGGTGGCATCTCTGTCTGGGATGTGCCTCAGTCCTGGAAGAAAAACAAGTGGCACGGTCAGTGCAGTCAGGCATGGAGGGGTGTTCCATGTGCTCCCGGGCTGGGACACTGGCACAGGGGGACTCTGCTGCCAGAAGTGAGCCTGGCTGGGGCTGGGGGCTGTGGCCCAGGCACTGGAACAGGGCTTGTGTGGCCCAAAGCAAACAGAGGACAGGCCAGGGAAGGCCACCAGAATCCAGTGCATGGGCTAGCGTGTCCCTGAGCAGGGAGTGCCCAGCCCAGGCCCAGCCTGGCAGCAGAGGACCCGCTCTGCCCGTGGGGAGCACCTGCCTGTTCTGCTGCTGGCATCGGTCTTCATCCCAACACCATGTCCTCCTCCTCGTCTTTTACATCGATATCCATCTCTTCAATATAGTCTTCCGTTTCCACCTCCATCTCTTCCTCTTCAATCTCCTCTCCATCCACTTCCATGTCTTCTTCAGAATCAATCAGTGTATCCACCTCCATCTCCTCCTCTCTGTCCATGACAGCCTGCAGAGGTAGAAAAATCTCAGAGTGGGGTCCCTTTCCCACACTATCCCACACAGCTCCAGCCCACCCAGGCAGCTGCGGGGTGTCCACCTCCGTGGTATAGTACCATACCTTCTTTGGAAGAAATGCAGACATCCTCCAGGGATGGATATCGAAATCTAAGCAACGGGGAGCTTTCAGGACTGAGGGGGGTATCAGGCAGCAGGTGACAAGCAAGGTGACAGGGGTGGCCTTGGAGCACTCTGAAGAGCGTGCTGACACAGGGAGCCAAGGGTTGTGTTGTGGCCGTTGCTGGATGCTGGAAGTTCTAGCTGGAGCGTGCACTGTGACATCACTGCCAGGAGCCCAGGCCCAGGCTGAAGAGGACAACGGAGACCATAGAATGATGGAATCCCTGGGTGGCTGGGCTTGGAAGGGACCCTAAAGACCATCTTGTTCCAAGCTGAGCAATCTTCCCCCAGAACAGGTTGCTCAGAGCCCTGCTCCCAGCTGGCCTTGGATGTTGCCAAGGATGGAGCATCCCCAGCCTGTGTGCACAGCCTGGGCCAGTGCCCCAGCAGCCTGAGTGGAAAAGAGCAGCTTCATTAGATGCAACTTCAATCTCACTCCTGCAGTTGAAAGGCTTCTCCTCTCGGTGCCCATCTTTCCTAGAGCTGCAGGGAGGCCTCCCCAGCACCTTCTCTTTCCAGGCTGAGCATCCCCAGCCCCACATGGACAGCAGTCCGATGCGTGGGGGTCAAGGCTAAAGGGTAGCAAAGAGCATCAGGAAGTGAGAGATGGAAGCTTTGTCGCCCTGAAAACTCAGCTTCTGAGCTTGCTAACATAGTTTTCTAGAGACTTTCCCAAGACAGTAACTGTAAACATAGATATGTGTACATTCTTTCTGTTACACGTCTTGTGATGGGCATCTCTCATGGCCAGTGCAGTGAGAAAGTGTTATCCTGACCATTCAATCCCTGGCCGTGGTCAAAAGCCTATAAATCCTGGGAGGGAAAATAAACTCGGCTCTTCTTTTCACCACACCTCGACCTGTGTCCGTGTGATCTATTCATCTTCAGTGGTAACAAAGCTTTGCCTCTAAATGTAGAAAATCAATAAAAGTGGAGGGGAAAATGGTGGCACTCTGGCTCTGTATTAACTGGGGAATATTTTCTTCTTTTCTGTCGTGCTGCCACAAGTTTGGTTGTTTGAAAGGAGGTTTGGCAAAATATCCATTGTCTTCTCCATTGGTGAAACACTGAGCAAAGTCAGGGCAAGCTGAAGATGCAGAGCAAAACCTGCAAATATCTACTGGTGATCCTGATCCTGGGGAATGCAGCTAAAGCCAGCCAAAAGTCATTTCTGGAAAGTCAACCCTGGTTTACATCTTCTGGAGTTGGGCTGTGCCAACTTCACCAGTCCTTTATAAAAAAGGAAAAAATCTCAAACCAAATGAGACAAAAACACAAACAAACAAACCCAAACGAACCAATCAAACAAATGGATAAAAAAACCAAAATAAAACCAAAGGCAGTGAGAAGTTAGGATTAGTTGTAAGGATATCACAGCAGGCGAATGGCTGCTTCCTACAGGATCTCCATCAAATGCCACCTAGAACAACTTCTCCAAAATATATCCAACAGGAGAAATCTAAAAAGTGATCCATGGCAGCTTTGGGGGCAGCTCTGCATTACGGTGAAGGATGAGCATGCAGTGGTACAGATGCAGCATTGCCCACCCTCCAGGCTGCTGTTTGCTCTGCTGAAAGACTCTTGCAGGACTGTGGCCCCTCTCCATGCAATGGAAATCATTGCCACAGCTCTCGGTTGAGGCACTGGCATTTCCAGAGCCAGATTCAGGCACAATCCTGCTGCCTGCTGAGCATCTGGGAAAGATCCTGAGCATCTTCAGGCCTAGAAGCAGAAAACAGCTCAGGCTCTCCCTGAACTGGCTTTTCAGGGGAGCTTTCCATAGCTCTGCAAGATTTCTTCATCCCTCAACACGTCTGACTTTATGTCCAATGATGCATTTGGGTTTCTTCCTTCCTCCTGTGTGCCCCTGAGTAACCTTCCACGTGGATGGAGGAGATTGTGTACAGGACAATTGATTCCTGGATTGCCATTTGGCTTCACTGTCACTCAGTTGAACATGGTCCTTATCTAAGAAGGACTTGCAAGAAATGGGTAGGAGTTTTGGCTCTGAGAGGAGCAGAAAGCACATTTTCTACACCAAATTGCCAGCTGATGCAGTTTCCCTGCCAAAATAGTGATTCTCATTCATCTTCCTGGGAAGAATGTGAAGAGCCATTCAGAGATCCCAGGTTCAGCTGGCCTTTGGCTTTGTGTACATCATTTCACATGTCCAGTTTCAAGGGCCACTAAAAGAGGCTCATGTTTGCCTTGCTACGCAGAAGTGCTGTAGGTATCTCCAGGAGAAAAAGAAAAAAATCGCTGTCCTGTGGCATGGTAGAAATGCCACCACAATTGTGAGTCTGTGAGCAAAGAGAGCCAGCGCTTTTTGGGGCTGCAGCAGCTGAGAGTGTGGCAGAGCGGATTTTCAGTTCTTTTTAGAGTCCTGAAAACATTGTTCCCTGAACAATCTTTCTCTCCTGTCTTCTGTCATAAACTGTGGAACAGAGAACATGGAAAGGAGCAGAGGTTTGTTTAAATTGGCTTTTTTATTTTTTAGTCTTGAAATAGTGTCAGCTTGATGCATGATACTTTAGAAGTTGGATTAGTAGCACCTATTTCATCCCAGCAGAGAGGTGGGACTGAAGACTTCCAACAAGAGAAGTACTGGATGTGTAAGAGCTCAGTTCTCCACCCCCCACCCCCTGGTATCTCGCTGGACTATTTGAAGCAGCCTCAGCCAGATACATTAAAATACTGCTCCAAACAACAACAGAATGACAATGTTCCACCAAATGGGGAAAAATAAGAAAAGTGGGCATCACCCCTTTCTGAAGAGCTCGTGTTGATTTTGCGAAGTCAGATGCAAACAAGTTTTGCCATATTTCTTTCCTAGAAAAATGGAGATATTTAATAGAAATCTATCTCTGAGGCTGCTAAGTTTGGTATGATTTTAGATCTGGGAGGAATAGTACAGGTCTGTGATTGTCTCACCCTTGGAAGGGTTCAAGGCCAGGTTGGATGGGGCTTGGAGCAAGCTGGTCTAGGGGAAGGTGTCCTGAGTGTGCTGAGAGCTCACATCTCACCTCACTGTGAGATGCACATCAGGAAATGGGTGTACAAAGGGCCTGAAGTGTGACCAGCTTTGGGAGTGCAGAACAGGGATTACAAGCGCTGACATTTGCTGTGCTAGAAAGTGCAAGGGACAAATTTGTGCCAATTAAGGTCTCCCCTTGAAGTAGGAGGAACAATTGATGTTGTGCTTGTAGCAGAGTGTGGTGACAGAGGGGGTTTCCAAAGGAAATGTTGGTGCATGTAGGCCAGAGGCCCCTGTGCTGAGGCTCCCTCCAGGCTGGCTCCAGCCCCTCAGGGTGCCCAGGAAGCAGGCTGCCCGCAGCCCAGTGCAGCCTCCTTAGCCCTGGGGCTAGCCAGGGAAGAGCCATGGATGAGGCTGAGCCCTGCTCCCATGTGGGATGCCATGGGACAGGGCCCACTGGGATTTGCCCCTCCAGCTCCCAAGTGTGTCCAGAGAAACTGCAAGGAGAGGGTGAGCTCTGTCAGTGGGACCCCCTGTGCACAGGGAGCCACTGCTGGGGTGGCTGTGCCAGCTCCCTCTGGGACATCCAGCCCTGGGAACCTGGAGTGAGTGGAAACCACAACTTTGCAAATGTGTCTGAAGCAAATGCAAAGAGAACTGGGGTGTGAAAACCAAAGAATGTTTATTTGTAGAAGAAAAGGAACAAGAATGAACTACACAACATATTTACAATGTCAGAATATTTGTAACAACAACAACAACAAAGTATAGAACCTATTTACCTAAGAACTTAGCTAAGAAAACGCTATGAAACATATTTACAGAAAATTTTAACAATCCCTAAAACATCTATCGAGAACAAAACAACTCCAAAACGTATATACAGAAGGGTGGCATCTCTGTCTGGGATGTGCCTCAGTCCTGGAAGAAAAACAAGTGGCACGGTCAGTGCAGTCAGGCATGGAGGGGTGTTCCATGTGCTCCCGGGCTGGGACACTGGCACAGGGGGACTCTGCTGCCAGAAGTGAGCCTGGCTGGGGCTGGGGGCTGTGGCCCAGGCACTGGAACAGGGCTTGTGTGGCCCAAAGCAAACAGAGGACAGGCCAGGGAAGGCCACCAGAATCCAGTGCATGGGCTAGCGTGTCCCTGAGCAGGGAGTGCCCAGCCCAGGCCCAGCCTGGCAGCAGAGGACCCGCTCTGCCCGTGGGGAGCACCTGCCTGTTCTGCTGCTGGCATCGGTCTTCATCCCAACACCATGTCCTCCTCCTCGTCTTTTACATCGATATCCATCTCTTCAATATAGTCTTCCGTTTCCACCTCCATCTCTTCCTCTTCAATCTCCTCTCCATCCACTTCCATGTCTTCTTCAGAATCAATCAGTGTATCCACCTCCATCTCCTCCTCTCTGTCCATGACAGCCTGCAGAGGTAGAAAAATCTCAGAGTGGGGTCCCTTTCCCACACTATCCCACACAGCTCCAGCCCACCCAGGCAGCTGCGGGGTGTCCACCTCCGTGGTATAGTACCATACCTTCTTTGGAAGAAATGCAGACATCCTCCAGGGATGGATATCGAAATCTAAGCAACGGGGAGCTTTCAGGACTGAGGGGGGTATCAGGCAGCAGGTGACAAGCAAGGTGACAGGGGTGGCCTTGGAGCACTCTGAAGAGCGTGCTGACACAGGGAGCCAAGGGTTGTGTTGTGGCCGTTGCTGGATGCTGGAAGTTCTAGCTGGAGCGTGCACTGTGACATCACTGCCAGGAGCCCAGGCCCAGGCTGAAGAGGACAACGGAGACCATAGAATGATGGAATCCCTGGGTGGCTGGGCTTGGAAGGGACCCTAAAGACCATCTTGTTCCAAGCTGAGCAATCTTCCCCCAGAACAGGTTGCTCAGAGCCCTGCTCCCAGCTGGCCTTGGATGTTGCCAAGGATGGAGCATCCCCAGCCTGTGTGCACAGCCTGGGCCAGTGCCCCAGCAGCCTGAGTGGAAAAGAGCAGCTTCATTAGATGCAACTTCAATCTCACTCCTGCAGTTGAAAGGCTTCTCCTCTCGGTGCCCATCTTTCCTAGAGCTGCAGGGAGGCCTCCCCAGCACCTTCTCTTTCCAGGCTGAGCATCCCCAGCCCCACATGGACAGCAGTCCGATGCGTGGGGGTCAAGGCTAAAGGGTAGCAAAGAGCATCAGGAAGTGAGAGATGGAAGCTTTGTCGCCCTGAAAACTCAGCTTCTGAGCTTGCTAACATAGTTTTCTAGAGACTTTCCCAAGACAGTAACTGTAAACATAGATATGTGTACATTCTTTCTGTTACACGTCTTGTGATGGGCATCTCTCATGGCCAGTGCAGTGAGAAAGTGTTATCCTGACCATTCAATCCCTGGCCGTGGTCAAAAGCCTATAAATCCTGGGAGGGAAAATAAACTCGGCTCTTCTTTTCACCACACCTCGACCTGTGTCCGTGTGATCTATTCATCTTCAGTGGTAACAAAGCTTTGCCTCTAAATGTAGAAAATCAATAAAAGTGGAGGGGAAAATGGTGGCACTCTGGCTCTGTATTAACTGGGGAATATTTTCTTCTTTTCTGTCGTGCTGCCACAAGTTTGGTTGTTTGAAAGGAGGTTTGGCAAAATATCCATTGTCTTCTCCATTGGTGAAACACTGAGCAAAGTCAGGGCAAGCTGAAGATGCAGAGCAAAACCTGCAAATATCTACTGGTGATCCTGATCCTGGGGAATGCAGCTAAAGCCAGCCAAAAGTCATTTCTGGAAAGTCAACCCTGGTTTACATCTTCTGGAGTTGGGCTGTGCCAACTTCACCAGTCCTTTATAAAAAAGGAAAAAATCTCAAACCAAATGAGACAAAAACACAAACAAACAAACCCAAACGAACCAATCAAACAAATGGATAAAAAAACCAAAATAAAACCAAAGGCAGTGAGAAGTTAGGATTAGTTGTAAGGATATCACAGCAGGCGAATGGCTGCTTCCTACAGGATCTCCATCAAATGCCACCTAGAACAACTTCTCCAAAATATATCCAACAGGAGAAATCTAAAAAGTGATCCATGGCAGCTTTGGGGGCAGCTCTGCATTACGGTGAAGGATGAGCATGCAGTGGTACAGATGCAGCATTGCCCACCCTCCAGGCTGCTGTTTGCTCTGCTGAAAGACTCTTGCAGGACTGTGGCCCCTCTCCATGCAATGGAAATCATTGCCACAGCTCTCGGTTGAGGCACTGGCATTTCCAGAGCCAGATTCAGGCACAATCCTGCTGCCTGCTGAGCATCTGGGAAAGATCCTGAGCATCTTCAGGCCTAGAAGCAGAAAACAGCTCAGGCTCTCCCTGAACTGGCTTTTCAGGGGAGCTTTCCATAGCTCTGCAAGATTTCTTCATCCCTCAACACGTCTGACTTTATGTCCAATGATGCATTTGGGTTTCTTCCTTCCTCCTGTGTGCCCCTGAGTAACCTTCCACGTGGATGGAGGAGATTGTGTACAGGACAATTGATTCCTGGATTGCCATTTGGCTTCACTGTCACTCAGTTGAACATGGTCCTTATCTAAGAAGGACTTGCAAGAAATGGGTAGGAGTTTTGGCTCTGAGAGGAGCAGAAAGCACATTTTCTACACCAAATTGCCAGCTGATGCAGTTTCCCTGCCAAAATAGTGATTCTCATTCATCTTCCTGGGAAGAATGTGAAGAGCCATTCAGAGATCCCAGGTTCAGCTGGCCTTTGGCTTTGTGTACATCATTTCACATGTCCAGTTTCAAGGGCCACTAAAAGAGGCTCATGTTTGCCTTGCTACGCAGAAGTGCTGTAGGTATCTCCAGGAGAAAAAGAAAAAAATCGCTGTCCTGTGGCATGGTAGAAATGCCACCACAATTGTGAGTCTGTGAGCAAAGAGAGCCAGCGCTTTTTGGGGCTGCAGCAGCTGAGAGTGTGGCAGAGCGGATTTTCAGTTCTTTTTAGAGTCCTGAAAACATTGTTCCCTGAACAATCTTTCTCTCCTGTCTTCTGTCATAAACTGTGGAACAGAGAACATGGAAAGGAGCAGAGGTTTGTTTAAATTGGCTTTTTTATTTTTTAGTCTTGAAATAGTGTCAGCTTGATGCATGATACTTTAGAAGTTGGATTAGTAGCACCTATTTCATCCCAGCAGAGAGGTGGGACTGAAGACTTCCAACAAGAGAAGTACTGGATGTGTAAGAGCTCAGTTCTCCACCCCCCACCCCCTGGTATCTCGCTGGACTATTTGAAGCAGCCTCAGCCAGATACATTAAAATACTGCTCCAAACAACAACAGAATGACAATGTTCCACCAAATGGGGAAAAATAAGAAAAGTGGGCATCACCCCTTTCTGAAGAGCTCGTGTTGATTTTGCGAAGTCAGATGCAAACAAGTTTTGCCATATTTCTTTCCTAGAAAAATGGAGATATTTAATAGAAATCTATCTCTGAGGCTGCTAAGTTTGGTATGATTTTAGATCTGGGAGGAATAGTACAGGTCTGTGATTGTCTCACCCTTGGAAGGGTTCAAGGCCAGGTTGGATGGGGCTTGGAGCAAGCTGGTCTAGGGGAAGGTGTCCTGAGTGTGCTGAGAGCTCACATCTCACCTCACTGTGAGATGCACATCAGGAAATGGGTGTACAAAGGGCCTGAAGTGTGACCAGCTTTGGGAGTGCAGAACAGGGATTACAAGCGCTGACATTTGCTGTGCTAGAAAGTGCAAGGGACAAATTTGTGCCAATTAAGGTCTCCCCTTGAAGTAGGAGGAACAATTGATGTTGTGCTTGTAGCAGAGTGTGGTGACAGAGGGGGTTTCCAAAGGAAATGTTGGTGCATGTAGGCCAGAGGCCCCTGTGCTGAGGCTCCCTCCAGGCTGGCTCCAGCCCCTCAGGGTGCCCAGGAAGCAGGCTGCCCGCAGCCCAGTGCAGCCTCCTTAGCCCTGGGGCTAGCCAGGGAAGAGCCATGGATGAGGCTGAGCCCTGCTCCCATGTGGGATGCCATGGGACAGGGCCCACTGGGATTTGCCCCTCCAGCTCCCAAGTGTGTCCAGAGAAACTGCAAGGAGAGGGTGAGCTCTGTCAGTGGGACCCCCTGTGCACAGGGAGCCACTGCTGGGGTGGCTGTGCCAGCTCCCTCTGGGACATCCAGCCCTGGGAACCTGGAGTGAGTGGAAACCACAACTTTGCAAATGTGTCTGAAGCAAATGCAAAGAGAACTGGGGTGTGAAAACCAAAGAATGTTTATTTGTAGAAGAAAAGGAACAAGAATGAACTACACAACATATTTACAATGTCAGAATATTTGTAACAACAACAACAACAAAGTATAGAACCTATTTACCTAAGAACTTAGCTAAGAAAACGCTATGAAACATATTTACAGAAAATTTTAACAATCCCTAAAACATCTATCGAGAACAAAACAACTCCAAAACGTATATACAGAAGGGTGGCATCTCTGTCTGGGATGTGCCTCAGTCCTGGAAGAAAAACAAGTGGCACGGTCAGTGCAGTCAGGCATGGAGGGGTGTTCCATGTGCTCCCGGGCTGGGACACTGGCACAGGGGGACTCTGCTGCCAGAAGTGAGCCTGGCTGGGGCTGGGGGCTGTGGCCCAGGCACTGGAACAGGGCTTGTGTGGCCCAAAGCAAACAGAGGACAGGCCAGGGAAGGCCACCAGAATCCAGTGCATGGGCTAGCGTGTCCCTGAGCAGGGAGTGCCCAGCCCAGGCCCAGCCTGGCAGCAGAGGACCCGCTCTGCCCGTGGGGAGCACCTGCCTGTTCTGCTGCTGGCATCGGTCTTCATCCCAACACCATGTCCTCCTCCTCGTCTTTTACATCGATATCCATCTCTTCAATATAGTCTTCCGTTTCCACCTCCATCTCTTCCTCTTCAATCTCCTCTCCATCCACTTCCATGTCTTCTTCAGAATCAATCAGTGTATCCACCTCCATCTCCTCCTCTCTGTCCATGACAGCCTGCAGAGGTAGAAAAATCTCAGAGTGGGGTCCCTTTCCCACACTATCCCACACAGCTCCAGCCCACCCAGGCAGCTGCGGGGTGTCCACCTCCGTG
This sequence comes from Poecile atricapillus, assembly GCF_030490865.1. NCBI lineage: Eukaryota > Metazoa > Chordata > Aves > Passeriformes > Paridae > Poecile > Poecile atricapillus. Next base: position 452,756 of record NC_081282.1, on the reverse strand, counting down.
GTATAGTACCATACCTTCTTTGGAAGAAATGCAGACATCCTCCAGGGATGGATATCGAAATCTAAGCAACGGGGAGCTTTCAGGACTGAGGGGGGGGTATCAGGCAGCAGGTGACAAGCAAGGTGACAGGGGTGGCCTTGGAGCACTCTGAAGAGCGTGGCTGACAACAGGGAGCCAAGGGTTGTGTTGTGGCCGTTGCTGGATGCTGGAAGTTCTAGCTGGAGCGTGCACTGTGACATCACTGCCAGGAGCCCAGGCCCAGGCTGAAGAGGACAACGGAGACCATAGAATGATGGAATCCTGGGTGGCTGGGCTTGGAAGGGACCCTAAAGACCATCTTGTTCCAAGCTGAGCAATCTTCCCTCCAGAACAGGTTGCTCAGAGCCCTGCTCCCAGCTGGCCTTGGATGTTGCCAAGGATGGAGGCATCCCCAGCCTGTGTGCACAGCCTGGGCCAGTGCCCCAGCAGCCTGAGTGGAAAAGAGCAGCTTCATTAGATGCAACTTCAATCTCACTCCTGCAGTTGAAAGGCTTCTCCTCTCGGTGCCCATCTTTCCTAGAGCTGCAGGGAGGCCTCCCAGCACCTTCTCTTTCCAGGCTGAGCATCCCCAGCCCCACATGGACAGCAGTCCGATGCGTGGGGTCAAGGCTAAAGGGTAGCAAAGAGCATCAGGAAGTGAGAGATGGAAGCTTTGTCGCCCTGAAAACTCAGCTTCTGAGCTTGCTAACATAGTTTTCTAGAGACTTTCCCAAGACAGTAACTGTAAACATAGATATGTGTACATTCTTTCTGTTACACGTCTTGTGATGGGCATCTCTCATGGCCAGTGCAGTGAGAAAGTGTTATCCTGACCATTCAATCCCTGGCCGTGGTCAAAAGCCTATAAATCCTGGGAGGGAAATAAACTCGGCTCTTCTTTTCACCACACCTCGACCTGTGTCCGTGTGATCTATTCATCTTCAGTGGTAACAAAGCTTTGCCTCTAAAATGTAGAAAATCAATAAAAGTGGAGGGGAAAATGGTGGCACTCTGGCTCTGTATTAACTGGGGAATATTTTCTTCTTTTCTGTCGTGCTGCCACAAGTTTGGTTGTTTGAAAGGAGGTTTGGCAAAATATCCATTGTCTTCTCCATTGGTGAAACACTGAGCAAAGTCAGGGCAAGCTGAAGATGCAGAGCAAAACCTGCAAATATCTACTGGTGATTCCTGATCCTGGGGAATGCAGCTAAAGCCAGCCAAAAGTCATTTCTGGAAAGTCAACCCTGGTTTACATCTTCTGGAGTTGGGCTGTGCCAACTTCACCAGTCCTTTATAAAAAAGGAAAAAATCTCAAACCAAATGAGACAAAACACAAACAAACAAACCCAAACGAAACAATCAAACCAAATGGATAAAAAAACCAAAATAAACCAAAGGCAGTGAGAAGTTAGGATTAGTTGTAAGGATATCACAGCAGGCGAATGGCTGCTTCCTACAGGATCTCCATCAAATGCCACCTAGAACAACTTCTCCAAAATATATCCAACAGGAGAAATCTAAAAAGTGATCCATGGCAGCTTTTGGGGCAGCTCTGCATTACGGTGAAGGAATGAGCATGCAGTGGTACAGATGCAGCATTGCCCACCCTCCAGGCTGCTGTTTGCTCTGCTGAAAGACTCTTGCAGGGACTGTGGCCCCTCTCCATGCAATGGAAATCATTGCCACAGCTCTCGTTTGAGGCACTGGCATTTCCCAGAGCCAGATTCAGGCACAATCCTGCTGCCTGCTGAGCATCTGGGAAAGATTCCTGAGCATCTTCAGGCCTAGAAGCAGAAAACAGCTCAGGCTCTCCCTGAACTGGCTTTTCAGGGGAGCTTTCCATAGCTCTGCAAGATTTCTTCATCCCTCAACACGTCTGACTTTTATGTCCAATGATGCATTTGGGTTTCTTCCTTCCTCCTGTGTGCCCCTGAGTAACCTTCCACGTGGATGGAGGAGATTGTGTACAGGACAATTGATTCCTGGATTTGCCATTTGGCTTCACTGTCACTCAGTTGAACATGGTCCTTATCTAAGAAGGACTTGCAAGAAATGGGGTAGGAGTTTTTGGCTCTGAGAGGAGCAGAAAGCACATTTTCTACACCAAATTGCCAGCTGATGCAGTTTCCCTGCCAAAATAGTGATTCTCATTCATCTTCCTGGGAAGAATGTGAAGAGCCATTCAGAGATCCCAGGTTCAGCTGGCCTTTGGCTTTTGTGTACATCATTTCACATGTCCAGTTTCAAGGGCCCACTAAAAGAGGCTCATGTTTGCCTTGCTACGCAGAAGTGCTGTAGGTATCTCCAGGAGAAAAAGAAAAAAATCGCTGTCCCTGTGGCATGGTAGAAATGCCACCACAATTGTGAGTCTGTGAGCAAGAGAGCCAGCGCTTTTTGGGGCTGCAGCAGCTGAGAGTGTGGCAGAGCGGATTTTCAGTTCTTTTTAGAGTCCTGAAAACATTGTTCCCTGAACAATCTTTCTCTCCTGTCTTCTGTCATAAACTGTGGAACAGAGAACATGGAAAGGAGCAGAGGTTTGTTTAAATTGGCTTTTTTATTTTTAGTCTTGAAATAGTGTCAGCTTGATGCATGATACTTTAGAAGTTGGATTAGTAGCACCTATTTCATCCCAGCAGAGAGGTGGACTGAAGACTTCCAACAAGAGAAGTACTGGATGTGTAAGAGCTCAGTTCTCCACCCCCCACCCCCTGGTATCTCGCTGGACTATTTGAAGCAGCCTCAGCCAGATACATTAAATACTGCTCCAAACAACAACAGAATGACAATGTTCCACCAAATGGGGAAAAATAAGAAAAGTGGGCATCACCCCTTTCTGAAGAGCTCGTGTTGATTTTGCGAAGTCAGATGCAAACAAGTTTTGCCATATTTCTTTCCTAGAAAATTGGAGATATTTAATAGAAATCTATCTCTGAGGCTGCTAAGTTTGGTATGATTTTAGATCTGGGAGGAATAGTACAGGTCTGTGATTGTCTCACCCTTGGAAGGGTTCAAGGCCAGGTTGGATGGGGCTTGGAGCAAGCTGGTCTAGGGGAAGGTGTCCTGAGTGTGCTGAGAGCTCACATCTCACCTCACTGTGAGATGCACATCAGAAATGGGTGTACAAAGGGCCTGAAGTGTGACCAGCTTTGGGAGTGCAGAACAGGGATTACAAGCGCTGACATTTGCTGTGCTAGAAAGTGCAAGGGACAAATTTGTGCCATTAAGGTCTCCCCTTGAAGTAGGAGGAACAATTGATGTTGTGCTTGTAGCAGAGTGTGGTGACAGAGGGGGTTTGCAAAGGAAATGTTGGTGCATGTAGGCCCAGAGGCCCCTGTGCTGAGGCTCCCTCCAGGCTGGCTCCAGCCCCTCAGGGGTGCCCAGGAAGGCAGGCTGCCCGCAGCCCAGTGCAGCCTCCTTAGCCCTGGGGCTAGCCCAGGGAAGAGCCATGGATGAGGCTGAGCCCTGCTCCCATGTGGGATGCCATGGGACAGGGCCCACTGGGATTTGCCCCTCCAGCCTCCCAAGTGTGTCCAGAGAAACTGCAAGGAGAGGGTGAGCTCTGTCAGTGGGACCCCCTGTGCACAGGGAGCCACTGCTGGGGGTGGCTGTGCCAGCTCCCTCTGGGACATCCAGCCCTGGGAACCTGGAGTGAGTGGAAACCACAACTTTGCAAATGTGTCCTGAAGCAAATGCAAGAGACTGGGGTGTGAAAACCAAAGAATGTTATTTGTAGAAGAAAAGAACAAGAATGAACTACACAACATATTTACAATGTCAGAATATTTGTAACAACAACAACAACAAAGTATAGAACCTATTTACCTAAGAACTTAGCTAAGAAAACGCTATGAAACATATTTACAGAAAATTTTAACAATCCCTAAAACATCTATCGAGAACAAAACAACTCCAAAACGTATATACAGAAGGGTGGCATCTCTGTCTGGGATGTGCCTCAGTCCTGGAAGAAAAACAAGTGGCAACGGTCAGTGCAGTCAGGCATGGAGGGGTGTTCCATGTGCTCCCGGGCTGGGACACTGGCACAGGGGGGACTCTGCTGCCAGAAGTGAGCCTGGCTGGGGCTGGGGGCTGTGGCCCAGGCACTGGAACAGGGCTTGTGTGGCCCAAAGCAAACAGAGGACAGGCCAGGGAAGGCCACCAGAATCCAGTGCATGGGGCTAGCGTGTCCCTGAGCAGGGAGTGCCCAGCCCAGGCCCAGCCTGCAGCAGAGGACCCGCTCTGCCCGTGGGGAGCACCTGCCTGTTCTGCTGCTGGCATCGGTCTTCATCCCAACACCATGTCCTCCTCCTCGTCTTTTACATCGATATCCATCTCTTCAATATAGTCTTCCGTTTCCACCTCCATCTCTTCCTCTTCAATCTCCTCTCCATCCACTTCCATGTCTTCTTCAGAATCAATCAGTGTATCCACCTCCATCTCCTCCTCTCTGTCCATGACAGCCTGCAGAGGTAGAAAAATCTCAGAGTGGGGTCCCTTTCCCCACACTATCCCACACAGCTCCAGCCCACCCAGGCAGCTGCGGGTGTCCACCTCCGTGGTATAGTACCATACCTTCTTTGGAAGAAATGCAGACATCCTCCAGGGATGGATATCGAAATCTAAGCAACGGGGAGCGTTCAGGACTGAGGGGGGTATCAGGCAGCAGGTGACAAGCAAGGTGACAGGGGTGGCCTTGGAGCACTCTGAAGAGCGTGCTGACACAGGGAGCCAAGGGTTGTGTTGTGGCCGTTGCTGGATGCTGGAAGTTCTAGCTGGAGCGTGCACTGTGACATCACTGCCAGGAGCCCAGGCCCAGGCTGAAGAGGACACGGAGACCATAGAATGATGGAATCCCTGGGTGGCTGGGCTTGGAAGGGACCCTAAAGACCATCTTGTTCCAAGCTGAGCAATCTTCCCCCCAGAACAGGGGTTGCTCAGAGCCCTGCTCCCAGCTGGCCTTGGATGTTGCCAAGGATGGAGCATCCCCAGCCTGTGTGCACAGCCTGGGCCAGTGCCCCAGCAGCCTGAGTGGAAAAGAGCAGCTTCATTAGATGCAACTTCAATCTCACTCCTGCAGTTGAAAGGCTTCTCCTCTCGGTGCCCATCTTTCCTAGAGCTGCAGGGAGGCCTCCCCAGCACCTTCTCTTTCCAGGCTGAGCATCCCCAGCCCCACATGGACAGGCAGTCCGATGCGTGGGGGTCAAGGCTAAAGGGTAGCAAAGAGCATCAGGAAGTGAGAGATGGAAGCTTTGTCGCCCTGAAAACTCAGCTTCTGAGCTTGCTAACATAGTTTTCTAGAGACTTTCCCAAGACAGTAACTGTAAACATAGATATGTGTACATTCTTTCTGTTACACGTCTTGTGATGGGCATCTCTCATGGCCAGTGCAGTGAGAAAGTGTTCTCCTGACCATTCAATCCCTGGCCGTGGTCAAAAGCCTATAAATCCTGGGAGGGAAAATAAACTCGGCTCTTCTTTTCACCACACCTCGAACCTGTGTCCGTGTGATCTATTCATCTTCAGTGGTAACAAAGCTTTGCCTCTAAATGTAGAAAATCAATAAAGTGGAGGGGAAAATGGTGGCACTCTGGCTCTGTATTAACTGGGGAATATTTTCTTCTTTTCTGTCGTGCTGCCACAAGTTTGGTTGTTTGAAAGGAGGTTTGGCAAAATATCCATTGTCTTCTCCATTGGTGAAACACTGAGCAAAGTCAGGGCAAGCTGAAGATGCAGAGCAAAACCTGCAAATATCTACTGGTGATCCTGATCCTGGGGGAATGCAGCTAAGCCAGCCAAAAGTCCATTTCTGGAAAGTCAACCCTGGTTTACATCTTCTGGAGTTGGGCTGTGCCAAACTTCACCAGTCCTTTATAAAAAAGGAAAAAATCTCAAACCAAATGAGACAAAAACACAAACAAACAAACCCAAACGAACCAATCAAACAAATGGATAAAAAAACCAAAATAAAACCAAAGGCAGTGAGAAGTTAGGATTAGTTGTAAGGATATCACAGCAGGCGAATGGCTA